>NC_091483.1:44358657-45607139 GCF_947461875.1 Haliaeetus albicilla
AGAAAACTGAACCACCCTAAGCAAGGGCCGAAGAAGGTACCCAAGCCCTTTTGTTAGCTTCAGCTGAGTGGTTAGAGCACTTGCCGAGAGGCAGAGCTGGATTGCCATCCATCCCAAGCCTGAGAAGGTTCAAGCCCCCATCTTTCTTGCCTGGAGAGCGGTCTGATAATTTCCAGGCAAGCTTGGGCCACCGGAGACCTAGAATTACAAAACTGATGAAATCAAACAGAACAAGAAGGAGCATAACTATGGACCAGGATGAGGCGGTCTTCCCTGGCAAGGAGGTGTTCTGGATTGCATCCCTAATCTCTGTAATGCTCAAGTATTTTTTGTGCTGGCTGCTTGGTGCAACAAGCACAGCATTTCTGTAACAGAAATTTGTGGAGTTTTACAGTCTGGAGGTAACAACAAAATCATGAGTTAGCTTACGATTTCCAATTGTGTGTATATGAATTTAAATCGAATACATATAGGTAAGGAATATTCCCTACTATTAGGTCTGCATATACAATTCAAGAGTGTTCAGACGTCTGCTATCTCTCTATCATACTTAGGTAAAGGATATTAATACTGGCGGTAAGCCAGATCTTCCTGGGGGCTTTAAATGGAATCATTAGAACAGCTGAAATCATTCTTTAACTGTAAGAAGCAAGTGGAGCTGTAAACTTTGCATTTCAGGATTGGAAATAAGTGAAAAAGAGATTTGTAACAAAATTATTGCTGTGGAAATGTTTTTGAGTGATAATTATAGAACATCCTTTCTCTCTCTGTCTCTGTCATACTAGGTTTTTACTCAGAGTCAAAATAATCCATTCATACCTTGGTATAAATATTATTTCTTACATGGAAATGAAATTTCATGTCAGTGGTACATTTTCCATAGGTGTCACAATATTGTTTATTAAATTTATTCTAAGAAATATTGCAGTTTATGTCCTTTGAAACAACTCCTGGAGAAAAGGAACAACTCTTGGCTTAGAGAAAAAAGTTACTGTTGAACTAGCGAGTTCTAGGGATTTCTATGGTAGAAGTGAGCCTGAGTTCCCTTGTGTAGATATAGTTCCCAATATTTTCAAGTGTTTCACCTAGCTCATCTTTCAGATAGACTTCAGCAGCATTTGCTTTCGAACATATTTCAGATCAGGTGTAGAAACAGCTCTACCTCCTCCATCCCTTGCAGACAAAGGGACATTGGAACCAGAATAAAGCTGTTCAGGAAAAGGGGAGGCTGAACTATCAGCTTTGCAAAAATTAACAATAGCAGCCCAAGTACCACCTGCCTGGCCTGCTGACTTCTAAATGAGTCTAAGCCTCCCAGGCCAGAGATGTCCATTTTATTTTTAAAGAGGAAACATCTGGGAACAGCTTTTATATCACTACGGAGCATGCAATTTCACTCCGATACTTGCAATTTGTGTATTCCTGACAGCCATTTCAAGGCTGCAAGTTTAATGAGGCTTATTCTTACAATATTCATTTAGACCAAATGGTTTCTGAGGTAGGATGTACCAAAATTGTGGTTTTGGCTACAATGGAGCTTCCCAGTATTTACACCAGTACCAACAGGAGCCAAGTTTGGTCCAGTGACTTCAATGCATATCACTGGAAGAATTCCTAAAAAGCTTATGTATTCTGAAGTTTGAAATTTAATGTTCAAGAAATACAAAAGTAACTTTAAATCAGTGTTTTATATGATTTATAGGTATGAAGTATTGCTTATAAAGTCTTTGTACATTATTATTGGAGGATGCTTTGTAAATGATGCCCAGAAATGCAGCCAATTGCCAATATAAAGAAAGCCTGCCTTCACGGCTAGCTGAGCTAAAAGCAAGGTCCATTTCTTTGCATTCTCCTCTCTAAAGTTGTGGCAAACCTTCTGACAGTTCCCATTCCTGCAGGCAATTCCCCTCTCTCGCAGTTAACTGCTTCACTGCTGGCCCCGGAGTCACATCTGCCCCGTGTTGCCATATCACACGGATGTTCCCTTGAAGCCGGGGAAATGTCAGCAAGACATACCTGGTATCCATCACCAGCAGTCAGGCTATCAGAGAACTGACTGGAGCAAAGCCATTTTAAAGTAATTTTACAAAATTTTCTGTTATTTTCACAGATCAGAAGCACCCTGATAGGATTGCATTTTTTTTTATTATTTGAATAAACTTCTATTTTATTTGGCAGATAAATAGCAGATATGGAAATATGTCAGCATGGTTGTTGTTATCATATTTTAACATATTATTTAACATATTTTCTAGAAAGGATATTTTTTAGCAAATCTATTGTTTTCTAGCCATTTTACTTGTAATAATCATTAAAATACAATTTCTTTAGCCTGCGGATTTTTGTATTCCCTTCTCATGCCCAAAATACATTTAATTTGATTTCTGCTAGAACATTTCGACCAGAAAATCTTTATGGTCGCTTAGGCTGTTTCATTATTTCATTGAAAAAAATTCATAGTATTTTATTCATTGCATTTTTCATTTTTTTTCTTTTTCCTAAAATAAACAGATATCACAGTCTATTTCATAGATACAGTGTTAGGTTTTTAAGATGCTCTGATATTTGAGCTCTCCCAAATTGCTTAAAATTTCAAGTTTTACATTTTCATTCCCATAACTTATTTTTCATTTGAGGGTTGTTTTTTTAATGATGGCAAGCCCTCCCCCCCCCATCCCTTCTTTTTGCCCTGTGTTCCTATCAGCTGTATCTTTGCACAGACGTTACATATTTGCTCTATTCCTGTTTCACACTGATCACTTCATGTGGCTGATTTTATGCGTGTGAGCGGTCCCAGCTAACTCAATTGCTTTGCTGAAGTTCATCACAGTGTTGCTAATGATGCAGAACCATGAGCTCAGGGAGCACGAGTGTTCCTTGCACTCACTGTCCAAAGCCCATCATAACCTGTTGAGTGACAGCTCTGCAATGCGAGTGAGCCTGGTGGCCTGATGCTCCTGTCTGATCAAGACATAAAATTCTGCACTTGAGATTGGAGGAGATGTGGCCTGCAGGGGAGGGATCCCTTAATTTCCCTTCTTTTTGTGATCTCCAGCGCCATAGAGCAGAGGGAAGTAAAGGAGAGAGAGGTTCAGGAGGAAGAGGCATTTCTCAGGCTTTCTTTGATCTGCTCCAGGTGAAGCTTTTCTGACCCAGGCAGAGCAGATCAAAGAAAGAAGCCAGAATACAGAGCACTCGAGTATTTCATGACTGTAGAAAATACTGCCACAAAAGTGCCCCTTTTTTATTTTGAAAATGTGCTCACCTTACATATAACCTGTCATGGCACTTATTACTAAAACCAGATGATCACAAACTATTGATTATTTTATATACCTCCGTCAGGAAGGCATTAGCTATATAGTATCTCAGATAAAAAAACCTGTGACCGGGACATGTAGAGTGCAATAAAACCAGCGGAAACAAATGATAACAAATTGCACATCTATTTTATTTCTAAAAATATCTTCACTTAAAGAGATTCTAATTTCAAACCTTCAGTAATCCAGTGATTAGTAGAAGACTTCTTTGATCATCAGTAAACCCTAACTCTCTTAGTAATTCAGT
Organism: Haliaeetus albicilla; assembly: GCF_947461875.1. Lineage (NCBI taxonomy): Eukaryota > Metazoa > Chordata > Aves > Accipitriformes > Accipitridae > Haliaeetus > Haliaeetus albicilla. The sequence goes on from NC_091483.1 coordinate 44,362,225, forward strand.
TGGAGGCAGCAAACAAGCTGATGTATTACCATCTTCTTCAATCTGCAGTACTGAGTAGTCTTTAAAGAGTACAGAGGCATAACTGAATAAGGCCTAAATCCTGGTCGCGGTATAGATGTTGTACTAAGCTACGTGCTGCATGCTTTATAGCCATAATTAGATAACTTTCTGCCCCAAAGGGGCCTCTAGCAAGGGCTTATCCTTGTGATTAACTTCCCGCCCTGTGAGCAGTCCCGCCGATCTCCATCAACTCTTTGCGGACCTTGCCGGGATTTCTCACAGCGCCTGCACATTGCATGTGGGACATGCCTTCGGTACCAGCCACCGTAACAGCCACTGGCTGAAAAGTCACAATAGCCTTGCTTATGTGGTTTGCCGCTTATTTTTTTCATGCCTGGAGCTCCTGGGCAGCACCAGCAGCAGGGCTGAAGGCTGGTTCCCCTCCGAGTCAGAGAGAAGGGTGCCATCTACTGAGGCACTCCCATCCCCTCCTGCAACACACGGGCTTCTCTCTGTGTGCCAAGCCGGAAAGCTTGCAAGACCAAAGTAAATCCGCGAATTTGATGAAACTCACGGAAAGGAGCGTTTCAGGAAGAGCTGCGTTTGTTCTAATTACGGTGTTATTCCATTTGCTGCGTGCTGAGTGAGAGTGAGCAGCCTTATGATGAACAGGGATCTGATGCAAAAGATCATTTTGGCACATGTGCTTTAAAATAACAAAATTCATTATAAAAGTCTGCCATTTACACTGTTACAAGATGGGATGAATTGAATAGTTATCGTGGATTCATTTCGGTTGTTAACCCTGAATTTACTCTGTGTATTTTTATGGAATCTGGAGTTTCTATCAAGCCTTTGTTAAAATCCACTTCATGCCGATGCTTACAGAGTGAATTATCATTTTATGCCACGCATGAAACCTCAAACCCATTATCCTGAAAACAGATTACAAAACTATTTCTGCTAATACTTTTATCTGATACTACAAAATCCATCACTGTGACATTTTGTATAACAAGGGTCGCAAATAAGCAGCGTATTTTCCTCTTGCAAGAGCATTTTTGAAAGTTGTCTTCGAGTACTTTGGTCAGTATGTTTGTTTCAAAAGCCAGATCTGTATTTTGCAGAACAGACTTGTTTCATTATCTGTTGGTATCTGTCTTCTTTAATGAGAAAAGGGCACTAAAGACACTGGAGAGACAGAGCAAATACCTTTACATGTGACTGTGAGTAAATCACAGGCTGTGTGTAAGCCCAACACATGCTTTCTGTTCATAATCCACAGGGGAGTGTACTAATCATGCATTTTTACTGCAGCTCTATGTATCCAAACATTTGACCAGGTAAAATTATTGGAGATGTCAGGGAAAAAGATATATTTGCTGTTCTTACTTTCACCTCATCTTAGAACATAAAACCCTGTAAATAAAAGCTAATCTTGGCAAATCATGCAGAAAAAGTCAAAATCAAGTTGTCAAAGTAATAAACAGTCCAACACAGCTGACAGGTTTCTTTGTTACAAAATAATATACACGTCAGCTGTAAAAAAGATAGGCTGAGACCTAAACGTACTGTTTTTGAAACAACAAGTATGAAAAGTTCTTGTTCTCAGGATCCTATACAACTGAGCTATGATAAAGTTCAAAAGGAATTTTTGATGTTTTTTTTCCTAAACATTTTTCATCAGCCTATCCTGATCTAACAATTTATTGCAGTCTGATAGACAGCAAAAGCCGAGAGGAACATTGGCCAATAGCTGTACTGGCTTTTGGGGATTTTTTTTCTTTTATCAGTGAATGACAATTGTGATTGGAAATGGTTCAAGCTTATGCTGTTTGTGTCTTTGTCATTCTTGCCACCAGATTATGAAATAAATATAGTTTTTCAAATGCAGATGTAAATGCCATGACTGTGTTTGGTATCAAGAAATATTTTTGGCAGATCAAATTGTTCTCTGATGTTTTCAGACAGATTTTACAATCAACAGGTTAAGTTAACAGGAGTTGTGAATTATATCTGAATGGTATTTATAAACAAGAGTCAAATTTATGCATGCAGGAGGATACTGAGAAGTTTAAATAACACTGTCAACATGTCTACTGCTGATACGATCTTCCTCCTCCCCTTTAATACTCACTGGTAGGATTCTTTTTTTGAGATAGGTAAGTCTCTAACCAGGTATGTGTATATTGATGTAAGCTTCCAAATAAAACAGAGCGCTGTAGCTGTCATTCCAGAGGTCACCCACTTGTAAAAGTCCTTTTTTTTTTCTGATCTTCTTAGTGTATTGCCACTTCTTTGATGCAGCTAAACAGTGGTTAAGGTATTTAAAGCCAAGTTCATGTTTCTGAATAAGTGTTCGGAGAATATCAATTTAATTTAGAAGCAGTATGGCTTAAGTGTTTCTTGGTGTTTGAAATCATCACCTATGATTTTGCAATAGGTGATTGAATACCTTTTTCTGAAAGAGCATTGAAGAAATAAGGGTTCAGCATACCTGTTAAACAGTTTAAGTAGATTCTTTTTCCATGCTTATTTTTGTATTATTGTAGTTTACAGAGTTTCTGAGCTCATGGAAGCCCTGTTGTGACAGTCACTGGACAGAAATGCAACAAAAGGCAGTAGCTATTCAATGCACCCTGTAATGACTTGTTGGGTTTTTTTAACGCTGCCTGCACCAAAACTGTGAAAAGTCATCACAGATTTAATGCAGTCTGTCTGGGCTACCTCTAGAGAAAGATGTCAGGATGCCATAGTCTGGCCATTACAAAATGATATTTTTAATAAATTGCTTTAAAGTTGTCAATAAGCAGAAAATAATCAAGAAAACATTGCCCTCACATTTCCTAGTTAAATGTGAACAATATGCACATGAACTTTGTTGCCTGTTGCATGCATGGAGGGCTATGAATCATGAACTCCTGTGTTTTAACTCCAGCTTTTATATTCAGTCATTGTTTGGCTTTGGGCACAGAATTGAGGCACTCCATACTTTACTTTTTGTTTATTTAAGAAAAGGGAGAGATGGCAACAGTGTACTTACCCACCTCCCTTTTTAAGGCATGATCAGTTAATCCTGCTACAACACTTTGAAGATAGGCTTTCCAGAACTTAAATATCATTAGACATTTATACAGATAATAAAACATGCATTCTTACCTAGGATAAGATACAGGGGATTTAAAATACTCAAGCTTCCTGGCATAACTAAATGCTTGAGATTAGGAGGGAAACCTTTCCTCAGGCAGGTTATTACTCAGGGTATTACTTTTGGTGGTTATGGGGTAGCTTGCACATTTCTATGAAGCATCACACACTGTTGGCTGGAACAGTATACTAGGTTAAACAAACTGCTGGCCTCAGTGAGAATGGCAGGTCTTAGAGACTTCTGTGCTTCTAGATCTTCCCTGGCTGGTGGAGATAACCCCTTTTGCTTCTATGTGCCTCAGTAAGATGCCCAACATACCTGGCTATGGTTACACCATATGGCTAAGATGTGTCCCACCTTGCCAAGCCCTTAGGTATTTCAGGTTTTCACATTTGTTATATGAAATTTTAGAGCTTGTTGTTCTGATTCGGTTCAGTGGACGTAATTCAAATAAGAAGAACCTTATTAATTGAAAACTCTCAAAGCAACCCAGGTCCCTTTGACTGAACTAGAAAGTAATTAAACAAGCAATTGACACATTTGGGGTTGCGTCATCTCCACTGACAGAACCAGAACAGCACACCTGAGTACCACTGGTATACCCCAAGTCTCCTCTAGCCATTGGCCACCCATTTTGGGGCATGGGTTAAACCCCGGCAGGTTGGCAGAGAAGACCTTAGGCCGCCTTGTGTCACTGACTGCAATGCCTGGGAGCTGGTCGCTTGCCATCATGGTGCTGGAGCAGGCAATGCAGAATCTGTTTGAAAGTCATTTGCTAAGATGTACTGAAATAGTAAAATCACTGCCAGAATAAAGTCCTTTATTGGACTATTTCAAGCAAAAGCAAAAATAAAGCAATAGATATGGGCTTACTACTAACAAATAAGAACATTCCTCCTTGAGAAAATGCCGTTTGCAGTTTTGCCCTTCTATTTTTAAATACACACAACGACATGCAATGCGTGTGGTATGTGTGCGTGTGTTTGTGTAATAACTAGCTCAAATTCAGGCCTGATTATTTTTTTAAACTTGCTTATCAGACAGCATGTCTCATTAATTTTTATTCAGTTCATAGTTTCTGGTTTACTGCCTTATTATATTCTTCAAGTTCACTGGGTATTTCTCTCTCTTCACCCGTTTTTTCCCCCTTTGTTACATACTTTTTATATAAAAATATATACAAATATACACAGAGAGAGCAAAATAATTGCTCATGAGAAATCTTGAAACCCTTTTCCTTCCCCAAACAGCAACAAGAGATTTACATTTATAAATAGGGAGCTGGGGGCCGGGAGGCAGAACGCTAACACACGACAGCAGTGAAGTTACACAGATAAATTTTTCAGTTCTTTTATCTAGTAAACATCCTAATGATCAACATCAAAGACTGAAGAAAGAAGCCGTTCTTCTCTTTTGTGCCAGATTGAGAAAGAGTGGGCTCTTTTACATCTCATATGGGAGATATGAGGAGCCTTTGAATGGATCATTGCTTTTTATGAGTAGTAATGAGGTGAGAAGTATTCTAGTGTGTGGCACAGGCCTTCATTAAAAGCGTGAAACAGAATGGCTTATGGTTAAAAGGAGTAATTTGTTCTAACATACTTGCTAAATTGTGCTGTAACCATGCCAGGTCACTGGACTACATTTTCCATAGGATTCCTGAATGCATTTGTGAGTAATTATTCTGCCTGTACGGAGTTCAGGGATTTTTCCAATGGCTTGTGCTAACTAGTTGACAACACTCATTCCTTTACTGGAAACTTCTCTAAATGTTATATTTTAAGAGGTGTGGAAGAGCCCAGATTCTGTTGCTCAAGCCTATATTTCCTCAAAAGAATAATAACCAGCAAAACAACATAAAATAAGCATAACTGATCTGAAGGTCTTACTAACACGATGAAAAAGCAGGAAAACCATCCCCACAGTCTCCGTCCTCAGTCTGCCAGGATTTTATCAGAGAGGTCCGTGCAAACCGAAGGCGACTAAGCTGCTATGTACTGCTGTCTTTTACAGGAGCATGTTCAAGCAGCCTGGCTCCCTAAAGCACTGCTCAGCCACTCCTCACATCACAGCCGACGGCAAGCAATGATGGTCATCACTTTGAAAAATCAGCCACTTGTATTCTGGTGCTGCTGAGAACCGTGATGATAATTACGCAGCAGCACAGATAACACAATGCGCAAACGCTTTTCCAAGTTCTCATTCCTGTCATTCCTGAAGAGAGGAAACTTCAATTATATGTGCAGTACAAATTTCTGCCCAGGTAATTTTTTTCAGAGGACAGAAGGAGGTATGGTCCCTGGGAACCACACTCTTGAACTGTGAAGGACTGGAATAAATTACACTGGCAAAGGAATAGCTTTTCCAGCGCAAGTTATGCGCACAATAGGAGTCCTTTTGTCAGCAAAACACTCGTAACATCCAGACCTGACCTTTAGGCATTAAAACCACGCAATCTGCTGAGAATTGTGCATTCAGTCGGCGGCAAAACAAGGAAGAGAATGCAGACGACAGCCTTCCCCTGCTCCAGTCACTGCTTCGCACCGTCTCTCTGCTCTCTAAACATTTCTCTGTTCTCAGCACTGACAGAGAAACTGCCTTCAGTCCTCGCCACACAGAAAAATGGCAGGTCTGAGTTTTAAGCTTCATCCAATGTAGGAGTTACAGCTGAGCAGGAGATTTTTCTATGAAGCTTCTTTAGAAAGAAATGTTGTGTCACCTAAATAAAAAACATAGAAACTATCAGCTTCAATGTATGTCTTTTAAAACAAAAAAAAACCTGGGGGGAAAAATCAAAATAGACATGAAGACTTTTTTTTTTTTAAATCTGTCTCATTTTAGGACAAATAGCAATATCTAAAAAGAATAAAAATCTTACCAAAATATTTTAATTAACTCAAGCCAAGCTTTTGTTTGGAATGCACATTGATGAAAATTTATGAGATTTCAACTTTTTGCCCTGAGTCAGAGCAGGAAAATGTTTGAAATCTCAAAACCATCTCATTCCTAGCTTTGAACTAAGGGAAGGGATGGGACTGTGTGTGTGTATGTGTGTGTGCGCATGTGTGTTTGGCAGCAATTAAAATATGATAGCTGTACTTAGAGCCATATGCTTCCTCAGAAACTGATAAAAGTTGCATGTGTATAACTGATGGAGAATTTGTCCCATAATGTTAAGACAGCTGAGTTAAGTACAGTTATTTCTTTAAATCAGCTTGCTGTTTCATCCTGTACAAGTCAAGACAGGCCAGTCCACTTTAACCTATTTATACAAATGAAGAAATAGAGAGATTTTGTGAAGAACATATGAAATCTAGTCCTATTACTGTTTGTCTTCTGAGCATCAGTTGCTTAGAAACCTGGGAAACAGATGAATTAATTTCTCCACGTATTTTCTAGCCGTACTGGGAAATATAGAAGACTTCAATGTTTTATGTTCATCAGTAAATGCTGGGGTCATTCCTCATAATCGTATTCACAAAGTTTTGTTTTAAAATGTTAGTGACAGTGATTTAAATCGCTTATTTCAATGATGTGAAAAAAACTAGAATGAAGCAAAGGAGCACCGTCTGCTTTACTTAAACAGCCACTCCCCCAAAAGTGAATATATATGTGTGTGTGTGTGTATGTATATATGTAAGCATAGTGTATATATATAATTATATAATGTATATACATTACAATATTGGAACAAGCAACAAAATACAATGTTAGATTTTCCTATATGTTAGATTGGTTTTCGTATTTTTTTAGGCAGAGAGGTTAAGTGACAGGACAAAGATTGGGTAGTATGTCAATAGACATCTGGAAATCATAAAAGTCAAGCCAGCGACTATATTTTCTCCCTGAGTACAAGTGAGGAAACTCATCCGGGTTCTTACAACAATGGGGTGAACTCAGGTTGTTGTGAAGGTTTCAAAGGGCGCCTCCGACAAATGTCGGCTACTTGCTTATTGGGAAGATCTGAATATCCTGGCATTGAAAGATCTTTGTGGGATGAATAACAAGCCAAATATGCCTTCAAGCCAGATTAATCAGAATGTTTATATCCATACACTCTGAAGTTATGGTATTAATAGAAATTGTCAGCTGTCGTGTGTTAAGAATCGCAATTTTTAACATACATTTTGGCACTGATGCCTTCTCTATGGTTTTAAATAGTGTTTGAAATGAGATCTGTATTTTTATTGATGTCTTTGAATTTAGGTCTGCAAAGCCAGGTTTGGCCACCTTGCAAACACCATATTTGTGCCGCAACTTCAATTAAAATGCATTTTAAACCAAAACTGACTTGAATATAATGTTACTAGGCTGCCAGCGTTGCCTGACCTTCCCCTTTCTCCCACTTCAGCTGCAGACTGGCTTTGAAACTGTTTGTTTGAGATGACAGTTTATTCTGCGAATAATTGTTTAATTGATAATTACTTAAAAGGGGGAGAAAATAAAGATGAGCAATTTGAAATCACTTGAGGCTATTTGGGATACAGGAAAATGCAATACTCCATAGATATGGCTATCAGAAGGCAGAATCCTGACCACAATTTGGAGCTCTGGAGCCAAGTTTACCCATGGAAGATATGAAGATCGGTCCCAATCCTGCCCTGATCTTCCACACAGTATTCCAATATATTTTTGTTTACAAAGAAACTAAGGTTTTTAAGTTTTCAAAGGACTCTCAGATTCTGATAAGAGGACTGTAAATGCTGCTGTTAATGCCTTCTTTATTAGCAATATTAAAAAAGCAGGAATACAAGCATTCTAAAACTAGTGAGTCTTGCCCCGTGCCTCAGTTTCTTTTTACAGTGTGTGTACAGTTCTCAGCAGATTTCGATATCTGAGTTCCACAGAATTCAAATGATGGTATACAAACTCCTTATTAACAGACAGAATCTGAAAGGGATATGGTTGTGTGTATAGATTTGCTTTGCGCAGTAATGCCATGAATTACTCCAAACATCTCTTGATTAATCTTGAGCCAAATTATCTTCAATCATTTGTTGGCATATTTCTTTCTTCAGGGGACCTAGCAGTGATGATAAAAAAAGCAATATCAGAAGGGAAACAAATTTACAGTGAGCCTAGTCTCCATGCTGGTTTTAGGAATCTGTGTCAAGGTCCCATTATCCCTATCTATTTGTAAAGCATCGCACAGAAGAGGAGCATATATGTCCACTATGTTTTCCTCAGACAGTTCCATTACAACCAAAATCCTGCTGCTTTCTTCCCGTTACATAAGTCCTGCGCACGACGCAGAATCAACCTAGCATTCAGGAAGAAATCACAGAAGGCAGGGATACATGTCCTCTGCATTCCTAATTCTGTACAGGACTGGATTTCTAATTTATGTTGGTTTTTTTCCCAGTACAAGTTTCTCAAGAAGACAATTGCACTCTTTAAGGTGACTGATAACATACTTCTCCTGAAAGTTTTATTTATTTTCTTTCTTCCCGTGTCTCTTGCCTTCAGACACAGGGCAAATCTTCAGCTGGAGGGCCAGACTCCATTCAAGCTTTCCAGGGCTGCTTTTTGGGTTGTGGGCCCCAGTGCTGCGCCATGAGTCCTGCAGGGAGCCACAGCTTTGCTTCCCATTATCGTCCACGCATTGCCAGGATCTTTGATTTACTCGCCCAGAATTTCCTTGCCCTCTGAAAGGCCTGAGTATGTGCTGAAAAGTCCAGTTTGCCAGTGTAAGTCTTTGCAGATATAACCAGCTTAGTAGATTTTGGATGAGAAGTTTCATTTCTTGCCCTTGTTCTCCATGCAGGTGTACAGGGCAGATCTCATCCAAGTTAAAAGCCATGCGGGTACGGAGCTATATGCACTCCAGCGATCCCCTGTCGCTAGATGTTGTGCATTTATGAACTTTAATGACCTGCTGCGACAGTAGGGGGAAAGGAAAAGGGGACCAGAGTAAGAATTAGCACATTAGTGGTTTCGACCATAAATAGGTTCTCTGTATCCTGGTACTAAACTTTTATTTTTGGAACTTATAAAATCTTGCTTGACGTAAAGAAATTCCTTTTGTCACTCCTGGAAAAGCTGAAAGTCTGTCCTGTGGAATAGGATGTTTCTCTACTAAATTTAGGATTAAACCTAAGCCTGTTGTTGAGTATTTCGAGGTGCCAGAGGCTGGAGTCAACTGCAGCAATCTCCCTCTCTAACCTGCCCAGGGCGAGAGACCTCAGCTGTCTGAATGGAAGCTGCAGGTCAGGATGTCTTCCTCAGTCTTCTGTGCTTAAAGATACGTCTAAAGCAAACAAACCTTGGTGACTTTGCATGTGGATAGTGCTGAAATTTCACCAGTGTGTTATTCCTCTAATTAGAATCCTCAAAGTGTGGAGTGCATTGAGAAAAATAAGTCATGGTGCTAACTAAAAGTGTGAAATGGAAATGTAACTACAAGAAATGGAAATAATTCCAAAAGGAATAATTTTCCAAAACTATTTTGCAGTTAACAAATACAAGAAAAAATGTGACAGTCAGTGAAAGGGAAAATTACTGCTGCTTTTTTTTTTTTTTTTTTTAGGTTTTTTATAACAGTTATACCACTGCACTGACCTGACATAGAGCACAGACATATAAACAGTTGCACTGGCACAGTTGAGCAAGAAATAAATTGGAGCTGGGGTTGAAAGAGTAAGCAGGTGAAACCAGGGAAAAATAGAAATGTCTTTTTCTCATTTTGCTGTCAGGTTAATCACAATTTGAGACCAAATCTGTGCTTTATGAAGGTTTAACTTCCAGTCCCAGGGTTATGCACATCGCAAAACACCAAACAAAGGAAGATTTTCTGGTAGCGACAGTTGGACGGATTGTGCACTATAGCACCACGGGACAGTGGGGATACAGCAGAATGGTGAAATGTATGAAGTACTATATAATGTTGTGACCTACTGAAAGAGAAATACATGGGCCACTGCTTAAATTGCCATTTCCCATAAAGGCTGTACTATTCTAATGTGTTTGCTACAATTTTTCTTTTGAAATACCTAGAGGAAATTAATTTTTATAAAATGACAGTTAAGCGTGACCCTTTGTCCTTAAGCTCCTACTTGTACATTTGAGATCCAGCACATATGGTACAGTATGTTACAACCAGCTGCTAATTGGGCTCCCTGCAAACATGGCTATTAAGGTCAACTGAATCAAATGAGGACAGCTCAGGCTTCAAATCCAGGGAGTATGTGCCCTTCTGCTGATTGCACACAGCTCCCTTTGCTACCAGTGAGAGTAAAATGGACTTATCCAGAAAGAATAGGCTCCTAGCCAGCTTTGTTATTATTCATAACACGTCTAGTATTATTATCCACTTATAAGTGCATGTGGAGCTATACATCACAAAGTGCAAGGCCCATTCCTCAGATACTTTGAAACAAAAGTCTATATACTTTGGATTATATAACATATAATGCATACTGAATTCATCCTTAAGTCTCTGTCTTGGACTTCTTTTCAGTATATTTAGATAAAAATGAAGTGTAAAATTAGAATACTAGAAATTATAATATTTTAGAATATGTTAGAATCTTAGAAATCCTAGCCCTTCTGTATTGTGAGAACATATTTCAAACAGTACTGTGTTAATCTTGTTGATGCTGGCATACAGTAATAGAGTACTACTTTTAGCAAGTTGAGTGGATGTGAGACAAAGCTTAGGACAATCCAACAGCACTGCCTAATCACAAAAGTCTACTAATCTACATGCAATCTTGACAGTGGCCGTATAGCGCATTTGTTTTTTAGACTGTTGTTTTGTGAACATCCTGCCAACAGAGCGTGAACCTCGCATACATCTTAAGCTTGACTATCAAAGTCAACAGAAAATCTCCCATTGCTCCCAAATGTCTATATTAATAAACTGTGTAAACAAAACATTTGTGGATACCTGACTGGGTCTGAAGTCTTATGGAACTGTTGCTGATTAAGGAGTCTCTTTACTTAGCATTTGTCTTTCACATTTATTTTTCAAAGTATTTCCGTAACAGGCCAATGTGACTGAAGTTTCCTGACCGTCTGCCAATCACAATATAACCTTCAAAGGAAAGAGATAACCTCCCACTGAAGTAAGCAACAAAGAAATGTTCTTCAGAAGAAAATCCAGTAAAATTCAAATAGGGAGTACAAAACTGGAACTGTTTTTGAGAGCCAAATACTGAGATTAATTTAACTCTTTAACTGGTTAGCTCCATAGTGAAGGGGCTGATTTAAATCAGAGTTCCACCGACCCAGCTGTGCTGCAGGGAGAAAAAGCAGGGTGAGATAAAACCTTCAGTGGCAGACACTTTGAAAGACAGTGAGAAGCAAGGATCTTTCAGCTAGGACTGCTTGATGTTTATCAAATGGGAAGAACTGAGATAAGCAGGACTTGTATCCTTGTTTGCATTAGAACCGAGTGAGCAGTGAAGTTTTGGTCCCTTGAGGTATTCTGATAAACTGATAGTTATTTTCATCCCAAATCATAATGAAATTTGGAACATCATGTTTTCTGTGGGTTTTTTTGCTTTTTTGAATGAACAAATCCAAATGAATATGATTTTGAAATGATGGATTGTTTTGACTGCGTTTGCTTATCATGCTACATTGCCTCATGAGCCTGGTAACCCAGATCCCTTGTGCCCAAATTCTTTACACGGCCAGGTTTTCTGTCTGGATGACATTTCTTTTCAGGCACCAGATGTACCGTATCTCGATGAAAGGAATGACTGCAGGGAATAATAGAAAATGTTGCAGGAAACACTACTTCTGTGGCAGCACCTATGGCAATGATGAGTCTCCATTAATAACCCTCAGACAAAGACAATAACCTCCCCTTGATATAAGCAACCAAACCAGTGTTCTTTAAAGGAAATTCAATTGACAGAAAATTAAAAAAAAAATTATGCTTTGCACAAGTTTCACAGAAATGGTAATTTCCACTGAACACATGTTTTTTATCTGTCTTCTCCCTAGATGAATAGCAAAATGATGCTGTTTAACTGGTAAGAAACTCAGCTTGTTTCAAGTGCTATAGTCAATAGTGTTACCAAATCATCACTAGAGGCTTTGTCTATTTTCAGCATTCATTTTTAATTTTTTTGTGAGCGGCATTTACATAACTTCCTAGAAACTCCACCTTTGGGGCTGAAAGTTGAAACTCTTTGTCTTTGCTCCATGGTGGTCAATTCTTTTCTTTTTTATTTTGTTTAAATTCTGAAGGGAAACAACTCAGGATCAGTCAGTGGATGGCTGTTGCACAAAGCATGGGCAACAACATCTTTTCTGCTTTTGAGTAACCTCCAGGAGCATGTGTGTTCATTTGGAATATGTGTATGCAAATATTGCTCACACCTTCACTATCTCTGAGTGGAGGAAGACTAGTCATCCCTGTTAAATGCCACAAGAACCCACCGTTGTTTTAACCCATGCCAGCCTTGATTTACAAATGTGAAACCAAAGAAGCAACAAAACCTGTACTGCTGTCCTTTTTGCCTAATATTTGGTCTAGATTTCTAAGCAAAATAGTGTTCCGTCTCATGAATCAAATGATGTTTTATTTGTGTGCGTGCAGTGCTTTCTGAAGTCTGGAGAAGGAAGAATGGGGAGAGGTGGTGCAATAAATGATAGTTCAGAAGTTAGCCATTGTGATCATAGAATCATTATCATCTGAATAATTATTTTTCTCGCTGGAAATCGTCATGTTTTATTTTGCACACTAGAAATGCAGATTAATTTACTTTTCTTAACAACCTTCCTCAATGAATGAATTCACTTAAATTTACCAGCTTTGTGGTAGGAAGGTTGTCTCATCCTCTAACATAAGCTAACAAGGCAGATTTAAGATGAGGCAACAAAAACAGTGTTATGACAAAAGTTTTAAACTAAATATTGTCCTCGAACTTTTTTCCTTGCCCAGCTTTCATGAAGTTCAGTTTTGGTATTAAAAGCAAGGGAATATGGAAGGAGAAAAGGGGAAGAAATCCCAGCTTGTATCTTTAAAGCTCTGGAATGGTGTAAATTATTACAGTGGTTTCACATTTTCATGGGATCAAGGCAACAACAGTAAGCTCATAAAACAGATACCACTAATTATGCAGAGGAGAAGTCATAAAGTCACTGGTGGAAGCATGTTTTATATTCATGAACACATCATTAAAATTTTAAGACGCACTATCAAATTCTACATTTTAATACTACACCCAACAACATTAAACCCTCCCAACAAGAAAATCAGATTGTTTAATGATTGTGTTTGTCACACAGGTTTTATATGTCTGCTGTTGAAGCAGATGTGGACTTTCCTGTTGCTGGACAGCTTTTATCACTGGAAAAATGAAAAATAATTTTTATCCAAACAGTCTATAGAAAAATTAAGTACAACAAAAAGAAAAGAAAATAACCAAAATCTAGAAATGTTTAACTGCAGAAATATTTAAATTTACCCAATCACATAAAAATCTTTTTATAGCATTGACAATTTGTTTTTACTTCTCTTGTATTTTCTTTTTTAATTAAAAAGTCATTTTAAAGTAAAAGGATATTGATTCAGGCAGGCTACAGCCCAGCATGCAAATGTTAAGTATTTTAAAGGAATCTTTAAATTAAACATGGCTTTAACATAGCCATTTAAATTAAAGAAAAATCTAATAAGAGATGTTTCAGGCTCAGCTGCTCAGCTGAATCTCTTGGAAGACCGAAGAGTGTCCTGAGTGACTTTCATTTCCATCATGAAGTGACTGAGGCCTCTGTGAAAATACACACATGAATTTTAAGGGTCCAAATCCTTTGATATAGAAAGAGGTGCAACAGATGGTAAATAGATGGATTCTTGTCGAGACATCACCGACACAGCACCGAGACAGCACAGGCGACTCTTTCAAACCTGATTCTTGTAACGTACAGCAATGACTCCTGTTTGTGGGTTTGGACTAACAGATGCAAATAGCTGTGCAGTTGCATGTTCACACATGATGTCCCTCCCACACCTCTGGTGTGGACAACGCCGTCTTTCTGCTCTGTTCCCCTTCACTTCAGAGTGAACTGTGTTGCTTCTAATGCTTGGGACCTCTAGAAATAACTCCCCCTCTAGAAAGAGTGGGCACCGTCAAGCAAATTGAGTCATTCTTATTCATCAGTGTTAGTAACTGAAAACTCAAATACTTAACGCTGCCTTTAAAGGACATATATTTCCCATTTAACCACTGATTTTTGTTAAAACCTTATCAAAAGAACTAAACTGATCTATTTCTAGTTAATTACTATACAATGTCCAGGTACCAGCTAATACCATAGTCAAACATTTATCTGACAAAAAGTCAAGTGAGAGTTTCAATTCTTAACATAAAATCGTTAAAGTGAATTCTGTCAGGACTCAGTGAAGACTTCTGCCTAAAAAAATCAATGGCTCAATGTGGCCTAATATTAGGTCTTTTCTAAACCTTTCTTTCTCCAGAGCCAATATTTGGCCTACACTATCTGCCAGCATCTTTTTAATGAGAAGCACACATCTAAAACCTCTCACAGCTCTCAAAATTTAGGAGTAAATATTTTTAAATTAAAACCGTATGCTAAGCAGTGCAGATTTGCTGCTGCAGATGTTATTTTTGGCTCATTTTCTTTAACTGATTCGTAACCAATATACTTCAGCCTATGTTTCCACATTTATTATTATTCTGAATACCACAGATATAGTGAAAGATGTTAATAGCTCAGCATCTCAATATATTTTAGGCAGTTTTCTACTTAGCAGCAAAATCACCACTAAAGTTCTGTGAAAAAGGTGTATCCTCAGGACACTATAAGTAACTATAAGTGAGAAAAAAGAGAAAATGGAGATAAAGATGACTTAAATAGAGAATGGGACAAGCAGGACCATTTTTCATTAAATTCTACACTCCACCTCTCTCAGGAGGCTCACACAATCCTTTCGCATTTAATTCCTGATTGTGCTACACAGTTCTGCAAGCACAGCACAGTCATGTCAGCTTTTGGGTTTTTTGTTGATGGTGCTGCCACATTCATTCTAATTATTTAGGATTCATAATAATGTCTATTTTTGCTGTTTAAATTCATGCCCGCTACTGACAGTGTCATTCTTCTCTGGAAGAAACTGAAGTCTCTGGTGAAAGTCACAGAGTTTTCCACACTCTGTTACTTCTTAATTAATTCAGAATTAGTTAATTCTTTGGTTATAAGGGACCCTGTTGTCAGCCTTATTATATTGGCCAATAGTTTATTAAAGAATGGATCATGCATTTTTTCCATAAATTGATCTAATTAGCCTTATTCCTTCAAATGTTGGCTATTCTTGGGATCTTGAAACCACATTATCTCAGAAGAACTTTTCTGGTCATGGGTGGTAAAACACTAACATATTTTTTGGATTTCAAAAATCAGGATCAACTCAGGTTAACATTCAGAGTGGAGAGTACAGTGACAGAAGGCTTAAAGCACAGAGATGCTGTCCATGCCATTTACAATAGTTTGTTCAAATATTTTCTTTAGAGACGAGAATTGCCAGTTCTTTCTTAGTTCAAGCGAGAACAAATTTCTTCTTTCAGCTGTATTTAAATAAGGTGAACAGGTTTTGACTGTGTGTAATTATGCTATTCTTACTGTTGTGAGGAACTACTCTGTAAATAAATATTGTTAATTTGCATACCATGTAGGGTTAATAAGGGACTAATTTTTAGCCCAAAACTTACTTAGAGAATTGAAGTACTAAACAATTGTAACACTGGGCAAAAGGATTTTTTTTAAGCAAGCCAAGAAATGTGAAATTTGAGAATGAGAAGTTCCTCAGCCACAAACATGAAGACAAAATAATAGAGTAAAATAAATTAATTATACATAAGCTTACACAGGGAGTCTGAACATAGGTTTAGAAAAATGTCTGGAGACTAAGGATCCAATCCACTAAACATCTACTAATTTTGTATACTACCATGATAAGTAGACCCACAACTGCTAGAGAACTGATCAAGGCAGTAAACAGCAAATGCAGCTTTTGCAGGAGCAGGTCCTTTGGCAGAACTGCATAGGGTTTGCAGATTTCCCATTTTTATATATTGAAACGTTTTTGTTTGAGGTCTTTCTATTAAGTATTGCCAATTTTATCTTAGACATATGTAAGATACTTTCCTATCCTTGATGTCGAAACTGTAACTTCATACATTTTCAAAATTTGTTTAATTACTAGCAAGCTCTAAAGCAGAAAAACTAAGTTGTTCTGGGGTTCTTACATCTTTTGAAATGATTTTCCCAAAATTGTGAATGGTTTGCACAGCGTCACATTTTTTTGAAAAGAAACAAAACCCAAACCTGCAGGTCATTCATTTTTATTGCCCTCTGGAACAAAACAGAAACATGCAAGTGATGGAAAATGTCAAAACCAACATTTTCACTGAATTGTTAAAAAAGTCCTGATATTTTGGTGAGAAAAGATTCAGGAAAAAAA
Organism: Haliaeetus albicilla; assembly: GCF_947461875.1. Lineage (NCBI taxonomy): Eukaryota > Metazoa > Chordata > Aves > Accipitriformes > Accipitridae > Haliaeetus > Haliaeetus albicilla. The sequence goes on from NC_091483.1 coordinate 44,378,805, forward strand.
CCTTTTGAATGACATGTTTACAGACTGTCATTCCATAACCAGAAGGGTAAATATTTAAAACAGATAATTCCCTTTACCAAATCTAATAATGACACCCTGCTAGAGACGCTGGCTAATTAATCAGCAACTAAATCTAGGCATAATTTATCAGACAAATTTCATTAAATAAATTTTATATTGCATATTGCACAAAACCAAACTCTATAATTGGGATTAATTGCGACCTTCATCAGTTTTAGCAAGGTCAAGGATTAAGGAGGTTTGGAGGATGATCTGACCTTTCATTACAGTTCTGCTCCCACCAAAATCTTTAGCTGTCAAATTCACAGTTGTGGGTTTCACAGGAGATTGACACAAAGTAGGTGTTGATGCTGTATAGTGTTATCCATGCCTCACTTTACCTAGCTGTGAAATAGTCAGATGTTAACAGAATAGCTGTTTTGAAAAGCAATATGAAAATCATATTAACATGAGAATTTTTCCACGTTTTGATGGTTTTTGTTACAGAATAAGAACTAAAGCTCAAAAATCAACCAAATTAAAAAGAAAAAAGATAGAGCAAGATTATTTTTTATATTTATAGGAAGAAAAGGCTTGAAGTTAATGTGGCTAGCTGAAAATTTCATATAAAAACTCCTTTTCTATGGAAAAATGGTTTATGATTTCAACTTTTCATGAAAATGCCCCTAAACAAAATATTTTCAGCCAAAAACTTGTCTGGTTTTGGTTATTTGAGAGGGAGGAGATTGTGGAAGAATTAAAACTTTACAATATGGGTCTAGAAGTGCTCTTCTGCACTTGGTTATGTATATTTAAGACATATCTCCCTCTTGGCATGATTTGCAGCACAATAACAGAACAACATTGAGAAACCCACGCTATTGCTCTCTATTTAAATTCCCAGAATTGTCAATCTGGCAGCTCTCACAGTACAACATTTACATAATTTTTAAATTACAGACAAGTATACAAAACCCTTCTCCATCAAAGGATCAGTTTCCTTCTCCACCCTCCCCCTGAAGTCAATAGCAAAGTGTCCTTTCTCAGCAGTGGAAACAGAAGTATCTTGGTTATATTTACAGAAGAGCACCGTATGTTTAAAATTGTTGTATTTTTGCTTTTGCCTAATACTGTGGTATTTGAGAAAGTATGTTAGTAATGGGGATGCTACAAACAGTAGCTAGGAAGTCTTTGATGGCAAGCACTGTTCAGGAAGGGTGTATATGGTGACTATTTATAGAACGCTAAGAAATAAACAGGTAACGATGGATTTTTGGTTTTGTAAAACGGCAGACTTGAGATGAAAAGAGGTTTGCTAGCAACATTATTGATGTTTTTGTTGGGCTGGATTTTTTTGTGAGGCAAAATCAGTATTTTCCTAAAGGAATGTAAATTGTAATTGTCAAACAAGGAGACACAGTTTCCCTAGTGCCTCCTTTCTATTGCCGTCAACCCTTCAGCTATACGAGAATTACATTCTTCACAACTGTTAGTGTGAAACAACACAGGATTGCTCTTATCTGTCACTGGTACTGTGAATTTTTTTTAGCCAGATCGTAGACAGATGGATAGACAGATGCAAATACGAATGACTTACCGCTCATTTCATTTCAGACAGCAATGTAAGCATGTATGCGTATATGTATATAATATACATTGTTTACTTGTAGGTCCGCATACGCACACATGTATTGTGAATGGTGTTTGGCATGTGACTGTGAGACAAACAAGTGAGAGAGAGAACTTGATTGTTTTTTCTATACTTTTATATAATGATTCACAAAAGTGTTTAGTTATAGAAAGCTAAATCCAAATGCTTTTTCTTTTGCTAAGGCAGCTGTTCATATGAAAAAGGAAAACAAAGAAACCCAGCAATTTTTCTTTGATTTTACTGCAGGATACATGCTCAGTTGCTCTTCTTGTGATGAATAAATAATGCCCACAGTGCCGTGTAGCAGTGGACCTTGCCCCTTTTTGTAGTTAACCAGTGAAAAAGGCTGCATCTGCTTATTCTCAGACATTAATACAGCTAAAGGAATAAGACATCAGAGGCCTGTGAATGAGAAGGTCTTTTTAAATTTACAAAGCATTTGCTCCTGAATCCACCTCAGCCAGTTTGGGGAAAGCACTTTTGGCACCAAGTCACCCTTCAGGGAAGACTGATAATGATCACTAAAGACATACTATGGGCTCCTGCCTTGCTCACTTCAAAGGCCTTCTCTCTTAATCAACATTAAATCATCATTTTGCCTTGGATATAGGGACAGCTGTACACAATCTATTTGTTTTAAAACAGATTAGGAATGGTTTTTCTGCCAGAGTATAAGCTCCACGATAAATGTACTTTAAAGACATAACTAGGAAAAACATTGCTCCCTTCATTAGCTAGATCCTGATACTAGCTGAGAACACACAACATCATCCCAGACATGGATCCTTCTTCTGTTGTTTGGCAATCCCCAAGAGCATTCAGGAAATACGACAAGTTAAAAAAATCAAGTGTCTGTTGATCTTAGCTGTGCATTCTGGTGAGTTGTCCATGAACAGCAATAGTCACAGTAAGTAGCATAAGGTCTTCTAGATCTTCTGCTTTCTTCTTTTTTTTTGACCTTAGAGTTGCCATATTTCATTCACTGGCAGTCTCACAAGGTGACAGCAAAGGCCTTTTATTACCCAATTAAAAGCTGATAGTCAGATAGTTGTTAAATAATTAAGTAAAGGCCCTAAATTGCAGGGGAAAAAAATGCCTCCTCTAGGTCCATACGGGAGATATTTTTACATAGTTGCTAACCATCTCTCTACAAGCTGGTTTTCTTACACAATACAAATGCACTGATGTGCACAGTTTAAAAGCAAAATCTAGAAACAAGGCATATTTCCAGAATAGGACAGTATATATTGGAAAGCAGTGGTTCCAGAAAAAGATTTGGGAGTCAAAATGAGTATTCAGATGAACATCATTCCCAGTACAACTTTGTGGTGAAATGAGCTACTCAACTTTTGTATTTGTAGAGAGAATATTAAGGGAAGACCATAATGAGTCCTATTGTTCACTTTTTAAAAAGATACTGAAAAATTAAAATGGGCATATAAAAATATTACAAAGAATATGTCTCACAATGAGAAACTTAGAATGTTCAATCTATATTATATTTCCAAAAACCCAAGAAGGTTGGCAGGCAACTTGATTGTATGACACTAGTTCCTTCATGGAGAGAAAACAGTGTTTGTAATCCCTTACAGATTAGAGAAATACAAAACTAGTTTAAGAGAGTGGAAGCTGAAGTAAGAAAAATTCAAACAAAAAATGAGGTCCAGCTTCTAAGTGTACCAGGAGAAGAAGCTGTCAAATAAACTGGTCCCTTCTGCACTTGTTCCCTCTCTTGCTGTCTTTAAGCCAAAACCAGCCAACCTTTGGGGGGGAGGGGGGGGGCATATCTTAACCAAGCACTAGCTGCTTTAATTCAAATTGTACTCTATTCAGAAGGAGCTGACTGAAATGTAGTGCCTTCCAAAATACGAGTGATGTAATTAGATGGGCTGATCTAACAGCCTGTCTTGAGCTCAAGCTTTCCTCTTGTGTCCTTGGTTCAAATACAGCAGCTACCTTCACTGCGAGCATAAACCATAGACCTGTGCATGTGAATCGACATGCCTATGGGTGTCACCAGTTACACAAACAGTACACATACGGAGGATTAGGACTGTTGTGCCTACATAGAATGGCAATCGTGCCCACCTATTACAAGGATATTGTTCATTTCTAAAAATACCCACTACTGTTAGGACCCTTTTCTAAGTCCAAGAAAATAAATTACTAAAAACAAAAATTCAGATTTTTTTATGCTTTTATGATAACTCACAGTTTTGCCTTAACCACTTAATCTTTCTTTAAATATCCATTTCAATTTGAAGAACTTCTGTTCTCAATGCCCTTGTGACAAAATTCAGACTATTCTACTTTAAAAGAAGTCTAACCGATTAATAATTCTCTCTATTATATACACATGACTGTGCTATTTTGTGACAAAGATAATAAAAGATAAGCCAGCTTGCCAGAGAAGTGGAACCCAGTGTAGCAAGGCAGATACTGTCACTGACTTCACTTTTCACACTGTGTTTATCACATGGTGGATGGGGAGTAAATGAGAAACCCAGCTTAACTTCTTTATGTAGGTGCTGTCATAAAGAACATTAGACTTGCGAGAGGCTACTGCCAGGCATGGGAATAAAGGGAGAAGAAAAGATGACTTAATTAAATTTTAGCTAGCAAACAGTACAGGGAAACAGCTAAGTAAAGGGAGATCAGGATATAAATGGAGTAAAAACTGGGTAGATTTTTGACAAAAAGGGATTAAAGATTGAGAGGAGAAAATCCTGCTACTCCCAAGCAGAAGAAACTACACCGTGTGTGGAGAAACTGTATCCTAGCTATAAAAAGGCTTCATTTGCTAGAGCAGGGTGGAAGTCTTACTCTGAGTAAAGGGAGGCCCGTTCCTTGTCCTCCCAGAGAACCTATTTCTCGGTGGATGAGAACGCACCAGATGATCTAGCTAGCAAGCAGGATGCAAGAAAGGAAAAAGCATATAAAATGAATCGTATGCATTTGAAAAACAACAGAATGCAAATCAAGGCAACATAAATTAAAGAGAGAGGGAGAGAAAGTTACTCCAGGGGTTTTATCCCCCTCCCCCCACAGGATACAAGCTATTTCCTTTGACTTTGCAATAGTAATTTCAGAATGCTACTTCTGGCGCTGCCTGAGCTGCATGTATTTTCAGCACTTGGCAAGAAGACATCTAGAAGATAGAGTTGTTCTTTTACTTGGGAAAGGGAATTAGACTTCGTGCACTGTGACACTAAATAATGCCTTTCTCCACTGAGGTCACCATTGCACAGACAACAGTAAATTTGGCATTTCCTAATTTTTTGCTCCTTGACTTTGCAACCTAAATAACTTTCCTCTCTTCATTGAGTAACTGTCCACATGGAGTCCTTTTTTATTGTGCGCCTGCTCGTGGCTAGCTTCAGGCACAGGGAGCACGTACAGTCCAAGAATGGACTACATGTGGGTAACACATTTCAAAGAAGTACAGTTCCTGAGAGGTAAATAACTCCTTACTAATGTGCGGTATTGAGAAAATTCAGATGGATTTCTCTCACCATTGCCAAGGCAAATTACCGATCTTTCATAATGTGCAGCGGATAGACCCAGTTGTGACTTCTCAACAAATTTTCACTACTAAGTAATTCTACAAAGCAATTTGAGACAATTAATAATTTGATATGACTGAAGAATTGTGTCCCTTTTTAAAGCACATTGAGCTGACTAAAGATTCAAAAATTAATTTCCAATTATGCACACCAGCATATTATATTTCTAAGATAACTGTATCCTATGTTATATAAAAATGCTAAACAGCATGACCGACAGTAATGGCAAGGGGAAAGGCTATGGCTTTAATTTATGAAAGCAGTTATAGGACATAGGAATAGCCATACTGGATTAGATCAAAGCCCCAGTCTGTATCTGTGACCAGTAGCAGATGTTACAGGAATATAAGAAAGAGAGGGTAACCCCTCCTTTTCTGTGCAATCAGACACTGTAAGTTTATACCCCCAGACTTTCCTGCAGAGGGACAGATATGCAATAAGGTAACAACTGGCCGATATCTTTACCTGTTCACTGACATAATTTTCCAGAATTCTGGTTTGTGCTGTGAAAGATTGTACTCTTTTGACAGAAGACGAAAAGAGGTTTTACATATTGCTGATATTCACTTAGCAAAGAATATCATCCTCTTCAGAGGAGCTATAACACACTGGATGCCAAGATCAAGCAAAAAACCCAAAGTGTAAATCTGAGTTCATTCCTATTATATCTAACAAAACTGCTGAGATGGCTGGGTGTCTGCCATCTTTCAGTGTCAGTATATAAAACTCACAAATCCAGCCAGATAACTGACCCTCATTGAACTGACAAATTGTAACTTTGATTTTCAGTTTTATCTAGTATTAAAGGGAAAAGTAAAACTCAATTTAAGAAAAATAAAACACTTAAAATGTGTGCATTTTTAATCACTGAGTAGTGTCATTTCTTTCTTGTTGGAAGAGACACTTGTGATAGTTATACTGGGACATAAGAAATACATTTTGAGTAGTTTATATATTTCAGGGCTTGCTTTGTTAGTGACTATAATTTTGAAAAATTGGTAAACATAAAAGAATTCAGATTGATAGTCCCACTTTCAACTAGTGGCCAATGGCAGCCACCATGCAGTATCACAAAGCTTGGGAACTCAAACATATACCTGTCAGATACAAAGAAAAAGGGAGGAATCGAAATCATGCCTAAACTGTACCTAGTTTGGATCTTCTTGCTCCATTACAGACTTGATGAAGAGAATCTGAGCCCGCAGGTTTGTTTATAGGAAGCTATTCTGAAAATCGTAATGGGAAGGTCAGAGCCTCGAACCACAGTGGAGTTGCTTGAATTCATCAGTGTATCTGGATACTAGCTTAGAGGGGATATCAGGTCTTGTGTAGAAGTAGTAGGGCAAAGTAAGTTGGTGTTCATGTCTTTCAGTTTACATGCCTCCCTAGATGAGAAAGGGTTAAGCATGAGTTAGGGATGCATGTGAAAATATATGGGCGAAGTAGGAAAAAAAAATTCTCTTCTAGCTTGAGCCACTCCATCTGTTCCCTTAATTCAGTGGCAGACCTTGACTGGACCCTGGGATCTGCTAGTCCCACACTTCATACAACCTCTCTCTCTGTAAATTAAGTTGTTGGCCTGTGTTGCTGAGGGTTTAGGAAGGTGAGTGATGACCTTGGTTTGAGTATGTTTGTATAGAAACATGTCACTGCAGGATGATGTCTTTCCTCCAGGGACATAGGGCCCAATACTAACCATTTGTTAAGAAAATACCAAAGCTAAACATATCCAGTGTATGAAAGGATCCAACACCCTTGCCAAGTGTAACTTTCACTCATCTTTGAAACATCAATGTACACTATATTTTAAAGGTTATTTTTAGCACTTGTCTTTTAAACTGTTTCCCATCTGATGTTAACATCTTGCAACTTTAAAACTAATATGAGTTATTTTTATTATTAAAATGGGAAATCTCTTTAATATATTGTAGTATGGCAATATGTTTAATATATGTTTTAAAAAGGAGACCTAAAATAGTATTTATTCTCAAGAATGAGGACACGTAATCCCAGAGAAGCCCCACAATGCTTTCAAGTTCTATGTTTCTTTATATAGCAAAGATTAAAAGTAAAATTTTAAGGAGGATATAGTTCTCCTTTATTCCATCTTCCCTGCAGTATTTTCCCAGCAGTCATCTACGTTCCCGAGTTCTGGTGCATGTGTGGTGTTGTTCAAAGAATTGGTTGTGGTTGTTCAACTGTCTGAGAAAGTTCTGTTGTTAAATGACAGGAGTTCTCCTGCAGCATTAATTTTGAAACCAGATAAGGCGTTCAGTCAGATCAGTAGTTTTCCTTAGATCATGAAGTCCACAAGAAAACATGAACAGATACATTCGGATTAGAACCACATTTTTCAAGCCAGGTAGTCTTAAAACTGAGTTCCTAACTGTGGATTTAGATCCAAACTTTAGGCATCTGAGTCTGAAAATGTTGACCTTGTTTAATATCCCTATTCAGGATTGATTAATGTACAGTCAGGATGTTTTTCTATACAGCCAGCCTATAAATGTTACCTTTCTAAAGTTCACCCCATACTTACTTGGTATATTTTAAAATAATTTATCTTCCTTCCCTACACTTTTTGAATATTTCAGCCTATTTTAGGTTGTGAAACAGTTGTGAAATTGCTGATTCGGCGCTAGGGCTTCTCCCAAGTATGAGGGGTTGCTGGTGCTGGGGACAGCCTTTGTTTAAACAGGGAAGAATGAAATCTTAGCACCATCAGAGTCAATGGGAGCTTTGCCACCAGCTTCCACGTGGCCTGGATTTACCCAGGGAGCCGCCTTTGGTCTGAAGTGGTGTAAATCAAGCATGACTGCACCAAAGACTGTGAGGGTGCAAAATGCAAAACTGGTATGTGAAGGGAAATCAGACCAAAAATGGTCAGAACAACTATGAAAAGCTGGTCAAAGGAAAGTACCTGTATTAGAGGAGGGTGTATTTTAACGTTTTCTCCCCTGAAAATTTTTCTCTAAAAATGTGTTTCAGGAAAGACAGCCTACCATCATGTGGAACCATTCCTAATGGATGTGTCATAGAAAGTAAATTATAACAATGCTGTATATGTGGGGGTTTTTTTCTCTCCCACAATGAGTGGTTAAAGAAGTTACCTAAAACCGACCATGAAACATTTCTAAATGTCTCTTTTCCTCCACATGTAAACAATTTTTTTGTCATACCTGAACTTTTTAAAATTCCCATGTCTTGCTCTCTCCAACATAAACAGAAAACCACCAACACATTTCAGTTGTTCCTCTCTTGCAACTGTGCCCTTTATTTTCATCTATTTAAAGAACTGTATTAGTTAGGAATGACTTAATGTAAGGAATGCACTCAAGCTCTTTAGCTGAAAATAGTCTTTATTGACAACCAGTTCTGTATAATTTTTTTGGAAGCTGTCATTCCATTACTTTTCACATAACTCAGAGCAGAAAAGAAATGTATTTGAGTATAAGAGCAGGAACTAAAGGTCATTTCATTCAAGAAAAAGCATGTACTTTGTTTGGGCCAGCCCTGAAGAAAAGAGTAAAAGATTGGACAGATATCTGGAGAAATGCTCCTGGGTAAGAACACACTTTTAATTTAATAAATTAATAACCTGTTAAATAAACAGAACAAAATGTTAAGTGCATTTTGTTTTATACTGAGCATAAAGAGGAGAATAACAAACCCTTTTAACAGCAGCCAGGATATTATTCCCAAAATAACTTCAAGAGATGCAAAAGCCTGAGTGGTTAGAAGGCCACAGTTAGATGTCCTCTGGTGTAGGTAAAATGCTCTGTGGGTGTTGGGTGCAAACCACCTGTACCCCACCCCTTCCAGAACACAACTCCACTTTGTGACAACTATCAGACTCTAATGGAAAGAAACCAAAACCTTTAAAACCCTCTTAATGCCAGAGAGGCCTCAGAATTTGAGTTTTTCCATTGGGAAGAGAAGTGCACGTTAGGGGGTCATGTGAAATCCAGAGTGGCGCCAGCCAAGCTCCAGAGGTGTGTGCTGGGGCTGGTTATCAGCTTGATTTTAGTTTTAATTAACATGGTGGGCAGTGAGTTGCAGCAGTGGAGGAGGTAGACTCTGCTCTGAGGAAGGTTTGCTTCCAAGCAGAGATGTGGGGAGGGTCAGGTGGTCACCTCTGAAGCTGCCTCAGCTTGAGGAGTCAAAACCTAGAGACTGGGGCTCTGCTCTTCTGAGAGAGCAAAGCCCTTCATTCTCTTTTGAGTTGGCCAGAGCTCAGATTTCAGTATCCCTCTCTACCCTACCTACTGCAAACTATCCTCCTTTAGCAAAGAGTTTTGTTAGTTTTTCTGCTTCAAATAGGAGACATACACAGAAGTCTCCCACAAATTATAAAGCTTCTCGTGTTTTAGGCTAACAGCAAACACTGTAACCTGGCTAAAAATTGAAAGCATCAGATGCTGAAGACACATTGGATCTGCAAACACTTCAGACTTCCCATGACAGAAACTCCTCATTCAGCAGAGCCTCTCTATGTGCTTGGTCACCATCCCTACCTGCAGAAGAAAGGTGGTTCCCCACTTTACATCACTCCGATTGCTACACAGGTGGAGCATCTTTGCATGGTAGCTGGAGAACAGCTGTTCCTTCTGCTTCTCTGTTTCTTGCTCTGTTTCCTACCACTGTCTCTTGCTGCCAGGTCTGGGGAAGAATGGGATCTTCCTGGGGCAGTGGTTAAATATAAGACATGAAGAACTACTTGAATTTATTTCCCTTTACTCCTGTTTCTCCAAGAGCTCTGGCAGAGAGCAAAGTGAATGAAGAAAATGGGACACAGTAGACTCTACAAAGAAGCGTTTTGAAAAGAGATGATAGTACAAAAGGTCAGCATTATCTTGCTCCTCTTCTTTCTCATTTTGAGTTGTGTGAATCTGGCATACTTGTAACAGACTTTTAATAATGTGTTAGCTTACCTCATTTTAACAACCAAAAGCTTCCTTTCCTTAGGGCCTGTTACTGTGTCCTCCCAGACAGAGGAGAGGTGCATGGGCTAAGCAAAGCCTGTTTATATGTGACACTTTAAGTGCATTTACAAGCCTGCTTGAAGACTTAAATGAGCTCTTGTCTATAAGAGCTCCCTGTGTGGCTTGTCTACTTGTCAACTACGTGTATTTTTAAACTGATTGATGCAAATCTGAGAAAATATTGGTTTCATCTGTATCTTTATATCTTGTGGGTTTTTGCTACTCTTTCTCCCAATAACCTAGCAGTAAAGCAACATCTCTTAAATTTGATTTATTTCTTATTGTGTTCATCACTTGTATCGTAACCTTGCTGCATCATTTTTTGCCTGGGTTAGTACCAGCATTGTTAGATGCTGTATATTTCCATAGCCACAAGGCCTGAGCAACCAGGGGGACTAAACAAAAGAACAATGGCGTTAAGAATATCTTGAATATCTTCTCGTTGTGTTTTTATTAATGCTGACTGTAAAGAAATGCAAGAAAAGTAAGTTACGCCCTGAACACTTCAGATTTTTTTAAAATATCTGGGTTTAAAATGGCATACCTGTGTTTACTGCATCCTTTTTCTTTTTTTTTTTTTTAATTTAAGTAAAGTAGATTTATGACTTATGCAATTATGTCACCCCCAGATCCTCACCAGAATTAATTGTTCTGGTAAAGAATGAAAAGTGTGACTCTGTACCACTTGCAGACAGAAAAATAATGGTTTCAAATTTTAAACCAGTTTTTCTCCAAATGTATTTTTAGTCACATTTTTGAGGGGAAGTCTGCAGATGTCAGTCAGTGTTCATGTACATGCCTGTGACTATATTTCTATTTTATTAAGAGTTTAATATTGCTTCTCAGTATTTCAAAGCTGTAGGCAAAAAAGTTAATGAAAAAGATATATTTCTATGGCAAGTACATGACATTGTAAACAGAAAACAGGCTGAGCTTTCAAAATCCAGATTTGGAATCTATTTTTTCAAAAGTTGATAATTTATTCTTCTTTGCCCCATTTTAGAGATGAAACTAGTGTGTGAAATTTTGGCACAATTGTTGTCTGAATTTGTCACACCATTTTCTGACACTGGGGCGTTTGGATTTGTATTCTGATGGATCTGTTCTCTAACAAATTACGAGGATGTCTCCTGGCAGACTATCTGAGTTTTTCCACTGTACATTTATTTTTGGTGATAATTTGCTCTCTCTCTTAAGATTTATTTAAGAAAACCCCGCAGCAGTGGAGTAACTAAAGAACGGTTTCCTTTAGAATTCCTTTACAATTTCATTCAAGTTCAGTTTTAGTTTTATTACTCTTTCCCTTCCCTGTCTGGCAATCCCCTGGAGAAAAGCTGGCATCTGGGGACCTTAACCTGGTAACATAACCCCAAGATCTCATTGCTGCAAAGTGGAGGGAGACGGAGCAGAGGGAATGAGTGAGAGTTGGGGAAGGTATTGTGGAGGGGGAGAAATCAGACAAGCCTCCTCTGAATTCCTTTTCCTCCTGGACTGTCCTGTGGTACTACATATGCAGAAAAACCCGACCTCTTGAAAGAGAGAGGAAAAAAAAAATTGGCTAAATCAGGCGCACTGGTTGTGATTACCAGACCAAAAGCATCAGTCGGTCCTGCCTGTTCCATGCTCAATGTTCAGTAGTTGAACCATGATGATAACGGCAAGGACGAGCTCACTGTAGGAGGTTTTGGTGTCCAAACAAAAACAAACCTTGGAAATTATATGTAAGACCAATATTAAAGAGACGTTGAAGTTGAAAAATCTAGGGTCTGAAAATGGAAACACCAAATTTATACACTCATATCTTTATGCAATCTGAACTCTACAATCTTAACACTGTTATAATGAGTATGTGCATTAGGTTGTGATTTTCACTTTTGCTAACTCACAAGCTGTGAAAATAAGCAGTGTGAAATTTATAGCATAGTGGTGAGCTGCACATATACAGACAAGGGACTTTGCAGCACAGAAACACTTACGCTAAATTTGAAGCAATGATCTCTTAAATTAAGATATTTTTGGATCTGTAACTTAAGATCTAATCTGAAGACTAACTTTCTTCTTAAGTCCCCTGTAAGAGTCACCAAGATTTTAGAAGGTGAGAACAAAAGGCTTAATGCAATCAGAAGGTAAGTCAGTAGTAGTTTAAGTCTGTTAATGCTTTGCAAACTTAGAAAAGTAATAATTTCAGCCATCTGACTTCTGCAGTGATGGCAGATTGCTAAATTTATTAAGCACAACAGAAATTATCAGCATACATTCCAATAATGCTGAAATAATAATTGAAAATAATTTCTCTACTGCATGGCATGTTAAATAATGACCTTGGGAGAAAATATGAAGATAAGTAAGAGAAATTAACTTAATGCAATGCTAAATCAGTTGTTTCCTATTAATCTTACAGAAAATTGTACAGAAAATTTAGGGGCTTTAATGACCAATAAGAAATTTGGCTTGCTTCCTTTTGATTCAACACTTTCTTAGTTGAAATTGATAGCTATTGAATAGCATAGTGTGTGTAAAAGTAGTTTATTTGAGGGGTTTCTATTGCCACCTAGTGGCTAACCCTCTCTTCCCCCCCTTCCCTATGCACTAGCTTGTGTTCCAGAAAGATTTTCAGTTGTCTGGAGCAAATGAGTTTATTTACTGACAAGTGAGGGAGTGATGCAAATAATTTAATTTTTTAGACATATAAAGAAGAAAGGCATGAAGTTAAGTTTCCTCATTATATGGACTAAAGCAAATTCTTTGAGTAACTAAGATCTCCCCCAGCTGCCATAGATTAAGACCCATACGATAACAGTAATGAACAGTACTTAGAAAAGGAGAAGCTATACAAATGTGTTTTTGTTGTTGTTGTTGTTCAAAGCAGTTGATATGGATTTGACTTGATTCTGTTTTGCATGAGTTTCAATCTTCTGTAGTTCTCTGATTTCTGTTGAATTGATCCTTTTTTACCCCTGGAGCAAAACCTGCTTCTACTTTTATAAAAAGAGTGAGAAGTTCATGTTGGTCTTGACAAGGTGTGTTCAGATAAATCGTAAGAAATATGAGGTCTTCGGTTCTTGTGACTCTTTCTTGATAATGATAAATATAAAACAAATTTCTGAGCTTTTGCCCTTGCACACTCATACCTGAGAGTTAACACAGAAATAAGTGAGAGTCTCAACACCTCTTACTTATGCCAATATAAAGTCTGAGAGTTCACTGAAGCCAGCGGAGGTACTCATGTGTATGGAGGTACTCATGTGTATGGAGGTACTCATGTGTATGGAGGTAAGACTTGCTGTAAATAAAATTAGAATCAAGCCCACAAACTTGAATAAAGCCCAGAAGTTTTTCTTTGTACTTGGTCTCATGTGGATAGTACAGTACTGTAATATAGATTATAATATACAACACCTGCATGTAAAAGCTCCTTGTATCAGAGTTCCATTTCTCCATGAAACAGTTTTTCAAAATATCCTTCCTTCTGAATCAAAAACTTTCCTCTGTATAAATTGCTATAATTTTTTTGTTTCAGTATAGGCTAAGAAATGAGATTTTATTTCTCGAAAGTTCTATTTTAATGGCAAGTAAAAATTGTAAGCATTAATTTTTGCCTCCACTGCTTAAACAGAAATGGTGTGTTCTGAGTGATAACCACTCCTCCTTCTAAAATAAACCACACAGTTTTGTCTTGGCAGACATTCAGCTCCAGAAGACTTATCTGCTTGTAAAGTTTTCCTTTGCATACATGGTCACTCAGTTTAAATACATTTTTAAAGTATGGAGCAAACTACAGAATGGAAAAAAGTGTGAAAGCTTTGATATATATTCTATCTTTACTCTGTGTGTATGGAGTTAACTCTCTCTTTCCTGGGGAATGACTCTCCTAGACTTGGTATGTCTTTTCAGACTCACAAGAACTGCCCATCTGAAACTTAGACTTCCTGCAATTGGAGGCTTTTCTGAATATTTTTAATGTGCAAACTGGCTGGGAAAAGGAGGACTGCTATGAGCCTGACATGGGTCTCAGAGACATCCATTAATTTTCCCATTCAGTCAAAGCCTTCCTGTGTAACCTCGGCCAGTTCACTTAGGCTCAGATTTTCAAAGTTATTAAAATACTTTAAGAGGTACTTTAAAAATACTCTTCTGCCTCAGTTTTCCACCTATAAAATAACATGCTCCACAGTAGCACTTCTTTTCCCTGTCTTGTGCTTATTTATGGACAGTATTTAGGAAGAGCAAAGCACTTACCTGGCTTTTGTCTCTGCAAATCCCTCTGAAAGACTGCAAGTTCTTGGAGGTTCAGGCTGTCTTTTCACAGGAGGATCTACCTCAGTTAGGATGAGGAGGCCCCATACTGGGTTTAGACTTTGAGTCGCTGCCATGTTTCAAACAGTAAAATAAAGCAGGAAACCAATGTGAATGGTCATTCTTCAATCTGAGTGTGGCTTATTCACACTGAAACTTCTAATTGCAGAATGAGCGATTACAATGATTGCACCCTGAAAAATGAACACAACTGATGGAAGAGTCAGTACGCTATGGCGGGTATATCAAGGCTATCTGCCAATCCTGTATCCATGCTTGCTTGACAACTCCAGGACAGGAGCTAAGCTGTATCTCCAGTGGTTACTGATGGAAAGTAGAGCCAGTAAGAACCAGCAGTGGCATGCAATGCCAGTTTTCTTACTTAAATGTGATTGACCTATCTACCTAAATATGTGTGCATATGTGCGTATGTATATATATGCAAACATCTGAATCAGAAAAAGGTTGTCTGAATTCCCAGTTCACAGGGCAAATTTTCAGTATCCTCTTGCATTATTTATTGAAGTGTTTCAGAGTTCATCATTCCTATAGGCTTTAGTAAGCAAATAAATTTCAAATTAGGAGGGTTTTTTTTTACTACTTTTATTCTCTCTAGCAGCATTTTTCAGCTGAATGCCCTGCCTATGCTAATGCAATAACCATCTTCGAAGCACACTTTAAGTGGTTTATTTATACCATATTCCAGGTTGCATATTGGGTTTTTTTACTGAGTGAATTTAAACTCTGGGCTGGGTTGTTTGTTGTTGGTTGGTTGGGTTTTTTTAAGGGGAAACACAGCTTCCAAATGCAAGGGTTTTTTCTCAACACCAGAGAAAAGCCCTATCGGGTTATATGCTTAAACTCATCTGTTGTGTTTCAATATGATGAAAAGTACAAATACCTTAATTTTGGGAGTGCTAGTAGCTAACTGCATAATTTGCCTGGTTAAAGCCAGGAGTTAATGGAAATTTGAAGTCATCTTTACAGCTCAGTAATGTGTTAAGTTTCCCAAGTGCTCTGTGCTGCCAGGTTAAGCTGTGGTTTACAGGGTTAGGCACTTGTGCCAGGTAGCTGGTATATTGCTCCCACAGCGCCGTTGCACTGCAGCCAAATGTAAACTTTCCCAGTGTGAGCATTGGAATGGCTGTGTTTAAGCTACAGAAGCCCAAGAAAAATTTCTGTAAGGACATAACATAGAAAAAACTCCACGTCTAATTGATAGGGTGAGAAGGTCACAGGGAAATGCTCGTCACTTGGATGCCTGAGATTGTAAATACCTTTCTGAAATGTTATGGTGTTTGTACGGCTGCAGTGACTGAGCAAAAAAAGAGAATGAGGCATGTGGGAAAAGATTGAAACAGTCGAGGTACAGAGAAGTTAAGTGCTCCTAGGTGCTCTCCAGCGGGCTCAGTGATTAATGATGGCTTTTTCTGAGCCTCCAGGTTGCCAGGGATATAGACGCTCACCACAGCAGCCCTCTGGGATGAACGGAGGTGAGTTCAGGAGTCGTGCCTCTCTGCATAGCAAGACGACTGGGTCCTGTTCAGGTCCTCACCAGAAACCCACCGGTACTGTAACCAGTACTGTATTGGGTTCCACGAAGATTTCCTTAATGGCTTAGGATATTTTGGAAAACAGGAAAGACAACTTTATTTAACAAAACTAGACATGATGCTGGAATTTTGCTTCTCTGCTATCATTCTGGAGGTGTAAAATCAGTACTACAGCAGCTTCTGAGATGTCTGTGTTACCAGCTGCCAGTGTGCAGTTTATCTCCTGGGTAGCTCTGGGCAGCGCAGTCTTACTGCAGTTCGTTTGGGTTTAGCGCATTTGCGAGTGCCTGGGTGGATGGGTCCTTCCCTGGCCTGGATGCACCCCCTCTGTGTGGGCTACCCCCTGCTCTAACAATGTATCAAGAGGAAGATGCGGTGCCTGCTCAACATCCTTGCCACGACCCAGAGACGGGACAAAAAAAGTGTTATCAGGCTTCAGGCTTCTACCTTCACATCTTCTCTCAGTGCTAATGCAGTAGCACATGAAGTCTCCAATTCAGCAAAGTGCATAATTTGAGTAAGCACGTGAGTAATCCCTTTCCTCCTCAGCGAGGCACAGCATGTGTTTAAATCCTATTAAAGCCTGTTGGACTTAAACACATACTTAAAGTTTGGTGGAGCTGAAAGGCAGACGCGGAAAATGAAATTGAAGAAATGCAATTCTGCCTGTTGGCTTAACAAAGGTCTGACTGCACACTTGCTGTGTGTGGATACTAGCTGCAGTATTTTACTTACAAAAATGTCCCAATACAAAGAGGTAACATCTATTATGGAGGGTTGCCCATGCTTTGCAAGTTGAGTAGGATTCACTTAGATCCTAATTGTCTTCATTCCCCAGAAGATTCACTGAAGTTGCATACTGGGCACAAGCATGTGTTTTTGCTCCCACAGAGTTTGGGCCCGGCACAGGTATTTGACAGAGAGACAAATGTCAGCCTGCTCTGAAGATAGTTTGCATTTGGAATGGATGTTTTCTGGAAACTCATTCTCCAGGTAAATTAACTTTCCTATAAAAAAAAAAGCTCTCAAGCACCAAGTTTGAGAAGGAAAATGAAGTGCAATCCCAGGCTCAAGGAAAAGATATATTTTTTTAAAAATAAATATTCTTAGTTTAAAACAAACAAACAACCCACCCCCCAAAACCAACACTACCACTTATTTTCCACTAGTTGATAATTTTGAAACCCTCTCTGGGAAGAGCAAGTTGTGCTGCTGAGGTGGGGAAAAAAAAAGCACCAGTGCTATCAGGCCCCTTGTACTGTACTGCTTTGCTCTCTGATGGCACACAGTTCATTTCCTGACCTCTGAAGAGGTGGCAGGAAAAAAAAAGAAAGAAAACAACTCTTAATGCTAAGGAACGAACATGGAGTTCAACTTGAAATATAGGGAAGACAGTTTTTCAAAAGTTGTAGCTGTATTTAGCATCAGAGTTCATGAGATCCACATGTCCCATCTTCTTTTTCTACAAATCCCAGAGGGGAAAAAAACATTTATTATGATAGCCTGGAAGGAAAAAAAATGTCTGTTCATCAATTTCCCCCTTTTTTAAGAGATAACCACTGACTCTGCCCGTATGTTATCTTTATCCTGAGGCAGCAAATTTATCATAATTTATTCTGGTATATTCTAAATTTACCATGTTGATTACCACTGTATAAACAACGTCTGGCATTTGCCTCAGCCAAAGAATTGAGGCTGGCGCTGATTTGAAGTAGAGATCTGTGGAAGAGCTTCAATTTACTGAAGTGGCTGTAATATCAGTACAAACAGCAGAGATAGATAGCTAAGGATACGGTGGTTTTAAAAGGAAAAAAAAAAAAGGATTCTTCTCCTATGTAATGCTAATGAGCCACTTACTGAAATATATCTGTTTGGAGAGGGAAATCCAAATGACACAAGGTTAAAAACCATTAGAAAGTGGTCTGCAAGTACAGCTGACTGGACTCTCTCATGGAAAAGCTGCTCTTAAGGCTTCTTAGGGATCAGTGGGTAAGGGTTAAGAAAATCTTTTTGTAATTACTGCATACAAATATAAGTAACATGAAAGCATTCTCATAAGGTTGGACTAAAACCAGTCGTAATCTTGGGGGCTAGAAAAGATTTAAAAGGAGGACCAAAAAAAGGGGAGGGAGTGCCTTAACCGGAGATAAATTTCTATTTATAGGAGGAAAAAAAAAAAATTATCAATTGGCCAAACTACGTATTTACTGAAAAATAACTGACACTTCATACAAGCAAGTAGGTGGAGCAAATCTTGTCTGTTGCCTCATGCAATTTCAGGGTGACTCCTTTCTTCACAGCTCTTCAACTGTAATTCTAATTTACATGGCAAGTTCTGAAATTAAAGTCTAAATTTATGAACAAAACTTATAAATAATATGAGTTCTTTTATATAATAGCACATTCAGGATTTAATTTCTTTTTATCTTTCTTGATATCCTGTTTCTCTGTTGTCCTGTGCAGCATACTTATTCCAGAACACCACTGCTTCTGGATTAAGACTATGGGTGAACTGTGCCTGACTTTAGTGAGGCTGGAAAAGTCTAATTGAATTCTCTGGCCAGCATTTCCTTCTGGTCTTTTTTCTTCTGTGAGAAATACCCAGACAAGGTACAATGTATATAAATTAATTTTATTAATTAAAAGTAAAAAAGCACTGATTACAATATTTTAATAACTTATTCCTGGTTTAATGGTGTGTTTTCTATTGTAAAAAAAAAAAAAAAAAAAGACACCAACTTGCCATTTCAGAGCTCTAGCTTGTTGCATTAGCTGATTAAAATGAAAAATTAGCTCCTGCTATGTACAGAGTGCACACTGTCATGATCTGTGTGAACATGAGAGCTTTGGGGCAAGAAGTGTGTGTACGAGCTTAGCAAATGCATCTTTGGAAGCATCTTGGAAAGTCTGTCTCTAATATTCCGTGGTTTTGTTTGGAATTTTTTTATCTTTGCTTAATAGTGTTAAGGAAATCCAGACATGAGCTATGTTTCTGATTTTCTGAGTTAAGCTAGAAAGATAATTTCAAATTGTTTTCCTCCAGCTTGGCACTTTCTGCTGATTCTGTGCTACTCTGCTCTTCTTCCCTTGCAGAGAATGCTTAAATTAATATCAAAATATGATTCATCATTAAACAACAGTGAAGGAAATGGGCGAGGTTATTTACAGTGACATCAATAAATGTACTTCACTCTGTTTTTCAAAGACACAGTGCATCCTAAGGGGAGTGAGGACGTTAAATGTAACTTCTACACAAGAGATGCAGTGTCAGAAAAGTCTATTTGCCCTTAGACCACAGTTGTCCTGAAGCTTGTGTGTAACTTCAGTTACCCGAATTATATCAGTGGCTTCCTGAACTCATGACATTGGTTGCTTTGTGGATCAAACTGGACTGAATAAAATCTTGCAGGACTAAGTATTAGAATGTATTTTTCATGTCTCAGTACTCAGTTCTATCATTTCAGTCTCCATTCAGCATCTTTGATCCACTCTACACACAGATAAGCAACACAATGTATCTTCCAAATAAGAACAACAGGAAAACACAGGCAACTTTGTATTTAAAAAAAAAAAAAAAAAAAAAAAAATATCAGCACAATTCCAAAGCATCTTTTGTGGCTGTTACCGTATGAGTAGCAAACTCACAGGCTTGATCCAGCTAGGTGCAGGAGCATACGCTAACCTTTGAGCATGTCACCTCACCTGCAATGCTTGAAGGTAAGCACTCTGTTTCAATGCTTTGCTTTCTTGGGGTGTATAAAGTATGGTGGTTTTCCCAAATCCAAAGTTGTTAATTTTGGTCTTTGCTCCTTATGGGCTTGTATTCTGATATGAAGCACTCTGCATGACACTGTAGTAGTATGAAATCTGATTTTTTTTTTTTTCTAGTACCTGTCAACCAGGAAATGAGATTATTACATGAGCTGAAATTGTATGGGTTTTTGACTTTGAATTACTTGCTGGTGTGCTGAAAGCAAGCTATAAAACCCTATAAGTGCAGGCCAAATCAGCCTCCCACCTCTACGCACATGCAAGGTAGGAAAGGAAACACGAACGTCAGGACTCTGCACCAGCAGTGGGCAACTCCTTGGCCCCCTGTGGCACAGATTTAAACATCTTCATGTGCAGCAGGACAGAAGACATTTGGGACAGCCAAAGGCAGCTGTGAGATGTGTTCATTAATCAGTCTGTGCAACTGTCTGTGGCAGCTTTACCGAAGTCTGTGAAGCAAAGTACTGACCATGATCTTTAGTCTGTGTGTTTGAAGCACAGATGAAAATGAAGGTGCATCACTGCAAAGGTAACTTGTCTATCGAGCCAAATAGAAATTAAAGGCTTTTTGCTTAAAGTGACAATACCCTGCACTCAGCAGTTGTTGCAATGTTTGATAAGCCTTATACTGTGACTCTTTTGCCCTCCTTCTCCATTCCTGAATTTTAAATTTGGCTTTCTGTAAAGCCAGCAGTTGCTGTGAAGAATCCTTCTGTCAGTTCTTCTCTGTGTTCTATTATGAGTGGTTTCTTTATACAGTCTCAAATGTCCACTTCTTATAATGCTATGTACATGTTTATAGAAATTGATTTTGACGCAGCAATTTGAAATGCTAAATTTCTCTTAATGCCGTCACAATCTTCTGGGACATGAAGAC
Source organism: Haliaeetus albicilla (assembly GCF_947461875.1). Lineage (NCBI taxonomy): Eukaryota > Metazoa > Chordata > Aves > Accipitriformes > Accipitridae > Haliaeetus > Haliaeetus albicilla. The sequence continues at coordinate 44,399,498 of NC_091483.1, forward strand.
AGAGATATTTGTTCCTACTTGATAGCTTCTGAATAATAGGCTCTTTGAATATTGTATTTGGGGTAACCAAGGAAAAATACAATACCCCTTTCTAAATGGTTTGGAGGGCTTTTTGGCTGGAAGACAGAGACTGAGTCTTTGCTAACGTGTTCTTTAAAGCCTGGTATTGTGAAATACAATATTTTATTGGAGAGTTCACAACAAACACACTTTGCCAGGAAAAAAAGCTGTGCTAATCTGTTTTGTGGTGTAGCAGTTTCTTCTGTGGCTTTAGCAGCTAAGCCATGTTATCCATACACCAATTTGGAAAGCAGTTTGAGATCATTCAGAACGGTATGGTTAAAAACAATATGGTTAAAAAAATTGCAGGTATTTACATTCCATTTCATGTACTGCCATGTTCCTAGTAATGCCATTAAGAAAAGATTGAAGTTCTTTCGCAAAATATAGTCTAGCCCCCAAATACTTGTAACGTTGTCTTGTAGTTTAGTAATTATTATAAAAATGTGCTAGCCTTCATACAAAAGAATATACTCTTTCCCTTCACAGGCTGCAAGCTAGGATTCAGGCTATCAAAGTAGAGAAAAGGAGTACACTAGTAAATTTAAGACATAAGATAGTAATAGATCCACTGCTTTTGATCGGGCTGTGTAATAACTTGCTGGAGACACAGAGACTACATAAGGTGACTTTGCTTGCCACAGACCCACACAGTGTTGGGTGAGATGCAAGTGGTGATCACCGCTGCAGGGCAGAGCGTGGCTTTTTGCAGTCTCGGTCAAGCTGCTGTGTGTGCACTGCTCTGGGAGTTTGGGTGAGTTGCTCTGGCCCGACTTCTCATGTGGACTCATGGTTGCCTTTGGGGGATGGCACTGCCGCCTCCCAGGAATGCACCAGCCAACATCTCAGTGTGATGATGGCTCAGGGGAAAGGGCAATAACATTGCAGAGTGATTGTGGGTTTGTTTTGGTATTGTGTTGGGATTTATGCTAGGGAGGAGGGGAAGAGTGAGGAGTTCGATAGCACAGCTCCTTCAGAATAACTGAAGCCATAGCTCAGTTAAAAGTACTGAGGAACACATGCCAGAATATATGTTGAGTGAAATACGCTGCAGAACACGATGTTACACGAAGAACTCCTTAACACGTTGTTCAACTTGGGAGCAAAATGGATGTTCAAAGAATAGGTTGCTTTCTGCATATAGAGTACAAGCCCCCATGCTCTGATGCACTGTAGTGAAAATGGTGGAGGTGGTAATATCAGCTTTTGGGGGAAGAAATTGTTACCAGAAGCAGCAGACTTCATCTCTGTTTGTAACTAGATTTATGAGATCAAGAGCTGAGAGAAAATGTCACAGCTGTCTCCTAGGAGACTCCTTTACAACATTCTAAAAAGGCATGGAGTTGATTTGGGCATCCAAATACTACCCTGGTACTTCTAGTACAAATGGAGGGGGGCGAAATGTGAAGATGCCATAAATAGAATTGGCAGTCAAACAGCCTACATTTCCTGTGAAAATTGCTCTTTATGTGAAAGCTGAAGTTTCCCCACACCTGCTTTGCATTGCTGACTTATTTTCTTGGAAGTTTTTCTTTAAATTTGGCCACTGAAGTTTAAGCAGCTGAACTTCTCAACTGGCTTGCCAGGGCAGACACAGGCTCTTGAAGGTAAGAGTTAGGTTTCCCAGAATAATATCACTGTATCTGTTTAGTTTTATCCATATATTGCAAGCTGTTTCCACTACGATGAGTCTAAACATAAAAAAAAGAATTATCTCAGTCTGTTTATATTTTCAGCATTTAATTTAAACAAGATATTATAATGTCTTTGTATCTAAAGTAAACACTTGCTGCTTTGACACTGCAAAATGTGATGCTGTAAACTAACTGGATCTTTTCCAGCTCTACCTTGTGTGCCTTGGTTGGCCTAGAACCAGATTTTAACGTTACTGTTGGGACTACATTTTCAAAGTAATAAACAATTAAACAGTAGCAATGTGGTGGTGAGGAAATTTTTTTACTGTAAGACTTCAGCTAGCTCAGGTTTCTGTTTCCAGTGATTTTACAAGCAAACATTAAATTCCTTCTTTTATTCTTTCCTCGGATGACTTACAATCAAAACACAGCAGGAAAAGTTCAGTATCATAATTTTATACAAGAAATTAAATTTTATTAATGATTTAATTCTGTGATTCTCTGTCAATTACACAGAACCAGATTTTTTAATCAATGGTCTCTCAACTGCTATTTTTATCATACTTTCTGTTGATGGAAATATAGGACTGCAGCTACATACTATACAAAGTCTCCCTAAACCACAAGTTGTTTTAGTTTGATTGCAGGTAGCATAACTATGGCCTGCAATAGTCATGGAGCAGATAATATAATAGTGAATGAGAAGAAAGCTTTGAGGGATGTTTTGTTAAGAGTCTCCAGTACTGACTTTCACACTGTCATAGACATGGAATAGGAAAACATATATGAAAATCTTTACCCACCCTACCATTTTGTGCATTCTCGGAGACTTACGTTCAAGTGCGTTGCACCCTGTCAACTCATTTTTTGTCTCTCCTGGATCTCAAATGGAAAGCTATATGTCCTCCAATATATCAAAATATCTATAGGAGGGTTCTATGTAGGTGCCATATAATGTCTCTGCTCAAGAGGTAATATTTGGACTTCAGTCTTGTGGTGTGCTAAATTTAATGATAACTTAATATCCAGTCAGGTTAATGGGTGGACTCGTTGGTAGAGAGAATCCTTTAATTCAAAACTCACAAAGGACAAACATATAGGAGCAAAAAGAAAAACAAATTTCATTGTACAGGGAGGAAAAACCTTATCTCAAAGGTCTCATCCTATAGTTTGGATACACTTGTTAGTTTCAGTGGAAATTTTAGGCAACACTGGATGGAATGCTGGAAATCCCAAGAAGTGGTTTTTCTTTGGGTTGCTAATTTCTTTGCTGCACGGGGGTTCTAGCAGCGTGGGCGTGGAGAAGCGCGTGGTGTACCAGCGGTGCTCCCAAACCTGCCGTACGCAGGTCACTGGCCTGAGCTGCAGAATGGGCTGAGCGAGACGGGGCCTCTGCCTCAAGCAGAGGTGACAGATGTAGCTGTTTTTCAGGTGTCCTCCCCTAGTTACAGTGTTCGTGTAAATATTACCGAAGTGATTTTATTTCCTGCTCTAGCCCTTTCTTACACTTGATCCAGTGCCATGAAATTTTAGCAAGCTTCATTCTTGCACAGCTGTGATAAAGCAATGCGTGCCCTTGTAAGCTGAGATCAAGACTGTCCCACAGGTAAAAATGGTGTAAGAGAATCCAGGAAGCCCCGTCCCTCCCTAATTCGAAGTAGGCTTTTTTTGTGCTGCTTTCCCAGACAATTTTCCAAAGCATCCAAATGTAGTGTCACAATTTAAATCCTTGTGCAGCTGACGTTCTTTCCACTGACTTTAAATCAGGCCCCTTTGGATCAGGCCCTAAGTAAATAATGAGAATTTCTTCTACCTCAATTTATGTTTAATTTCCAAACTAAGCAGTTTTGTCTTTCATCTTTATTCTTTATATTTTTTTCATGACTCTGTTTGTTATTTTAAGGAAGCAGTAATATATACAGCATCTATATACACAGAGTGCAATACATATATATATATATACACACACACACACACACTCCCTGAAGTCCAGTGGATTGTCTTGGTGAAGGGATGAATATATGACTGCAAGAAACTCTTTAGAGTTCATCCAGAATACATAGTTGCTCATTACATTGTAGCCTGGATTCAGTCAAAGGTGTATTTAATAATAATTTAAGATTTTCTTTTTTACCAGTGCAAACCATGATAAATGGTTGGAAAAGATGCACGTTCAGGGAGAAAAAAAAGCCCTCTCTTAGTATCCAGCTTGCTGCTGAAGCCTGCAAAAATCAGGAAATGATAATATATGTTCAATAACCAGTTAAAGAATAAAGCCAATTATCTCATCTACTGACCAATGCAAAGTTTTTCCCAACTGTACATTTTCAAGTGTTCAGTCCCAAAACTAAGTGCTTTTAATTCCATTCCTGTGCACGTGTGCATTTATATGAGGGCCTTTCAGTACAAAATCACGTAACACTAGAGATATTGGCTTCTCCCTTCCAGTTTCCAAATTAACTGTTGTCTATGAATGATATCATCACTGGCATGCTGTCTGTAAGCTGTTTTTGCTATGACATGAAGTGCTTTGCATCATACTGTATGTTCTGTCACACGCTAGCTTTCATTTTCATTTCTGAGTGGAAGGATAAATATTGCCTTTGGAAAGAGTGGCAGCAGAGGAAAGAGCGTGCTGCGTGTCAGAGATTGCTGTGGCTGTTGTGCCCTAACGAAGCATCCTGAGAGAAGTTGGCCTGGATGCACCCCACTGCCCTGGCGGGATGGAAATTAAGTCCCTCATTTGAAGTAACCTTAGCTGAGAAAATGTTACCTTAACTTAACCTTAGTTATGTTAACTTTGAGCCTCACAACCAATAGAAAGGCATATCCAGAGGGGATTTTGGATTCTAGGTGCCTGTCCCCACTGCTGGTGCGGAGAGTAACAGATACCTCAGTGCCTGTGGTTACGTGGTGTTTTGGCAAGGTAGGCTTTATCAGAATGTTATGATACTGAGAGAGGAACAATAACTATTTCAGGAAAAAAATAGTATCTAGCCATCATCGATGTAAATAATTGTGGCCAAGGCATATTTAGGGGACAAATATGAGAATTAGAAGAGGGACTTTTAAGGTGGTACATAAAATCTTAAGTATATAGAGCCATTGGCTGTAACAATGCTCTCTTTCATTTCTGTACTAACCTTACTTTTGGAATAAATTAGGACAACTTGTTAGCCTTTCCCCTTCTTTAAATGGCACGCTGAAGTGGTACATGATGATTTTTTCCAAATTTTTTTTTCAATTCATATATATATTTTCATAACATTTTATTGAGAACTGCCACGTATGTGTTTCCTACTGCTAGAAAAGCAAAGAAGAATAATAAAGACTGGAAAAGCTATGGGCCAGAGGACATGTGGAGAAATGATCATGGGAATACGCTCTTTAGATTTGAAATATGGGTCTTTGGGAGAGGAAGAGCAGGGAAGGGGGAATGCTGGCAAGTGTACTGGCTGCCTAGAAAGTAGTAAGGACCAGAACACAAGAACATGTAATGCTGCAGCTCCTGCAAATGTAAGAAACTGAGTGAAGAGGGGGTTGATGGATCATTCTCACTCTTTATATTGGCTTTTAACATGAGATCTGTAGTGTCTGTTAATATAATATCCTGCTCATATAGATCCTAAGAATTCAAATTAGGTCACTTGGGGTTTATTTAAGAAAGGAATAAAACAAAAAAAGCCCCTCCCAGATTGTGAGGAAAGCATTTAACTTTCAACAGAATCTAATGCATGATTCGAAAGAAGGAACAGAGAAATCCACCAGAACAAAAAACCCCATCTACCTACTCTGAACCAAGCATGCACAGCAGCCTCTCCCCAAATGTGCTCCTGTGCAGAATCAGCCTGGGAGCGAACTCCTTTGTAATCCTCTTTGGTCAGTTCCAGGCTGCAATCTGATTTCAAATTTAAACCAAATTAACAGACAACTCTGCTCAAGTGCCCAGTGTTTTAATGTTTCTCTTCAGATGTCACTGTGGTCTTTCTAAGGATAGGCTTCGTAGGTTTTGTGTCTGCCTAAAAATGGTAACGAATTGATAGTTTCAGGTTATGTATGAATTGGCTGGGAAATACTGTTGTTGCTTATACAGTAGCTACCTGTTCTCATGATCCTGCTGAAATACAGCCTTATTTATATGCAGCCTTTGCTGCAGGCCAAAAGTGTGCTTTTGAAATAGTTCTTGCTCTGTGGCTGAAATGAGTTGCAGTATTTGCTTTTCTACTGAGGCCGCTCTAATTATCTGGTATAACCATCCATGTTGTCCCCATCATGCTATGAAGTTCTGGCTAGCTATTACTATACATACAATTCTTTATGCAAAGTAACTGAAAATAAACATGGACAGTGACTTAGTGAGAACATCTAGGTATCAGGTTCGAAGAGCAAAAGAATTTAGTTGATCTGTTTCAATGTAGTATATTTATTAACCTACTTTTGTTGTTTCTGTTATAAACCCAGAAGCTGGTGTTGCCTTCAGATTCAACATGTGTATGTCCATTGCTGACCAGCCGGTGAAAGTAACTGCAGATGCTGTAGAGACATTATTTATTTGAGATCCTTCTATCTGAGCACATAGTCTGTAACTTACTTTTTTAGATAATAGAGACACAGATGTTTGATATCATGCCCTACAAAGTCAGTTTCTTTCATTAAGTATAAAAGACAACCTAGACAACAGTTTTTTGCTGTGGACGTAACTGTGAACACATAACAAGTATTTAAATCTGATGATTCCCATCCTTGTAAGTTAAATTATTAAAATACAAGATACAAACAACATTTGCTGTTGTAACAAGGACTCTGAGTGGGGTTTTATGTGTTATTTTAAAACTGAAGAACTGCAGATGATTTGAGGTAATGAGCTCCAGTTAGAAAGTATACTAAGACTGTAGGATAGCAAAATCATGAAGCCTAATTTGTCCTGCCTCAAGGAAAGTCATCTTTGGTTTTCTGCAACATACACCAGTAGTTGCACAAAATTAATTTGGCTGACGGGTAGGGCCGCTACTTAAATATCTCCTGTACTTTTATTTGAACTGTTACTGGGCATGCAGGTAACTGCATGTTACTCAGGTATGGGTCAGTAAACAAGACTTAATAATTATTTTGTACTCTGTCTCGTGTACAAAATCCTTTGCCCAAAATAATGTCTGAGATTATACATGTGAAGTTCAGCAACCAGAGAGAGCATGATGGTAAGCCCACTGTCACTCATGTACAGCCTCGTAAAGCTGCGCTATATCTACAACTATCCAGCCTTTCTGCACTTTGTACCAAAGATAAAATGTCATGTAGCTGCATTACTGTGGGGGCCAATTTTTTCAGCCATGGGAATACCTTCATGGAAATCTGTAGACATTTCCATATAAGAATCTTGATGTTCAAGTGCCTTTGCCCTAAAGCATGTAGGATTCTTCAAATAAATCACAGTATCCCCAGGGCAAGTTTGACCAAGTCCAGAGACTGGGCACTTGGCTTTGCTTCGCTAAAGATGAAATATGTCTTAATTTATTTTTTTTAAAAGGAGGAGGGGGTAGAGATGATACCCTTCTTCCCTTTTCTTTTGATGCACTAAGAAAAGAAACTGGGAGAGGGGAGGGTGATGAGAACTGAAGCCAGAGAGCTGGTTCTGTGCTGCCCGGCAGTACTGCGCTGTGGCCCTGCTCCAGAGTGGACAAGGCTGCTGTAGCTAAGGTTGCTGTCTGCAGGAATTGGGCCTTACTTACCACAGATACTGAAAAGAGATGAAATAATAGAGGGACAAGGAAAAATAGGCTTATAGTGAATGCTGCCTTGAGATCCCCCTTTTTGGGTGTTTTCACTCCTGTAGGTGAGGGAAACGGCAAAGTATGCAGATGCTTGTGCTCTCATTCAAATATTTGCTTTATATTCAGAATTTCTTATGTTAACTCATTTGAGAGACCTGTTGCCAGCTTTCCAGGTGTACTGAGCCCTTATGACTACTGCTGAAATTGTTCAGTGCTGATTTTCAGAATCTATATATTTAAAGTCCAATTTTTCACAGCATTGTGTATGGTAAGATGGTCTCACAAATTTATGAGTGCTCCTGATCTGAATTTTTGGTTTCTCTATGAGGATAAAAATACCAGTAACCTCATGGGTCTTAACAGTAAGGTGGTGTGAAATAAAACTGCAAAGCACTCCATTCCTCACTTGGTGTGAGGGAGAAAGCTGGAAGTGGGTATAAAACCACAGAGTTCATAGTTTTGTATTCAAAGCAGGGCTTGCATAACATGCCTCTGCGTAATGCTTAAACATACAATGAATGCAGAAGACATAAAAAATGCAGTATTACGATTTCATCAAATAAGACAGGAGTCCTGTTGAAAATCTAATGCGGGGTCATAGAATTAAAGCTGGAAAAAAGTCCATTTGCACAAAGAGGCAACTGAGGTAGGTAGATTGCATGAGTTCAGGCAATATTATTCTGGCATTTCCAAACTTAGTCCATCAGCCTTAATATTTGTTAAGTATCCTTTGAGGTATACAAGTTACACAATGTTTTCCCATTTTGCTCAAAGTGTTGTGAAGAGTTAGCTTTGCTATTAAGTATAACAGTTTGAATGTTTAGATTCAGGAAAGTAAGGGTGCTTTCAAGCAGAAGCTGGTATACATGAGAAGAACCCTACCATTCCTTGGCATGCTTTGGGGTTATAATGAACCATTTTGTAGTTCTGTCACAGATTCTCTGACACCTCAATGCATAAAATCTTCGTCAATGTTGAAATGTATGATACTATTATTAATACTCGTAGAACAAATTTATAGACCTTTGAAATATTTAACTATCCCTGTATTGTAGTAGGCCAAAAATTCAGAATATGCTGTTTGCATCCATTAAATTCCACTTCTGCACAAAGTACGTGCTGAATCTGAGAGATTTGATTCTAATAATGAATAAACAGCAATGTCTATATCAGGAAAGCCTCTGAGTTTCTCTGAAAGTCAACTCCAACCACATCCTAGCTCCATTTGAAAGAAGGATCCTCCAAATCTCTCCTCCGTCCATGTCCTTTTTGCTATGGAGAGAAAACCTGTATACAGAATCCAGATGAGAGCTACATCATCTTCCTTCTGGTCTTCTGTTTAGAATGAACAGGGGCACCTTACTGTCCTCACCCATGCACTAGTCTAGACGTAGCTGATGTATCTAAATCCGGTGTGGCTCTTGTGAAGGAAATTAAGGAAATTGTTTGTTTGTTTCCTATTTGCCAGAATGAATGACTAATATTCAGTATGGGCAGGGGAGGTGCATTGTTCTTTATTTGTACTCCTGTAGTGCCTTTAAATTCTAAATATCGACCATAGGCTAAAAGTGTTTGTCGGTGTGTAGACACCGTGAAAAAGGATACTGTGTAAAACTACAGCACTTGAGCAATAAATACACTATGGTCTTGGGAACTATGTGGGTTCTTTGAGGTTGCACATTTGAGGGTGTTCCCTAAGTTCTTCACTCTAGAAATTTTGGCAATTTCTTTTGTCATTTTAGAAATACCATATCTGTATAGAGAAAAGACTGAATTACTCTGAAATGCACATGGAGTGCTTTCCTGGCTGTGGTTTTGGCATATGATATGGGAAGTAAGTATAACGCTACAGTTCTCTTGATCCTGTGTCCTAGTGAAGTCAATATAAAGGGTTTATTGATTCCAGTGCCTCAGGATCTGGATCAGAGTATTCAAAATTTAGCTTCAGAAAATTAAACATATACTCTTACAAATAAGGCTTAGAGGACTGTGGATAGTAGTATCTGTGTAAATCCAGACTGTGTTTCATCTCTTTCAGCTTCATTTCCGTGCGCAGTGTACGCAGAATATTCCTTGGTAGTTACACACATAACGGCCTTTTAAATTTGCTGGTATCATTTCACTGTCTCATAAACTTGAATTTCCTTGTGAAAGCAATTAATGAAAGTGAGATTATGTTGCAGAATCTTAGCTGGTGCAGAGATAAGAAGAAAGCTGCAAGATAGATACGTTAATATCATTCCCAAAGCAGAATGAAAATCTCAACTTCAGCAACGTCAACAAAAACATGTTTCTTTTCAGATTTAATTTCCATGAGAAACTATGTTAAATTAAAACCTTCCAGTGCAGTGTCCTTCCATTTTTTGCATTTTTACTACCTAGAGATCAAACAGTTTGACACAGCAAAATTTCTAGTGAGTTAGGAAGAAATGCTGATTGGTTTGTTGGCTGGTGGCCGGGGGAATGTTATGACCGAGTAATTATGTGTTCTGGACAGATGTATTAACCAGGCTTCGAGCTGGAGCCACTGGATATTATTTTAGTCATAAGACTAGAGGAACTGAATCATTTTCAAAGAGCTGGCTGGCTGACACTGCTTTAGTGATGCCTGTTCCAATGATTCTTTGGCAACAACTTCCAACACTGCACTTATGACACAGTAAACAAAAACTACATTAAAGATTTGTTTTTTAATCATAAAGAAGTTGAACATTTCCACTGAGCTTTTTTGCTATTTATCAAGAAGCACTGAAGGCTATTCTAAAGCTTCCATCCTTATTTCTCTTACCAAAGAAGGGGAGCTGTTTAGCAAAACTGGTTTAGATCTGCTGATAGTAAGAATACTTCAGAATTCAAGGGTTTTATCAATTCATTGACTTCTTATCGCTAAACCTGCTGTGTCATATTTGTTTATTCACTCACTCTGTGAGGTGAGTAAGAATGGGTTGGGGTTTGGTGGCTTGGTTTTTTTTGGACTGACAACTAGAATGAGGGAGGTTTTCATTATCAGCTTCAAGTTAAGAGAGAGTGTGATTTCTCCTGTTCTGGTAAGTAATAACATTATTTTGCAAGATGCTGTAACATTATATTGGTAGGTGCAGAAAGAAGTTGGGAGGAAAAAGAAATCAGTACTAAATGCAGTCTTCACTGAAAGAAAAAAAGTAACTTTTACATATAAAAGTAAAACATTTATATGTTTAACATTTATATGTGTGCATATATTAATATTTAATCTGTTCTAAATGTGATACTTGAGATATCTCAGTGGGCTTTGTCACCTGATAACCAGGCATTAAAAAGGCCTTTGAGCTTTGTTTTGTTCATTTTTAAGCTACTTGATTCTTGCAACTAATTTGCAAATGCCCATTGCCAGAGTTGTGGGGTTTTTAGGGGGATATTTTGTGGGTTTTGTAGTTCTGATCTGACTTCATCACTGGTTCTTTCCTGAGGACACAACATAGAACAAGAGCAGCCCTTCAGAATGAAGCAGGAAAGAGTCCGTTGTTTTGATTTCCCTCTGCAGTGATGGATTATGAATGTAAACTGTTATGTAAGGTCATTTTGAACATTGCCCTGGAGGCAGTATGTCAAGTGAAGCATAGCAAACAAGTCAAAGTTTCTGTTTCTTGGAATCAAAATGGGTTTAAATGAAGAAGGCTCTCTTCTGCCCTCAGATTCTGAGGACACAGTATGTGACTGGAAAAATATAGATATGTACCTAGAGCCCCAGCAGCTGGTTATATGAGTCTTGAGAAGAAGTTTTATTTTTAGGTCTCCTACTTGCTTGTTTGACTGTGGTAAATGGCAGGCTCTCAGTGCTCCAGGTTCACCTTTTGTAAAACACAGGTGATAAATTGTTGGGGCTGACAACAGCTACCACAGTGCTAAAGGTCTGAAGCTTGTGCTTTGTTTGGCTTGGGGGTGGTATGAATAAATGAATAGTAAAAATCGATGAGAGGAAGAGCGTGCTACGGCAAAATGCAAAAAAGTGAGATCAAAACTCTTCTTTCAGAATTGTGCAGGAGTAAATTCTCCTGTTCCCCGGTGATCCATGGTGTCTTTTGATGGTTCTGTGCATGTTGGAGTGCTTTATAATTTGTAGACCCTGACCAATTATGAAGGAGAAATTTGGCCTGCGTGTTGGTCTTCCACCCAACTCCCGTTAGCAAAAGAGGGGTTTGTCTGCAAACTTCCTCCCCATGTACCTCAGCTGCCAAAACTCCAGAGTCAGCTTGCTAAGACAGTGAACAAGAGAAAAGTGAGACCCTGGTTATGTATTTGTTCTTTCTTTATCAGGGTAGCCCAATGTTTCAGAAAAGCATAATGTTTCTTTCTGAAAGAGGAAAAGAAAGGGAAAGATACAGTAATTGGGCTCCTATAAAACACTTATAATTGCTTTGTTTTCTTAATATTTTTATTGTTGCCAGTGCAACATCAAATATTGCAAAGTTCTATGTATTTCCTGGCTTGATGGAAACTTAGCAAACAACAGTCAAACAGATGCTTCTTTAACAGGGAACCACTGAAGGAAGAATCAAGGGATACCTACATGCTTCCGTTTCATTGTCAGTTCGGTAATGAACGTGGTCACTGCTCTGCTTTGGGTCTTTCAAGAGTCTTTCTTGTCCTGATAAGACTTGAAAGAAAGTAATTTTTTTTTTTCGTTTTCAGAATCATGGAAGGGAATTAGAAAAACACTTAATTTCCTAAATAAGACTTCATGCTCTACATTTTTGTGCGCATCCATGCATGTACATCTGTTTGGGTGTGTGCATAAATGAATCAGATTATAATCTGAGACCCATTCAGTGGAAGACTAACAGACAAAAGTTAAAGCCCCAAGTGGCACTTCTAAATTTGTTCCAAACTCTTGATGTGTCTAGGAGTCTGGCCAAGACAAGGTCTGAAAATGTCTTCAAGAGCTCCTCTCTTCAGTGGGCCAAATCCAAAGCACCCAAAGTCAATAGGAGTCTCTCCTTTTGCATTGGTCTGATTTGGAATGGGCCCAATGGATCCAACAGGTTGATGTGATGAGAAGCTAAGTGACTGCATATGCATAAATGAAATCCTGCTGTCGTACATGTCTAAATTATGCTCATTTAAATCCCCAGAACACATATGAGTGCTCAACAGCCATTAATTCCTTATCCGCCATAATGAGCTTAAATTGTGAGCTGATGTCCCTGGAAGATTTATGCGAGTTTCTTCTTTTCCTTAATTGGAAAAATTTGGCTTTTTTTTTTTTTTTTTTAAGAGTAATAATAATAAAAATTTATCCTTCTGGTTTAGTCATGATTTCTTTTCTTGTACTTACATCCGAGATGTTAACACTAAAGTATACGGCCCAGACACTGAAGTCTCATGAGGCAAACATGTTAATGGTTTATAGATTACAATAGCTGTTATCCCATTTACTCTGGGAACAAGCTACAAGATATAAAAAAATGAATGGTATAATGAATAAATCTTCTGTAACCTAGACCAAAAGTTGTTTTCTAAAGATGAAAAGTGGAAGGTCATGGGACTTCGGGCTGGCACTCTTCTAATAAAGTGTGCTGACAATTGTGTCAGGCAACTGTAATCCTTAGACTACAACTATACATTAGCCTACAAATTGCTGTAAATGGAAATAAACAATGGTGCTCAGGAGGACTGGCTTAGTTTACACATAGCAAAATAACCCACTGAGAGCACAAATGAAGACCATGACTTTTTTCCTTCAGTTGATTTCTTAAAAGTGTGTATATACTACTAAATCTATGAAATGAAAATTAGAAATATATTCTGCATTGGATATATGGATGCGCATACAGAAATGGGATGGATAAACGCCCTCAAGCATTGGGACCAGCAATCCATGATTTTTGTGATTTTGAATGGTAAATGGTCCACTGGTATAATCCTAGGAGCTGGGAATCAACAGCGTATTTAGAAAGCGATCACCGAGAATTGACATTTCATTGCTGCTTTGGTATTTGGAAATCAGTGGGAGGCAGGAACTGCTACTTTGAAAGAAAGGAAATCTTGCTTATCTGCAGATCGGTGCAATCTTTTCTCCTTCAGTCACAGCAGCTCTTGGATGCTGGCTGGCTTATAATTTTAGTTAAAAAATAGATAAATAAATACAAGGTTCAATATCATCCTTAAAAGCCAGAGTATTTTCGTCTTGTGCCCAGGATGCAGCTGAAGCAAAGTGCCACCTCTGCTGCGTGCACTAGCTGTAACACTCGGGTTAGGTTGGCGCTTGGCTGGTAGGTTGTTTTTGAGTGATAGGATTAGGTGTGTGATTTAGAGGCTGATTTGCTTTGCCCTGCTGTTTTGGTATTGGTATTGGGAGCTTTTTTTTTTTTTTTTTTTTTTTTTTTTTTTTTTTGAGCACAAGAACTAGGAGGATTATGCTGCTTTTAAACACATACACAACAGAGGCAGACTCTGATTTACAATTTTGGGGAGTATATGCTGAGAATAAATCCATTATTAATATGGTGCTACGTGGGCACTACATTCATATTTAGAAGGCCACCCCACAAGCATTTCTGTTTTCTTACAAACTAGATCGCTTTTATACTGGCAAGACTCCCGATACAAATATGTTAGGGATACAAAGGAAAGCTAACTGAAGTTATTTTGTTTCCAAAATGAAGAAGAAAAAATACAAACCCTGGCACTAGTGGGTTAGGGCTGAGCATGTTTACAGGATAATTTGAGTGGGGACTAAAACAAAAGGAACATTTTTGTCCTTTCTGATTAATAGATGTTTGTACAGCACCACGAAGATGAGAGGCATGTTAAGTGTTATTAATTAATATTCTTTCAAGATATTTATAAGATATTTATAATATTTATGTATTTCTGACAACAAAAATGTTTCAATATAAAAGTGAATTATCCCAGAAAAAATGCCAAGCTTTTGATCTGCTTATACATCACATCACTGCAAACCTTTTCCTTTCAACCTAGAGTTACATTCAAAAGTAGAAAGATATACAGCTGACGTTTCAAACTGAACGACACCACGATAAACTAGGGTTTCTCTAGAAGATAAAATACATCATAAATCGGTGTAACACTTACCTCATTTTAAATATTACTGTCTCCTTTTATCAGGTAACACTATATAACCTCCCCTTACCTCCTTTCTTCCCATATTTTATTTGGTATATTAATTCTGAACAATGATCACAACCAGAATTTTTTTTAATTAAAATCAAATATATGACTTTAGAGGCTTAGGTTATCTGATAAAAATATTTTAATTAAAAAGATACCAACTCTTTTGATTCCCTGATGAATTGATAATAATTGAAATGTACAGTGTTAATTTTAATCTGCAGCCAGTTGTTTAAAGAAATAATTCTTACCCTTCTTCAAAGTCAAAAATAAATAAGTAAAAAGAAATGTTTTAAGGGGAAGAGGAATCTCTGGCCCAATGGGCTTTTTTATTGCAGATTGTCAAAAAATCAGCCATTATTAGAAAAAGCTTATAGCATTTACTTATCAGGTTATTTTGTTTTGTTTTGTTTTGTTTTTGTAAGGATAACGAAATACTTGTCTGACTACAGTAGCGGAGTTATTTCTACTTTCATGGCACTCTACCTCTACAGGAACATTATATCTCTTAGAAATGTACTTGCTTTCCAAAATGATGGCTCCATCATCATCAGTTGGGAGACAGATTTCACTGAAGTGAGGATTCCCCCTGGGCCTTGCCCCGAGGAGCATGCATGGAACAAGGGCAAGTTTCCAATTGAGAAAACTGTTTGCATTTTGGGAACACGGTTGCTGTGTAGGAGCTCTGCAATGCCCCTTTAGAGGAATGCAGTTTAAGGAGAGGATAGGAAATAACATTCTAACACTTCAAGAACAAATCAAGAGCATATGAAACCAGGAAAGAAAAAGTAAATGTTGATTTTTATTTTTTTTTTTTAATTTTTAGAATTTATTTATTAATACTGTAAACCACTATCAGAACAACTTCTTTTTCAGGTATTTTTGAGAACTTCTGGGTCAAACTTCTATTTGAAAATTGATTTTAGTACAACCTTTTTAAGATGGACCAGAAGTTTAGGAGTGGTTAATTATTATTTTAAATGGACACCCGGTATAACATGAATTTGAAAATTGGGGCTGAAACAAAAGTATGGATCTTGAGTGGCAGATACTATATAAAAGTTTCTATGTAAGAAAAGTTGGAAATGCAAGATACATCTGTGTAAGTTACCAAAGAATTTCTTTTTTTCCCTTTTGACATTGTTGTACTTAATTAGATATTAATTCCAGGTGGGATGTCACCTGGAATTCTTTCATTTAAAATGATTGATTTTTAAGATCTAATCCATTTTTATAAATCACTGTATGAGCATGACTCTGTTCAGAACAGTGATTTAATTCTATTGTGACTATTCTGACCTTAAATATCAAGCAAGCATGGGATGCTCAATAAAAAATATTATGGAATACTCTTCTGAATTAAAAAAAGTATCTAGATTCACTTTTTCACAGAAATTTGAGTTGTCATTATTTTCCAAATCTGATGCTGATTAATCAAAATCAACTCATTGCAATAAAAATCAACTAAATTCAAATAAACTATCATGTTTTGGGTTGGGTTTTTTACATAACAATTTAGGTTAATCTATACATGCACTGGCTTTAAGCCACTGATAAAATAAAAAGCTTGGAAATGGAGAGTAGCTGTGTGGGGCATGGAATACTATGTAAGAGTAAAAACCCTTACTGTGCTACCCACAGATCAAATAGCACCAACTGCATGATAGCAGACCAATTACACTGAAAGTATGTGTGCAGATGTCAGGATATGAAGGGTTATTCCCTCCTTTTAATATGCCTTCTGCCTAACCAAACACCTTATTTAGGCAGCTTAATAAGTATTGCAGTTTTCAGAAGTGCAGGACACTTTCCCCTAGCATCGATGGGATTTGTTGGCTAGACTTCATTAGGGGACTAAATAGGATCCTGAGAGTCCAACTGCAGGCATATACCTCTAATGCTTTTGTTCAGCAGCCTTAACCTGTACATTTTCTTAATCTATGCATAGCTGATTACTGTCACTCTTTCCTGATCTTGCAAATATTCCCGGAGTCAAGCTTATTCTTGTGAGTTCTGTAAATTGTGCCTAAATATTTTCTCGTGTATCAGTTTTCACTTTGCACACACTGTTTTGCCTTAATCCTGTAGTAGGGGAAGGGGTAGGATTTATTTATGCTTACTATTTATTATTTCATATGTTATTTCTGCAAAAGTTTCATAAGTTCTAATAAGATTTGCTGTTTTGAATACTTCCTGAACATGTAAGTATGTTTAGGGTGTGAGAGAGGGTGAAATTTGGATTGGTAAATCAATGAAATCAGAATTTCAGAAACAGGTGGGTAACTGATTTTAATTCTTTGTCATTAAATTAAAAAATATTGGTGTCTGAAGTGGTATCGCTATTTTCTCATCATTTAATGTTATAACTTTACACTTTTGCCTTCCTTATATCTACCTAATTACCATTAGGTAACTGTAATAACAGAATTAAGGAGGTGTTCTGGATAGAGGTTTTAAATCGGCACTGATCCTTGGTGAGCAGTATTCTCTCTTTAGGGTAAGATGCATTTGTTATCGGCTCCCCAAAAACATGTTCAGTTGGTACTTCTTAGTCTTTTTTAGCTCTGTAGGAGGAAAAAAAAAAATTAAGATCTGCATACAAAGCTCGCCTCCACTAGGTCAACAGAGTGGTTTAGACACAGGTTTGTGGCAACCAGACATCCAATAGCTTTTACTTGTCTTTCATCTCGTGTCTATGCTGTATGCTCCACAACAGGAACAGCCAATATGAAGAAATTTGGGCTGCTTAAAAGTTATATCAGCCTGTGCTTTCCTTGAGTATAGCTTAGAATGACATATTTCGTCTCTCCTGGTTTTTTTCCTTTTTAATGAATCAACCTTTTATTATCTCCCTTCACAGAAGGGCAACATTTGTTTCTTTATTTTGTATATGATGTTACTACAATAGATAACAGGATATTGCAGTCTTTGTGATGATTTAGAACCAAGGGGGGCTTCTTTCTTTTTCCTTCTTTTTACGTGCTGTTTCTTTACCTCCTTTGCTTTTGGTTTTGCTCATGTTGGATTGACCTGCACATGTGCTGTAGACAGTCTTCTGGCTTGCATGCATACGCACACATGTGGTGCATCTACCAACAAGATCCACCATGAGAGGCAGCATGCATTCCTGCAAATAAAACTGCTCTCTCTTTTGAAAATGTGGCTTATTGACATGTCTCACTACAAACAAAAAAACCCAACCTCAAATTCGGCATATCCTGAGAGAGGAATGCTTAAAAGCGATGCTAATATCTGGGAGAGATGTCTGTGTTCGTGACTGCTTTTAGCTCCCCTTTTCTCCACAGGAAAAATCCTAGTACTGCGTGGGGTAGTCTTTCAGCTTTGAAAAACACACACACCCATTGCAGTGTCTGTGCCCTGAATTCGTGCTTAGTGCATATTTTGATGATGAATCAATACGTGTTGTTAAGAGCATTTTTGGTTTTCTGTTGATATAGAAGCAGAAATAATCGTATGGGTCACAGAAAAACAGTATTTCTAAAAATTGACATATGAACCAGTTAAAATGTCAGTGGGATAGTGTGCTAAATGACTACATTAAATTGTTGATTCTTCATTTTTGTAAATCATTTTATTGTTCTGAAAAAAAATCTTCACAAAGTTTCATAGGAAAATGACATTAATTCCTTTCAGATAACATTTATTATCCTGATTATATGTAGAGCAAAACTGTAAACTCATGAAGTCATGTCTACTTACATATTTTATTCAGAAATTAGTTGTACTAATGAAATAGTCTTTTTTTTTAAGCAGAAATAAAGGAAATAATTTTTAAACATCATGAATGTTGCCACCAAGATGTGCATTTTATAAGTCTCTTTATCATACTTTAAATAACTTTATTCCCTCATCAGAGAAAAAAGATCCAACTTCTAACTGTGCTTTACTACTAAAGGTATGAAAATTTGTTAAAAAGGAAGTATAGGATCAATTTACTGTTAAATGTATTACAGAAGTGAAATGTTAAAACACTGCAATGGTATGTTGGAAGCATTTAATTTTGATAGGCATGATGTATAGCTAGGGAAGTAAGTGTACTCAAATAATTATGCTGTCTTTGAAAGACTAGGCAATTTAAAAGTAGATTATCCAATGAGACCGAAGTAGTAGTTGTCAAATTTTCAGGAAGTAATTAAACAAGCAGAGGGACTCTCTTTTTTACTGGCCGTTTCTGGGTTACATAGGGATTATGAAGAGAGACAAGAAAAATGACAGAGCAGGCTAAACAGCACATCAAACTCCCCTTGAAGAAAGCCCCCTTTTTTTTTTTTTTCTTAGTGGCTTTCTGACTTACGAATAAGCTAGGTAACGTTTTGTGATATTTTGGTGCAGGTATCTGAGAAAATGTGCCCTCTGGAAAAGCAACAGACAGCATGGAGAACTTTTTTTTTAATAATACTTCTCAATGAAATCTGTATTGCCCCAAAAGACTAGTTCCCTGTTTAGGGTTTGGGCTTCTTTTTTTTTCCTTCTTTTTTTTTTTTTCCTTCTTTTCTATTT
Organism: Haliaeetus albicilla; assembly: GCF_947461875.1. Classification (NCBI taxonomy): domain Eukaryota; kingdom Metazoa; phylum Chordata; class Aves; order Accipitriformes; family Accipitridae; genus Haliaeetus; species Haliaeetus albicilla. Next base: position 44,418,594 of record NC_091483.1, read on the forward strand.
TTTTTTTTTTTTTTTTAGGGCTTTTGTTTAGACCTCGGCTCTTCTGGTCGGCTGCCATCTGGCACTCTGCCTTTTCTTTCCAAAAGTAGGGCTGCAATTGTTTCTCCAGCTGCTGTCAGTGCTGCCTGAGCCTTCACACAGCTCCACACCACTCACGGGGTGCCTCAGTCCTCCTCTGGCATACACAGCCCGGCTTCGTAATGCTCTGGTTTTTTCAATTCGCATGCTGCAACACGTAATAGCTGCCTCTGGGTTTCTGGGTGAGATTATGTCAGGTAATGAGCAGCTATTCGCTTGGGTCTTGGTTCAGCTAAGAAATTTTGGTGCCTGCCCCTTGGAGCAGAGAGCAAGGGTCCAGCGCAGGGACGCAGTTAGATGATCAAAAAACACTCTCTGGCCAGCAGAAACATGGAGAGCAGGGCTGTGTCTTTAACCCCACCTATTTCCACTTGCCTTGCTTAGGGATGGACAAAATTGCTCCATTTTTAATGATTTGTGAGCCGAAATACTCCATGGAGAGGCAAGGTAACTCCATGCATCCTTTGAATTCTACTCCATTTCTTAAATTTCTTTTAAATACAGAAATTGTGGTTTCTCCTTAAAAGAAAAAAAAAAAGAAAAGAAAAAAAGGTATTCTAGCCCCTTCAGGTTTTAAAAGGTACCAAGTCTCTATCTTCCATTTCCTCGGTGTCCAACTAAGCTGAGTAACAATTAACTCAACCATGTGCAGTTCTTTTTTATTTAGAGTAAATATAATTGCACATGATAAGGAACTTGATCCAGCAATTACCAGAAGGTATTGTGAGAAGACGTCCTTTGGATGAGGCACCTTGGGGAACTTCTGCAGAGAAACGTATACTTTCTGGGTCCTAGACGGGCTCAGGGTTTAGTTGTGATTATTCAGAGTCAAATTGAAGGTACACAGGAAACTTTAGAATCAGAAAGCACAGAGCTATGGAATTTAAGTAACATGAACACAAACTGAAAGCAGAATTAAGTATCTGAGTCCCAAACTGTGATTCATAAATCTTAAAGGTTTTATTGTGCTTAATCCATAGTTGTGGCTTTTAGTTTTTGTCCCCATAGGCAGGTTTCAGCAGTCATAAACAAATCATGAAAAATTTAGTGGTTTTGTAAATTCTTATGTAACCATCCTAGGAATCAGCCCTTTAGTATCTAGGTAGTAAGTGCTGTATGAAATCAAGAGGTTTTCTGACTTCAGGAAGATGAGAAAAATGCTAATTTATCTACAGTATGTGTTCTGGAGCATCTCTTACACAGTGTACTCTGCTACTTCATTGTGGGAAAAGAAAAGTTCAGTGGTTTGTTCTTGTCCTCACTTCCTTGCCAGGGCCCTCTGGTAGTCAGGGTAAAATAGCAAGGTCAAGCTATCCCAGGAAAAAGAATAGCCGAAATGTCTGAATATTTTGAACTGTGGTTGAGTTTGGGATTCTCTAACAGGACAGAGAGCCCTGAACAGGAAGTCTAGTTCAAGGCAGGGCTTTGGCACGTAGACACTTCTTTGAAAGGGTGTATGTATCTTGTATCAGTCATTTTTAAGTGAAATAGAGCTGAAACCTGAGGCTCTTTAGGACATAGATTATCTTTAATGGTGTTTATGAATTTGTAACAAGGAAGTATCTAGTTTTTGGCAGTAAGGCAGTACTCATGCTGTTTTCTTAAAAAAACCCCACAACATACACACAAAAAGAAACCCAGTTCTTTAAAAAGCAACTCCATTTCAGCTGTGCCCTGTTTTGTCCGAATGTCATCTCGCCATCAAGGATACATTCCTAAATTTGTATACACTGAGCTGATCTTCAGGGAGGAAAATAAATAAAGCTCAGCATACAATTGTGCAATTTTGTATGTGTTACTCCCTTCTATTCTTGACAGGCGCATAGTGACTTTCTGAAAGCAGCCTAACCACAATTTGCAAGATAGCCAAAGTAATAAGCATTGCCTGAATAATAAGATGTACAACTTCCACCACAGGGCTCACGAGCTGTTTGGCAGGGTTGCTGGCTCGGGCAAATGGAGACACGCTGCTTCTGGATATCCGTGCTGACTGTACAAACCAGCTCACTTCACTGCACCATCCTCCCAGCTCTTCTTGGTCTAGTACCAGGATAGTTCTTCAGGAGCCCTGGCTCCTTATATGACCCTTTGTGTAACAGCTCATCATCCATCTCATGCCAACACCCACAGGATTTTCCAAAGTCTGTAAAAGCAGGAATGTAGGAATCTGATAGATGAGTGTCCAGCCATGGAAATGGCTTTCATGCTTATTCTAAAATTTGCATCCCTCTTTCTCTGTATATTCTAGTAGAGCAGATGCAAGAGGAGAAATCGCGACGGTCCCACCCCAGAAGGTGAGGAAGCAGATCAGAACACTGCAGCAGGTTTCTCTGAGAAATGCCTCAGTAGAGGGTCACAGGCAGTAAAAACCACTCCTGTTCTTGCATGAGCCTTTGGGAAACCTCCTGCAGTGTCCTGTGCCTAGATTTGCCGTTGCGCTGCAGTAAGCAACACCTGAGACCACTTGGGGGGACTCAAGGTCTGTCTGTCTGGACTCTCAGAAAACTAGGAAGGGAGCCAAAGTATTTTGAATAGCCGGACCAACGCTATAATTGCCTACAAGTAGTTGTTTCTCTCTTGACTTGTTCCTGAGGCACGGCATTTCTCCTGGGAGCAAGCTGCTGACCTTGCCATTCTCAGTTGCCTGAAGAGCTAATTTGCCCCCACACCAGCCAGTGCGTCAGCCAGTCTCTCACCTGGTGCTGGAACTAGTGTGGAAACTTTCCATATTGACAACAGAGCCAGAAAGAGCTCTCCTCTTCTTTTTTACCCTCTCGTGCGATAGACTAATGCAGGATTTCTCTCTAAGACATAAGGATTTATAGCTGTTTACCTTACCCGTTCACTGCTTTAAACTATGGGACGTAGACTCCTGATTAATGCTGCTAACTACTGAACAACAGCCGTGGTGCTCTTTCGGAGGACTGGAAGTCACCAGTGGGATCTCTTGGAGTAAAATTCCCTTTTAAAAAGTCTATAATTGCCTGTGCAGCAAATAATCCAATAACATTTCCATAACTAAACCTTAGAAGTGAACTTGTAAATGAAATGTACACTTTCATTTTAAAAGTGGGAATTTGAGAACCTGGGTAAGAAGATTTTTTTTTAATTTATTTTTGAAGCAATCACCTTAAATGTTTTCATTTCCACACCTTACAAATGGTTACAACTTTTTAAAAAATAAATTAGCTTTACTTTTTTTCTGATCAGTTTTGCAATTCTACATGAAACCCGCATTTTCAAAACACTATTTCTGGTAGTTGGAAAATTGAGACAGTAGGAAATGATGACAGTAGATGAAGGTGATAGCTGTTTTTCTTAGGACTTTCTACAGTCACAGTTACAATGGCCTGGAGTAAGGTGAGACGCCATTGCTTTTCTGCAGTTGCACCATCTGATTAGGAGTGTATGCATGACACTAGGTAGTGCTGATGACCCTAAACAGGCCCTTTTCAACGTCCCCGTTCCTGGTAAACCCAAATATGCACCTGCATATCAAGAATATTATATGCCAGTTGTAAAGACACTTCTGATTGCATCCACAATATACAGGAGAGGTATCAGAAAAAGTACTGATATTTGTTAGAAATATGTATAGGTGCACATTAATACAGTTTTAGGACAGGTCTGATAAAACAGACTGATTTTCTTCCTAACTGAAACAGCTGAATGGAACTGGTTGTACTGTCTTTGGACCCACCAGCCTGCTGCTTTTAAAGGAAATGGTGCTGGAATCAGTGTCCAGGGAGAGGCTGACTTGTGAAGAGGCCAAATCGTTGCAAACCATTTTGGGACTGGTAGGGAAAGGCTCCCCTTGATAGCCCGGAGAGGGGTACCTGGAAGGTCACGTTTAACAAAATAAATGTTTGAAAGTTGTTCTGCATATGGTAGTAACGCTGAAGTCTGCAAACTGCAGAACGTCAGTATATTTTCATGTGGAGAACACTGAGACATTAAATTGAAGCTGCTAATTGCAGTTGTTATTAATTACTGTGGGTGTAGAAGGGATTACAGGAAGGAATAAGATTGATTTGCAGTCTGAAAGCGTGTATCCAGAGCATCCTTTGGTGTTACGCTCCCTCTCAAGCTGAAGAGCAAGAGACTAATTCTTCAAACAAGCATGGTGTGAATAACTTCACAGTTCCAGTGAAAGGGTTTGGTCGTATGCGTCATCCCCTACGTTTGGGGAATTATTGGGCATGATTATAAACTCAGGGAGAAAAACTTGTGGGTGGGTGTGAGAGACACCAAAAAGCCTTGTCCTGAGACTTGTTTTCAGTCCTTTATCATATTAGCTCAGAATTAGAAGGCTTTGAATTTGCCCCAAATGATTAAGATGTAACAGATTTCGGGGACCTTGTTTGATCCTTTGGCTTCTGTGCAGGGGAACACGAGTACGAATACACTTGCCAAAGCACTTAGTTTAAAAAGAAAACCAAATAACGCTGTCGGAAGGTTTTTTTTTACCCAGCTAAAAGGCCGTGTTCTTAGTCTCGCTGCACTCCTCAAGCAGCACACGTTATTTGCAGATGAAAAAAAGGAAAATACCAAAAAAAAAAAAAAGTATTTCCTTTCATCGGCTTTTATTTGCACCTTTTCAGCCTTCCTGCACGTTTCCCACTCGTGTTTCAGGAGCGGCCCGCTCTCACGTCTCCGTGCCGCCACCGCGTCCCTCTTTACCCTCTCAAATAAATAACCCTGGGGAACCTTTCCGTGCCTCCCACCCTTTCTCCCTTGTTACCGGACTCCTCCTAATACTCCCCCCCCCCCCCTTCTTTTTTCCTTCCTCGGGTGGGGGAGACGGCTGGGCTGGAGCTGAAGGCGAAGGCAAATCTCCCGCCGACGGCGCGGGCAAGGGGAGCCCCCCCCGTGCCCCCCGCGCTCTGGCTTTCCTCTCCCTGAAGCACTGTGTACACAAAGGGCTCGCTTCTGCCTTTCAATTAGGTAACCGAGATTTATTTACTTTTGCTCTTTCTCCCGTCCCTACAAGTATTTAGTGTTTGTAGCTCCTGTCAGCTTTGGGATTGTTTTTTTTTTTTTTCCCCTCTCCCCGAAGAAGTTATTTATTTGTATTTCTCCGGAGGCAGTTTTAAATCAAATGTCCGTGCCGGGGAGGACTCGGTCCAGCCTGACTCCTAAAATCAGCGGCCGGCTCTCCGCCGCTCCGGCCGCAGCGTGCGGGTGGCGGAGCGGCTTTTAATGAGCTGTCGGGGCAGATGAGGGCTCCGGCCCAGCGCCTGACCCCCGCCTCGGCAGGGCCGGGGGCTCCCCGCCGCTCGGGGGGGCGCCCGAGGAGCCCCAGCTGGGTGGGCGGCCACGCCGAGCCCGGCCGCAGTACATCCCCTCAGGAAAAAGAAAAAAAGAAAAACAGCAAAAAATCAAACCAACAACAAAACCCAAACCAACCAAACCCCAAAGTAACAACAACAAAACAACCAAAACCAAATACTGAACCCACGAGGGTATCGCTGGAGCAGGAGGATTTCCCCCCGTTTAAGGGGCTGAGGCGGGCTGGGGTGACCCGAGGCGGCGGGGACAGTGCTTGGCACCGGCGGGTCCGCCGGGGCTTTCCCGGAGAGCCTTATATGGCGGGGGGGGGATTGGGGAGGAATGAGGGGGTCCGCCCCGGGCACGGCTGCGAGGCGCCGAGCCCGAGCCGTGGGGGAGCGTGTGGCAGTGGGAGCTGCCGCGTGTTACACGCGGTCGTGTGTCATTCTAGGTGGGTGACAGAGGGAGCGGCTGCCGGAGGGGACGGGGCATCTCTGAGGAGCGCCCGTCCCGCCAGAAGGGAGAGTAATGGCACCCCCCGGCCACGGAAGGTAAATCTGATTTGGCCTCTATAGGTTGGGGGCGCTTTTTTTGCTGGTGTTGGTGTGAGGTTTGTGTTTTGGTTTGCGGTTTTTTGCGTGGTTCGCTTTGGGATTTTTTAGGGTTTTTTTGTTGTTTGTTTTGTTTTGTTTCATTTTTCTTCTCTCTCTTTTTCCCTCCTCTCGGCGTTTCCCGAGGGCCTGCCGGGGGCGAGGCGGCTTTGGCACCCCGGGGCAGTGGGTGTCGGGGGTGCCCCCGGCAGCTCTCTGTTCTGTCCCGTCCCGTCCCGTCCCCCGTCCGTCCCCCCCGGGAGGCGGACACTGCCGGCTCCGCGCCGGCGGGGGAAGGAGCGCGGAGACGCGAAGCGCCCCGTCCGGCCGGCGCTGCCTGCCCTGCCCGGCGGCCCCTCCGCCTCCCGCTTCGGCCCAGCCCCGGCGGGAGGGAGGGCTGCCCGGCCAGGCCCTTGCTTTGCCGCCCGTCGCGCTACCGGTACCGGTAGCCCTGGGCCGCGGCGATGCCGCGGGAGGAGGCGCATCTCTTCCTCCGAGGCTCCTTGCCTTTCTTCCGTGAAGAAACGGAGGGGCCGGGGGGAGGTGGGAGCAAAGCCGAGGGTTTGCCTATTTTGCATTAAAACGGGGCGGGGGGGGAGGAAAAAAAGATCCGGAGCGGCCACCTGCTCTTTCCCGCGGCTCCCCCGCGCCCTGCCCGGAGCAGAGCCCGGCCCCGGGAGCCCCGCGGCCCCGAGCGGGGCGGGCGGGACCTTTTCTTGTCCGTGGAGGGTAAAACGGGAGCGGCCGGTCGTAAGATCAGGAAAGGAGGCGTTAGAGGAAACCGGCGCCCGGGGCACCGCACCGCGTAAGAAGCCTGCTCCCCAGAGACGCTTTCGGTGGAGCCGCAGTAAAGGTTTTGTCGGTAATGGAGAAGCGGCTCGCACCCGCAGGTTGGGCATCAATGGCCGCTTCCACTCGGGCGGGCATCACGCTGCCTGGCTTGTGGGCGAGACCCGCCGGGCAAAGGGCGCTGAGCGGTGATAACAAGTATTTACTGAAGGAGTTAGTGCCGAATGAATGCCGGGATTGAGGCTTCGAGCTGCCGGAGAAACTTTTTCGTAAGTCTGAAAGCAGGCCAATAACTTTTACAGGGGAAAGAAAACATTTGAAGTCAGTAACTTCTCCAGTAGCTGCAAATTAACTTCTGACAACAAACGGGATTTTCCCTCCTCGCCGAATCAAAGAAACTTGTATGCTTAAATTTCGCCCTGAAAGATCTACTATTTGGAAAACAACAGCCCCCCGCAGGGCAATTTCTCAGCTTTAGAAGAGCGTTCTAACCCAAACCAAACGGAGGCGTCGCCTGTGGCAGACGCGGACGCTCAGCGCCGTTGAGAACGGAGCACCCCCAGCATTTTCGCTAGGATTTTCGCGTATGCAGGGAGCACAGAAACGTTATTCTCCCCCGCAGCTCCTGAAGCTCTTCCTACAAGATTTTCTTTTTGATCTGCTTGTTGTCAGACGAAGTAATTAGTAAAAGGAATTACCCGCTCCGGCGCTGTGCCTTCAGGTAGCAGAGGCATTACGGCTGTAAACCGACCGTCTCCGGCTCATCTTCCTCCTCCAGCAGCACCGGACCTTTCAGGGGGTTTAAAAATGTGGCTTTAGGTCGGTGTTAGTCAGTTGTGAAGGGGTGGGTTATGTGGCCACCTCGGCCCATTTAAAATGAAGAGACCGGGTCCGGTGACTTGGCCAGAGGCTGAGAGGAGGCAGCGCTGCCGGCAGCCCCCCCGCTCTGCCTTCCCACCGCCTCCCGGCCCGCCCCGGTGGCAGCGCTGGGATTCACTGGGGAGCACTGCTGGGAAAATCAGATGGGGCGTCAATGAGCGCGGCTTCCACAGTCTTTGGGAAGGCTCCCTTCCTCTCTCATGGAAATTTCCCCAGTGGGCCCCTATATATTAATTAATGCTCCCATAATGTTAATTTTACTTAAAGAAAAAAAAAAAAAGAGAAGAAAGTGAAGGCACTTGTGACTAACGGACCTTTGAATTTTTACCTTTTCTCGGACACGGTTCTAAACTCTTAATTTTATCCGTGCAAACGAAAGCAGTAAAGATTGAAGTCCGGATTCACAGAGATACGTAAATGAACACGTAGCTGTAGTGTGGGTGTGCGCGCATATATATAAGCAGTTTTGTCACTTGTTCGGAGCGCTTTCCTTGAAAAAGAAAAGAGGCTGAAGGAACGGTTATACCTTCATCAGATTAAAATCCGTCTGTGTTTTTAAATGTTCAGATCCGTTCGTCAGGATTATGGCTTTATCCCAAATGATGAAATATAGGGATTTTGCCTGTCGCAGGAAAAAACCCCAAACAAACCAACCCCCAAACCATTTTCTCCACCTTCCCACCTCCAAAACAACAACAAAACCCCAGAGCATCCGAGCATATTTGGTTTTGGTTTTATTTTGCTTTCGTTATTCAACGCTGAGACTTAACAAACGATTACAGGTCGGAAAACACATTTGAAAACAGTAGGGTCACGTTACGACAAAGGTCTGGCCAGCATTAATCTAGTGGTTGGAAAACAGTTGACGGTTGCGAGGGGCAGTTGTTGTTTCCCCCCCCCCCCCCCCCCGTTTCTTTCAAAATAAATCCCTTCAAAAAGAAATCACAAACCCTATCTCTAGGCAGAGTCCCCTCTCCCTTTCCACTTGCAACCAGTACGAAGGGGTAAATTGAAAGATCATTTAGTTATTTTCATTCTAATCGCTTTAATCCCCCTTATACTAGGAGCAAATGATGATAATGGGATCCACATGGAAAAGACCCTGGGCGGGGGGGTTAGGGCAGGGGGATCCTCCGGGCCCTGCGCCCTGGCAGGTGGAGCCCGGCGGGGCGGAGCTGGGCTGGGGGCTTTAATATAAAAAAAAAAAAAGCAATGGGGTAAGGCTCCCTAATCTGTGGGTATCTTATTTTGTCTTTCATTATTTTATTTTTGCTCCAAGCGACGCGGCTGTAAAGTGAGCCGGTTGTCACCCTGCGGTGACAGGGGACCTTCCCGAAACGGGGGAGGAAAAAACCCAAACCGCCGCTTTCTTCCCCCGCCCCCCGCCACCCCCCGCCTCCTCGGAGCCTGAGCAAGGACGAGGTGATTAATTTTCTCGGGTCGCCCTCCCAATCCCCGAGGGTCGCTTCGCTCTGCCGCGATCCGCGGCCGGCGACCGCGCAAATCCCTCCGGCTGCGGGGGCTCCGCTGGAGAAGGAGGAGGAGGAGGAGGAGGAAGGGCAGCTCAGCTCATCGGCGGGATTAGCTATAACCACCGCGGAACAATAGTCCCGTCGGCGGCTGCAGGAATAGAGCCAACCGCGAGATCAGCAGGCGCTCGGTTTAATTTGGGTGGTTGCAGATCTGTACAAATACGGGACCTGCCGGGTTTTATAAACATCTTTCGGGACGCAGTCAATCAATCATACTGGCAAGCAAGCAAACCAGGAGCCTAGGATATATACAAGGCATAAATATATACATATAAACCCTGTCAACTTTGTAGTATTTACACTTTTTTTCCCTTTTTTCCTTTTTTCCCCTTTTTTCCTTTCCCCCCCCTTTCTCCCCCCTTTCCGCCCTTTCCCCCCTTCCCCCCCTTCCCCCCCCTTTTCCCCCCCTTTTTTCCCCCTTTTCCCCCCCTTTTTCCCCCCAAGACTTTCTAAAAGAAACTGTATCTAGAAAGATCCCAACAGATTCAGGATAGTCACAGGGAAAAAGTAGGAGGTATTGTTAGGAAGTCGAGTTACATTGTATGTTTTAATACCAGCAAGGGAAATGTTAGAAAAGAGAATGAAAAAAGTGTCTAAGCAAGTTGAAGACTTAAAAAATTCCCATTATGCTCACAGCCAGGGACACAATTTCAAGAATACGGGGCTGAAAAACATGAAACCTGGTCATTTTAAAATACAATGCAATAGATATACCTGGAAAATACATGAGTTTACCAGATTTTCTAGTCAGCAAAGTATTCTTTATGTTGCAGTCATTTCTAGTCTTACTTTAATTTGAAACGTATTTGTATCCAGGGATAGGTCCTTGCAAATGCACTGCAATTTTTTTTTTTTTAATTATCTATTGATAATAAGAGCTCTGCACAGCGTGGAGTTTGTGCTCTCTCTTTCTGACATTGAGCCTTCTGCTTGCAGAAGGACGTGTGTGACCAAGGAATCCATGGCAAGAAGAGCCCAACAGACCTGAAGCATCCCAGTAATGCAGAGAGGATAGTTACATACCAAGGTAGGAGAAAGTCAAGTTTCAGGACGTAAAAGAGAAGGGCAGATTCTGAGCTGGTGTAAATTAGGAGTTTCACTGAAACGGAGAAGTGGCTGGTGCTGCAGAAATGGTGGGTTGTTCTTATGTTGCCATGATGTGAAACTGTGGCCCCTTCTTATGGATAGTGAGCATCAAGGAAAGCCCTGGGCTGCCTTGGCTCGGTGGGGGAATGATGCTCAGAGAGCAGAAGCTGTGCTTTGGCAGAGACTATCAAGGGGAGCTTTTCCCACCTGGTGAAACCTGCCAAAGAAGCTTGTAAAATTGGGGACCAGAATGTTGGTTTTGCTCAGGAGAGACCTTGAGACTGCATTGCCTCTATGGAGCCATTGTCAAGCATATTTTTCTTTTGTTGCCATTATTGCATTTGTTGTGCAAGTTTTCCTATCAAGAACAAACTTGATATTAAACTCACTTTCGCTCCACGGTTGTCATATGTTAAAATAAATCAAATAAGGAGCCTGAGCCGAATACTACTTATGTCAGGAGAGGGGTTTTTGGTGCTGCCCTTCCAAGCTGGCTGGGTCTTACAGACATGAATAGTATGGAAAGTTGGTTTCATTGGCTTCTCAGAAACTTGTTTAAAGATGTGTATCATCAGCAGAATAGGGATTGGGTTATTAATCTGCTTACATCTAAGACATCCCCCCCCCCTCCACCCCCCTTAAGGACTTGTGTTTAAAATTGATTGGATCACTCACTTGCTTAAAGGACATTTTCATTTTTATACAGCAATTTATACTTGTCACCATGTAAGTGAGAGCTTCATTAGTCAAAGCTTTATTCTTGTGAACCTGATGTATCATTTTCCATAGCAATGTATTATGGAGTCCTTTCACAGAAACTTGTCTTGATCTGTAGTAGACAAGATGGACACAATGAGGGATACAAGTATTAATTGACAACTTCCAGTTAAAATAGTGCATGAAATAAATAACAATAATTAAAATAGTAGGTGAAGATTCTGTAAATATTTAATAACTTTGATGTAAGTGATATTTTTGTAAGCATGGTAACACCAATTCCACGTTCTAACCTTCTGGGGTGGTAACTGTAAGGCGACTCTCTTCTGCTCTCAGATACCAGTGGATCAGTTTGGGCTTACACGAAGTTCACGATCTTTATTCACAAAAATTCTTGGCAACCACAGGAACAGTATTTTAATGTTATGGAAAAACTGTGAAAGTTCACACATTTTTTTTTACCCTCAAAGATTCACAGTCTTTCTCCCCGCCCCTCCTAAGAATGATATAAACAAGCTTTTTTGGAAATGAAGAAAGTGAAAAAGGAGGAAAGGGGGAGAGAAGTATACAATGCACATACCTGAGAGTATAAAACCCCACCTAACCAACCAACGTGGCTTTCCTCAGCCTTTTAACATACCTTCTAAACTTTGTGATATGGCAAGTGACAAACCTCTTTCTGGGAGATTTTACTTCTAAAGACAATGTTACCGATTCACCAAAGACTGTTTGTGAGAAGTGCCCAGCCAGAGCAGACAGATTACTATTCATCAGCCAATAAACACAGAAATTCTCCTTTGCTAGATTATGTGGTACACCTGTACCATGAGAACTGGCTAAAAAGAGAGTGAAACCAAAAGGGCACTTTAATCACCGCTTGAGAAAATCAGATTATAGTTTACTAAAACTGAGACACCTTTTCTTATGACCAATATTCTGCTATGCCTGTACAGGTGGAACTCTGATATTTATTTTACAGAACTCCTATGCATCAACAGGCATTGAATTTTACTATTTCTCTTTTCTCTGAGGTTAAATGCTTTTTGACTAAAGCATTACTTGTATTAAGTATTACTTGGACTGCTTGTAGTGCAAGTAGCTACTTGCAGCCTCCAGAGAGTCAACCTGCTTTTGTTTCTTTTCTTTATTGGGAATAGGTTATCCAAAAACATTTGAGAATACTGCTATGTCACAATTGGCAACATAGTGACATTTATCAGCTTAAACAGTGTGCTGAGACCATGGGTCGTCAGAAGGTGAGGCATTAAAGACACTTCTAAGCTTTTGCTTCTTCCAAACCATAATGACATCCTGACTCTACTCCCATGAGTTACCATTTGCCTTTGACAGTGGTGGGGCCAGAATTTTACCAGGGTGTATCTTGTTAGGTGTAAGGGTAACGCAGATTAAGCCCTTCAAGTGTTATCTCATATTCTATGTAAAATTCTGCTTAGTTCAGGCATGTAGGGAACAACTTCTAAAATAGACTAAGGATTGTTAATCAGCATTCGTGGAATTAATCTGAGGACAATTTTTGAATTATGAGATTGAAGTTATTGACATAAAGCTGTATGATTGGCAACATAGGCTTCCTTTTCCCTTTCTTTGGTTTAATAGAAGAACTGTCTGTTCTTAAAAAGTATCAACACTCGACTGAGAGTACACCTTAACTACTAATTTCTTTTGTTTCTGCTATTTAACCGGTGTTAAGAAAAATTAGAGAGAACACTTTATATTTAAAAAATAACAAGATGACGCACAGTTCATTTTTGAATTTGGGGGGAAGAGAAGAGTGGGCTGCAAAGGCAGACTCTGCTCAGCCTCAGTGCGGACAGCTGTGGAGAGGAGCACGCTTGGACAGGGCAGGCAGGCTGTTACGTTACCGCAGGAAAGAGGGAGGATGAGGTATGAGTACATCTGGGACCGGGTAGCCTCTTACAGAAACCACTAATCTCACCTCTTCAAAACTTCCATCTCCATCTGCATTAAAACCAACAAAATTTTAGTTGTAAGGAAACCTTTAGTGTAAAGTCTTATCAAAGAAGATGTCTTCCTTTGGCTTTCCTCCCCTTTTACTCATTTGTGTCTTTAGACCCAGACCATAAATCTTGATCCATGTTTAACAATTTAACTTAATATTACTAAATATTACCCATTTAAAAGAATTCTCGATACATTTCGAGGTCTTTATGATTTTAAACAAAACCTACTTTATATAGGAAGTCAGCACAATGTCTATCTATGTACTATTTAAATCTTCAAATTAGGCCTTTAAGTGCTGTGATTTTCAGTATATGTTATGCAGCACAATGTATATCGTGAAGACTTAACACCAAGAAAAGGAAATAATATATTAATACATTTATTTTTAAAAAGCTGAAAAAAATTTTTAACAAAAGCTGATTACTAATCATGTGACTTCTGTATTTTATTACATATCTAAACCTTATATATAGGGAAAAATGATTCAAGCATTTTTTATCATATTTTTACTATGAAAGATGAACATTGTGTATCTACTGTAACTTTTGCTGTTATGCCAGGGAGAAAAAAAAAAAACCAACAAAACTAGCTTTTGCTAGTACAAATCAGAAATGGTACTGTCAGACTTTAGACAGCATGGAACAGTAACAAATACATTTACTGACATAGCTTCCTAAGAGGAATATAGAAATAAGAAGTTACATTTAATGTGAAAAAATACAGGATCTTGATTGTCCCTAAGAAGCACACCGAGAGGTGCACTTCTCTAGCACTTCTAAAGTAGTTCTGTAATTTCCTTGCTTATTTTGTCATGCAGGTGATTAATGCTGCAGAAGGGAACTAAGCTTAAGAAGTTCTCCAGTTATAAAAGTGTATTTCAATTCAGTTGTGTTACATGTAATTATGACAATTAGTCTGAATTCTAGACGTGAAGACAGGGAAAGAGCAGTTGTGAAAATACTTTTTTTAACACGTAAGAAATAGCAAAGATAAAACTCATGCAAAGAATACATGCGGCATCATGGCCCACAGAGTATGTTCTGCCTGGGGTAGCAGAGCTGTACTAAGTCTTTTTTCACCATCTACATCTCTGTGAAGCCTCACGGGATTTTTGGCCTGCCAGGTTAGTGGATAGAACTGATGTTTAAAGGGGTCCACAGGAGTGAACGGAAGGTCAGTTTGTTGATACAGGGTTACGTGACTGCAGAAAGACTTGTGCAGCACAGGCAGACATATGTTTTCTTGGAAAGGGAAGGCTGCTTCTGAAATTAAAGTCGTCTTTTCAGTTTTTGTGTATTTCATGTGTAAGGAGAACACAATGCTCAAGCTGTACCCCAACAGAATAAATTTCCACAAGAAAAGCAGAAAAGGCAAATCTTAAATAATTTTCAAAATCTACCTTACAGTTCACAAGAATGGCTCGTTTTCTTATGTTATGTTTACATACGAAAAGTATTGCGAACTTGTTAGGTTTTGGCTGTTAGCATACATGTGCACACAGATGTGTCTGCCTCGAGTCCAAGCGAGCATTTCTTGCCACTCGGCAGCCTATTTGTGCACATAGGGCTCAGATCCTCCTAACAGAATACAGCCAAAAATAAGACAGGTTGCATAGATGGTCTTTCTCCAGAAAAACTTACCTGAACAAGCTTTGATTTTTTTTTTTTTCCTTCTACAGAATTTCTTGTCTGCATGGATTATAGGATTTTCCATAAGGTTAATAATAAAGGCTATGCCTGCTCTGAAAACTTAAGTTTATACTGGTGTCCACTGTCAAAATCAGACTATTGAAATAACGAATGAGGTTCACTTCCTCAGAATGTGTAAATGTCCCAACTTAGAGTTAAACTTTCAACAGCTGAAAGACAATACCATTGACATGTACCTGGCACTAGTTACTCAGGTTTATTTTTTCCTGGAAAGCTGTTTTGGGCGACAGAGTGGCGTCCGGGTTTCCCAGGTTGTTGTGCTGACAAACTGCAGCGGTGGTAAAGGCAGGGAGTCTGACAAAATCTCATTAATCATTTTAAATTAAATCCAACATTCCTCTCCAACACTGCCAAGAAGAAAGCTAACTTTTACAAATGAATACGCTCTCTGAAAAGAACTGGTATCCTGACCATGTTGCTTTCACATAAATATGCTTGATTTCTGTCATGTACACATACTCAATAAGTAGTAATTTTAAGCTTAAAAAATGATTTTTTATTTGTTGGATTGCTAGAAATCAGAAAAGTGCTTTTTTCTTGTTTTCTGTATTAGGTGCTATGAGTAGAGCCTCTTCATTCTTTCAATGAATTGTAGTTTTTTGCCTTTTTAAACATAAAGCAAATACAGAAAGTTCCTTTTTCATGCAAGTAAATTTCACATAAGGAATGGAAGTATTCTGTGTAACTATTTTCTAATCCATCTCTTCTCTAAGCTTGTTTGTATGAATAAGAAAGGAAAACTGCAAATCTACTAACATCGTCAGCAAAAGCACTATAGTGATGAAGGAGCAATGGGATCTCTTTAAAGCTTTTTACATACACGTTCATTTCTGTAACTAATCCTAGCTATCTGGTTATGATTTAATTTCACACATCATATGGTAAGTATTAACTTTTAACATCTGATAAATAATATTAGAAGATCACATAAAACTTTATCTTACTAAAATCACTGTTATATGTAGATTATAAAAGTTTGTATATTATTTCTCTTTAAGGCAAAATGAAACCATAATACGCCTATGGGAGACACAGGAAATCCTTTAAGTCTGTCCTTTGTCTGTTTTAATAGCGCTTTGGAGATTAGAGTGGTGGATTTTACAATGGCAGAGAACAAGTCATCAGCCTTAATGTTTATTAGTTTTGATACTTATATGAAATATGTGAAAAGAAAAAAAATCTCAATCCAATATAAGGCAAGTAAATCTGACTTTTCTAAATACTTCATATTGTTATTTTGACATTTTAACGTGATCAAGTCGGTATACCTCAATTTTGCTTAAGTACTTAAAATAATTTAATACTTGCTTTCTAAAAACAGAACTATAAAAAATATCAGATTGCACAATGACAACCTTACAGAGAACAAAACTATTACCCCTTCAAAAAAGAGCTATTCCTGTTAATAAATTTGTTTATGTAAAGAACATTAATAAACTGCAGTATACTGAAGAGGAAATAGCAACATTTATTTGCTCAGCTAGACAGTTTATTTTCCTAAACCTGTATTTTGAAACTGTTTATAATTTTTCTTTTTCCAGTGTGGGGGGTGGGAGGGAAAGGTTGAGGAGAACAAATTGAAATTTTTTTTCTTGAATGTGAATTTCTTGCCCACTTCAAAATTGACAAACCTGTCTCTAACTTACAACTGTTTGGGCTTTTGTATGTTGAAGCAGCTTTGATTTATTTTAAAAAGCCAAAGCTATATAAATCTGTTGTTTACAGTATGAATGGAAAGTGTTCAAGACAGAAATAGAGTTTTGAGAAAATGTAGAATATCAGACACTGTCTATAACTAAACCATATGAATACGTAATATATGCCATATTCTTTGAATAAATGCAATGAGAGCCTCAGAAACAAATGCAGGCAAAAATGAGCTGTGTTATGTGACACTTTACATAGACACAGGTACACTCATTTCCCCTACATGAACAAAACCCAGTTGTCCTTCTGTCACATTCGTGTACACTAAAGTTAGCAAAATTTCAGAAATGGCCATTCAGAACACAACTTCAGTATCATTTAGGACCAGAATAACTAGCGTTTGCAGGGGGATGGGCTGCGGGCTCACTTCTTCCTTCAGTGCCGCGTACAGTTAGCGTGAAGGCAACATGGCATGGCCAAAGTTCAAAGGACATGCAGTGGTGGAATCACAATAGTGTGGGAATCACTTTGCAATTATGTGTATGATTATGCTCATGTGATTAGGCTTGGGATCCTCTAAGTCTTCTGAAGTGCTTGATCAAGTAGCTATTTCCACATCACGTCATTTAGTGACACCTGGATCAATGAAGTATCTATCACTATTTTCTTTTAAAAGGTATGTGGAGACACCAATAGTGCATTGAAGAAGACACTGCCCAAAAACTTAGTTTTTACAGGGCTCTTGGAAGATGACAAAGAGAATTCAACCTTTATCTTTCTCACTTTCTAAGAAAGAGTATTGTTACACCTGCTTAAGATTTTTTTTTTTCTTTTAAGACTGAAAATTGCCTAACTTCATGAAAAGTCTAGATTCTTAAAATGCAAAAAAAATTACCTCTCTGCCACTCTGGAGCAAGACTCAAACTTCAAAAGAAAAAAGGACAGAAGAAATGTCTATTGTCATTTTTTGCTTCTTTGTTACCTCTAAGGGAATTCACACTTGGCATGTTGTGTTTGCTGTTTTCTGTTCCACTCTGAGTTAGTAACGTAACACACAGCATGAGTTGGGCACTAACCATCTAACACTGTTCAAAATCCTATTGTGAAGATCAAATACTGTTATCTGTATGTGATCAGGGTTTTTTTTCTTCTCCCCTGGATTTGTGTCTTATGGAAATTTTAACCTTATCATCCTGTTTCTAATTTATCTTCTTGGCTGTTACACTGGCCTTGAAGCTTTCTAAACCTTGTTAATAGATGTACTCATCTATTCCAGAAAAAACACGTTTTGTCTGCCTGGAGGCTTTGTTTTCTATCTGTTTGAGGATGGGAACTGACAGTACCTGGAAATTAAGAGAAATGCAGATGAACAATTCGTACTTTTCTATCAGTGCAAAATCAAAACCGGTATCACTGATGTCAACATCAATACCGTTCAGAAGAGAATTAGGCCTCGTTCTGCACTTCTGCTTTGAGAGGAAAACCATTTCCTGATTCGTTGTAGTTTCAAAATTCACCGATTTCTTCTTTTTAAGTGTATAACTTCTGAGGAGTTTTCTGCAGTCTTCACACAAGATCACTTTAAGAAGCACAGAAACACTTACCTTTTATTGTTGGTTTTACAGATTGTGTTAAAATCTTAAAAGTTTTCCAATTTGTTGTAATTTTTTTTTTTTTTTTTTTACAGGACCAGATACCTGTGCCTTAAACAAAGCTCCCCAATGTACTGTACACTCTTTATTTGTCTTTGAGATTAATTGCCCACTGCAGAATGCATCCTTGGGCTTTCTGAAATATATGAAATGACACAGGGTGAAGTGATGAGTGATGAGAAGTTATCCTGAGAGAGGGGAATGATATTGTAAAACCTGTCTGGAAGATAGCTGCAATACTGCTGGCTCCTGGCTTTGGCTGTGTATGCTACAAATACAAATTGCATTTACACTTGATTAAAGGTAATGTAATAAAAAAAAAAATACAACTTTTTCTGGGTGTATTTTTGCATGTGGACCAGTGCTATAAACAAAATGTACTAAACACTTGAAACAGCAGCAGTAGCTACATTTTTTTCTCCCTGTCATTTATGTAGCCCTTATGTGGACTGTCATTGTCATCGCTCTTCTCAAATCTAAGACAAATGTAACACCCCCTACGTGCCAAATGGAAAGCAGCAGTGTGGGCAAAGTGCACGTCCATGACAAGTATGACCTGCATTCAATTCCTGGCTCTGCCACAGGCTTCCTACACAAAAAACCCCAGATTAATCTGTAAAACAGAACTAAGAATATTTTCTGACCTCACCTCATGGTGAAGAAAAGAATAAACCTACTTGTTACCATGATGAATCCAGATGCTAGTGATAGCTGAATATTATGTAAACAAACATAATCAGGAACAGCTCTGATTTCAACTAGTGTTATGTCAACTGAAGAAAAGCACTGCTCTATGAGTTATCTGAACAAAAACCAGGCAAATCCTCATTCAATTCCTGCACGTGTACGGTAGTTGCACTGCTAATATTCTACACACTTTAGAAGATGGAAGACACGATCTGACCGAAACCATTTTTGAAGTATTATTTTCAGAAATCTAGAACTATTTAAAATCTAGCTACATGACAGATTTAGAAGGAATTCAGTATTTGAGTCTGAAATGGCTCTCCAATCCTGCACAGTCACTACTCTAATCTTGCACAGTCAGTTTTTAACAGCTTTAGCAATGAATCATCTGGTATGTATTTGCCTTGGTGCTTCCATCATTGACACTCCTAGACTGAGGGAAGCAGTTGAAAGCAGTGACACGTTAGCTGCCCCTACCACTTTCCCTGTTGAGATTTTTTTCCTTGCCTACCGTGCTGAATAGATGATTGTGGTTGTCCTATGTCCGGAATAGCTAGTGTCTGTAATACAGGTTAGCTCTCTCGATGTAAACTGTACGATTTCCCTAGGCTATCCCTGTATGACATCAGGGTTTATCTAAAATAGAGGTTTTAACCTTTAAAATTGAGTGAATAGCAGATTGGCAATATGCTAATTCAAGTTAGTCAATTTAGTATTAAATATCAGTTTAGATATTTTACAAGTGTTCTGGCATCTCTGAGAGTAAACGTTGTAGTATTCAGACCAGTATTTCTCTAACTTACGTATCTGAGGTAGTCAGTATTGTAAAAAAATGCAAAAGAAAGAAGTACAACACTTATAAGAGATAAAAGGAGAAATTTTAGTTAAAATATTTTACAATAAAATAATTATGATTATAAATCTCTTTAGTTAAATATATACACATTACATGGTATTCTAAAAAGAACAAACTTATTAAAGTTTCAAGCAGATCTAATGCACAAATTCACCACTTTGTCAGCTTAGACTGTAATGTCAGTTTAACATTCGTAAATGGCTGTGTCAGACTAATGGCATTGTTTTGTGCAAAGCTAAAAAAACTATGAAAAACAAATCTCCAGATCCTCCCGTTCCCGTGGTAAATAGATAGAAAAGGTAGTTTACACATACACACACTTACACACACAAACTTCGATTGCATACAGAGGTTAGAATGACCAGCACTAAAATAACCCCCATCTCTACAAAATAATTAATTTCTTGAATTGATGTAGTTTTTGAAAATTACAAATTTTAAGTGCTAACAAATTGTGCTTTTAGGCAGCCACATGGCCAATAAGGTAGATGTTGTCATAAAGGTGCCCTACAAAATCTTCACTAATATTCTGCGCAGCTCGTCGTGTATTTCGGATGAATTCCCTCTTTGACATTTTGTTCTTCACATGAGGGCTTGTTAGATCAATGGAAAGTAGAATTAAAGAGTAACACAGCACATAAACTGCATCTAGACAAGAGAGAATAAAAAAAAAATTAAAAAGGAAATTGTGATCATTAAAAATACCGTTCCCTATCCAAGAACTTTACAGTCTTCATCACCTGGGCTTATAATTACATATATACACACATATATAACAAACAACTTAAAAGGGTATCCCAGTAAAATAAAATTTAATATAGCAATTTCCAAAGTAATAATGTCAGCACATTGCCAGATGAGGATTTACAAATCTCTTAATATTTCTACATTATCCAAAAGTCACTAAGGGCTTTATGCGCATTCATTTAAACAGAGTCTTGAAGTTTTTGTATACTAAGGCCAACATCCTGCTAAAGCTTATCTTTAAATATGTAAGCAGTACCACTGCTGAAAACTGGCTCGCCCCAACCAATTAGAAATGCTTGTTAACTTGAGTGAGGCCCAGAATTTCCTCTCATTTCTGTGGGACTATCCACAAGGTAAAATGTTAAGCGTATGTCTTTGCAAGAGGAAACTTAAAGATAGTACAGAGCTTAAGCACAGACAAAAGTGAAGGAAAGATAACATGAAAATAAAATGCATGTATCAGCTAGGTCTAAGAAAACAATCTGTATGTTATTTTTGTTTTTTTTTTAACCTGAGAGGGAGGATGCCTGTATACTGAACGCTCCCAAGCCAAGTTTGTACTTTCAGAAATACTTGTTTAGGTGCTGATTTTAAAACTGTCATAAACAGTAGCATCATCCAGAAATATAAATACTGATTCATTGAATCAAAGCTCTTTTTTCTTACCAGGGCTAAGGCCAAGCTCTCTCATCAAATCAGGGTTACAAGCACAGAATCTGTGAGAGAACTTTGTTATGAGAGTCTCAAGGTACTCCCCACGCTCCTCAGGAGCATGAATGTGTCTGAAGAACTCTCTCAGTGCATTTGGCAAGAACTGATTTCTGAAGTTGTGCAGCGTCACAAGGTCATCCAAAACATCTCGCCTGGTAGAATAAAATCCCACATAATTAGAGAAATTTCTTTTAACTGTTTAAATATGAAAATGTAGGTTTTAAAAATAAAAATGAAGCTTTAGAATAGTTTATGAGCTTTGTTTTTTGCTGAAAGACAAAGAAAAGTATCACTAACAGCACAAAGATAATATAAACACATATTCTTCAGACATTTACAATAGTAGCTAAATACTACAAAAATATACATTAATCAGAATTCTAAGTTTCTTTACATGCATATGCAATCATAGTCTACATAAAGGCTTTGCTTCCTTTAAACTGTCTGAGAAAGCCATTAAAAAAGACAGTAAAGGGAACAGATTAATGTGTGTCACGCATTTTGGTGCCTAAGTAGAAGCTGTTACAGGAGTATCTTAAAACCAGGCTTAAGTTAGACAAAATTTGCTCCTTTAAAGTCTAAGTCCATCAGGGTGTGATGCTCTCAAGCGTTTTCCACTGAACACAGAAACATCTAAAGGATTCAGACTAGCCTACACGAACAGCTGTGCAAAAGACATCTGAAGGAAATTCGGACGCAAATTTGAAATGAACCAAAGAATATTCTCATATGTTTATTCATTCTATTAAATGTTTCAGTACTAAGAGGGGAGTTTCAACATTTAGAAACCTATTTTTTATTTTTAGTGCCTGATTACACACTCTGTTTACGAAGGGAAGATGAATGGCAGTAGAGGTTGCTAATATTAACTTGCAATCTCATCTGTTAAGTCGTTTTGTATTTTTTCTATTGCCAAAAAAATTGATAATCTGAAGCTTTACAGCACAGCACTGTCAGTGGTGATAACACTACAGAATGACTCCTTTTATTCCTTTAGTGGTACGGGCTGAGGAGGATGCGAAGCAGGAGATGGCTCCTGCTAGAAGCGCTGCTGTCCCTCCGCTCTTCCTATTTAGGTCCAGTTATTATTCTCCTCCTCTTTTAACTTCCTTTGAACGTGTTGGTGCTCCTCTTTCCCGATACTGCACTACGCCAACCTAAAGGTATCCTGAAGGGCAACAGAAAGCCTTGTGGAGGTAGAATAGCATGCTACAGCAGGGATAGTGCTCCCTACTGCAGCTTATGCTGTCTCCAGGAGCATGCTCTATTGCATCTTAGGGGGTGGGTGTGACCTCCATTCCAGACATATCAGACAACCAAATAATGGTTAGATGACTCAACATTAGTTTAAAAGCTATCACCTGGTAAAGTGGTAACTGCTTTTTCTGATTAACACCCATACTAGATAGGAAAAAAAGAAACCTCAAGTCAAAAAAAAGCAGCAAAATATCTATAAAATCTGAATGTCATACAGCACAAATGCAGTTTAAATGCTCACTATAACTTCAAAACAATTTATGCCCAGAACTGCAAAAATGCAGCAAAAGCACAGGATATGAGATTTACTAGTTATAGGTGGTATTTTCAGGGGTTCTTATAAAGTGTTACAGTCACATAAATACTTGAACTGAATAACTGTTCAGATTTAGCAGCAGCATTACTTAGTTGCATTTTCTTGCATTTTTACATCTTTAAAATTACATGAATACAAGCAAAAATACTGTTGAATGCTGCTGTACATTTAAAATGAATAGGAAATGTCTCAAGAGAAATTCAAATTACCTTTCATCAAGGTAGATTCTCAGCTTCTTCCAGTTTAGTGTTCTTGTGCAAAAGATAAACTTAGCTATTTCTTTCGGTGAATCGTCTAGTATGCCCTTGGACATAAAGTAGTTGACTCCCTAAGATAAAATACATGTATGTATAAATATGTTTAATCTTCCTAATGAGTTTAGGAACAAGTATGGTACTTAGCAATGTAGGAACATAATCCTACTAATTAGTTGGTTTGTTTTTCAGAATGATTCCTCTTCCTCTAAATCACATTTCAACATGCAGAATACACTCTAAAATTATACATCAAATGCAAAGAAACAATTTACTGTTATGGTTGAGATTTTACATATACTCACAGTAGGAAATTTAAAATTATGAACCCCATAATGAGCATGATGGTTCTTCAATAATTTCTTCACAGTGTAGACTAGTATTTTGGTTTTCATACTTTTGTAATTGTGTTTAAAATGCTGTGGGGACCATAACTTTTAATTTCATAACTTTTGTAAATAAGAAAATCTTAGCCATAATGTGTTTAGTCTTTAGTATCTTTCATTAAAACATTAATGTTCTCACATGTATACGATGTATCACATTCAAATAGATGCATTAAATGCATTTGTTTAAATGTGTAATAATGCAAATAAACACAAGCACGCTGATTTCAAAGCATAGGTAAATATCAACATATATAAATATGCATACACATAAATAAGAACACTATACCTAACATAAAAAAAAAGTTTAAAAAGATAGAACAATTATGTTTATTTTATATTCTATTATGATTTCCAGAATTTTCCACACTTTGCCAAGCACACATTTTGTATAGAATATACATGCCAAATTTAATTTTAAAATATTTCAGTGATATTCTGGATTCTTTCTGTTCATTGAAATATCCCAAAGCATAAAACTATTTTCCTTATGATCTCAGAAATCAAAACCAACCTAATGGATTTAAAAAATGTTCACATTTTTCAACAACAAAAATCTAAACCTGAGAATAACTAACCAACTAGTTTCAATTCAATTTGGCAGGGGCTGGGAGTGGTTCTGAGCATTTGTTGCAGAGAAGTCTTAAAATACTTAAGTACAGTATCTCTTGACTATACCATAATGTTGAAATAATGTTAAATGTGTAGGACAGTGCATTTCTGCGTAGGATAATGTACCAAGGCCATAATCTAAATCACCTTTAAAATACTTCTGAAATTTTTTTTCATAAATCTTCTGATATCAGACTTCACAATATTTTGCAAGTCTGCCCTTTCAGTTTACATTACATCTATAAAGATGTAGTGGTAACCTGTCACTCGGTGTGTAAACCAACTTCCCAGTACTTTTCAATTTTGCTTAAAAAAGAAATAAAGGACTGAGTGCAGGTTTGGAAAGTTGTTTTATGAAGTGGGTTAGTCAAGCAAAGTCTCAGTTATATCAAGCAAAAAAGAAATTAGAACATATGCTTAAGATATTGATAACAGAAGTGAAAAGCCAGCAAACACCTGTAATACTATCTAGCTGTTTTTACCATGCCATAATTTTTGCTTATATAGTTATAGAAAATAGCAGTTAATCATCATACTTTTTTTTTTAAGAATGTTTTATAAAATAAATAAAAATATAAAGGTTTTATACAGGTAAGAAAAAAAATTATTCCTAGCAATTTTAGGCCCCGATTTTAAGAAGAATCTGTATTTAGGACCATAATGAAACATGTATTGCACTATAAGCTTGCATTTAAGTCCAAATTAGATCATATTTAAGTTTGTCCATAATATGAGTGGACAACATAAGGTTAAGTACTTTCTTGAATTAGAGCTAAATAAGAAACTAAAAATGGGAGATCAAAACATCAGCTGCGTATTAATTCTCCAAGTATTTTGGCAATTTATACAATGCTAGCGCAGAACATCTCCTTTACATTTATCCTGACCTAATGAGACTTACGCATTTGCTTCAGTAATAAGTATTTGCTCAAGGTAATACAAACTGAAGCCTGACGAAGAAGTCTCAGTAGTATTCCTGCTGCAATTATTTAACAAACACTTCTGCAACGTATCCAGAAAATGACCTGGCACATCACAGGTGAGGCAGGATGAAAATAACACCTCCTTTAAGACAGACAAAGGGTTGGTTTCTCTGTGGCAGTAAACGCCATGAGTAATTTCTTTCATGCACTAGATTTCAACTCAAGGTAGGCTCTTCACCAGATGATAGGCTACAAAGTCTTTGCAAAGCATTTTTATTCCCTGTCTCTAATTCCGCCCCCCTCCCCTCAGCACACATCATGGTTGACAATATCTTTCTCTGTGAATGCAGTCTCATTATTCCTTTTCCTCATCTTCTTCATAAATAAACAGGGTATAAATAAAATATACTTCGGCACATGCCATCATTTTTAGTTGCTTTTTATTTCTTCCTAAGCAACCGCAAATACTTTGGAACAATAGAAACCCGATTTCTCTTTAAAGTTCTTAAATTTTGGCTCAAGGCAAATGAAATTTATTTACAAGATTTATGGCGTGTCATCAAATCTGCTTTTTGTAACGTTGTAAACACTGCCTTGAATTCCTCTCAGAACCCATACTTCAAATAAAGGACTTTTGGTAGCTAAAATGGTTGCTTGTGGCAGGTATACTAGCTGAAAGAAGTAGTTCTATAAACTATTAAAATCTATGCTAAGATTATTTATCAGTCATCTGGTGATTCTCTTAGGAAACATTTGACTGAAGTCAGGTAGGCAGACCTGCTCCACTATCTAGCAGGTTGGAAGAGGTCTTTTTAACACTTGGGAAACACTGCAGGATGAGCATACGCGATATGTTCTTCTAATTCTGATTTAGTGGAAGAGTAGTTAGGCGAACAGTACAACAGCCAAGATTTCCCGTAGCACTGTGTCTGCCTAACTTATATGAGGAGTCTGCTTGTCACTATAATGTTCTTAGCATTAGAGAATTAGGAAAGGTGCCTTAAGGATACCTTGCCTCTGTGGCGAGAATGTTACTACTGAATTTCAGACAGCTCAGGATAAAATCTCAATGTATGAAAGTGTTGGTTTAAATTATATATGCAAATAACCATCATAACTATAGACTAACTGTAACAACAAAAGTAATTTGTTGTATTTCAGTATGTTATTTTCCACAGTTGTGCCTTTCTTTCTAGTCACTCGATGCTTGTTTTACCAACCTATTCTGTTACAGCACTGACACTCCTTGCTTGCTTTCTACCTGTTTCCAAGAGTCTTTCTATTCATTGATATCCACACAGGATATCTAAAAGTTTTCTTTTTCAGTACTGGTTTCATTTCCGCATTGATTTTCTTCTCTGCCAAGAGTACTTTCAGAACATTTCAGTAGAGCAGTCAACATTAAAACTTTTGTAGTTGCCTTTACCATCTCTGTTTAGATATGCATACAAAACAAACCAGACATATTCTAAGTTAACGGCATAGAAATCTTGAAATCAGTACTTTTCTACACATATACATGATTTCTCTTTTTAATATTTAAATGGAGTTGTTTGCAAAGTCAGAGTTGGGAGACAATGAAGCTTTTTACCTAAGGTGCATTTAAAAGTAGTGCAGGAAAATATATGACAAATACATTTGTCAATAAAGACAAATTTCACTTAATATTTGAAATTTCAGATTTCACATAAATGGTTGTACACATGCTCTATTTGTTTAGCTTAAATAGTTTTAAAATGTGACTAAGGAATTCACTAGTAGCATGTTAACATTAATATTTTTAGGTGATTTATAATTCTGTGAGTTATATGCTTTTACATTTTGGTAGGATTACATAAGTATCTATGTAAAATACTGATTTCCTTCTAGTCTGTACTGTATTAAAAGAAGACAATTTTGATCACCAACCAAATTAAAATGTTCTTAAATAAAAGCTGAGGAAATACAGGAATTCAAGTTTAAATACTAGCTTAATTATTTAGATAAATTCTTTGGGGGTAGTGACTGTCATTTTATTCTGTATATACAGTATCTGGCGTAGTAGGGCCTCAATTTCTAATTGGGGCTTCTAGGTAACACTAACATTATTAGTAAATAATAATTAGACATGTATGGTGTTATTATTCCCATTTTTCTATGGAAATGCAGTATCTTAATATATTTCATGGTGAATCTTCTGGAACAAAATGCACAGTACTGATGTTATATTTTCTAATATAATTTTTTTTCCCTAAGTTATGAATCAAGTAATTTGGTGACAAATGTGAACACAATATAGACAAACAGTGTCTCTTTCTTTGTATGACTTTAAAATACAGTCTCAGTGATACACACTTATGATGGCAGAAATCACAAGTAGAACGTAGAAATATTTTTCATGTTACACAGAATCTATAACTAATATTTACAAGAGTAAAGTTCTCTGACTTAATGTAGAGTTTTCAAAAGGTTTCAGGTGTCTGGTCCATTCTAACTTTTTAGATGAATCACACAAAAGAATTTCTTCCCTCTACGACATACACATACTTTTAATATTCTTAGGACAGATAAATCAATTCATCTCAAAATTGGCTTGCTTAGTAGATCACTATGAAATCGTGTAAGTTTTCAAAAATTTTGGTTAGAAATATACAGCACAGTAAATATTTAATCATCTACAGACTATCTATAATTAAAGTCAGGTAACGTAGCTTTACGCAAGTGGCTAACAATTCATTTATAATCAAGAAAAGGTCAGAAAACTGACCTCCCTGGCAAAAACTAAGGGAAGTAGGTAATGAATGAGACAATCAGAAGAGTGGAAAGTGAGGCTTAGTATAAGCACTGTCTTACTGTACTTTATTGTTATTATGCTACGTAAAGGAAATCCCAATCTCATTAAGGTCTGAGAGTTTCGATACAGTCTAGATTCCAACAGATACATAAAAATAAAGCCATTGAACAGAATGAGTTAGAATCATTAAGAATGAAACAAAAATTAGATCTTCTTTCCTGATCAAAGGATTCTCTTTTCCACCTTCAGTTCCAATTTTAACTACATAGCATAGCTCCATGTAATAAACTTGACAAAATACATTGTAGGGAGTTAGGAACAATATACAAAACAGTGGGAAATAACTTTTGGTTGCTTACAAATTCTGAGTCATAAGCGTATGAAATATGAAATGAGCACTGCATGAGAAACATTTCACATACACCATACACTCTTTAGAAAAAAATATAGCAGAGACCATGTAGGCAGATTAAACAACATAATATTCATATTCAAGTGTTAATACTAACACTAAACCACCCCCTCTCCCCAAAGAAACAAAACCCAAGTTCCAAAATCTTGGCTACAATGGTGCTGCCATATGAAAAAAAAAAACACCAAAAAACCACCACCAACAAAAAAAACCATCACCATAAAAAGGAAAAAGGGAGAAACCAAACATGCACTGGAGGTTTTTTTTTTTTCAGATTATGTGTAACTTGATTAGGCACATCCTTCCAGCAGAATGTGAGCACCTGCTATGAATTATACAAGCTCATGCACACAATCAGTACATTAAATTACAGCAGGTATCACAACACCATGCACACAACAATGGCTAACCAGAGAATCCTACCACAAAGTGTGTAGATGCTCTTCCCTACCCCGTGAGCCACCGCTAGCTCTGGAGCTGTTGCTGTGGAGCCTGGTTACCCATTTTCATGACATGGGCGGTGTCCTTTGGAGAATCTTGCTCCTGTGGCTGTAAGTATTCCTATTTTTATAGTAATTTGATCAGGTCTGTTATCAAATGTAAAGCAGAGTTTGGCAGGAAATTCGGAGACGCAATTTGTAATAGTGGAATGTCATATCATATATTCCAGTCACAGTGTCCTTATAATAATAATTCTGCCAATATCACAGTTGTAAACAATAAAAGCAAGAGTATTTGTGAATTCTCCTGAAACTCAGGCCCTGAATGATTCCTGCCAGGCTACGGTGCTCCACAGGGAGAGAGGAACAGAAGCCCTTAGGAGATATCCTGAGGTTCTTGTCTCTCACTAGGCCTGAAACGGACTGTTTGTACTACAATTGTACAATACAACCATAATGAACCCAGAAGAAGTAAGTGTGTCATAATAAATTTAATACCTAATTCAGGTATACTATAAGGTCGTTCTAATTTGCAGATCTCAATTTCCTTTAAGAATAATGAATTTTTTATTCAGTGCCTTTTGTGAAGGCTCCGCATGCTTTAAACCTGCCAAGATTACTTTAAATTAGGTTGGAATATAACAGCATATTACAAACTAAGATAGTAAGTGAAAAATTATGTTAAAACAAATTGAAAGACAAAGAAAAATTTGGGTGGACAAAGCTGTTACCAATTAAAACTTGATATATTCTTGAAAACACATTTAAGTTACCTAAATATTGCATTTCATTTGAAAAGCTTTACATTTATTAGAAAATTCACCAAAATCCTGCTGAAAATCAATGCTAATTACTCAAGTGGCAAGGTGCTGATAAGATGTCTCAGCACTGCGTATCACAGTTCAAGGCAGAGCTCTACCAGAGACATTACAAAATACTGTAATTTGTGACTAATAAAAGTAGTGGGTTTCTTTATCAAGCAGAATATGAGATAAAGCAAGAATTTAAACAAAATCACATTATTGTAATGATTCATACAATTTCTTGATTTGTTTCACCCCTTGGTCACAAGTTCATGCCTTCTGTATCATATCAGCAGAGGCAACTATTGGCTCCTAGAAGTGTATCTTTTCATTTCTCTTAATCCTTTTACTACTTCGGATTTATTCAATTACCACTTCCTTGTGTATGTATAAACATATGCAGGAAGTTAATACTACTTTTTGTTCAGTACTATGTACCTTCTTTTCCTAGGAAACAGGAAGCAGGAGTGGTTTCATACACAAAAGAGACCCTTTGTCACTTGGGCATTAACTGCATATCTCCCAGGCAAATGCTGTCTACTCTCAAACTCTTCTTTGAAAGGTGACAGAGTGAAAGCAGAAACTGACTTTTCCAGTTAGTTACATGAATTAATAAATGGAAATCTTTTAGTTTGACACGCGATATTTTTTGAAAATAAATATATGTTGCTATACGCTATAAAGAAAGATTATCTTTATGCATAACAAACATCCACAGAAATAAAATCAAACTGATCTTTAGGATAGTTCAGCAGTACATCTTTTTCATAGTATTGCAAGATTTACCCCTTGATAGTGGAAATATTTAAAAATCCCTTACAAGAAACCATAATTGTCATAGAAGCAATTGGTGTTACTTTATACCTCATCCTGTTTTAACTGAAGTGGGATCAAACTCATACTCTGCAGAAGCATTTTAGCATTTTAATTTATGTAAGCATATTATTATCCTTTTCAAATTCACCATTGTCTCTTCAGTTAGGATCTCTGCCTCGTTCCTAAGTCAATACGCAGTTATGAATTTCTGGCATCCATAGGTCAGACCACTGTACAGAGCACTTAAAAGGCAAGCCATGTAAATGATGTGCACAGGTACCATACGCAAAAAAGATCAGGATAGGGCTGTAACTAAGTGTTAAACATTCCTACAGTAAAACAAACACCTATTAAAACTTGGCTTTTAATATGGCTATAATTATAAAACAATCACAATTATTTTAACTGTTTATTACTGTCAGCAACAGTTCACTTACCTCATCAGGGTTGGCATTAAAGGTGAGACTGCCCTCATCTAGCTGCATATACAATTTTCTAAAAGAAAATCCTAGAGGCGGATTCTTATTGTATATAGAACAGTGACCCCAAGTGGATTTGCACAACCTATGAAAATAGAATTAGTCTATTATCAAAATTCCTTTCTGTATTTCAAGTATTTTACAGAAGCAAAATGTTATCAACACTGCAAAGCCAAATACTCAAACTGTAGGAAAAGTTAGAAATAGGTTGCTTGTAACACTTAGTTACTAAGTCTTTTGCATGTGTGTTGCTAAAGTCTTCAATTATATGATTATCATTTTCTTCTCACCCAGGTTTTGGTGTATTTGAATGCAATCTCAAAACATACCCCAGTAGGTGGCATCATAATGACATCCACACAGCTGAGACCTGCAGCACTCCTAGTATCCGATCACTGGATAACTGTGACAAGTTCTCCCGCAGCAGTGTGACATTAAAAAATTGTGTTTCTTTTCTTGTGCCTCAGTTGTGCAGTGAGTGGGACACCACATCTGCACAAAATTATGCCATTAACTCACTGCTTTCCCCATCTGTCCTTTTCCACCTGACTGTCACTTTCCAGTCTTGATTATTTGATCCAGGCCCATTCCTCCGTATCTTCCATCACTTCTCAGTTTCTCTCCCTTCTACCCCACTCTGACTCCATATCTCAGTTTCATCAGTTTCTGTCCCTTAGTGTCCTTGAAGACACCATCTGTATTTCCCTTGAACTTTCACTTTCTAGGCATTTTGTTATCTAGATTTGTTATTGAACTGGTAGTTCTGCTTCAACACATCTGTTTTGTAAATAATTAGGCACAATGCTTAGGACCCAGCAGGTAGCCACTGAGGACATCACAGAAACTTTGTTTTCAGTTCAGAAACCTGGATCTTATTTGGACTGAGTTCAGAACTGCAGCCACAGGACCTGCCAAAGCCTAAACTCAAACACATCCAATACATGCAGAACATTGAAGACTAAGATGTCTATAGAGATTATGCAAATTAAGGTTTTTATTAATTTTTATTAATTTTCTAAATCAGGACACATTGACTACCGAAGTGTATACTTTGAACTGAGTATTATTTGGGAAGATTTCACTAAAAATAATTGAGCTATTTCTCAGGATGAACTCTGAGAAAAATACTGTATGTTAAGACTACATACTGTGTACAATCAAGAAGTTATAGTATCTTCAAGCTTTGGTCCAGGGAATTTATTTGTATTTAGTGTGGTTTTGATACTAAGAACCGAGTACAATACAATGCATACTGATATACATAAACTTAGAAACTTAGCAGGATCTTCACTAGAATTCCTGTTTCCTGCCAAGACAACAGTCCCCAACAGCAGAACAACTGTGACTAAGAAGTTAAAATTGCATTATCCTACTGCTGAGTTCATAAAGCGTGATAGGAAGTGAAGCTGCTTAATTCAAATGCAGAGGGGCAAAGAAACAGTTGACGGAAGGAAGAGATGTAGAGCACAATGAGAGGAGAAGAAACAGAACCTGAACAACAATGCAACTATTACAGTAATACTACTTACTGTCTGTTAAGGGGTAAGAATATGTTGTGAAAGAAGATACAAGTTCTGCTCACTGACTACTCTAAAGATAAGTATGATTTCATGAGTCTTTCCTGGCATTGTAAAACACCAAATATTAAAGAAAATATTTTAAATTAAATTTTGATCTTATACTGTTTTATTTAACAGAATGTTCCTTTATTTATTTTCTGGACATACAAACTCTGTATATGTTATATAAATGTGTTTCAACTGTTAGACTGCAGAAATTCCACTTGATGCGTGTGCAGAACTGACCTTTTCTTTCCCCATTCCATCACTCATCTTCCAAAAACATATACTTAAGTTGCTCTAAGACAATTATATAGATGAGGTCTCAACCCTTTCTATCTGGAGCTTCAGCAGAATAGGTTTGCTTGCTCAAGCTAGATATTTGTTTGAAGTTCAGAGAAGTAATAATACAAACATTTGAGATGTGCTTTGAGCTAATACAAAAGTGAAGACAAGTTTTTTTGCCCCCATGATATATCAAACAACAGGTGTGTAGTAATACACATGTATACTTGTACCAAGCACACTTGTGTATGTAGTAATCTCCACTAACACCTGATAGTAATTAGAAATCCAGAATAACACATTTTTAAACCACATTCATGTTTCCCCTATGTCAAATCTCATTTAACTTAAGATACCTTTGCTAAGGTTAGAATGACAAAAAGCACACACTGAGACAAATTTAAAATCTAATAATTATTTTTACTATGTCCAGTTGATAGGGTTTGGTATTTTTTTTTTTTTTTTTTGCTTACCCTTGCCAGAGAAGCTCATCATTAGCAAGATCCTGCCAGACGCATGAAGCTAGACAGAGATCAGTTGCATTCAGGTATGACAAAATGGTAAAACTAAGCTCTGGTGGCAGCATTTCCAGGTTAATGAATCCTTCTTGTTCTTTAGATTTTCTTGTCTTCAACAGGTGGTAGATGTCAATGCCTCCTTGGGCTTGTTTGCGATGACTTGTATTGGAAACACTGTTAGTAGCTATTCTCCTACCATGTTCTCTGGTAAGATAGCCTTGTCCACTGTATCCTTGGTGTTGCAGTTGCTGGTTCCTAGCAACTCTCCAGAGTCCCTGACCCATCTGCGAGCCTGCTGGACATAAAATCCAAATTAAATGTTGACAGCTATTTATAAATATTTGTAAGATAGACTCAGCACACACTGGAAAAATAAAATTGTAGGACTGATCTGAATAGAAAAAAAGTGAGTTTTGTCAAAGTTATGCTGAGGATGTAATCTGTCTCCAGTGAAGCAACTGAATAAATATTGAAAACAAAAACCACAAAAAACCTAGATTTTTTTCAAAAACTTCTATGCTTGAAGAGTTACAAAATTAACAATAAGCTTCTGCAAACAGTACCAAACAGTATCTGTGTCCTATGCAAGTTAAGAAGCCTTACCATAAGAACATTTGGAATTATTGTCTCCAGACTTCCTTTAAAATTTAATGAAAATACCTTATTTAGGGTCAATGAAGTGCTGTAACATGTAAGGAGAAACAAAAATGTCTTGAGTAGTGGGTAGCACACAAAATTAGGCCGTGACTGACATTAAGACAAAGCTTAATGGCTTCAATGATAATGCATTAAGGATTCAGTTTCTCGTTTCTGAGCACCAAGAGTATCTTTTCACGCTTTCTTGCACAGTAGCATAAAAACTTCAGGATAAGGCTTCTATATCTTACTAATCACTGTTTGTTATTTTTTGTCAAACTTTGCTGCAGATGGTAATAAAGAGAACAGATCCTGAATGTTAGTCAGTTATCAAGATTTCTGAGTGCCACAACTCAAATTTCAGTAACCTCTATTTACCAAGAGAGAAAATTAAAAGTAAAATAAATCATACTAATTCAGTATGAGAATGTTGTCTTAATCCCAGCACAAGTAGTGTATATATGGTGATCTATCTTATTTTTCAACCTTTGCTATGATGACAGATCACTAAAGCGATCATGCTAGTAATCTGCAGGTTCCCAATGCTGACTTTCAAAAAAGAAACACTTATGGCCTGGTCTGGTAGGTTCTCACGTGTATTTGAAATTATGTATATTCTATTAGCATGAGGAAGTAAAAATGGGGCTTTAACACTGTTAAAGGTTGGACATGAATGGAAACTGTTCTATGTAAGCAGAAAGAAATAAGCCATGGATGCAATGAGTGATTATGGGAGAAAAATGGAGAAATTAGAGAAATTACAGAAAAAAAACATAACCAAGACGGAAGTAGACAAAAGACAGGTTCAGCTGGCTGGTGAAGCAGTTACCTATATAAGCGTCCATTCAGGGGAAGTTCAAGATTTTATTTCTAGATAAAGCCACAGTTGTGAAGAAACTGTAGTCACATGTATTATAGTCAATTTAGTAATATGCAAGGTTTTACATAAATTCATCATTAATTTTATTCTCATTTCTTTTACAGTTACATATTTGGCTTAATTTTTTATCAGACAGAGGCAGGTTAAACCATGATCAACTACTATAACTTATCAGGCAAGTTTAAAAAAAAAAAGCTGAATCACACCATAAATAGGATATGCAACTGGCTGCAAGAATGTATGCATAAAGAAGGTATTGTCATTTTCTCGAGACCAGCATAAAATTTTTAAAAGTCCTTCAGGCTACTGGTAAAGTTGCTTCATGAGAGAAAGCTATACCGCAATCTGCCATTTAAAAAGTGGCAACACAAGGATGAGCGGTCTGATGAAAGTGGGCCTTAGTAATTCATGCTGGTGTTTGCATTTAATTTATGAAACTTCTAGCTGTAAAATAAACACATTTCTTCACAAGATGAAGAACCTGCCTTTATTTTTCATTGCCTAATAATAAGAGGTAGCAACTTATTTAAAAGAAACATTGCCAGAGCTGCAGTTGCTCAGTGCCACCTTTTTCTGGTTTTGAACAACTAAATCTCTCCAAGAAGGAAGTTACTAACCTTCACTCCACAGCAGAATCACCAAGCGCTATTACAACAAAATCAAGAGCGATTAAATGAATTGGTGGTAGGTGTGCCAGAACTGGCATTTGGGACTACAAGCACAGACCCATCAAATTGCCTGCAGCTCCAACTCCAGCTGCTGCTGCCATTGTCCCTGCCGAGCAGGCAGAGCATACAGTGATGTGCAGTGAAGAACCAAGCTAAAAACCAGTTTGTGTGGGTAGGCAGTAACAGCCAAGGGCTAGAAGGAGGAGAGGAGACTTTCCTAAGGGATGAAAAGAGGAGATAAGGAATATTTCTGAGCAAATACAACATTTCAAAAGGAGCTACTATCACCGTGCTAGAGGATTCAATTAATATAAAGTTCCTGTTTTGCTAGGCACTGTATATAAGCTTGTTAATTACTTAAGTACAGTACTTAGATGTCTCTAAATACCTTGGGAGGCTTCAACCAATTCTTGACCTTAGCCCTGCGAGTAAATTGAACGCTGCCAACAAGGCGTTGCACTTTCAAATATGCAGATGCTAAATTCAGAGGCTGTGTTCACTCTTGGAAGATATCAGATGACCTGAATGACTGAATAAAAATGATCTTTCAATTCA
This sequence comes from Haliaeetus albicilla, assembly GCF_947461875.1. Classification (NCBI taxonomy): domain Eukaryota; kingdom Metazoa; phylum Chordata; class Aves; order Accipitriformes; family Accipitridae; genus Haliaeetus; species Haliaeetus albicilla. Next base: position 44,454,097 of record NC_091483.1, read on the forward strand.
ATTATGTAAAAAATTTAGGGTTTTGAAAGAGGTAAATATATTCACAGACATGTAGATGCAACTCAAATATAATCTGCACACTTTCTCAGTGTAGCTCTTCACGTAAAAACAAAAATAAAGTCTGCCTGAAAATATAGCATTGACTCCAAACAAAATGATAAAATAGCCAAACAGCAAAATACTAGTTTCAGGGACAGAGAGAACCAGGAGCGAGGGGTTGTAATTCCTCATCATTATTTCAAGCCCTTAACCACTAAGGCAATAGAAATCAGCAAGAAAAAAATATGACAAGATTGCAATATTAAACCTTATATTTCACAAAAGATGAAATGAGAGAACCTATTCTATGTAAATTGTGTATGTCAAATAGAAAGAAAGGAAACTTCTGTTAAAAGCAGAAATCTGTTGAGGTAAGTTTTTGTAAGACAAATTAAGGAAATTATTTTGATAGTATTTTGCCACCTTTTCTGATATTAGCTTGTACCTTTATAACAAAGCCACATTTCTATACACATCTGTTAACTCCCAACTGTTAGAAACCTTCCAAAAATACTAATTATTTGAGCATAGTTTAGATAAAAGAAAGGAGAAGAAAAAAGGATTAACAGGGAGTTCAAGGCTCTGAAGATCATTAGGAATCATACCGTGACAAGTTTCATAATCATAATACACCAGGAAGACAAGAAAGACCAGCAGCATTATCAGAAACAGCTCATAGAAAGGCTGTACCCAGTCAATTATCAAGTGAAGTGCTATCAGGTAAGCATCTGGCAATTTTATAATAGCTTTCAAACCTCTTCAAAGTCAGATTATCTTTCTGTTCTATATGCACTACCTGTAAAGAATTTGGTAGTGGTCACAGAGGATCAAGTTTTCCTACTCAGCCCTAAATCAAATATCCAAATTTTAGTTGCTAGTTTAGTATCTTTATTGCAATATTCAGCTAGAAGTTCCTGTTCACAAAATACATTCTATTGAGGAATACTGAGCTAACAAGAATACTGACAGTTCTTGCTGGTGCTCACAGGGTTTTTCTCCCCACACAAAAGCTACTTGCTATACATCACCAACAACATAATAATTTCTAATTATTTAACACTAGAAGTGGCTCCAAGACAGAAAAAAAAAATACTGTGTCATTCAAGGAACTAGCCTTCTTATAATGTACTCCTATGCTTATACAGAAGATGTCAGTGCAGAAATCATTTTAAAAGTCTTTTTAAATGTAAAACATGATAAAAAATTCATATATTTGCTATTTTAAGTACCAACTGGAGAAATTTCAGAGAAGAAACAAAGTGAGACAATTTAAACCATTCTAGAACCAGCTGCCGGAAATCCACAAGCTTCAATATGCGTAGCTATTCAGCAGCCTATATGCCATTCGTTAGATCACATTTTATTTTCTCCCTTGTACAATTACTTTCAGCTTTTTAGTAATCCAGGATTAATGCTTTGAGAACGCACTCATAAAACAAGATGGGTAAACTCATTATTATTATTATAAAGCCTTTAAAGTAATGGTGTCCAGGACCATATTTTAAAATTATTTTGAACATACATTTTCAGTCTCCAGATTCACTCAAATGTATGGTTCCAAACTTCCAATTATGTAACTTTATCTAATAATTGAAACCTCTTGATAGCTTGGCCGTAATGACTACCACAGTAAAAAGAACACCAAGCTTGTTCACAAACTGCTGATCCTCTCTAGCTCTGTCTGATATCTATCCGAGTCTGACTTCAATTTTAATCATGTCTTCTTCATGCTACTTTGCTCCTGCATAATAAATTCTTCTGCAGTGTTGAAGAGCGTGACGGGATATTAAAAGCTAAACATAAGCTAGACTAATGCTGTGTTGGTACTGGCTTCTGCTGTATTAAATAAAAACCAACATACGCTCTCGACATAAACCCCCTCCGCTTTATGGTAACCGAGCTCTACAGCCGCCGCTTTGCGACCACAACTATCCGACCGGGAAACGTTCCTTCCTTCGATGTTACCGAAGCCGAAGCTTCGCCCTTCGCAGCTGCGCTCGTAACCGCGGCCTGCTGATCCCCCTAACGTGAGGGCCTGCCAAACCCGACTCCAGGCAACTACGCTGGCGGCTCCAGAGGCACGGCCGGTCCCTCACGCCCAAGGCCGCCCCAGCTGAGGGGAGCGCCCCGGGGAGCCCCCTTCGCCGAGGGCCGCGGCTGCCCGCCCGCCGCCCCGCGTCCCGAGGAGCTGCGCGGCCGCCCTGCTCGCCGCCTACGCCGAGTCGCGCTTCTCCCCGCAAAGCGGGGCCGGGACCTCGGCCGGGGCGGGCCGGGGCACGGCCGCCCCCCGTCTCGGCGGACACCGGCGAGCCAGGCCCGGCGGGTGCCGCCCCCGCGCGCCATTGGGCCGCTCCAACGGGCCCGGCTCTCGATTGGATGCGCCGCCCGTCCATCCGCCCCCGCCTGCCCCGCTGAGGGAATCCGCGGGGCCCCTACCTGTGCGAGCTCGGGTCCCAACCGCCGCCGCGACGAGCCCGGCCCGAGTCGGTGCGTGAGCCTCGCCGGGCAGGAAGGGGCCGAGCAGCCCCCGGCGGCGGCGGGGAGAGGCGGCGGGAGCCAGGCAGGCCCCTCCGGCACGCAGGGAGGCCGCCGCCGCCGCCCCGTCTCCTCGCCTGGCAGGTTTGACGTTTGCTGTTGTTGCTGGAAGTGACGTCACCGCGGAGGGACGCGCGGGAAGCGGAAGCGGCCGGCGGGTCTGGCGGCGGCAGATTCAGTCTGCGCCCGCCGCCGGTCGGCGGGTTCCTGAGGGGAGGCAGCGGGTGCGCCCGCCGCCCCGGGGCGGCCGGGAAGAGGGTTCCCGCAGCAGCGGCTGGCGCGGGTGAGCGTCAGGACGTCTCTGGGGGTGGGGGTTTGGGCCCCCGCGGGGGCCGGCGGCGCGGCACAGCTCCGAGCCCAGGGCCACCCGTCTCCTCAGGGACGGCGAGCCCCGGGGCGGAGCGGGGGAGGCCCGGTCACCGGCTGGTCTAGGGGCGAGGAAGGGCCGGTGGCGAGCCGGCCCCGGCCCCGGCCCCGCTCTTGCGAGTTCGCCTCAGGGCGCCGGCGCGGCCCCGGGACGGCAGCCAGGGCTGCTTTTTTTTTTTTTTTTTTTTTTTTTTTTTTTTTTTTTTTTTCCGCCGGTGTTTCGGTGGCGCCCAGGGCAACCGGCCCGCCACGCGCAGTTCCTTGCGCGGGTCGCTCGTTTGCAAGTATCCTGTGTGCTGGAAGCGTGTCTGTTGCAGCTGGCGCGATAGCCAAGCGCAGTGTTTGTCCTTGACGTTTTTGCATCTCTGCGTAACGGTGTGATCCCCTCCTCCCCGCCGCGTGTAAAGAAGAGTGTAAATACAAGTAGTAGAAATTAGAAGACTTTTTGTTAGGCGTTTTAAAGACAGTGTTTACAGTGTTAAGATACTTGGTAACTTGTATGGGTTTTTTTGGTGGTGAGGTGTTCGTTTGGGTTTTTTTTTTTTTGACATTCATTAGTTCTTTGAATACCATATGCAATTTTGAGAGTAGTTCTTTAAACCACTTGCAGTTCTGTGTTACCGTCTCTTAATGCTTTGTTATACCCATTTTTATTCTGGATAGCCAATGTTCTGTAAGTGTTTCGTCATGAATTCCTACAGGCAAAAGCTGTGTGCCGCTTTTTTATAGTGTTCACCTTCCCAAGATGTTAAAGTAGTTTCTACCAACTTAACTCTGTTATTTTTATGATCTCTTGAGCTAGTCGGTTTGTAGTGACAGTAGTTGCCAGTTTTTACATCCAGAGGTCTGGTGTAGAAAGGATTGATGATACTTTTGGGAAACTGCCTATATGATTAAATGAATTCCTGTGAGAGTGTCTTCTATAAGTATTTGCACTGCAGATTAGAGCTTCAGTTTTATGTCAGACTATTTGAGACTTGTCTTGAGATCTGGTTAAATTGGCAAAACCATAGGGTGGATCACTTTGTAAGGCCATGCAGGAAGAATAGCTGCCTCAGTTTCCAAATACGTGAGGTTAAATTGTCTCTAGCCTTTAACAATGAGTGTTGTGTAGTTATGTTTGGCATGACTAATAACCCAGAACCTAATGATTAAAGAGGAAGAACCTTGTAATTATAGGAAGAAAATACTTTAACAAGGGCAGAACACATGTGAAGATCTTCATCTCCTTGAAGATAGCTGATTTAAACACCATAGAGGCACAAGAGAAAAGAAAGAAAAAAAAACCAACAAAAACCAAACCCAGATAATTGTGAGTGCAAGCTTTAACTGTATTTTCTTTTTCTTTTTTTTTTTTTACTATAAGTGAACTTTGTGGTCAAGAAGTTCCCTTCAAGAAGACTCATTGCTTTAATGAGTAGGACCAAATAACAAAGCTGAAAACTGGAGTATCCGTCAGAGTTAATTTCTGACAATGCTAGACATAATCTCTTTGGAGCGTTTGGTCTTTTAGTCTGAATCTCGTGTCAGCAAGAGAAATGATATAGAAGTCTGTATTTTGAGGATATCTCTTCATGTATAGGCTGTCAGGCAATGCCTTTTCACTGCTTGGATTGGTAGGCTTCCAAGTATTTGTTTTCTGGTAAGAAGACAGTGGCAGGCAATTATCTCCCAAGTTCTAGTGGAAAATTGAACAGTAAGTTTCTGTTCTAAGGCTTTATAGCTGAAATCATTACTTTTTCTGAGGATTTTGGGGGAAGTACTGTAGAGGATTAAGCCAGTTACAAGCAGATCTCAAGGATGTGAGGAAGGAGAACTGTTTTTGTGAGGTGTCAACTTTCTGTACTTCTGTATTTTAACTAACTCTTTTTTTTCTTTTTTTGCCTTGGTTTTTCTCTAAACCGTTCAAAACCCACTGAGTTTGGCTGTTTGCTAACAGACTTTCTAAAGTTTTATCGGTCTGTCCAGATTGCTAAGATGCAAGCCATTTGTTTTCAATTGTGACTTAAGAGCTTGGCTATCATCTGGTCTGCACTTTTAAAGTCTTGTGTTGGAGAAAAGCTAATATTGGTTGTTTATAAACAAACAGTTGCAAGATACAGCAAATAGTACTTATAAGCTGTGTCTAAATATAAAGGTATTTTTAAGCAATGGAGTGAGGGACAAGGTTTTTTAAGATAATTGCTAGTACTGATATTTGAAGGTACTGTTTCAGGTGTTTCATTTTACTGTCTGCCAGCCAGGTGGAGTTGCCAGTATTCTTCCTCCATTTGAGAATTTACTAATCAGTTCTGTGTGGTAAAACGTATTAAAAGTGTGAGCTTCCTGTACTTACTTATCCCCTTGATAGATCTAAAAACTGGTTTGGATGATGGTTATTTCATGCTTTGCTGATTCTCTTTTGTTTTGTTCCCCCTCCCCTTTATTTTTTTTTTTTTCTTTCTTTCTTGCAATCTTCAGTTTCCTTTTCCTTGCAGGATAGTTCTGCAGGGAGAAAGTCACCTTTTTGTAGTTTATACTGAGTCCCTAGATGAGTCTCTTGCTTCTGTGAAGCAAAGCCCTCAATAAATAAAAAGCAGGTTCTCAACTTATGTGTTACAATGTAGAAGTTAAATGGAGACCTTTTGGTTATCATCCCAATAAACTTGCACCTATTTTGAAATATTTAGGCAGTCTGTTATCCCTTCCCCCTAAACAATTTTAAGTGTATTTAATGGATCATCTAAATAGAGAAGTATTGTCTGTGATGAGTTGCTAGTCCTGTCTTCTGACGCTTACACATCCACACATTGCTCTGTTGGCCAGTGAGATTGGGGCCAGGTGAAGAAAAGAATAAGCAGCAGTTTTCACTGCTTATGGAGTCTCTGCTCCTTTGAAACCGTGAAGAAACTTGTTTTCACTCAGTTTTAGTGGATTTAGCCAGACCTAAATTCTTAATATGCTTTCAGATATCTTTATCTTTAAAGATCTTTAGTAGTTGATCAGATTGAGGATTACTACTTGATCCTATTTAGAATGCACGAAGATGATGGCTGATATTAATTGGCATCGAGCCGTAGCTCTGTGCTGTGTTGTAACACTTTGGAAATAGTAGTGTCTAGAAAACAGGAGCAGAAACCTTTGAATTTCAGTGATAATTCTATTGCATTTTGTAACTTTTATGTACATAATTTTTTTTTTTTAAGGAGAATGTACTATATTACATTTATTTCATAATCTGAAAGAAGAATAGCGTTTGGAATAATGGCAACAGGAGACCTAAAAGGAAGTTTAAGAAAAATAGAACAAGGACTTCGCTTGTTAAATTATCCAAGAGATGTGGATTATACAGTGTAAGTGGCAGTGTGACTAAATTTATACTAATACTTGATGACAGCAGGATATGTAAACAAGATATGTATAAATATTAGCATTGCACCCAGTGATGAGTAAGCAAAGTATATGTCTGTGGGAAGTTGGGGTTTGATACATGTGAACTGGAAGATAAAAGGATGCAGTTTTGCTATTCTGAGCAATCCTTAGAATAATCCTGAAGTGTATCACTATCTTGTTCTTCTTTCTTCTGCTGTTTTTCTCTTTTCTTTGATTAATCTCTCACCTTTATAATTTCTTTGTAAGTGCTAGCAAAACTTTCTTCGGAAATTTCATCCTGTAAAGATTAAAAAACCCAAGATGTTGAATGTTGAGATGGGAATGCTGGTGGGCTTTAGACCTGACAATGTTAAAATTATATGAGGATCACAAAAGTTGTTTTGAGCATTTTACAGATAACAGTCAAGACTGCTGAATGAGAGATGCCTGGAAAAAAAACCATAAAATGAAGGAGATACTTGGATATAATATGCTGGCTATATTAAAACACCTTTCAAGTTAGATGTTTGAATTCATGCGATGAAAGGCTTTTGTTATTTTCTGCTGTGTAAAATACTTTTGTTTCTCAATAGGTTAGTAAAGGGTGATCCAGCTGCATTTTTACCTATCATCAGCTATTCTTTTACATCTTTTTCAACTTACATAGCAGAACTTTTGGTAAAGTGCAACGTGGAACTCACAGCAAAGAGTGACTTGCGTTTTATTGAAGCTATTTATAAGGTATGTGTCTTCATGTTCTTTGCAGAAGAGACACAGTTTTGAGTATGGCCTCATAAAAATTAAGCATTTAGTTTGAGTTTTACTAGAAAGTGCAAAAAATTTTTGGCAATGAACATGAATTGTAATTCTGTTAGGATTTAAGATGAGTAGTAAGCAACTGTGTGGCAAGTCTTTAGATTTTAATGAAAATAAGGATGGATGTTTTTAGCCAAATCTCAATTTTGAAACAATTGCAGAAACAGTAATATTATTGTTTTACGTTAGTTTTGAAGAATACCAAAATATTTATTACACAGTAAGTTTTATAGAAGTGACCTTAAGAAATCATAAGCAGGAAAAAAAAAAATCACAGCAAACTTTAATAATTGTAATGAAAGGACAATTAAGAAATACAGCTATTTTAAAACACTATGCCATATCAATATATAAAGTCCAATACTTAACAGTTGATGAATTGGAATAAAATTCTTAACTGAATGAAAATAATCTTGAGCTATCCTTAAAAATATCCATAAGCACATTTTTATAAAAGGTAGGTTGATGTATTAATGAATACTAGCTTATTCAGACTAGTTTTCCATCTGAGGAGGACAGAGGCTCATTTACAAAGAGGGTCTTTGGGAGCCTTACTTAGCCTTCTGATGCGTTTGCTGAGATTAATACAACTGTTTATTGTGTGTTCACTTTGGAAAGTTTTTGTTTAACTTTTTAAATATTAATGTCTACAGTAATTTATTTCATGAATCTTAAGACTGTGAGTTAAACTTTACAAGAGTGATGTGAATGAAATATTTCTAGAAGAGGTATGTTTAAAGTCTAGTTAGAAGAACCAGCTGAGAGTATATAAATAACCAAATGAGAAAAGGTTTAACTGCTGAAGTGCAGAATGAAAGAAAAGATTGTAGAAAAATAACCTGAGCATGCCATTTCTGCAGCAAATTGCCTGGTGATTTTTGAAAGTGAAATAAACTCTTACTTTGTTGCAGCTTCTTCGAGATCAATTTCAATATAAACCAATTTTAACAAAGCAGCAGTTTCTTCAGTTTGGCTTTGCAGAAAGAAAAATGCAGATTGTTTGTGACATTATCAACTGTGTGGTGAAAAAACATAAAGAATTAAGTAACTCAAATAAGGTACTGATTAAATGGTAACTTTATTATAAGATAAGTTTCTTTTGACGTGCTTGCTGCAGGTAGAAGCTGAAGACCTGTTTATTTGAAAATGCAACTTTGCTGATGGTCAAAATAAGGGGAAGTTAGTATGAAGTTCCACTGTAAGATGCTTGAGTACTATCAGGTACACAAAAGACACGAAGCTGCAAATGCTTCATAGTATAAATAAAAAAATAGAATGAAGATAAATCTGGTATTTGGTATCTTTACATAAGTGATATATTTTCTTTTACACTTCTTGACATAGTGAATGTTTATTTAACTCAATAGACTTTGCAGGTAGATTTAAAAACAAAGCAAACTCCTCTGATATGTTGAAGTTCTGGTAACATTTAATTTAAGCATGACACTTGTTTGTATTTCGGTGGTATACATCTCAAATCTGGTTGTTTTCGTTAATCATATTTGTTTTACGTTGTTAAGGCATTTTTTTATTGGTTTATTCTGTGTATCAATCTGTGCTTTAATAGAAGGAATTTTCAGTCTTCGTATTTTACAGGATTTTGTTTCGTTTGAGTTTATAACAAGTCTTCAGGACTTCTGTATACTTCATTTGTCACTTTTGGGGGCATAACTACGTATTTTTTGTATTTGTCTTTCAACTCTGGTGCAACTTGTCTTTTCTATTTTTGACCAGCTTTGATGCAGCCTTGCGTAGGCATTAATGAGTTTATGAATACGGCATTAACTTCCAGATCTGTTTTTTCTGTAAATTAGGGTCATACTTAATTTTTTTTTTTGACATTATTGTACTGCAGAGGTTTAAATGAGTTTGTCCCATGCAATATTCCTGCCTGTTAATGATGGCAGGAATGGGGTGTGTCATCCTGTCCCCTTGTTGTCCATCTCTGCGCCCCCCCCCCCCATATTCCTGTGCTAGAAGCATAATTATTTTTTTTTCTTCACTTGGAAGGTTAAATCCCAAACGAGGAAAAAACTCAGATCTTTTAAATATGAAGTATGGTCAAATTGTGATAATGTCCTTGCTGATCCTAGTGGCAGTGATCTGAATTCCAAACAGGTATGAAAATAGTTTTTATGTTTTGTGTCTAAAGGTTAATCTCATTTGTAGCAAGTCAGGCTCTTTCTGGAATATGTGCTTTCATTTAGGTTTTAATGCTTGATCAGACTAGGTTTGTGTTTTGTTTTGTGGGTTTTTTTTCTCCCAACATGTGGTTGATGGAAATAATAGCTGAAATACAAAGGATATTGCTTCTCTCTTTTCTGAGTAGTTGATCTCAAAGTCTTGGTGGTAATGATCTAGTACTGTCATTTGCTGTTTGAATTGTATCAAACAGAGGGCAGCAATGAAAATGAAGATACAATTGGAAAAAGCATATACATCCTGTTTGGAGATTGAAGTGTGTTTGGCCTAACATTGCAGTGCTTTCAACATAGCTTTCAAAAAGCTTTTTGTTATTTTGTCTGAATGTGTTCAACAAGATTTCTTAACATAGTATTCCTCTTGGCTTTGGTTTTACAAGAGTAACACTTGATTTTATGCGCTATGCTACTCTTGACCTGTGGAGGACACGGCTTTCCTAGTATTTTTCTGCTAAAAGGTTGCGAACTAAAATTGCACAAAACTTTTAGGACTGTGACTGCCCATTAAATGTTGGTGACTTCTATTTAGAAGGAAAATGCTGCTTGTAGCAGTGAGGAAAACTTCACAAAGAAAATATTTGGAATGATTTATCTGGCGCTTCTGGTTGTTGAATAGTAGAACTGAATGGGGATATATGTGAGTGTATTCTCTAGAAGAGAGTTTTAGCTTCACTAAAATGTCTAGGAATCTGGAAGTGTTTAAGGTGCTGCACAAAACTAGTAATTGTGGGTTCTTAATCATTAGGTAATTTATTTTGTTTTGTGGCAGGTAGTGACCATAGAACTTGATCCATGTGGAAAGAAAGGCAAAATTTGTCTCATACTTTGTTCTCTCTAAGGGAAGCATTCAAAGGAAATTAAATGTGTAGCTAGTAGGGCTATTTTGCTGACAGTTGTCAAGGAAAAGAGAGAGTTCTAATCTTCCTAGTTAAACTTTTGTTTCTCAATGTTTGAGTGGCGGTTTTGATGTCTATACATATGTTAAAACATGCAGTGAGATTCATACGTCCTGAACCACACTTAGAAATCTAACAATGCTTACAATAAGAGAGGACATTAATACCTTCATTACTGTTTATGGAAGGGAACCAAGGTACACAGTACATATGGTAAAGTGTGTGCATATTTGTTTTACAGCTCTTTCTTGTCTATGTGATTTTTTTAAATTAAGCTGCCTGCTGTTGCTTTCTGTGTTTTGCAGCTAGTTGGGATAAGATTGTCAGATATAAATACTAAAATGATAGGTCTTTTGTGTCAGTTACTTGGCTGATGAATTGAAATGTTCTTGTAATGAATAACACCAGTGATTTATTTATTTATTTTTTTAACATACTCAAAAGAAGCCTCAAGTAGAACGGCACTCAGGAAATGAAGTTAATGGTGACCTTCATCCACTACCCCTTCCAGCACAGGGAGGTAATGAAGAGGAATTGTACCTAGACCGTGATGTTGTGGAAGTTAAATGTGAACAAGTAAGAACTTTTATTTTAAGATGCTGTCTGTATTCTTAACTTTTCTTACAGGGCTTTTCTAAAGGGATAAAGGTTTTAAGAAGATAGCTGCTCCTTAAGTATAACTAATTGCTATGTAATAAATATATTGAAAAAGTTGAAAAAAAGTCAGTTAAATTGTACTGTCCTTTCAAGAACCAGTTCTGTCAACAGTTTCTTTTAAAAGCTGAGTTCCATGAACAGGCATATTATGGCAATTCTGAAAGAAAAATAATTTTCTAATGTAGCAGAATGTGGTTACTGAACTTGAGGAAGATTACACTTAATTTCATTGATCAAATGATAAATTATATCTGTTTTGAAATTAGGGGAAATGTGTTCTTAACCATATTTTCAGGTCATAGAAGATAATTCTCAGATTGAGTTCCTAAAGAGTCAGCTTGCTGATTGCCAGGAAAAGCTTCATAAGCTAGATTGGATGGAAGATAAACTATGTGTTCTAGAAGAGAAACTGAAAGGAAAGGTGATCATAGATGAGAAGGACTGGAATAACTTGTTGAGTCGAGTTTTGCTTCTTGAAACAGAACTTTTGTTGCAATCCAAAAAGGTATGTCAACTTCTGTTTTTCTTCTCTAAGAAAAGTTACCCAGACACAATGTTGTCAGCCTGTTTCTGCTCTTCCTGCCTCCTGATGTATAATTTTTCACTATTTTTAAAGGCGTGATCCGATGGAATTGCTGTTTATGGAGTTGGTGGTATTTTTCTCTTAACTGTTAAGTTCTGTTTTTTTTCTCATGCTCTGTGAAGCAAAGCTCTCAATTGGAAATTGTTTTCTTGCAGGTACAGCAGGTATAGCTAAGTCTATTTTCATTCGTAATGACTGTGTATGTTTTTATTTCCTAGCAAACTTGTAGAAGGAAGCTTCTGAAGACTCTTAATTATGCTGTCTTTGAAAGCGTAATGTTTCTCTAATTGAAAGTTTCATGATGTTAGTGACACATTTAAGGGTTTCCTTATTCTGGTCTGCATTATTCTGGATTTCTTATACTGGTCTGTAAATGTTGTTGCTGTTGATACAGTTGAATATCTATTTTTTTAATTCTCCAAACTCTAATCAGATACGGATATTCCCCTTGGAAGACTAAGTCTTCATTCTGTATAACTATCGTTGACACAAATAGATGGCTAGCTCAATGGAAAATACAAGGTGAATGGAAAAGTTGATTCTTATTTTAGTCCTATTCTTAGTTTGTGGCTCTTTGAAATTTCTAGCCTAATCAATGGTCTTTCTCCTTTTTGCAATCCCCTCCCCTCCCTATTTCTTGTCCATGACATTAGTTGCATTTTTAAATGCGTGAAAGTGCTACAGTTGTAATGTGGCCACATTTGTCATATTTGTCAGAGTAAATCAAGTATTTTGTTGCATTAAGACTTTATGCTATTTTTCATGCTGTTGAAAGGTCCTTGTATACACATTGTATCATTTCATGTATGTACACATGTAAATATTTTGAGATGCAGTGAACCATAGCATCAGTTCTGTGATCACATGCTTAATTACAAAGTGTATTTGCATGTGTATCTTGTGTATCCTTCAAATGCTGTCAGATGCTTTCCAGAAGTTGAAAACTCTTGTGGAAAATAGTTGATCAGTGTTGCATTTTTCTCTGTAGTTGTGAAAATGTTGAATTTACTTGTAACGAGGAGCTTTGTGTGTGTGGCTGGCCTTGTGTTGTGGTTTGACCCCAGCCAGCAACTAAGCACTGCATAGCCGCTTGCTCACTCCCCCACCCTCGCCTCTGGTGGGATGGGGGAGAGAATCAGAAGAGTAAAAGTGAGAAAACTCCTGAGTTGAGATAAGGACAGTTTAATAGGTAAAGCAAAAGCTGCACATGCAAGCAAAGCAAAACAAGGAATTCTTTCACCAATTCCCATCGGCAGGCAGGTGTTCAGCCATCTCCAGGAAAGCAGGGCTCCATCACATGTAACGGTGACTTGGGAAGACAAATGCCGTCACTTCAGTCGTCCTCCCCCTTCCTCATTCTTCCCCCAGCTTTATATGCTGAGCATGACATCATACGATCTGGAACATCCCTTGGGTCAGTTGGGGTCAGCTGTCCCAGCTGTGTCACCTCCCAACTTCTTGTGCACCGCCAGCCTACTTGGTGATGGGGTGGGGTGAGAAGCAGAAGAGGCCTTGGCTCTATGTAAGCTCTGCTCAGCTGTAATGAAAACATCTCAGTATTATCAACACTGTTTTCAGCACAAATCCAAAACATAGCCCCATACCAGCTACTATAAAGAAAATTAACGTTACCCAGCCAAAACCAGCACACCCTGCAAATTTGAAAATGTCACTGATACTTGTATACAAGATGTTTTTTTCTGTGTGCCTTGAAAGTGTGCTAGTTATGCAAAGTCTTGAAATGGAGAAGTGTTCACACTGATCACGAGGTCATTTATAAAGGCTGTAGCTCAAATGATAAGGATTGACATTCTTAATCACTTTTTTTAAACAGTTTCAGGTCAGTAATGGCTTGAGTGATTTACCATTTGAAATCAATTTCTTATGGATATTGTAATTTAATTATCAATGGACATGTATCCAAATAACACCACCAATGATACTGTTTTCTTCTGCTAGCAGTCTCAAGAAGCCTTCAGCTGAACAGCCATAGACAATTTTCTTCCTCTTTCAAGTATATTCTTTTCAAGAGATCGTTGTTGCATTTGTGACGGTAGCAGCATGGGAAAGCTTGTGTTTCAGACTAGGCTGCTGCTTTTATTTCTGTAAATTTGGTTTATTATTATTTCAGTAACATGTTTATTGCTGTTCTTCAAAGGTTTGGAATAGTGTTTGGAAAATACTTAACATCAATATCACTCAAATATTTCCAGTAAGATAATTATATTTCTGTGCTGCATGTTACTAAAAGCAGTCATCTGCAGAGACAAGTTTGAATGTAGTTTGTGTGTGGCATTGTTGCTTGTCTTTTTTCAAAGCAAAATAAGCTGGTTTTTATATTTAAAAAAAAAAAAAGTCTTCAAAACCCTAACTTTTTTGCAGTAGGCATTTGAAAACCGCAAGGAAATAATCCTTTAGGCCAGAGAATTGCTGCTTCTTTGTTTCATGAGATTCCATCCAAGTTGTGCTTCACAGATAGAGAAGCAATTCAGAATTACTCGTTTCTTCTTACTCTTGCATTTTTCAGGAAACTTTTGGCATCTAGCCAACATAGCAGGAGCACTCGAAGATCTGTCTTGCACTGCTGCCAAAGTAGCAGCAGCTGTGCATTTAGTTCTGGGAAAGTCTGAAAGCTACCAAATCCATTTCAATGAAAGGAATTGAGCAGAAGTAGTCAGTGCACATAACTTTTTTTTTTTTTTTTTTAAGAGGCATCCATTATTACAGTTTTTTCCAGCTTCTTCCCACACAATACCTACTATTTCTCCCTCATTCACTTATTTGGGTATAATATTCCGTTGTTAACTGATATAGTTACTCCAGTATATAAAGTGATATACTTTATCAGAGGTTGAGATTTCAAATCATAACGATAGCTCATTGGTGAAAAAAGTCTAGGTGTTTGAGTGTTGTTTTTTTTTAATTTTGAAATTAGAAAATTGCACTCAAAACCATTTATTGTTAGTACAATATTAATTTTTTTCCTTGTTTATGAACAGCCTTTTCTAAGCTAGATTGAGTTAAACTGAGAACCTTTCTTAAAAGAGCCCTCTCCCATTTAGGAGCCTGAGAAACTAGCTTAAAATAGGCTTTTGAATTCTAAGCATTTAAGTGGAATTAATTTCAGTTCATCTATAGGGTAATTTTTCTAGGACTGAGGAGCTGCATTCCTGAATATCAACCAGGAGTAGAAGGCATGCTTATTTTGTTAGGGTAATGGCAGCCAATGTCAAGATGTAATTGTTAGCACAGGCCAAGAACAGACTGATTGTTCATTCTACTCATACCTAAGTTATATGCACTATATTTGGACCTGGTTTTGAGCTGTTTACAAATGCAATATTGATGTTAAAAAAGGCCTTATTAAATGGACTAGTTTTTTAATGCAACATATGTATGGAAATTTTGGATTTTTTAGTCCTGTAGACATTTGTGCAGTGCCAACATACCTGGATGGTGTAGCAAATGCATACATAATTGTACTTAAATATACTTTTCTTCAGTCAAGATGATTTAAACAGGATGTATGGCTAAAATGCAGTAAACTTGTATTTCAGAGAGACTTACCTACAGAGTTTGGCAATGTAAGTCAAGAATGTACTTCTAGTAGGATTCCAGTTTCTCCTGGTGGGTATTAATGATTTTCTTTTTAATTAACATCATATGCTAAACACTTCTTGATGATCTTGACTAAAATCAGGGTTTTTATGTAGAGAATTGCAATTTAGTGACCTCTGAGTTTAAATGCATACTGCAAATTAGAAGTTAACCTGCTAGTTATTTCATGTTTGTAATTTATCCTTTAGAAGCTTTACTTTACTGAAATAGTTTTTAAAGCATTAATGAAAATATATAGCATAGTAATTAATAGTTACAAATAACTACTAAAAATCTCAAAGATGCAAATTTAATTAAGGTGCTCTAGCTAAAGCTGTGAAAAACAATGTTATCTGCAATTTAAAAAGTTATGTTTTAAAAATAAGCTATTCATAAGCACAAAAGGAATTATATTTGCTGTTACAGGTTTGTTATAATCAAAATAGTATCACATTTACGATGTTTTTTACTTTTACAATGGTGCTCAGGACAAATCATGGCTTTTTCATTATAATCCATTTTGTTTTTCACATCACTGTTGAACTTCTATAGTTTCATCCCTTTTGAAGCAGTTAGCAGCTATCTGTATAGCATTTTTGCTAAGCTTTCTTATTTTGAAGAGCAAGATGAAAATCTTTTTCTTCCATTTCCAACTTAATTTTGATAACATACAAGTAGTAAATGAAACCTCCTTAAGTGGGAAAGAAATTAAAAACGTTCCCCAGGCCATAAGTAATTCTTCTGTCTTCATCAATGGTAGCTCTTTAGCCCTTACCTTGTATCGTTGTCTTTATTAATTTGGCCTGTTTCCCCTATGGCAGCTGTTATTCCTACCACCAGTAGTAAGGAGGATATTCTATTTCCTATTCTCACTTATTAAGCATTTTTGTCCAGTGTTGGGCTGTTGTATTGAAATTAAAAGCGAATCTCAGTAATCCAGTTTCCATGGAAATTAGGAAGGCAGTTTCTTGGTTATGTCAAAGTTTGTTTTAATTTTGAAGTCTCAGAAATGGGACCTTCTTTTTACAGACCTTAGAAAGCTTGCAACGTTTACTTCCTTTCATAAATTTAGTGGTATGTTACTGACACTTGAGGACTTCATAGTCAGCAAGCAGGCTGATGGTCTTTAAAAGAGAATTTTCATATTTTCAGACTTCTAGAATTCTTCTGAATTTGTTATTCCTGTTTTTCTAAAGTATGAGTCAGGAAATTTTAGGCATACAAGTTACGTGGCCAGTCTTAACTCTTCTATCTGAGATGTACACCACTCAGAATGCTTTGATGCTCTTTTTGGTTGTAGTGCTCTTCAGGAATCAGAGCTGTACAGAAGAAACAATTTTTAATTTTAATTGAGTAAAAATAATTTAATATGGTTTTATGTACAGAATAGTGTAGCTAAACATGTTCCAAAGGTGGCCTTACTAAAAATAAGGGTATGGGAACACTTTTTTTCTAAGTATTAAATTCTCTTCCCTGACAATAGTACTCTAAAATTGCAAAGAGTATCAAAGCCTTCCCAAAGTAAAAGAAAAGTCTGTTTCTGCTGAATGGATGCTAAACCTGTCCCAAAAGGAGGAGAATTAGGGAAACAGCAAGAGATTGACACAAATTTTAAGCTAAGCAAGAAGGTGATGATTTTGTTTATATTTCTGCTGCTTATAAGACAGGTTACTTAGCAGAAATTAAAGACATGTTTGAACAGGCAGTTTACAATAAAAATAATGTAAACTACTTGAAATTATTATTACATATTTGACCCAGTCTGTTATACATAGTATACTGTACTTACCTTGTTTTAAGAAAATGAGAAACCTATTTTGGACCCTCACCAGTAGCTTTTCTTTTTCCCTCTCTAAACAATGCATTCTATTCTGTTATTACATACTGTAAATCAAGCTATTTGATAGCTGACCTTGCAATAAGAGAGCAAAAAGGCAAAGGTGACACAAAAATGAGTATTTCTCCATAGGTACAGAGAGGAAGGAAGAGATGCCAGAGAGTCTTCATCAGTGGTCTGGATACAGTTCACTATTATCCACAGACCCATCACCCAAAGCCATGACCATTAATTCTCATGATTTGACAGATGTTTCAAAGGTAAGTAAAACTGGCAAATGCTTAGGTGATTTCCTTTCTGAGGTCAAGAGAACAAGTAAGCATTAGTTTTAGTTGTTTATACTACTAGTGAAAAACAAGGAAACTGCAAAACTACATCTAGGCCTGTCTCATAAAAATCCTTTTGATATGTAAACAGTGCTTAAAGTCACATTTTCTCTATGAATTTTTCAGGTTGAAAGTCCATCTGAAGAATGTTAGCTTTGAAGAGTTCACTAACTTTGTTGCTTTTAAATTGCAGGAGACAACAAGACAAAGAATGGAAAGGATAAGTAAAATGTAAGTAATAGGAGAGGGCAGCAGGAATTCATTTCCCAGGAGGGAGTTGTACTGGACTAAGGCATATAGAGAACGTACATATGTGTTCCAAACCTCAAAGGTCTCTACATCAGGTGTGGCATTTCCTTATGACTCCACTGGATAATAAATCCACTTACAGTTCTGTATTTGTGGGATGAGTCACTGTTTTGGTTTCTAAAAGGCAATAGAAAGCATTCTTAATAGTATTAACTAGAGATTAAAGAGTGTTTAGAATCTGGTTGACAAAGAATAGGGATATTATTTATCTTCTGATAGGAATTCCCTGGTACTTGCAACTTTTCTTCCCGAAAAAATAACTACAATAGCTTAACTCTGTTGTTTATTGTTTAAGGAAAGGTTAAACCAATTTCAGCCTAATCATTGTGATAACTGTATTAAAGTATATTTGATACTAGTCCTGCAATCTGTAATGAAAGTTTTTTATGTAAGAAATATTTTTATTACACTTGAAGAGAAATGCATTCGTGTATAATGTTTCTTTAGCAAGAGATTTCTATTCTATAAGTACGGGGTCTGAAAAAAGCTGTAGTCTTTTTTGTGATTTAATTCTGTTGTGTGGGTTACTTGATATGGGGTTTTTTGATATGTGGTAGACGTTTAAAATGCAAACCAATTGCAGAGGAAAAGGGGGGATGAGAGGAAGCCTAAGGTTTCATGCTGCTTGTTAGTATTTTGGATTCATTAGAAAGTTAAAGGCAAGTCAGCTATTTCTTACTGTATTTTAGTAAGTGTGTGTGTGTAAAAAAAATTTATTTTCAGAATTGAAGAAACCTCAGAATTGTTGAAAACATCAAGCAACACCTCTGAGAAGACCTGAAAGCACAGGTTTTCAGACCTGGTCCCTGTAGACTTATGGATATCAGAACTAATATGTATGTTTGTACAGCGTTAAATTTTTAATATATCAAATTTGTTATGATCACCAGTCCTTTTATTCCTTTGAATAAATATTTTTCTCTAATGCATCTGTGTATTGATTTTCCTCCCCTTGGCCCCAATTTTTTGTTTTAAAAACTGTTCGAATAGCTTCTTCTCTGCCCCCCTCCCCTTGCTTTTGTAAAGTGAAGTCATTACAGCAGTGTATTTTTGTGTTGACATTTGTTAGCAGTGTGCTAAGTAATATGTGTTTTAAAGTGCAGGCTTGAGGACTGTGGTTTACATCCTGTTGGAAACATTCCAGCTGGGACTTGCATATTACACCCAAGAGGCTTTCTTACATACCATCTTACCATCTGTACTGTTGAATAAGTCTTAATGAAAACTTAAATACACAATTTCAAATATGTACCTTTTTTGCTGGTTTTTTTTTTTAATATAAATTTTCATGCTGAGCCAGAGAGCACCAACACATTATGGTTTCCATTAACACTGACAAAGTGAGGGTCAGTTTGATCCTAAACACTAAAATGTGCAACTAAGTCCACAGACTTGACTGCAAGAGATGTGTTGAGTGTTTTAGAGCTCTTACCCAACACATTTTAAGACCAGCAGCACAGATGGAGACCATCCAGTATACAAAGATACACAACTTTTTTATGATTTGAAGCTGTATTAAAATTTCTCTTCAGAGACGTAAGTAGATGTAAGACTTCCAAAACCATTATGTAATCAAACCAAAGATGTGTGAGGTTTGATAAGATTGATAGATTTATTTATTACTCTTTGTAAATTGGTAGCCTATGATATCAAGGTCTCTTTGTGCTATAATACTCACTTCACTTTAAAAGATTTTTGGAGTTTGATATCGCGAAACCAGTGGATTTTTTTTGGCAGAGTTTGCAAATGAAGGTGAAAGCAGCTGTTTGACATTATGCTGTTAAAAGTGATTTATATGTTTTAACAATAATTATGATTTTTTTCTATAACCATATGGAATATAAGTTGACTTTATTTTACATGCAAACAGAAGAACATACAGTGATCCGTTATGTTATATAAACTTTAGCTGGGCTAAACTGGACTTTTGCAATAGAACTTACTTTTCCAGTTGTTTCAAAAAAAAAAAAAAAAAAATTAAAAAATCTGAAAAGTTAGATGACCTGAACATGTTTTGCTTCTTAAGTGAAAATAGATCTTGCAAATCACTGTTCATTATCCTAACAATGAAATGAGTTTTTCTTCTAAACATTAGACCAATTCAACAGAAAATAGGTGATATTTTCTAAAATGAGACTACAGCACCATCTTGTGGAAATCTTTACACAAAGTAATTACAAAAGGAGGAAAAAGGTATATTCCTATAGTTAAAGTTATGGCTTTAAACCTATAATGATAATATTTTGAAGTATTACCTTTCTTGAATTTTTCCTCAGTGCCTTGGAATCAGAGGCTTTTATGTTAAGTAAGATAATTATTCTGTATAATATTGATAGTGTTTGTGGCAAGAACCAGAATAATGAATCTGTTGTTTGTTCATGTTATGACAAAGATGAGAAGTGTTAGTCAATACAAATGATTCAAGTTACAGGGATTTATCATTGAATGCATCTGATTGATGCAGGAAGTGTTAAAAAAGGTCTTTCTGTAACTGTGCAATTTAATATCATCTCTATTTAGTATTGCAAAATTGAAAGTCCAGAGTTGTTCAGCTATTTCCTTTTTCCAGAAGCTTAAATGCAGTACTTTGCACAATGGGATTTAGCCTTTGTAATTAAAGACTTTGCTTCTCCTGTTTTTCAGGACCAAGCAGGGGCTCACTTTGATCAAACTGAAGCCAAGGGTGTTTCACTGTTAGGGCAGCGGAGCTGGTTTTCTAAAGGTCTTTCTTTGACATTTGTGTTCTTTTTTTAAATGAAACTTGGTTTTGGAGGATAGTACCATGTTCTGAAAGGGAAATATTCATAGTGCATTCAAACCCTCTTTACATGTTTGATTTGGGTTTTTTTATTTTATTCTGTTCTATCAGTGGAAACAGTTAGTACTAGTAATGGTATATGTCACAGTAAAACTTCACCAAAGCAGTGCAATGCTAGGAAATACATGTAATGACTGAAAATAGCAACAGTTTTTGAATAATTACTGATGCAGTTCTTCGAGCACTGTCACGACAGTCAGAGTTGACATTCTACATGTGCAAACAGTTGCATGGGTGGATCTTGCTGAGTGACAGGAAATGTTAGATACTTTCCTAAACATATATTAAATAAATCCAGAGAATATTCCTCACTATAGTTTCCATCATGCCTAGCTCTCTCCAGTGACTTGGAAAAAATTGCTGTTGTTCAAGATATGTGTTCTGTGATTATAAATCATTAATTTAACTACTGCTGTTTCTTAAAGTTACTGAATGTAATTATTAGTTTAAGAATATATATTATTAATTTTATACTTAAGAATTGTTTTGACAGCTCTGTTTTCTTAAACATCAATAGAACAATTCCACCTTATATAACTGAAAGTATTTATGCATATGTGGGATAATGAAGCATAATTGCATTAAAGTAGAATGCTAAAACTGAAGCTTCTACAAAAAAATATACTTTTAAACTTAATTTTTTTAGCAAGATTCTAAATCTATTAAAATTTACAGGATTTCCATTAAGATTTTTTTTTGTTTTTACTCTGCCTTATCTAACATCAGTATGCACTTTAATTCATTTATTGAAATGAAAACATGCTATAGAAAACATAAGAATCCTCTCACCCCAAATCTGTAATATTGAAAAGCAGTCTGATAACCTCTTTTAGTTATATTTTCAGATTGTGTATATACTGCTACATGTTGTGGAATTCTAGTGCTCCGAGTCATAAATACTAAGAAAATTATTGCAGTTATGACACTAGAATATATTCTTTATTATGTTACTGTTGATGCTTCAGATCTGATACTTAAATTGTATTGTAGATCACTCAAGTTTGGTTGTACCTAAGTACGAGACAGCCTCTGTTCGGTTATATCCTGGTGTTTATGCCTAACTTGGAATTGTTTTGCATCATCAGAAGTGTATTCAAAGCCTTAATTACTACGTGTGTCCTTTTTCCTTATACGTATATCCAATTTTC
Source organism: Haliaeetus albicilla (assembly GCF_947461875.1). NCBI lineage: Eukaryota > Metazoa > Chordata > Aves > Accipitriformes > Accipitridae > Haliaeetus > Haliaeetus albicilla. The sequence goes on from NC_091483.1 coordinate 44,475,576, forward strand.
TTATGCTTATTCTTGGGAGTTCTTTTATGTGTTTCTGTCATGGTTTATTCTTGTATCCCATGTCAGGCTCAATTCAATTTCTAGTCCAACAGTAAACAGGGTGCAGAAGAAACCTGGACTGAAAATGTTTGTTAAAGTTTTACTTTCTTTTAAATTTGCCTGATACAGAATGCTTGCTGTCTTGAAATCAGTTCCATTAAGGAGAAAATCTCTCATGGAATTTGCAGAACTGCAATCTAGACTCTGTGGGGAAGGAGGTTTCTTGTTTTTCCTTCCCTGTCAGTCTAGTGATTAATAGAGCCACCTCGTTTGAATTCTAATATAAAAATAATTTTGTTGCTCTTTTTTTTCTTGTAGTGTGGCCTATTTATTATAGTGTTTTTAAGAAATATTCCAATGTGAAAAATATTGCATATATATTAAATTATTATTTTTTTTTTGCTTAAGCTGCTGATAGCGTGTAGTGTTGTGACTTCAATTTAGCTATTCCTGATAAAAGTGGCAGTTTTCTTCTTTCCCCATGGAAGATGGGTGATAGTTCTTTCAAATAAGCTGTTCTTTTTAATTTCTTAAACAAGAGTATGTGTTGAGTTGTGGGGATAGCTGTCTAGTGCCCATATGGCTTCACAGCAAATTTTATGTGTTGCTAAAGTTGCTATTACAGCCTCTGATAGAACCAGCCTATAAGCCTATTGCTCATACTAAACCCAATTTTTTTTCTAATGGTTATTTTGTTCCTTTTTTTTTTTTTCATTTTTTCCCCTCCTTTGCTCATAGATCAAACACAAAAATCAATTTTATCTATTTTTATTTTATTATAGTAATGAAAAGCTAAAATCAAGGATATGGACATACTGAAGTTTGAGAAGTACATTCTTTTAAAGGTTAGTTTTTCTGGAGAAAGAGAGAAGTAAGATAATCAAAATGTGTGAGAAGCTACTAATATTTGTGGAATTTACTTTTTCTTAGAGATGTTTAAAATTCTTTACTAATCATCAGTGAATGGGGTTAAAACAGCTTTTTCTCTCAGCTGCTTGTTTTGACATTGGAAGTTAGCCATCATTTTGAACAGTCGCAGTTGTAATATATTCCACTGTAAAATTATTTATTTGGCATTACAGTTATCTTTCCAAACACTTTGTGCCACCTATAGTTTCTTCTCAGTTTCTTTCTAGGATCTTTTTTTAACTCTGGTGAAAATCCTAAGTAGTTCACTTACAATCCTCAGACAGCAAAATATGCTTCTTCAGGAAAGGTATTAAATCGGCAAAAATTGTTTAAAGATAGTATATTGCTTCTGTTGTATCTAGGCAGATTTCTCTGTGATGGAGGTCTGTGTTGTGTTCTTAGTAGGATACTTCGGTTGATGCAGTCTGTCAGCTATGTCAGACAAGCAATCAATACAAGGGTACAAGTTAAAACACTTGTGACTTGAGTGTTCCATATGGGGAAAAGTCATACTAAAACTGTGATACTCCTTCCTTTGAGCATCCTACAGCTTATTTCATGGGGTGTAGTAAACTTAGTAGCTCTGTTTATGCAGTGTGGCCTTATCTAAGAGAGAAAGATGCTGTATCTATGGTTACGAAACTCATCCTCTTTAGACTCTATCCACAGCAGATGCTTGATTTGGAAGTAGTGAGGCTTTTTACTATCTGGGAGAAAAATGCTCTAATTATAGGTTAACAACAATAAGCAGTAGTATGGAGCACTGATGTTCTAATACAGCGATGTGTGTTGGTTTTCCCTTCCACTTTACCTTTCCAGTTATTGTAAAGGAAGATTCATATGCCATAAAGCAAAATAACTTTTGATGATAGGCTCTGAAATCAGCAGAACTATAATTTTGCCAATGTTAGGTTTATAATGATTAATGTTTATCATAAGCTATACCAAAGAATGTTATGCCTTAGGGTATTTTAATCAAAGACACAATTATATTTCTAAAACATACTGCAAGGTCTTCAGAAACTTTCACACTTGTGTATCTATTCTCATCAACTGTTGTTGCTGCACTTCATTGAGTGCATGTTGAAATATGAACTAGGATTAAGAGAACTGCAGTTAGAGAGCCTTGAATACTTTCCATGAATGCTGAAGATAGTTTCACAAAGCTGAAGTTTTTGGCAGCTTAAGGGATTTCCTCCCACTGCTGTTCATTCCCATCTGACTATGCTATGAACTGCATTTTGTAACTGGTGTGACCTAAGTATACGCTTCTGAAAATACATTGTGAGGGGTATTGGTTGGGTTTTTTTTTGTTTTTTTTTTTTTTTTTTTTCCATCCACATCAGCTCTGTGATCCAGCTTATGACATAGCATACAAACAGTTGTGTCTGAACTTTAAGTTGGAGCAGCATGCTGTGGTGTCAACAAGTAACTGGACAGCAGGAGAATGGGTCAAGTTAATGTTTTACTGCTGAAGAATTCTTTTTCTCTGAGCCCATAGTGAGCTAGAAGTGAAGGTCCTATGCAAAGTCCCAGCGTATGTATTCATGAAAACTTGTTTATTGCATGTTTGTTTAATTTATTTTGAATTGACTGAGTGAAAAGGCAAATGTGTGTCTGAAAAAACATGGAAAATAGGATTCAGGGGAATCTACATAATTTTGGAATTGGGTCACTTTTCATGTGTTAAAATAGCTCTATTTATTACACGTGCTTCTGACTTCTCCCAACTCCCCCCCCCCCCCCCCCCACCCCGGCCCATTTTTGTGGATTTAGAGGCATATTTTTAATGTGTTCTAAAATATAAATAAATAAATATATTTGTCCCTGTGGCTATGTAAAATGACCATAAACTGTACAGGCAAATGCAAACCCAATCCTCAGGGAACGTGTTTAGAAACCTTTTGTATTGTGTTATAAACATGTATGCACATGTAAGGCATTTAAAATAGTATTTTGTATTGGTGATCACACTTTATTATAAAAATGTGAAACAAGTCTTCCTTTCAACCTTAGTTTAACTGTAAAGTGATAAGCTTGACAATATGATTAATGTAGTTCACAGCATTTCATTACTATCACTATAAGTGAGTTTTAATACACTTGAAGACTCTCCAGTTATTTTTAACAGTGCGTGTTCATTTGTTTCACAGGTGATCAAGTTGAACGTGCTATGCCTTTCCTGTCATACTGACTTACGATCTGGGATTACATAGAGTCTTTATCCCTATATTGTTGCATAAGTCATAGTAACTTCTTTATGTCTGCTTTCTCCAACTGTAAAATTAAGTGATTCTCTTTGTTTTCCTCCTGAGAGTATTATGCGGTTTGGTTCATTGTGTATGCCCACTTTAAGAATTGCTAGGAAAAAAGCTGATGGAAAAAAATGTAGTCTGGTTTTAAGAGTTCTCTTAATTGAAACCATTCCATTGGAACCTATGGAAGGAACTAAAGGGTAAGTTCATGAACTTACTTGAGCTTATGTATTAGTAGTAACTTAAGCTCCAGCTTCTTGTAGTTATAAAAGTAGTTGACAGCTGTGATAATTTCAGATAAAGTAGTTGTGCTCTTGTGTGAACTACAGAAAAATAGGTGCTGATATTGTGGGAGATTGCTAGCCTGAATACTTCATCAAATTCCTTTTTAAGCTGTGATATAACAATTTAAGACCAGTGACTCAAGTTTTCTGTAGGTTTTTTCATGCATCACTGTTGGAACATTTCTGTATTCTCTGTATTACATAGACTTTTTAATGAAGATGTACCAACAAACATTTATTGCTCTAAGTATTTTGTGATTGAATATCATATTAAAAACTGTTAAAACTTTTCATTTGAAGCTGACTTTGACTTGCATAATACTGTGTTGATGCACTGATCATAAACTGTCTTCAGTATAAAATATCTTCTTACCTATATAGAGGGAAGGGATAACAATTGTTATGTTATTTTAGCACAGAAAAAAACCCAATTGTTCTAGTGATTGGGAGGCACTGAAAGAGATTAATGTCTTTAGTTATTTCACAGTTGATTTCATGACTTTGGCCTTGAGTGAAAGTATTTTTTACAGGCATGGCTTTGATTTAGTGAGCTTTCTGATTGTCTTGCCCCCAACTTAGAAGACTGATGTATATATGTACTAGCTAATACTGATCTAGAAAAACAAGAAGCTGTGATGTTCTGTAGGTGTTCTGGGAAAGTTTGTGAGGTTTGCTGTACAGGTACAGTTTCACCTTAGCAACAAATTAGATAAATCATCATGATCCATGAATCGCTTCTTAAGGAGAGAAGCTGTGTTGAGTAAAGAGCAAACTGAAGTCCTAGAGACGTTTGTGGCCTTGAAAAGTGTATGCCCAGAATATGGAGGTCTTTTGTGGTTATTGTAATGAGGTCCACATAGCAGGAGATTGTTCTGGATGAGATAAAAAAGGAACTACAAGGGAAGCATGAAAAAGGCTCTGGATGAACCAAAAACAGGTGTCAGCAGGACATATTTTTAAATAAAGCTTAAAAAGTTAGGTTCATAATGTAATGTGTCTGACAATCAAGCAACATGAAATACAAAGGGGGTGCATTTAACTAAAAGTATACTAATAATTGAGAACCGTTTGAAATTAAAGCATCTCAAACGAGTAGGGAAATTCACTATAGTACGATGGTCATACTGATAATACAATGGAATAGCACTTTCATGATGAAGGCAACATGATGATTACAACTTTTTTTAGATCTTCAAAGGTGATGTGCAGAAAGAGAAGAGATAGTTCAGACTCTTAGACTCCTCAAGTTCAGAAAACTTTCCTCCTAGGAGCCCCTCTGAAACTGGGAGAGTGGTGAACAATGGTGTAAAAATGAAATTGTTTGTCATAATTCTGTTTTGTACTTGAGGAAAAAAATGAGGTTTTATCCCTCTGGAGGGAGGTGGTTGGTCTTGGAATCTGAATTGGTGTTTCTGTTCAAAGCCCTTTTGTTGTTGTTCTGCTTCCAGGATTTAGGTAATCCCCTCTGCATTCTCCATGTTTTCATCAGAACACTTTTGACTGCCTGTTAAAACAAAAATATCAATCTCATGCTTCAGAATAGAGTCATCAAGGTCAAGAGGAATTTGTGTCCAGTGCATACATGATTGTTGAGGTGTATCGAGGGCTTGTGGGGGATGGAATGGGATTTTTGTTTGTCTAAAAAAATATATGATTGAATGTTCATTGCTAATATTAATTTATGCTAATATTTCAATACAAATTTAATGCAAAATTTAATATAAATTCTTTATTGGTATGTTTTTCCTCCCTTGACAGCCATATGGACAGCTATTCAGGGTCTGGGTCCCCTCTGACTCACAGATGGAGTGCCAAAGATCTTGGGTACTTTACTTTCTCCGCTGCATGAAGTTGATTTTTGCTTTCTAGCCTTGTTTGGGCATATCTCAGATAATCAGACAACCACCATTGTAGAAGCTTGTTGGAGGCACATAATTTCTGATAAGCCAAAAGCAGCAGCCCTCTTCTTTCCCATGAGGTTCTGCCCTGACCCTGTGTCTGTCCCTCTTAGTGAATTGGCTTATCTGTCAGGAAGCTGTGCACACAGAACAGCGTGTACTGGATCAGTTCAGCTGGAGGGAGATCAGATGCAAGAGAAGCAGATTTCAGTCAAACTGAGTTGGTTAGGCACAAAGTCATGGCAACACCAGATGGAGAAGACAGGAGTAAGCAGTTGGGGGTACCCAGAAGTGAGCTTGGGGTAAGTATCCTCTTTGGCAGTAACAGGCCGTGATATTGTTGCATTATGATATTTGTTGTACATCACCCTTGGTTTTCTGGGGACTAAAAATCCCTTCACTACTAAGGTCTGTCGTCTTATTAGATTGCCTGCACAGGTTAATTTGCCTCTTTTATGATTTATGAGGTGAGTGAATACTTTGGTACGTTGTCTCCTATTATAGTATCTCCTCAGAGAAGCTCTTCCCAACCTACTTTAGGTCTGCTATGGTGATTTTTTGAGTGCTGTAACATTTAGGATATATGTGAGGTCAGACCTAGTATCACAGATATCACAGTCACCTTGAATATAGTGAAAACTAAAGTATTGTTTGGGTTTGGGGGTGTGGGGTGTGGTGGTTGGGTTTTTTAGGTGTTGCTGGCTAGCTGGAGTTGTGTGTTCCAGTATATGTCTATATTTTTCTTTTCCTCTCTTAAGATGACAGCCATGACTACATGGCTGTGTAATGATAAAACATTGTAGTAGTAACTGTAACAATTAATAAATACTGTCATTGTTCCTAGCTCTATAAAGGACACAAAACACTCTCCTTTGATCAGTGAATTAGTAACATTTGGTTACTTTCATTAGTCTTTAAATACCTTCCAATGCTTTCTAAACTATTTCATTTTGTAATGGGGTGAAAAAGGAGAAATAAACAGATTGTTAAGGAAAACCAAACACTGGCACAGTAAGAAGCTCACTGCTAAAACAGTGATTAGTACACAAAATGAATTATTTTCAAGCCTCTCAAGTACAGTAAAAGGAGTTCCAGCCATTCCTTATTTAGGTGCTTGTGGTTGTATGGTTGAACTGATGCTAAAAGATCCTAGTGCTTTCCCCACTGTTGACTTCAAGCTTTCACTCAGTCTCCCAAGAGATTTCACTCACTCTCCTAAGCATTTTCTCACCACAGGTGAACTGTTCCAGAGTTCCATGTTTCATCTTTAAAGCGAGTGTTTTGACCCTGCAGGGAACCATTAGGGCCAAGCACCTATGCAGGAATGGCAGGAGTTCCCTAAGAAAAGCAGCAGGACCAGGACCAGATTGGTTTACTAGATAGTCAAACTACATCGCTGCAGCTTCTCAGTGAACCTGTTGTGTGTCTTCTCATTATCAGATATCATTGTTTGTATACTTTATTCTACTCCAACCGTATCTACTGTGTAAGTCTGTTTCTGTATTGCAGGCTTTTGAAGTGCTACAGGTTATTTAACATGTACTGTCCCAGTACTAAGATAGTAATACTGCTTCAGCAGATGATTCATAGACCTTTAGTCTATGTGAGGACAGAATGTGACAGCTGGTATCTTGAATCTTGTACAAGTCGCAGACCTGTAAATGAGAGGACTCGATTTAATTTGACAGGTTATTTAAAATTGCATAGATGTCAGAGAGGATGTTTGGGCTTTAGGTAATAGACCTTTCAGACCTCTGCTGACTTCCAGCAGCACACTTTAGCACATGGCTAACTTTAAAGAAATCCACCTCAGTTAATTTGTCTTGATTACTCATTTAGCTCTTTCTTCATTTGCAGTCTCCTCTGCATTTTTCTCACAGCGTGAGTCCCATCAGGTATGCTGACTATTTATTTCTGTTATGCTTATATATTTAATGTTTGGAGGGTGGGGAAGAATGATTGGAGTTTTTTTGTTGTCTACCTGAGCGAGCTTTAATGTGAACACTTAAACCCCAGGTGTACTCAGCAGCGTAAGCTCTCTCAGGTAATCTTTGGTCTTTTCACTGTAAATCCATTTAAATAAAATTGTAACTGTAGCCTATGTAAGCATACCTAAGTTATCAGTGAATTGAGTAGCTCAGGTCCTGACTCGTTACCAGGGCTGTAATGTTGAGGTCAGCACAGACTGTGAGACCCAGGAAGTCTGTTGGGTAGAACACACCAATCTCTGTTGCACTAACTGTGCTCCTGCTGATAACCAGGCTAATTTGATAACTCTAGTCTTAACAACTTGGACAGCAACATATACATCATTAACTGAATGTGGGATCTAAAGTTAAATGGTGTTCTCAGTAGTTCATGTTACGCAGTTGTGATATCCCATGTATCCCACAATGATTGTTATTACGTGTATTTTAATGTGCTTTCCTGTGGGAACTAAAGGGAAAAATATGTTTAAAAAGATTAATAAAAAGGTTCAAAACATAACTTAGTTAATATTAGTTTTTAACAGAAATGGTAAAATCGAGTAAGGAATAATCCTTGCTTACCTTTGAGGTTTTTTCATAACACCTTAAAACTAACAAGTTTTTGCTAAGCTTGAAGTTACCTGAACTCAAGATTTCTATTTCAAAATGGGCTCAGTGCTTTCCAGTTAAAAATTGAAGTTGTATTTGGAGTGATTTAAGGAATAATATCCTGTTCCATGTAAAGTAAACCTGCACTTCATGCAAAAATAATGCTTTTAGATCTGAACTTTAAGTCAGATAATTTACTAGGAGATCATTCTTTTTTTGTTGCTCCAGTGTTAGTTGTTATACAAAATAAAAAGTTGACTCTTACTGCAATTAGAACCTATAGCATGGTCATCTAAATAAAGCATATGCATTATGATACATATTTTCTGTTTCAGTATAGTTTATTGGCAAATGTAGACAGACTTGTCTACTATAATATAAACAGTTTAGTCTTTAAGCTATGTTTTTTTTCATAAAAGATTGACATTTGCTGCTTTTTCCAGATAACAGTAGCCAATGTTGTCTTATCAGGAAAAAGGTTAGCTGCAGTTCTGTAAGTCATAGAGAAGATAAGAACAGCTTTGAATAATGGAGCGATGGTGCGAGTTCACAGCAAGGCCTTTGTGTTTGGGAAAAGATTAAAAACTGAAGAACTTCCCTATAGGCTGACAAAATCAGCCCTTTTTTCCGCATAAAAATTCTCAATAGCTTAGAAATGTGAACTTCAGATAAACATGTTAAATTATACAGGTTATTTTAAAAAGCTTTAGTTCTTAAACTTTAAAACCATAAAGCTGTCTGCAATATAGAGAATATTTCAAAATCGTGTGGTTTTCTTTTTAAGAGAAATTCAATTTTATGTTCACTTTTTATTCTTCATGTGAGCCCTTATTTGTAACACTGAGCCTGTGCTGCAGATATAATCCCTATAATCTATTTTTTCTAACTTTTAAGAGAAGATACTCAAGAATATTTTAAAAAATCTCTATAGAAATTGCTGTTTTGCATTTCTCGCATCTCTAAATGCATACCTACTCCTTCAATAAGATTTTCATGATGTCAATGACAAATACATAATTGCACATAACTGTGGATAGGCCCAGTTAGTTCCAGCTCTCTTATCATTATTAGCAAGTATGTCACGTAGTCCTTATCGTAAGTTCAGTTAGAACTATTTTTGTAGCTGAAAGGGAGTTTTACTGCCCTCTCTCCATAGTTCCTCTACTTTCTTCATTCCCGGCCTGCTAATGTTTTCCTTCTTTACAAATTGAAGCTATGCTTTTCTGTTTCAGAAAGTGCTTCTTGCATTTAATGCCTGGAATACATATCTGGGAGAAGAGAGAAGAGTGAGCTCATTGCTTCTGCTACCAATACTAAAGCTGATTCTCCTTTCTAGTTTTATCTTCATATTTCCTGTTGTTGAAAATGAAAAAAGAAAGAAGATGAACACTGCCCATATTTTAGGATAAACAGAACTTACTCTGTGATTATTTGAAAGAAAAAGAATCCAAAAGCAAGAGCTTTAAGAAATGCCAGAAATACTGTTTCCAGCCACGTTATTCTAATATGGCTTTGAGCATACCTATTCCTTTAAGCCTTTGCATTATCATCTCAGAATAACATTGCAATTAAGCTGATCCATTTTTCTCTACTTCAGTAAGGAAGAAATTAATGGTGTTTATTACTGTATTAGGTGAAAGTGTGATTATTTTGCTTGCCAATACTTTCTTTTATGCCTTGCATTTCAGAAAGAGACAGCTGTTACTATGATGGGTGTTTTGTTCCAGTGAATCTACAAGAAATACAGGGAGTTAATAAACAGGATCAGTCAAGTACCATGGCAAAAGTGCTGCTCTTGTTACCTCATCCTATTGTATTGGTAGAGATTCTACATCACTTAGGATATACTTCAGAAAATGGAGACTGCTGTGGAATTTCTGCAGGCTCTTGCAGAATGTGAACCATGAGAGACATGATGGTCTAGAAAAGGTAAAGCTGGGAAATATCCCAGAGAAGCTGTAGTTAAGCATACTAGTAAAATTGTGACTATGTTTGTATAAATTGCATGACTGGAGAGAAACAGTAGAGACAAAATACATAGACAATAAACTTGAAGTATGAAAACAATGCTTGTGTAAACATAAATAGGTCAGTGGGAAACTAGCATGAGTATTTCCAGTGTTATTTGAAGAGGTAAGTGTTAGTCTGGGGTTCTGTATAAATCATATTCTCATCTTCATTTTTTGTTTGAGACCTGGATTCTTCAAAGCAAAATGTAATGTCTCGGAGGTTTTTAAAAGGGGCTGTTTTGCCTCTTAGACCCATCTGTACATCCAGTATCTCACTTTTGGATAGGAAGAATCAAGACAGAACCCTTCACTGCAAAGTTAGAGTTGTCATATATCTTATGTTTGTCAGCATTGAAATTTGTCAGCAATTTTTTTCACTCAGGCAGTATTTTCAGTAAATATTTTTTTGAGTATTTCTAATCTTAACAACCTGAATATTATCAGCAAAAATTACCTTATCACAAGATAATCACCTCTTCCAGAACATCTGTGAATAGATTTGCATTTGATATTTCTTCTTTCTAGCTGTAGCTGCTCAGTTAACTCTGTGAAAAGAATAGTACACATTAAATACTTGTCCTAACAGCCTTATAAGTTTACTTCAGCTTTTTGTTGTCTGACCCTTAACAAAATGTCATTCTAGAAATTTCAGAGAATTGTCTGAAAGAAAAATTCCCAAAATTCAGGAATGTCTATTATCTTCAGAATCTTTTCCAAATTACAGCCTTGTATATCCATATATTTCTATTTCTTTACCTGTTCCCCCTGATTTAGGCAAAACAATTTTATCTTTTCACTTCCTTTTTACCTTTCTTAGGTCAAACATTGGGTTCTTTTTGGCATGTTAGCTCTATGTGAACTCCTTAATGGAGAATATTGGAAGCATAGTATTACACAGAAATTCTCACCTAAATATCCTTTTAAAATTAAGATGCTGAAGAAGGCTTCTGCTTCTCCTTTTGAGTCCTTTGAGGGCATTTCATATCTAATGTTTATATGATGTGAAGAAAATTAGACATTTGTCATGGAAAAGTGCAAAAAGACAATATAGATAAACTTGATGGATTCTCAGGAATGGGTGTACCTCTTGCATAATTGCAGAAACTGCAACTTTAAACTGAGTGCAGCACCCTTCAAAGGGAACTTAATTTCATACTGTCAGTGGTGTAACATAACTTATTGCTTGGTACTTAATAACAACTTTAACTTAGGGGTAATGATTTTACATTTAAACTCCCATTAAAAAGATAAATACCTTTAAACTGACCACTCAGCTCACTTAACCATGATGTCTGTTTAGTATGAAAGACTTTATGCATTTTTTCCTCTTTTGGGTTTCTGAGGCCCTCTGGTACTAAGCTTTAACAACTTGTCTGCCTGAGACTAAGGCTACTCAGAAGTCTCTAATGAAATTGAGGAAGATTCAAAGCTACTTACTTACATAGCTAAAATTGCATCAGATGACCTGTGAGAAACGGGTACCGTTGCAAATTCAAGTTACTGTTAAGATTCCTGTCAGCAAAGGCAATCATTTCAGCCCTTTCTTGCAAAGGCAACCAAATAAAGTATTACTCAAACATCTGTCAGCAGAGACTTGAGGTTCTAACCCTCAGCTAAGCTAGAAACCCATAATGAAGGACAGCTGGTCCAAACTGCTTCTGCTTAAGTGAGGCTTCAGCACTTCTTTGATGTATAGGTAGGTCACATTTGTGACAATATAGTTTTCTAGAAATAATCTGTCCAACATAATTTATGCAGTCTGTTTAACTTTTCTTCATTATGCTACTTTGTTATTTATCTTCAGATTCTTAAAATGCTCTGCATCCGAATGTATTGTGTCTTTCTTTAAAACTGCTCAAACTTGCTGTGCTAGTTTTTACTTGTAAAGCAATGAAGTATTTCATAACTTCTGAGATAAGCAGAAGCCTTCTGATCTCCTTTCCATATCCCTGTCCTGTAGCAAGACAGCAGAACCCACTTCCTTTTCTAAAATGCTAAATATTCCATTATGTATCCATAATATTCCCTGTGGCTTCTTCCTCTGCTTTGTTTTAATGTGCGTACTTGCTATTCCAAACTCTTATCAAAGGGCTGCGTTTGTTTCCTTTAGATTCACCTTCTTTTTAGGTACTCGGATGCTTCCAGAGGTTTTTCAAAGCTCAGGGTCATCTGAAAGTTGAGAGGTAAATAAAACTAAGATTTCACATTGCATTTCCAAATGGGGTAAAAGGGGGAAGGTGGAAGGCTGTTTTTAAGAAAACAGCGGATAATCGTTGTCACTTCAGTAGAGAGTTTAACTGCTGCTGCCGACTAGAGATGGGATAGTTCATTTACTTGGAAAAAGCATAAGAAAGGCCATTAACAAGACAGCATCTTATTGTTACTAGTAGAATAGTAGTAATTAACCTGAAGCTTAGTGTTGTCTGGGGGGGGGGGGGGGGGGCGGCGGAAAGTCTGAATCCCACAGAGAACAGGATCTTTGTCTCCTCTTTTTTTTTCCCTACTTTTAAATGGTCTTACTGTTAAGCTTAAATACCTAATAGTTAAAGCTATTGCTGAACATGAAGATATTTTTTACACTGCTATTCATTTTACTGTTCAAATTTGACTTTTATGGATTTCTTACATGGCAAAAAACCTCTGCATTTTCTCTTTTGTAGCCTTCCTGTAAGGATCCCTGATTCTTTGTTTCAAACACTAGAAACCGTTGAGAACAGTTCAAGGAGTGAATCTCCTGTGGTATCACAAGGCAGGATATTTTTTGGAAAGTGAGTATATACAACCGGAGTCCTTAATTTTTCAACCTTGTAGTGAGAAATCCTGATGAAACTAGAATCGGGATTAGCTGTCTTAAATAAAACTGTCATCTTCCTCATGAAGGTGTAGAAAGTTTTTGTAGGTGGAGAGTGGTTAGTTGGTGTGGAAGATCTTGTGTAACACTGAGTAATACCTGACCATTCCAAGGATTTTTTTTTAATGTGTATCCACATTAAGATGTTTCTTCCATGTTTGAAGGGGAGTTGGCTACAGCAGGGCCATATTCTTGGTTCTGAAGCCCTGATGCAGAAGTGACCCTAAGAATTGTTGACTTAACTGTGTGTAGATAGATGATTTTTCTTTTTTTCAATGCCTCTCACTCTACATTCCTTTTTTCATATCTCCAGGTATTGTTTTACGTTATCTTAACCTTTCTTAGCATGTGTGACTATGACTTCTGGTGAAAACCTGAGGTACACTGTAAGATGTACCCAAGTTGTGGTTGGTCTGTGGTTTGGTTTTTTTTTTGTTTGTTTGTTTTTTTAACGAATTCTAAAAGTGTTTTAAAAAAACCCTGGATTTTATGCAGGCTTTTGGCTTCACTGTAATTTTAATTAGGTTTTCTGTATGGCTTTTGTTCTTGAAAGCTACATGAGATTTAAACTATGTACAAATTGTACTTCTGTATGCTGAGGGACTTTGCAATGTTGTGCTATTGATGAAGTAGTTTGAACTATGCCAACCCTTACTTAAACAGTGACCTCTTCTTATACTGGGTTGTTGTTAAAAATTTGCTAGCATTCACTGACTTACTTCCTAATGACATAAAAGCTACTGCATGTCTCCCTTATATTCAGAAAAGAAAATAGTTCATAACTGGGATGTGTCTGGCAAACTTCTTTTTTGAATGGCTGTTCCTAGAGATGGTGCAGTTATATTTGCTGATGCACAGTACCTAAGTTTAGTAACATGTAAGTTTTGTCATCTTCCTCACACATGTTAATAAAGTTATATTTTAAGCAATGGCAAAAATATCAGTTTTCAACAAAATTTTTTTCTCACTGAAAACGTTCCACTTCTGGTAATTGCTGAGGGGTGTGTAAATCCATTTCTAAATACAGAACAGATTGAAGACCAAAAATCAGCTATGATAAACATGTTCATGTAATTTTGTTACCTATTCTACAACTAAAAAAAAAATAAATCCCACTAAATTCTTTTTTCTGTTTTTCTCCTCTGTATTTCCCTTCAGAAAAATAACCAGACTGGTAATAGCCAGCCAAATTATTCACGCACAGTACTCCAACATGTTTTCTCCCTTTAACGTTTACTACTATTCTTACTATGTTCTCAAGAGTATATTTTACATGTTTACCATAGATTTGGAAGACATTATTCACACTGTGATACACACCTGTGATTGAATCATGTGAATAACAGGTGTCAAGGGTACAGCAGGTCTCAATGATGCTGACTAGTTTTCAGAATTGTGAAGAAAGGTGGAACTTCAAAGTACTGCTGCCTGCTCGTATATGCATATGCACCCCAGTATATTTTCTAGAGCTAGAAAACCTGAACTGATATGAAAATCTGAAATGCAGTAAGAAAATTGGATGATTAAATCATTTGAACTCTAGACTTGGAATTTGATAGGCTAAATGCAACGTAGAACCAGTGGTAACTGACAAAAGTGCATTGGCGGTTAAAACGTAAACAGTATTTCATACAATTTAAGGCAAAAAAGGTCCAAATTAGTATTTGTTTTTAAGTACTTAAAAAAAAAAAAGAAAAATTGAAGAATCATTAGTTTTAGTAAAACAAAATTCATTGAATACCTATTGAGACTAAATCACGATGATCAGAAAGTAATCACTCTAAAAGTAACTGGGCTATTTTGATTCAATGAGTTACCTAATAGTGGATGTTACTGGCTCCAAATCTTAAACTCCCAGCATTTCTAGTGGAAATCTCCATCACCCATCTGTTGTTCTGATGTAAATATAAAGAGAAATATATGTCTATAAATTTATGGAGAAAGCAATCTGAGATCAAGGAAGGTCTCGGCTGATGCAAGCAGTGTATGAACATTATTCAGGCAGTCTAACCCAGCACTGTGTCTATAGAGCATTTAAGTTAATTTTCCTTTTAATTAAGTAAACCTGAAGTATATTACTGAACCTTTATGTTCCTGGAATTGAAACATAGAACATAATGTGAGTGACTGAGTTGCTTGCTAATTGAAGCAATCAGTCAAGATAATGAGGGAGGATTTTCTAATGAGTAGAAGGTGGGGATAGGGGAGACATTCAGAACGTCATTGAAAACATGATTAGCAGGTACAGGCTTGGGAGGATTTGTGTTAGGGTTGGCAGTGAAGTTTTGCACTCTGCACTTAGAAGTGATGTTTGAAGAGTTCATTGTTTATATTTGTTATGCTGAGCTGTTTTATAGTCTAAGAAAGTTTTTCTGGTATATGGCCACCACAGAATAGCAATTGACTTAAATTGCAGGAGTAACTGCAAGTTCTAATTTAAACTGAATTGTTACTTCAGGATGGAATTTTTACTTGCTTACTGTAGTTCTTACAACTAGGTATGTGATCTGGATGGTGTTCAGCCCTCATTTATCACTTTTGCATACCCCTTTTACAGTTGGATTTTCAAATCTGGTTTTAAAGTTAGTTCAACATGCCTTCCAGAAAGTAAATATGTCAGTAAGGTTTGGTTTGTTTTACATACTCATTCTTAAGATAGTTTAACTTAGTGCAAACCTATACTGCATTCAAACTTTATTCAGAGTTGGTCAAGACTAGTTTCATTTCAGATTATGGAAAGTGATTCAGAAACACCTGGAGCCAAGATTTATATCCTTACCTAAATTCTGAAAGCACTGTGGTTTTATAGCTCTTTAGAGGAAAGGCAGGAATTGCATTATAGAGCAACAGTTAATGCAATGCTGACTAGAACTTCAAAAATCCAAATATTAATGTTAAAATGTTAAAAAAGGGGGGGGGGGCAATAAGTTTACATGTTTGATCTTTAATGAAGGAAATTGCTTTTTCTCCTTTTGGAAAAAAAAAATCAGTCAAGTTTTAAGGCAGTTGTGGGACATTATAGTAATGTGAACAAGGCTTGCTGCTTTATTTTCTGTTGATCTTGTATTGAAAATAAAGACCTCAAGTCCCCCTGAAAGTTATTTCACTGGAATAAGTATGTGCAGATTTTAAATCTTCACAGATTATGTACACCACTTAGAGACTTGGAAACTGATGTATTTCTCAAAGAATTGAAATATCTCATTCTTACTGAAAGTTACCTTGTGCTTAGTTTTTTCTTGTAGCAGAGAGATTCAGGCCCAGTATGCTGGAAATCTAGGTTTCAGGTTGCAAGGGTTTGAAAATATCTAACTTTCAGTGCTTTTGTATAATAATGCTATGTCAGTTGGAAAATTGTACTGATGTTTAAATCCTTTTCCAGAGATGATGAAAATTACACTGTGTGTGGCCTCAGGCCCCATAATCTACACTGTATAATTCCCTTGCTTAAAGTAGATAGTGGAAGGCCACTAGTTCTAGAAATTCTGGCAGGTTTCAGCACTCCAGGCTGCTTTCCCAAGCTTTAAAATAGTGCAATGATGCCATCTTTTGCTTTCTTTAGTAAATTTCAATCAGCTGGAAGTGTCATTCATCACTGACGGCACTCCATTCAGTATCGTTTCACTTGAATTAGGGTGATAAATCATACTATGCAATTTCTCTGAAGAGTATAAAACCATTCCAACACTACATCTGTTAAGAATATAATGCTAGCCTTTCCATGCAGCAGAATGTTGAAGGTTTAATCATAACAGCACCATTTAGAGGTGTCCGTTCATGTATTTGGATATATTAACTAAGAAAGATGGGTTGCTTCCTGAATGAGAAATATGCCTTGGGACAATCTCTTCTATCCAAGGTATTTTCTCTATGAAATGGGATTTTGAGATAGAATTGTTTAAAATACCTTCAGGAACTTGAAAGCAATGAGTGTTTCCAGTATTTCTACAGCTGTGTGAAATGATGAAGGTGATCAATTATGGTTTCACAAAAGGGGCAAGCAAATTCTATTAAGACTGTCAGCAAAAGTTGTTTTTGTAACTTCTTTGAAGAGGGTAAAACCTTTTCTGTTAAAAATCACTACAAAATAAATGAAATTTATGTATTTGATTTGTCATTTATTTTTATGACATTGTGATGCATTATTTTTGTTTGCCTCTCTAAATATGTTCTGGAGAAAACCACATTTCTTCAAGTATTGGAGAATCCGTCTCTCTTGACCATACTCTCTTCTTTTCTACTGCCTAAATCCCTACAGGACTAATTTATACATTCTGTTGTCTCCCCTCCCTGTGTCCTTTTCTCCACTTAGTCTAGTTTGTACTATGAATAGGTCTTATTCTTTTGCAGCCGATGTGACATTAGTTCTCTTTTCAGCTTAAAGCGCTGATATATGTTTTAAGCCTTATTTTATTCACTGAAGAAATAGTTTTTAACATGCTTTTTGTAATGTTTAAGTCTTCAAGTACTGTTACGTTTAAAAAAACCCCTCAGTGCTCATTATTATCTCCTTCAGGGCATCGATTCAAAACCTATTGAAAAGCTTTATTTGGTCACAGTTAAGAGAAGTGGGTTTTTTCCCTATTAAGCCTTTTATCTGTTGTTCTTTTCTTTTTTGAATATGCAACTGTCACGCAGTAGTACCATTTGAAGATTACGTTACAGTGCGTATGGATGATTTCACACAATTTTGTATAAATATTGAGTACTGGATTGCAAGATAATTAATTTTGTGCCCAATGCAAGTCTTTTATAGTGGCTTTTACCTGGTCATTTGGCCTAGAATTGGAACATGTAAGATAAGTATGGATGCACTGGGCAGGGCAATTGTGAAGAAATTGAAAGTGCATGTGTTTCAGAAAGTATGTTACAGCAAAAATGAAATCTTGTGATGAGGGGAGAGGCTATTTTTGTAAGGCTATGTCTATCTTGGTAAGCATTGCAGCACTGTAAGACTAGATCTTTGAGGTGAAACAGTTGGTAATGTGGACTCAGTGTCCCCTACAGTGTACACTTTGCATGTTTTGATTTGGGTTAGACCTGATCTGGCCCCGTAGACTGAATACCTATCAATAGTTTGAATGTTATAGCTGCGCACCCTGCTCCCCACCCCCCCAACAGTTGGCAAACTGTTGTTTTTGTTAAATCTGACCAATTTAACATTCCAGAGCTATCTGTAAGTTTGCCAAATATGTGACAAGAAAACAAATCTAGTTCTTCTTGTGAGGCTAGCATGCAGTTAGTGGCAAATTAATTTCATATGGATACTCTATCATCATGGTTTGTACTTTTAATTTTATACTGTGACTGTAGCTTGGACAAAATGATGAGCAGGACTGCAGACTGTTATAAAACATTTTCAGAGAAATATTTTCTGCTATTTCTCAAAATTCCATGCTAATGGATGCCTTGCTCTTCTTGGCATATATGTTTATTATTCATATTTCTTTCAAGACCTGATTTATTCTCACTGATTAAATAAATCATGATAAGTTGTCTTCCATATGATGACTATTTTTAAGAAAACATCCATCTATTTTTTTTTAGTAACATCAGGTGTGTCTTACTTCCTTTTTGGGATATGAACAAAGATGTTGCCTTATAAATTAGAATAACAGGAGGATTCAAAGGAGCTATTAAACTAAATTTGAAGAAAGTTGCCATCAACTTAAATTAGGATGCCCAAGTACAAAGCTGTCTCTCAAAGGCCACCAGAATTAAAAAGAAACATTAAAATAAAAATTCAGATAGTCCAGAGCTCCACAGAATTGCACATCTATTTGTGTCCAGTCCTAACCAGTTCCGAGAAGCATTTCACTCAGTGTCCAAAACCAACCAGCTCATTTACACTAATTTTCTTGGGGTTTGGTCCAATAGGTGCCCTCGGAGCCCACTTACTGCATTGATCTGCTTGCAAGATTGGTGGCAGGATCTGCCTTTTGTATTATGGTTTAGGACATGGAGTAGTTTCTTCAGTGATGGGAATGCAAATGTGTGTCTCCACTTTCAGGGATTGTCCTAACCACCAATCTGTAGAATAGCTCACATAAGGAGCGTGGGGTTTTTTTCCTGCTTCACAAATCTTTTCACTTGTTATTGCATTATATGTACAGTTATAAGGTAAGCAGTCTTGGGAAAAGCATGTGGAATGTAAACTGTCTCTCTGTGAGCTCCTTGATGGCTAGACCAGAGTTTCATGGTTTTTATGTCACTGTGGCCCAGACAATTTCCTCTGGATTACTTTATAAACATCATCACCATGTGTGTTTTAAAAGGGAAAAATGTCTCGCTTCCAGTAATATGTAGGTACTTGTAATTTAGAGAGTGTTTTCATCTGTGATCCCAAATAGAGAGAGGTATCTTACTGTAGGTAAAACACTTAAGCCCCAAAGAAGATTTTTGGGATTTTTAGAACAGTTTTCTAGAATTGCCTTATTTTGGGGAGCAGCTTGAAGGAAGGAAGGAGTGGCTGGGGTCAGGGAGGAAAGGCATGGGAACATCTTAAACTGGCTTTGCTGACTGAAGACAAGACAACGTATCATGTAACTACGCCTTAATACAGATGTTTGGATTCCTTTGTATTCCTTTGAGGGAGGAGCTGATCATGTGCTTAAGCGGTTCTGCAGCACCTCTAAACTTTTTAGACATGAAGTTATAATTTATTGGACTGTGGAGTCCTTCACAGTTCCTGTAAGAATTAAGTATCCTCAGCAGTACAAAGGAAGTTAATTGTTATAATTTATTTTAATACAAGGCTGCATATTGTCCTAACCAGCAATTAAGATATCAAAATAAGGTTATTTGTGAAAAAACCTAAAACCCTTTGCATATAACCCAAAAGATAAGAAGTACTTTGGAGATAAGTCTCTGTGTTACGGTTTGGTGTGGTGTCGTGTCCCGTCCCCCCCTGCCCCTTCCCTCCAAGAATAGTTTGAAAATGAAAACATAAATTCATCACCCTTGGCCAAAGAATTTCTATTCAGGAAAGGTATTTTGTGGGGAATTAACTCATCTCCTTGCCACTATGCACTTGGATCTCAAGTGCATACCAGGTGCTTTCCTGACTTGGACCTCTGTCAACACATAAATACAGAGGAGAACAGGTAAGATTATAAAATGAGTTTTAAATAATATCTTAAAGTAGAAGGGTGGGAAGATGGGGGAAAGCTGCTTAAGGAAGATCATTGTATGATAGATACTTGCATGTGGTATGTGTGTATATTTGCTGTATCCATCTTGGACAGTCCTTGCCAAGAGAGATTATTTGCATCAAATTACTTTCCCCTGGTTTACTTTAAAATTAAACTGTTTAATTCGTTTTGTCTCCATTCAAATGGCATAGACCCAATTAAAATGTGGATGCCTTTATTTGCAGAGAGCGCGCTTTGTTCATCTACTTTTCTCTGAACCGTTTCATGTTTTCTTTTTAACTTCTCATTTTTTTAGTTGTCTTTTGAACACATGCTCACCTGCTTCAGTGGATCCAAAGCTACTAATAAAAACACCCCTAAATATATAACAGATGCAGAAGTGAATATAAGTGGAAACAGTTGAATAAGGGAAGCAGACCCAGAGCTGTCATCAAGCTCTTCACAGGCACTAGATTTTTTTTCACCTGCTCATGCAGTGCTTGCTCAAGACCTGTTGGCAGTGACTATGTATTTAATCTGTCACCATTTTTTTTTCCTCCACCTCACAGGCTTTTTCTGAGAGTTTGTGACTATATTAGATTCATCTTTAAATCCTGCTAAATGTGCTAAACAATGTAAAGTGGTTGCCATTAAAAAGACAAATTTATGCACTGCCAATATTTTAACTAGGGCCTCCTTCTAAAGTTTGTCCTTGGAGACTCTCTGGAATCCCTCCAGCTTGTGAGAATCTGGTGTGGAAGGGCGCATGTCAGCTTGGTGAGGAGAGCACTGAAGGGCTAGGAGCTTGTTGGTTTGTTTTCCTATACAGACAAAATGCATTTTGGGAAGAAAAGTGTAAATGCCATTTGGCAAACATTTTATGCAGTGTTTTGGGTCTGAGGTGTGGTACTCTGACACATAAAAAACCTATGGAAAATACCATGATCCTATGCGTAAACTTGAGAGCAAAAGAAATGGCATTTATCTTTCTTCAAAAATGTTTTTGAAAGCAATTGATGCTTGCTGTTCTCAGGCACATTCCACATGTGAGAGTTTTGTTTACAGAGATTTTTCTAGATGTGTGAAGAAACTTCTGGGCAAAAGGGCTTTAAATGGGGTGCAGAGAAGTTTTGATTTGGTTACAAAAATAAGGACTCCAGAAATCATAATTTTATGTGCATTCCTTTCCTTCCAGGAGCGTTCTCAGAACCCATTAAATGCACCAGGCTTTGTTGCCTTACGTACTTTGTGGATACAAAAAAAGAAAGTAGATGCTATCAAAACACGCTTACAGTCTAACAGGTGATTTGAGAGAATGAAATCAGTTACATTCTTCATTGTGGTCTTTATCTTCATTTATTGGTTGTAATAATGTAGTTGAACAGTAAAGCCATGGTAGAAGGACCATCTCAGTGGCACACCAGCATGATTCTCTAAAGTTAAAACAGAACACTTAAATGAAACCAAATTGACAAATCCCTTTTAAGTTCTGCCTGTGTGTCCTACAGTGCTTTCCAGTTCAATGCTGGGCAGTTAAATAAGTTATAGACACAAACATCTTTTTAGAAGATTTTTTCAAGGACGTGTGATCTGACTGTCTCCATCAGCAGCATAGAGAACACATCCCCAGTTCCCTACCACAGAGTACAGATAGTAAAACTACTTTGGTCTCCTTCCCTTTCTCTGTCCCCTTTCCCCTATCCACATGAAGTGAAATGCAGCACTCCAGCAAATACTCACAGGGTTTCTTTCCAGCTAAATTAAACAATAGCACTTCTGCAGTCGATTGGTGCATGTTCAAAGGTGTTTTGTAGTTTGTGGTGTTGGTTGAATTGATCTATCTGTGTTCAATATGACTCTTTCATTTTCTTTCTGGAACTGAGTTGCAGGGTCCTCTCTGTTCCATAGGCCTCTTGAAACCACACGTCTTTCTTTGTCGTGTAATCTAGTGATCACTTGCCTTTACAACAGAACAGGACAGTAGTGAAAGTCAGTTTGGTGGTAGCTTGTGAAACTGCTGTTCTTGTTACATTGTGCACTTCCTTTCCCCTTGCTGAATATACGCCTTTAAATATAAAGTTCAAACTAGCTCTGCTATAAAGAGACCTGTTTCTGTGTGCACAGATGCTGTGTATCAGGCATACAAATTATAAGTAGAACTTTACTCTCTCCTTTGTTTGCAGCCTCATTACTTTTATATGGTTCCAAAGTTTTAAATACACATAGAAATAACCATGCACTAAAACATATGGATCCAAGTGCTGACCTCGGTTACATCAGTGTAAATCTAGACAGTAATTGTTATCATTTGGATTTATGCTAGTGCTGTTAAAATAAAGAAAGGCAGTGATTTATTAGTAATGAACGGAGTTTTTATGGCCATGTCAGTCTTGCACAAGTTTATAAGGTTGTTTAAGTACCAATACTCACAAGTTTAACTCTTTCTTTTATTATGTGTAAAGAAGTCTACGGCAGGTCATTCATTGCACAGTAAGTAAATTGTAACTAAGAGTATATTAATTAAAAGTTCCATTATTTGATGAGATGGCTTGTTGGATTTTCTTTAAAATCTCGGAGCTCTTGTACACTCCTTAATTCAACTAATTTTTTTTTTTCATTTAATCTTTTTGTTTGATATGTGGACTGCTATTGCATGAGAATATCCTTGGCTCAAAGGAAGAGCATTAGCAAGACAGTGAGCATGTTTGTAATTTCTTTCAGGGATACTGATGTGCAGGTGCTCAGTGTGATACATTTTCTGGCCACCTGCAGAAATTATAACCAACATTCAACAAGGGGGGGAGTGGGGTGGGGAAAACTTGTTTCAGTGGTGTTGATCGTGATTCAGAATTAATGCTGCTGTTTGGTCTATGCTTGTCTTTCCATTCACAGGTCTTTGTGTTGTTTCAAGCTGCACTGAAAAGGAGATAGATAAATAGATCTGCATATGTAGAAAGAATAAAGAATAACGTATAAGAAGCATAATCACTTCGGTCTATAAGAATTTTTGTCTTAGGCAGTTTAAATATGTGTTGAGGATAAAATGCTGTGATCTTATGCATTTTAAATAGTATCTGAATAAATTAACATTGTAGGATATACTTAATTACTACCTTAATGAATGCTTTGAACATTGTAAACATTCTGTAATGTGCAAAAATGAGACTTTTGTGAGAAAACTGCCAGTAAAATAATTTTAATTTAGAAGTCACAGAAAAGGCAGGAATGACTGCTCTTATAAGGCCATTTAAGTCTGTGGCAATACTATCTTGTGCAGTAATCACTGACTGTCTGAATAAACGGTACAATTTCTCTTTAAAAGAGCACCACAGTCATTTCCAATCTAGGAGAATTTGAAGGCTCAAGCTATATTTATAGACCTGAGCGCAATAAAATAATAACTTTTAGGAGGAAGGCTTTAAAAATAAATCTTTTAAAGAAGGTCCCTGATTTCTGCATCCTGAAAAACTGTTCAGTTTTTCCAAGAGTATAGCACTGAAGCAATTGTGAGTGTGTACCATTATGCCATTAATATATGCAACATGTAGAAAGCAGGAATTTTCCTGAGATACACATACAAATAAATGCAAAGTCAAGACCCTAAAGCAGCCCAGAAAAATTTGGCTCTCTTGATGTGTACAGCTTTTCAGAATATATCCTACTTTTACTTACCTGAAAGTGGTTATTCTTATCTTGATATGCATACAGAAAACTCTTATGAGTTCCCAAGAATCTGTGAGAAATCATGCAAGTATACTGTGGGGAAAAGGGGCACAAAATCCCCTAAAGGTGGATGTTTAAATGATACAGAGAAATTGTGAACTAGTATCAAATCCTTATTGAACAGAGCATGGAGCCGTGGTCTTTTCAGACACATTGAGTTGATAGCTCTAAAACATTAAAGTGATTTCTGATGTCCTGCTCCAAGGCAATAAAAATAGATCTTCAGATTTTTATGTATGAAAACTGGGCTTATAGAATAATAATGGCCGTCAGGAGGATGCTGCACATTTGCAGACCTGCCATTTTCAGTGCTGATATGCTACCCATATGTTTCTGTCTGCAGTTCTGAGAGCACTGAGGCTACATAACAAAAGCTCTTGTTCATCCACCCTCTGAGCAGCCTCCCTCAGTGCTGAGTGCAAGCATGGCAGTTAGGACTTGTCTTGTGGGATTGCTTTGTGATCAGCTGTCACCGTTTGCTCTTTGTGGCACAGCGACTTAATTCTGTTCTGAATTAAAGGAAAGCATTAAAAATGTCCTGAAGTAGTTTTAAAAGTAGGAAAAAGAGAGACCTATCATAACAGGTGGCATTATTCTTGGATATTCATTCTTAGCTTATATGTCTTTGGAAGAAGGGCAATGTAGTAACCTGGATAGGACTGCTTGTTTTTAAAATTATTTTTTTAAGAGGAGACTTATTCGATGGCAAACCCACCTTGTTATTATCTCTGCATTAATAAATGATGAATTAAAAAATAGCATGAGGGTAGAGAAACATTCTTTGAATTGGAAGTGGTTTTGTCAAAATCTTGAAGGGTGCTGTTTGTTTTTACTTCTAGCTGGGGTTTTTTGTATTATTTTTTTCCTTCTATAAAAGGCAAGAAACAAGAAGATTCTTGAAGGAAACTTAGTCTTCAGCTTGCCTTCATTACATAGTATCAGCATTCCAGTTTATAGTATGACAAAAATATTAGAAAATAAAAGTAGGAACATGAAACTTCTCACCTACTTTTTAACATTAAATAAATTTTTTGCAGGCAGCTACAGAAGAGTGCAATCCTTGAAAAAATATTCATTGTTCTCTAAAGCCAAGCAAATCATTTGATAGACTTGAGAGTGTCTTATGGAGCACAGCAGAGCCCTTAGACATGTCCTACAAATGATTATTTAGGGCTCAACTGACTTGGCTCTATAAATTCCAATTCCTGCAGTTATCCTGGTAACCATGTTACCTGAGTGAGTAGAAAGTATTATTGCAACAAGAGAGTTCAACTATCATCTCAAAACATTTCTTTGGTTCTAATTCTCTGCAGTCAAACTGACATAGAGTAAACAAATCTAAGTTGAAGCTGGAAAACACAGTTTCTGCTATTCAATACATGAACAATTTGATATTTGAACACTAGAAAACTGTTAAGAATTTACAATAGAGTCAGTTTTGGTGAACTTGTCCTGTTCCTCTAGTTTTCCAGGAGGCTGATTTCCTTCTAGTGCCTGGAAGCTCCAAATCAAAGGATCTAGGATATTTGTCATTAGCATTTACAGAACAATTTTACCAATATACTCTATAAAGTGAGAGGCAAGTCTACTCATATCAGCAAATGAATGATGAGATACTGGATTGCACTAAACAGAATGGAGTACTTCCATCTGCAGTTAAATAGGTAAAATAATTTAAGAAAGAGCGTCATATATATATAATATATGGTCATCTACAGATCAGATTATCTTTTTACTAATAACTGCTGGTAATTTGTGTTAAATTAGTCTACCCCCCTGTGTGCTGCCTATATAATAATTTCTGCAGTATTCTGTGGAATTATACATATTCCCTGAGACAGGGAGATCTAACAGTAAAAAAGCAGTAAAAAAAGTTATTATACTAGAAAAGACAGGAAAATAATTAATTTCCTGATATGTAAGGAGGAAAATCCTGTCTTCATTTACAATCAGTTTTCAAGGGAAGTGATTAAGTGCAGCTGTCAAGGACTTCACATATAATTAGACATGTAGAAATGTATTCTTATGGTGTTCTGCTGCTGTATTGTGATTTTAACAGAATCTGCAGAATTTGCCTAACAAATAACAGAGCACTATGGTTTGTTTTTTTCGTTTCTTGTTTTTTGGTTTTGTTTTGTTAGGCATGTGAAGTACCTCTGATATTTCATGCATGGATTTAAGTTTATGCCTGTCTGTAAGGCTTGAAAGATTCCAGTCATGTGCTTCCTACCAAATACATTAAGAAGCACCATATGTATTTATATGTATGGCATATGATGAATTTGGAAGGTCTTCAAATTTGTCTGAGCTAAATTCAGGATAGAATTTCTTTGGGTTTAACTGAATTCTGAGAAGAGGGTTTATTTTTCTTTGAGTTGTTTTCATTGTAACACATTTCACAGTAGCATTATATAGTTCTAATTTACTTTCAGCCCAGTTGGTGAGGTACAGTTGATATTTGGTTTGCTGTCAGGATATACCAGGTGATAGTTACCTTGCAGCACATTTACCATCAACACACTGAATTTTTCCAAAATATTTCTGTATATTAACAGCACTGAAAGAAACAACCAAATGACCCTAAAACATGTTAAACTGGTTAATATCTCTTCACAAAGTCAGACATCTGTTACTCCAGTCTGTTGGTACTGAGAATTAATATGAAATGGTTGGCAAGAATATTAATTCTGTACATATATTATGTATCTATCTGTTTATTGCTACAGTAATACAGACACACGTGCACAGACATATTTGGCTCTGCTAAAATAATCACATCTTATAAGGAAAATGAATTCAAAGAATAAGACACCAGGTACAAATAATTAAATGTAAATCGCTCTGTTACCAGTCTAATTTTACTGAGAATAGAGTTGGTTCCCTTCTAGATTTCTTAAAGTTAATGCATTTTATATTTTGGTTATTTGTCCTCAGATTTCACCTGAGAGGATCTTGGTTTTCTGAGCACTATAATCCAGTCCTTCCTCCCATGATAGATACCTCTTTTTCTAAAGACTGGAACTGCGACAAAAATATTAGCATGATATTTTATAATTTTATCATTAATCTTTGGAACAGCCTTAAAATGTCATTTATTTTGTGATAATGCAATGAGAAAATATCACGTATGACAACACGTATTTGTTTAATTTTTATCATAGAAATAAAATTAGCTCATGAAAACATTTTGCAAACTCCTGAGGTATCCCAGTCTGCCCATACAGGCATGATGTGCTTGCTAGAGTTATTTGACAGGCAAGTACTCAATATATGTTGTATCGTGTCCACGAAACAGCAATGTCTTGCTCTTTGCCGACTTTAATTATTTTGTGTCAAGTTCTGTGTTTGAAGTGGAAGTGATTTGCTGAAGATTTATTTATGTACACATTTAAAGCATGTTATACATTGGTCAAGACAGATACAGAGACAGCTGGCATATTAAGGTACAGAACGTATATTTGGTCTTAGACCTGCCACAGTTAATGTACACATAGACATTTTTGTGTACACGTTTGAAAAGTCTTAATGTTTCTGTTAAGTAATTACTTTCATGTTTGTCATCATTTATTGAAATCTAATAAACAGGTGTTTTCAGAGTTTCTCACACTTTTACCTGGATTTACTGTATCTTCATTTGAAACTCCCCCAGATTCTATTTCCCCTTCTCTTTCCTCTCTTGCACCAAAAATCCCAGGCTGTTATGAGTATTAACCTAACCTGGACAACAGTACATTCCCCAAAAGGTCTCTGAGAGAATAACTTCACAGGCTTGAGATGCTAAAGGATATCAGATATATTATTCATTGAATAATATTTATTTCTTAAAAATAAACCTATTACATCCAACTTAATTATTAATTTTGTTCTTGTTTTTCACAACTGGAACTGCAGCAGGTGGAGATGAGGGTTTCTGAATTGGGCCAAGAATGTGGTGGTGGTGCTGCTGCTGTCCTTGAAGAAAAACCCGAGGCAGGAGGGGAGAAGACCAGGATGCGTAGGGACTAATTCGCGTTTTAGATAAGTAAATGTTTAGATTTATTTCCTATAACCAAAAATATGTAAGCAGCTTTGTACTTACTGTTTTTAAAAACTTTAATGTAGCACTTGTCTGTGGAAGCAGAAGTTTACCTTTTCCTTCTGCTTTAAAGCACATCGACTTCTTCATTTTAACAGACGAGCAAAACCAGGCAGATTTAATAGGCTATGCAGAAGATGATCTTATATTTGCAGGATAAAAACACAGCATATTTTTTGATAGAACTGCGCTTCCTGCTAATGCAAGCTCCAGCTCAGCCCAGGAGCTGTGAAAGAAACTAATGCATTGAAGTTCCCTATCTAACTAGCCACTTGCTGATGGAGAATTATGTGGGTTTTTGGCAGGAGTTGTTTTTGTTTTTTAAATGCATGACTGCAATAAAAAATAGCTGGTTTTTGTGATTGGAAGTTGAAATCATCTCCAGGCATGTGTTCTTATATGTCATACAATCATATGTCATGATTGTAACTTCATTTTTTATGTTCAACTCTGACTGTAAAAGCCTTGAAGGCTTGTTGGTCTACTTTCAGTCAGAAAATTTGTTGTTGTTTGTCTAATTCTGAAGTTTACCATGCTGAGGTGGACAGAATTTTATTAAGATTTCAAGGTATCTTTATCTCTGATAATGTCTCTATAAGTGTATCTTGTAAAATATTGTATTATGACAGTTAATTGTTATGCTACATACTTGAATTCTTGGAATACCAACATCTAGTTTCTCTTTGCTCTTCCGGTGGTAACTGGTATTTATGGTCTGGAGTAGGCATAGTGGTTGTCTCTCTTTCTCAGTAGTTCATCATAACTGAGGAGGGCATCATTGTTTGTTGCAGTTTTCACTCAAGTAAAACACGTTCCGTCCTACTCTTTGCGTCCCACCCCCCTTTGCCCAGTACATGATGGACAAAGATTGGCTTTTTTGTGTTTTGGGGGCAAACAATTCCCAAATGTCCTCTTCTATGGTACTCAGGGTCTTAGAATTCAATAGTCTTCCTGCTGGGGACAATAAAGTAATGTCTTAAGAAAATACTGTAAAATCTTCATCACTTCAAGAATGCCAGAGTGTTCTCTTAGAGCTGTTTGGAGGATGTAGCGTACACCAAGATGTATTCATACTCATAGTGGCCTGTGGAAGTGTGGTAGAAAGGGAGAAGAATGTGAAGATAGAGTAGGTCCAGGTGAAAGTGTGGAAGACTTGATGACGTTTGTTAAATATATCAAACTGACAGCCCATAAAAGAGGCATTAGAGCACATTTGCAAAACTTCAGACTTGATCCCAACTGTAGTTTTCCTGCAGTTGTAGTCTGTGCTGCAAAGTTTTGTACTCTGTGTTGTGTTATTTTGCTTTTTTAACTTCTATGGGTGGTTCCTTCAACATTATCAATCTCAGTATAATGAAATTCAGGTAAATAGAGAATTAGACAAGTTCTTATCCTTTTGCTGAGTCTACCTGATATAACACCAATTGTAAATGAATAATGGTTACTTACCAGCCCTGAGTGAAAAATACATACATTATGGTTCTTATAGGCTGTAGTGGGGAGGAAGTGTTTTCACCTGTAAAGGGTGATGGACAACTTCTTACACAGGTGCTTCCTTCATATTTACTGCAGAGCTGGTCCCAGTCTGGCCATGAATTCTGCTTGATGACAGCTCCTCTGAGGGTGAGAAAGATTGTACAAGTGTTATTGGGGTCCTTACTGGAGCTGCTGAGTATGTAAAGGTTAAATTGTAAGGGAGAGGATGTGTTTGAAAAGAGGATTTTACAAAAATGGTTCTGGAAAATGAAAACACTCAACAAGCTGGTCACTGAGATGCATTCAGCGTGATACGATTTTTCCTCTCTCAGTTACTGGTTTTAGCTGAGTTGCACTAAACTGCAAGTTCAGTGCAGGATCTTTCTTATCCTTTTTATGTTATAGAGTAGGAAAATGAGTTCAAGGTAGACTGATACTGTCCTCTTAAAAAAAATAAAAATGTTTACATGTCTAATAGGTAAGAGCAGCATACTAGAAGAAAAGGAAATTTCCTTTTGAAATGGTGTTTGATCCAGCGAAGGAAGTCCAATCAATGCAAAATGGATACATTCCACAAGATGGCGGTAGAGGTGCAATTTTTTAACTTTTCTGAGCTGAAATAAATTGTTCTGCAAAAACCAAAACAGTGTTGTGATAACCTAGCCATTTATAACTATAAAATAATTACTGAGTGGTTTATTATTGCAGTTAGTCAAATCCTGAGTGATACAGAACTTCAGTAACTTCCATTACCACTGGGTTTTAGTATCATTTAAAATATATATAACTGCTTTCTTGCCCTTTGTTTTGTGGTTAGAAGCCATAAGCACTCTGAGCAATGAGGTGTCTGTTCAGATAATGTACAGTGAGGGAACACCAAAGATAATAAGAAACCCTTGCGTCTTTTAGCCCAAAGATAAAACCAGGGCTAAGGTTTGTCATCAAAACGTACAGAGTAGAAGTGTCTATGAGGAAAAAATATTTTGGTTTGATGTTAGGAAACAAAATGCCCCCTACCCTAAGTATTATTGGCTTTTAATTGTCCTACATTTTTTCAAGATGAGGCTGATAGGTTTGAGGGGGTGTGTTGTGTCCTGTCCCCCCACTCCTCAGAAGTTAATTGAGGGTTTTAACTAATGCCTCTGCTCCATTTAACAGGATGCCTTTCGTAAGTGTTTATATTGGTATGAATTTTTTTGCAGTGTATTTCATTCAGCAGGACTGATTGCTCTCTCTGTCCCATCAGGGAGTGGAATTTCACATGCATCCAAATCCATATTCTCATTTTTAAAACTCCTTAATCACGGAGATGTAGTGCAAATCTCATAAGGAAATACTAGAAAGCCTGTACTTCATATAGCAATGTGTCTTGGAGAATACCAAAATACTGTACCACGTCTTTTTGTACCGGTTGTTTTAGAGAGTCTCCAGCAGATGTCCCTTGAGAACTTTGCATTTTATACAGAAGCAACTGCTGCTTCTGCAAAGGACTGGAAAACGTAGCTGGGAGGCTTTCTGAAGATGGCTGTTAGCACTACTTTTCAGAAAGAGCTGGACAGAATATCTGCTAGATTCTTTAATCTAGGAATTCCCTGAAAGGGCTTTCACAAT
This sequence comes from Haliaeetus albicilla, assembly GCF_947461875.1. Lineage (NCBI taxonomy): Eukaryota > Metazoa > Chordata > Aves > Accipitriformes > Accipitridae > Haliaeetus > Haliaeetus albicilla. The sequence goes on from NC_091483.1 coordinate 44,506,412, forward strand.
GCAGATAAGTATTGTTTTGAACAGCGCTGCGAGGCATCCAAAGACTTTATTTTTTCAGACCTATGTGCCTTTTTTTTTTTAAATTATAATGTATGTTAACATATGTTCTGCCAGACTGCTTTTTTTTGACTGTCCAGTAGGAAAAATTAGGAAAAAACATTTTTCTTAAATAAAAAATGAATCTACCTACAAACTTTTCATGTAACGCTGTATTCTCCTCTTGCTCTGAATCTTCAGACTTTCAGAAAATCATATAAATAGTAGAGAAGTTATTACTTGCACCTTTGAATGTAAAGGTTTATCTATCTGTAATGCAACATGGACTTCAAATGCAACTCTGCAAGGTTATGAAACAAAAAGGCTATCTGAAGCTACTAGGAAAAGAAAAGGTATTATGGAACCACGTTGAGAAAGTAAGCAAATTCCAATACCAGAGAATTTCGTAAGACTATTCTTAAATTGTTTAAAGCAAAAAAAGTATTGGCAGTATCAACACAGATGCTGCATTAACTCTTTTTCTCTGCCCTGGCCCCCGCTTGCTTAGAAGAGGAAGTCTAAAATACTCCCTTTTGAGAGAAATTCTTTGCCATTCCCAAAGTTTCAGGTTTCCTATAGGATGTTCCAAATACAAAGGGATTTGTCCTGTGCGTACTGAGAGAAGAGGAGCTGAGGACAAAACTATGCTAATTTCTGTATTTCATTCTTCTTCTTGTTGAAGGGGCGTCTGTGAATAATCTATTTCTGCATGGGTGTTTTAGATGTGCATCATGTTGTAGCAATAAAGATCAGTATATTGGTGCCTTTTATATGGGGGAATGACTGCTGGATTGATATATTTTTCAATTAAATAGTACATTTTTAGGTCAAGAAATAACCTTTGCATCCTTGTTATTTTAAGTGATTTTTTTTTTTTGGCTGTGTTTTCTTGTGGCCAAAGAATGGTAGTTTTGTCTACTTGTTAGTTTGTTTGTGAGATCTGAGTGTTTTCATTTGTACAAAACTCATGCAAACATTCAAAAGAAAATGAAGGACTCTGTATTTAGAATATTTTGAAGTCTTGGAAATAACCAATTAAAATTTAGATGCAATATCATCTTTAGGCACTCGAAAGAAATTTTCTAGCTCACTGTCTACATCATAAAATAATAAATTACTATAATACAATGTGTATTTGATACTAATAACATGTTGATTTATCTTAGAGCAGAAAAGAAGAGTTATTCTTCCAGTCAAAAGGACAAATTATGAGAATATAAGGCTGCAAATTAAATGTAGTTGCATTATCCTAGTTCTTTGGAAAATGCTAAGGGAACTTATTCTAATCATAAGCAGTCAGCAACTGTGTTTTCGTGTCTTACAAAGGAGGAAATAGGCAATATTATGTTTTGAATATATCACTATTGGACTGACAAAATAGAATTTTGCAAACTGGAGAGCTAATGCTACTTTTTGTCTGAATTGGACTCAGCAAATGTTTGAAAACAGACTTCTGGGCATTATTGTATGGTCAGAATTTCTATGTATATACCCCTGTGGTCCTTTCCTTGGATACCTGTTTATCTGCGTGGGTATATAATTCTTAGAGACCTGATAATGCATTCAATCCTTTACTTGTTATTAACTGCTGTTCGTGTTACAAGTTTAGAAGCAAGGCAGGGTTATGTTCTTAAATAATAGAAACTGTGATTTACAAATATTCCAGGCATGTTGTTTGGGTTTTTTACTACATATGTGGAATTACCATTAGTATAGGCAGAAACAAGTTGTTATTGTAAGAGAAATAATGAAAGCACTTGAAAACAAGGAAGGTGGAGAGGCAAAGAGACTGGAGGTTAAACACTTGTCAAGCAATAGAAAAATAACTGTGGAGTGTGTTTTGGAAGTGGAACTATAAATGGTTTTCTATACACGTCAGGGATCAATAAATGGCAGGAAAAGTTTCCAAAGTTAAACTGGATTTGCTGATTTTTCTCTTCTTCCCAAAAAGGAGAAGAATGCCATTACTTTACAGCAATGAGGTCTTTTGACATCTAAGAATTTCTGCATACCGCATCCAGTGATACCTTGCTCTAATCAGTATAAATAATTTAATCAGTATAATAAAAATTGTTCACTGGTATGTGCTCCAGCTGGCTTTTGCACATAGTGCTTGAGAGTTTTCAATTAAGGTAAGTGATCTTACTTGTAAAATGTGAGATATTTAACTTTTTTGACTTTGATTAAAATATGCTCCCCCCACCCATGTTCCCAGGTACCTGAAAAGGCAAACGTACAGCTGGAAAAGAACGAAGGTCAAACCATAGTCAGTGTGCCTTGCCCAAATAGTGCATTAAGAGCATATTGAATCTCTAGTGTGTTATTTCTATTGGTTTCAGTTTGTAGAATTATTGTTGAAACAGAAGTGATAGAAATTTTCTTGGGTTATTTTTGAGGAATGGATGAGAACCAGATGATTGCTACAGAATGCAATCTGACAGTGTGACAAACTCAACTGTGCTTTAAAGTCCCATTAATTCGTTTGTAAGCTGTTTTGCTCCAAACTGAGTGTGGCGGTAATGAAAAGTCAAAATGTGAAAACCTAGGCTTCCTACAACTTGATTTGACTGCAGCCATGGGAAAGTGGGAAAAATTGAGGGGAGCTTCAGTAATAAAGAACCATCTGTCATCATATAAAATGTAATGGTGTTTATCTCTGTTGAATACCTTGCTGTGTTGTAGCAGCGCACAAAAACTGTGCTACAGTCTTGGAGGCCTAACAAGTTTATCGTTGTCCTTTCGGCCTATTTCTTATCTGGTTGGCACAGCCAAATCTCTACGGGTTTCAGGGAGGTGTTGAGGCTTTTGGTGCTTTACACAGGTACGTTACTGATTAGCGATACTGCTGTTTTGTGTGTTATATGTCTCCATAAGTGTATTGACATACGATGGAAAGAACATCTTGCCAGTTTATGGAAGATAGCCAACAAGGAATATGTTTGGTTAATCCCAACAACCAGTAATTTGGTACAAATATGTTTTACTATTTTGGTGCCTAGTAGGATTTGTGTTATGTTAACTAGGTTATCAAACAGTTTCAATATGCTGCTTAAATTCATATCAGCTTCTGAAGCTGATACCATGTTCAGGAACTTCCCTAGTTGGCTGGCAGTTATTGTAGTGAAAAGTGTTTGGCAATCAGTGAAGTCATGGAAACTTACTGTACAGGTTAATTACTGATGTTTGTTTAGCAGATTTCAGTACCTTGTTGAGGTCTCAGTCACTGCCCTGAGGAATTTACAGTCAAAGATAGGTAGAGATAATAAACCCGCATTGAGTTTACTTGGCTGAAAATTGTTAGCCAAGCCAAACATGGTACATCAGGTGTGACAAATATAGTATACCTTGCATTCCAGTATTAGTGAGACAGTGAAAATAATTTGAATATTTAAATGAATCACAGGAGGAGTTAAATTGGGTTTAGGACTGAAGGAATATGGTGGAAAATGAGGTAGTTTGCATTGCCCAGTGAAAGCTTTAAAAGCGGTGGATTTTTATGTTAAAAAATCATATGGAAGTTGGAGATGGGATTATTTTATTCTTCAGAGCACACTACTTACATAGAAAAGTGGCCCAGATAGGGTTGAGCTTCAGTATTGTATATAAAAGTCAGGGTGAGAGAAATGGGGTTTAGTCCTGGAAGTTTTGCAATTATTCCTCAGCATGTTGAAGATGAAGGAACAGATACGAACTTTGTGTGGGCAATTACTTATCTGACTGCCTTCAGAATAGTTTTTGGTTTGGTTTTTTACTTTTTTTTTTTCTTGAAGGCAATTTGTCTCATTTAGTTTATTGGGTCAATGACAGCCTAGTCTTGAAGCTGAGTCTCAAAGTGTGCCAATTACTTGGCAAGCTCAGTGCCAGCCTGCTCTATGCCCAGTTTGCTCTACTTCAAAACACACTACTCCATCATGTTGGCATCAGTACTTCACAGAGCATTCAAGTGCAAGTCTTGCATAGCTGTGTGCTAAAATAGGCCACTGAATTTTAATCAAACTTAAAACTGTCCTTTCTTTTCTCATCTAACAGCGATAGTGATGTGTTTTATCACTTACAAGAAAATCGTTGTACATAAATTGAACGTCTTGTCAGTAAAACCATAGCTATCTATGTAACACAATTGTTATAGATCCATAGTCAAGGTCACTGCAATTCTTGCTCAGTTTTACTGAACAGATTTATCTTGGCTTTGTGCAGTTAGATGGAAAAGATAAAAGAAACACGAGAAATAATTTGTTTCTTTAATTTCAAATTTGAAGATGGATAAGGTAGATGGATTGAGTAAATTCTGATTTGCCTTATTCAGCTTGTGTGTAGTCTGCATTCTCACACTTTTTTACATGAATTTTAAGTTTTCTTATTTAATTTTTCTGTATGAACTGTATTCACATTTACATGCTACAATATTGCAAGACTTGGCTGAGTTTACATTTGCTGTTTTGTTTCATTTGGCCCTTTTCATTTTTATTCTACAGCATTTTATATGTTCTCATTTGTTCAGATGCAGAAAGCTTCATCAGAAAATAAGTGAGAAAATTTTGAAGGGGGAAGCTGTGTACTGCAAGTAGAGAAGCAATAATCTTCCCAGTCCCAAGACCTTGTAAAAAGAATTTTGGATTAAAAAAACCCAGAAGACTGGTGTTATCAGGAGCTTTGAAGACATGAACTTAAAAGGGCAAAAGAAACAAATTAAAAACTGGTAAGTGGAAGGAAGAGCCATCAGAATAGTTAGTAAAAGTAGGCACTGGAGCAAAATGAAGAGAAAGAAGGCTTAGAAAGCCTTTTCTGAAAAAAAGCAGCTATGGTGTATGGCGGGTGGGAAGGTGAGGATAAGAGGCATGTTAGAACTGTTGGAAAGGCAGATGCATTTATGGATAAGTTATAGGAACAAAAAAGGGTTTAAAACTACTAATAAAAAAAGCTAAGGTCCTGAGATTTCATGAGTAGCACTTCTTTAGAGTATGAAAATATTCCCTGTGTTGAACAGGATTTTACCTTGGTTAATTATTGTGTAGATTACTAACTCACGAAGTAACTTAAACCTTCCTATATTGTAGTTTCTTTTTGACATGCTTTCTAAGGTGAAATTTTCTATGCAAAAAGTCTGCAGAAGCAGTTCTCCTGTCTGGGTTAGCCTTTGGCAGGTTATAAAAAACAATGAACGTAAATGATTAGTGAGTGATCCAGAGCATGAGAGGGTGTGCATATGGTCCTTGCACAGAACAGGACATCAGACTCAATGAAGGTTATTTCTTAGAATAAATAAAATAAAGTCTGGTTTTGACTGTGAGAGGGAAGAGGGCTGATTACTAGTAATTGGGTTTATCATTTATGATAACTATCTTTGTGAATATTAGCTGTAATAATGCAGGTGAAACAACCTGTCTGATAATCACACTTTGTGTTAAATTCAGTAGCTAACTTTTGATGTTTCATTTATTAAAGGGAAGTATGGGAAGTAGGGAAAAGTATTTTTTTGTAATTAAGAGTAAGAAGATATTGCTTCTCTCCGTCTTATCCTTCCCAGCTCCATGTCCAATAAAAATAGAAGGAAGTTGTTTTGTTTTATTGTGTTATTTTTCACATTCAGATCATTTCAATTAGAATAACACTTTCAAGGGGTCTGTGAATTACAGTTTAGGCAACATCAGGAGTATGTTTTAATTCAGATGACCTCCCCAGCTTGTGTATTGATGGACCCGTGGATTATTCTCCTATTCAGTGTCCTAGTGGCAAAAGCTAGTGTGAAGAACAGGAAAGGAAAATGTCACTTGAAGAAACCTGCTCCCCCCCGCCCCTCCCGCCCAAACCAAAACAACCCTCAAAACCAACTCTGCAGGAGCAGGAGGCTGTTTTAGAGTAGAGGCAGTAGACCACGTAATCACTTTGCTATAGAGCTGGGCAGGAGTTGTGGCTGTATTACCTACGACCCGGATACAACCTTTGTACTGATGGGGAGTCACAGCAGGATATTTGTAAACTGAAGCTAAATAGTCCATTAAGGGATCATGCTACTGCACTGTTACTTCTATCCTTAGCAAATGGGTATTTAACTAATAGGTTTAAAGAATAACACTTTTTATTTTACATGTTTCTAGTAAGGTAGTTCTGGAGTTGTAAAGACTCCCATGTGGAGCCCTGACAATCCTGATTTGCTCTGGATTTTGCTATAAGCACCTGTCATATGTGGTAGTGGTAGGTTCATAGCAACATCCTTTAGTGGAGAGATTACGAGGTAGGCACACACTTACAATAGGTTCTTCAAAATTCTGGAGCAACCTGAATGATGAAAATGGTCCCTAGGGGTCAGAGTGGATTTCCTCTTTATTTTCTTGAGGCAAGAGCATAAATGAGGGACCTCCCAGTCGATGATGCCCTGCCCGCAAGTGAATGATTTCCTCCTCTGTTTTCTTAGGACTTCATAGGACTCTCGTACCTTCTAATTCAATCTAAATCACTTGAGCAGGAATGTGTTGTTGAGAGCTATCAAGTGCCTTGTCCAGTTGCTAATCCTTTAACAAAAATATTTCAGATTTCTGATTTTATATTTTCATTGTCTCGTACATCCTGGGATCATACTGTGCTCGCTGGCAATATGCTGTTTGGGGTGAATCAGATATGTTATGGCACTGGTAACATGGACTGGAGTATCTCACTGGAGTCCCCATAATAATAATAATAGTAGGGAGTATGAGTCAAAGCAGGAGTGGCTAAGATTAACTCAGAGTTTCGGGGAGCCAAGAGGTGATTCATCCTTTGAAATAAAGAGAAGCTGCTAATAAACATTAATAGACATTTTCAGTTTTGTCTGCAGCATACCAGCACTTGCTGTAGATACTGGGGAAGCAACACAAGGAACTAAGAATATCGTACCAACAGCAGCTTAGTAGATGCACATTCAATTGTTGCTGCTGTGGATATCGGCACTCTCTAGTGTCAAGATAGAGCAAAAAACTGACTGGTTTTGCTAGTGCAGCAGCTGACTTTTTTTCCAGTCCTTAGTGCTGCTGTTTTACACTTGAGACTTGCTGGGCATTTCCTTGAATTACTGCATGTTAAGTGAATTTTGTCAACAACAAATATGTTTAATTTATAGTATTTAAAGTGGCAAATGACTCGGATAACAGGAAAGCCACTCTGAAGTAGATTCACTGGACAGAAGAATGAATTTGCTTTTCATAGAGTAGATGTGTTTGCTCCTCCAATTAACAGTAGTTTTTTGCATATCTGCCAAATCATTTTAACTCATGGGACCTCATGCTACTCTGCCTGCTGTGACAGTCACTCTGAACCCCTACTGCCTTGAAGCCAACTCCACAATTCAGTGCTGGACTGTACCCGGCTGTCGTCCCACATGCTTCCAGCTCATGGAGAACTTGCTTGCTTCAGATGAATAAGTGTGACACTTAATTTGCTCAGCTGTCAGACAATGCCTTGGACTTCTTTGCTGGTGTGTCCACTGGTAAGAGAGCTTTCATGCTTTCTAGTCACTGCAGATGTTTGGGTTGGTTTTATCTGGTTAAAGGAAAGAGAGAGGTCGGAGGTAGACTCAACAGTATCATGATAAACTCTAGTTAGTATCCAGTGTGATACAGAGATTTCTGCCCTCAGGGATTTTGTTCCTTCCTACACATTGCTCAAACTGGAAGCTAGCCTGTTGTGTCATAAACTGTCGTCTTTTCCTGGTGTATTGAATGCACATACAACTGCTACTTTTGTGGTCTGTGCAGTACCTCAGACCGTGGTGGCCACTGCTGCTTTTTTGTCCAGACAAAATTGTTTCATCGTGTAAACTAATAGCTTATGTTTCTTTTAGAAGCAGAGACAGGAAAGAAAGGCACAAGGATACTTTTACTGGCCATGTTTGTTTGTGTTCTTGGTTTTTAGAAATTATTTATTCATTTTTTCCAGTATCAGGTGTTTAAGTGGGCCAAGACCTACTTCACAGACATTTGCAGAAAAAAAAAAACCTCTCAGGCACTTTTCTTAACACCCATACACTCCTCTCATCTCGGTCACTCTAAAATTAGTGTTTTCAATACATGCTCTTAAGCTGTGGGTTTTGTTCTTTTTATTGAGAGGAAAAAGTGCAGGAATTTTCGTTGCAATTCATCTTCTGCATTATTGGTTTCTCATTGACCTTGTACCTGCTTTGAGGTCACCATTCACACAAATAACCATCCAACATTTTTCTCGGCTTTCCTATTTGTTTTTTGAACATAATTCTCCTGTATGATGGGGAAAACACCTTTGTATCTGTGAACTCAAAAGTACTTCTGCAATTTGTTACCTCTTCCAGTGCTCAGACATCTCAAATTCAATGTGTGCACTGTTAAATGCTCCCTAAATTCCTCCTCTCCAAAAAACAATTGGCTTAAAACCTTGAGAGCGCTGTTTGGTTTGTGTCTCTGTATGTCTGCTCTCACAGGAAAAATTATTTTCAAAAAAAGACTGTAAAGTACACACCTGCCCTTAGCATCTGATAACGTTTTACTTAAGTGGAAAACGTTGAGTAGATAGTTATTTCAGAGGGGCTGCCTCCACCCCTCCTTTTTCAGTTTTTTTTCTTTTCATGGCTTATAACAACCTGGTTTGTAAATTGGGCTGAGCTGACTCTGATTGCATATTTGACCTATATCTTGTTAAAGTATGTTGTTTGTTCTGATTACTTTGTGTGTGTGTGTGCAAGTGTACTGGTTTTGGCTGGGGTAGAGTTAATTTTCTTCATAGCAGCTTGTATGGTGCTATGTTTTGGATTTGTGCTGAAAACAGTGTTGATAATACTGAGATGTTTTCATTACAGCTGAGCAGAGCTTACATAGAGCCAAGGCCTCTTCTGCTTCTCACCCCACCCCATCACCAAGTAGGCTGGCGGTGCACAAGAAGTTGGGAGGTGACACAGCTGGGACAGCTGACCCCAACTGACCCAAGGGATGTTCCAGATCGTATGATGTCATGCTCAGCATATAAAGCTGGGGGAAGAATGAGGAAGGGGGGATATTTGGAGTGATGGCGTTTGTCTTCCCAAGTCAGCGTTACGCGTGATGGAGCCCTGCTTTCCTGGAGATGGCTGAACACCTGCCTGCCCATGGGAAGTGGTGAATGAATTCCTTGTTTTGCTTTGCTTATGCTTTTACCCTTCTGATTCTCTGCCCCATCCCATGGGGGTTGGGGTGGGGGAGTGAGTGAGTGGCTGGGTGGGACTTGGCTGCCTACAGGGGTTAACCCATGACAGTAAGTTGTCTTGCTCCAAACTTTTCATATCCACTCTCTTTAAATGAACTCAGGACTACTGTGCTGCATACAAAGAGTTTATTGATATGTCCTTCTTACCTAATCAAAAGTGGATAATCCTTGGCTGCAAGTGAATAATCTGCTCGTAAGTAAAACATTCAGATGACACTGTATGGGTAGCTACCATGTAAAATAGCACAATGGAATTATCTAAAAGAGAGATGGAATTAAGAGCATATAAATATTATTTTGTTTAAAATACATGTAAAACATTACTTGTGTGATCAGGGAAGCGATTGCTATCTTTTTTTTAATGCATTTGTGTTGCAGATTTTGTTAAATCAATAAGGTACCTGACTAGTTATGTCCCATCTAGCAACTCTTCTGAAAAGAGAGTTGTATTATTGTAGTAACATGTGTAATCTTAGTGAATTTCTATCCATCACAGGCACCAGAAATCTTTCTACCCTGGAAGCTGAATTACTCTGTACAAATACGTTGTTTTTCTTTCTCACAGTATCCATTTATTACATGCTACTTCTACAGCATTCAAGCAGATTAACTTTCCTGTCTTTCAGATTTGAGTACACACACGTAATATTTGTCTTTTTCCCAGGTAGAACTGATAAGCGTTATATAAATCAGATACTTCCTAAAACTGAATGTTACTCAAGAAAACTGCAAGTTTTCCCAAGTTGAGACATCTTTCTCCATACCTTCCTACAAAAGTTGTGTCAACTCTATTTAATTAGCAGTGATGTGATGTCAACTGATGATTGTACAGACTGTTCAGAGACCTTTGTGTTGCAATGTGGTGTTCCTTTTCGTTGTGGGATGACTAGATTGCAATGCAGTACTGGCCTCCATCATAACACAGTAAAATTTAACCCATTCATGTTCTGGAAATAATGGGGTTTGCCTTTGTGGAAAGGTTGCAGCTTGAATAATTTAATGGGGAAAATTTTAACCATGTTAGGATTCCTCAATAAATATTTCTTAGATGATAGTTAGCAACTTCTATATATACAACAAAGTTCACATTGTTGAACATGGAGTGAGAAGGTAAAGAAGAACAGAAAAGAGAGATGAGAATCCAGTTGTTGTTATGCTGAAGATATTTCAAGTTCTTTGTAAGGTAGAGAAATCATCAAAAAATTACAAGACAATTTACTGTTGAGCCAAGTATCCTAAGAAGTACTGAGCTCTCAAGCAGATGGAGTCTATGGTGTTTTTCTTCTACTCTAAACAGTTTATTAATTCCTTCCAATTAAATGTACATTTCAGAGTGGGAACATTCCTGTGGCCTTGCGAAAGCCAGCCAAACTTGAGGTGATTCATAGTAAGACTCTCCTTTGTGGGGATCCTGAATTAATCAAAATACTTATGGAGAAAATAATGCAGATATCCAACATCCTGAAAGACTCAACAGTTTTGTTCAAATTCTTTTTATATGGTCTGCTATTTTTATTCATCTAATTCTGCATGCACACTGTACATAAAATGATATTGCTATGTGAAATGAATGTAAACATATACTCCCCATCTTTCTGTTGTGTAATAAGTCTTCACATTGTTTTTAGTTTGGAAAATTAAAGTAGATTAGTCAGTTACTAATTATTTATTAAACAGAATAGTTGGCAGTGTAAGTTATTTTGGAAGTTTTCATCTCTGCTGGCTCCCAGTGGATCTCGTACTAACAGTGAGCTATTTCCCTTTACTTTAAGAGCACTTGGTGGCCTCTCTCTTTGCTGTCCCTCTTCTTTCACACTCAGCTGTGCAATGGACTTCATCTGTGTCCTGATATTGATTATTTGTTCAGAAAAGTGGTGGAAAAAACCAAGGAAAAAAAAGCAAAAATAAACTTGTAGTTGCTTATGGTTTTGCATGTACAAATACAAAGAATAAGAGGAATTATTTAGTATAATCCATTGAGCCAGAAGCCAATACAACAGGGTGAAATCTGTAAAATAAAATTCAGATTTGAATATATGAAAGCTTCTTAAGAGTGAAATCTGTGAAGAAAGTGACATTTGATAGAAGTTTTGGAAATCCCAACATGGTGCATTTTTATAGAACAAACTACACCAAATCCTGTCTGTAAACAGCAGCCTGTATTGAGATATGCTGGATGATCTAATCCAGCAGGTCTGTCTAGGTTTTTTTTTTGAATGGCATAGAAGGACTAGATGCCAAAAATACAGAAAAAAGTTAACTTTGAAATCCTATACTAGTGTTCCAATTATCTGATGTGATAATACCCAGCAACAAGAGGAACATAAGCTGGTATTAAGGTGAACTGCAAAATGAAAACTCACTCCGAAGTTTCATTTAAATCCTTCTACTAGGTAACTTATTTCGCACTCGATACAAGTACACATTTTCATTGTAACTTTTCATTATCTTCTTTGAAAACTGTGACTTTTTCACCAGAAATTGGGTTTATGTGACCTCGGATATCAGAGAATATTATTTTTGAAGGTTTTGATGGTGAAAGTTAAATGAGTTTACAAAGGACGATATTACTATAAAGCTTATTTAAACTTATTTTATGCTGAATTTTCTTTGCAGTTTGCCCAGTGGGAATATTCAACACTCACATTGAAAAAGCTCCTTTTTCAATTTTGTTTTTCAATTCACATTCGAGATTACTTTGAAGAAGACATGACTTCTTACAGGTAAACAGAGTACCAGAGCTGTGGAAAAAAGATGAAATTGTTCTTTTGATTGGTTTCATAGCATGCCTTAAAAATTAGAGGCATTTTAGGAAGGTCAGAATGACTTTTCCAAATTATGTTGTCTGATGCTGAGAAGCAGCACCAGGTTCCCTAAAGTCCTGTAGATAGTCACTGATAAAGTAGAGAATATAAGGGAAACTACTTTGATATTGCTAGTGTTGTGTAATCATTTATTCGGAATTTTAATGATGACCAAACACACTGCACAATTTGGACCTCATTGGTATATCTGGAGGGTGGTTGTAGAGTAGAAACCGTACAACTTGTTTCCGTTTGCTGCCATTGGCAATCCTGCACTAGAAGTACATGCGTCTCAGCTGGGAAAAAAAACGGTCTTCTGTCATTAGGCAATAGAATTGAGCAACAGATGCGATCTTGTCCTATGATGGAGAAATGAGTTGGTTTTTTGGAAATACACCAGAAGGTCAAGAACTTTTATGTAACATCAAAGCCAAAGGACTACAGAACAGGCTGCTGCTTTGTAGAGGTAGCAAGATTATTCATGTTTTTTACAGTTGTTTTGAGGATAGATATCTTCTAGGCATGAATCAATTTCAGATGGTGGGAACAGCTTTCCATGTTGATAGGGATATCTCATGACTGCCTGCTTTCTTCTGACAGTGATAGTGACTGCTATCAGAGACAGGATATGGAAGTTTGACAATTCCTGTGTACTCTCTGATACATTCACTGTTTACATAAAGCAGAGAGAAATACTTTCAATCTACAGGGCTTCTAGTTTTAATGGAGAAAACAGATCCCAAAAGAGTAACTGAAAAGGCTGTGTACCAGAGAAGTACTTCATAAAACATGCAGGAGCAGGAGAAGCTGCATGCATTTCAGACGTAACTTTTTTACCAATTGTTCTTTCCTCGCCCTGTAGGTGGAAGGAACAGAAAAGACTATGCTGTCTCAATTTTTAGGTTTTCATAACAGTTTTGATCCCTGTTTTCTGTTTAAAAACAACAAACACCATAAAACAGCTACTGAATGTTCCCATTTATGTCATCTGCCCAGCTGTAGTTGGTTCTAGGGTTCAGGATCTGCCCTGTTTACAGTGACTGAAATCGATAGATTTTTCTAGTTCATTGGATTTGTTTCTAACAGTGTAAATTAATTCTCCTGCATCGCAATCCACTTTTTTTATGTGGAAGTGTTTTAGGAAAAAGAACAAGATTAGAGTAATTACTATACAAAGTGTTCCCAAAAAGCCCAGCAAACAAAAGGAAGCCAAGATTGCGACAGATAAGGAATGTCATTACGAACATAGCTCAGGGCTATTGTGACTTGTGGCCATAAACGCAGGAAGTAATTTTCCTCCTGGATCCCTTTTTAAATATAGGAACAAAATAAAAGTCTGGTGATTGTAGGTATGGTGCCTGGGAGATATTGAAAGGTCATATAAATGTCTAGGCAGTGGGATGGGGGTATCCTCATATTTTAGGCACAACAAGAGCTTTTGAAAAGATGAATGATTTTTGTTTGCATGTATATGAATTCATAACTCCTAACTGTTAATTTTTTTAGGATGTTACCGCTAATACACTAGCATCTGAGGTGGAATTACATAACTTCTTAACAGCGCTGCCTTTCGTAACAGTCAAATAATGTGGTAGGACGTCCCTGTTCCTATGCTCTGAACAGTATGTTCACAGAATCACTTAGAAAAACTCTTCACTTCTGTTTGCATTATGTCAACTACAAGAAGTACATGCAGAAGCTTTAGGCGTTTTACTAATTAACTGGAGAACTGTCTAGGTTGATTAAAACCCCAGACAAACACCATATATATGAAACAAATTAACCCTGCTGAGATAATAAATCAAAACAATTTAATCTCCAGAACTTTTACCACCTTCTTTAGTACAGATTAAATAGTGTATGTGTATATGTTTATCTCTACACATGCAGTGTATATGTTTATCTCTATGTGTGTTATTCTCTATGATTAATAGGTAGTTTTCAGCTTTTATTTACAGTTCAACCAACAGTACTTTCACTGCTTTCTCAGGAGACTTTATTATAAACATTTATGTTTGTATATTATACGCATGCTCTTTAATCTGCCTATAAATATATTCTTTATAAGGACTTTTTTTGGTTTAAAATGCTAAAGTTTAGCTAAGTATCTTGCTATTGGGTTTTTGACTCAACCACATGTTTTTCATGTTGCATTTCACAGTTAATTCTTGCAAATTCAAACTGGCAGCATGTTCAGCAAAAAAACCCCAACAAACAACAGTTTATTGCTTATCTGGCCATCTCATTTTCCAGTTGCATAGTCCCTGCAGTTCACTGATTTTTCCTGAATGTTTTGAAAAATGAAATTTTATCTGTAAATATTCTTCCTTTACTACTTATTCTGCATTTAATTTAATTCTTCCCCAAATCTTTGTTTGTATTAAACCCTGAGGGCAAACTGATTGCTTTCCTTTTAGATTCAGATAAGCAGCTCCCAGAACAAAAGGAAATGAAGTTTTGGTGAGATAAACAGAGTTTGCACATTACAGGAACTCTTCCTTTAAAATTCAATCTGCAAATCAAGGTTCTTAGCATACGAAATGACAACACCTGGAGAGAAATGGTCTTCTGTGAGGTAGCTGGGAATGGGGTTAGGGTTGGTGGTAATCTTGCAGGTTGTTTCATTTCTTAGTATTTCCCAGAGAAAGTGTTGTTTTGCTTTCCTCCACTAATTAAATGCTTGCTAGATGCAAAGCGCAGCACTAGTTTGTATACAAAGGACAAGTCAAGTGGTTAAAGAGCTACCCAGAAGTTTGTTTCAATGCGCCATAGCCATTAAGCACCCACATGAATTTTGCCATACAAAATACTATCTCCATTAAAGAAAATTGTAAAAGCCTATAGATTTCTTGAAGGTAGGATTTAATCTTTAATGTCTCCATGTTTCAGGTCCTCCCCTGTAGATTGTAGTCATTCTTTACTGCACAGCCAAGCATACAAAATAAAGAATATGCTTCATTAATGTGAAAATGGGAACTGTAGTAAAACATAAGATAGCAATGCAGAATATGATTGCGAGACCGGGCTTTCTATAATTTCTTTCATTTTGCTTAAATTTCTCTCTGTCTAGATCCCCAGCAGGATTATGGATAGTGCAGAGAGAAATAATGAAGTAATCGGCATTCCAGTAATCGTACAGTGGACTCGGGAGGAAAGCATGCAAGCAAATTAATTAACGCATATTTCATTTCATTAGGGGTTAGAAATTATGTTGATCAGAATATAATCAAAAGCTGACAGTTGATAATTTTTGTCTCAAGGGAAAAAATGTTTAATTTTAAATTGAAGCATTTAAATTAAAAAAAACAACCTTAGATTTGTTGAAAGGAAAAGTTTTAAAACTTACATTTGTAACATTTCATTTAAATAATTTTTTTTCATAATTTATAAATATTTTTTGAAAGAAAAATGCTGACAAAATTCATGTATGTTTTCCAAGTATTTTAGTGACATTATACTGGCATTTTACCCTTATCAAGTTCTGGGGGGAAAATTTGATTCAGGCTTTGATGTTAAAAGGAGATAAGGTAGCTTACAACACAGCCTTAAGTCAAGATTGACTATTGCTAGCTATAACAATGTAAATTTGAAGTTAAGATATTCAAAGTCTTGTGGGGAGTCTTCTAAAAACTAGCCCAAGATGCTACTTTTTGGGAAACTTGCCACAGGACTGTAAAATCATCACTGCAAATTTCATCACGATTCTCATGAAAAGGCTTGTTTTTTTCCCCTAGGCTGCTCTTCCTAGAAGAGGCTTGCCTACGTAGGCCATATTCAGTAAAAGTCGTATTTCTGATGTTCTTGGTAAGTGTTTTGAGAGAGAATTTTGCTTTTGCTGTGGTATTATTAGTCACATAAATGTTTAGGGGCTGTGTCAAAACAAGAGCTAAGTAAGAGATGAAAACAGAAAACATTGTGTAATGTTTCTGTTGTATCATTTTGTGTTATTTGGAATTTCAGTTCTATTTCTTTACTTCATTATTCACTCTTTGTTTTCTAGTTTGATTTTTAAATGCCTTTGCCAATCCCAGCCAGAAGCTGCCGGGTACTGTTAACTTTTGAAAGTTCCACTTCAGTATGGGCAGTTTGAGAAAGAGGTTTAGGATCAAGGTCAGTGGTTTGGTAGAGACCCAAGAACAAAGAAAGAGGCTCCAACAAGCTGCTGGATGAAAGAGGCGCTTGAGTGTGGTCTAACAAAGAACAGGAGGAGAAGGAATGAGGCTCAGAATTACCTGCCCCTGTAAACACAAATAATTTCTCATGTTCTTGTTCTGTCTTCTGCTGAGAAGAGCATGTTGGGAGAAGATGAAGAAAGGGCAGTCTGCCTGTCAGCCACTTAGTAGTTCATCAGTTTTCCCTGTGTCCCTCCCCAAGAAGGCCACGTCTGCAAACGTTGTAGCAGGATGTTGGGTCTTACTTACAACAAATGTCATTTTTCTGCAGCAAACTTTTTTACTTAAATTAGGGCTACTGCTTTTACACAGTGCTATTTCTGATGAGGATACATTTAGCATGGAATTGTCCTAGGAAGTAGGAATTTCACAAGGCATTTTACTTGCAGTGTTTTTCTCTGTCTTCTCTTGATGTTTGGTTCATAGACCTTTTGTTCTTCTGTAGCATTGGCTGGTGCAAGGTTTCTAGTAAGAGAGAGGGCGTTCATATTTATTAAGAAATCGTTTCAGAGCATATCAGAAATCACAAATTGTTTGGAAACCAAGGATACACGGAATCCTATGATTCAAATCATACAACTCCAGAGAAAGAAAATAATTTTTTATAATGAACTAACAAAGAAAATAATTTTTTTATAATGAACTAACAGCAGACAGCTAAAAGGCAGAGAAAAAAAATCTGAAGCCAAAAGAGAGAAAATTATAAATGTACAATTTAATTCCCCCAGAATTTCAGTAGCTCTACACTGGCAAGTGCCCTCTGTGGTTTGGAAATTAAGTATCATTAAAAGTTAATCCAGTAGGCTTTCCTCCTCAGGCCAAGTGTAAGAAAGAAAAGCAGAACATGCAAGCCTGGTCATGTCTTACAAACATCTTCCTGCGTGGTCAGGATGTGGGCTTGCTAGTCATCCTTGTGCCTCCATGATCCCATACCAGTGCTGATGCCAGTGCTCCCTCGTGGTATGGACTGGCTCAACCTTCTGAAAGTTGAGTCACGCATACTGTGAGGTACAGAAGACTGTGGAGAAGCTCTTGGATTACTTGTGCCACTTTATCAGCAGCTAGCTTGTTTACAGGGACAGCTCATTGAGAAAGCCTGTAATGTGACCAAATGGGGTGAACATCTGGCAGTGAAGGAACAGGGGCAGCGTGGGTATAGTCAGGTTCTTGATTCCACTTTCTTTTCCCTTTTCACCTGTCATCCTAAGTTTCAGCCCTATGTGTGTATTTAACCATGACCTCCGAAGCTGCAGCTTTTCAATAAGCTTACTTGCGTTACTCTTGTTTTACACAGAAACAGAAGGTGGCATACATTTGTTCCATTTTTTTTCATGGAGCCTGTGTAGTAAAAGTGATTATATGTAAGCTGGAATAAACCCCCAAAGCAACAAACACACACATGGAGCTATCTAGTCTGTTTCTTTTTTCAAAAACTTATGAATTACAGGTGGTACAGGACACATGCTTGTTAATACATATTGCCACATATGATAGCAGAAATATTGCAATTCAGCCTTTTTTTCTGGAGCTTCATCCGTAATGATGCAATGTGGCCTTAAAAAACCTGCCTGGCTACTTTAAGTATTTACAGGAGAGTAAGGAAGGCATGGTATGCTCTGTTACGTAGATGTTTTTAAATATTAATAGAAAGAAATGGTCTTTCAACTCTTTCCCCAGTCATTTTCTTTCCTTCTAAAATATATTGTACATTGAAGCCTAACCTGTTTGCAATGTAATATCGTAAATGTATGTGCTGGTTTTGCCTGGGATAGGGTTAATTTTCTTCATAGTAGTTAGTATGGGGCTATCAGTATTCCACTGTGAGGGAGGTGAAGGAGCAGCTGCGTGGTGCTTAGTTGCTGGGGTTAAACCACGACAATGTATGACAACTAGTGTTCAACAGAAAATAGAAATCATATTTGAATATCAGTTACTAGTTAAAATATAAAATTGCTACCCCTACACAATAGGGTGGTCACAGCACTTAGTTATGCAGGGTCAAACTGAGTTTCAGTTCCAAACAGGTCATGGATTCTTGAGAGTAGATGATATGAGCTCAGGCTAGTGATGCTGGAAATACTTTCTATGATGTAACAGATACATTATCTTTGAAATAGAAGTGTTTTGCCCTGAGCTTCCTACCTGCTCAGAAAAATAATGTAAGTGCATCTAATACTCCTAGTCTCAAACAGACCAAACAAATTGAGGATTGTGTTTATGATTGACAGTAAAATTTTCATATGAAGCATTTTTTTATCTTTTGGGTAAAATGAAACTTCTACTTTTCCCCTTAATGCTAAAAAATATTAAAAGCCTTTTGAACATGATACTAGCACAGCCAACAATATCTTCTGAGAAATAAGGGATTACAGAGAAATTAGAGGCATGAGAATATTTTACTAATTAAGAATTTGATCTTTTTTTATGTGAAGAAGCCTGCCTTATTAAAGTAATCCCATTTAATTTGCCTTCCATCTTGAAAATTGTCTGCTTTTGCAAAGCCAAAAAATACTGTATCTCAGTAAATGCTGCAGCAGGGGCCTATGAGTGTAAGTTCCCTCCTTGGCCTTTCAGTCCATTTTACCAGCTTGTTTTCTAAGCTCGCAGCCATGTTTTTTGCCATGATTTCAAACTGCAGAACTAGGACCAGCCAAGGATGTACTTGGTGCATACTCCAGACCAGCTGATCAATTCCTGCCGGTGCACGGGCCAAGAAAAGGGGAGGAAGGCAGGTACAGTAATGTCCCCAGACCTCCTCCTGGGCAGAGCTGATGTTGGAGGGATATACAGGCATTCCGATTATTCTAATTCATTCCAGTCTGTCAAGTCTGGAGTTTCCTTAATGTACCAGTATATCCCTGCCTGGGAAGCCCTTTGAAATGAGATACCTCCTCTTCTCAGCTGATTCCAGGCCAGCCTAGGAAAAACCCCTCCTTTTCTCAGACTGAATTAGATGTGTTCTTTCCGTCCATCAAGGGTAACTCATAAACAATGAAGGCATTGTGCATGGTGTCCTCATGCTGCTAGCAGCACCAGTTTTTTTCTACCGTAAATAGAAGTTTCCCTTCCTTCATCCGGATGTGCACATGGAAGCAGGACCTCTACTGTTTCAGGCAGTGGCCAACCTCACAACTAGTTTCAGGTTTGGGTTTGTTTGCTTGCTTGGGGTTTTTTGTTTGTTTGTGTGTTTGGGGTTTTGGTTTGTGTTTTTCTGTTACACTGCAGTTAATACTGTTGTTATCAGTTACTTGGTATGAGATAAAATCCTGCAGCCCATTCTTTGTATAATTTCTAAACGTTTTGTTCTGGCATGGGAAGTGGAACTTTGCAGCCACACTCAGTGATTGCAAGAGAAACCAAGAACTTTGCATCCCAAAAGGCATTTTGCCTTATCTCCCTTCTGACCCAAAGCCTAGAACTTACTTTCTTTTAGGAAGGAAATTCCTAGCCATCTGCTGTACAGTGGGTCTTTATGCCATTGCTGGCCACAATCTGTCAAGAGCAATTTGTCAACAGATTAAAGTTCAGGCTGGTTGTGGGATGCTATGTTGGTCTGCAAGTTCCAGTAGCACTATAGTATGGCCCATGTAGAAGGTGTTAAAAAAGTAATGTGCAGAACTGTAGAACAGGCCAGGTTGGAAGGGACCTTGATAGATCATCTGGTCCAACCTTTCATGGGAAAGGGAGCCTAGATGAGATTATCTAGATAGTCTAGAACATCATAGAGTCCTCTGTCCCAGCGGAGATCCCTCTAACAAGGCTTTCCTGCAGCTTGGGTGGATTCTTGTCTGTCTCCTGACCCTTTATTCTCTTCCCTGGAACTGGTTCATGTTCTTCCCCCATAGGAATTTTGACACTTCATCTCTCAGGCTTTGGACTGATCTCCAGCCAGTGCGTGACAAATTCCTCTTCAAGTTCTTCTCTATTTAGTCATCTGGTGAATGTGTTTTGCCAGAATTCAAGTGAAACTAACCCAATACCAGTCTGATTCTAAATATGGAGGGAAACACTCTGATTCTGTGTCCGCTAAGGAGACCTCAAGCTCCACAGATCACTGCCTTAATGACTACCTTTACTTCACCTTCTCATCCTTGACCATCAGACACCCTACCTAAAAGTGTAAAAATGTGAAGTTGTAGGTGTGGAAAGGTTGAATATGAAAAATAATAATGTGATTTCATTTCAGCCTGGCACTAACAGAACATGAAGTTAAAAACAATGCTTTACTAGATAAGGAAGAACTGATTGCATGTAGAGAGGCCCCAGTCCTCAACTATCGAATGTTCTATCTGACTCTAGCCCACATCATTTAGAACAGGAAACCCAGAAAAATCTGTTTCCTCCAGATCATGTTGACGTAATGGTATACAAGGTAATTAATATTCTGGATTTCAACCTGGCCCATTGGAATTCTCAAAGGCAAAATGAGACAAGAAAGCAAACAAAACATTTCCTTTCTTTTCCAGAGAAAGATAAATAAGAACAGCTAAGCAAGCTTTGACAAGCTTTAAAATCTGATATGAGATTGGATTGTATTATACCACCTAAAGAGGATGCCAGACTCATCAAATTGATGAGTTGTTTGTTCCACGAAATAAACCTCTGTTTTAGGAGGAGAAAAATAACAGTTGGTGACTAGAAGCTCTTTTAATCCAGAACTGAAATGCTGTCTATGAGACTACAAGCTGATGGTTTAAAAAGCCTAACCATTTGCTAGACATTAGAGGAAGCATAAAAAATCATCTCTCAAAACATTTATTGTTTTTTTGTTGTTCTCGAGCCATTTAGTTAGGAGACAACTCCTGGGGGTATGAAATCTGTAGGAAAATAGTGGAACAGATCTCTGAATGGTGGAGACCAATTATTTCAGTATTACATCCAACTTTAGCTTAAAAAACAAATAAATGTGCTTGAAATTTACTACCCTTTGCCCTGTCCTTTCCCTAATTCGACTAAGCAGTCGGAGAGAGCGAGACAGAATGTGCTTTCTGTCTCTGCATAGAGGTGGCTATCGGTATGCAACAGGCTAAAGTCGATGGTACTTGAGCTTGCCCTTTTGGTATATCTACCAAGTTCTGCTATCGGGGAAGGTACAGTATCCTGGTGGATTTTGAAGCAGTTCTTTTAATCAAAAGTGTGAGGTATGGCAAGAGGTTTGCTTTTTACCAGCTTCAGGTTTTTCCCTTTTCTTTGGCCACCAAGTAAGAGGGTGGTGCAGGATGTAAAAAAAAATACACTGATCTCCACTGGATTTAATGAGTATAGTTTTAAAACTAATTTTCTACAAATTTATCACTCCATTTCATTTTTTTGATATGTGAGTAGAGTTAAGTATCCAACAACAGATACACAAAACCTTCAAATGCTGCCAAAGAATACAAGTTATACAAGCGGGCATGTCACAGGCTGACTTAGTGACTCAAGTCTTGGCAGCTGCCCTATAAACAAAGCTACTGAATTGGTTTGAATCTGTCTAATCATAGAACCTCTTATGCAGCTCACTTTCAAAGATATGCTTTAAAGAATTACTAGAGAGTGAAAATTTGATTAAAATGCATGAATTACTAATGAGTTGAAAAATTAGAGTAGGCTTTAGAAATCCAATTATAATAGTTGTATTTCAGTCTCCAAGTTTTAATCAGACATGAATACATGCTAACTCTAAAGCAAAGATTTGCAAATCAAAATGCATTCTCTTTCTGTATTACTGTAATTTGCATTTCTGCTTTGGGACTCAGACTCCAACCCCTGTGCCAAACACCACTGTCAGAACTGCTGATCACCTACAAAAACTGATTTGGAATATCAGGCAAATATTGAAGAGCCAGTAGTGTAGGTTGCTTTGCAGATGATTAGAGGCCTGTACATACATTCTGAGTGTTTTAAATATATAAAAAATAACAGCATGCAAAGGGGGAAAAAAAAATAAAGTAAATAATTAGAAACCAAGAACTATGATTCTGCAGGTCAGATCTTTCCTCAGAGTTATTATAGTATAGAAGTAGCTGAGTTCCAAGAAAGAGTAGTCATCCTGCTTATTAACTGTTATTTGCCAGTTTATAAAAGTGTAAAATGTATTTATACTACAGAGTTTGAATAGCAATGAGTGTTAAGTATTAGTATTTGTTGAGGATACCTTTGCTAGCATAAAATCGCCTGCTTAATTGATAGCAACTCCCCTTAAGCAAATCCCTATAAATATTGAAAATTTAGAATGATTACTATACTATAATGCTGAAGTCTTTATAGGTAGATTTGTGCTAATCTGCACCTGTGACTCTAAGGTCTCATCTTATGACAGCTCTTTCTTTCTCTTTTCATTTCTTCTAGAATGTTGTTTGTTGACTTCCAGAACTGGGGACTTGGTCACCTCTCCCTGGAGAGGAGGGAAAAAGTATTTGTGGTCCATTTGGTTTGGCATTGGCGTTTCATTTAGAAATTGAGTGTGATATATCAGTTTATGCATATTTTCAACTACCATTAGCAAATCTTTGTGGTTTTTCGTATCCTCTGGAGCAGCATTTACCGTTAGTTAGTGCCCAAGTCCATGCAAGTTAACGCTGTCTTCTGCATTTTCCCCAGAATTGTGCAGCTCAGAATCTGTGACCCAAGACATTTGGAGATGAACCTTAGTTTTCTGGGATAGGGCAAAAAATGACTTTTAACTGAATGTTTCTCTGAATATCCAGAAATTAAGGGAAGCTGGAGGCAAAGAGCTAACTAAGACTAAGACAGCTAACGAAACCTGCTTTTCTCCAGAAGGCAGAGAGCAATGTCATGCAGGAGGCATTGGAGTGAGGCAGAAAATTCCAACTCATTTCTATGGGGGATTCTTGCATAGTTCTTGCCTTCTCTGACAAGTGCTGTCCAAAATGCTTAGTCCTCATGGGAAGATTTGGCAAAGAAGGAAAGCTCCACGCCTTCAGGACCTATATGCAGTTAATGCTTCACTGCTATACGCTATCTCATGACTTTTTGTCTATAGCACAGTGCTAGACTCTGATTCAGTTGACTTGTACACTGGTTTCAGTCCTACTGAAGTTGGTGGGATCTAAGCATTTCCCTGAAGCTGAGCATACATTTTCAAATATTGCTTTACATACCGATGTTTCTGCAAAATGGCTAATGTTTCAGTGCCAAAGTTCCATTCAATTTGAGAACAAAAATATTTTGTTGTAAATGCAGCACCGAGGCTTGAAATTTACAGAAATTAAACACATTTGGTTTATTTAAACCACTGTGGTTGCTTTTCAGGCTATCACCAATTGAAAATGTATTGACAAAGTCTAATATGTTTTTAGTCCCTGTGTCTGTTAAACAGACTCCACAGATCTTTGTTGGCACCCTGTAGTATTTTCACTTATACTACCAATGTATTTTCATGGTCAAATGTTCTAAGAAACTCTCCTTGGAAATGAAGTTTGAATTTTGTTCCAGCGTGTAGAGTGATTACTGAACCATTTTTCTTCCTTAAGGTATATAAATACTTTTTTCCAACAGTATAGTATGATGACAGCTTGAGGGAAAATTAGTGGCCAAAAGCAACCTTACTATTCATACCAATATATATACAGACTCTTTGTTGCTCATACAAACGAATCTTATTTTTTCAGCCACAGAGTTTGCACCATGTATGCATCATAGGCAAATAACTATACTGGAAGAAATAGCTACTTATTGTCAGTTCAGCTTAGTAGTACAAACTTTGTGCTTTATGGAAACATTTTGTTCCATATTTGGTTTTTTTGAATGTTTGGCATATTAGACATAATGAGGAGTGACAAGGAATAATGAGGCTACTCAGATGATATATTTGATGATTTTTCAAGGAACACAGTCCCAGAGATGGGCCTCCTGATCACATTTTTAGGTTTGGCTGCACTGTAACATAATTTTTTTTTTAAGCCGAACTTGCTGTTGCATTCAGTGGACAGTTCCGTTCAATAAATGCAATGGCAATGTATGTTCTCTTAGGCTTTTTTTTTTTAATTGTCATTATTCTTTGGATGAGTAGCTTTCAAAGGGAAGTTGTTTTTTGGGGAGTTTTGAGGTTTTTGTTTTTTGTATTCCCCTTTTACAAGTAAAAATAATAATAGTAGCAGCTCAAAAAACAGGAGGAAAACCCATATAAAAAAAGTAGCTTTGTCCTGCCACAAAGGTGGACTTGATGATCTTAAAGGTCTTTTCCACCATAAATGATTCTATGATTCTAAAGACTGCCATGAAATATTTGGGATTTGTCCAGTGCATAGAATCACAAACATTTCAGTGACTGTGAAATTTATCTGTCTATGATAATATAAAAAATAATATATAAGAAATTATAACAGATAAGGCAATAGATTTGCCTCAGCAGGTAGAATTTTAGGTATACGTAATATGTCAAAGATTATAAATCACTGTGTGAGTGTTTAAATTAAAGAGCAAATCTAATTTTGATATACTTCAGGAACTGAGAAGAAAAATGAAATTGCAAATTAGACTCAGACTAGGTGAAACCTGCTCAATGAAATGTATTTTATACAGATTTAAGCATATTCCATGAACTTCACAGAACAGATTTGGCAGATGACCATCACTGAAAAAATAATGCTCTACAACTTTTAGAAAAGTTACTAACCTCAGGTACAGGCATAGTTAGTGTATGTTGCTCTAGAACAAAAGATAGTTTCTATTGTATGTGTAATCTGTGAGTGTGTAGATATATAGATACATATATTTGGAGATATGTATATGTGCGTGTATATATATCCATGTAAAAAAATAGTCATGTACAGGGGAAGTAAAAATGAAAGTGTAGTAGTCCCTGTATGAAGTCAATATGTACTGTTCTTCCTCTAGGAAAATGTGAGTATTAGATGAAGTGTTGGTGTAGCATTGGGCACGTGTGAATGCTACCCTAGCTGCATTTTCTCTAGCCTTGCATTAATACATACCAGGGAAAGTAACTCTCTTAAAGCAAAACAACAGCAATAGTTTTGATAAGTGTCAACTAATTTGTAAGCATCGCTGAGGGCAGTGTATTTAAACAGCCGTACAAATGCAGAGAAGAAAAAAAGCTCCATAAAGGAACGCTATATCTGTTTGAAGTGAAACTGCCAGAAGGATTTTGTACAAGGAAGCTGATTCACTTTTGTAACAGCTGTTCCAAAATAAGTGGCAGAGAGTTCAGTATTCTCTTCCCATCTGTGGGTCTTTCTTGAGAACTGCAGCATTCATGCGTATGTGAGGTTAACCACTTGTAGTGTGAATTGCAGAAATAAGTCTTCAAGGTCAAACGCTGTACGAGATTCTGAAGTGTTAGTCATTTATGTAAATAGGAATGGCTAGATAAGCTAAAATACAACTATATTTCTGAAGAGTTTTACATTCCTATGTTCCAAAAATATCTTTATTTCTTCCTCTTTTCTGTGGGTTTTGTTTGCAGCTGTGGGAAAGTACACTCAAAGTTGTCTTTGTGCTTTTTTTTCTGAAAGTAGGCAGAAGTGTGCTCATTCTTCTGTCTTATAGTAAAGAGTTCAAAGCTGTGTAACTGAGAGCCTTATTTCCTGTTCTTCTTTCTTTAGTTTCTCAAGATTGCGGCTGCTGAGGAAAGCTCACATTGCAAAGAGAAAAATGCTGCTGAGATACTTTGAGCCAGTGAAGTGGAGCATCATGTGAGCTAATAAACTGACCTTACAGTTTGTCTGAAATCAGTGAAATGAGTGATGTCTTCAGTGAACATGTTCTTGTGACTGCTGAAGAGGCGCAGTTGTGTTTTTGTGTAGCTGGAGTGTAGTTCACTGTTGAAAAGCTTGTGTTTAAGGCAGTCCAATGGTAAGATGCAGAGAAGGAGGTGGCAAGGTCAGGGCGATAGATAAGGGATTAGACAGATCTTTTGCATTCTTCTTGGATGTCACTGTAGTAAACCTCTGCTTCATGAGGCTAAATCTAGAGCCTTGAACCATCCAGAAATCCTGGACCAGATGTCAGACCTGTCACCAGATGATCATCCTGTCCTGTGTGGCCTCTCTTCTGGGTGAAAGCAGGAGGGCTAGGAACCCTCTGATGAAAGCAAAAGCTGAAAAAGTGCAATTCTGTGGAAAGAAATTAATTCTGCCTCTGCAGTGGTGGTAACCTCTGTGAGGTTTGCCCAGCAGATGCCAGCAGTAAATTAGCAGAGAGCTTCTGGAAAAATAAAAGGAGCTGAATATGTAACTGTTGTGAATGCTTCATTGCTTAAAGAGTGGTTGCTTGAAATAGATTATTTTTTTTTAATTAAGGTTAATTTTTACTGTGAAGATTCTCATTTTATTCTCCGAATCTCTGAGAATACTGTGTTAGACTGTCTCAATACAAGTCAGAAACATCCAGGTTTAAATTTGGTCTACATTTCATAATAATGGCCTTCCACAAACAATGGGGTTAAGTTACTTATTTTAAAGATGTTTTATGCTTAGCCTTTTTGCATCTTATGTATTTTTACCTGACCTGTTCTCTTCCTGTTTATTATCCCCTTCAGAATAAGAGAATAACTCTTCTTGTTTACTGTCCCTCTCAGTTTGAATAACAAATTTGACCTGACATTAAGCTGCTCCTTATTGTACTGGAGGTAAAAAAATAATAAATAAAAAACTAAAAATCTAAGTCATATGGTATTATTCTTCACTTTCATTGAACCATCTGGACTTCTGGAGCTAGAGCTGAAAACTGTCAACATCTCTTGATGCAAAACAAATAGACTTAGCTAAAAGGGAAGTTCAAGCTGGCAAATCATCCTGTAGAAAGTTTAGAGTAGTTCAACACTGGAGGAAGGAAATCATTATCTGTCAGAAGAGCCCCATCCTGCCCAAAAGCCATAGCATTAGATATCTAATGCTCTTCCTTTAAAGATTAGGCTCATATTCAAGATTTCAGTGGGAACCAGATTTTGGTTTTACTAAAGTTTATTTTTGGTTTGCTGTTTGTAAAGCTTATGTTCCAAGCAAGTGGAAGAGGTCTAGTCTCTCATATGATGACTTCCTTAATGTAAGGAAACTGCAAGGAGGACTTGTTACTGCATGGATCACCCCCTCAGTAATAAAATTGATGCACATATGATTTTACGATACAGATAATACATGTAAATTCCAGGTCCTTCTGAACTGTACGGAATATAATGTGTTATCCACGTAATTCTGTTGATGACTGTGGTTATGTACCTTTTCAAAAAGATTTCCTTGAATCAAGACGTTAAACGATACAAATAAAGTAACACTGTCAAGTCACAAAGCGGTTGAAACACCTTATGATTTGGGCTTTCATGTAGGATCATAAGCACTGAAAAAAAGGAGTTCACTAGTAATATTTATTTTTTTACTTTTAAAAGATTCCTATTTGAAACTGTAAGAATGCACTGAAAAGTAAACTTGTGTCACATGGGATTGAATGTTCATTACAAATAATGATTGTTATATGAGTCTAGATTATTACTTGTCATTTTATGTTCTTGGCAATTACTGTATCTCATTTAAAATATTTATTTTTCCTTTTGGCTGAGTTTCTTTACAAAACTGGAACAGTCATCTTAAAAACTATGATCTCCCAGGCAAAATAAATTGAGTCTTGGAATTATGTCAAGACTTTTAACTAAAGACAAAGTTTAAAAGCAATCTTTGTGCAAAAATGAAACTCACTTTCTCCCTTTAACTCATCTTTCTACCTACTGCTTCTCTGGGTGTTTCTGTCCGTAAGTTAAACATATGCTCTTTTTCTTGCTTTCTGGAAGATTTCCAAAGGTTGGGGGGAAGTCTTACAGGAAATCTTTCCAAAACATATTTAGGACTTGCTCATCCTGTGCAGATAAAACCCTCAGATATGTTTTAATACAGACTAATTGAAACTGGAAAGCTATAATATTTCGTTTGGGGGCATTATTTTTTTTTTAAATTAAAAAGTAGAAATTTGATGGCTATTTTTCCTATTAGAATTTGCATTAAGAGTTTTACTTCATTGTTACTTCCTTGTTTCTTTCAGTGAGTTCCAGATGTGCTAATAATTTGAGATTTATCTTAGTATAAATGTTTATTTGATCAAATGAGCATGTATTGCATTCTGAGACTTCCTTATCGGATTATCAGATGGAAGTGAATGCAGTATCTGCCTTTCATGAAGTTTTCTGTATGCCTTTGATTTGAAAATGTCTGTCTTCACGTTACAAAAATAATCCAGACAAAGAGACATATACATACAAGAAAGATATGGCTTTAATTCTTTCCCAGATATAGGCTTAGATTTTCCAGGCGTCCTGGAGTCTAATTGCATATTTGGTTAATCTAATTTTGTCTTGTGTGACTATTGATATGCCACATAAATTGAATCCATTCTTAGAATACTGCCAATACACAGAATTAGAATTCTGTACCAGTGCAATACCACAGGTTGATTGTGCAGTGTCTAAAGTGATTGGTTCTAATTAAATTTCTTCCTGTTCTATTTCCTCTGGGGAGCATACATCAGACTTCTGGCCTCTTATGACTAACATTCTTAAATTATATATTCTTTCATTGATCCCTTGGAAAACTCAACCCTGCCCGTTTAACAGGTATTTCTTTGGGGGCAGCAAGGAGTAGAGATGAACAAAAGTTGTCAAGGCAACAGTATATCATCAACATACATACTGACATCTACAATATTCCCATCGTTATTTGAAGTAAGTTATTAAGAGAAGCTGCTGAGTTACTACTAATGTAGTGTGGTGTTTGCTCGTTACATCGTTTGAATGTACTATCATTATTATTTAACCTTCTCTTGTTTATAAATTACATTGAAATACTGCTTAACAAGGAGAGAAGCAGAGGTAGGTGTTTATCAGCGTTAGGAAGAAGCATACTGACTTTAAGTTTGCATCACATCTGCCCTGGTTTCAGCTGGGATAGAGTTAATTGTCTTCCTAGTAGCTGGTACAGTGCTATGTTTCTGAGTTAGGTATGAGAAGAATGTTGATAACACACTGATGTTTTCAGTTGTTGCTCAGTAGTGTTTAGACTAAGTCAAGGATTTTTTCAGCTTCTCATGCCCAGCCAGCGAGAAAGCTGGAGGGGCACAAGAAGTTGGGAGGGGACACAGCCAGGGCACCTGACCCAAACTGGCCAACGGGGTATTCCATACCATGTGACATCATGCCCAGTATATAAACTGGGGGAGTGGGGGCGGGGGGATCACTGCTTGGGGACTAACTGGGTGACAATGGGTGGGTGGAGAGCAATTGCACTGAGCATCATTTGTATATTCCAATCCTTTTATTATTACTGCTGTCACTTTATTAGTGTTATCATTATCATTATTAGTTTCTTCTTTTTATATTCTATTAAACCATTCTTATCTCAACCCATGAGTTTTACTACTTTTCCTGATTTTCTCCCCCATCCCACTGGGTGGGGGGGGAGTGGGTGAGTGGCTGCGTGGTGCTTAGTTGCTGGCTGGGCTTAAACCCTGACACCATCTTTTGCACTACTCTGTCATGTATTCGGAAATGCTCTGATTGTAATGAGACAAAAGTAGAAATTAATACAATCAGATCAGATAGCAGTTGTTAGTCCAGAGGACTATGCAGATGCTTTCAGGGATGCTGATGGTGTGGCTAGCATCATGTGTGCATTCAAAATAGGCTTTAAAAATAGTGTTAACATAGCCAAAAATGGAGGCGGGGGAAGAATGATGATTAATTCAAGGTATGTGCGTCTGCGTCTTTTCGTCTCCCCACAGTCTTATTACTCCCAGACTTCCACAGAAGGTAAATATTAGTGTTTCTGCTCTTTCAGTTACAATGCTGAAAAAAAAAAAATGCTTACATCAGTGAAAGTCAGTACTTCTAAGGAGGGTAAATATTAACTTTTCCTGGCTTTCCCAGTAGTTATTAAATCTTATGCTATGAGCTTCAATAAATTACCATGTAAAAATTTATTTTTGTCAGGCATGTAACCCATGGAATACCAAGGTTTGTTTCATAAATGTAGCTGGGGATTGACCTAGCTTCAGAAGGTCCAGTGGTGCTCAGGACGTAGGAAGCTCATTTTTTATTTTCATTGCCACTATATGACATGCTCCCTCTAAGAATATCTATCATGATACCAAAATGGGCATGTATAAAACACACCCCCCCCCGATTATTCAGGATTTAATTGAGATTTTAATCAATCAAGGCAAGAAATTAGATTTAAAGGTTTAGAAAATGAGATTTAATGAGTAAGTAGACATTTCAATCAATGGCAAAGTATTCATCCTTTTATATACAGAGAGAGAAAATTCATATATATAGCTATAAAAGAAAACAAAAATATTTCTGAACTATTTTATAAATAGCTAAAATCCAAGAAGATAAAAATCTGTACTTTCTTGTGTGATATGCAACATATTCGGCTGCATATATAAATGAGGAAAAAGAATTTTGCCTCTTGTTCTATTTTACATTTCATAAGAAAAAGTAAATTGTTAACTCCTTATAGGTAGGTATATTTGTGTTCTAGATTCCTGAACTGAATTCCTGGTCTGCAGAATTAAAGATGTAAATAACTAGACGCTTGCAACAGCAAAAAGAATTATATGAAGTAAGTCAGGTCCACCAAAATACATTTGGAGTATGTAGATCAGAACTACCAGAAGGAAAAAAACCTAATCTCTATTACTAGGTAATCAAAAATCTTCAGAGCAGTCTGTTTATTCTACTGAATAAATACTATTATTAGTGCTTATAAAATCAAAATAGGATGCTAACATTTTCCCACACCAGATTTTCTTGTCCGTCTCTTTGTTATTAGGATGCGAATGTTTGAACGCTGTCACTGCTCTAGATAGAACACTTTTTTTCCAAAAATTACTCTTTTCAAAATTTTTTGAGTAAGAAAAGCCAAAAATACTTAGCATAAAACAATTATTTATCTCTTTGCTGATGTAAAAGGTGTTTGGCTGTATTGCTGAAAATGAATCCCTTGGGATGCTGTAATCTTCATAACTTCTCCATTTAGAGTATCATCTTCAATTATTGTTATCAGTCCCTCAGCAATTATTGATGGGCTGAAAAAGAAAAGTTATTTCAGAATCACGATGTAATAGAACATGTGAAAAGGACAAGTAAAGAAACTCAAAGTAAATCTATATACCCTGAAAATTAAACAAACTAGTATTTGAACAAATTTATTTTCAAGTAAAGCAGAGGTGGTATGAGTTTTTCAGGAGAGAAATTCAGTCTCCTCAATCAGGGCATAAGACGTAAAGTGGCAACTTTACAAATCATAATTTGTTTGCTCTAGATGTCCCTGTGGACATCCAGCTGCCACTAGGCTTCCTATCAAAGTTTTCTCTGTCAGGGCAATGGACAGAAGTAATCCTTACACAGTCCTCTGCAGCTCTTTGCTGTTGCTGTTGATTCATCCTGTTTCTGTAGCAGGACTAACTTACAATTAGCATAAGGAGAATTTCTTCACATGCAGTTTGCTGTGGTCAATAGGTGCAATATGTTTTACATTTGAAAAAGTGTGGGTGAAACAACAGAGTCATACAATTTCCTCTGTGCAGAAGTATCTGAGCAGCTATTTGTTAGAGACAGAGAAAGTGTTAAAAAAAAAAAATCACTTTAGGCTTGTCTTGTTCTCACACTCTTTCCTAGCTGTCTGCTTTTGGCTTTTGTTGGCAGTACTGTAACGGGCTAGGTAACTCATCCGATCCACCATTGTTACTACTGTGCTCTTATGATCTTAGTCTGGTTTTGTCAGTTCTTGGTCTGATTTCTCTCTTGGTTCACTTGCAAATTTTGTGGAAATTCAATACAAATGACATACTCTGTATCTCACAACTAATTTGATTAAACAAATTTATGAAAGAACACCAAGGGCTATTAAAAACCAAACCCACCATTTTTAACTTGGGAATTCGATTTGCACTTTGCTGGGGAATGGGAATGCATAAAGGGAAATATCGCTATGTAGGTGATACTCTTAAAATAACCTTAGATATCTGCTGTTTGTTCCTTGTATATAGGACAAAGTATTTGATAGAATTTTATCTGAGCCAGCATTTCCCTTTTATTTTAATTTTGCTGAAAGTGCTGTTGTGTCTGCTTGTTCTTCATCACCAAAGGGCAAAACCCCCACTGTATCTGACTTGACTTACTCCATCACGCCATATAACTGCATCATATTTTTGATCTCATCCTTATATGAATAATATTGTCCCATATTCTCTTCTTTATCTATTGACTGAAGAATTGGTGTGTTGACAAATCCTGGACAAATTGTGTTGAGTCTCACACCGTAGTTTTCCATATTAGCAGCTAACTAGAAAAGAGAAAAAGACATTCGTCATCAACATTTTAAAACAGTATTGTGTAAGTAATTTTTCAAAGAATGAGAGTTACCACTAAGTACTTTTCAGCCTTGCCTAGTAAGAAAATTTTGTTACTACTGATTGTTTTGTTCCAACAACTACGTTTGAAGCATGTTTTGTTTAGTAATAGTACTAGATGACTAGAAAAAAAATCGCTTTTGCTGGGAGAACAATTCTACAGGAAATCAACACTCTTCTTTCCATGCAGCTGGTTTTTTTCTAATATTTTTGTTATTAGTGCTCTTGGCGTGTCATTAACAGTATTGTAGGGTGATGGTGTAACTCTCATAAGGATAAGCAAGTAAAAAAAAAAAAAAAATCTCCCAAATGTACGCTTTCAATCTTTATAAGAACTTTCTTACTAAAAGAAAACTATCTGAAATTAAATCAAGATTTAACTCTAAGATGGTATTTACCTCCCTCATGTCAAGAGAAATAGGATTTGGTCTCTCCCCCTACAACTAATGCTAAACCTTCCCAGCTGCTCTGTTGTCCCTGCTGAGGGGTGAATCTGTCACTGAGCATCTCCACAGGAACGTCCCTGTGAACTCCAGGAGAGAGGCAGGAGTTTTTTCAGGAAGCAATTCAGGACCATGATGAAAGCAAGCAGCACAAATTGTTCTGGGAATGGTAAGGCCCTTCATTTGTGGTGCTACCAATGCATGTGTGTAGCAAAGCAGTCTGATCAGCATCCAGGCATATGTTGAATGCTGGATGAACTTTCTTAGCGATGGCACAGAACTTACAAACTATACATGATATATCCAAGAATAACCATAACTGTTCAACACCGATTTCTATTTATTTGAACATTTAACGGGAGTCCTTTCTGGTATTATACAAATCACATGTCATTTTCATGATACGGAAGCCAGCCCTTTTGGTCTGGAGAAGAAAAGAAACTGAATTCCTAGCTGTTTTGTATCATACCTGCCCAGCATTAGGCTCTACTGCCTTTTCTGGTAAATATGGTGATTCACTATGTTTATTATTCTTTTTCTCCTCGGCATTCTCATGTTCCATAGAGACAACATTTCCTCTAATTTTCTAGCAGACCTTTTATTTTTGAACTTAAATGGTGATGCTTATATTATCATGAGAAAACAAAGATGGAAAACCAGATGTCATGTTGATGCTGTGGCTAATACGTTATATGCAACACTTATCCATACTAATCTGTTTAGGTTAATCTAAAAAAGAAGTTAATTGGGTTGGGGTGTAAAATATAGATAAACTGTCCAAATGATCATTTCAGATGCTTTATTCTGGAAATTAGATTGGAAATCTTATATGAGTAGATTATCTTTAAGCTTAGCCTGTGAAAATGTAATCATATTTGCTCCCTCCGAGTTATTTTATTATACTGCTTGTCCAGTTTAACTAGAAAGATTTGGAGTCAGAGGCTAAGACTTGCTGTATGGTCAGATAACATCTAACATGTCCCATCCTGAATGTGTCATTTTGCATTTTCAGTGTATTAAGAGTTGGTAAGAATAAATAAAGGTAAACATTTTTGTGTTCAAGTCACTTTTTGTACACTTTAGTGCCTATATCATTAAAAAAAGTCATCAACCTGACTTACAAATAAGGAAACCAAAATGTTAAATGACTGGGATGGAGTTATGAAAAAATTTTTTAAAGCTTGGATAAGAATTTGACTTTTGGGCTCCTCCCACTGTCCTTAAATTACTTTGCAACATCTTTCTTCCATGCTCCCAAAACCTCAAATAGGTCATAAACACACACATGCCTTACTTATTCCATCTTTGGATTCCTTTTGTGAAAGAAGAGAACCTCTACTGCTTCAGACACTTCGTTTTCTTTAAGGAAATTAGTTCCAGTTGTGTGACAATAGAGAGGGAACATGAGAAACTTAGCATGTTCCCAAGGAGCTGCTGATACTGTTTTCAAAAACACATACTTACTGCTATTGACCGTGTGAATCCAATTACACCATGCTTTGTAGCACAGTACACAGGTTGGAATGCAGCAGGCATGAGTCCTTTAAAATAAAAAGGTAGCTGAATAAAGATGTTGGGTACTCCTATTTATGATTACCTTAAACACACATATAGGTCTATAATGTCAAAAATAAGTGATGGATTCATAGAGATGCAACAAAATAGATTAGTAAAAATTTGCAAATTATATTTTGTCATCTGAGGTAGGCTGGGAAAAGATATGAGATGGATAAAACCATGAGAAGGCAAAATAAGAGTAATTAAAAAGTACAACTTTTAAGAGGAAAAGTATCTATGAAGTATGACTTAAAATGGAGGACAGGATCTGGAAGAAACGAGGATGAGATTTTTTTAGCCATCTTCTATGAATCTGTAAAGGATGTGAAGTATGTAAAGTATTTTAGACAAACTTTGATTGCTGACACCCTAGCTGCTGATATGTAAACTGGACACCTGCAATCATTTACAATGATTTCAGGGAGGAAGTGTGGGAAAAGGTAAGGGAAATAGCAAAATCCTTTTTGACTACTGTAACTGATTTAATATTATCTTTGTAATATATAAAAACATAAATATAATGTCTGACTTAAATCCCTTGCTTATGTTGCTTCTGTGGAATAGTAACAAGACTCAGCCTCAGATAAAGCTTTCCCCCTAGCCCTAATGCGAGAGATAAGAATGTGTGTGCTGCACAGCTGACTGAAGCACAGTCAGCCCATACATCTGCCCATGCAATATTGCTGCTGCTTATTTATTTGGCAATGTGGGTAGTACTATAACAAATTACGTAGCCTTTTGCATAGTGGTTTTTGCTCAAAGGAGCAACTATAAACAAAGTAATTCAGACTTGATGCACCATCTGAGGCATTGTAAAATTTGTTTCACTTACAATATTACTCTGGTAACATTTCATAGGTGATAGTTATTTTAAAGAGTTTTAAATTAGATAGGGAAGCCATTTTGCAATAAGCAAATAGAAAAAGCACTAAGAAGTGAATGCAGGACCTCAGTGCAGAGGGACTATATAGCTAAGTGAGTAAACACTGTGAATGGAGTAAGATGAAGACCTCAGATAGTGAGCAGAAAGAAATGAAAGCCGAGACGTGAATAGGAAAGTTTTTGAAGCAGTTTCTAGATTGAATTAGATTGGCTGAAAAGGATTTCATGGTATGGTACCTTCTGCAGTGGGCCCTGTTCTGGAATGAAAAGCCAGGATGAAGATTTTTAGAAGGGAACAGGAAAAAGAGGTAACAATCATGGGTAATATCATTGCTATCTTCTGTAAGGAAAAGCAGAAGAAAATAAAAGATGACTGGTAACATTGTGAACCTTTATGGTGGGAGTGGGAGAACATGAAATCATTATTTATAGTGGAGAAAGAAGGGAGAACAGAGTTTTTGGTGGAAAATTAAGAACTTAATTCTAGTAAGACTGAGTTTGATGGCAAAAAGCTGGTCAAGAAGAGATGACAGACCATGAGTGTATATACATTTCTGCCCGTTATGCCAAAAATTTCCACTATACAATGACAGCTGAACTGGACCACTTGGATGCTGTTGTTGCACCTGAAAGCTACAGTCTTGTGAATAGCAAACGACAGCCTGTCCTAAAGTTAGAGAATGAAATTTGTCTGCATTCCTGAATGTGGTATTGTAAAGCTGGATATTGATTTTGATGTGTTACTGTTTGATTCTAATGGAAGTCGTCCCAATTATTCTCTCAGATATGTTTTTTCATTCTTCATCTTTCATATCTTTAAGGGATATAATCAAGAAGGGGCGTGACTTACCTCAGTGGAGATGAAGAATACACTACCCAGCTTTAAGTATGGATTTGTCAGAAAAATTGCCTATGCCAGAGACTTGTATGGGCTCTTTGCTCTAGAATCCATTTTGTCTGAAGGAAAAAACTTTCTGAGATGGCACAAAGCTCTAATTACAACCCTGACAGCTTCCAGGTTTTATCTTGGTTTAAATGCTACATTGGTGATCCAGTGAAAGCAACACTATTATTAGCACTGTTCAGTGGTGGGAAATGAAGAACTTAACCCAGTGGCTGGTTGTTCTCTTAAACTTGTATTTATCTGCTTAGCTTGGATTAATGTGTTACGCTTCTGATTGAGAACTTGCTTTATGAAAAATGGCTTTTGTGTTGTCTCCTGTGGGTTGTGATCGCAATACAGGCTTAATATTCCTCTGTTTGGTGGCTTTTGATGATCGTCACCATTCTTCAAATAATTGGAAACATTGGAATATTAGCACCTTAGAAATATTATGATACTATTTTTTTTTTAAACTCCTGAATAGCTTTACGTGTTTTAAAGGAAGAAACAATCCCAATGAGGCTGTAGCTAAGAGACAGGTAAAAGACAAAATCTATTGGGAAACACAGAGTTTAGAGGTAATTTTATTTTTTTTTAACACGGCAAGACAAATTACTTGTTACTTGACAGGGAAAAGAAACAAAGTCAAGAAATAAACAAAGGAAGGGCACAGCTCACAATAATGAAGTGGAATAAGGTTCAAAGACTTACTTAAATGTCAAATGACAACAGGAATAACTAGTCAGGAAGGGAGGAACAAATAGCGCTTTTTTGGAATCAAAACATTAAGCCCAGTTCTTTAGCAAAAATAATAATTTCAGTTAGGAAAGTAGAGAACCAAGAAGAAATCAACTAACTCGCTTTCAGCCAAAGCAGGGACAATGAAGACTAGTCCTAGCATCCCTCACCCAAAACAAAGACAGTCCTGTCTCACTTTTCTTCCTGAGTTCAGTACTCAGAACCATGGTATGGGATTTCCAGCTCTGAGCCATTTCCGTGCCCCGGGAAGAGCTGAGCCTCCATCCGTTAGCGGTGTGTCCTGGCGGCTGTGCTAGCAAGTATTTTGGGACAAACCGCTGCGTGACATTGAGCCTGCTCTGCCCGAGTATTTTATTCAACCAGTGAGCAAAGATGAGTTCATAGCATATTAGTTAGGGCATTCATTTGTAAGAAAATCTGGATTCTATTTGCTGCTCCCATGAATATTTGATTATCTTATGCAAAGTGGAACAGCAGTAAAACAGACTGGAGAACTTTATGCACAAAATAACGGGGGGAGGAAGGGCAGGGTGTTCAAATGGATAGTGATGGGGCAGCGTACTCCTGGAAAGTGATACCTGTGGTTTTCAGTCTCTCTTAGCAAGGGGAGGCAACTATGCCTAGATTTTCCTCTGTCTGGATGTTGCTGCATCCCTGAACTGTTACATGAAAGGGGATAGGGAACTTCCTTCTCCCCTCAAACAATCTTCATCGAGAACTAATTGGTGAATTGCAAATGATTTCATGATGACTGCAGGTGCTCTTTGGTTTACCAAAACCAGTTCAAGCGGACCAGCAGTAATCCTATGCGTCAGTGTTAACTATGCTCTTTTTTATTTTTCTCAGTTCCTGGCAGGCTGACAGAGACAGCTCTTGCCCTTGGTTATACTTTAGTCCCCTTGTTGTTACAGTGTCAAGACCACTCTACTGTTTGAGATGTGGTGTCGGGCTTCTCACTACAACTTCTTATTTATCATGGTCAATAGTTCCAATATCCACATCTTGAGAAATTAGTATTGGACAAGGAGGATTGTGTCAATAAGCTTGAATTGTATCAGTAAGCTTTGTTGAAACCAGTATTTCCTTTCAGTCCACTGAAGAGCTTTGATGAATACAGAATTAAGCATTTTTCCTTAGGTATGCTTTCCCACTGAACATATGTTGCCCTCAGAGATTTGAACAAGTCTCTTCCTTTGAATAAGATTTATTAGCTTTTAGATGACCTTTCTGCCCCCTATTTGCTCCATGGGTGCACTGTTAGGCAGCTTGAGACAAATGTAATTCCTGTTTGATAGTATCTTTAAGTTTCATTAATTGTTGGAAGAGTGTACTTCATGTTTGGATGAGTGTGGCACAGAGAATAAAGAACCATAGTCTGTTTTCTACCGTAGCTGTTGATCTCATGGAGGCTTTGGGTTCATCAAAAAGCACCACTTCTACACAATGATTATGCAGTGATGAAGCACTATTCCAAGTTATGCTTTAGACAAATATATTCACTGTTAAAACATTTAAATATTCCATTAAAATATTTACATTTTCTCTCACTAATGTGATAATCAAAGTATTGTGTCGCATCCTAAAATTCTAGATTTTTCATTCTTTATGAAGGAGATATGTGAAAATGGTGAAAGGTAAGTTTTGGCAAACTGACAGAACCTGTTTAAAAGTGAAGCAAAAGTGTGCTGATCTATGTGCTGGAAAATATTGCCAAAGTAATTTGTTTTCCTTTCTGTATTAGGTTTGTTTTATAAAAAAAATACTTATCAAAGCCTATTGCAAAACATAGAATACTTATAAATAAATAACAGCACAAGATTTAACCATATTTATTTAAATAAAATGTCTTTCCAAACCACATTACAGAAATCTCCTTTGTCGCCCTTAGGCAAAAATCTGGATAAGGAGCATGGAATATGCTTACAATGCTCTTTGAAGGCCAAAGCCTCTTTTGAAGAAGCGGATATGTAACTAGAGAAATGAGCTAGGGGCATGATGGTCCTACAGAGTGATGAGAGAATTGATTAATGGGGTTTATATAATACCCTATTCTTAAGAATAGGGAGGGGTACAAGATCACGTTCATTATGTCAGTTATACTACTGTGATCTGTGTCAAAACAAAGGAGACCCAGAAATCCTAGCAAAAATTGTAAGCTGTGTCATTTCTAGGAAATTTTTTAACAGTGAACTGAAGTCTCAAGGGAATAGTTTCTAAATTTTCTAACGTCGTTCCTGTGGATTTTGCTCAGCATCCTCCTTTATAAAAAGAGGAGGGACCAGAAGCTCTTTCATGATGCTGAACTGAAGGCCCCAGTTGTACAGCCATTTACACCTTCACTCCACTGTATCACTGTAATAAAGTCTTGCCTTTACTCAGTGATGTTAACCACATGCTTAGCTTTGTTCTTGTTTTATATATATATATATATATATATATATATATATATATATATGATCAGGTCCTAAAGAAGCCTGTTTGCTGTGCTGGGTACTTTAAGTATGTCTTTTGGCTGGAGCTTTCTGTAGGATGAGGATAAACTGACTGTTTGTGGAGCCTGAGTGCTTGAAGTTGAATGCAATCAAACTGCTGATACGGCTGTACAACAGAAAGGTATCCAGATACACTACACATTGAAAAACCTCTCAGAAAGCTAGCATGATCTCATGC
The DNA here is from genome assembly GCF_947461875.1 of Haliaeetus albicilla. NCBI lineage: Eukaryota > Metazoa > Chordata > Aves > Accipitriformes > Accipitridae > Haliaeetus > Haliaeetus albicilla. Next base: position 44,546,163 of record NC_091483.1, read on the forward strand.
TAAACATTCTACCAGTTTTTAAGCCCTCTATGAATACTTTGATTTTTTTTTTAATCTGCTAGAATCCAGACAGATACAAATTCAATTTAACAGAATACCTTCTTGAAAGTGTGAAAGCATCAAAACAAAAGTGCGTGCATACACATGAATTCCTTTCCCCCTTCACTTACTGAATAAGTACAGGTACCAGCCACCAAAAGGTAAGAGGCAGTGCTAAATTTAATCGTGTAAATAATCTCAGGAGTTAAATTTAGTTTTGTATGCTTTTTCTGTTGCTTGTAACTATTCTGTTAAACAAAATTAACATGTGCAGCTTCCTACTGAAGACATTTTAGAACATTTTACTCTTTGAATTTGAAATGAAGTTTATTACAACGCAAAAGCCTGTAGTCATTGGCATTATCTTTTATGGGGCCAAGTTGGCAGTAAAACACATTTCCCATTATCTCTGTTGTTTAGCATCATTACTTCCTCTTGATATGAATGCACAAATCCCATAAAAGTAAGAAAGTTTTATAGCTTTGAGACACAGTGGGTTAGGAGTTGGGTACTTGCTGCATGTGCTCACGTATTTCTCTCCCTTTCTTACTTGGTTCTGTCTTGTGGAGCCACTAAAGAAAAGAAGATTCAATACTGGAAAGACAGGGTGGACGCTCTGGCTTTCATCCAGCTGAATGAATGCTTTAAGCATCCACTTCATAGGAAGCATTTAAGTAGTTCCGTGGGTGTTTGGAAATATAAAACAGTAAGGCTCGATTCTGTCCCTAGTTCAAATCATTGGCAAAATTCCCGTGGTGAAGAACTGGAAACTAATTAATGTGTAAAGCAAATATTATTGAATGTTACGTAAGCACGAAATACAGCTCTTCTTGCTCCTCAGCAAGACACAAGAATATTTGCTGTCTGCAGAGCGTATCTGATAAAATCTTATAGAGAACTTGGACAGGAGGGGTCAAAATCACTCAAAAGTTTAATGATCAACAGAAGCCAGCTCTGAGAAAAGAAAACATTCAAAGGGAATGCTAAGCAAGCCAATGGCAATTTGCCTTTTACATATGGAATAAACTGCAGGACTTAGACCTTCAGACTGGAAAGGAGAATTAGACTCACAAAACACAGATAATAATAAATAAATAAATGATAAAAATCAGTGTATGTCAGCTTTTATGATGTGTTTTTCCTCATGACCTTGGAAACAATTGCTAAATACAAGCCATGTAAAAGCAAACAAAGCAAAGAATGCTTTGGTTTTGACAGATACCCACAATCATTATGGCACAATGTAATATTAAAAAAGTAAGTAAATCAAATTTTCATCACTTATAAGCTCCTAACAAATTGAGAACAGCCAAGCTGTTGGTTCTTAAAATAAAAATAATTTTGTGTTTCTTTGAGACTAGTTAGAAAAGGAATCAAACTACTTGCTATCTCTGCCCTTTCTTAAGCACTGCATGGGCATCAGCACTTCTGTGAAAAAGTTTAATCTTTTACTTGTGTTGATGAACTCTTGTACTGCAGTAGCAATTTCCTTTGGGTTAATTTGGTCCCAATACAATGTCCATTTGAGCCAACACAGATAAACTTACTGGGATCAGTAGGCAATGTGTTAGGCAGTATTGCAAGTGCTGACTTAAAAGTACATGGAGACTTTTAATAAAGAACCCCTCACCTGTATGAGATATGTACATGTATTAAGTCAGATCCTCAAGATCCACGTGCATTATGTCAACAGGGTGAACCAGACTTCTCATCACAAAAGCCAAGGTTTACAGGAAAATTTAGTAGTACTCAGAACATTCACGCCTATCCACAATCAGGAACTATGGCCACTGCTGCCTTGCCAGCTTTTCATTGTTAAAACGCATAAGAATACCCTTTAATAAAACTACAGTAAATTTGGTACTCTGCATGAATACCAAGGAAAGCACTGCCAATCCAAGTGTAAGCTAGCAGACGTATTAGTTTTTCCCAGACAGTATGACAGCAGCAAGAGAGAACAAGCTTTTCAAACAAACATGAGTAAATGCAAGCATTTTTTGAGGAAGGGTGTCAGGTAACATCATTCTCTGTTTACCATTTCCCCTTCAGTCGTGCTGTTTTGCTGTGAACCCAAACACTGCAACGTTGAGCATACTTACAGGAAGGGGTGCAGAATTCTGCCTCACAACTGAGAAGCAATAACCCTGAGTGACTTGCAAGCCATATAATTCTATTTTTATGCCAATAAATTGAAATACAGTTGTAGCATAGATACATAGTGAGCAAAGAATGTGCTTGCTTAAGCTCAATGAAATATGAGTGTTAATTTTATGGCTTCTCAGTCAGAGGTAGATCACGTCTGAGAGGACTTGGAACATAGAGTTGGTGTGTGACATTTGTCATTAATAAAGTAGATACGGTCTAATCTTAAATGTTCCTACAGCTGTGCTCCTATGGAGTTGAATGGAGGACCTGCTACTGCTTCCTCACTTCCTGTGAAAAAAGATTATCTGATTTTCCATATTTGATGCCCAATAAATACTTTATAATATAAAAAATAATCAAATTTAAAGTAACCCTGAGTTCAAATTAGGTCTATATATTAGACTTTGGTTTTTTACACGCAGTGTGGTGTACATTATCTTTTAATTCAGCAGTGTTATTGAATAGTGCTGAATAAGCATAATTAATTGAGACTAGTTAGCTTTTCCTCAATGTGTGGCAGTATTGAAACCAGAAAAAAACCCTCTTTACAACATGCTCAAGGTTATTAAATATGGGACTGATAGGTTGGGAAAATTACTGAATTTTTCATTGAGCTGAGTTTAAAAAAGCAAATGAAAGTTGTGGTCCTTTGATACTACTTCTGTTGCTGTGATGAAAATCAGGTCAAAATGGGAATAAACAGGGAAGACCCTTAAGAAAGAAGAAAAAGTATGACTGATCAGTATGATTCATTTATTTTAGGAACAAACCAGTGAGCAGAAAGTGTTTATACAGAAAATATTCTCACCTGCCAAGGATGAGATATTAATGATTACTCCCCCATTGCCTCCATTTCCTTTTCCCATGTATTCTAGGCCGAGGTAGGTTCCTCTAATCACAGATGTCTGATATAGGGGGGAAAGGGATAATTATGTTCAAAATATCTTTCTTGCATGCTCCTAAAAACTGAATCTTGCTTTTATTGTCGTGCCTAGAATCTGTATTGCTTTACCAGTGATCTTATTTATACTTTGAAGATTATAACCCAGAAGACACTCCACAGTAATGCAACTCAATAACTTCAGAAACACAATTGCAATTGGTAGAAATAATAGTAGCTTAATTATTTTTCTTATTAAGATATCAATAATCAAACTAAAATGTTACAATGTGAAATAAGAGCTGTGAAGGAAATGAAATAAAAAATAAGTAAATAATTTACAGACAAAACACTTTATCTAAGGATATAAGTGGCAGAAGAACTGATCCAAATCCCAGAATTTCTGTTGAGACACACTGCTCTACGTTATAAAATATGTACAGACTGAATCTAAAGGTAACAGTAATAACTCAATTTGGCTCAAAGCATGAGAAATTTACACTTTTTAGGATTAAGCGATGTGATATATTTCTGGTACCAGGATATTAAAACTTTGTATTCTTTTCTGACTGAAGTTATTGGAGTTTTACCATTCTTCTCAAATGAAAGTTAGCCCAAACAGACAAATGCAGAATACTTTTAAAAAAGTATTCTAAGAGATGTGAAATGTTGTTAGCATAATATTAGCTGCAGCACATGATTTTTAAAAATATTTTTTTAATTTTTTTTTTTTTTTAAAGAAAGAATTTTGAGGGAGAAAATTTTACTGAGACCTGTATCATCTTGATTCCTTCAGATCTGTTTGTGAACCCTACTGCAGTCAGAAATTCCCCTGGGATCCCTCTCACCAAACTTCAGACATTTAAACTGAGGTGCCTAAAGATACACCAAGCCTGGGGTTATCAGTCTCCTGAACAAATCAAGAGAGAGAGTGTCTCCCAGTGAGTAAGTCGCTTTACCTGAGATTTTAACAAGTTATAATAGAAAGGCAGCAGACAATGCTCCTAGTGGAAATGTTGCAATATTTCTGCATTAGTGATGAGTTTCATAATTATTTACCAATTTTTTTAGATCTCCCCGTAATCAGTTCACATTTGGTTTACAACTTCTACTTAAAATGAACAAATGTATTGAGTGACTTCTATTCTTATGGAAATATTATTTCAGCTTTTAAATGAGAACTCCATTTATACTTTATTACTGTTTAGCGTTATTCATTTGACCCAAATAAATTAAGACGTTCAAAAGATGAAGTGGCCCTACAAATATTTCCACTTCTGTGCATAATTATTTCACTGAGCTTTTTGACCAGGGAAGGTCTACAGAATCATAGAGACAGAAATTTCCCAAAGTAATAAAAAACCCACAGTGAATAATCTATATATGCCTAAATCTTAATGGATAGTGGCTAGTCGTACTGGAAAGAAAAAGCTTTTAAAATCAGAACATTAAGTATTTTTCTACCATTATCTAAATTCCCAAACCAAAATTGGAATAATTTTAAGATGGGTATTACATTTCATTTTCATTAGCTGATCTTTTTAGACAAATGTGTTATAAAATCTAAAGTAAAACTTTTAATTCAATTTCAGTTATCCTTTGTGCTTGTTGGTTTTAATAGGAACCAGCTTTGGAAGACTGCATGTCCTACTTTATTAATATCGCTTGTTCATTTTCCAAGTAACGTGAAGTTAAGCTGCCCCTTGACAGAGATAAAACCACCTGAGGCCTCCTTACCAAGTTTGCTTTGGGATTGTGATAATGAATCTGCTTTTTAAATTTTCTACAGTTGCAGCATTTTATGTGATATTTTCACTATTAATATATTTTCAGTATACCTATTACCTGGAATAGTGTAAGAAATCACAAAATATGAATATTTCAAAATTCTGAAATAACGTTTTAAATTTTTCTTAAACAAAAAATTCCCATAAAAAGCTTTTTGTTCTCTCCTGAAGAGTTTTGTTTCAGGCAACATGCTTTTAAAAAATATTTTGATTATTATCAAAAGAATGTTATTGACTAAATGTTTTAGCAGAAACTTTCCAAAGAACTATGTTCAGTGGCTTGAAAAAATACCAAACTAAATCTGATTTCTCTTGCATGTCCTGGAAAGTAGCAGAGCCCTTATAAATATAATCTAGTGCTGTTTAATCTTGATTGTCACATGTAAATTTTAAAGGATTTATTGAAAAACAAGACTGTTAATGCCCAGTACTGTTGCTGTAAGGTATATTTATTCTGAATATAAACTCATTGGCAGCTTAACCGCAATTAGGCTTGGACGTAAGGGTGAATGGTGTTTTTTTAATATATACATAAGATAGGCTGTACACAAGACATTGTAGAAAGGAAGGGGTTAATGCTGTCTATGGAGAGCAGGTGCAGGTCCTATCATGCCCTGGAGCAGTGGCTCAGCCTGCTGAACAGAAAAAGAGAATTCCACTTAGGATGATTAGAGCAAATAAATCAGTTGGAGAAGGAAGTAGCTTAGGGCTCCTTGAGGATTTTTCTATTCCTCCATCCTTCTTATTCAAAGAGATAATAGAGCTAGATGAGTCCTTGGCCAAACCACAATTATAAGTCAAGAAAAAAGTGAGTAGCTTGACTCTCCTATCAAAATCACTGTACTGCTCTTTTTTTCTCTCTAGAATCCATTAACTTAGCATTTTTTCAAGGGGCCGGGGAAGCCTTCTCCTTTACGTAGGTATTGTAAGAGGTTGTCTTCAGAATAAATGTAGACTTTCATTCGGATATTGCCCTTATACCTGCTGTTATCTTTGCGAAAAACTTCTCATCAAGTGTGGCTGATCTCAGGTGACATGGCTATTTCTGATATCTGGGCTGGTAACATAAAGAATTATTCTGGACATAAACTCTGAACCAAATATACAGCGTGAGAACAACCTAGCTGTCTGCCCACTCAGCAGATAGCACTTCAGGTGAAAGGCGTTGTGTGATAGATCTCCCATTCTCCTGCCAGAATTCCCCACTCTCCAGGAGACAAGTCTTCTCAATAGTTCTCCAAGGAAGAACAGCAGTGGCTGAACTTACTGTAGTACGAAAGTCATACAAGGTGGGCTGAGAAGTCTTAGTGCCACTTTCCAGTCGAGCCTGTTGATTCAGCTGAGTTGATAAAGTGAAGCTGGCTCTCATATCTGGGTGCCAAACACTCAAACGGGAAAGAGGTTTTCCAAAGGACAATAGTCTTTGGACTACTGTTTTCCAAAGAACAATAGCATATTGGGTTTGGGGTTTGTTATGAAATCCATCTTTGCAAGTGCATAAATTGCAGCCTCAGGCTTCCTCTCATATGAAGTGCAACTTTGGATTCCTATTTGTTGACGTCAGAATACTTAGTCTGAATTCTAGAAGAAAGCTTAACAGCTATTACTTTACTATACCATGAAATACACAATAGAAAATAAGACAGGCAAAGAATGATGCGCTTTGTGCAGCCTAGTTTTCTGGGTTTTAGGATATGATGAAAACTGTCTGTAATTTGCCTTTCAATAAACTGAAAGAAACTGAAGGTGTCTTCAGACCGTGTAGTTCTCCATGTATACTTTTAATAATAATAATTTAATCCCATGCTCTTAACCAACAATAATTCATAGTTTGTCTATTGCAAATAGAAATTCTGAGAAAGTTACATTTAAAATTACCTCATTAAAAAAAAATTGCCTGACTTGGTTTAAGATTAAAATATGTTAGGAGACTTAACTTTGTACAGGAAAGCATGTTGCATTTTAGAGTTGAATTTTCTACAGTTCCTTTGTTTACAACTGCATTTATCTGCATGCATGTTGTCCATAAACATGTCAAGAACAAAGAGTAGGAAAGTAGTCAAATTTGCAATTAAATGCAGGTAAAGTGAAAATTGGGACAGCTGACTCTCACCTAGTTTTTTTTGCTTCTGGCTCCTGAAAACTAGTGTCATTAAAATCAGAAAATAATCTAAATGGTTGTCCTCCTAGCTGTTGAAAAACCTGTGATTTCAGTGATACTACTGTTTGTTTTCTTACCAAAATACAGTGAGTTACTATAGCACTTAATGAAGATGGACCATCAAGGTGCACTGCAAGTCTGAGTGTGCTCCCAAGAGAGGCAATTTTACTCTTCAACTGCTAGTAGAAAACTTAGAATTCTTTCCAATGAAGTTATAATGGTAAGTGTGGTAATATCTTGTAGTATTAGCTTCCATCAAATGCAGATTTAAATTAGAGGAGATCAGACATTCTGAAGCACCATACAGTAACCCCCAAAACTTAGTACCTAACAGCATGGTAAGCTTTGCAAAATAATTGTGCAAATACTTAAAACATTTGCAGTTGCTTTTGGAAGTACAATATCAGTAATCAGTAACTGATTTAACAAATCATTAAATGGCAATTTAGGTATCAGTATCAGAATTGGAAACAAAGCTTACAAAATCTGTGATTCTTGACATTTCCATGTATCCCATGGCTGTATAGTTTTAACTGTATTGTTCTAAAAGAAATCATATATTGAAACTCTGATTCTAATAAGACTCCAAGTCTTCAATAAGACACCCAGTTCATTTTTTTCTGGTGTTAGGAACCAATGTTAGCCAGTGTTGTACAATGTTCTTGTATTCCAACATTACACCAGTAAGTCAATTTTCATACTTTGTGTTTCATTTTAGCTTGATCTATTAAAAAGAAAAAAAAAAAGTGTTCTTCAGTGATGGTGCCCAGAACATCGTTAATCGTCATCCTTTGCAAGTGACAATTGCTTTGAAAGTAATTTAGTACACAGTGCTTTTTTTTCCCTAGTGTTTCAAGGCAGGTGTTCCAACTGACATAGTTTCTCATACCTATTTAACGAGGTTTCCCTTGCCACCTCTTGTCTGATACTTCTGCTGTCTCCTTATGCATACTAATATTTTGTGCTGAGAAACTATATCTGCATTCCTTCAGTGCTGAAGATGACTACCCTGTTGTTCTCAAGGTGATAAGGCAATACGAATTCCTTTGAGAGAACAAAATGGTAGTCAGTAACCAGTCCTAACATTTTGTGTAGGTTTCTGAACTAATCTAGTTCAGTACTAAGGATACTGAACAAAAAACAAATGAAAGAGCCATTGACTTGTGGTTTCATAAAGCAGGTTAGCACAGAGCTGGAATTTGACCCAAGATCATTTGACTTTCATACTGTGATGTTGTAAATTGATGGCTATCTATTAGGAAACATTTCAACGTACTTTATGAACTGCGTAAGACAAACTTCAAAAGTCTGAAACTAAGTGCTGCTAGTGATATCCATGGAAAAATTTAGCATTTTGCTGTTGGACAGGGAGGTGGGAGGTGATTTTGTCTTTAATGTAGATTTTCTAGGAAGCAGACAGGTTGCAGCAAGCGTGCAAGTCCCTTGGCATTCCTATGTATAGGTTAGTTTACTTGCTATATGAAATGAAATTACAGGCTCTTGAGTTTGAATTTCTAGCTCAAACTGTGGAAAACAAGAAGCGTAGGGGGTGAGAGGCAGAAAGGAGAAAGGAATGTGCAGTAGGATTTGAACATTTGCTAGAAATCAGTAGCTTTTGTACAATGTGGGAATGAAACACTATGTTTTAGTTTTTTACTGTGCGGTTTTCTCTACTTTTTTCCCCACTGCACATTCCTGAAGGGCATAGGAATAGTATTGCATTTTGAGTAGCTGGGCTTAAGTAGTTAAAAGAAATTTGCTTTTCATTGTACTTCAACATTGGTTACTGTAAACATCCATTAAAACTGTAAGCTAAGAAGTTCATTGACTTACTGTGCAATTAAGGTAAGTCTGTGTCCTTCCTAGTGCTATATGAACAACACAAGTCATTATACTTACAGGCTTCTTTATGCCTGTAAGGGATAGACCCTCATGCCACTAATCTCAAGGTAAGTGGTACTTCTCACTTTCTGGTGGCCACATCTCTCCCTGGGCACTTAGTCCTCTTTCTGACACCAAATTATGCTGAAGAATAAGCAACTAAGCCATTGAACAACAGAGTTAGTGTATTTCTGGTTGTCTTAGCATGCAAGCTTGGTAAACTAGTTACCTATGCTATTTTATCTTCTACAGATAGCACTGTTTTGTTTTGGTTTTTTTTTTTCCTATGTTGGTAGCATTAAGAAACAGTGCTTGTCTCAGTCTGTACTGTGGGACCTGCTGGTAATTCCCAGCTGCTGAATCCAGCCATGTGTCCTGGTCACATTATTTTGGGATGAAAGTTCAGTCCTTGTCATTTCTCCTGGTACGCTGGGAAAGGAGAGCAAGGCATGTGGAACGGAAGAAGGTTGCAACATACTTCCAAGGAATCCCTTTTATGGCTTGCACAGCGAACAGCCTTGTGAAGATCATGAAGTCTTTGTCCCCAAAATAAATAAAATTAATCACTTCTGAAGTTTGCCTGGTTACCGCTCTGGTTTCTGCCAAGACATGAATTGGCCTTTTGAGGAATACTTCCTTGCTGATGAGCAAATGAATTGATTTTGCAAGGTTTGCTAGTTGCTGGAACCTTTATTTCAGCATGAGCTATATTGAACAGAGCCACATGTACATATATGGTGTTGCATTCTCTTCTCTGTAGTACCAACCTAAATATTTTGGAGGGACAAACTCTGAGTTAGGTAGACTTCACTTTAGAAAAGGGCTTTTTGTAAATTCACAGAAACTTTTTACCTTTGCCATTTACAGAAATAAATTATGCAAACCCATGAAAAATATAAAAACTTGGAATTGTTGGGTACGGCCACATTTTGCCTAGTAATGAAGGATGAGACTGTCATGCACCTGAACAAATTTTACATATGTATTTGAATCCTTCTTCTCTTTGGACAACACTTAATTAATTGCATCCTATATGACTGGGTCTTTTTGCCATGCCCAAGTTATGGCCTGCAATTTAAAGTTTTGCCAAAATAATGTGTTAAAATGTGCAAAATCATCACATAAACAGGAGATAATTGTGATTTTACTGTCAAATGCTTTCTTGAGTCTATTTAATTTCATTTGGCAATCAGTTTAAATATACCTACAAAATAATTAATTTGTTGGCATAAGAAAACAATGAGGTAGTCAAAATGTCATGTAAAGTGCTTCTGTACTTTTGATTCAGGTAAAATGTAAAATCTAAGCATATGTAATACCAGTACTGCTACATTTAACTGTATGCTGCAACCTATGTCAGTTTTCAGAAACCTCCCATAGGAGCATAAAAAAGGAACCTCCAAGTAAATTTTGGGATTGTCTTGGTATAAAATGTGCTAAGTGTAATGAGAAAAGATACTGTAATTATAGCAGCCACTGTAATTACAGTGGTTCCAGAAAGCCTACATCATCAACAGAAGATAAAATTAGGGAAGCTTCTTAGAACACCAAATTGTTTTTAACTCACATATATGTTCAAGGCGTATTAAAATGTGGGCACTTCTGTTTCTTTAGGGACTTGAAGAGAAAAAAGTCATATTACAAAATTTCTGGATTCCTTAGGCATAAGTTCTTATGAAGCTGACTGCAAGAAACACTGTTCTTGTCATGCTGGAGGACTGTAGGTAGGACTCTTGATAAGAATGTATGTGTCATATGTCCTTGTGCTATTCTGTGCATGGGTGGGGGCGTGTTTGTGTGATGGACTGTTGAAACTGCACTGGTAATATCCATTTAAAATGGAATTCCTGTATGGTTGCTAAGATCTTTTTTTATATACCATAACAACTAGACTGTATGTTTGTATGGGTATGAGTGGTTGAGGCTGCCGTTGATCAAACTGATACTGATTGAGTTAACACTATCAGCTTGGGAGTTTTGAGGTGAGGAATGGATGGCATTGCTGGAATACTTAACTAAAAAAGTTAATAGAAATATTAATAAAGTAACAAAAAGGTGGATGTTGTTTAGCACAAAATATAGCAAAACAGTGGAAAGCACTGCAACAGAAATCTCTTTTTAGCAATTGATACTCTTTTCCTCCCATCTTTATCAAGCTGTCTTTTCTCGCTCTTGGGAAACTGTAATGGATACAAGCAGGAATTGTGGTTTTTTCCCCCCTCTTTTCCCTTCTAAATTCAGTCCCACTTTCTGAACCTGCTGCTTCTTTTCTGTTCCTCATGCTTTCTCAAGCAGTGCTATCAGGGAACTTCCTTGCACTCCTTTAAAAACATTCCTGAGGACCAACCGGTTCTGTGAACTGTTTTAGCCATAAAGAACACACCCCATATGTGTTTGTTCTGATTTATCTTGCCCCGTACTGCTCTACTTTTGTACTTTGTACTTTAAACTGGGGCAGGGAATATTTGTTGTATCAATATATAAATGATATCACTAAGACAAAGACTGGCATGTAGAGGTTTTTTTTCCCCTTTTTAAAAATAGAAAATATGTGCATAATGTGTATCAAAATGTGTGGCCGTAGAAGTTATTCCTGTTCTTAGGGATAGTACAAAGGATGCTTAGAATGTCCTACGTCAGGGAAATAGAGACATTTTAAAATCATGTATTTCATACATATTTTGCTCCTTTCTCTGCAAGAAGCAAAAAATATTTTATGGAACCAAGAAATATAACATATCGCATGCAGCAGCTGTTTTTCTTCCATTGTTATAGTTAAAAAGTAAAAAGTAGAAAATGTTATATCTTCGTTTATGGAAATTACAGTAACTAGATAGAAATGCCCTATAGAAGTAAGCTACTTAGTTGACTCAGGGTTAGACAGGGTAAGAATATTCAAATCAAAAGATAAATGAGGATATTTGGATCTGAGAGTGTCCTTGGTTTAACCTACATGGCTGTGCTTCTACTCTGCTTGATCATTTTAGATATTCTGATTCCAGTCACCAGTATGTATCAATGAAATTTTTCAAGTTTCAACTATGAATGAAGTCATTAAGACAGTTATAGTGAACTTACCTATACAACAGTGTATAAACTATATAATCTTCCCCTCCTTTTTTAAAAATTTTTAGCTTGATCAAGCAGTAGCTTGATAGTTAAGCATATAGATTTCTAAGACTTGGATTCCAGTTTTTCTGCTGCTTGAGATGGTTCAAACCCCCCTATGGCCTGCTTCAGCCCAATCACTGGTGATAAGACAAAAAGAACCATAGAAGGAGATTGTCAATGCCTACTGTTTGAAGCTCTTGGCATTTGAAAAATTGTTTGGACATGACTCTCTACATTAGGATATTTACCTGGACATTAAATATCTTCAAGATTTGCTGATCAGAAATTCCTTCATTTTTTGAGCTAAATATAAAGGTGAATCACTGACAAATGTGTTTCTCACCAATTTTTCTGGTGATGACTAACTACCTGTGCTTGCAAATTTGACAGGTGGATGGCTGCCTACAGTAACTTATATCCTGTGTTAAACCAGGCACAAAAATAAAGAGAAGTAAGTCATCTAGAACACAGGTAAAGTCTTCTTTCAAATTCAAAGGATGTGTACTAACAGATATTGATGTTGCATAACACTGAGGATGTCACACTCCTGTTACTTCACAATGTGAAGTTTCCTGATGTTTAATTTGTCAGAATATTTTTGAAATGAAAGAGGGATGAAGAAATATGTGTAGTTAAATCTTAAAGAAGATTTAAGGAAAAGGCAAAAGAAATTGAACAAATGTATTTCTCTTATTGTGGAAATTTTAATCTGTGGTCTCAGTTCAGTCCCTTCCAAGAATAAACAAATTTGACCTTGGAGAGCTATAAAAGATCAAGAAAAATTATTATTAAATCTAACTTTTTTTTTCAAATACATGTTTTCCCATTAATTTTTCTATAACGTGTCTCATATACAGCTTGTGTTACTTGTTCTGGTTTTTTTTTTTTTTTTTTGTTAGTTTGTTTTCATGGAGGCATTAGGATTCAAAGACTTGGGTACCTTTGTCCTTAAAACTTTTGACAAAAATGAACGTCTGATTTTCTTATCCTGAGCTTTACTGTTGTGTTGACAAATTCCAAATGACTGATTGGAGAAAAATGCACATTGCACTCTTCCAAGCTTCCTTTTGCTATTTTCTTTGCCGATCTAGATCATAACACTTTGTCGAGTTTTGGTCATAGGGGTGACTTGACCTGCTGAGTCACCATCGAATTAGAACTTCACAGGTGGTAGAATACAAGCTGGTCAGAATTTTATTAACCTAGAAAGCTGGTCTTTCCTTTGGAGCTTAGATCTCCTAGCAGTGTAGTCTAAATTTAAAAATTTTCATCTGAGAAACAGATATTGTGGTCTTACCTGATGAGATACCAGGTAATATCAAAGAAATTGTAATAGTCTGTTTGAAAATAAATTTTACAGGCTTGTTGAATGTACTGGGTTTTAGCGAGTAAGTGCTCTTAAGTGGTGTGCTTCTATCAGTGACGATGGTGAAATGGCTTATATTAAAAGCTCAGATTGTATGCTTGCTTCATGGGCAGAGAAAATGTGGAGCTCTTGGTTGAACAAGTTTTCTTGTAACACCAACAAATGGCAATTTATTCTCAAATGCAGGCCAGCTGAGTCTCACAAGTAATTAAAATGTTCTAAAACATTCATATAAACAGACTGGCCTCCTGTAGGTGCAACTCTACTGCTTTGGGCACCAAATTATTACGCCTACCTGGGATTTCATTGGGTTTTATAGAAAGAATGTTGTCTGATGTTAGCCTGAGTACCTCTACACAGCGCTGTACATCTTGGATAGACAACGTAAAGGACCCACCGCACACACATTTATCAGTATATATGCAGTTACATGGTTGTTGTTTCAATTGCTGTGCTTGCCATCCAATAATTAATGTTCTGTCATATGGCATAATCTGTACCAGCCAAGGGTAAGTGTATTGCAGCATTAAATACTGAAGTATGACCATGTGAAAGGAGATAATGCTTACCAAGTTAATTTGTATAGTGCTTTCCCAGTCCTTCTCATTGTTCACTCCAGCATTATTAACCACAATATCCAGCCTTCCAAAATGTTCAATTACTTTTTTGAAAGCACCTATAGTAAGATCCAAGGGTGAAATTTCTTAGCCCTTATGGAAAGTAAGATATAAAAATACAATGCATGCATACAAATAATGTTTTATTAGTCTACCGCAATGTCTTCATTGTCTTCTTAACCACTAATGAGCAACCTGCAATTAAATTCTTTATCTAACCATTCACCAATATTAAACATATTCAGGAAAACTGAAGGGATTAAGATACCATAGTTGCCTTTTCATTCAGTTTTATAAAGCCTGATAACAGGAGGTAATGAAGAGCTTAGCACCCATACCTTTTGTATTAGATAGGATGTTTGGCACCCTAATTATATAAATTAAGCATTTATAGCTTGATTTGTAACTGTTTGATACAGCTAGTGAATTCAAGATTCGGCACCATCCATTTTAAATGAAAAAAAAGCTTCACGTGTTCGGAACAATTTTCCTGGTTGAGTCTGAATTTAACCTAAGAGAGCAATTCTTATTCAGTGGTATAGCTAATATGAATCTTTCAACTACAAATAATTCATAATAGTTCTTGTTTAAATTCATTTATTATGTTTAAATCCATTCATTATGAATAAATTATTATACATCCTACTTGTCAGGTAATTTTAATAAAGTGTTTCTCAAATTCAAATCTTCTTCCTTCTGTTGATGAAAATGGTGATCTGTCTTCCAAAGAATTTCAAAATAAAGAACTGGGAAACTTCCACAATGACATTGTGTTCTCCCAGGTGACAGTGTTCAAAGTAAGATAAAAGATGTGTATGGAAAAACATCATGATGTCATACTGATGAGCAAACTCATCTAGGCTGGCCATGCTTTGACAGGATAGTTGGATGAGATGACCTCCAGATGTTCATTCCAGACTAAGATTTTCCATGACTGCAGACATGTATTCTGACATGTATATATAGTTTGTTTGTTTTCCCTTCCAAATATTGTTCCTCATCACTAAATATTTGTTATTATGTAAACCAAGACACACCCACTCACCCACCCACCCAATATTGTTTTAAAAAACATCCTTTGGTGACTGACTGAAAAAGTAGAGTATTTCAGGTATATTGGAATTATGCTCAACAGGACTTAATGAAACCACTTCACCATCTTAATTCTCTGATCTTTAGTCTTTGGCTATTAGTGTCAATTGGGAGCATAGCAGCAGCTTTGAGACATCTACCTTTTTTGCAGCGGTTGCAAGGGTTTACAGATTTTTGTTCTTGCACCAGATGGTCGGTACTGTTACAGCCTTTTCTTTGCCTGAATGCTGCAGGTCCATCACAGCCATCATCTTGTCATCAGAACAAGAACTGGGCAGCTAGTGGGAAAGGTTTTATTTGTCCAACTGCCTTTATTGTACAGATTTTTCTAATATTCTTATTCTGTACTAGAATATTTTAATATTACTAAAGCCTCTATTTTTGGCTGTCTGCCTTTTTGGCTTTTGTTGTGTTTGTTGCTAATTCATTCTCTGGATTCTCAATTTAACTCTTCAATTACTTCTCATCTTTCCAATCCTGCATCAGCAAGGGCAAATGAAAACCTGTGGCTTTATTAGGAGCAGAACTGATCATTTAAATTAGTTTCAATAAGCAAAATAAATACAATTTGGGTCCTCAATCAGCTTCCAAATTATGGAAACTGGCTCTCGGATTCCCTTTTAAGCCTTCTTGGAATAGCATCTTTCACCAACCTCATTCTTAATAGAATCTTTTGCCTTCAAAAACCACCATGGATAATGGTACTTTAGCCAATTATTTGTTTATTAAATTCACACAGTCTTGACTAATTGTAGTTTTCTAGTTTACACATTGAGAAAAGAGCCAAATGCTTTTCAGCTGTTTGCATATCTATGTTAAAATAAAGAATGATTATCAAATTTGGAATATTTCTGGTAAGAGTTTACCTGCCTACGGTAATCCCATCTATTACCTATCCACAAAAAGAAGAATCTCATTATAAATTCTTAATAAAGTTATCATCCACACATCAGTGTAAACTGACTTGTTGTTCCCCTTTTAAACGTAGAATAATTTTATGTTTACATTGCACACTAGTTAGTGCTTATGGAATCATGAAAATGATAAGCAGCTGATCATATGAAATACTGAATGAAGAAAGATGAAAAGGAGCATCCATTTTAAAGGAAAGGTAAGAAAAACAGTGGAAAGTAACTACAAACACTGGTTTCATGTGAAATTCCTAAATATTCATGGAAAGAAAGCAAAAGTAGATGTGCTGTGATTTTTCAAAAGTGGGACAAGATAGAAGATTTTTGTGGGGGACTATGTGAAAGAGCCACCAGAGAAAAAAACACAGGCAAGACTTGAATGTAGATGAAGCAGCTGATTTCCTACCCATAAGCATTATGTACCTACAGATACTAGTTTTAGTACTGTGACTTGTTTCGTACTGAAAAGGCTGAGGTTAAAGTAAGAGGAACTTCATTCATGCACATGACCTTTAACATAAAAAGCAAGTACAGGATTTGAAGCATCCACTAAGAACTTTAAACACTAGGAGTGAAATTAATCCAAGTTTATTAAGTGGTGGCTTGCAATTACAAATGAAAATAGCAGGAAGGTAAAGCAGTAAAAAAACCCCCAACCAACAAAACCACTAAAAAATACCCCAGAAACCCCAAAGGATTGTAGGACACGATTGCAATTTTATGCTAAGAAACCTGCAGCAGGAATAATGCAGTATCAGAGAAGCATAAGCAGCAACCGCCAGTTCTTGCTCTTGCTCCTTGTGAGAGCCCATTCTGATCATACTCTGATTGCTCTTTTCCTACTAACTTGGTTCCAAAACCTCCCTCGCTGACCCATCCCGCTCACTCCAGTTCCCAGCGCACACCCTGCTGGTCCTGCACTAGCCTGGCACTAAAGAGAGGAGGAATCATGGGAGAGAAAGCACACTGGGGTAACACCCATGCTGCAGCACATGCTATTCCTACCCCTAGGATGCTTTTTCTTGCTCCTAGGTTACTCGTCTCACTTGGAGAAAAAGTAAATAATCAACCTAGCTGATATAAACTTTGCTGATTAGAGCAGATCTCAAATTTAAAGTCCAGCATCTCTCTTATGGACAGTGTAAAGCTTTGGAATTAGGCATAATCATGCTAGCTCAGAGCAGTGAACAGTATTGCTGAATTTGGACTAGCTGCAATGTTTTGTGAAAGAGGAATGGGTATGCCCAATGACCGCTGTTGGGGAAGCAGCCAGTGAAGTGTAGCGAATAAAAGCAGAACTAAAAATACTCACATCTAGCATGACACAAATGAATCTGGGGAAAGGGCACTGACAAAAGTGATGTCAAAATCTGAATCTGAGTCACTATCCATGAATGTATCATTTAATAATGAAACTCTGGTGAAGTGACAGTGCCTGTTGTGAAATATTGTGAAGGGTACATCAACATTATACGATCCTCTAAGAACTCCGTAGGGAACACGATTTATTCCCTGAGTGAAAACATAAGTGCAAATCATACATGAGGGAAGCTCCTTGCCGTTCCCTGCATCGGCCAAATGTGTGTGAAGTGTTGTCAACCCACATTTAACACCGTGATAAAGCAGCGTGCCATCTTTTCCCAATTCTGCTTTCAGCTACAGCAGCACACGTTGAAAGTAAGTGTGCTGTATGGAAAGAGCACAGCAACCAGAGCAGAATTTATTACTCCAGTGATGAGGGAATACAGCTTGGAGTCTGTACTGAAGCCTCATAAAAAGCAAGTCCGTGCTTTAAAGTTTATATATATTACTCATAAAATAACAATTATTTTCTGCAGAGGCTTTCATGCAAAAATATCACAGACAGCACTCAACGAATCCGATTTCTCTGGCTTTTCTTTACAACGTGCCGAGTAACACGGTGAAATACACGCACGCTGGTAGCAATGTTTCAAATCTGCAGGTTCAGGAGCAAATCCTTTTCGAGGGACTGTCAGGAGCGATCGGGAGTAGGCTGTCCTCCAGAAACCTAAATTGCACACCTATTGGTGCAGCAGCCCGGGCTCTTTCAGGTTGCTGCACGTTAAGCCGGAGCACAGCGCTGACAGTTTCCTTCTTACCTTTCAGCTGCTCCTGGTCCGTAACGTCGCACTGGATGAACACCGTCCTCTGCGCTTCAAACTGCTCGGCCAGGGCCGCCTTGCTCTCCTGCCCGGCCTCGGAGTTGCGGTCCAGCAGCGCTACCTGAGCGGGGAGGCAGGGAGGGAGGGGAGGCTGAGCGGAGGGCGGCCGGCCGGACAGACGGCCGACCGGCCGGACAGACGGCCGGCTCCCCCGCCGAGCCGAGCCCGGCGGGCTGCCGCCACCCCGGGTACCGGCCGGCGGGGCGAGGCGGGCGGCGGAGGCGAGGGGGCGCCTGCCGGGGCTTACCTTCGCGCCCTTGCCCAGCAGCGCCTGGGCGAAAGCCCTGCCGATGCCCTGCGCCCCGCCGGTGACCAGGGCCACCTTGCCATTGACGTGCATGGTGGCCGCGCCGCTGCCGCCGGCCCCGCGCCCGCCGAGCCGGAGCAACCTAGCTCGGTGTCACCTGCCCGGCTTCCTTCCTCCCTCCTTCGCTCGCTCGCTCGCTCCTTCCCTCCCTCCCGCCTGCCCTCCCGCCCTCCTTCCCTCCTCCTCCTCCTCCTCCTCCCGCCGCCGCGGCGGCTCATTCCCCCCCGCTCCCCTCTCGTGTGACCGAGAGCCGCCCGGAGCTGCCTGGGCGGGGGGGGCAGGGGTGGAGCAGGTCATTAAATCCTTCTCCCGAGTGCCTGGACGAACCCCCGAGATCAAGGGCCAGAGAGGAGACCGGCTTCGTCCCCTCGTCAGCCCCCCGGGCTTTCCGGCGAGGGCCGGCTCTCGCCCGGCGGCCCCCGGGGAAGGGCTCCCGGGGCAGCGCTCCCGGGGCAGCTCCAGCTCCCCTCGGAGGGCGGCCGTGCGGGGGGAGAGCCTTTGCGCCTCCATAAATCGCGTGAGAAGCGGCTACAAGCTTCGATAAGGGCTCTTGGCAGCTCCTACGGCTGTGTGCGCTTTGGTTGGCCCAAGTTGCGTGAGCAGCAGGGTGAGGAATTGAAAGTTCAGCCTCGAAAAAAACAAGCACAGAGCCCTTTTTCACACTTCAAAATACCCCACCAGCCTTCTCCCTCTCATTCTGCCAGTAAGTAGAATCTATTTGTACGAAAAAGCGGCCACTAAACATTATGGGTATTAGACATATCAAGAAAAGTGCTTTCTAGAAATTCTTAGGTCTGTGGATAACGTAGCTTGTACCTTAAAAAATCTTTTAACAGCTTTTAAGCTTATAAGCCAAGTTCTGCTCCATAATGTGAATTATATGCAACTAAAATTTATCAATACAAAGATATATCACCCTACAGTAGAAATAAGCGCAACCTTAATGATCTAAAAACTGAAATCAATTTTCTTGTTCATTAGCCTGTTACGAGCTTTACAAATATTATCCCATATTGTGGAGTGTTGGGTAGATGGGGAAAAAACCTTTGTTCCAGTCCTAAGCTCTACAAACATATGTACATCATGTATGTGCCTGTGTGTATTAACACACACACACACACTTGTCTTTTGCGTTCTCTGTTTTCTTTTGCCTGGTGTATCAGGTTTAAACTTCTTGCTTGTGCTTTCAAGGCCTGAAGTACTCTAAGGCAGACTTCACCTCTATCATAAATGTCTGTTGACATTTTTCCTTGCTTCTCAGCAACAGTGTGCCTATTTTGCCCCATCTCTCACCCCAGCTGCCTGTTTTCTGCTAGGATTCTTTTATGTACGGAATTCCCTTCTTTTGTATTACCTAGAAGAAACAAATTATATCACTCCTAACACCAGCAAACTGTTACAGAACCATTAAGGTAACTATGTTACCTAATTGAGTAAATTGAGTAACACAAGATCTTGTTATTATAACCTTTGTCCTTAAAAATGTGAACTAATATAATCCAGCTGCTAAATTGGATAGCAGCCATTTAGTTTTCCTAAAGATCATGATTCACAGTTCTTCATAAAAGCAGTCAGAGCTGGCCTCTGGGATTAGTGATTTATTTGAATATGATACCTGTATTTCTGGGAGGGCTCCAGATTGCTTTGGAGCTGTGAAATTTGTGCCACCTAAACTGCCATGCCTAATGAGCTCTTTCCCAACCAGATGAGCCAGCCTCCCTAATTTGTTGAGAGGCAAGTATAGTGCCAGGTCAAAGGCACATCATCAGAACAGTATTACTAAACAGGGACCTAACAATAGCGTTATAGTGGAGTCTTTCACCCTCAACCGAACCCTGATAAACACATGTCCCATCCCCCCCTCCGCCCAACCTTTGGCCAAGTCATGATAAGCATTTGTCATGGTCTTTATTTCCATGACGTATTAATATTTTTTTAAGGTGCTATGCAAAGGAAAAGATCAATAAACCCCTCTGTGTTTCCAAACAGCTGTAGTTGGAATGACCTTTGGCAACTGTTTTCTAAATTGTTGATAACTTGGCATGAATGTTAAGAACAATCTGGACTCTTCAGAGATGCTGGAATGCTTTAAGGTCTGAATGCACACACTGTGTCCGTAAAACAAATCTTGTAAGTCTGTGTCCCAAAGATCAGCTTGGTTGAATATGATCCTGGGTATCATAGGTTGAAATCATTAAAAAGTATTGCGATAAACTAACCCAGGATTTCTAACTCTGGTTTTGTTGGCTGAATGGACTCTCCATTGTTCCATTCAAGAATCTAACCAATACCTCTTGCAAAATGGCCAAAAAAAAAAGGCTCCACGTCAATACCCATAACCTTGGCAAAATATATTTGAAATTAGAGACAGTGTTCCTAGCTAGAACACTATGTGCCAATCCTCCAAATCCAGGAGGAAGTAAAAGAAGGATGGCTCTGTGATTTACCCCTGGAGCCAGCAGAGATAGCTTGCCTGTAAGGGGCATGTGTGCTCTGCTCCTTCAAACCTCACTGGATTTGCTACCGACTCACTACAGGTACTCTTAAGAAAACTTTGTTGCGACATAGTCCTTTACCACCCCAAGTTTGTAATATGACCACCTGCATAAAAGATAAAATGTTGCCCATAGGAAAAAGCTCTTCCTAGACATTTACCTTGTTAGAAATCCAGAGATAGCATCTCAGTTTTTTTGCTGAAACTTGGGGGGGTGGGGGGGGTGTAGTTATGAAATATTTTTTTCTCTGTGGTTTATAAGTTGACAGTTTTTGAATGTTGCCTTCAATTCTCAGGAATGCTTTCACAGAAGCATGAGGACTTCCACTTTTTAATGTTTCAGTGGTCCACCTTTTCAGACAACCCTTAAGCAAAACCAGTACCCAACTTCACAGAGAAAGTTGGAAGAGCCGTCACAATGGGCAGTAACATACTATAAAGGATCTATCTTCCTAAGTGGCCAGCTTACAGAAGGCTATATGCTTTGGGTACCTTGTTCTGCATGTGAGAGAATCTGATATGCTCATTTAAGAAAGTGTGAGATAGCTAAAAATGATTAGATGGTTAAAAATTGATGATGCATTATTCAATGGTAAAGTCAACCCAAAACATATCACATTTATGATTTTTTTCACTGAAAGTTGCACTAACACTTGCCCTAGGGGTTTGTTATCCAATATGTTAGCTAAACTCAAAAGTACCACAAACAGCTACTATGTGAAATCATAGACATGAAAAGATATTAAATGACTCCATGAATGTTTGATTTGGATAGTCTGAGAGACAAATAGTTCCATATAGGTAATCTGCACTTTCTGTTCAAAGTTAAGAAACAACAATAACACTAAATAATGTCATAGATGCTGAAGCTGTTCAGATTAAATCTTTCACACGCACTCCCTGCTAACAGTGCAATGCCAAATGCATATTGACATTTGCATGTTGTTTGTGTACAGAATGTGATTCCATTTACTGTTTTACAGTTCACCTTTTGGCTAGCAATAAAATGTCTTTTTTTTCTTTCTTTCTTTTCATGGTTGTGGTGCTTCCTCTTCCATTTCCCTCCATTTACTTAAGTTTATTCTTTTACACGGCCCATGGCTTATGCTCCACTGTTCTGCATGGACCACAGTGGCATCAAAGCATGAAGAGACTCCAGGTGGTTTTAATCTGTTTTTGAAAAGGAGACATTAATATAATCTCTCTCAGATGTATGTCACCTGTTCATTCAAAAACAGTTTTTCAAAAAGCAATCCATGTCTCATTTTTGTTACCATCTCTTCATACTTTGCAAGGTGCTATTCAAGTTGCTCTGAAAGTTAAGCAAGTGATATCACACCTCTGCATGGATTATTAGGCAACACATTTAGGAGGGCATCCAAACACAGTTACACAGCATGTGTACTTTGGTATGTAGTTTAGTGCATTTCCCCGACTTCTACTGAGAAGAATGGGTGGAAAACAAAGCTAGAGAAATGCCCCAAATATCTAGCTTTGCATGGGGTAATTAAAGGCCAGATTTCAGGTCACATACTTAATGTGGTGTGACCAAACCTTCCTTAAGAAGAAACTTAAGTGTTCAGCAAGTATAAGAGAGTTTTTCATGTCCAAGAATTTTTTTCATGATGCAAATTCTGTATGATGTCTCTGTATGTACTAAGTTAGAAAGGCAGCAATTACCGCATAAGAAGATAAGGTTATGCAGCTATGCTTTATTTCAGATATTATACCTAGCTGTGTATACAAAATAATTCAAGACAGATAGACTGCCTGCCAGAAATGTCAAACTAACTTAGAGGGCAAGCAACTGAATGAACAACAGACTGAGAGTTTTGCCAAAACACATTTTTACAGCACAACATCATATCAGCTTATGCTAGGACAGTGGCTAGATTGTTTTGCTCATGCAGGACAACAGCAGTACATGCACAACAATGTTATGTACTTGGGGAAAATAAGAGAACACAGGACACATCACAGCAGAGTATAAGAAAATAGTTATAAAAATTCTATTACCAGAGCTCATGCTATACGAGTTTTTCAAGATGTCAGGACTTCCATGGTGAGATTTGGAGGAAGACACTAAAACAACAGCCCTGTGGTTGTCTGTCTTTCAAAAATAGCAGGCAGGATGGGAGAAAGCATAATGTGTTCTTTGAAAATACGAGAAATAGCAATTGAAGTTAGTAGTATTGTCGGAATAGAAATGGAAGTTAATGACTTAGCAGTATATGAGAATAAAAAGGCTGGCTTTAGTAGCTTAAGGAGGATCATAAAGTGAAAACTAGATCACTTTGCTTTGTAAAGTAGAAAAGTGAAGTCACTGGAGACATTAAAAAATGGAATGAGAAAATTGTACAGTGCAATTTCCTGATTTGTAAGAATGCCTAGAAAGTATGGAAGTTTTGTGAAAAGTTTTGTCAGAGAATGTGGGAGGATGTTACAGTAAATGAGAGGTAAGAGAGGTGATGACTGTTTTTTAGATTGCCTTTAACTGGCATTAGAGAACAAGGAAGACTAAGAGTTAGAAAGCTTCCTGTCACTTTGGAAACACCTACTACAACTGAAAGAAAGGGTTTGGAGTAAAGAAAATTATGTAGTGGAAAATATCTAGTGAAGAGGGGTAGGAAATAGCTGCCTGGGAAGCTAAGGACAAGGGGATTTAGGAATCCAGTCTTGGATACCTATTCAGAGAGGCTTTCGAGCTCTCCAGCATGCCTTTCCTTGATCAAATTTCTACTCTCATGTTCAACATTACCACAGCCCATATCTTAGGCATCACAATGGCAAATTTTTCAATCTATTGTCATGCATATAGATCAAATAACTGAGGAACAATAAGCTGCTAGTGTTTCATCTTAGATACTTAATGCTTTTAAAGAAAAAAACAAAGTCAAAGCAATTAAGGTAATACAGTGCTCAATGAGGATATGAGTATTATTATTTAAATCACTTTTTAAAGTCACTAGATAACTTAGGGAATATGGGGTTAATTCCATGCCTGAGAACCAATAACACATTTTATAAAATTGTAGTCTACTGGAAGAATGAGAACATGAGCGTGAGTGTGTACAGCCAGGGCAGTACAGGCCTTGCTAGGAAGGCAGTTCTGCAAGGTGTTAAACTGCTGAAGGTTCGAGCCAGGCTCTAAATGAATAAGGAAGGATTCAGTGTTAAAGCATGCCCTGCCCTTTCTCTATCTGATATAATTACAGGAGAACCTTTAAAACCCTGTATTTGGCACTGTCTTTAAACACCACAGCAGCATGGCAGCTGGCAGTAAAAACAAAACAAAAATATGTGAACCCCTCCCATGCCTCTTGCAATTTTGGCAACACACGATGTGAAGGACTGACTGTCTACCCTATTAATTTGATTATCAACTCATCAACCAGTACAAATATCTATACATTTGGAAAGAAATTGTTGTAGGCTTACACTCAAACGGTAAAAGGCTTCTTAAAAAGCTAGGGTGATCAATTAAAATCAGACCAGACACCCAGTAAAGTAACTTGTGTTTCTTAGAACTGTGTAATTCTAGTGCAACTGAATTGTTCTCTACTTCCTTAAAGGATTATAATGACATAGATAAAACTCATGCTTTTTGATATTTGTTGAAATGCTGGAGTCTTATTTATTATCTTATTTGATAAATAGTACAAATGTGCTTTCTTTGACTAATATCCAGTTGAAGAGAGAAGGAATATGTTTTTGATTATGTTTTAACTTTTAAAAAGTAAGAACCTAAAAAAAAAAAGAGAGAAATCCCAGAAAACCTTCATTCCAACTTTGAAAAATTAGCAGGGAGCCATGAATCCAGTGAATTCTCCTTATTCTGCTCTCCAAATTTCTGTAGGGTCTGATGATGATAGTTGTCTTTCGAGCTAAACTTTTGTTTCCCTCCTCTTTTTTTTCTTGATGTATAATGACTGCTTAGCTACATCAGTTTCTGGGTGTTCTGTTTTAGGGAAAAAATATCACATAAAGAGCTTTTTTGAGGTGAGGCAGAGTATTTTGTGCTGCAGAGTGATTGTTAGATGTATGTTATAGGGAAGTCAGAGAACTTCCACAGTTGTCTTGTGTGCAAAAACCTGGAAGTGCTACAGAATACTTGTAAGGTACTGTAGATTACCGTCTGGTCAGAAGAATGATGCAGTGACATTCAGAAATAATATGGAAAAGTGAACAAAAACTCAAAAAAAAAGGTATGAAAAAGGAAGAAAAGAACAGATGAGTGATGTGCTTACTAGAAATGACACTTGTCAATTAAGATGAAACTAACAGAGTTGAAAATCTCAAATGTCAACACCACGGCACTTTTGTTTATAAGAAGTCTATGCTTTTAAATTATTTTTTATGCTTATTGTTATGAAATACATGAAATTGAATCAGAAACTGAGTAATAACAACAATTATATAAAGCTACCAGAATCAAGTTCTTAATTTCTTAAGGAAATGTAACTGCTGATATTAGTTGGTGGAAATACAAAAACAATGCATAAATCTTTATTTCAGGCATGGTCAATGTATCCTTAAATGTAGATATTAAAAATAACAGCAGTTATTAAAAAAAAATCTATGAAAATGTGTAATAAAGTAGTTCTATGTCAAAGGGAAGACCATAGCTAATACTTTAAATTTAAGCCAGTATCCTGTTTGTGAAGTATTTTAACTATTAGAAGTTTACAGTCAATTACTGCATATCATTTCTGATCATTTAAAATGTTTACAACTGCAAAATAAACTACATTTGCTAGTCAATTGAGAATAATGTATTATGGGCTTTCTAGCTGAGATCCTTAGATGAATCTTGACTTAAAAAGGAATATTCGGGGTTTTAAGGAGCTCTGCAGCTTAGTAAAAGGGGCATGCTATGCTGGTGTAAGCACCTTTATTTTTATGAATGCAGCCATGTTCATCCTTCTGTCCATATTAAAAGCTCTAACCAAAACATTTAGTACAAATCTGTGTGGAGGCATCATCTGCCCATGCTGAATTCATTTACTGAAACCTACAAGTTAGTTCCTGTTTATGTAATAGCATTTACTTCATATAACCATTAGGAAGAAACCAAAATCCTAAATGTAATTATTAAACTAAGTTCAAATTGGCCATTATATTCTAGGGTATCTGGAAATCTTACTAGTAAGTACATTCCTCTAAGACAATATAAATGACTAGGTATCTCTCTTCCATTTTCTATTTCTGCTATTTGAACACGCAGAAATAAACTTATCCATTCTCAGAATTAAAGACATCTGAAAGCCTTTTTTGCTACTGGAAAAATTGTATCTTTGACCATGTTATGAAACTCGAAACCTCCTGACATATTTTTGTTGGGACAGTAAACCTATAATGGGTTGCAAAAATTTTTATGTGAAGCCATAAAAACACGTCTTCCAAGACATTTCAGAAATCATATAAAAACAGTATCCACAACCACATCAAATATGGTAACGTACTTAGGTATTCAATAAGGTCAACAGTATGTCATTTTAAATGACAACACAGAAAACCTAATAAAGAATTATTGTGAAATAAATGAGGACCTGGAATTTTAGAATGTCATATGCAAAGGGAGATGCATAACACGCCATTAAGACTGTGGTCTGAAGTAAATAAAAAAATTTATTTAAGTTCTAAGAACAGGTTCAGTCTAACATAGAGTTCCATTGCAGTTGACTCTGAAACTGTTTTTTCACAATGATTTTAATAATGGTGGACAAAAAGCTGAATATGTGCCAGCACTGTGCCCTTGCAGCAAAGGCGACAAACAGCCTCCTGGGCTACATTAGGCAGAGTACCACCAACAGGTCGAGGGAGTGATCTTTCCCTACTGCTCAGCCCTGGTGAGATGCATCTGGCATGCTAGGTCCAGTTCTGGGTTCCCCAGTGCAAGAGAGACATGGATGTACTGGACCAGGTTCAGTGAAGAGCCACTAAGGTGGTTAAGGGACTGGAGTATCTAACGTATGAGGAGAGGCTGCGAGAGCTGGGACTGTTCAGCCTGGAGAAAAGGCGGCTGAGGGGGATCTCATCAATATGTGTAAATACCTGATAGGAGGGTGTAAAGAAGACACAGCCAAAGTCAGTGGTGCCTGGTGACAGGACAATTGGCAATGGGCAAACACTGAAATTCAGGAAATCCCACTTAAACACCAGAAAAAACTTTTTTCCTGTGAGTGTGAGCACTGAAGCATGTTGCCCAGAGAGCCTGTGGAGTCTCCATCCTTGAATATAGCCAAAATTTAAATGGATGCTGCGTTGAGCAACCTGCTCTGGGTGACCCTGCTTTGAGCAGGGGGGTTGGACTTGATGTTCTCCAGAGGTCCCTGCCAACCTAACGTTTTGTGATTCTGTGAATATCATAAGGACAGTTTCCACTTGTAATGTTATCAAGCTAAATCACCAGCCAGAAAATTAAAATGCATGTAAATAACAAAAAATTTTTGTTTATCATTTAATGTTTAATATGGATATATCTATGGTTAGACTATAAATGCTTCCAGTGTACAAAAGAGTTAAGGCCATAAATATGCTATAAACAAGCACAACCAATTTCTCCCCACAGCTCATTATAACATTATGCATTTACATTTGCAGAGCCACCTGAGATCACCTTGGAGAAACAGAGAAGGCAAGCAGGCCACTTTGCCACATTTTTCAGAAAATGTTTTTTACTGAAGTAATACAGCTGTACAAGGAACCTTTGAATTTGCATCACAGCAACTAAAAGGTCTTCAACAAAGCAATGCACTTAGTTCAAACTAGAAAAGTAATTGATTACTATGGTGAAGAAACCCCACTAATACCAAGGTATGCTAGATTACATTAAAAGTCCGTATGAGGCTTCCGCACTTAGGAAGCTGCTTTGATTTGCAACGTGCATATTGTCCACGTATGTCCCTGAAGCATACTGTATGCCTCAGTGGAAGTTGAGTCAGACAGAAAAGTAACTGATACACTGTTTTTAATGTTTTCATATTTTCCAATTAGTAGTTACAGTACAGAATTAAAAAAACCTCAACAATTATTGGATTAATTCCATCTTGAGGTAACTCAGACAGCAGCTGGCAGCAAAAATAGTTTAACCTTATTTCATCTCATATATGCACATTCATAAAAAGAATGGCATGAAAAGATTAAGGTCATATGTATCTACGAACAGGGGTCAATAAAAAAGATTTCCAGAAAATATTTGATTTTGTGCATGCACGGAAATTACTGCACTGCACGAGCTATTTTCTTCAAATTTAGTGCTTTTAAAAATTTATTTTATTTTTAAGATTCACAATTATAGATCTTCATGAAGATGCTTAGAAATTATTGTGGGTAACTTATAATCAGGGTTGGTAGCATAATCTAAGAAGTTGTCTCACCATTCTCATTAGAATTAGTCCACTTAAAATTCTTCATAATTCTATCGTGTCAAAAGTAAGAAATTTTTATATCAGATGTTTTCTTCAAATTGGAAAACTGCAGGTAAAGACAAGTTAAGTAAGAATTGAGATTAGTAAGATTTGTTTGGTCAAGTCCATTGAAATGAAGTCAGGAATTTGAGTTAGCTCTGGTCTGCCATGGAGGTCCCTCAAGAAGGAAAGGGAAGCCTTGGAAGTTTCATAGGCCACATTGTTCCATAGTTTTGGAACAATTAATAACTTATTACCTTTTTCTGTAAAGTAGAGGCTCCACTTTCCTGCTCATTCCTCCCTATGAGCCCCCAAACTAGCTATGTCCTTCCATGCTTAAGCAGCTGTGCGAAAAGGCTCTACAGTGACTATAAATAACATCTTACAAAGGATATTTTCTTTGTGATACCAATGTGTGTTTTATGACGGCTAACTCAATTTTCATATTTATTAAATCTGATAAAAATGTTTAGTTTTCTAATACAGCATTGAAAATCATTTTTTACTTTCCAGTTCTGCTTTGTTTTGGTTAATCTTTCACTGCAGCATTGAGAAATCTGGATGACTCTGAACAAATAAATCAGGAAACTCTCCTTTCGGGATAAAATGCATGACATAATAGTATTTAATTTCCTAAACCTTTCCTTTGATTTAACATTTTGAAGATGACGTTTAGTGCTAAAACTACATATGTAGGAGTGTGTTAGAAGGTGGAGGATTAAAATAAAAGAAATTACAAAATAAAGACATAGATAAGGTGAAGATGGAACTAATATACATAAAGACATTTGAATGGAAATTAGTTTAACCCAGGGATATTTCATTTAAACCCAAGAACATTTGTTTTGATGGTGGGATTATGTAAGGACTACATCGACGTTGAGATTATGAAGCAGTGGTTGCCCTGGAGAAGGTGAACATATGCGAATGAGTAAGGACATTGCCAGTCATGTTTATATGGATTAAATATGTTATCTCGTATACTCAAACAGTTAATGCAGCGTAGGACAAGATGACTAAAAGGAATTCCTAATTCTTAGGAGCTTTTGTAGACTTAAACACAGATACATATTGTATTTCTCCCTCAGCTGCATGCCTCGTACTTTGGCTGTGTCACACAGAGCTTCATCTGCAAAAGGACTTCAGTAGTTTTCAAACAAGCAGTCAGCTGCTGCACGCTTTGGATGTTTTTGTTTTTACCAAGAAAACTGTCTCACTGACAGTGTTAATGTGTAAAGTGTAAACTGTGTGTTAATCTTTGTCTAGTACAGGCATAAAATCTTCCAGTCTCCTGACCTGTCCTATATGCCATGACGTGAGCAGTGGGCACAGATACTGATTTGGGCTTTGTACATAGTACCATGGCAACACCTCTCTCACTAGATTGTGGTGTTGTGCAACTCCTACTTTTCAAAATAGTTCTATGGCAAAATATTTGCCTAGTCTGTGGTTCTTTTCTTTTTCCTATCAGGGAGAGGGGAAGGTTCAAATCCACATCTCTATCTTTTGAGAGGCATTGTTTACCCACCTAAATTTAAGCTGCTTTAGGGCTTAAGTGCTTCTAATGTTCTTGTGATACAGGGCAACAATGAAATTTCATTAGGCCAGATACAAAGTGAAATATAAAGGCAGGGACACAGCAAATACCATCCTTTTATTGTTTCCTACTTACTGCCTTTGAACGTATTTAGATGTGTACAGTGAATGAGCTGAACAGTCTTGTATTAAGCTAGGCAGACTATTGGGATACCTAACTTCCCTCCTGTATTTTATAATGCACCATGTTGATGGAGTTAACAGGTCTATAGAAATGAAGCATATACATAACTACTGCGATACAGACATCCTTTTATGGATCAAGATCTTTATCTTTACGTGACTGAATTTCATTTCTTGGAATGGAGATTGTGAATAACTTAGCATTATACTATTAAATAAAATCTGTTAATTTTGTGAAATGCTTCATCAGTTAAGAGAGAAATATTGCTCCTATTTGAATTATTTCCTGCCCTGTAACATTACTGAATAACAGCATAATGTTTGAGAAGTTAAGGATCACTTAGTTTTTTCAAAAGACAAGTGAAAAAAAATCCTGAAAACCAAGAAGTTAAAAATCCAAAATAAGAATATGAGAATGAACATAGGGAAATGTTTACTCCACCAAAAATCTGTGAACCATGTAAGACCAGAATGAGTCCTGCAAGCAACCTAAGTATTTTTGTAAATGTGAAGTGAATCAGACTGAATCATTCTACCTTTCTATCTCCCTGTACCACAGCACGTTTCAATCACAGTTCTCTATAAATAGGGATGTTCAGTGTTTCAGTATTAAGAAAGCCCAAATCTCTTATGGAACCACATTTATTTTGACAAGTTTCAAAGAAAAAAAATCATTAGAACAAGACTGTTCTTGTTTCATTAGTAATGATAAGATTTCTTTTGGCAAAATGAATAAGTTTCATTCTGAATTTGTTTTGTTATTGTTTATTTGGGCTTTTATATTCTATTAGTTGTGTTATGCCATAGTGTAGTTTCTGTTTTATGTAATATTTCTTGATAAGTTTCTATCTCCTAGCAGTTGCCCCCCTCCAAATTTCCAATTTCATATTCCATGAATAATTGTTACATTTCCTGACTATGACTTCCTTTGTAGTAATAAAAGTAGTTGTGAAATGTGAGAATTTTCCATAAAATTGCACTTCAAATTGTCAGCCATTCCAGTCAGGGTTTTTTAAGGCTTATTAGACATATGAGTTTAGACAAATTGTCTGCCTGGAGAACAGATAAAGGTAATACTACTAGACTGCATTCCCATAAGTGAAACCATCTATTTGATGCCCCCCAAATTTTTAATGTCTTCCAATTACTGCCTTTTCTTTTGCTTTAAATCATGAAGCTCCCACAAGATACTGAAGTGTGTGCTGTACAAATATTTATTATATATACCAGGATATGATAAAAACATCATCCTGCCAGTTTTGGAGGGAAATTTTGTGTTGGCTTGTAATTGCAGCCTAGGTGTAAAGAACTGTGTAATCCATTTCTAAGCAGCTGAGACAGCAAAATCTATAAGGCAATTTACGGTGTTGCAGCAGAAGTCTTCAACAGAGTTTAATTAAAGTGTTCTGGTGATCTGAAGATATTCGTAATCCATCACTGAAATTAAAGAAGTCCACATCAACAGAACTTTTTCTCAGGCTCATGATGCCAGTTGGCATTGTTATACATGTATATCTACCTATATCTATATATATCACGTGTAGAAATCTACAGTTAATGACCAAAATACAGAATGGTTGTTCAACCACCTTCAAGTAAGCAAAGCAATGCCAAGATATGAGGCACCTAGTCCCAGCTGGTTGATTCAGATCACTTAAGTAAGGCATTCTATACATAAGCTTTCTATGCAGTTCATGGAGAGAATGAGGGTGATCTAAAGGGGGAACCTTTCTGCTGAGCTGCTTAGAGCTTGTGAGTAAGAATGCTAAACATCACATAGGGCTGAGCCCTGTGTTTTGGGTGTCTGTTCATTTGGCTCCAGCACTCCTTCTCAGCATCACACTCTAACTAGAAAGGAATATTTGGCTAGTTAAAAGACAGATGTTAATGGTGGTGGAATCATTACAACATGCACAATGCTGTTAGACTGTGGAATCCATTACCATAGGATGTCATGGTAATTGTACATGGGTTCAAAAAATGATCAACCAAATTTAGGTTAATTAGACACCAAATTACCATCACTGAAGGTGAGATAGAAAAATGCTGAAGAATTAAAATATATATATATATATATATATGTTCTGTTCTGTGCTGGTTACCATCAAAGACAGGATTTTAGAATATGTGGATCTTTGTTCAGAATGAGTACAGTCATGTTTTCGGTGTTATGGCAGTACTATAATGTCTACTAAGTTAACTAAATCTATTCCACACATTTTTCAGAACATTTTTCAAGAGAAAACAGATTATTTTTGAAGCATGTTTGAATTTTTTTAACTTAATTTAGGTATATTCCATTCTGTCCTTCTCTATATATCAATATGCATTCAATAATCAAAATGTATTTGTGTGTGTGTGTGTGTGTACATATATACCTAGCATGCATGCCTTTCTATACCTAGGAAATAGCCCGGTTCTCCATGTCACCAATTTCTATTTGAAAGATAAATTAGCCCATTGCGAACTCCCCAAACTGGTACAACCTGGCAAAAGGGCAACAGTATTTGCAGAGTGAGTTTATGTTTTTCTTCCTGGCTTAGGTGACATTAGGTGGGGCTGATAGAGTTCAGTGCCAAAAAAAAGCAAATATATGTATCTCAAAGTGCCTTTTAATGAACTTATCTGTTTCTATACCTTAAAAAAATTATGCTTCTTTAAATAAGAAGAAAGAAATTTTGATATGTGGTATTTTTAGCACTTTTACAGTAAGACTTTATGTTTTCTCCTCCTGGATTTTGTGAGATTAAGGTCAAGCCTATAAATCCAGTTTCTGTGTGATTCTAAATTAATTTCAGACAACCTGGCGGTATTTAGTGGTTCTTATGCTTCTAAGGTCTGAGAATCTGGTATGATCCTGATCCTGCACACTAAAGACAATTCAACCACAGAGTTTATAATATGGTTTAAAACAACAGGCAACCTATATTTTATAGGGGATGAAGGAAGAGAATAGCACTGGTTGGAACAGGCTTTCATAAATGTGTTATTTTCACAAATTATAGAGTTACAAGATATTAAAAATATGCTAAAAATATTCTCTGCCTCTGTAATGCTTATTGATCTACTTGAATTATGTAAAAGAATGAGTATTCTTCATAAAGAAGAAGGAGAATAGCACAATAACCCTTATTATCATTGGACAGTCTATTCCTGAATATATTTATTTATGTTATTTTGGACTTTTTGCTTTTACAAGTAAACCTGGCTATTCCTTTTTATTTGATTCACGTCTATCTTCTGTAGGGTAGAAATACGTTCTACTGAAATCGGTTATGTAGGGGCTTCCCAGGTATAAGGCACAGAAGTCAACGCTCCATATGTTGAATCAGAGGTGGCTAGTAAGTGCAAATTGTACTGCTAGTCTGAAGCCTTCAGGTTTCCTTCTGGCAGTTTTTCTGAGGTAATTTTTTTGCAGTGTTGAGCCTGTGGATGGAGCGTTTGTTTGCTCAAAGTTTTCAGAGTACCTTCTACATGTGAAAAGTGAGGGCGGATTTTGGCATGACTGTACGTTCCTTTTCCATATCTGTTTTGGCCTTTTTTTAGTTTCTGGGCTCTAGCTCAAATTTACTAACACATCTGGCACCTGGAGCAGAGAAAGTTCAAGGCAGGATGTCTCAACAGCCAGCAAAGATGTCCAAAAATTCAGAGAATAACTATGTGCAAATTCAGAATCATACACTAGGAATCTAGGAATCAAGACAAATCAAATATTGCATGACTAAATGTAATCCAATGAAGCTAAGACACACATGAATTATTTCATGCTGATTCACTTAGGTGTATGACTAATCAGGCAGAGCTAACACAGTAGCAAACTCAAAAGGGAGAGCTGGAGAAATCAGCAAAGTTGGAGAAAATATCAGTAATTGGGAAAACACTTTGCTTAACACTTTTAATTTATTGCACAAATTCACTGCATAGCTTCCTTCTATTGCTCTGAGAACAAATAATCAGCCTAAACAATCAGGGATGTGTCTATACTAGCCTTTTGCCCTACATCTTTCAACCATTATTATTAGTGAGGAAGCACGGTAGCTGATACAGTACTACTAGCACCAGTAACTCTTGGCAAGCCTGACTGCAGATAGCATGGGGTTCAAAGGTAGTAGTAACTTTCCCATAGTAAACCTCTACAGTTTCTCATAGTACTAGAACTATTCTAGTTTAAATCAAGGCTCAGGGAGTTTCAGGCCAAGATCCACAAAAATATTAAAGTGCCAGAAGTGGATCTGTAGATGGTTTAAGCAATCTGAATCCAAGCCTGTGACTCTCAAAAGCCCTGCTGAACAGTGTTAGGGACTAAATTTTTGGCAGTAAAACTCCTCTAATGCAGAAGATTCCACTCTTTTCAGTGACTGCCATCTTGTTAGGATTAAGACTGGTAGCTGTTTGAAACTTAAATCTAATCGGTTGTCTGAAAATTGACATTTCTCTGGCCAAGTATTTACCTTTCCTGCTTCACATTAACTTCAGACAAAATATGGTTGTTTTGGCCACTTTCTTTAAATTTACAGGGTAGGTAGGAGAGATGAGCTGTCCTCTGTTTTGTGGAATACCTGAATGATTAGAGCATTCCCATAGAATATGGGGCTAAGGGGTTCAAGACTATTCACAAAATGAATGAACTGAAATCCACATCTTCCTAGAAAGTGTCTTAACCACAAGGCTGTGAGGCTGTGTGGTGATACTGCTTTGTTATGGGGGACTGCCCTTCTTTTGAAACTAGGGCACTTTAAGTAGTGCTTCCTAAAGTATGCCTGTGTATTTTAAACTAAATGATCATTTTACATAGCTGCAGAAATGGCCAGGCTTATATGAAGTATTTTTGTTGTTTATTTGTTTTTAAGCTTTTAATTTAAAATATATACCAACATGATTCATTTAAACTCTAAATGAAATAATTCCTTGCAAAGGCTGCTTTCTCACCCTGCGGGGAATAAAACAAATCCTGAAATTATCAACTCCAATTAGAAAATCCATCTTGTCATAACTGGAGATTAATTATTGCACCTAGATATTGCTAAAATAGTCTTCAGGAAGAGCACAGAATGAAATGAGGGACAGATGCAGAAGTAAAGTAGAAAGGTCTGTGAGTCTATTGAATTCTTATTTGGGATTGTTGTTGTTCATTTAACCTAGAAGTTGTATCAGCAGTAGATGTCAGTTATCATGAAATTAACTAGTTGTGACTAATGTTTAAAAAGGGTTTTTCTGGGGGAAAAAATGAGGTAAATAAATACAACTGAGTATCAGCCTACTTTGAGACAACTGTTCTCTGTTTGTTTTTCTGGCCTCAGACAGCATTTTTTGGTCACAGAATCCAACTGAATTTTCAATGCTGCAATTATGAAAAGCACATAGAGTCAGAATTAATGTAGAATAAGAAAACCAGAACTAGAGAGAAAGAGACAGAAAATGAGAAAAGGAAATAAAAACACAGTATGTGGTAACCACAATTTAGTAAATCATAAAGGCGAAATACAGATGGAGTATCCTGTGATAAGGAAGATGCAGTTAAACCTCTCTTTCTTCCAAATTTCCAAGGAAAAGTAGATTTGTGTCTTATGCCCAGACGTTTAAGAGACTATTCAAATATGTCAGAAAATGTCAACTTCATATTCAAATTGTAAGAACTTAGTTTGTATGTTTATAAACTCTCTTCAGTACAGTCACTGGCAAATAAACAATAGTCAATAAAAATGTAGATCTACCCCTTATGACTATTTTTTTCCTTTAGTTCAGAGACAACAAAGCATGTTATGGGTGTTGTCTACATGTACTAATAAAGGCGGCCAATATCCTGACTTTTGAACAGTGGCTATGCTGGCTCTCTTCTGTTCCCTAAGAATTCTTGACAGAAAGCATCAAAATAGTTATTGCTCAAAGGTCGAGTACTGAACTAAATCTTTGACCCACACTCTAGTCTGTAATATACCCTTTACTTCAGTTTAGAGACAGTAATGGGAAGGATTCTGCTGCTTAAACATAGGCATCCACATAATTTTAGATGCTTTAAGGAATCAGATACCCATTGAGAGATATGACATAGGGCATTCAAGAAACCCAGATTTTCCGGAGCAGCAGTGAAAATGTAAGCATGAACATAACCCTGAGACACAAGTCTGCCCTAGTGCAACAAGTGGAGATTTCCTGTAAGTAAATGAGTTTCTCTGTGGCATGAAGACTGTCATATCCTGTTGATAGTCTTAACAATCCTGACATCCAAGAATTATGCTGAGGTGACAGAACATATATGTGCATGTATATGTGTGTCATACATACGCATAGGTAGAGACAAGGAATTAATGAGTTCATGGTAGTGTGAAATGTCTGAGATCACATAAATGAGTAATTCTCAATCCATTGTGAAGTAATTTTAGATTAAGCCTAGTGCTCTCTCACCTCAGAGCAACTCATGCTAAAGGCATCCTAGCCATGGAATAATATAAGGTGATAAATCAAAAATAATTTAAATATTTTGTCTGCCATACCAGGATGTTTACAGCTACAGAGTATGAAATGAATTATTACCTCAGGATGACTCCAAGAAGATATTATATTTGTATTTGGAAGATGGAAGATTTTAAAAAATGTTGCCTCTGGCACATGAGAGTCTGTTATTCATTTCAGTTTACTTAATGGATTCATTACTAGCATTTAATTTAGCTGTGGTGACTATATGCCAATAGTTGCTATATAGATTCTTTACTGCACAAGTAAAGTGACTACTCACTTCTGTGTCTTTAGCAGGATTTTAGCTCCTCAGTTTGTTCCTAAATGCTGACACCATTGTATCACCCCTGAATAGAGGATAGATTATTCAGGCAGTCAGAGAACACTCTGAAGATCAGATCTCTGAGTTTTTATGTATCTGTTCTGTATTTTGCAAGAAGTTTTCACTAAAGTTGGTCCAAATTTTCCATGAATGGCATTCTTCCACAGAAAATACCGGTAAACTGAAACCATATAATTTGTATTGGCTTTAGAAAAATTTCTAGTAGCATGCTCGAACTAATTGAAAAATGTGTTGCCTATTTGGTACCATTGTGGCTTTACTATTTCATTCTGGTTTGATTTCAGGAAGTTCTACTTCTGTTACATGTTACTGCATGTGTCTGTTGACTGTGAATTTGTGCTGATGATACACATGGTTCACTGTAGCAAACTGAGATAACACTTGAAGTCTGCCCCTTATTGTAGTTCTGTTTGTCCATTTGAAACTGTGCCTGTTTGCAGTCCTGCAGGGAAGGGACTGCCCAGAGGAAGAAAAGTAACAGTCACTGAATAGGATTCTCTAGAAAAGCAGGCTGATTGCATACATAAGTATACTTTTTGAACAATGGGAAAGAGGATTGGGAGTTATTAATATTCCTAGTCTCAAGAAAGAAAGGGAACTATCTGTGATAATGCAATATTGCTGCTTGATCTGGCAACCTCACAGTTCCCAAAGCCGCAAGCTGTGTTTACGGTTCTAGGAACAGCAGTACAGGCTGTTCACAGGCAGCATTCCTCTGAGCAGTACTACAGAAGGAGAAACAGAGAGAAATCCTCTACTTCTGGAAGCTTGCTAAGTAGAACAGCTAATCTAGAAGTTTTGCAACATGAATCCCAAGAATCAGTGAATATGAATTAGCCTAAGCCAAACTCTGACCTTGAGGGACAGCCTGTCACTTTGACCACGTTAATGATGTGGAAGAAGAGGAGCATCTCTAATCAGTTTAGGATCACCTGAGCTAACTTCTCCAAAGTCTCAACAGTTGCCAGCCATTTCCCAGAGATTACCAATTAATTCTGTAACAGTGGTCTTCTTTCAGTTCTGGCAAGCATGTTTTTTTGTTTTTTTTTTTTCACAGCACCTAGCCAGAGGAGTTCCCTACTAGGGAAGTGACACATTACTTGGTAGAGACCGTCTCCACTTGTAATTGTTAAATTCTGTCAGCTTTTGAACCCAAAGCTATTGAATGGCACAATGGCCATTTGCCAGCTGTGCAGATGTTTTGGCTGTAATCCCAAAAGTGTGGGGACATTAGGCGTGATGAAACAAATAAAAAAAAAAATCACAGAACAAATATGCCCCAGAAGGTTACTTCAGGTGAAAAGCAGGCAAGAACTGTGTCTGCTAGCAATCTGAATATAACACTTACTGTTGCTTCTCATGATTTCATCAGCTCATTCCAGCAGGATGGGTCAACAGACTTTAGCAAGTCTTTTCAGAGGCAGCAAAAATATCACTGCAAACCCCCCAGAGCCATGAACTCAGTCTACTGGGTTTGTGTGGCAAGGTTTTGGTAGCGGGGGGCCAAGGGGGGTTACAGGGGTGGCTTCTGTGAGAAGCTGCTAGAAGCTTCCCTTATGTCTGACAGAGCCAATGCCAAGCCCATCAGCAACAGTGGTAGTGCCTCTGGGATAACATATTTAAGAAGGGGGGGAAAAAACCTGAACACCTGCAGCTGGAGAGAGGAGTGAGAACATGTAGGAGAAACAGCCCTGCAGACACCAAGGTCAGTGAAGAAGGAGGGGGAGGAGATGCTCCAGGCGCTGGAGAAGAGATTCCCCTGCAGCCCGTGGGGAAGACTCTGGTAAGGCAGGCTGTCCCCCTGCAACCCATGGAGGTCCACGGTGGAGCAGATCTCCACCTGC
The DNA here is from genome assembly GCF_947461875.1 of Haliaeetus albicilla. NCBI lineage: Eukaryota > Metazoa > Chordata > Aves > Accipitriformes > Accipitridae > Haliaeetus > Haliaeetus albicilla. The sequence continues at coordinate 44,584,908 of NC_091483.1, forward strand.
AGCCCGTGGAGGACCCCATGCTAGAGCAGGTGGGTGCCCAAAGGAGGCTGTGACACTGTGGGAAGCCCGTGCTGGAGCACATTCCTGGCAGGATCTGTGGAGAGACGAACCTGTGGAGCAGGTTTTCTGGCAGGACTTGTGACTCCACGGGGGACCCACTCTGGGGCAGTGTGCTTCTGAAGGACTGCACGCTGTGAAAGGGACCCACACTGGAGCAGTTGATGAAGGACTGCAGCCTGTGGGAAGGGCCCATGTTGGAGACGTTCATGGAGGACTGTCTCCAGTGGGAGGGATCCCACGCTGGAGCAGGGGAAGAGTGTGATGAGTCCTCCCCTGAGTAGGATGGAGTGGCAGAGACAATATGTGATGAACTGACTGTAAACCCCCTTCCCTGTCCCCCTGTGCTGCTGGGGGGGGGGTTAGGTAGAGAATCCAGGAGTGAAGCTGTACCTGGGAAGAAGGGAGGGGTGGAGGGAAGGTGTTTTGAGATTCGTTTTTTTTTCTCATTATCCTACTCTAGTTGATTGGCAATAAACTAAGTTAATTTTCCCCAAGTTGAGTCTGTTTTGCCCGTGACAGTAATTGGTTGAGTGATCTCTCCCTGTCCTTATCTCGACCCATGAGCCCTTTGTTATACTTTCTCTCTCCCGTCCAGCTGAGGTGGGGAGTGATAGAGTGGCTTTGGTGGGCACCTGGCGTCCAGCCAGAGTCAACCCAACACACTTGGCCATGTGTGTGGATGCTGACCACAGTTATGCTTTCTTCTTGGGAACAGCAGAGACATTAGATGCTTTGTTGATGCTGCTGCCTCCAGCGACAGGTTCCCCATAGTCTCTACTGTTCAAAAGGGCAGTTGCCAAGCTCTGTAGTGCCATGAGAAGAGAACTACTGCACAGAGATTATGTTGGCAGAGCACAACTGATCACCTACCATGCCAACAACTGTCAGTAGGATGGCACTGCCTCTCAGATGAAATAAATAAAAACATATGGTAAGGAGAACAGGTCCTAAAAGAACAGTTTACCAGGTGGTGCATTTGTAACAGATGAAGAACAACACGATCTCAGTAGTGTCTATAGAAAAGCACAGTCATGAAGGAGCAATCCTGAGAAGTTTCTGCTGAGGGTTTGGAACATGACAATAAAACTTCATAAGCAGTGCAAAATGATAAATTTTAGCATGACAAATGAGAATTTTCCTAAAATGTATGTAGACCTATTCCAGGTGGATGCTGCCGCTTTAAAACTCGAAGTGAGTCCTATTATTTTCTCTTCGAGTAAACTGGCATTTCTGTGCATTCAGGAGCCAAAACACTGATGCATCAGTTGCTACTTCCTTTCTTTCATCAGGAAGCAGCAATTCAAGGAAAAAAAAATTCAAAAAAACCTGACAGACATCACTGAAATCTATGTGTGTTCTAGACAGTATCTGCGTCAGAGAGAATTAGCCTTTAAATTTTGCTACAAAACCCATATTGAAATTTTTTTGGTTGTATCTTGAGCAACATATGCCTCTTCTTTTTAATCCTGTGGATGGGACCAAGAAAATGGCCAAAAAAGATGTGTTCCTCTAACTCTTTTAATCTAGCAGCTCTTTTTTCTGATTCTGACACAATCATATACATGATTGTATGCACTGCATCATGTAACTGCATGCTGTCAAGTCAAAGTAAATTCATGCACCATGCTCTAATTGTGAAAATGAAAATAAGAACGACAATTATAAAAATGTTTCAGAAAATAGAAATCCTAAAGAAACTGAATTATCATTAAAAAACAAGTACAAAATCACTGCTGAATGGTGTAATTGAAAACTCTTCATGCTTTACACTGTTCTTATACAAATCAAAGGAATGATTTGGTCTGAAAAAAATTAATCTTGTGAAACATTCTTTACAGAATTTAAACTTTCTTTTAATACAAATTTACATTACTTTGACAGGCTGGAATTACTCTTTAGATTTAATATGCAATGGATAAGAATTTAAAAATCATATATACCCCATGTTCTTAAAAAAAGGCTGAACTGACTTCAGCATTACATCTCCAGCCAAATCTACTTGCTTACAAAAGCACATTCTCTAACTTAGGACAAAGGACAGATAACCTCCAAGACCTTGCAGAACTGTACAGAAAATAACAGGAACTAAACTGTCTAATATTGAAAACACAGTTCTTGCTGCTTGAGAAAATGTTCATAATGAACATTTCAAAAAAGAAAGCAGTGGCCCTCATTGAGGAAGTTAGGAGTGTGTTTCTTTGGGGGATGTCTGATGCTAGAAGGTATGTTTTGGGTTGAAGGCATCCCAGATGATAACCAAAGGGACTGAAGGGTTGCATATTAAAGAAGTCAGAAACATTGATGTGACAGTTCTGAACAAAAAGGCTTTTAATAAAAAGTCATGGTGAACAGAGAAGTTGTGGTCAGTGTAAATGCAGAATGTTTCTTCAGTGATGTGAAGAAACTGAAGAAAAGTTCCAGGATTTGATCTGGGACACTAAAGTGTAAACTTCATCTAGTATAAACTGTCAAAAGCAGTCATCCTTATGTGGTATATATTTAGCCCTTAAATTTGCATGAATGCATAAGGAAACACAGTCTTCTTGTTTTTAAATTGCTGTTGGGCAAATTCTAGCTGATTAGCTGCAGTTTTTGAAAGAGCTGACAGCAGTGCCTGAGATGTAACTCCATAATAAGTAATAGCACAATAACAAAATTCCATACCAAATCAGATCAAAAGACCAGTAATCCCGGTGGTAAAAATGAGCATTTTGATATAAGAAACAAGGCACTGCAGAATGGTTCTTTCCATTATACACATAAGGATCTAAAAAGTAAGGGAAAACTTAGCTCACACTCAAGCTTGGAGTTCCCCTTTAAAAAGCAGTTATGTGTCCCCATGCCTCAGACAGTGCTTCCAAGTGAGAAAGTCATTCCTCGGCCATTGGGCAGACCTGGAAGTTTCTGTCAAAGTGTCAAAATATGCAGCTGCAAGAAGTTGCAGTGACTAAGATATGGAAAGGGAAGCAAAAAATACGATTTCTGTTTTGGCTGCTGAACCAGAAAATTCAAGGAAAAAAATGTTTTCTATTGAATCAAAATATGTTTTGTTGTTTGCTGTACTGAAATTAGCTTGATCCTTACTTCCCCCCCTCCCCGCTTCTTAGCAAAACACTTTGTTAAAAGGAATGCTTTCCAGGTTTTGTCAGAAAAGCAAAGAAAGGAAGGAGTGTATTCTCAAAACCAGCAAAACTTCATGTTTCCTTTTGCCAGGTGGCTAGGTTATTCAGACATAAACTCAGGGGTCTTGTGTTCTGTTCTGCCTGAGAGATTTTGAAATCATGTCCTTTACCTCCTGAAAGAGCATCCTGACTACCTGGGTGCTGAATGACTCTCTTAATTACTCCTGTTAAGGTCCATCTTATGGGAACTGCAGAAAGAAAAGTGTGAGACACAAAAACAGGAAAGAGAAGAGTGACTCTATTTGGTCATTGGGACATTCACTATAGAAATGAGGTTCCTTGATTCGCATTTCACTGCAGTGTTTTAATTACTATTGTTTGCAAGGGTAGGTTGAGCACACCTTCCACTGCTAAGGATGTTTACTATACAAACAGTCAGCAAGTGGTGAAGTAATTTTTCACTACTTGAATCTCAAACAGCCTTCTCTACACAGGCTGGTGCTTGCTATTCATATGTTCAAATTTTGGGAAGTAAAAATTGTATTTCTTTTCATCCTTTCCTTATTTTTAAGGTACGAAAGCATGCAGAATTTTTAGTAAGTTCACTGTATTCAGTATTTTGGTACTTAACAAAAATCCTACCAAACTTAAAACATTTTAGCAGAAGAAAGAATCTAGCCACTGTGGATTGATTTACAGTATTTGTTTATATTTCTCTGCACTTTGATGCTGCTGAGTTGTTTTTTTTTTTTTTTCCTTTCCTCTCTCTCTAAATATTTATTATTGTATGAGCAAGCATTACGCTTAATCCTGTTGTGGTTAAATGAGAAGATTTAGCAATTTCATTCCATGCTTTCATCTTTAACTGTTCTTACCCATGCATGCATGTCTCTTGCTACTGTTTGATCTGTCCAGAAAAAAATTTAGTCCAGAATGTCATCTATATGCAGGTTCATCAAGGGTTATGAGCACATGATTTGGGGGCTGATAACAAAAAGATTTGCTGTAAGTTCGCATCTTCTTAGTTGGAAGTAGTTAAAGAGGAGAAATATAAGGCATTATTGATGATCACGGCATGGGTGCTAATTGCTAATGGGATGGAACCATGAAAAAAGGCAAATGTGACTTTGAAAAATTCCCCACCAGGAGAATTCCAGGAGGAGAGCCAAGGAGCAGCTTGATGGTGCTAGACCTTGGTGAGCAGTCATCTGGGATAGTCAAAACTCCAGTGACAGACATGCAAAAACATGAACTGAAATTAGTTAATTTACAGAGAAGGCTAGTAGGTTGACAGGAGGAATGGAGAACCTGACTAATGAGAAGAGGTGGAAGGGTGTGACTTGTTTAACTTTGCAAAAGGAAGACTGAGAGGGGATAAGATTGCTCTTCTCAGGGATAAACACCACAAGGGAACAGATCTGTTTAAGTTAAAGAACAATGTTGGCACAAGAACAAATAGATATAGGCTGACCCTGAAAAATCTTGGACTGGATGTTAAAAGAATATTGCTAACTATTAATAAAGCATTCTTCAAGTAGTCACAGCCATCCTGCAAGGATGACCAGCATACACATGCACCTGAAGCAAAGGGATTTGCACCTATGAGTGAAGATGGATAGCCCCAAAGAAGCAGAAAGCTTAGCACTGTAGGTGCATTTTTCTAACACCATTTTTTTTCCCTTTAAATGTGGTTTACCAAATGAGTCTGATGTTGTGTTGCTTTTATTAGCGAGGGTCCAGGTGTAAAGACTGTCTTCCAAGCTCTCTTCCCAGCCCATATTCCCAGCACATGTTCCCATTAAGCTCCTAAAATTTAACTGATAGAAGTTGAATTCTTCTGTACTGTGATATATTCCGATTCAAGAGCACATTGCTGACTTGATGCAGCATTTACTTGCTGATCTGCTACCATTCTGCCATGTGTATCAGATCATAACAAATGATCTTAATAGCCCCTTCTAGTTTTAAAACCCATTAATCTGTGGGTGACCTGACCATAAGTTCACTGGAACCCAGGGTTTCATTGCTATTTATAGATAATAAGTAAATTTTTTTAAAAACAGCAAATTATTTTTGCCAACAGGGATTTTGTGTGGTGTTAGCTATAAAAGCTTCCATCAAGCTTTGTTATGACATTTGCAAAGAGAAAAAAAAGAAGCTTTGAAAATTACATCACTTAGAATAGATTATTTACTTTTGGCTGTCACTAATGAAAGATTTAGAGCTCTGTCCAAGTTATATTGTAGAAGAACATTATGGGTTATGAACTTAAAAGCACCCGGTTTTTATGTAGTAGATTAATATGAGGTGTACTGTCATATGCTGTAATGTTTTCCTTGCAGGTAAAGCCTCTGCTCTGCTGACAGCATTATACTGAGGAAAAAGAAATCCAGCTATTGAAGATTTTTTCTAAGATATCTTCACTTTTGTAGGGAACAGAGATATAGGGGCAAACACTTGGCATAGAAAAAGCTAAGATAAGGTCTATTGAGAACGGTATAATAAAATCCTTTTCTGGAAGAAAATAAAGGTTAAAGTCTTTTAGTTACCAGCTTTTCCTGAATTAACATATAACTGAGGTCTTAGTAATTTTTTTGTAACTCAGAGTTGAACAGGACTTTCTAAAATTTTAGTTGTGTCCTTGACCTAGATGATTTACAATCCAGTGAATCAATCCAGAAAACACTATATTGGACATAAACTAATGGTTAAAGAAGCAAAATAAATTTAGATTCTGACAAGGATCAACATAATTTTCAAAGTGACAGCAAGTAATAATGCTTGATTTGTCCAGCAATGAATAGCCTATTTTCAAAAAGTGTGTTTTCACAAAAAAAGCGGTAGATATTTTTACTTTCTTTCAAAAATATTGCAGTTTCTTGGTCCGGATAGCTCAATGATCACAAGGACTAGCCTCTTTTGCCAGAAACGTGTGCCTCACATTTTACTTGTTTTGGTTTCTAAAAATGACAGCAACTTTTCCTATGGCAGGCATATTCATAAGATGTCTCTCCCATGTAGATTTGTGTTTAAAAATGTACGAACTGACTCTGCATATTTTCTCAAAATTTGAAAAACTGCATGGTCTTGATTTTCTCCCTGGCCATCTATTTTCATGGAAACCACCTCCACCGTTTTATGAGATTTGTTTAAAATCTGCCAAACTATTCAAGCACTATGAGAAGAAACCAAAGAGTCAGAAAAAAATACACTGACAACACTTTCACATTAAGTCTTGTTTCCATGGAACATCATATTAAAAATTAAAAGAAATGCATTGAAATTACTGTCTGTTGTCCTGCTTTCTTCTGACAACTCATTAGTCATATTGATAGTTGTTTTAATAGCCTTCTGTGCATATTTTGAAAATGTAAAAGTAAACTCAACAGCAAAAGAGAAGTTACCTGTCATCTTTTGCAATGGAAAACCTTAGAACTTTAAACATTTTTGATCATGCTTTATCCCCTGACTAAATCTTGTTTTCACAGAAACTGGGAGCCAGAGTGGGAGAGCAGAAGAAAGGAAATAAAGGAAAGATGGTAGGTGAAAATCAGTTTGAATTGTTCAGTCTTCACTGAATGAGCATTTGCTGAGCACTAAATTGAAAAACAGTGTACATCTCCTGCAGGGATCTGGAGTTTCTAGTACACATAGACACAGATGTGAATTTACTGAGGGGGGAGGAAGACCATTTCCCTAAGATGTGAAGCCACCAACTCTCCTGCTGCCAAGATGATACCTCATGTAATCCCAGTACTACGCTGTTACTTCCATCTGATGCTTGACCCTCCACAAAGAAAAATGGAGCAAAGATGGGATGTTGACAGCATGTAAGTAATGTTTTTCTTTCCTCTACTGCAGACTGGATAGCATCATCCAACATAAACTAGGGAACAGTCTCTAGTCATGTAACTCTCTCTACTCCTTACTTCAGGGTTGTAGATGTCCTTGAAGCCATAAATGCTTTGAAAAATTTCATTTTATTACTGTGCTTTTAAAAGTTTTTATGCTTTTTTTTAAAATGTAGGTGCTTACCCAAGGGTATTTCCAGTTAACTGCAGTACATTCAGCATTTATCATACATCAAGAAAGTACAGCAAGAAGTTTTCTCACAGGCCTTAATAGAGATGGTCTTTTAGAAAATGTACTACTTTAATGATGAAATGACAACTGTGCTCTTAAAATGGGATAAGGAGGGATATTTAGGGCAGAAAGGAAATTGAGTGGAACCTGAGGGAAATACAGTCTTAAGCAGAAAGAGCAACTTGTCCAGAATAACTCCCATTCCCTTCATCGACAGTAGGTGAAATACCCAGCACATATTGCAGTGCTTGTTGTCTTATATTCCTGAATGTGCCAGGGAAGTAGAGTGTGAACAGGGTTCCTGGAAATAATTTTTTGGTCTCCAGAAGGAATTTTTCATTGTACCAAAGTTGACTGGTGCACAAAGTTTTGGTTTGTGGTTTTTTTTGTTTGTTTGTTTGTTTGTTTGGGGTTTTTTTTGGGGGTGTGTGTGTATGTCATTAAAAGGAAGTAGTAAGAATAAGAAAGAATAAGAAAAAAAATTGAAAATTTGCAGTTCTGCTGCAATGTGTGGCCAGAGTCCTCTGGGAAGAACTCAAGGATTTCACGTGACCTGATAGTGTTTGTTGGATGCAAGAGCCTAAAGGAAATAAGGCGGACTTGAAGTCATATTAGCCCGAGTTTGCCCTCACATGTGACCTTATGCTTCGTCACATGAGAAGTCAGAAGCTTCATAGGTGAACTAAAATACAGAACTTCAGCTGAAAAACATCAGGTCTGAATTTTGGCATGCAGACATTTCTCTGGGACACGTTGCCACTATGTGGGCTGAAAATTATCTTTGGTTAAGTCAGTAAAAGGCAGCCTCCACTTTACAATCCATCGCAAGTATCCTGATTCACAAGGTAATTTACTGCTAGGAGTCTTGCTGAAAGGTGTTTACTGGCACAGGGAAATACAAAATAAATATACAACAAGTGTGCTCATAAGGGAAATGTTAGAGAGACAAACTTTTAAGAGCTTCCTGTTCTTCCCTGAGATCTGGAAGGACAAGCTGCAATTCTAGCACCTGCCTTGTGCTCTGTGTATCATCTCAGCTAACGTGCTATCTGTTAAGCCCTAACACAGAGAAAAAGCTGTTTACAGGCCTGCAACAATGCTTAGAGGGCTGTTTAGCAGTTGCCTATTTCAAACAGCTTTTTAAAAAGCAGATTAATGCAGAACGTACTGTTCCGTTACACGCACAAGATATGTCAAACATTCCTTAGTATCTTAGTATTCTTAGTATCAGTAATTTTTCAGTTTAGGGTAGGTTAGACAGATCAGTAGTGATATTTAGACCAAAACCTAGTCACCATCAGGTGGATTACTTGCTGCAAGGACTTCTCTGAGACTGTGCAAAGCAGGTCCCGCATCGCCAGGCCAGCCACTGGATGTTGGGGGAAGAATAAGGAATGGGCCTAATACTGATATTACTTAAAAAAAAAAAAAAAAAAAATTAATTCTTTTCAAGGAAAGTGCCACTTTTCATAACTGTCTTGTCGCTTCTGTATGCCTCTGAAGACTATCCATCCCTGTCTGATGCCGCTTCCCTGCCGAGGGGCTGTGTTTGTATGTTGCCTGGCCAGGGGAGACCTTCGCCCCTTACCAGCCCCTGTGGCGCTGGGGCTAAATGAGAACAGCTCTTCAGCTCACCACGATCCCCTTTTTGGGAGCGCCTCACTCCTGTGTGTGCACCCGGTAAGTTTCAGTGTCAGTGGATCCCACAGGCCGCTGAGCACAGCCCTGTCCTGCCAGAGGAAATGGGGAGAGGTGGACTCGGAGGTCCATGGGGAGGCCACGACGGGGCCTCAGGAGCCACTTTGGGCTGGTGCCTGAGCAATTGCCACTGCCAAACAGAGCCCATCGGTGGGCCTGGGACGCCGGCCTGACCCACAGGCTGCCTCCCTGCCTCCAGGCCCTGCTTGATGCCTGGGGCTGGGGCTGCCCCTGGCTGCCCCCAGCCTCCCCTGCTCCCCAGTTGGGGTGGCAGGACGGGCCCTGCCTGCCAGGCCCTGCCCTGATGGACGCCGGGGCAGCCCCTGCGGCTCTCGGCTGACGCGCAGAAATTGAGTGTGAAGGTGGTAAGGATAACTGTTCTTCACATGCACAGGCACAGGGTGTTATTTTCATGAATAAATAGATGCGCTTAGTAATCCGTGCCTTTTTAAAATTCTGATCTTTGAGAACAAGTCCTCCAATAACCCACACTTTCAGGTAACTTCTGTAAGGGGAAAGGAATGTGTAGGTACTGACAGAAGCATGTCTGTGGTCGTAGGGAGAGTGAGCTGTGGAAATCGGGGAACAGGGAGGCTGAGGTAGAAGGGGCAGGCTGTATGAAAACAGGTGCCAGCAGATGCTGGGAAGGAAGAGCAGCAGGCTGTTGCAGATCAGAGGCAAGAGCAAAAATGCTCTGCTGTAAGCTTTCACATATGCTATAGAGACACATGTTTAATCCACATAGCTGCTGAACTACACTGGATTTTAGTAGGTAACCTGGAAGTTATAGAGGGACAAATATGGTAACTGTAAGTATGTGATCTACCTGTCCTTGTACCCAGCAGCCTGGTTGTCAGGAACTTGGAAAAATGCTTGTTGTTGTGAAAACTGCATCCTTTCCTGGGATGTTTTAGGGACTTTCAAGCTTACCTTATGTTCTAAGGGGCTGCCTATAACTGCAAGATTTCCTGTGATTCCTTATTAGACTATTTGTTGTTTTTCTTTGCTGCTACTATGCTGGTACCAAAAGTTCATAGTGAACTCTATTCAGCTGGCATACCCAGCTAATTTGCTGGAAACACACACATTCACTGATAAAATCACCCATATTCCACCCCCCCCACCCTCCCCACCCCCCTGCCCCTTAACAACAAATATTGTCAAGGTAAAGAATATTTCTTTCTTTTGCAGCCACACCCAGCATACCGTAACCATGACTCAGTCTTGTGTTCATCCTATGCAGCAAAGGTATCGGCCTAATTTTGCAAGGGTAAGAATAAATAACCATTCTTTTTCCAGCTAGCCATAAATATTTCCTTCCAAAGCAAAACTATATAAAAATAGTCTGCAGTATATCCTACTCTTCTTAAAATGTCTGATTGTGACTGAAGATGTGAAGCCAAACTCTATTCTTATTTGCAGTTGTTTAAATCTGGAACATATCCATTGACTTCAATAAAGAGGTTCCAGATTTACACTTCTTTAGGTAGAATTTGGCTTAAGCTCTTATGGTTAAATTTTTTTCACAGGGTTATAACATTTAAAATTCATGTGGTACAATAAATTCTGAAGCAAAACTTTTGTTCTTATATTAAACTCTTGTAAAACACCCACTACACATGCCCAAAGTGCTATATCAGGGGAATGTAGGACTTAGTGCTTCTTTTATGTCCAAATCTCAAATAACTTTGAAATCAGTCTTATTTATAAGCTGGAAAATGTAACTGGTTTGTCAAGTAATCATAACAGGTCACAACCTTTTTTGCCTCAGGAGCAAAACCAAGGGATCTTCTTAATATACAGTTAGTACACAAAGCTATTCCTCTTCTAAAGAAATCTTCTAAAGATCAGATCTTGCAAACATTTAGACATGTGTTTAAAGTTTAGTAGGCAAGCAGTTTTTATTCAATTCAATGGAACTACTCTTGTATAATGTTCACTTGTAAATTGAAGTCCTTTGAGAACACATAGACATATATAAAATACCCTTATTTGCAGTCATAGTATCTAAATTAATATGCATTTTCATATGCGTATGCTGATCTGTAACTAATCTAGCCTTATGCATAATAGTGTTGCTAAGGATGATAATGAAGAAAATACAGGAGCATGGTCTAAACATCTACAGAATATACAATAAGACATAAACTAGTATGAAGTTAAAACAGGGAGGTGAACTTGCAGTGAAATGTTTTGATATGTGATATGAGGATAGAAAAGATGTGAAAGGGAGAGACAAAAGCTATGAACAGTAATAGAATTGCCTAGGTTAATTGATATAAAGTAATTCTTTGTGTTTGCAGTCAGTTGTTAGATAAGATTAATTTTCCTGGGTACTGCTGTATGTGTCAATATTCTGCACCATAAATGGACAGAGTTAGTTGTAATATATGTGGTAATAAACTTGCCATTTAGTTTATGTACTCTTGATACATCAGAAGTAATTTACTAGATAGTTGAATGGTCACGGTCCTCCCAAGAAAGGTGACACAAACACCATTGAGGAAGAGATGTGTTGATCCCTGTTTACGATTTCTTGTTAATATAGATTATAAAATTGACACCAACTAAAATCAAAACCAATCAACACACTTCACTAGCTTTCCTGAACCCATTTTTTGGAACCTGACTAAAGCCAATGTGGAGTTTGACGTTGGTACTTCAAAGTATAGACCTTCAGTTCACTTCAGTGGTTAAAAAAGTATTTATCTCTCATGTTATGATTTATTAAATTTGTGTCACTGATGGGGAAATACAGATACATAAATAGTATGCCCTTATTCCTTATGAATAATATGTGGAAATTGAAATGAAATAAAACAATATGTTGGACAGTAAAATAATGGGGACATTTGTTTTTTTTAGATTGTTAACATCTTTGCTATGTATGAGTGTTTAAATAAATATATAACCAAACTATTCTTCTAACTTGTTTTTTTTTTTAATTTAGATAATAGGTATATTTATCTTTTATTATATTTATTTAATATTTGTATCTCCCATTAGACTCCTTAAAAGCAAATATTCTAAAAGCTCTGTTAATTCTTTAAAATAAATATACAAAGTCTCTTACTTTAAAACAGAACAGTTTTGTTTAGTCTAAGACATCTGTGACAATATAAAAAAAAATGAAAACGGCATAAATATTAGCACTCCACTTTGTCTCTTTAGCTTACTGACAGAAAATCATATGAATTTGTATGTTAGGAAAAGAAGACTACCACAGCTCTTTTAAGATCTGTGTTATTTCTGTATAGAATATATTTTAATGAAAAACTCAGCTAATGTTAAAATTTTATCTGAGATGGCAAAATGAAACCTATTTCAGAGAGGTGGACTCAGTTAAAATAAACTATTGCATTAGGCACAGAAATCACAAATATTCTTTCAGTGCTAGAAAGAAAAGTGTTCTATTGGCATGGAAAATTTCCAGATCTCAGTAAGACCAAGGAAGCAGCTTGTTTCCTGAGATGTGAAACAGTGCTTATGACTCTTCTTTTTTCCCCTTTTCATATAAAAGAAAAACATAAAAGGAATAAAATAAAACTACCTTCTTTCTCCCTATTATGAGACCAATTTCAATGCAGCTATGTGAAATTAATATTGTATCAAATAAAAACCTGTTTTCACAAAATAAAACCCAAACCATTGCAAACTAGAATATACACAAGCAATGCCAAACACAGCAAAGAGACCATAATAGGACCATAATGCTTATCTTATTTACAGCACTGTGCTTTCGTTGTCAGAAATAATTGTGAAGGGGAAGCACAGAAAATCTGTCAGAGTTTTCTGATGCTAAATGGCAGTCATGCATAAGAACAGCTCTTAATTGTAATCCCACTTTAGATCCTGGCCTTGGATCAGTATTGCTGTGGATTGCTTTTGATTTACATCTGCAACCATTCCAGCTGTCATGGCTTGCTCCTTAGTCTGTCCACTAAGTTTTGTAATTCTGCTTCATGGGCAATAGAATGTGATCCATTGGCTTCCATACTTTCTAATTGCTCTTCCTACTGTTGCACCACCAGATGTGCAGTGAGACCAAGAATGTAGCATTCCAGATAAAGCTCTTCTAAGATTTTGGTTGACAATGGCTTATACAGATATGCCAGTCTTCTGCCTCATGTATGAGACCTCTCCCAAATGGAAGTTTTCTGATGATTATACATGACTAATTTTAAAAGATTGTATCACAACATACTACCTCTGCCATTTCCCATTAAAAACATCTCAGACAAATAATGTCCTCATCATTAGGCCTGAGGCATACTTCTGACAACCTGCTGTTTATACCTGCGTAGGTTAGAGATTGTTAACACTTAACTCATCTGAGCTCAGTCTTTATCACCAGCTCAGTCTGTTTGTGAATACCTGCCTAAGACTGTCATGCAGGTCTTTATATTGTGTGGTATAAACCATTTCACTGCTTCTTTTGGCATAGTAGCCTCTTTATACCTTTGAAAATTCTACTCTCATGTAAATTTACTGAGACCTTGAGAATCATAACAGTGTGTGTCACATCATAGAAAAAGTTATTCTTCATGTCCTACTTGTGAACAGATTTTCAGGAAAGCAATAAATACTTGTCAGTGATGCAGTCCTCTTCTTCAAAAATGTTTATGTTGTGTATCCATCTCAAGAAGCATTGGTTTAGGCATCTGACCAGTTTTGGGGGAATTATCATTATCTAGACCTGGAATGAATATATTTCATTCCCTATGACTTCAAAAATGTATCCATTCAAATTGAGTTACAGGTATTTTATAATTCATAGGAATCCCTTGTCCTTTAAATATGCTTTTCAACAATGATGGAATGTATTCACTTGTTCAACAGAAAATGGACTTACTGAAATGTGGAACATCTTTCCAAGCTTCCCCCCAAAAGCTAATCACAAGAGTTGCTTGTGTTGGAAAACCATACTGCTTTATATGGTTGTTAATTAGAGATTTTATCATAACAGAACGTATTTTTGATTAATTGTCCTCTACTTCTGATATAGCAATAAATTGATTTGCTTGTTAAGTTATACCTACCTAATCAATACATCATCTGCCCAGTACAAGATCCTGTGCTTTGGAAGCCTTGCTATAACTATGGAAATAGTGAAGCATATAATCATCTGCTACTGACAATCTGTGTTGTAATAAAATAGTATTTTCCACAGTCCCAGGCAATTTGGGCTCCTCTGGTAATCTGCTCTACAACAATCTGGCCTTACAGTTTTCTGTAAGGTTTGCATTGCAGGATTTTTATGTGTGCGTCCTTGTACATACTTACCTAATTTGTACTCAGTGCAAGAGTTGAACATAGTGTAGATCAATGTTTTTAGCATTCTGTACAAATGTTTTTAGCATCCTGTACAGCAGTCCATTAGATGCTGTTCATAGTAATGTAACAGCAAAGCACCTCTCTATTACATCTGTCCCATGTTCTGCTATTGAAGCTTTGTGTGTTATAGTTCCTCCTGGCAAACATGGCAGCATGGCAGCCAGGTTTTCCTTCTTGGTTTCTATAAAATTTCATTCTGTTTCAGTACGTGTAGTAAAGAAGTTCCTAATCTATCTTCACGTGTCCAACTGCATGATGACTGGGCCAGGGAGATTAGTCTAGAAAAGTATAGAGCACATGAAAAGCAACGTGAAGATTGGAAAGTCAGACAATAGGACAGTTAATGCTATGAATTTATGTCCATTTATTGGACAGTAAGCACTGCAGTCACACATAACAGCACTGTATCTAGTTGCTGCAGAGCTCCATCATGTTTCTCTGACCACTGCCAAGTTATGCTGTTGTCTCAGCAGAGCTGTCTTCCCTTGGGTGCCCTCTGTGGTTAGTCTAATTATCTGCAGGATCTTTTGTAGAGCTTCTTGTACTATAAAATTTTCATTTTTGCTACTGCTGAAGTCTTCATCTTTGCTGTCATCTGTCTAGATTCCTTTTGTATTTACCATCTTTCAGCCTTCACTTGAATTAAATTAATATTTTCTACTTGGATCTTAGCCTTCCCTTTCTTCTGTTTCTGATCATGTTCCACCTTGATTGACACTGTAATTATCATGTCCCCAGCTATTATGTGGATGTCTATAATAACTCCATATGTTTCACAGTTGCTTTGTTGAAACAATTTCCTCATTGCCCTTATTCCAAAAGCTAGATGTTATCTATCTTGTAGCTGCCTCAGGAGTTCCATAGTCTAGATGATTCCTCATTTAAACAGACTTGCCAATATCGGTTGGTTTTTTTTGTCTAGAAGAGTAAATATGTTTTCACCAAGTAGTCCATGCTGAACATCTGTCCGTGAACAAATGGAATAATGCTTAGAAAAGTCCTGTTAAAATGTCTGGGATTAAGATAAATACAGGGCTTTTTTAGCTGTGACTAAATTATAAACTTCTGTGGGTACATTAATTTTGGCCTTGGCCTTCATTTACGAGATGCTTGGGTACAATTTTGAGTCTGTCTCCTGCAAAGAGGCTATTTTTCTGGCCAAGCTGGATAGTAGTGACTGACATATGTGCTCTGCTGGCATATTTACAGGCCTGCAAGGGCTTCTTGAATCATACAATCAGATTTTTCTGTGTGTGCTGGCTGCCTTAATACTCAACACTTGTATTAAGGTATTGCGGTTTCTCAGTCTAACATGAGAGACAAAGTGCTGAAGACTTGACCTTAAATGGTGTTCAAGGGATTTTGCTTGGAACTGCCATCTGTTATAAGTGTAGCACCAAAGTAGGTGGGACCCTGGCATCTGACTCAAAAGATGAACTGAGAAAAACTTAACTTCAGGCCCAGTATCAGTCTTGATTATTAAAATGTGGAAAACAGATTTGCTGCACGTACTGAACTTCTTTTCCTGCTCAGCATTATTCTCTTCTGGGTGCAGATTTAATCAGATTCAATTTCATCCATGCATTTTGAGTGTTTCCACACAGGTAAACTTAGTTCAACTGCATACGAAAGTGTAATTATTTAATTTTATAATTTTGCAACATGCTACTCTGAAGGCTGAGCAGAACATAGTACTTGTACACTATAGCACACATGCACTGTTCCTCTGTGTGAGCTGTTGATGTCTCTCTTATTCCGGTTATGTCTGCCTTAGCTGCTAGCAAGTTTCTGAGGACACCCACACAATATGTGTTTGCAGGAGGGAGAGGTTACTTCAGGTTAGATCTAGGCTTGCATGAACTGAATGCCTGTTACCAGCTGAAGTGTATTATGTAGAAGTGCATCAGGTGAAGTCCTGCACTGTATCTCGGTCTCATCCAAAAGAAAATCAATTAATGCACCCTGATAGTGCCCTACAATGCAAACCACTGTGTAGTAATTGGAGGCAACTGGGGGATTTGCTTCACAAGGGCACTTTTGGTCTGAAATAGAATGCTGCTGTAGAGGTAACCTGTGACTCTCAAACATTGTGATACTCTCTAGGATTCTTTGAGCTGGCAAGAATTGTAAGGATGGAACAAGATTTCTATTTCAGTGCTTCTGTCTTATAATATCATGCTAATCACTATTAATTTTTTCCATTCCAAATCACTACCTGTGACAGTCTTTTCTAAAGCCTCCTATTCCTGTCTCTTGCTTCATCCTGACTACATCTTTTCTTGGTATTTCCAAATACATAATGTCTTGCCTCTTACCTCTGCTCTGTTACAAACTTGTGCTACTACTTTTTTCCTATACATAAAAATTGATAGTCTGCAATTACCCTGAAGACTTTATCAGAATCAAAGCGTACTCATAACCATTACACATAATGAAAGGCTGTTATGAGCTTTAAGAATCTTGGGAATTAAAACAGAGCTTTTAAATCCCTTACTATATTGTTTCCTGGAGCCTTGAGCTGTATGAGGAGTACTGGTCCAATCACCTCCACTTCTCTGTAATATTGCCAAGAAGAAATTAGGCTGGGAACGGCTTAGAGTTCTTCCAGTGTATTTTTTTTAATATTGCTTTTAAGTTTATTTGTGTTACTTTTTTTCATTTGTCATATATCTATAGTCTTGGACAAAATAACCTCTTCTTGCTTTTACCCAACTGGTGTCATTTCTAACACAATGTTTCTCAGCTCTTGGCTTTCTATACTACATGAATTCAGAGTGAGACCAAAGTATGTTGAAAACTTCTCTTGCCAAATAGCATACTCTACCTCTAGTCCTCCAGACTAAGTATGTTTCATATAAGAACTGCTTCCAACTTCTTCCTCTAATAGAAGCTTAGTTATCAGAAATGACTTATTGTAATGCAGCATCATTACAGTATAATATGCTTGTGTTAACTTAGTTTTCTGGGGTGCATTTATACCTCTATATTTAGTATAGAGGAGAAAGAATCAGATCCCCTGTTTGTGTTGGAGCACAGGACATCCTTGAAAAAGAGGTAGCATACATGTCACTTCACTCATTTAAATAGCCTTATGCTGTTGAATAGGTGACTCAGGTAAACAAAATATTTAAAAGTTTAAGTACCTATGGGATCAGAATCTTAGTGTGTATTAAATTAGTTGAGGGTAGAAATCTGGATAAATATAAATACAATAGTCTGGAAAGATTCAGTATAGCTTCAATAAAGGGAAGTCCTGCATTGCAAACCTCTTGAAGGTCTTCAAAGGAATTGGCAAACATGTAGCTATAGGTGATCTGGCTGATAGTTTACCTGTATTTGTCCAAAGGCTTTTAAGGTAACTAAGTAGTCATAGAATAAAAGGGAAGGTCCCACTGATAAATCGCTGGTTAAAAGATAACCAAAAGGGAATATATATTTATTTCTTAAAAGAGAGAGAGGTTACCACTGTAGTTCCACTGAAGCTGTGCTCAGCAACATATTTATAAATTATTTAGAAAACAATATTATCAGTGAGTGAGACAGTTTTCAAATGGTATTGTTTACTAGAGCTAGGACCTTAGAAGTCTAAGTGACTATGTAATGAAGGGGCAGTTGACATTCATTGTAAATATATATACAACATGATGCACATGAGGAAAAACAATCCTAACTTCACATGTGACTGTCTGCAACTTTGCCATTACCACTCACAAGTGAACTGGCGCTACGATAAATAGTTCTGTCAAAACATCAGCTTAATGTTCAGCAGTGGAGAAAAAGGAATGTTAAGAATTATTACAAAAGGAAGAAAGACCAAATGCTAAATAAATAATTATACCACTTTGTAAATATATGCTTCATCTTCTCCTAGAAGACTGATTTTTTCTCATTTCACTACAGCAGAATATAGGCCTACAGCAGAAATAGTAAAAATTCAAAGAACAGCAAGGATGATCAAAGATATAGAATAGCTTCAGCATGAGTAATGATTAAACTGAATGATTTTTGACTGAAAGAGAGATGACTGGATAGGCATATGGTAAAGCTCTTCAGAATCATAACTATCTGGAGATAGTTGTGGAGAGACCTCTTCACCGTTTCTTACAGGACAAGAACTAGGGTGCTAATAAATAAAGCTGGTATGAATCTAGTTTAAAACAGAAGGAGGTGGTTGATCAAGCACTGGGGTTGTATGTCTTTTGAACTTTTTGCCCAAGGATGTTTTATATTAAAAAAATTAACATGGACTCAAGCAGACAACTGTAAATATACTTAGAAATGTAGTGCAAGTACTTGGGAGAGGTTATTAAATAGATAAACTACATCAGGTTCAAGAAATTCCATAAACTGGAAACAGTTGAGGCCGGGAAAGTATCAGAGAAAATACAATCTGTGCTTGCCCTGTACTTGCTTTCCCCTAGCTACTTCCTTTGTCTTTTAGAATCAAGATGCTGGGATACTAACATTACTCTGAACCTATGGTCTCATAGTTTTCAGTACTTCAGTTCTGGTTCATTATTTATTTATATTGTCTACTTACTACTTACTTATATTTATTCTTGTAAATAAAATTAGTTTCTGCATTAGTACATTTCAGTATACATTAGTACATCTTCATTAGTACATATCAGTCACTTTATTGAAACTGATTCATTTACACTGACATTCTTAACAAAATTGTCCAAATTTGGTTCTCTGTTACATACAAGCAGTCTGCCAACCTCTCTGATTAACATGTTTTAAAGAAGAAAAGTGTCAAAGAAAGTTATTCATGTGATTAATGAGGAGTATGAATAAAAACCATGTACTTACACACTGGAAATTACTGGATGAACTTTGCCATTAAACTAAGTTAATTAAACTTATATGAAAAAGTCCATTTAGTAATTATTGCGTATGAGTTGTTATGTGCAGTTGTTTCTTCTAGGTTTATACTGACTTTGCTTGCTCTATTCAGGAACCATGGTAAAGGTGTGGTACTGTAGGATAAAGTACAGAGTTGCTCTAAACTTTTAGTCAGAATGTACCTAGAGACATGATCTGAGAAAAATTTTATCTGAAAGCAACACAGAAGTTAACTTTGTTTCATGTCAGATTCTCTTGAAAAGGAAAAGGTAACTTGTTAGTATTTACTAAACAGTAATAATTTCAGACTACTACCAGAGCAGGCATCAGACTTCATACTCTTACCAACTCCATGCAACCACCACTCCAAAAAACATAATTATAAAAACCTTAGACTGGCTTTCATTATTAAGTAAGCTTTTACCTCAGGGTAATTACTACAAGCAAAATGCATGCAGTGACAAGGAACTTCAGTATTTCTACCAGGTAAGTAAATATATATAAAAAAAAGAGAGACCTGAAGGCATACTGCTGACCTAATCTGTTTTACCTAAAGGCAAAACTGAAGAATCTTGCCTCTACTAAGCTTTTACTTCAGCATAAGTCTGTAACTCTGGATATAAAGATAAAGCAAAGCAAAAACAACAATAAAACCCAATCCCTCTCAAATTACCATTTTCTAAAGTAATAAAGCAGGAAATTATCTTCACTGAAAAACAAACCAAACCAAAAAAACCCAGGTTTCTAGAAACATTACATGTGTATGTTTCATTTGGAAAATCAGGCAAATCACCAGAACCCTGGCTTAGATTTTTAAAAGAATGTAAACTTGCAGGTTGCTTGCCAGGAAAAAAAAAATATTTTATTTGAAAAAACCTATACGATTCAGTCTAATTAGCAAATTTTGCCAAGAATGGTCCTTGACAAAGGACTAATATCTATCCCCACACATAGTCCACCCCCTGCCCCCAGGGGCCATTATGAGTTATTTGCATCCTTACAGTTTGAGAAATTTCCTTCTTTTGTAACACTAAGATGATAAAGATCACCAGACTATTCTCAAAGTAATCATTAGTAGACTACTTTGTTTTCAGATGAGTCCTAATTTAGACCTCAGGTAAACAAATGAGCTATCTCATATATCTTGTTTTCTCCAAAAAAATCAAGGTGTTCATTGCTCTGTTTAGTTAGCATATGATAACTAAGATTACCAGTATGAGATAAAGTCCTAATGAAGATAATCAGTTCATAATTTCAACATGAATTTGGAGATCAAGCTGGACCTTCTCTGCAGCACAATCTGCTATGGCGAATTACTAACGTGTGAAAGCTGCAAATTGCCTGTCTTCATTAGGAATTTATTAGGCCTTTGTTACCATAGGTGGAGACACACCTAGTTTCCTAGTGAAGACACATCCTCCATGAAAATGGCTTCCATGCTTGGAAAACGTTTTGCTAGCTGCAGGCAGGCAAGAAAGTAAGCAGGCAGGCAGACTCAGGCACACAGAGTTTACAGTCATTTGGACTACTTGCCTGCTTCAAATTAAGCAGCTGCTAAATGCTTTGTGGCTCACAGCCTACATTTTGGAATTTGAGGCCCTTCCCCCTCCCCTATCGGTTTGAGAGAGCCTGCTGTCAAGACCTTTATGAAGATGGGGTTATGCAGACCTTTAATTTTTTTTGCTGAGAGAGCTATATACAGAAGGGTTTTGTTTATTTCATATAGCTAATATTTCTCTTTTCAGCAAGAGGTTGCTTATTTTTGTTTGTTTTAGTGGCGTTTTTGTTTGTTCACTTGCTTGACAGTATGTTCATGGAGCAGAAAGTTTGTGGAACCTAAAGAACAAATATTAATGATGCTACAGGGTAGATAAATAAGATTGTTAAGAAAACTGATAGGAACCACTATCTAAACAAAACTAGTGGGTTTTTACTTGTTTTCGAGAAAGTTAACTGAAAACAAACTTAGCAAATGGCAAGATTCCAAATGCTGTAGCTAGAACATGCCGTAATTAATCTTATAATTTTTTCTGATGTATGACAGATAATGATTCATTTTGCAATAACTTTAATATAATGCATGACTGCTCCCTTTCTTTTTTGTCATGGAAGATGGAAAACAAACAACATAGGAAAACATTGTCTTGCTATGCCTATTATGACTGTGAGAAGGCAGGGGATATAGGAATGGATTAAGAGTGTAGAAAGGTACATCTCTTGCAATTAGGGTGGATAGGTAGTCTTGACAGAAATTGTCAATCTAATTGCACCTTTTCTATGCCAATCATATAGTTGTAACTTGCCCATAGCCCCACATATGTTTCCAGCCTCCTAACAATACAGAGTGAAATTCTTGACCTCTTGCTAAATAATTGCTGTCTTCTGCAGGCTTATAGGAATAACAAAGATTTCAAGTAGTTAATATATGTGCTACTGTTTATGTACATATATGTAAACACATACATGCATAAACATACATGTACATAGATGTATGTAAACAATACAATTCAAAATAATTAGGAGATATTTAGCAAATTGTTTTCTCACCTTGTCTTATGGGTATCAATAAGTCAACAAATTAATGCAGAAGAAATTGATAAAAAAAGGCTCAAGAATTAATCTAGTCAATGAAATTAACAGCAACTATTAATTTAATTAATACTCATTATAAAACAACATCTTATACTCTTAAGATTATATAAACTGATTTCTTTTTTTCTCCTTTGTTTTCACAGACCATGTGTTTTGAATCAGTGATTCCATAGCAGCAGGTCAGTCTGTTATCAGTTATCTATGCTTAACATTTCATTTTAATTATCACTATAACCTTTAGCATGACAGACTATATTTCCCAAATAGAGGGATCCTTCCTGGTTTTAATGTAGATGTTCTGAAGAGTCTCACATTTTCAGATCAATAACTGTGGTGAAAACAAGACATAGTTTACATTGGTTCATCAAGGTTAAATTCTACATGTGCTGAAGCTAATTTTATTTACTTCATTACTAGAACATCTTGGAGCAATATTTTGACTCCCTATTGCTCTGGGAGGATAGAGAGGGTTCTTAACTCTGATTCAAGAAGAAAGACAACAAGCGTAGAATACATGGAGCCCTTTAAGAGATTATTATTTTTTTTAATCAAAAACCAGTTGTCATATACAGGCTTCTATACAAAACTGGCAATAGAGAGATTATTTGATACCCATGAAGGTGTCATACAAACTGAAATGGATGTTTATATGTGTACTAAATTTATGAAAGTTCTTTACCTGAGCAGAAAGAAAAGTATGCTAAGACAGGACTATGAAGTCAAGGTCATTTAGTTCTGGTGATAGTAAGACATCTTGGTCTAAGACAAGCTGCTTGACCTGCTCTGACTTGTTGTGTAGGCTGCAACAAGTTGTTAATAAGATCTCTAGCTTATCTCAGTTTCTCTGTCAGTAAAATCTGGGTAACAACAACCACCCTGCTTCAGATTAGCTCTTGGGGGATGCTTGTACAACAAGGTGAGGTGTACAGAATCCGTCTCTGCTTACACTGGTGTTCCAGTCAGATGAGTAAGTGAGATGATTGCTCAAAATATACTCTGGCTTTACACAGAGAAGAATCATGCCATAAATGTGGCAGGTAATGTTTTTGTCATTGTGCATTTCCTTTGATAACTGCCATGTACTCTTGTTTGCATTGAAATAGCAGTTAATATCAGTGTGGGATAAATCATGCCCTTTTGTTTTCTTATCTAAGTGATCTACCTACTGGGCCTAGTGAAAAGCAAATATGAGTGAAAGCTCCAACAGTAATTGCCAAAGAGATACAGTTTTGCTATGATAACTGTACACATGGCTACACAGGTCTTTTGCAGGAAAGTGTTGAGTACATCCACGAGTAGAGTTATGTAAATAGATCTGATACTGTATCCTGCCCAAATACTTTTATTGTGCTACACACCTTGCTTTAAGCAGTATTGTTTGGCTGCAGAATGTAAGATACACCTACCCAAATGTAAGGTCAAGCAAGTGTCCTTTTTTTTTAAAGAAGTCAGGTAATTTTTAAAAAAAATACAGCAGCACTCTCTCACAAAAAAGGTGTCCATATGAATTGTTCAGTAGAGATGCTATTTGAAAGAATATTAAACTGGCATACAACATAAAGGAGATAGCTGTTTTGAATGCTGTTTATGTGTCCTCATTTAGAACCAGAACATTTTATTATTAACCTTATTTTGGATGTTGTGTTGTTATCACGCTGATACGGTGTTTCTACTTGTAGAAAAATAAGAATACTTATCTTTTTTTTTGCATTTTCTGTTGTGTGTAAAACAAAACTTTAAATTAATTTGACTCTGAATTTCTCTTGGATTTCCTTGAAATTACAAGACTATATGTTTTTTTATGAATTGAAAACAAAGGGTTTATTTAAAAATTCGACGTTTTCTACAATTTTTTTGTTACAATTTTTTCGTAGAAAGTCCAAACCCGTTGTTTGCAGTGGTCAAATTGTCCAATAAACAGGGCTTTTCCATGTAGGAGGCTATGTGTATGTTCACATAGCCATTCCGGGTTGTAAAATGCAGAGTAATTATCTGCTAAGGTTCATATATCACATCAGTGGTAGAGCCAATGTTCTAAATTAAAGTCCTGTATACAGAGACTTCAAAAATCTAGATCACACAATACCTAGTAATTTAATTTAGTTTGTGTAATGGCTAAATACTAACTGGTGAGACTGAATCATCGTGGAATCTCTGGAGAGAACTGAATTAAATACAAACTTGCATATAGGGTGAAGCCTCATCCTTGCAGTTTGCCCAGCAATTTATATACTTGAATGTGTATGGGACCTGATGCAGTTGTGAATCAGCTTGTTTGTTTGCTAGTTCTGTATATGCCTCAGTTTGGTTTTTGATTAGAGATATAGAGGAAATTCCTGCTTTTAGTGATATATTTGGAATTTCAGAAAGGACTTACGATGCATTTTTGGCTGGTTTGTCACTATATAAATGAGCTGAAGAAAAAATGTGTGAGATACTGAGATATTCATTATGTTCTAGACCCTATATCTAAGAACTGATGTGACTTCCACAGCTTTTTCAGTAGCAATAACACTGCTGAATCAAACCCAGAGCAGTGGAGGAAGCTCTGTATGTTTTGGAAGTTTTACAGCTGATAAGATTAGAAAGTGGAACGTGTCCAGTAAATTCAGACAACAGTGACCTTAATGTCACAGTGAATGGATGTTATTTTCTTGGGTTATGTTCTTATATGCTGTTTCTCAATATACAGAGATAAACCATATGTGTTTGAGAGGCTAACACTTGATTAAGGAACTAACCACAAAAGAAAAGATGAAGTGTTATGAGAAACAAGTGCTTTTCCATTGCAATATTTTACTTAGTTCTGCCTTACAAAACAAGAGCTGTCCTCATAGCCAGGCAATTTTTAGGAATACAAAGTCACAGAAGACAAAATAGACATCGTGTAATATATTTGAAGGTGAAAAGAGGCTGTCTTTTTTAAACAGAGAAAAGTTCGTACACAAAATCAAGTTGGAATTTCAGCATATGGTACCACACTGATGTTATTTTTATTTAGATAGTATGTCACTAGTGGTGTGCACTGTAGATATTAGCAATGACAAGTAGCAGTATGACCTTTCCATGCACTTGCTACTGGAGCACATAAACAAGATCTCTGGAGAATTTATATTGTAATTACTAGCACCATCTGAAGAATGTGCTATATGTCTTTGATGCAGTTTTGCTCAGGCAACCTAGAATTGTTACAGGTACACAGAAATGTGACAGTTGTGCTAAGAGTCTGATTTTATTTTATTTTAAGGCAATTTGATGCTCTTGACTTACAGATATTTATGTAACAAGTGACGTGAGGTATTTAAAGAATGTATGTTATTGTAATTTAGTTTTTTTACATGTATGAATGCTCAGCAACAAAATAAAACAAAAGCCTATATTGTACCATGAAAACAATCCATACCTAAGAAATTCCTGGTGTCATAATAAGTCATAACTTCTGAATCCTAATCAAAAGCATTTTTCATGCAATGCATAGTTAGATCATGAAACTCGGTCCTACAGTTGCTGTAGATAACAAAATTTTTATCTGCTCCAAGGGAAGCTTGAACAAGTTCATAGGATAAAACTCCATTAGGGATTTCTAAATATGCAGAAATCACCTACAGCTTGGAGATGTCTGCACAAAATTAGTAATCAGGAATACTCACAGAAAGTACGTTGTGTGCTTTTCCTGTTCTTACACTTTTTCTAAGCATGTACTATTGGTTCTTGTCACAGACAGAATACTGGACTACATGAACCTTTGGTCTAAGGTAGCATGGCTCAGTTTTCTTTAAATCCTGCTTCTAAGCCTTTAGAAAGTTCTAGATTCGTATTTGTTATTTATTATTGTCTAAAGCAAGACCAAATATAATTTCGCTCCGTTCCAGAGTAATTTTTACAAACCTGTCAAGTAGGAGAGGAGTAGACCTGATTTCACATCATTTCTCTGAGTTTTTGTCACAGTCTGTTAAAGTGCAAGTTCAACCTTGCAGATAGACTCTTCCTACCATCCATATTGTTATACAGATGAAATTTACAAAGAAGATAGACTCCTGATGTAAAACAATGTGATTATGGAAAGTATTAATAATAGAGTAGTTGCTAATTGTTGTTAGAAATATATTTATTATTATTATTATTTAAAAAAATAATTAAATCTCAATATGGCTAGCTCTAGCTGGGAAGGCGAAGTGCAACAAGGTATTGTCAAAGACTAAGTTCAGCCTCTGAGTCTAACTTACTTAGAAAAAGGTTTATTGTTTTCTTTAGAAGGAAAATACCCATCTGTGGTATGAAGTCTTCTTTCCATGAAAATTTCTTAAGTATTTTGGTAGGGGAATTAACTTCTAGTCAATTGTGACATATGTCATGTCCATGTGAAACTGCTGAATATATAAAAAGCAGAATTTGAAGGGCAGCAATAATGAGATGGTTTGTTATAGTTATCACTGGGATTGTAAAACCTGAAGTAATCTTGCTTTATGCAGTCCCCAGGCAAAGATGCCTTTAGTATGAACAGAATCTAATATATGTGAGTCCTGTAAAACAAATGAAAATCCTATTATGGTTTCATATTCTTAAATATTTTCAACTGGACTGCTTACTTTCTTTGTCTAATAGCATCAAATAGTT
The DNA here is from genome assembly GCF_947461875.1 of Haliaeetus albicilla. Taxonomy (NCBI): domain Eukaryota; kingdom Metazoa; phylum Chordata; class Aves; order Accipitriformes; family Accipitridae; genus Haliaeetus; species Haliaeetus albicilla. The sequence continues at coordinate 44,611,259 of NC_091483.1, forward strand.
ATCTATAATAGTAATGATGGGCACAAAATGGCAAGAGCATAGCATAGCAAATCTTGGAGCTAATGATGTTTTGAACCAAGAAACATATCTTTCATTTTTGGAACTCAGCAGACACAATTAGTCATGCATATCAGTAATTCATCAATTTCATGTATGTTTTAACAAGAACTAAATGTGATTTGAAACACACAGTCACTATCATCATACTACAGTTCAGGGAAGGCTTCTTTCCTTAATTCGTTTTTTTTCAGGGGAAACAAAATTATCGGCAAGCATTTTAATATTCCATTTTCCAAGGCAATAGCTTCACATATTTCTAAGTCAACTGGAAACACTCTTGGCAAGTTTACTGAGTATAAATTTAACATATAACAATTAACTTATTATACTTCTGGTTTTCATACTGTCCACAAGAATATGTACACAAGTGAGGGCAAAGAGAATTCTAAATTTAAGAGATCACTTTAGGCTTGAGAGATGTTTCTTTTAACTGAGCAGAAGACCACAAGAAACAAGTCTGTTTTGCAGAATCTTTTGTATAACATTTTCTTCCTCCATCGCATGAATTTTCAGGGCAAAAGAGTTCTCCATCCTCTTCTCCTAGACCATGTGAAATGAGCTATTTATCCCAGGTAGGAAGGCTCTTCAGTGACACCAAAAACTGCCTCTTATGTGGTTTTGAGGTAACAGGATCAAGCAAGAGGCAGTAGTCCACCAGCTCTCTGATAGGAAGCTGACAAATCATTCAAGTGAGCAGATGAGCTGGTGAGGTAACGATAACACAGAAGAAAAAGGTTCAGGAGAAGCGATCTGTCTCTGTACTAGAGTTATATTTTATTTCTCTCAAGCACACCACCACTGTCCGCCACCCCTCTGAAGACTTGAAGTCAAATTCCTGTATACTAACTTCCTGGACTATCTTCTCTCTTAAAAGACACTCTTCAAGGAATCTAGCAAATACCACTTTTGCAGTGAATAGGGAAGACAGCTTATTCAGATGTTTCCAGGGTAAAATTTAAAACCAAACAAAACCAAACCAAACAAAAAAAAGGGAAACGACAAATATGTGAAATCTTTCTGCTTTTTCAAGGAAAATATTCTGAATTATCCAAAGAGAATAATTCATTTCAAGTTTCAAAATCCTCCACTTCCACAGGGCATTTTAGCCATAAGTTTAGCCTCCAATTTTTCTCCCCTCTCACAGCAATCCCCTTTCTGACCCTCTATACTCTGAAAAGCAATTGCCATGATTGTAAGAAAGCAAGGTTTAAGGCTCTGTGCCATACCAAAAAATGGCTTTCTAAACTTGCACAAGTACTTGCATTCAGCCCTTTTGAGAAAAGTGAATTTTATGGTTCTTTTTTTTGTTGTAAAACACTCCAAAACATCCCCTGTCATGCAGATGTAAAAAAAGGATGATATTCATGAGACAAATTAACATTTGAGTGTTGTAGTTTGAGAAACCTGCAGCAAGCGCAGAATACAACTAAAGATACCAGAAAAGAAAGAAGAGCAATTGTGCTAGCTTTGATTACACTGATAGGGAAGCTGGTATCTATAACTCGGTTTTTGGACTTTGTGTTTACTGTAGCGTGGGATAAAGCTTTTTGAAGTCACATGAAGACACAAAGGTTTACCACTGACTTTGTGTGAAAGAGGAACCAAAAGAAGCTATTCCGACTGTAGACATCATAAATTTTACACAGAAATTTGCTTCCAGATTTTTCCATATATTTTCTAAGATTAAAAAAATAATAAATTTGTAGTTTGGAGTAGATCCAGTGAAGGAAGGGAAAGAGGACATTTATCACTTGCAATCGGATGACAGAAGAATTTCAGCCCAGATGTTATAAACTCTATAAAGAGGTATATCTGGGATTTCCATTATTTCCAGCCAGTGTTTCTTAAGAACAAGTCATGTGTTTTGACTCCATCCATTCTGACTCATAACAAAGCATGACAATATTTCCTCAGTACACCTCCAGCACTTGTGCTTTTCATGTAATTCCCTTTACAATGGGAAAACTCTAAACAAAAATAACTATGGAATTGGAAACTAAAGCGTTTAGGGGAAATGGAATTGCATGGTACTCATAAAAATTTGATTGCAATCTGTTTGCAGAGCACAAAAACCATAGCTTAATATCTAGACCCATGGGTCTGATGATAACTAGTCATTTTAGCATTCCAGAAAAAGAAAGCATTTCATTCTTTGGCAAGGAACTCTTATAAGTACAAACAACAACATTACCAAAAAGGACAACTAGAGAAGAAAACCAGTGAAATTGCTTTTGAATAAAGTCACGCAGAACTGTATATGAATAGTCTGTTGTGGTTGGATTTGTTCTGTCATTTAGGTGGGAAAAAATGCAAATAAATCAACACAAACTTACCTTCTTGCATTGAAAAACAGAGTTATTAAAATGCATAGTAAGCAGCTGTTGAGTCATTAGGAAGAGAAGGGAAGGTTGTTCCAACTGCCTACGTCTTACTGGGCTTTTCTGTTGGAATTGGCTGAGAGTATGCTGCTCTTGTTAATACCACTGAGCATAAAAAAGATGGATGAAGGCAGTAAAGTAAAACATTAACTGAATCCAGTGTTTCTTGTGTTACCATTGCATCACTTAGGGATCGACCCTGATGCTGCTATGAACTCAGCGTAAGGTCCTCTGTTGATCTCCTTTAAGGTTTTTTCCATTTTGAAATTTTAAAATAATTTCTCTTGGTACTTATTCATAATTTCTGTGTTCATAAATAGAAAAAAAGTTCTTTTTTTTTTTCACAGAGGTACTGTAAAAATACAAATGGAGATGTTACTTAATGTGGTGATGAGTATTGTAGGAAAGACACTGTATCTGTAAACCAGCCACTTACAATTAAAAAATGCAGAATATAATGTAGAAAAACCTCAGCTTCTTTAGTGATGATGTCCAGATTCTATTTTGCAGTAGCAGTGATTGAACAGCTCAGGTTTAACTGCCTGGGTGTGCTGGATATAACAAGTCACCAGTTTTACCCCTGCCTCTCATGTGGGGCTCGAGGCAGTGGCTCTTCATAACAAAAGCAGTAGGCTGGCTAGAATTGTCCTGGAGGGAAGACCTTAATTAATACATGCTATTAAACATTGGCCATTTAGAACTCTATTTCTTTCAGTAGCAGCTCTGCGGAAAGAAGAGAATACCCTAATCGTGGATGTGTATTATGAAGCCCTGCCAAAGACTACTAGTTGAACTGTTCATATATTCATTCCTAGGATCATGTCAGTCAAAACTAACCAGTTAAAGTCCAGTTGTCTAAACTAACCCAGCTCATTTTGAGAAAAGCTGCTTAGGGACTTGAGAAACTGAGCTAACAAATCGCTAGCCTGAGTCCCTCAAGTAGGGACTTTGTCAGCTGGTTCAAGCAATACCATAAATTCTTGTTCCTTTAGAAATTTCTGAGAAACCCTGCAGTGCTATGGAGCAAATACTGTTGCTTCTTTTGGTAGTTAGCTTGGGCGCTACTTTGCATTAAGAGAAGCAATTCTTGGGATGAATATGATATGCATTGGTTCAGACCTGTTTATAGAGTCCATTAAACAAAATTTTCAAATCAGTTTGTAGTTCTGAGCCAGTAGCTCTAGCCAGTTTTATTGTCTTCTGTTTTCTTTGCTCCTAACATTAAGTCTGAAAGAACAGTTAATGCACAGGCATTGTCTATAACAGGGCCTGTAAGAGATGCCTGCTATTTATGTGATTATCCCAGAATAACCATGTCTATTTTTAATATACTCTGTTACATAATACAGACAATAAAAATTGTTGTTTCTGCTAAAGGGATGTACCATAAAATTAAATAATAAATGGAAATAAATTAGGATTATAGGCATGATGCCAGTCACAATAAGGTAGGTGACTCTTGTCACTAATGGGAATTAAAAGGGTTCAGCCGCCATTACGTTATTTCTGTTTTGACATTTTGTTAGTGGTGTGGGAATCTCACTTAGCCATCCAATTAAAAATGCTAAGTCAATAAGCAGAGATACTTTCTGTTTTCTTTTCTGTCTGCTACTTAAAAGTTTGAATAAACTGAATGAACACATCACTAATAATTATCTCAAAGCTGAGACCGTCTTTTATGTAGGAAAATGCTGAGCATCTAGCTTCATTTAGAGATTTGTAACAGCTCATGTTGGTCAAGGATGACTGTGGAATAAGTATTTTGCTGTATTCCTGTACATAGATAGACATAACTAGATAAATGACTATTTCAGTGTAACTAAACAGTGTATTACTGTTGGTTATTTGTCATGTTGATTGGCTAATTGTCACTAATATTAAGATTCCTACCAGCCTGAGATTTATAAGCCCTACTCAACATATCAACTTCTCTCATGAGAATTTCCTGTTGGTACAAGACAAATCTAATCCCAGCAATTAAACAAAGCAGTTTGTGTATACTCTTTCTCCTTCCCCTCCTTATCCAGAATAGGACTTCACCAACACCACAGGTATTTTTAGCTATAAATCTTAATCATGGGTTTTGAAATATGAAATGGGTAATTCAGATCTTCTTTATATACATACAATACACTCACAAATACATGCACTTTTTTACCTATCCAGCAGAAATTTAGATCTAAAGATTGATAGTTTAGTAAAAATATACTAAATGCTAATGAGTGCGTTTTTGGGTATTACCCTGGACAAACTACCTCTCCTTCCTGCTCCTCAGCATTTTGGCAGAATGATGGCCTAAAAGAGATTTGAGAAAATGGTGCTATTTCTCTTGAGAAATAATATTTTTCATCCCTTCTGAAGATTGTGAATGCAGTTTCAGATGACTGAACCAGTGGGAGAACATTTTACACTAATAGATGTAGCCTTGTCTCCCATGGTTCTGACTTTGAGCAGCTAGAATTGACTGTTCCTTCCCTGGTTTTACTGGTAAAACAGAAATAGTGAGCTTAGTGAGCTGATTTAGATTCCTGAAGGGTGGCCACAGAGCTGGTGTGAGGGAGAGGGCAGGGCTGTATATCTGGGCATCAGGGGGGAGAGTGGAAGGAATGAGATCACCTCTTTCACTGTCAGTGGGTTGCTGGACTGACTTAATTTTTATCACACTGTCTTGAGGACTATGCTGCACACAGTGTAGTAAGTGAGTTAGCACTGATTTCAGTAATTCTATCAACACTGTGACTGAACTAACAATAGTAAAAATAGGCCCCACTTGGCTTTCTTCTGACTAATTGTAAGTCCATGACAGAGCAGGAATTGAACATATTCTCCAAAGCTGGTGCCCTAGTGAGTCACTCCTAAATTATACACTGTTTTTCAGGGTATACTAAGGTACACTAGATCCTAACTAGTTCCTGGAAAAATATATTTGTTCTTACTTTGCTGTTGTGTTTATCTAAAATAAAAATATTGTATAACAACTTAATGTCAATAAAAATACTGACTCACGGCTATACACCCAAAGTACATATTTTGCTTTGCAGTGACAAGGGGTTATGACATTTAATTCCTAGCCAACATTTCACATATCTCTATTTACTGTTCACATGTATATAGTCAGATCAAATACTACACACTGTCATGAGTAAAATACATTATGCAATAACATGTAGTTTCTATGTACTGGAAATTTTGTCTGCATATACATATTTGTGTGTATGTATGTGTACATGTGCATATTCATACAGTAATGGAAAAAATGGACTAGAAGCAAATTACTTAGTCATTGAGAGAAATCCCATTCTGCTGTAGGCAATCACATTATGTTCCATAAAAGGAGTTCTCTTTTTGAAGGCTTTTAGCCCCCATTGCTTTCACTGGAAGTGTATTCCAAATCTTGAATGCTCTATAGGTTAGAACTCTTTCATCTGTAAGAAGAAAGCCTAAAATACTAATGACTAATTTTATTCTCTTTTTTTCTGACTTACTTTCTTAGCTTAAAGAGTTCTTTTTTGTTCTTGGTGTTTATCCCTCATCAGGATTATAAGGATATGCTCAGTTTCCAGAGATCATTTATATATCCTTGCTGTTTCTATCACCAGATCAGAAAAATTAAGCTCTTTGAGCCTTCTCATGTGAAAGACAAATTTCATATTTTTCCTGTAATCCAAGTAGTCCTTTGGATCTGTTTTAGGTTTTTGGACATATACATTCAGAACAGTTCCAGGACTGTTGAATGGGATCTATTCCTAATAAAAGTATATTTGCTGATGTTTCCTAGGATTCCTTTTGCCTTTTTCTCACCTGCAACACATGACAGTTTACTATTATTCTATAGTCATCTTTAAGTCCTTCTTCTTGGGCATTTCCAGCTGACCAGCTTCCATTTTACAGCAGAATTTTAAGACCTTCTGTGTTATACTATTGAGTGAAAATCAGTTCCTCCCTTCTTCTCCAGTACACAAGATCACTGAGAAGTTTATGGAAACTGTTTTCTGTATTTCCAAACAGCTGTGTTCAGAAGTTGTGAAACAGAATTTTAAGCCACACACTAATGGAGAGTTGCAGAAGTTGTTGTGATAGACCACACGTACTGGTAATGCTGATCTGGCATTGTGCCTTGTGCTTCTAAAGTAGTCAAAGGATTGACTGAACCATAACTGTTAAATGTAACTTAATCAGCCTCATCTACTTCTTAGAAAGAGTTTTTGCTATCAGGAATATGTACGCCTATGATTTTATAATGGCTCTGGCGCGTGACAGAAGCCCAGAACCACCCAGGGAATTTCCATGTTCAGTGTAATGCATTTTATTGAGGCTTTACCCTTATATGGAAAATTCAGCCAGTTATGCCTTTTTCTCTTTTCACTGTCTCCTTTTATTTATGGCTTAAAAAAAAAAAAAAATATATATAGATAAAAAAAATTTAAATAAATGGTTACATCGCTGTGAAGTTGCAATTAATTTCCAAGTAGTTATTTTGTTTCCCGTCCTCAGAGAGGTTTCCTCAGAGCAGCACCCTCATGGTTATTTGGCTAAAGAATTTTTGCCAGACTTGTCCCTGGTCACAACCAGCCCTTTCTTCTCCATTACCTTGTATTTTTTTAGTCATTTACACCATTGCAAGCATGTAAAAGTGCAAAGTCAAAATAACAGCAACCTCTTGGATGAGGTATGAGTAAATACAATAATGCCAGACCTCTTGGGGAAAAAAAAAAAAAAAAGAAAAAAAAGGCAGGGGAATGCTTTCTACCATGCATTACCATGCATTATAATGTATTCTATCTGCATTTCTTTTTCAACAGAACATATCTCTTTCTGCACTGCAGGTATAGCATTACTGAAATAGTATTCTGTCACATAATTCAATATATCTAGTAAACCATGACAGCCATTAAGCATGAACCACAATACAAAACAAGAACCTTATTAGAAAAATAAATTTGGGTGAAGAGAATAAACAACTTTTCTTGAAATCTTGAAATTCTCAATAAATTATTCATTACTAATTACTGTATTTCCCAGAGGACACACAACCTTGTATTCCCTCTCACTTAGCAATCAGAGATGGAACTGATATGGAAGAGGGAAGCAAAAGGACAACTCACCTTCACCAATTAATAGTTAATGTCTTTTCTTTAGAAAGTGCTTAATGGAAGAAATATTCCACAGTGAACCTGAGCCAGCTACTATCAAATCAGCCTCCAACTTACACCAAAGAGCTTGCTTTTGATAGATAAAATACTTTACTGCCCTCCCTCTCAATTTTAAAATTAGCATCTTCTTGCATACACATTTTACACAGCTAATAACTATAAGAGATAAAAGACAGTGAGAATCAGGTCTATTATCTTCTTTGTGTCTTTAGTGATTTAAGAGGAATCCTTAGCATTGGGTTAATAATGTTTTTCAGATGTTTGAAATTACATCAAAGGAAGCATTTGGATTTGCTGATATTTCAGGATCTTGGAAGACTATCTAGGTCTTTTTTTCCCCATGTGCTCACTGAAATAACTGGCAATCCCATTTCATAATTCTTGACATGCTGAAAAGTTTGGCAAGTTCAGAGAAAAATGTCCTTTAAAAATAAGTATTGATTCTGACCATATTGTCATTAGCAACAGGAAGGAGGGAAAAGTGGTTTGGGTATGCTCTTAGAAGTATTGTAAACCCAGCTGTAAGGATATTAAAATGTCCTATATTTTACTACATTTTAGATTACTGCAATTATACAAACCCTCAAAAAATTCAACTACGTCTTCTTTAAGAGAAGTGAAAGATAATGTTAAACACAGCTGTCCATAGTAGTACTACAGATTTCCTGAATCCACCTTCTACAAAGGCTTTTCTTCTCACCAGATCCAGCTGTCTTTCCATAAATGACACTGCCATTTGGTGATAGCATCAATGTAACTGTTGGGACAGTGGTCAAAGAATGCTAGAAAGTTATTATATTTTCTTCCTTTACTAGCTAGTGGCTAGTATGAAGGCTTAGAGTTAATGTAAAGGTTCTGCAATAGGCAAGCCCAAAATATCTTTGGAATAAACCAGTGCTATGCAGATGAGAATATGATGTTTAAAAAAGCTGTGATTGGCTTATTCTCCACCCTCCGCAGGTAAAGCTTCAGGAGGATAGAAACCACTTTGATCAACAAAAGAGTGGAGAGGTAGATGCTGGGCAACATAGGCTGCAAGACTGGTTTATATTCTGATCATCAACACTCCCAAAGGGATGAAAGCTATCCCAAAAATCTGTAATACTTTTATTGCTAGTTTGCAGTAGGTCATGCCACTTGAGTTGATTAGGTTCATCTACAGTGGGTTCTCCTGGAGGCTGTGTCTAGCTACTCACATGAAAACGGGCTAGAACATCTTGGTTTCTTATTGGAAATGGGTGTTTTCTGTTCTTTCCCTTCTAAGGTGTGATCGTGCCAATGTTACCTTTCTCTAATGATGGCAAGTTTCCTAGCATTCTGAAAATCTAACATCTCATTTCTTTATATGAATCTCTCTCATCATTACTAGTCACAAACAATAACTTTATGTTATAATTTTTATAGATTGTCACTGGTCTTTTATTGTGGCAGTAAATTCTCTCTTCTGTTAGGTGCTTCTAAGGTAGCTCTTAACAAGCTAAATGAATGCTAACCAACTAGCCTTGTAAGAGAGCAAATTTCAGTGAGTTTGCTAACTGTGGCCTCAGAAATGCATAAAATAACCTTAAGAAGCTCCATATTCTTAGGAGAAATCCCTTATATAATGATAGCTTAGCTTTTACCAGGAACTGCCTCCAGCAGAAGTTATCCTAAGTTATGAATTGGTGAAAAATATTAAATTGAGAATTGTCAGTGTAAATCAATTTGATATTAAAAGGTTTCAAAATATTTATGCTAACAGAGGAAAATCTAATGTATAAATAACTTGTCTATCATTTGATGTTTGGAAGGTATTCTTCCGGAACTGTTTTTATTTATTTCCTTATTAGTTGTAACATTAATAACCAGAGAAGAAAAGCTGTAAGTTTGGGGGTTGAGCCAGCAAAAAGTCAAAGGACATGTTCAGGGAAAGGTGAATATGTTTTGAGCAACACAAAGTTACTCTCAGTTTTTGTATAATGTCAGTTGCAATGGTATTGTTTCCATGAGTCTATTAGCTTGGTTTTACCTTGACATTGAGCTGTCATTCCTGAGAAATTACATAATTGATTTGGCAGTAACAGAACATAGAAACTGCACGATTCTTTCACAGAAGTCATTACTTCCCTTAACATTTTCCTTTATCTGCTTACTCAGTATTTCTCATATAATCCCCCAAAGTTATTGGTTATAAAATATAAATCAAGATAGTTCATTTAAAACAAACCTGTAACTTGTACTTATTTGAAATTCTTGAATAATCCAATTATTTTCAAAATAAGAGAGGAATTATTTATTCATTTCATTGGACTTTGCCCCTGCATTTTGGTGACTGTGTGTGTGTCTCACTTTTTTGCATGAGTCCCTTGCTTTAAGACTAAGACCTAAAAGTGTCAGCGCTTTAATCAGTAATTGCAGATCTTTTTTTTTTCTCTAAACCAGTGTCATCATGCAGCTGAAATACTTTGGGGAATTACACCTAAAATGTTCCTCCAACTTTTATCACAGAAATTTTCCGTTCAACAACAGAAACTCTTCTCCTCTAGGCACCAGCTATACGCTGAAAGTATTCTAACAGCTCTCTAACAGTGGCAGAATCCTGCATCCTCCATGATAAATTAATTTGTGCCTGTGAGTGTACATGTGTGAAAAGGGAAGGATGGAAAATCTGTTTGTTATTTTCTGAAAGCATGAAATGGCATCAAATGAGTATTTACTTGAAATCTTCATGCTTACTTCCTTAAAAGCACTGTTATTACAGCATATGAATAATATGTAGCTTGGCTGTGACAGGGATACTTTATTATTATTAAGTGATGGGGATAGCTCGACCAACACAGAAAGTCAAAACATTTTGAAAGGTCTTGTGAAGCTGGGGAAGGAATTTTAAAAGGGGCCTCTTGTTCCTTGGAAAAGATTCAAATTACATTGTTTTCATGTCACTTCACACTAGAAGTGAGCAAAATATTTTGCTCAAGTAAGGAAAACAAGAGGCTAACTATTATTTGTGCACAAAAGAGAATCTATGGGTTAGTATGGCTCACATGCTGAACACAAATCAACAGAGGTATGCTGCTATGAAAAAGAAAACATATAAACAGAACCCTATATCCAAAACATTTGAAGTAATCCCTCTGCTCTGCGCTGTGATAGTAAGGCTTCAGTTAGAATACTTTGTTCAGTTCTGTGTTTTGCTCTCCAAGATAGGCGGAGGACTGGCTGAAAAGCACGTAGAGGAGAGCACCAACAGTGATTTGAAGTCTGGAAACCATGATCTGTGAGGAAAGAATAAGTGAATTGGAATTTTTAGTCTTAAAGAATAGAAGAACAAAGGAATATGGTGTGGGGAAGGAATGTGGTAAATAAACCATTAGCAAAGAGGAAAGGAATATGTTTTCCTTGTTTGTTGTAGATAGAATGAGAAATAATAGCCTTAAATTGCAAAAAGGAGGAGTTGTATTAGATATTTAGAAAAAACTTCTAAGAGTAAGAATGATAAAGTCCTGCAATAAAGCCTTGGGGAACTGCAAAGTTGAAATCATTTAAGTTCTTCAAAAACAGGTTTAACAAGTGTCTGTCGAGACATACATACCTGATTCTATCTTAAAGCAGAAGTCCCTATTACCGCTGTGATTCTGTGTTCACTTACAATGAAATTTTAGGCACAGTGAGTGAATATATGAATTTGCATCATATAAATGGTATTAGACCTTTTTTCTTCTGAACTGAAACATTCAGTTAAGGAATATTTTAGATGTATAATCTAAAAGTAATAATGTTATAATTTAGAGTTTTACTCAATGTAATTACAAATTTATTACTTACTTTTGTTTCCAGTAAAACTATTCATTTCACATGAAACTGAATTTTAATTTGATTAAAATCAAACAACCATCAGGGTGAATTTTTGTTCAAATTTTGTTTTGCACAGCTATAGGAAAACCAATTATTCAGACAGGTTTCTTTTACACGGAATATTAACTCTCCACATATTCTTTAGTTCACCAAGCAACTAAAACACCTAGTGCCTCTGTATGTGTGTGTGGGTGTGTCACGAGTAGGATTAGCTTTATAAAATTTTATTGTGAGAGAGTCGTCAGAGTATTTGGGTTATCACAATATTGCTGTGTGTTACATCAGTAATCTATTTCTTTGACTGTGCAGTTCAGCCTGGCTCAATGTAGCCCTACTGTTTCTTGTTCATCCTGCATTCTTGCTTCCTCCTGCTTTTTTTTTTTCCCCAGGATGTCAGGTAGTATTTTGCACATGGCCAGTCCACTCCAGCAGTTGTGTGAAGAACTCTATATTAGTTTGATGAAGTTATTCCCTCTTGCCAGCAAAGCATGCAGGGGACTTGTGTTTCTGGGAAGGAACATTTGACAGAGCAAGCTGAGCTGGGGTAGAAAAAAGAATATCCCATAGGGTGGAAAAAATGAAGGATGTCTCAGTTCTGTCTTGTACTGAAGGCTACTCAGACTGTAAACGTTCTGCAAGATGCAGGTCCTAGCCTGACTGAGGAGGTCAGGGAATGGATAGTGACTGTGAGAAAGAAGGATTCCTACTTTCAACTTCCCAAAATAGGTCTGTCTTTTTGTCCTTTGAAATGAAGTTGTAACTATTGATATTGCGATACTTTGGGCAATATGAGTCCTGTGAAGATTGAGTTGTACCTACCATCACTAATATGAAGCTAATATGCAAGACTCATGAGGCCATGGAAGGAAAGTAAGCAATGGGGACCAAGACTTGTAGACCCTTAATATGTTTGTTTAGTATTTATACCACGTATGTGGCCCTAAGTCTAACTAATAGCAGTAAGGTTATTTATGAGATTGCAATGGACCCAAGTTACCTTCTTTTACTCTTCTACAATTCCACTTATTTCATGGGAGTCATCCTAGAGAAACAGGAAAGATAATTTGGTTCTTCCTCTTTTGTAGCTAACTGGCTTTTTTCTGTAAAACATGCTGAAGAGTCATAGAGTTATTGTCACGGGTGCTGTATGAAGAGATTCAGTTCATAGCTTTTTGATCAGTCTGTAAATAATAGTAATCTTTGTATCTTAGATTGTTCTTCTTCACAAGTGAGATGTGACTTTCATTACATGATTTCAGAAAGGAGTTAATTACATGCTCCTGTTGAGTAAACACAAGTGTTTGTTTTGATTCTGCTGCCTTCAGAACTATGTAGATGCAGCCATGGAGCCTGGCTAGTTGGGCTAGGTTTCAAATTAACCGCTCAAGAATAATTACCTTCTATGGATTTATTTGTACGGACAAAAAGACTAGAAATGCATCTATACATTGTTCTTCTACCCTTTTTCCCTTCTGAATCAACTGATCTCCCAAGAGAAGCACAGCAAGACTCTGCCTTATTTCCACACCCATCTATGGAGTGATAAATCCGCCGAATTCCTCTTTTTTTCCAGTCTAGATAATCTTAGGGATAGTGTAGTAATAGAGTTAAATGGCTAGAGTTCTTATACATATAAAGGAGAAGCAAGGTATAGAAGAGCTGATTGAAAATGAATTCTCCAAGGTTTTGCATTTTTTTTCCAGAAAAGTACAACATCCAAGAGTGGTTCTTCAGCAGGTAAAATACAGCTAAAATCTGGTTAATCACTTCTGCAAATTTCTCCCCTTTTTTCCATCAGCTGTGGAGAGATCTGATCAAAGATAAGTTCCTATCAGCACAGAAGCACCATGGAGGCAGTTTATGTGTTTGGACTTAGACTGTGGTAAAGAGAAGCTCTGTTCCTTGGTACGTCTGTTTGGAGGAGACATCCAGATTCTGAAGGAATCCACTTCCTTCCTCAAGGGATTTAATAAAGATTTATTTTAATCAAGATTACACTCTAGGGATCCATGAAAAGGCAAGAGCTGTTGTCCTCTGCTTGAATTAAATTGTTGGTAGAGAAAACTTAAATTCAGACTTTCAAGTGGGAATGGAACAAAAGCATGAAACATTGGGAATAGTTATGGAGCTTCTCTAAAACAGGATAAATAAAAAGAAATGAAGTGATCTTTTTCTAGATTTCAACTCAAATAAGTTGTCTAAAGCTAGGGGATATAAGTGTTTCTTTCCTTGTTCTGACTTCTATGCTAACTATTTGCTGTCTGGATGTAAACAGCACAAAAATATATAGTCTCTTTCCTATGGAAAGGCTTTTATCCTAAGAATTTAAAAAAAGAGGGATTGGAGGATAAAAGGGGGTCAAAGAGTTGTACAATGAAAGGAATTTTTTTTTTTTTTTTTAGCGTTTCTGGATGTTGCATGATCACTATCTTACCATCCCTAAGTATATTTTCCATGTTTATTTTACTATTTAAAATATTATCATGTAATTGAAACTTTTGAAATTACACATGTATGAGTTGAATAAGTCCTAAAAAGCCTCTCCCAGCCACTGTTGAGGTTAGTAGAAATATTTCCACTTCAGGCAGAGCAAGACTAGATTGCAGCAGAACTAATAGAGGCAAGATGGCAAACATATTTTACAGATGTTCAAGTTTGGTTCATATGTTCAAGTTCAGTTTCGATTCCGTCGCACTTTATTTTTATGAACAGTGTATTTTTTAAATAGGTCATTAACTTGCAGGCACACAAGAATTAAACACTGGAAAGGACTCATAATTTGCTTCACTCCCTGAGTTCGGAACATTTGTTTAAGGTCTGAAGTTAACTGAAATTTTTTCAGAATGATTATGTCAAAGATGGTGATTCAATTTCCTTTGGAAAAGTAATAATTAAAGTTCCAGCTGCAATGAGATATATAACTACTGCCTTTTATAAGCAGGTAGGCCAGCCTGATCCAATTTCCTTAGACATTTTTCCATTGACTTCAGACCCATAGAACAGGGCTATTGGGAACTACCCAAGCAGGCTTGACAGAAAATTCTTGTTCAAACCAGATTCACAGAAACTCCAGCCACTAAAACTGTATCAAGGATATTAAGTTCAGAAAATTGCAACATCAGAATGAAGTCTGTCACTTACTGATCTTAAACTATTGACCAGACAATTTGGAAAACTGAAGTTTTTCTTCCAGGAAGGCAGCTCAGAGTAATCAGGTAGCTGTGTTAGATACCATGAAATTGGCAGGGTCAAAGACATTACTGATCTTCTGAGAGTAAGAATAACACAAATAAAATGCCTGATATCTTGTTAAAGATTTTCATCTCAGAAACCTGTGACAGGCTTCACACAGTAGTTATATGTTAGCCTTTCTTCCTCTGGTGGGTTAAATATTGGGTAGAAGGTCAGTCTACTTTGTTATGTTACTTTTCTGTACTTTTTAACTGGGGCTAGAAGCAAGCCTAGCAGCATCGTTCCCTGGCAGTGCTTATTTAAAAAAAAAAAAAAAAAAAAAAAAAAAATCTGTTTGGTGTTTTTTAAAAATTAAAATGACAAACCCATGGATTTTTGACATATTTTACATATACTTCTGTAAAAATGTTATGTGGGTGGGCAATTCCGTTGGAAGTGTATCCTTCTGTATTTTAGTGCACTCACAAGCACCCAAAGTACCACATGAATGCTCTGTTGGGAATATAAAGAAAAACAAACCATTTTCAGCACTTCAGTAAGGCTGATGTCTTGCAGTGCACTTCCCACACTTTGTCTTTATTCCTGCTAAAAGCTCTGCTCTGAAACATCTGGGTAGGCATGTGCAAGGCACCAAGAGAGGTAAGAAAGCTGCAAATAAAGCTTTGGAGGACAACTTCTCAGAATCATTTTCCATTGGATGAGCAGGTATTTTACCACTTGCTTTAATGAAAATTAGATCATGCTGTAGTAAGACAGCCTTGCCTAAAAATCAATGACAGAATAACTTTTTATCTTCTTTTGTTCAAGGTGAGTATGTAAACATAGCTAGTGAATTTGTACACTTGATTTTTGTGACCATAAATAGATCTGCTCTATCTGGAGCTGCAAAATTGTGATACATATGCAAATTGTGACTGATGTCTGTACAGCCTGGCAGGGACAAACAAACAGACAGCAAGTTGGACTTGTGTCCTTACTAGGGCTTAAATTTGACCCTGAATTAGAAAACTGCTAGACATGGAACAAATAATGGAAAACACTAACACTTTCTATCACACTGGAAAAAATATTTTTGTTTTGGATGTTTTTGCACATGCCAAAAGAAGCATGCAGTATATGTTGCTCTGGTTGCTACAAGTAAAATATTCTGCCTTAATTTTAAAAAGATTAAGTAACCTTGTAAAATTCACAGATGAGCAAACACTGTCTGTACCTTGGACTTACCCTGTAGCCATCTCATAAATATTGGAGAATGTGATATGGTTGGATGAGAGCTGGTACAGGTTCAGGAGACACTGTGAGGGTGGACAGGAAAAGGCAATGTATAAGATTTTCGGACTGTTTACAGAGGTTGTCCAGTAGTCCCTTTGGGCATCCCAAAGGAACTGCACCCCTCAGGTGAAACCAGGGAAGGAATAAATAAATTTTGTAAATTCTGTTAGGTTTTAGACATAAGTTTGGTATTTTGAAAGTGTGTAGTGAAGGAGGTGCTTATAGAAGAGTTTAGGTAACTTGGACATGCTAATTCTGAAAACTGAGCTTGAGCTTTTTCCAGGATTAGGTAGTAAAGGAAGGAAAGAGGTGAGAAAGGCATCTAAGTACCTGAATTTTCTTGTAACTCTTATCCCAAGTGATTGCCTGGGGTCTCAGAGAAGAGGACAGATTTTCATGTAAAGCTGGGTCCATACTTTCACTTAGAGGGGGAGCCAGAGTGGGAACACAAGAGTGAGAATTGTAGGTAAAAAATGAAGTATTAGAAGTTTGATAATCTGAAAGACAATGTGACTGTTCTACAAATGGAGCCGCTGTGTCAAATGTTGATGCTAATCAGAGGGGAGAAATAATTGGAAGGGGAGCAGGGATAACAAACCAGTTAAACACACTTAGCTCTATGTCAGACGCAGTGTTGGAATGTACTACCTCTCAAATGAAAGCAGCATTGTGAAGGTGTCATTAAGGAATAAAAGAATTAATGCAGGGGTGAAATCAACTCAGGTCAGATGCAATGAGCTCTCAGAAAGAGGTCATCTTATACCATCAGGACTTTACCTGAACACTGAACTACTCCTGCCACAACCAGTAGCCCAGGTTGGACTTGAACCAATGTTATCTTGCACTGCAACTATTGAGCAAAGTCCTTCAAGAATGTCCTAGTCTCCCAGATGGATCAGATTTGCAGTGAGATACAAAGCTATCGGGAAGAAAAGACAGAGAAAGGGAAAGAGAGAAGAAAGACCTATTACCTTTTCCCTGTTTCCTCACCCAGAAGCTGCTTTGGTACTGCTTCAAAACTATTCACAAAGTTGCTTGGTGTCATATATCTGCAATAACAAAATTAAAGTTTTGTTGGTTTTTTTTGCTACTTAGAAACCTTAAGTAAATCTGAGGCTACTGAAAAAGGGATAGGACACTTTTGAAAGTGTTTTTAACTTATTTTCTCAAAAACGTGTGTTGGTATAAAATTGTTTCTGTATTAACTCTGACCACATTTGTATGAAATTGAAAAATTTCCTGTTAAACTGAGATATGGTCTTCTTGTTTTATTTTTACTGAGTTTCTTTTATTGGCAGTGCAGTTAAATATAAAGCAGCTGGTTGTTGTGTCAAAGTAATTCAGTTGAGTCCTGAGTAATTCCTGAGTAATTCAGGAGAGCCTGCAAAGCCTGGCGAAAGAACAGTACAACAAACACAATACTCATTGATTTTTAAGTTGTAAATACTGCTATGAACCTTAAATGTATCATTCTTTAACTAATTTATTAACTACTATTAGATAAAAAATTAATAGTCTTCATTGTGGTCCCATTTAACTAGCATCTAAATCATGAAAGAGAATATATGTTGTACTTTCTTGAGAAATTAAGGACAAAGAGTAAATAGATATTAGTGGTACACCATAGTATCTATTCTAGTCTGCAACTATTCTGTCATATATATCTATAATGATACCCTTAGTATCATTTCAGATCACAATTCAGGGTGCTCTTACTGCTGTTTCCATATCTGTTCAGTGAATGTGTAAAGGGGTGAAGTCTGCTAGGAAAGAGAGGGTGGTGACACAACAAGCTATCACAAGGCAGACTGAGTTACAGATTTTCACTATTTACATTGCTGAAGTGTATGCGTTCATCTCATCTTAGATATGAGATAATATGAAGTTATATATTCCTCAGTGAAAGCTATATGTGCTTCCTTCTTTGCATTTATTACAACATAACAGCATACATGTTGTTAATAAGCAGAATAGCTGTTGTGCATAGCTAATAACTGATGTATTTGTACCTGTACCTGTAACTTTGCTCTGAAGGCATCCTTAATATGAGGAATCTACTCCAAAGACCTTCTAACTTCAACAGATTTGAGAGCAGAGTGTAAATTTTTTATTTCCTCTTCATTTTTTTAAACACTTCTTTAAAACTTGGTTAGCCATTCATTTTCTATTGGACAAAATCGTATCTGTAGCAATAAGTATTTGACAATCAACAATACTCAAAAAAAGTAAATTATTGGTTTCTGTTTTAAAATGCCATTTTTATTTAATAAAATATTCAGGTATACAAAACTTTACATTTTCATATGTGTATTTAGACATAAACCCTTGGGTTTTATTCCTAATAAATTAATGTCTCAGCTATTTTTATTTCTAAGACACCATCATCTCAAAGCATTTCCATCACTTTCAAAATGGAGTGTGATTTGTAGCATGAATAGTGCTTATACTTTATAATTTTCCTTTTCAATAATGAATGTCAGTGCATGGAGTTTCTACAGGAAAAATGCGTTTTGCTAAAGTTTATCTCCTTGAACAAAATGCAGACATCCATGACATCCCTCAATTCGTATGAGAGGGAGCCATCTTGTGGTATAATTTATACTTTCCTGAGATGCTATTGCTACAATGAAACAAGGAATGGATGGGGAGGGAAACCTGTTTCGCATATAATGCAAACAAGTATGATTGAAATTTGTAAGAATTTCCAATATCCTCCTACTTTAAATATGGTCAGCCAAATTCTAATAATGTGTGGGCTTATTCTGATCTAATAGATCTACATGAGGTTTACTCCTACTTCATGCAATGGCAAACAAGCTGTACTACCATGTGCTCTTAAAAACAACTGTTTGAGTGTCTTCTGTTCCTATGGAACTTGCCTAATGAGAATAACTAAACATATCCAAAGTCACATGCTGGTTTTCAAGGCAAGTCAGGTGTGTTATCTGGCTTGTTAGGAGAGGAATTAAAACATGACATAAGTGGGTTTCAGGCTGGGCTCATTACCTCAGTAGAGGTTTTAAATGCAGATTACTTAAATAGAGGCTAACATTACAAGGAAATTTTTTTCAGTATTGTGAGGGAAAGCGCAAAGTCCTGCACTGGGGGAGCAACAACCCCATGTACCAGTGTATGCTGGGGGACAACCAGCTGGAAAGCAGGTGTGCAAAGGACCTGAGAGTCCTGTGGGCACCAGGTTGAACATAAGCCAGCAAAGTGCCCTTGCAGCAAAGACGACTAATGGTATCCCTGGCTGCATTAAGCGTGTTGCCAGCAGGTCAAGGGTGGTGATCCTTCCCCTCTACTCAGCACAGGTAGGACAACACCTGGAGTATTGTGGCCAGTTCTGGGGGATCTCGTGAATTTGTCTAAGAAATTGGGTGGAGGGTGTAAAGAAGATGGAGCCAGGCTCTTTTCAGTGGTGCCCAGTGACAGGACAAGAGGCAATGGGCATGAACTGAAACACAGGAGGTTCCCTCTGAATATCAGAAAACACTTTTTTACTCTGAGGGTGACTGAGCACTGGCACAGGTTGCTCACAGAGGCTGTGGAGTTTCCATCGTTGGAGATACTCAAAAGTTGTACAAACATGGTCCTAGGCAAATGGCTCTAGCTGGCTCTGCTTGAGTAGGGGTTTTGGACAAGATGACCTCCAGAGGTCCCTTCCAACCTCAACCATTTTGTGACTTTGTGAGTCTGTGAAGTAAATGTTGAAATATCTAATTTTTGTCAATGAAAAAATATTATATGTAAAATATATAATTGTTTATTAAAGGTTTGGAAGTATATTATTCAAATTTTGAAAAAGTTTCATTTATTTACAAAATGAAATTTTCCCTGTAATTCTAGTTTTGTGACTTTGGTGGATTGTCGTCCAGGGTTTTAAATTTACATGCTTGTGTCTTATTTAGAAAAAAATGTTCTAAGATCCTGCTAGTATATAGAAAGTAGGATACTAGAAACAAAATCCACTGCATGGACCACATGGAATTAAATCTTTATTTCATTTTTTAAAATAATTAGGTAGCTATATATGCAAACATGAAAAAGAGGATATTTGATATCTGTTTTTCCAGAATTTTATGTTGAAAGGGCTGTACAGTTTATGCAACATAATCACATATTGATCTTTTTAAGATCTGTTACTTCTTTTTTCTGTGACTCTTGGGTCACATTACCTGGCTGTTACTTTCTTGTTTGATTGCTTGTTGCACACCTGGTACAGCGTTTTTGCAGTTTTCATGCTCTGGGAACTGTGCAGCTCAGTATGAAAACATTTGCTGCTGAAGTCATTTCATGACATTGTTGCTTGTGAACATACCTGAATTACTCTTGGGAACTCAAGATGGTATAGACCTGCTGGAACAATAGCTGTCATAAATAACAGGGGTCTGACCACACGGTTCTGCAGGCTCTATGAGGGCACGCTCAGGATTTCTGCTCAGATTCCACTGGTGCTCTTGTTACATTTGGCTGTTTTTTTGAGAAATTTCCATTTCATAAAGCTCCAAGCCATACATTACTGAACTGAATTATTAGCAACAGATAATGGAAATACTTCATTTGCAAATATGGCCAGGTTCTTGTATTTGTATCCCATTGACGTGAAAAGCAAGTTGAAAGGAATGAACTGATGTTGCTCTTTGGCATATGGGGGCAGGGAACGCAAGGCATCTGTGCTGAGACTACTAAAGGTTTCTAACCTAAATAGCATCACGTTGTCATGTAGCTGTTACTGAGATGACCATTCTGTATGCTCTTTATAAGCATATTAACACTGCTGTAATCAGATTAGCAGAATTTAGGCTGTTCTCAAAGGACTTCTTACTTGCTACCTTCACTTCAGTTTTTTTGAAATGATTTTTCTATTCAGTACTTAGGAGGGCCCACAGATCTATAAAGCTTCCATAAGGCTATTTGCTTCAAGTGAAATTCTTTGCCTTTTTGATAATAAGATCAGCAGGACTATTTTGAAGTGGCTGTACTTATTTCAACAGGCTTTTATCAAGATAACTTTCCTGAGTTTTCAGAATGAGCTTTTTCCAGAACTGGAGCCCATCCTCCACCTGTCCTCTGGAGAGATCTCTTTCTGTCCACTCACTGTAAAGGAAGCCTTGGAAGATCAGACTCCTAATTCAGTGCCTGCCATCCTCCAGCATGCTCCTTGAAAACACCTCTTTGTATTTTTCATTAATGCAGTTAAAGTATTTTGAAGCTTAATCTGAATAATATAACAATTGAAAGCACTCCATTCCTTTTCTCTCAAGTTTTCACTCCTGAAATATTTCATAGTAATGCACTTTAACTGCTGCTGAGGGTTTCATCCTTTTTTCTAATGGTGTTGATAGTCCCTCCTGTGACTTTAAGCCCATTGCCTAAAATATCATAAAAATAATTACACCGTTTCTGAAAAAAGTTAAGTTTATTTTTTTAATAAAATATCTACATGACATGACTGACACCATAAATGTCACATATTTTAACACTTCTGTGTGCAGAGAATGTCAGTTTAAGTGCAATATGATACTGTAATACAATAAAAAGGAATTTAATCAAATCCATGCACAACACATTTACAGAGTTTTACCAAAAAGTAAGTACTTTGAGATGAAATTGCCATCAGACAGAATTCACAGGAGAATATTTTGAAAACTCACAGACAAATTATTAATACACTATCATATTAACTTTTTTTCTTTTTTCTTGCTGTAGCCTTTAAAAAGCTGCGATCACTAACACACAAAATACTGTATATTATGTTAAACCCTTATGTTAAAAGCTTATGGCACAATTTCTTTTTATACAGCTCACGATTACACATTCATGGAACATCAGTAGCTACTTTAGTCCATTTCATCTGTTAACATCACTCTGTCATACATTAAAATACAAACATAAGAAACATTTCTTGCATATTTCACAAAGATGAAAGTGAAGAAGTGCAGTAATATTCAAGAATGTCAAGAATACAGGATGAGCCAACATTTTTCTGGCATTTAACCCACTGTTTCTAGCAATCTAACCTGCTTCCACAAGCCTTCCAAACTGATAGAGTTTCAGTAAATACTGTAGGTGATGCGTGTTGCCTGAAGGCACCTTTTCCATAACCACTCCAAAATAAGATACCCATTTTATTATTAACAAGTAGTTTGGTTTGTGATTTATATTTTTCTTCTCAGTTGTCTCAAAAAGGAAAAAAGCCATGATGATCTGATATTGTCCTCATCTAAATAACCATATGATTATACAGTAAGATGTGGATAAAGTTATTTTACTACCTCGCAGGCATACTGTAAGAATTAATAGCTCATTCAGCAGTTTCACAGTTTAAGGCCAAATTCTGCTCTGTTGCATTAGATTAATTCCTATGATAGCTCAAATAAGAGCAGAAGCTGCACATAAAGTACATCTATCTTTTGCAACCAACCATCTCAGCTTGGGCTGGGAACTGTATAAATAAATTAATTTCCATCTAATACAAAATTATTGCTAAAAATAATACTTTTTTTTAATGGTTAAGGAAGACTTTTTATCTTTCCCTACTGTTAAAAATATAAGGTTTTATACACTTTATTATATTCTATTTTTATCTACATTATCAACCTACAGTTTTGTAAGGGGTTATAGTACAAAGTGGAAGCAATACCTTACTCCTTAAATGTAAAGTGCACATCTAAATCACCTAAATATAAGTCTTTCTAGTGAGTAAACAGAATCATCTCTCACACATCACAAAGGATTCTTTATAAAGCAGACTATGAAAAGGTTTTGGAACAAACTCTTAATAAAGAGAATCCAAAGAAAACCAATATATGATGGAGCTGAAAGAATAATTAAATCCCGTGTTCTTCCTGAATTCCACTTACCTGTTTAAATAATAGTGCTTGCTGTCAAAACTCCTTGAAAGTAGAATGTGCTTTATTTTGGTGTTAAAATAGCTAAATTCTAAATAGTAAAACGCTAGTATACCTTCTTCCTTTCCTCCTTCAAGCCTCCTCTAGTTTATCAACATTACAGAAAAAAAAAGCCAGCCCTCTAAACATGCAAGCCTATTTTGTTGATATTTGAATACTGTTTTAAAAATAAAATGCATTTTGCTATTCAGAATTTAAGCAGGAGTTTGGTACTGTGGCAGTTCAGTATATCTACTGCACCTCTAAGGGACCTTTCTTATCCTCTCTCAAGGTCCTGAAGTTTTTGGCCTTACGAGGGATGACATGGGTTTGGCCACATCTCTCTCTTTAGTGCAGAAAGAAAAGACAGTCATATGAGAGGTTCCAGACTCTGCTTTTGGCTTTCTCTCTCCCTGTGGTCCCTCGTATGCTGTGTATAGCCCATACTTTCCATCCTGTACGTTCTTGCTCCCCTTCTCTTTCTATTAAGAAAGTGTATGGTGTGGAAGTCAATTGTCTCTCTGCACAGGTAGAAACTACTGTCCCAAGAGAATATATACTTTGCAGTAATTGACATAAATTGTTTCCCTCTGCAGCTACTGCTTCTACCTGAACAAGTGTACCTGTGGAGCGGATACTGGGGGATGGGGAAAAGTAGTAAGGATGCCTCATGCTTCCTTCTTTCCCCTTTACGGTGACTGTGCCAGCTCTTTGGTCTCTGTGTTACTGGAGTATTCCTCCAGATCCTGCAGTTCCTCCCTCTATTTTCATTGTATTGCAATGATCTTCTAGTGCCAGTATTTTATTTTTGAAGTATAGGGCTGGTCTACCGAGACCACAAAAACATGACCTGAGCAGCACAGAGTCTGCACCTACGGTGAATGATGACTTGGGGCAAAGCTGCATTAGCCTGTCACATTGGGGTTGTGCTTACAAGAAGCCTTCTTGTGTGGCTTTGCTAAGGACCTGTACTCCGCAGAGCCCAGGTTCTGTGATAGTGAGGTGAGGTAGCTATCTACTTCAGCCTAATGAATGGGGTCTTTTTTAGATGTAGGAGTGTCCTGGTTTCAGCTGGGATAGAGTTAATTGTCTTCCTAGTAGCTGGTACAGTGCTATGTTTTTGAGTTAGGTATGAGAAGAATGTTGATAACACTGATGTTTTCAGTTGTTGCTGAGTAGTCTTTAGACTAAGTCAAGAGTTTTTCAGGTTCTCATGCCTGGCCAGTGAGAAAGCTAGAGGGGCGCAAGAAGTTGGGATGGGACACAGCCAGGGCAACTGACCCAAAGTGGCCAATGGGGTATTCCATATCATGTCACACCACATTTAGTATGTAAACTGGGGGAGTGGGGTCTGGGGATCGCTGCTTGGGGACTAACTGGGTGTCGATTGGTGGGTGGTGAGCAATTGCGTTGTGTATAATTTATTTATTCCAATCCTTTTATTATTACTGTTGTCATTTTATTAGTGTTATCATTATCATTATTAGTTTCTTCTTTTCTGTTCTATTAAACCGTTCTTATCTCAACCCATGAGTTCTACTTTTTTTCCCAATTTTCTCCTCCGTCCCACTGGGTGGGGGATGGGAGTGAGTGAGCGGCTGCGTGGTGCTTAGTTGCTGGCTGGGGTTAAACCATGACAAGGAGAAGCCCTGCTAAGTAGCATCTGCCTCAAACCTATTTCCTTGATGATTGTTTTTCTGCCTCTCCACTGCCTCTTCCACAGGACTGTAGCATAAATAGCACAGTCTGATAAATACTGCAGAGTACATTTCAGTTCTTGCATCTTCTTCATGTTATTGCCTGCTACTTCATTATACAGTTACAAAAGAATCATCTCTCACACTAATCTTAGCTGATGACAGTAGCTGTTGATTCTAGTTTTGTACAGAGGGCTGGCATGCCTGCTAGCATTTTTGGACTTTTCCCCTAGTCAGTAGTGAATAGCAGGCATTTGTGCCTTGAAATTTCTTATCACCTCAAATGACATTTCTCTCTTTCTTTACTGTGTGACTTTACACTAAGTCATTCAGGAATAATCTAAATGAAATTTTGATTTTACATTCTGCTTTCTTTTTAAAAACACATTATTTAGTGGACTGCAGAGGCTTCTGTTACCTTGGCAAATGTTATGTCATGGTTCTAGTAAAAACACAGAAAACTATCAGTTCAGGAGAGATCTTGGTTCCATTACACCGAAATAGAAAATCTTTACTTACCTGAGGGCAGCAGAATGACATGCCAAATGTTACGTCCATTTAAAACCATCATCACTGAACCGTTTTTTACTTTTCCCCTCTGTTTGAAATACTTTTGTAATTAATGGATTGCTAAATAAAAAATGTTCCAGCAAGACTGTAGAGTTTTCATAATGATGTTTTAAACATATTTAATTCTCTTCATTTTCAATATGCTCTGTTAGAAGACTGAGCATTATATGTAAATTTTCTGTATAAAAGTACAGTATGCTCAACTTCCCAATGTAACGGCCTATGAAAGAGCAATGTAACTACATAGAGGAAGGGATATACTTTCCATCGGCCAGGTCTGAGACCCTTTTCTCTCTCACCATAACGCATGGCTGAAGAGATGCATCCTGAGAGGCAACACTAGACACTAGGTCCAGTCATTAAATCTATAGATCTCACTTATTTTAAATAGAACATATAGGTAACAATCCATTAGGGAGGTCAGAAAAGAATTAGAATGTAGATCTATGCTTTTTATTTTATATATGCTATATGCTGTAATTTTTCCTTAGATTATCATACCTCTAGTCAAAGAGAAATGTGGCACAAGGGTTCTTCCCCCTCACTGAGGTAATAGGTTCACATATGAATGAAGGAACTTGTCTTTTTTGCTTAACAATTTACATTCCTTCTAACTCCCTGTTACATTTTGCCAGTGTTGTAATCTAATCTCTCTTTTATCAGATTTCTTGTCTGATTTCTTTACTTGAGAGCATAGACCTTTTCTGCCTCAGAGTGAAGAAAGAAATTAGGGCTAAATTTGTTTAACTCTGCATGACTCAAATTTGTTAATGTTTTCAAAACAAGGTAGTACTACATGTGTAAGAGCAACAGACTATTGAATGATTGGGAAAGAGGCAATATGAACCAGGTACTCAAGTGTTATAAACTAGAATAACTAGGAGTTATTCTGATCTAGTCGTCATTTTTTTTATGCACTTACCCATTCAATTAAGAATTCTTTATTGAATGCAAGAAAGCTATTTTAGAAGGAAGGAAGAGAGATGAGCCAGAAAGATAATGTAATTTTTTATGATTGCCTCTTGGTTATGGATCCAGTACTTCAAACAGTCCTTAAACAAAATACTATTGACTTTACTGATAGCAGAAGCAAGTTAACATCCCTTTTCATACGATACAGCTAATGATAACTTTGGGAGAGATGAATATAATCCAACTGAAATGTCAGCCATTAGTTCATGATACTCCCTCACACAGGTGAGCACCTTCATAAGTGAATAGGATTTTTTTGAACATGCACATAAAGAAATCAACAAAACCAAGACATAACCTCAGTAAACAATGATTGTTTAAAGTGAATTGAATTCATTTCAGATCATACATGAAGCAAAACTCTGAAAAAATAATACTGTTTTAAAATAAAGGAGGGTTATACAGCTTCTTTCTGACACAGATGAACCAAATCTGAGAGCTACTATTTCAGAATCTCTCTAACTAATCCTTGGAGGAAAATGACAACAAACCCAACCAAACCCAAGGTTGCTATGCTGTAATCCTCAGTGCAGAGTTACATTGCTTCTGTTGCTTCATAAGCACTGTGCCTTTGGCAGTGCACCAGATGTTTGCCTCCAGCTGATTTTGCTTTTGTATACACATTCTGAGCAACAACAAACCAAAAATTTAAAACATGTTAAAAAGAAAAATATTTTGCAATGAGAAACAGCCTCAGCTACTGGACTTAAAATATCAGGTAAATCTAAATGTCAGAGTTCCATATCTTAGCATGTTTTTGTTTTTCAAGAGACAGGATTGGCAAAAGTAAACACTCTTGCCTACAAGCTAGGCTAGAGATGTGATCTATTGTGTTACAATTCAAAGAAGCAACTAGTATAACTTATTTAATCCTAAACAGGGAAAATCTCTCTAAGAGTTTTAATAGTTGTTCTCCTATTTATTAATGTGAAGTACAATAAATGTAAAAGACCATCCAGATCCTTTTTCATGTTTTAGAAGAGCTGCATGTTTTTCTAAGGCTGTGAAGTGCTTCTTAACCAGTATCTAAGTCATATCAATATACTTCAAAGAATGAGTCAGAAAACTTGATATACTCATAAATTTAACTTCCTGTATTTATGTAACATGTAGGAGATAAATGTGCATAAACACAGCTGTACTTATCCTCGACATATTTCAGTGAAGCAGTTGACTATTTGCTTTTAGTTTTGGTCCAAGATCTCTTTGCATTGAATCAAAACAAAGCATTGCAAAATTTTGATGTAGTTTGTCTCTCTCACAAGCTGTATGAGTTTTATCAGTTGAGAAACCCCCCCCCCTTCAAAAATATAAAAAGGATTAAAAAATATTATAAGTTTTGATTATTAAAGTGTAGGTAATTAAAAGAAAAAAAAATCCTTTGCAGGATCAATACTTCACAAATTTTAGTATATTTCCCATGTGATATGCAGACTATTAGGCTGTAGATACCCTGTGCTGTCTGAGATTATTTCAACATACAGCTTCCAGGAGAACAGTAACATGAAGTACATTGAATAAATTATATAACTTAAATGTGTCAGACGTGCTCATTGCAAAACCACAGGTACTGTCCTTAAGACAAGAAAAAATCCTTAAAACTGTAATCTCAAATCAGTAATTTGTCATTATCTTGTAAAATTAAAATAAAAGTTAAAAATACTAATCTATTCTGTAATACTGTGGGATTTACCTAGGGTATTTTGGATACTTTTTTTAAATTAAAAATGCACCAGAATTAAAAAAAGTCAAAGAACATCAAAGAATACTGTACAATTATACCACTATGTAACAGTATGTATAAATACTTGGCAGTAAAGCTTCAGTAGAGAGTGATTTACAATGAAAAAGTTGTTAATATTTAGTTTGACACTGAAAGTTTGCAATAGCAGATGTATCTTCTCTGGGTGTCATTCAGTCCATTCCACTGTGACTGGGCATTGCAGGCCATGCAGGATATCCCCCCTGCCCCCCAATGCTTTTAACTCTCCCAATCACTCCTCCAATGTGCATTTTTAACAAAAAGCCTCCTGTAGAACATGGCAGCCAGATCTGTATGTACTACAAGCCTTACTCTTGTTATTGGTGAATGTCCTCATGCCTGATGATTTTGTAAATTACCCAGTAAAAAATATTGAAAATCAGAAAGGCTAATGGGAAACAAGCTCTGGATATTGTGTCTATCTTCTTGGCCCGGTCAATGAATACCTTTCTCATCTCATCAGGACTTTTTGGTGCAGCTTGAACAGGATTATTTGGCCCCTTTTGTGTCACTCCATCTTTTGCTTGCAGACATGGGCCCATTCCATATGCTGTAAAGCTAAACTGACTTTCCCTTACATCATCATCCTGTTGAAAAAAAGAAAAAAAAAAAGAAAAAAAAGAAAAAAAAGCAAGAATTTTTTTTTATTTACAGAAATCTTACCAGCTGCTAAATAGCAAGTATTACACCATTACCTCAGTGACTTCTTGAATCCACAGTTTATCTTAGCTGGTTGAAATTTCAGCCCTATCAGTACCTGTCAAAAATATTGCAGCAGCTTTAACAAGCATAGAGTTTTCCTATTTGTTTATAGATTCTGTAATCTATTTAGAGACAAGAGAAAGCTTAGCAGACTAGTGGTAATGAGGCACACAACTTCTGGTTTGGTTTAATTTTCCCCATTTACAGTAAATATCCACAGTCTTCAACTGGGCAAACTTCACACTGGTCTTTTAGACAATAGCCATTAACTCCGTACGTTGCTTAACAGAATGGGATCCTGGCCCCTCGAGATACTCATCATACAAGCACTAATGATGTTCATGTTAGTTATATTAGTGAGAATTCTATTTGGTCATTGCATATTTAGTTAATCTTATCTGTATGCCTTATTTCTGCTGTTCCCTGTGAATACATCAGATAAAGAGAATAGTATGTAAAGTGTCTTAGTTTAAAATAAAAGTGAATGAAAGCTAAAGGCCAGATTTTAATTCTGACTCATTCTTCTGTCAATTCAGAGGTAAACTGGCAAAGACATTCTGAATTCAGGGTGGTATAAGAGAAAATGGTGTTTAATCCTGTGGCACAGAAACAGAAGTAGAAGGTCTGAAGATATACATATTTTCATAGCATGTGTTGCAAGAATGTGGCTTCTGTCTGGAGACACATTTTGCACTTCTCTTTACCTGGTTATAGGTACTCTCAAGTAATAAAGGAGGTAAAAATGTAGGCAAATAAATGATACATAGACTGTGAAGCAAGGGCCAAATTTGGTTCTGAAATATATTCTAGTGTATTCCTTCACTATATATGCTACTCAAGGATAGCCATGTGATTTAAATGGCATTTACAATTTTTTTAATACTGATTTTAAATTCAGGATTTCCTATTTTTCATGTCTAATTTAGCCTAGCTGCTTTAGGATTCTAGACTTTTATGAAGTATGACAAAGCATTATGTATATGTTATTTCTTAAATAAGTATTTTGGAAAATATTTTCCGTAAGTATTAAAAAAAGAATTGAGCAGCAGTCAATTTTCCTTTTATAAGAGAATTTTTGATGTTTTGAAGCTCTTCCTAGCTTAAATTAAAATAAAAGGGTAAAAAAATTTATTTACCAAAGCAAGTCAAATAATTAGTGTTTTAGTTCAGTAATTATGAAATATTTTTGTTTTATTTAAACCTCTTACTTTATAGACATGTAATTTCTCAATGAACACAGTTTAAATCCAGACTTCCAAATTCTGCATTTTGAAAATGCCTGTCACATTTGGAAAATCTGAAAATGTTTTGGAATAGAGAATTAATTTTAAAAGTATTTAAAGTTTTGGTTAAGTAGTACTTGCTAGAAGAACCATTGTGAATTACTTTGTTTAAAAAAATTCCAATCATATTTGTTATCAATATTAGTTGAATAGGTTATCTAAAAAAGAATGCAGATCAATTACTAAGTTTGAAGTGAATTAGTTGGCAATCAGCATGAGCATCTGGCAGAGCTGTAGTTATCACTTGACAGCTGTAGTTACAACACTTTTTCATATATGTAAATTGAATAAACTTAAAGACTAATATAGTTCACTGAAACTACTCTACTTCAAATCTGTATTAGAATTCTCCTATAA
The DNA here is from genome assembly GCF_947461875.1 of Haliaeetus albicilla. Classification (NCBI taxonomy): domain Eukaryota; kingdom Metazoa; phylum Chordata; class Aves; order Accipitriformes; family Accipitridae; genus Haliaeetus; species Haliaeetus albicilla. The sequence continues at coordinate 44,641,384 of NC_091483.1, forward strand.
AAACAAAAAATAAGGAAAAATTAACATGAAAGAAAAGGGGGAGGAAAAATCACTGACTGACTTCAATATGGAAATGAATAATGGAAATACAAAATGATAGGATCATTATCTGATGACGTGATAAAACAAAGATCTAATTACTACAGTAGTGTTCCTCTCCTGTCAAAAAAGAATGGGAAATAACATCTTTATAGTGGTTGTACTCCAGAAGAGTTGTAGTGTAGTATTCCAGTTAACAGAAGTTACAAATATATGGACTGTGAGAACGTACACTAAACTTGCCATTTAAACACCTTTATATGTACAATTCAGGGTTTAAATCTTTTCATGCTTCTCCAGAAAGTAATGTTTATGATTGCACAAGCTCAAAAAGATAATAAAATAATTCTTCTGAGTAGCAGCTTTCAGCTGGTTATGATTTCGGGATGAGGCACAGTATACTAAGACTACCGTCTCTGTTCGATGCTTACCTGAACTGAGCCATCCCCTAGAATGGTTTTAAAGGTCAGGTCTCTGATTTTTTTTTTTTTTTTTGCTTGCAGACATCCCTAATTTAGTCTGCGAGCAGGCTGTGTGGAAATGCTCCCTGTTGTTGAGGAAGTGATGTGAAAGTCCGTCTAGGAGTCTAGCATTTCTGTTGCATGGTGTCTCCATGAGGGCAAGCAGAATGGCTGGAGCCTGCTAAGTCAGACCAAAGTGCTAGGACTAATGGATATGCAGGAAAGGGCACCTTCTGGAGCATTGTAGCATGCCAGGTACCATCATACTTTTTTTTTCTGGGATACAGCTGGAATATCCAAAATGTGGTTCTGCAAGTTTTCTAGCAGGTTCATAAAGCAGAAAAATCATTAATTTGGCCTCAGGTTCATATCTGTGGGTGCTCTTGCACAGCAGGAAAGATGCAGTTATTGTTGTTATTAACTTTTGAGTGCTTTTTTGAATGCATTTTTATAAAATGTTAGTGTGACCCCATTTGTTTTATCAACTGACTTGGCTACAGTCCTTCTTTTTGACTAGAAATATTTCTCATGATGTGTCCAAGTCCACAGCAGCTGAAATAATCTAATGGAAGTACACTGTATGTCCCAGCTGAGAATTGGAACAGTGAATCTTCCTCAAAAAGTCCTGCATTTTGGTTGAATTTTTTTTTTTATAAATGTAATAAGGAAGCTTTTGTTTTTGTCTTTTGTGCATTTGTTTAGTGGATCATCACTAAAGAAAAGAAAATGATGATTTCTTACTGATTTTTGATAAAGCTTTTAAAATCTTATTATGAATGAACTTTAAAAAAAGTTCAATATGAATGAGCTTTTCACACATACGGCTTTGGAATTAACAATTTGAAAGTTATTCTGCATACAACTACATAGAAATATTTTATCATCTGTATTAAAACTACTGTAATTAAAGATAGGAAATAAATTTAGATAATAATTTCTGTTTAGAAAGTTAGAATTCTCTGGAGGCCTGAGGGAAATTATTTCAATTAGGGTTTTTTTGTATCAGCATTGTTCTACAAAATACTTAGCTATAAAGTATTACAAAGCTGTCAGTTTCTGTGGCCCTGTGACTACACTGTTTTCTGTCCATATGTTTAATAATACATTCCTCTTGAGGAGTAATATGCATAAAGGCTGAAAATATCTCTACAACCTTTTGACTGTAGGTTGTGGTAACAGCTTGAAGACTTATTTGAAGCTTATGCTTTGATAATTGAACACTATATTTTTTACTGTTCATTTTTGAGAAGAAAAGTGTTGTTGAATTGTTTTGCACAAAAAACAACTTGGTTTTAAATGCTGATCTGTTAGCAACTGATTTCTCCTTGAACTAATGTCACTGTTCCTTTGAAGTTGCAGAAAGTAAAATTTTAATACTATGTTTTAATCCAGATTTAAACAGATCAAAATGGATTACGGAATTAACAAGACAGGTACCTTTATTAACATTTCACGTCATCACATACAGGTAGCAATGAAGGTATATGGAGTTCACATGGGAAGATGTTATTCCAGACAAAAAGACAGGGCCTCTGTTAATGATCGGATATCACATTATGACAAATGGGACATCTTCTTCACAATTTACCCTTAAATTTGTACTGTAGATTTGAGGCAAAGTCCCGTCTATAGGTCCTGTACATCTCAAGCCATTGCTATGCTGCAATGATTCACTGATTTCATTTCCATCAAGAACTCCCTCAAAATACTTTCATCAAAACGGATGGGTTGACCAAAAAGAAAACAAAAGAAAAGAGGTGTGATTACCATTAAAGACAATCTAGTTTGCATGTCTATTTTCCTCACAAAAGATATGGTGATCTTTAGATTTTTGAAAATAGAATTAAAAGACTGACTATTCCTGAAAACTAAATATATTAAAAGCTAATCTAAAATCAAAGTGTTATTGAATATATATACACAGTTAATATTTTTCCCTTTACAGTGTGAAAGCAACTAAGAAAAAGCACTGGTCGTAGATATATTTCAGTATCTCTGTATGACTTTTAATTCTGCTATTTTTTCCCTATTGTCTTTCAAGACTGAAAGGAGTCTAACTGTAAATGAGTAATTAATATTCATTCATTCTGAAGGAATATTTCCATCACATTAGTAATATAATATTTGTGAAATGGTTGTGTTCATTGGCCAGATTTTTTTCTCTGACAGGGACAAAGCAGTATGGATCATATACTGACTACCAAATGAAGTCTCAAATTGGGAATCAAAATTCCCCTGTTCTCAGAATTCATTATGCCATTTGTGTAATCATAAAGAAACGAGACCCTTTTTTGAAAAATCTCCTATACCTATTGTGATGCCTGTTGGAAAACAGCAATGAGTAGGTTGCATATTACATTGCAATAACAGTTTTTATTTATAAATGTATTTAAAACACAATCCTGGACACTTCAAAATATTTGTTAATTCTGTCCAAATTGGATTGGCCCTCTGAAAAGAAATTTGTCTTTCAGTTATTTGAATCATTTAGTGAGGTCCATACTTAGAACCATAAAACCAGTAGCCAGAGGGTGCAGTTACACCTAAGTATTGCCTTTGATACTGCTGTTACTGTCGTCTGGGAAGGGAGGCTGCAAATGTACTAGATGGTATAAGAAAGAGGCAGTGACTGTAGGTGGAAAAAGCATAAGGAAAATGGCAAGGATAGATGAGCTTTGGATGCCAAAATGTCTTGATACAGCCCTGTACATAATTACATTTTAAAAAATTTTCCATAAAACTCAGCAGTTCCTATTTTGTTTGCTACACTTGTTTACTGCAGGGGTTTCACCTAAGTTCAATCATATGGTTTTTAAGAGAGAGATTTCAGTTCTACTGTGTTTTTAATCAGCATTGAGAAGGAATAACCCATAGTTTTGGTTAAATTTACGAAAGACTCCAATCTGGGAAAACCTGCACATTTGTTTGAGGATATGTTTAGAGTTAAAATTTAATTCAATGACTTGGACAAAGAATCTGAAAAATAGAGAAGGAGAGTCAGTGGGTGTAAATATAAGGTATTACATTTAGCCAGGAATAATCAGCTTCACAAACATAAGATGGAAAATGAATGGCTCTGCAGTAGTTCTGGAAAAAGACCTGGGAGTTATGGAAGGTCATAGTCTTGATATGGGTCAATACCATGCTGTTAAAAAGGCAAATGGCAAACTGGCTTGGATGAAGAAGTGTACAGCTTGCATGATGTGATCCATCAGCTGCTCTCACTGTTACTGGTTAGGCATCATGTTGCAAGCACAGTTTTGAGGAATTATATGGACTTATTAGGAGAATTTCCAGGGAAGAGGAATGAGGATGAGCAAAAAAAGAAGACTATACCAACTGGGAATATTTAAAGAAGACTGAATGGAAATGTGCAAATGGCTACATAAAGGAATGCAGTAGTCTGTTCTCTGTGCCCCTTCTAGACAAGCTGTGAGAGGCCAAAAAGGCATGAATAAAAAAACTTTCTAAACCATTGGAATAGATTGCAGGGGATCTTGTGGAATTTTTATGACTGTGATGAATTAGGTATAACTGACACTGACTTAGGTCAGGAAAATGGATTCATTGACCTCCCAAGGGCATTCCAGCACTGAAATTCAATCATCTGACCATTGCTAGGGTTACTTGGTAAAAGTAAATATTTCTTGCAACAAGCATGTCTTTTTTAATTACAAAGAAAATAGACCTTGGAAATTCTTCACCTACCCTATTGCAATTAGATATTATTCATACATGTTCTCCTCTGTCAACATATATCTGAAATGAAATATTTCCAAAACCATCTATTTTTGGATTTTTGCAACACTGACGAATCGCTGCGGATTTTGCTGTACCCTTGCAGATAAATTGCCAGTGCCAAAAAATTCTGTATTCATCGGCTGGAATTAACCTAATCCTAGTAAAATGTCCCAAGATGGTAAGCATGTAGGATGAAAAAAAGTTTAATAAGTTATCCTAACTGCTCTATTACTCTAATCTATTTGGACATAAATACTGAATAGAATAGCAGTTTTCACTTTGAAAAGAAAGAGGATTTAATGTTCAAGCAAGCTCCTGAAGTTTATTTTAAACGCAGACTTTTAACCTAACTTCTTTTCTTCTCTTTTGACTTTGTGGTCAAACAAACATCTCTTTATATGTGGTAGTTTTAAAAGTCAATACAAGGTAATTTTGGAGAGCCAGTGCTATTTGACCTAGTCCAAAGGGATAAAAAACACATAGAAAACTTTATAATCATGAGCTAGAGTAATTGACTTTGAAAAAGACAAAAGAGGAAGGAAACACAACTTAATTTGGCTTATGATCCCAGTGCCTGCATTTCATGTTAGAAATTGTGGTGAATAAATAACAACATTTGTGGTAAGGAAGGCTAGTTATTAACTGCTTTCTTTAATCTATAAGACGCCATTTATTATTTGTATACCAGAGGGTTTAGGATGCGATCCAATTTTTTTTAAGAGATAAAATCTCCATGCTGTAACATTTCAAATTCTAGTACACTTGTTGGTCAAGGAATTGTTTAAGAGAAAAAGAGAAGCAATTAGCTGAGCTCTTTCTAGAGCTTGAGAAGGTGTATTCTCAAAGGATAAGTCTGGACAGGAGCTCTAGCTCTACATAGAATTGGAGTCAGTCAAGAAACATTCAGTTAATCTTTTCAGAAAAATGCCTGTTTCTCAAAATCATAACCTTGCATGGGAACAAAGCATTTTTTTAGTAAATTTAGGCTGAGAAACCTGTCTCATGATGAAACATACAGATATAGGGAGGAAGGGAAAGCCATATACTCCCAAATATAGTTAATACCCTCACCTGGGTATGTTATGAAGAAAAGCATTGAAATGGATGTTTTCATCCTTCAGAATCTAAGGAGAATACTTAATATGTTACTACAGACCCTGCAGTCTCTAAGTCTAATTCTCTAATTTTATGAGAACCTAGCAGGCAAGCTACCTGAAGCTAGAAGACTCTAATGAAGTGTAAAATTAGAATAAGGACTTTTACGTGTGAATTCAAAAATACCATGATGTCAAGCACTCATCCAGCAAAACACTTAAGTCAATGAGACTATTCACGTGCATACTTTTTTGTTAAGTGGTCTTCTCTTAGAAGTGCTTTGTATATCCTTCCTCACATACGTCTAAGCTAAAATTTGATTGATTGCGATTGCTGAAAATGTGTCTTTGGTGAACCTGAAGTCTTGCTAAAAGGGGGCTGGAAAGATATTCGGTTTGATTCTGAGGAAGGAAGGTAATAATACCTGCCAGTTTCTAACCCTGTTGTTTTAATAATTGGTATCTATTTAAGGAAGTGAAAAGATATCACTAAAGTTGAATATGGTAAATTTGCCTGAGATCCAGAAGACACTATAATACATGGTGAAAAAAAAGAATGGACTAAAGTATAATCACATAATATCTCACTCACCACAGCTGTTTGATACATGATGCATTTGTCGTGGTTCACCTTCTCCCTGTCCAGTAATCCATCTCTGCCCGTCCCATTCCCCCCATTCCAAACCTTTAAGCAGCTTTCAGACAGCTGCCATATTTCAAAAACAAATACCCTGTCACAAAAATTCTGCTTTCCTCCTGTGTGTCTCAGAAAGCATTTTTTCTGCTGCTGTCAGCAAAAAAGAAAAAAAGCACATTTTTCATGGGGACAAATGTTGAAAGCAGGTACATGCAGTCTGAATCATCCTCTAGGCTGCAGTACATGAGTTTCTCTCTGCACCTGAAGAAGTCTAGGACTTTACACACAGGAACAGGCAAATGTATGAAAATGTCACTTTCATTTGACTGTTCATCCTGCCTATTAACATGGAGTCTTGCTAGCAGAGACTGCTTAGGTAGGCTTTACAGCATTACAGATATTCAATATCTTCTAAGTAAAAGGGAAACAACCTGTAAAATGTCTTCTTCTTGTGATGTAAGCAGTAAATAGAGGTAAGTCTTCAGGAACAAAAGATGGCTGAACTGAGTCATGTTGCTATGGTCAGACTTTCATCCACAGTAATATTCTAGATAGATAGTGACTGAAAGCCACATACCCAGTGGAAAGGCTCTGCATGACATCAGTGGTGAGCACTCATTTAATGAGTAGGTTGGAGAAACATTTACTCTTTGAAAAATCAGAATTAGGAGTTACATATTGTTATAAGAAATTTTGCTTATTGCTTGATTTAACTGGACTTCAGAATTCAAACCTGTAGCTTTTGCTGTTTGACTTTGCACATTGGTAGTGACTTATTTTACTGGTAGTCTAGATAGCTTCAACTATAAAATAAATATTAATAACCATTGTTATATCAAAGTTTCTTACTAGCTGTATGAACAATTTACATGACAGAAGGAAAAACCCCAACTTCTCAGCCTTTTAAAGTAAATAATATTAATTGAATAAATATTTTTTGTATTGAAAAATTTTTACATGAAACAGCTGTTAAGGCTTTGAACTGAATACTAGAATGAAATTAGGAAACATTATTTGTTGAATCTCAATGTAGTACACAAACTGCTGCAAGTATCAGTAACATTCATCCACTGAAGTATAACGTAGCCCTTCTAACAGAGTGAAATTCATGCTTGTGCAGATGGCTCCCACATGGCCCATGCCTCATTTAAATCCCTCTTAATCCCTCTTCTGAGAATTCAAGTTGGATTTATGCAGTGCGTAGTCCTTGTAGTGACCCTCTGCCTATAGTGAATTTTATTCTCTGCTGCCATTTTATTTATATTGCCACTTTAAGCTGCAGTATGTTTACCAAATTAACCCTATATCCTGGCATAAATCAATCTTAGACTCTCTTTCAAAGTTGTGAATACTGTTATTTTTACCTTGTTCTTCTTCCTCTTGCGGCGGAATCGCAGAAGTTCTTTATGCTGCCTTGAAACAAAGTTTACAGCTGCGTACTCCAAAAGTGCAGAAAATACAAAGAGCAGACACACAGCCATCCAGATGTCAATCGCTTTGACATATGACACCTATGGAGAGAATAGAGCAGAAGACTGAATATGTTAAAACCACAGATGTGAAGTTTAGTATTTCATGTCAGGAGTAAATGCATTAATATCTCCACATCCCAAAACTACTCTTATCAAATAAAACTTAACATGAAAGCTAGATAATAAGAGGGACAACAATTCAGTCTATAACCATTAAATATTATTTTAAAAAATTGAGTCTTTCACAAAATGTGATTACTGTTTACGTCATTAACAGTTCCTCATAGCGTACTGTGTATTTTATCACAAACCAAAAAATCCACAAGAAGCACATGCTCTTCCTCCATTTGTCCCACTGAGATTTGTGAATGATACTAAGGAACCAGAGAATAGTTTATAGTGGGACCAGTGGGAATTCCTATATTATAATGGATCTGATTTAGAGTTCCTGGAACAGAAATTAGGTAGAAGAAGGGAGATGGATGGAGAACTCTGATATGTTCATTCTCTGCTAACACAGGCATGGTAAATCAAAGATATAGGTTCAAATTAGTCCTGTAATTTTGACACAGTAGAAGTACTGAAAATCAATTACAGAGCAGATGAACTCATCACAGTCCTTTATTGCCAACTCAGCTGCAGGACATAATCTGAACTAGGAAAGTAGGGCCTGTTCCCTCTCTGTGTGCAGATTTACAAGAGCTTTTTCATAGAAGGCAACATAGCTAGCTTCAGGGATCTAAAATGTGACAAAAAACATCCATAGCTCTGTTCGGTAACCTCTTACATTCTCTCTTTTCTTAGTTTTTATAGCATTCCATTTTCTTATCTGTTGATGCTACATTCAGATGCATTCATATTTGAGGCACAAAGCACAGCCACCTCTGTTAGGGGTATCTACTTAGAAAAAAATTTAATTAGCCAAACTAAAAATACCATGTTAAAACTATTTGGCAGCTTATGGCTTAGACAAGTGTACTCTTCACTTGGTAAAAAACTGGCTGGCTGGATGAGCCCAGAGGGTTGTGGTGAATGGAGTTAAATCCAGTTGGCAGCAGGTCACAAGTGGTGTTCCCCAGGGCTCAGTATTGGGGCTGGTTCTGTTTAATATTTTTATTAATGATCTGGACAAGGGGATCGAATGCATCCTCAGTAAGTTTGCAGGTGACACCAAGTTAGACAGGAATGTTGATCTGCTCGAGGGTAGGAAGGCTTTTACAGAAAGATCTGGACAGGCTGGATTGATGGGCCAAGGCCAATTGTATGAGGTTCAACAAGGCCAAGTGCTACGTCCTGCATTTGGTCGCAACAACCCCATGCAGTGCTACAGGCTTGGGGAAGAGTGGCTGGAAAGCTGCCTGGCAGAAAAAGACCTGGGGGTGCTGGTTGACAGCCAGCTGAATATGAGCCAGCAGTGTGCCCAGGTGGCCAAGAAGGCCAATAGCATCCTGGCCTGTATCAGAAATAGTGTGGCCAGCAGGAGCAGGGAAGTGATCGTCCCCCTGTACTCGGCACTAGTGAGGCCGCACCTCGAGTCCTGTGTTCAGTTTTGGGCCCCTCACTACAGGAAAGACATTGAGGTGCTGGAGCGTGTCCAGAGAAGGGCAACCAAGTTGGTGAGGGGTCTGGAGCACAAGTCGTATGAGGAGCAGCTGAGGGAGCTGGGGCTGTTTAGTCTGGAGAAATGGAGGCTGAGGGGAGACCTTACCACTCTCTACAACTGCCTGAAAGGGGGTTGTAGTGAGGTGGGTGCTGGTCTCTTCTGTCAGGTGGCTGGAGATAGGACAATAGGAAACGGCCTCAAGTTGCGGCAAGGGAGATTTAGGTTGGATATTAGGAAAAATTTCTTTTCTGAAAGGGTTGCCAGGTATTGGAACAGGCTGCCCAGGGAAGTCACCATCCCTGGAGGTATTCAAAAAACACATAGACAAGGCACTTCAGGACATGGTTTAGGGGGCATGGTTGATGGTTGGACTCAGTGATCTTAAAGGTCTTTTCCAACCTAAATGATTCTATGATTCTATGAATCTGTGATAATACAGAAGTGGACTTTGTGTATTTTTGTTGTATACATTTTATTTCCATTAACTGCAATGGCCCATGAAGATGGTCAAGGAATAACCCTTAAAATGAAAAAGAAAATTTTAAAGCAATGACAAGTAAATAGTTAATCATAGAACTATACTTTAAGCTATTTATGAGTTACAAGCTACACATGAGCTATGTGTAGTGAACCATCCTTTATACAATTGTTTGGAGCTATTTAACTTCACATTTTTCTATATTTTAATGTAAATGTGTTTGTAACTGGTGAATTAATTCATAATGTAGGCAGGTTTTGGGAAAGGAATATCATTGAGAATAAGTTGGAATCTATGACCTTCAGAAATTCAGTCATATCTGCTAGCATGTCATCAGATACTGGGACCTGGAAAGGACAAACTAGTCAATTGCTAGATGGCATTTATGTAGTACTGAATAACATTGCTTTCATCACTTGCTGAGGTTTATGGAATTTAGTAGGTGTGTGGTTGGCTAAATAGTTGAGACGGGACAAATAGAATATATTTGGTGACTCAACCTTTAAATATTTCGAAGTTATTTATCTCCTTTAGAAGATACTTAAATGCTGATAATTAAAACACATAAGGTTGACTGAAAGTGTTTATTTGTCACATAGCATTATGACTTTGTACTAACGTGGCACAAACAAAGGAAATTCTGCCTACCTTTGGAAGAGATGCTCGTGAACCTGAGCTTTGTGTTGTCATGGTCAGTACAGTTGTTATGCCTAAAGCCACTCTGGCTGGAGCTGCATCCATATTGATCCAAAATGACACCCAGGAGAGAATGACGATCAAGAGACTCGGTATGTACATCTGGATGAGATAGTAACCCATCTGCCTCTCAAGGTGAAATCGGACTTCAATACATGTAAACTTTCCTTTTTATAACAAAGAAGAAATATTGAATAGAAATAGAATGTTCTTTACAGTCAACATCTAGTGCACACTCTAAAAAATTTACACTGTCAAATATATTTGTTCTCTAATGAAAGATGGATGTTTCGATTTCTTTTCAGTGATTTTTAATATACATGGTTCCCACTGTAACAGGAATATACACTGGAAAGAAAGGGGACAGAAAAACTGAAAATTTAAGAATTCAATAACCTCTGGAACTCTTCTTTCCTTATAAAATACAAAACACAATTCATTATGACATAGGAAAGTTGCTCTGTGAGATCACACTTGGTTTTCCACTTACTGTGTTTGGCAATACTGCTGTATGCAAAGAAAAGGCTTGCTCTCCCATTGTATAATATCTCCTTTATCTTTTGTTTCAATTTAAAGCTTAAATTTATTTTTATTTAATCCAATGAATTTGCAAAAAATATAGTGAGACCAGTGTGGGCATTAGGTTATCAATAGGAGATTCTGCTAAATCTCTTCCTTTATCCCCATTCAAACTGTTCCAGCTCAAAAGTACAATGACCGTGATTCAAACAGAAATTGAGAATTTGAGATTAGGCAATTTTAGGATGCTAATTATTTTTTTCCAGATACTGAACATCAATCAACTTCCACTGATTTAACCAAACCAGAACAACAAAAAAAAATCTACTGTTTGCTCATAGAAATGCCATAAAACCATTTTTTTCTCTTATCCCAACTTTTTTTTTTTAACCCGGTAAACTGTAGATTATTTCACAGATCTTGACCTGGTCTCATTAGATTTTATAATTCTTCTCAATGCTCATATTAGTCATGTAAGAATGGTGCTGAAGGCAATGTTATTACTATAAATAGTGTATACATGAAACAGTTTCTCACAGCAGGAAATATACATACATCAGATTTCTTCCTCATTTGAATGAAAGCATTTCCTAATTCTAAGTTTAACATGGAAAGCTATACAGTTATTTATTTTGTGGTATGAAGTTTTTTGGTTATGTTTTCCAGTAGGTTTTGACAGATATTTTCCTAATGCATTTTTATTTGCCAAAATGCCATTTTATAGCAAATTGTTCCACATTAATAGTGCTTTAATATTTACCATACTAACAAAACTTATGTAATGGACTTATTTAGGAGCTTATCCTATACTAATTTAATATATTGTGTATTATGCTGTGACAATAGTCTTAGGCATATGGAAATGAGTTTCAGGTAAAGTCAAACTGAAATGTTTTTATTATAGGCATATTAAGTGCTTGGAAATATCTTTTGAACTTCATTATTTTTGAATAATGTTCTCTTAACAGGCCATTAGTTCTTTCTATGCTGTCATAGTAAAAGTCATTGTATGAAATTTTTATTCTGCTGAGGCACTAAAAAAAATATTTAGAAAGACAGTAGTTATGATGTTCAATTTTAAAATGATATGATATATCTCAGGAGTTTCATATCTGCCGGCTCAATTATTAGTTCCATTCCTAATTGCTGCTGTTTTCTGAATCCTATCTACACTCCTGAAACCTGTGTCCCAAATCCTGGCTCAACCATCTGCTGCCCCAGCTTCAAAACTGATTTCTGCTTCAATCAAGGGATGAAGTCCTGGTTTAACAAAGTGAATGGGAATTTTGATGTTTACTTCAGAAAAGGCCAGGATTTTCCCCTATGTTTCTCTTTCAGGATCTTTGAATGGATACCTGCATGATACATTCTTTTACTTAGCAGCTCAGTACACCCCACGTAACTAGAAGTTCTGCACTGACTGGCCTTTGTCAGAATCATATTCTTACTTCAAAGTGGTCCTTATGCTGAAGATTTCTTTTTTGTGACATTTGTTCTGTTAATCCAGCAGCCTTAGACAGCAGCAGTCTCTTCTCTCATACATCACAGTAAACCATGGTGGTAAGGAGTGACAGAAATGCATCAACCAAGTCTAGGTCTCTTGCAAAGCTGTTTTATTTGGCATCACATCAGCAAGAATTACAGTTCAGCATGCAACATTTTCTTCTTATGCATATTTTCTTCTTCTTTCAAAACAAATTAGGAAGGAAAACGAAGGAGCATCAGAATGGGTAATATATGCATAACTGGAGTGTCAATAAATGTTGGCTATTGCTTGTACTTATTTTTTTTCTCCAGAGAAAGGTGGGTTAAGAGATCTGAGTCTCTTTCCGAGTACTCAAGTGGGCTTGGATTATTACAGAGCTCTCAGCACAAAAATACAGTGGTCCTAAACAGGAAGCAATAAATAATATACTAGCTCTGATGTGGATTATTTTTATGTTGTTGCAAGTTTGCCAGGTTTGTACTAAGGAGAAAGAGAGGAATAGCTGTAGACAACAGAACCCTAAAAAAATTGGAAGATTATGAAAGAAAGAAGTGCAAATGGAATATATTGTAACCACAGAAAAGAAAAGAGATGGGATTATGAAGAGGCCAGAACTAGGACTGGGTGATGTGTCAGAGGAATTATATGGAAAAAATCTTTTTGCTTGGTTTTGTATTTTTGTATCATTAGCCAAGGTAAAAAAAAAAGTAAGTGAAGTATGTCTCAAAGTGGAAAAATGTCTTTGCTTACGCCACAGAACGTGTGACTTAGACTCCAACCTTCATCTTGGGCTCAATGAGTTTATGGACATGCCAGTCATATGTCCACTGCTTCCCAGGCAAGACCACTGTATTCCTCATGTACTCTGTTCCAGTGTAGCACGAAAAATTAGTATGTGACAACTCCCCAGGCAGACTCATAGCTACCCAGGTAGACACTTCTCTCTGTTACTCCACTGCTGACTATTGGAGAACAGCAGCAGTTGGAAGTCAGTCTCGGCACTGCAATTGCAGTAGTTGCTAGTCTAAGTGTGGAAGGGGTGATGTTAGTTTTTGCCCTTCCTGGCTGAGATTAGAACCACCTGCATAAGCTTGGCTAATGAAGCAGAATGGGAAAAAACACATTTGCACTAGCAGATGTGAGTTTCAGCCAGGAGGCAGCCAGCAGAGGCTGTGCTGTTGTTTCCCAGCTGAAGCCAGCATCCAGCTGTGGGCCTCCTTTCTCTTCCTGTATTCTATTTCGAATTCAAAGCCAGGTTAGCTGTGGTTTAATCTATTTGACTGGATGCTTGAATGGTTCAGAAGAGACATACCCATGAAGTCATCTCGGTTGGGGAAGGAGAAAGACAAGCAGCTAAGAGCATTGCTCTAATAATTCATTTGCAGTACATCAAAGGTAAACTCTAGTTCATTCTGATATGCACTGTAAATGTCATGGAGATTGGCTAGGAGGAGTATATGAAACCTTTGTAGTATTGTGGTTTTCCTGAGGCTGAGTAACAAATTAAGGCCTGATGCCAGTTTTGGACCAGAGCTAAATATAGATGTGCACACAATCCATACAATGGACAGATTTTTGTAATGCAAAAGAAAGAACTGTTACTGAGGGCTTCCTAAAGGATAAACATTTTTCCCTGAAACAGAGGTAATCTTCTTTGTGTTTGTAAGCCTAGCCTAACCAGGGATTCAAGTGTGCTAAAAGCACCAAAAGTGCTGTCTTGCTGAATGCTGTACCTATGCGTATGAAGTGAACGTAGTGGTATATATGCACGTGCATTTTTCTCTCTTACACATGTTCTTTGGTAACAATGTCAGTCCTGCTGGGCTGGCATGATTTCCATGCAATGTCCACACTGAAACCGATATTGTAGTGGAAAAAATGTATATTCCAGTCAGTCTGTATGGTTTTTATTTCTCCTGGAAAGTATAAGTGGCTTTTCTTCGGAGTCAGTGTCTAGGTCACATATTCTTCTTTTGGTCGTTGCTGCTGTGGCTCATTGTGAGTAACATGAGAAGAGCAATTTTTTACCTTAGCATACCTTCACACTGCACAGCCTCCTCTGGCTACAGCAAGTGCTATTTAAGCAGTGGGCTATGAAGGCAGCAGTATACTTGTGTGATTAAAAGGTACTGCCAGCAGTGTGGAATGTGCAAGGGAAATCAAGCATAAGTAGTAGCTTTCAGGACATAAGGAGTCCTTCTTTTCAGTTTCGCCTGCCTCAAACAGCTCCAGAGGTAGTACTTGGTAGAACTTAAATATATTTGTCCCCTTTTAGCAACCCTTAAGATATGGCTTGGGGGAAGCTTTTCTTACTGTACCCTTACAATGTCATGGTCATGTTTACAATTCCCAGGAAGGCTGAGTAGCTGTTTCTGAAGCTACATAGAAAGTTTTCATAATGGAGAATCACCTTAAGAAACTGAGCCAAGGAAATAGTGTGCCTGAGAAATAGGTAATTTCTAATAAAGGTGAGAGTAATTATAATTATTAAATCACTATGAAATTAAAAATTAATAAGATAATAAAAATAAAAATAATAAGTTTAAACAAAAAAAAAAGAACTAAGCATGCACAGATTCAGCTATTAATCCACGTGGAATGGAGACATATCTGCTGAAGGTTCTGGTTCTTGATACTACTTAGTAAATCATAGTCTGGACTTCCTAATAAGAAAAGCCATTGATAATGTTAATATCTGATCTACTGTGAAATATCTTATGAATGGAGAGAGGACTGTGGCCTAAAGACTATATAGCTTAATGAAATTACATTAAACTATTTACTTAAAATAAGCATTTTATATTTGCTGAATAGGGAATGATTCAAAGCTTAGCAAAATTGAACTGAACTAAACTAAGTTAAGCAAATCTGAATAAATCTTTATGGAGCCCTGCAGAGTATAAGTCTTAGACCTAGGAAGCAGATATTTTATATTCTGATTCTAACACATCTGTCAATATGGATGTAGACTACACAATTCTGTTTTTACCAGCAACTGGTGACCAACAAACAGCCAGCCAGAGGGCCAAAATATTGCTAACTATGGAGATTTGCTAACAGAGTCCTGGGGCAATTGAACTGTGATGATGGTCCTCTCCTCTAGCACTGCATTTTCCTCCTTGAAAAATAGCTAGAGGCACAGGTTTAACATGAAATTAAGTACTGAAAGACAGCAGGACAGGAGAAAGGGAGAGTGGGACTTCTTCATTGGCGAGGATATGCTCAGCCTAAATGACCGACTTAGATTTAGATCCCTTAATAAAATAGGGAGCTTCTCCCCTTTGTCTGTCTTCTGGAAATCCCTTTCTTAAGCAGCTCAATTCCTCTACTCCCCATCCTAAGATCCTAAGCATTCAAGCTCAATCTGAGCTTGAAAATTGTGTTAGGCAAAGTATTTATTTCCAGGTGTTATTCTTAACCTCTGCAGTGTCTATCATTTTTGGACTTGTAAAAATCACAGTTCCTCATTTTATGTGAAAAGATAACATATTGCAAAAGCCTGCTGACACACTTTTCTCTATAGAGAGAAAAGTAAAGACAGCCTTCTCTTCTAAAAACAAAAGTTAAAGACTCTTCTAAGACAAAACAATAGGTGGAATCAAGAAATAGATTTTGTATGGATTGATGCAACGTGGCTACTGCATTTTATGACTTTGACTGTTTTCTAATGTTTAATACCTCGGATTCCCAGGCTCTCACTAAATAGTTGCCATTGTAATGCTTTGAGTATTCTTGTCTACTCTCTGTACCTTTGTATGAAGGAAAAAAGGACAATATTTACTCAAAACAAATGTCTATTGCAGGACAATACACACTGAGAATAGTTCATGAGATATAATGTATACGTATAACATGATCTCACTGCAGGCCATCCCTTTTGCTGTATTTTTTCAGCCCTTCCTTAATGCTGGTTCTGGCACTCATCTCATCCTGAGTTGGGACACTTCGGTGTGCTAGGTAGTAGAAAGCTAGTCCTTTATGAATGTGTGTGTTAAAGCTCCAGACAGATGAAGTTTTGATCAGTATCGTCCTGAAACCAAATCATTCATCATGTAATTAATCAAGGCTTTTGTTAAGTGCCCTGCATGCATGAGCCCTAATGGGTTAGGTTATCCAGTACATAGGATGGAATCACCCTGGCAAAGGTTGCTGTTGTCTTTAGTGAGAATGAGGATATTGGCTCCAAGTATCCTCAAACTGGATTAATGAAAAAAGCCCCAACACCCCAAATAGAAAGCTTTTTATTTTTAAAGTTATTAATGTTGAAAGAAATATTCTGAGGACAATTTAATATTCTAACTGAAATAACTGTTTGGCTGAAAACAGACACAGACTCATAAGGAAATAAAACTGTATTGCCATAAGAGGGATGACATAGACCACCAGAACTTCCCTTCTGCCTTTTGTTATGTGCTTTCTCTTTGCTCTGCATCTGCTAAAATAAGACCACAATTAACCTCTCTTGGCAACAAAGTACAGCAGGTTATGTATCACACCACAATCATAATGACAGATGATTTTCACAGAGAGCATGAAGAAAGAGAATGCATAAACTGACTTTTCCATGAGGCAGTACTGCTCCTTTTACTTTCTCTCCTGTTAGAGTCATTATCATAATCACCACTAGGCAAGCAGTCTAGCTGAGTTTACCTTATTCAGTAAAAAGACTTCCTTTTTATTCTTTCCAGAATGTTACACAGTCATTTGAGAGGCATTCTGCTTTACTTATTACTGAAATACAGTTAAATATTTTCAGTCCTTTTGCCTTCCCATGATAAAATTTCTTAAATAAACAAGACACTCCATAAATTATGTGTGTGTGCAAAGCTGGTTATTTCAAGAGACTGTATCTATAAAATTGATTACATATAAGTAAAGTTAGCTAAAATTACTTTCATACCTCTCTAAGAAGGAGAAAGGGTAATAAAAAAGCACTTGGTAAGTGCAGTCTCCAGACACTTTTTGCAGTTTGCACTGAAATAAAAAATGCAATTTGAGTATATTTTGCTGATTAAAACTGCTTATAAAAGTACTTGCCTTTTCCTCATCATAAAACATTCAGGCTTTATCTATGATCATGCAGCCTGACTAGAAATGATGACTGTCGAGTGTCTGGCATATAGAACTAGACAAGTTCTCATACATATGGCTTGTGTATATGTATCTAAAGCCAAGATTCACAAAACAGCTATAGGAATGTACTAACATTCAGTTTTTCCTCCAAGTCACAGTCTGTGGATATCAGTGGTATACTGGGGGATACCAGTGCTGGTGCTGTCACCTGCCATTGACTACATAAGTTCTTGGTCAGGAAGGAAGTGACTTTACATACCTTGTTTGGAAACAAATACTGGGGCAGGTGGTAAACTTAACGTTGGTGTAAGACTGATAATGACTGCAGTAAAAGAAAGTTGAAAATAAATGTGGAAAAGAGCAACCAATTTTTTTTCAGCTTGATGAATTTCCACTTCCCATCTCTCACCGACTGGAGGACCAAGCTGCCATTCAGAGGGACCTCTGTAGGCTGGAGGACTCACTGCAACATCATGACAGTCAGCAAAGACAAACGCACAGTTCTGTGATGAGGATGGCATAACCCCATGCACTGGTACAGGCTGGGGATGGACTGGGTAGGTAGCAGTTCTACAGGAAAGGCCTGGGAGCCTTTTTATTCAATGAAACTTTAAAGTAGAATGTTTAAATTTTGTTCAGTGCAGGGGTGACAATTGAGGTGAGTTTTCTTCTCTTGCAGAGAAAAATGCCCTGTTGGAGT
Organism: Haliaeetus albicilla; assembly: GCF_947461875.1. NCBI lineage: Eukaryota > Metazoa > Chordata > Aves > Accipitriformes > Accipitridae > Haliaeetus > Haliaeetus albicilla. The sequence goes on from NC_091483.1 coordinate 44,659,383, forward strand.
CAGGCAGTGCTGTCTTCTGTGTCTATGGATGGTCATGTCCTCAGCCTGTCATAGACTGTTCTTTGAAGTGTTTATCATTTCTCCATTTTCAGTGAAGGAATGAGCAGCTTCAGAGTTTTCATGCCCATGGAATACCTTCTGGACAAAAAGTACAAGCTTCCTTTTCTGAGAAGTGGTCTATGAAAAAACCCCAAGGAGTTAAAAAGCCATGGCTCAAAAGTCACTGCTATAGTCTCAAAAAGAGTGGTTTAGGTATTTGTCAAAACAAGTAGGGGTTTGAGTTCTTGTGGGCAGAGTAAGGCATCAAAGCTACGCGTCCTTTAATCACTATCATGTTGGCAACAAAATGGTCAAATGTAAGGCCGTAAGTCAGTTGAACGTAGGACCTAGAAATGGCATAATCTACAGGTTATTAAACAACTTCTTTGACCTTAAGGGGGTACCAAAGGAATCATGAGAAAAGGTTGTGTTTGGGATGTATGTTTAGGAGGTCGAATGGGGAATGTGGAGTTGAGGAAGTGGGCTGTTCATCAAGATCACATATTTAAGGATACAGAGTTATCAGAAATGGTAACATACAGAATGCATCAGTTCTGATGGTGAGTGTAGCAGCCATAGCTCCGCTGTTTCCAAGACCACTACATCCAACACTTTGAGCCAAACCCCATCAATAGACATAGAGACAGTCCTGAGCAGCATCATTCAAGTGCAGGTGTAGTGTGTTATCCACGGTGCAGGAATAAAGCCAAGATTCAAAGTATTTCTGTTTGTGCCTGTTAGCCAATGCTATTATGTATAAATTCATGCTATCGTATATTGGGCTTTTTGCAACAGTGATTGGAATTACCTGTGATTGAAATTAAGATGGGGTGTTGCATAAAAGCCCAGGGGAGCAATGCATGTCACATAGGAAGTGAATGAGGATGTGGTAAAGCAAGACTATCCTTGTAATGTAAATGGTTCACATTGTGAATTTTCTGGTTGTTACGATTCTACTTCACTTCCCAAATTCGTCACTGCGGATATGCCAGTGGACACAAAAACATGAAAATGATCAGAAATGTTGTTGCGTCACTTCAGAACACAAGACTTGATGAGCCATTATGCTGTACCGTTGCTGAAACTATTATGTCCCTATCTTTAGAAGCAGTTTATTTTTCAAGCTGTAGTTACAGTGATCCATTTTCAATTGGACATGAAACACTGATGAGACATGTGTTGATGAGTTTCCACATACTGTCCTGAAGCTCCATGTTAATTTGTTTCTCAGGGAGATTTTGGGGATTTTTTTTTCTGCTTTACGGGATGTCTCAGAAAAGCTTGTCATCTTGTGTTGTAACTAAATTTAAATTGAACACTCTTCTTTGGTCACTTATTGCATACCAGCTGCTGTTGCTTAGTATTCTTTTAAGAATTCATTTTATCTAATCTGTCATAGGCCAGAGAAATAGGCTTTATTTCTAGTTTTGGAAAATGATTTTTCTTTTGTTTCTTTTGGACTATCCAAAAGGGGTATCTGTCTACAGTATCTCACTGCAGGAGCCTTAAGAAAGCACATTACTGGTCACATACCCGAGTGAAATAATGGAGGAAAAGAAACTCTTAGTTGTTGTTGTCTTTTAATATAATATTTAGGGATTTTTAGCCTACACATGGTAGTTAATAATACTGGTTGTAACAAAGAAATGAAGGGCACTCCTACCCTTCTAGAAACCAAACCAAACCCTTCTAATCTGATTAAATTAACTTCATACTGAAGACTTGAATAAAAAAATAAATACTCTGGAGAAAATACTGTTATGATGAAGAAAAGAATGTCACAATAAATGTAGTCCTGCATGAGTAAAACTATCTTTTCTTTCTGGTTTGCCCTGCCAAAATTCTTCTAGATTTGTACCTGTAATTTTGGTGCTGTAACTCAGAGCAGGCCACTCTGCTGCTTCCTCTGGTGAGGACATACACTTCTGCCTGCAGCCGCTGCCACTCAGTATTGCATTTTTTTCTCCTTGGCCAGTGATAGGCAGGTTCCACAGCTGTGCAATTGTCTTTTTGTTTGCTGAGGTCTTTTAAAGTCTCCATCCTGAAATGTATGGTGGGTGCCTGCATCCAGGCTTCCAAGTTTTCTGTATTAGTAAATGGTTTGACTTTTTATGGACAAATTAAATGGCCCAATTCTTTTTTTAATTAGAGGCACAAACTTCAGCCATCTTTTCAGAGTTGTGGGCTGCGCTCACATTTTAGAGTACCTGTTTGGCCACGGAAATGCAGTTTGGCCAAAGCAATACAGAAATATAACAGACTGATTATTGGCCATGCTGTCCTCTAGAGTTATGACGGTGAACCCCTTCTCCCACCTAACTGTGACAGCGGTTCACAAGGATAAGTGCACTTCTCTTGCAGGCATATTTGGAGAGATCTTACATGCAGTTAATAACATCTGTTCCTCCCGCTTCTCACCTCAGTTTAGGGCCACAGGAAAAGACAGTAGATGTAAGTTGACCCCATGCAACCTAGTGTGTTATGCCTAGGCCTAGCATGTTTTCCTATTTCTGCCTAGAAGAAAATTAGTACCAACTCAAATAGGCTTGAAACATAGTTTATAAAGAAAAAGGTAGGGGTTCAAAAATATTGAAAAAATGAAGTTTCGGTCAAAATCAAAAGGTTTAAACTATGATGATTGTAATGAAATTCTCAGACAAATCAGAGTACAAGTCAGCTTTGGATGAGAAGTTTAGAGAGATATTTGGAAATCACTGGAAGTTCTGACATTTTAAAACAGGTTTCCATTCAATATCACATTAAGTACCACAGTAATGTTTTAGTTCCTCAGTTAGAGGTTTTTGATGCATCATATTGTCCAAATGAACTTTGGAAAAATGAGGAGAATATTTTCTACCACAAGTTCTCATTTCTTAATATCGCTATACAGATTATAGAAGTACAGTTACAGGCACATGTTAAAAAGGCACAAAAGCAGGAGAGTCCTAAAATGGAAGAAGAGGTTGCCTATATATCTCAAAGGAGACAAACTAAAATAACAAAAGCAAAATTTTCTTGTTTGTCATAGGGATTACAGTAAAAAGAAAAAAGGAATAATATTAATTTCATTATTATCATTAACAAAGGGATATTTGAGTGAAAAAATTACCCTGCTATAGGATATGTATCTCCATTTCGGGAAGGTTTTTAAGGATTAGCCAGATATTAGTATTTTTCCAGTAAAAGTGCATGTTATGTATTTCCAATTTGTTTTAGGGAACACTACAGAACATCTCTATCAATATATCCCCACTCTAAATGGAAATTATTAGAGAACCTTTCCCTCTGTTAGGGCACCATGGCAGCTGTGATAAAACTCAGTGCTGAAAATTATTCTTCCTTAATTTTGATTGCAACAGGACATTTGTTATGAATGTCACCTATTGAATTTTATCCTTTCTGCCATTTCAGCAGAATCCAAATAAATCAGTTCTAAACTTAAATTTCAAGATATGTTTATTAAGAATCAAATTGGAGAGCAGAAATGAAGAGAGATATGGATTAGAATGAAAGAGTTCTAGGGTTTTTTTTCCCATGAGAAGATGGAAGCTGTGCATTCTAAGCCTTTGCTACATGGTTTTTTTGAGGATTATTATGCTTGTGATTGTCTAGTTATTGAGATAATTTTTTACAATTAAAAATAACTATATTAGTAATGTTAAAACCCCCCTTTTTCAAATAAACGCAGAGATGATGAGCTAAACATTGCAGTTCTACAAAGGCTTTATCTCAGAAAGGCCATGTCTAGTTTGGTCACCTGGCCATTGTACATTAAGGATGCTTTCAGATTGTTTGCATTGCTCCCTTGCTTTAAGAACTAGGGCAGGGATAGCTGGCTTGGCAACCCTGTGTCCCTTTTTCCTGACTGAGCCAGGCCATGCTTAGTGAACAGCACATGGGCCTTTGGATTTTAGCAGTGCTTCAGATCCCACAGTGTAGATGTGGTCATGGCACCCGCTGTAAAAATAAAACTCCTGACTGAATTGCTTCTTAATTATTTCAAATATGTATTTTCTTAAGTTTACTGAAATAGAAGTTTGATCAGCCTTCAGGTAGTTTTGTTTCATTGTGTCAGTTATTTAAGACTGCATCATCCTGCCCAATGCACCTGTATATTTTAATCTTCTTGTGAGTTCAGTAAGCATATGTAAAAAACCAAAACAACTCTCCAAAGTAACAATAAATTTTAAATGTCTTTCCAGTTTTAATCACTAATATGCTTTCCTACCTGTGTTGTAATGCTTCGTGCAGTAACATAAATCCTTTTCTTCTTTCAACAGAAACTGTGGCAGAGTGAGACCTTCTGCTACTTGAACTGCTCCCTTTTCTTGCCATTCAAAAATGAGATCATTCATTGTGTATCCAACTAAAAAAAAAACAAAAACAAAAACCAAACCGCAAATAAACTCTAAAGCAGCTGGAAACTTTGAAAAGCAGGGACATAACAAATAGTCATGACTTAATCAAATGTCATAAAAAGGAGATAATACAGGGGTCTGTTTGTACCTGTTAATCACAATGTGCTATCTGCCATTCTATACCATACTGAATTAGGAAAAAAAGCCAGTCCTATGCATCCTTTGTGAAATCTTAATAGTCAGGTAGTCTATTAATGGAATTAACAAAAGCATCAAAATGAGCTAAACATCCAATTCTCTAGGGGACTTGGGAAAATCTTACCCCCTGCCCCCCAGCTGATGAAGGATAAAATAGGCCCTTCACACTCAGATCTCTTTTTCCTTTTATTTGAGGTGAAATGATGGATTGTCAAAGCTATGTTTATGGATTTATGTCAATTTGAATTGTTAGGTGCAAATTCTTCAAAGAGAACAATGAATAAAAATTTCTGCAGGAGTGAGGTACTAGTTGAAAAACTACTTTTCTCCAGAACTGGTACAAAACAAGGGAAAGCAATTGATTGTAGTGTTCTTATATTACCTGACTATGACTTATTATGATATTAAAAGGCATTCGGTTTCAATATTCAGATTCCTGCACTTACCCGTACCTTATGCATGTGTGTATAAGATTAAATAAACCAGCAAAAGCTGTAGTAGAAGTACTAATCAAGGCCCAGACTTTGTAAAGGGCAAGTACTTTTTCCTTCTGTTTGCCTCTCTCAGCTGAATATTTGCATGGGATATCATTAGGGAAAATAGTTTTACTTCCTCTGAATATGTGATATATGAACTTTCCAGTATATCCCTGGCATTTATTCTAAATTTTTTCTGAATTAATTTTATTTGGTTATGACAACTGGGGGAAAAAAAAAAGCTTCTTATTCACGTTTCATTAAGAAACAGAGTCAAAGTGAGATTTTAAGATTGAAATCTAAAAGTACATAGCTTCTATTGTTGTAATAGTTTGAACGACAAGCGTACATTTGAGCCACATACAATAGCTTGAACCAGAAGGAAAAGGGAGTAATTTTTACATCTAAATTATATACCTTTCACTCATCTATTTTGCTTCTTTCCCGTATTTCCTTTCTGCTTTAGTCCAATGCTAATGAGCTGTTGCGGATAACCTACTGATAACTGGAAATATCTTTTAATCTACCAGTAACAAATTACTGTTCAAAGTATATTGTTCAGAACTTTCTAAGAGTAACTGTCTGCCCTCAAATACTGAAATTTTGAGTTCCAGTGAAGGCAATAACCTCTTTGGTGTGTGAGCATAAATCTTTCCCATTATATTCAGTGACTTCATTATTCTTTGAACACATCTATAAATGCTATTCAGTCATAATGCCCTGATATGCTGACCTCAAATCTGAGACACACTTCATCCTTTCTGATCTATGTTGAATGCACCTATAAGCTAAGAATCGGTGTTTATACATTTAAAACTGTTTTCAACACCTCTCCTTGCTTCTAGATTCTTGATGTTTCTTTTGGAGAGTATCTTTATACAAGGTATTCACAGGAACTCAGGCTGACTGTTGGTTTACTTTGGTATTTTGTTGGGGCTGGATGAATATGCTAAAATAGAGACCATATCCTTTTAAATAAGTATTTAATTAAGATCAGACATTACTCAAGTCATTACAAGCGTATACTAACTGTGCAAGGAGACACTTATTTTTCTGTCTTATTGAATGCATGACATTCCATAAACACAGTCTAAAAATTCACTATTAAATGCCATAAACTATGAAAAATCAGAAGTATCAAACTTCCCATGAATCCAGACAAAAAGCAGTTGTGTGTAAAGCAGATTATCATTTGAAGCATGTAGATTATAGCCAGAAGTGATATCCCCTGAGTAAAACTCATTGAACTGACAAGAAACAACTGCTGTGTCAAAATGTATTTCACTAAATCAGATTCATTCATCTCTAATGCTGCCCACTAATTCTTCTATAGTGCACTCTGTTAAAAATAATAGCAGTGTATGCAAAATGCTGATGTGGTAATTCATTTTTATCATGTTTACATTTTAAATACCCAAATAAATCTTTAGCATTCAATACTGTAACTTCAGTTTTGTAAGTCAAGATCATAGTTATAAAGTAAATGTGTCTTAAAATATAAAGGAGCTTAATGGAGATGTGAGTTTATGTTATACCAAAGAAATTTAAAATAGTATAATATATATCATATTTCCACTAGGTAAGTTAAATTAAATCAACTTAAAATAAATCTCTATTAAATATATGGCCCTTTATTAAATGTGAAATACATAGCCCAATCAAATGTGCCCATTAAATTAGGGACATCAAAAATCTTGTAATAGTCCTGTAAGTGGGGAAGTGAGAAAACATAAATTATTTAAGCATACTGAACTATTTGATAACTCAAATTTGCCTCTAAATTTTCTTTAGTGAGCAGTGTTAACAAGGACAGGTATTCCTGATTTTCCAGCTGAAAATATTTTGTTATTTGGTACAGTTCCAAATAAACTGATGATCTCTTTCTTTTTTCCAACTACTGCATTGTTCTTTCTTCTTGGCATGGAGAAAAGGAAGAAAGACTACAGTGGAAAGTATCTAGTCACCAGCAGAAATAAAGTAGAATCAGAATTTCCAAGAACAAACTGCAGCACATGTCCTAGGTCCTTCCCAGGATATCCTATCTACAAAAGGGTTAAAACCCACATTGTTCTGTGTTGGAAATTTTTCAGGAGGAACAACAATACTAATTGAGCTAACTGAGCTTCCTTAATATCTCAAAAAAAAAAGGAAAATATTTTTGGTTTTTAATTAATTTTATATAGAATACCTGCTGAATAGCACAGTGCCTAACACTCAGAATGCTCATAATATTGTGTACACTGTGCATAAGGTGAAAAAGGCATTTCTATAGGAATGGCCCTTTAAAACTGTCAGTGGTTACCATACTGTAGTATATATACTGTTATGATTTAGGTGTATGGCGTTGTATATGCAATGAGCCTAAAAATCAGTCCTCCAGCACCCTAAATTTGGGACTTCTGCTGATTAATGTAATTAGTGTCCCTTACTGAAGTGTCTGGACTCCCAGCAGCATGGGAAGACATCATGGAAGATTTTGAAAAGTTCAGTTTCAGCAACAAAGTAGAGACTTAAGTTCCTGATATGGAAAAGGCACCAAATTGATTAGTGCCATCAATGGGGGGGGGGGGGGGGGGGCTAAGCACACAGGAACTAACAGAAGTGTAGGGAGCTTTGGTAATGAAAACTTTGAAGCCTCAAGAGCAGAGTGTTATTTTTTAGATTTAGGATCCTAGAATTGCCAATCATAAAAGTTTACAGTATTAGAATTATGTGGGTAACTTTAAATGTCTGATGCCAGTGCCTGAGTTCAATGGGACTATACAGATCTTTCATGCATAGTATTTGCAGTACTGAGGCCTACGTTGGCAAAAAGGAAATGATTAGATGCTGCAACAAAGGTCTCTACTAAAATGCATTTACCTTACTCATCTAGATGAAAAAAGTACACTTGCCCATCCACTGCTGAAATGAGTTTTACAGAAATAAAATGAAAACAAGTAAACTATTTTATTGACTGTACAAGATTAGCAACTGATTAGCTGAGAAAAGGCAGATGAGAGAAGTGAATAATGGTGCTGTCTTTGTCCCAGGTTTATGCAGCACTAGTCAATCTAACTGATCAAGCTCATAATTAAAGCTGAGTGTTCCTGAGACACAATTGCAGTTTATCATAGTATCATAGAATGGTTTGGGTTGGAAGAGACCTCAAAGATCATCTAGTTCTAACCCCATTGCCATAGGCAGGGACACCTTCCACTAGACCAGGTTGCTCAAAGCCCCATCCAGCCTGGCCTTGAACACTTCCAGGGATGGGGCACAGTCTCTCTGGGCAACCTGTTCCAGTGTTAGGCTGCAAACGCACATTGCTGGGTCTTACTCAGCTTCTCATCAACCAACACTCACAAGTCCTTCTCTGCAGGGCTGCTGTCAATCCATTCTCCACCCAGCCAGTATCTGTGCTTGGGATTGCCCTGACTCATGTGCAGAACCTTGCACTTGGCCTTGTTGAACTTCATGAGGTTTGCACAAGCCCACCTCTCAAGCCTGTCAAGGTCCCTCTGGATGGCATCCTGTCCCTCAGGCATGTCAACTGCACCATTCATTTGGTGTCGTCTGCAAACTTGCTGAGGGTGCATTCAATCCCACTCTCCATATCATCGACAAAGATGTTAGCACTGGTCCCAGTACCAACCCCTGAAGAACGCCACTCTTCAGGGCATTCAGTTGCTGGTCTCCACTTGGACTTCGAGCCACTGACCGCAAGTCTTTGAGTGCAACCATCCAGCCAATTCCTTATCCAGCAAGTGGTCCATCCATCAAATCCATGTCTCTCCAATTTAGAGACAAGGATGTCATGTGGGACAGTGTTAAATGCTTTGCACAAATCCAGGTAGATGATGTCAGTTGCTCTTCCCTTATCCACCAATACTGTAACCCCATTGTAGAAGGCCACCAAATTTGTCAGGCACGATTTGCCCTTAGTGAAGCCATGTTAGCTGTCACCTATTACCTCCTTATGTTCCATGTGCCTTAGCACAGTTTCCAGGATGATCCACTCCATGATCTTGCCAGGCACAGAGGTGAGACTGACTGGCCTATAGTTCTCCAGGTCTTCCTTTTTTCCCCTTTTAAAAAATGGCAGTTATGCTTCCCTTTTTCCAGTCAGTGGGAACTTCCCTGGACTGCCACGACTTCTCAAATATGATCAATCGTGGCTTAGCAACTTCATCTATCAGTTCCTTCCGGACCCACCAATGCATTTCATCAGGTCTCATGGGATTGCGCACCTTCGTGTTCCTCAGACGGTCTCAAACTGATCTCCTACAGTAGGTGGTTCTTCATTCTCCCAGTCCCTGTCTTTGCCTTCGGCGACTTGAGTGGTGTGGCTGAAGCACTTGCTGGTGAAGACTGAGGTAAAAAAAGTCATTGAGTACCTCAGCCTTCTCCATATCCCAGGTAACCACGTCTCCTGTTTCCTTCCGGAAAAGGCCCACATTTTTTCTAGTCTTCCCTTTATCACCAACATACCTATAGAAGCTTTTCTTGTTGCCCTTGACCTCTCCTGGCCAGATTTTATTCTATCAGGGCTTTATCTTTCCTAACCTGATCCCTGGTTGCTTGGACAATTTCTCTGTATTACTCCTAGGCTACCTGTCCTTGCTTCCACTCTCTGCAGGCTTCCTTTTTGTTTTTGAGTTTGTCCAGGAGCTCCTTGTTCATCCATGCAGGCCTCCTGGCATTTTTGCCTGATTTCCTCTTTGTTGGGATGCATGACTCCTGAGCTTGGAGGAGGTGAACCAGCCTTCTTGGGCCCCTCTTCCCTGCAGGGCTTTATCTCATGGTACTCTACCAAGCACATCCCTGAAGAGGCCAAAGTCTGCTCTCCTGAAGTCCAGGGTAGTGAGCATGCTGTGCACCCTCCTCGCTGCCTAAGGATCTTGAACTCCACTGTTTCATGGTCACTAAAGCCAAGGCTGCCCTTGAGCTTCACATTCCCCACCAGCCCCGCCTTGTTGGTGAGACCAAGGTCCAGCATAGCACCTCTCCTCGTTGGCTCCTCCGTCACTTGGAGAAGGAAGTTATCATCAACGCATTCCAGGAATCTCCTAGATTGCTTATGCCCTGCTGTGTTGTCCTTCCAACAGATATTGGGGTGGCTGATGTCCCCCATGAGGACCAGGGCTTGTGAACTTGAGGCTGCTCCTATCTGTCTATTGAGGGCTTCATCAGCTTGGTCTTCCTGGTCGGTGGCCTGTAGGAGACCCCCACTATAATGTCACCTGTCCCTGCTCTTCCTTTAATCCTGACCAATAAGCTCTCGGTGGGATCCTCATCCATCCCCAGGTGGAGCTCCATGCACTCCAGCTGGTCACTGACATAGAGGGTGATACCCCCTCCTCCTCTCCCCTGACTGTCCTTCCTAAAGAGCCTGTGTCCCTCCATTCCAACACCCCAGTCATAGGAGCCATCCCACCACGTCTCCGTGATGCCAATAAGATCACAGCCCTGCAGGTATGCACACATCTCTTAACAACTCTTGTTTATTCTTCATGCCATGTGTGTTTGCGTAGAGGCATTTAAGTTGAGCCCCTGATGAAGCTGATAATTGATCTGAATGCAGTAGCATCCAAATAGTAAAATTCAGTAAGAGAGATATCTTTCTGTGGTCTCTCAAATTTTGCTTTGATATTCTTGAATAATGGCACCACTAGCAGAAAGGGCCAATTTGTTGGCTAGATATATGCAGAAACAGTTCAGATTATCTTAGGAATGGATTATTCTGCCAGTGATAAATATATTACAAGTTCAATCCAGTGCATTAATTTTTCATTAAATAATCAAAAGGCATGATAATTAAAATAAGGCAAAACCTCTTAAAGTGAATTCTAGAAATACTAAACCTGAAGTCTGTTATTCTGAACAGATGTGTGGTTACCAGTACAAACTTGCACTGTATGTGTTATATTGTTAAATATGTTCTGTGTCTTACAAGAACTGCACTGAACTACGTAGTAGTCATAAAGAACAAGACATTTCTCTTTAGGGATTCTAAGGGATAAGGAAGATAACAATGTCTTTGTTGTACTGTTAGGTCCATAAATACTGACTCCACAGAAACTAGCTGGCAGGAGAGTTGGCACAATCTAGGACCCTGAATTTGAGGAAATAGAGGAACCAACTCACAGCAATGTCATAGAATGAGGAATCATGTCCCTTGCAGTTTTTCAAGTTCAGATTCACACCTATAGAAGCCCTATCTCCCTGACGATACCTGTTTCTAGATTCTCCTCCTTACATTTGCTATGTCAGAAAAGCCCATGACAAATGTTAATGTGGTGATGAGTTTTGCAGTTTATTTATATTTTTTTATATTTACAAAAATAGCAGATGCATTTCCTATGTTATTTCTTAATCACATTTCCTATGCCTCTAACATTTCTATCAGGAGGCCACTGTATTTTGTCTAGGACAATAATTTCAGTGGCTGCCTACTCAATTCTGAGTATAGAAAGGGATGACCCATAGCCATATCAGAAGAGTGGTTTTATCACTTACACCTAACTTTAAATGTTTATTAACTCTGCTTTTATATGTATGGAGCTTACTCTGTAGTAGACATAAGTGCTTAGCTCTTGAATCCTGACTTCTTCTTGGGATAAGACTTGAGTGTAAGATGTTTTCTCTCTGTGCCTTGCTTTCATTGTATTCTGCTTTCCATAGGAAATATGGTGTGCATGTCTGAAGGGAATCTCACTCTATGTGTCTGGAAGAAAAAAATGTGAATCTATTTCTGAGCACACCTATTTTTCAGGGTAAACTTTTGCTACATAATGGTTATTCCTATTCTTTGTAAATCCTTGCTGTTCAGTCTTACTATATTCTATCTCTTGCTGCTGCTTTGTGAGCAGAACATATATATCTCTTATTTGCACTTGCGGCAGCCCAACATGATATTCAGCCTCTCACAAGAAAAGGAGTTTTTCTTTTTGGCTATGGGGTGGTTTTGGTGACTATTATAAATTGCTACCAGATATTTTTATTACCGGTGATTAACAAATACAGTGTTACAGAGGAGTCCTGATGGCTACATTTTAGTGTTGAAAAAAGGACAGTCAGTCACTGGCCTAGTTAGTATATGAGGGCGCAGCTCACTTTTTAATTTCTGGTGGATAAAGTGACCCTTTTATACTACAGAATAGCTGAAAGCAATAGAGGCTATCATCTAGTACAGTGGTCTGCAGGACGAGGCCAACCTGAACTAAATCAGGTGGATCAGTAAGGATGTCTGTCACTGAAATGCAGTGTGCTAGGGTTTGGGTTTGCAGGGTGTAAATGCATGAAGGTTAAGAAAGGAAGCAGAGATGCCAAATTGTGTGTGTTATGGGACACAAACCAGCTGCTGTGGCTGAAATAGAGTTCAGTTTGCAACGTATTTGTTATCGTCTGGCTACTGTCCAGGTGTTTGCTCTTACTGAATTCTATAAAGGTATTACTAATCACACAAAATCTAAAAGTGGTGTCATGATAGAACTGGTAAGAAAGGACAGAAAAACCACATTGTTATGTTGAACAGCAGTGTTCAGAAGTTACAGGACTGGTTAGGTTACATTAATACTGTCTCTACTAACCCAAAATCTGAGGTCTTGCACATTTGTAATGCAAAAGTAGATGATAAATTGCTGGTAATTATATGGCAAGGCTATCAGCCCAGGAGGAGAAGGTTACCAGAGGCAGTATTTCACAGGAAAAATCAAGAACTGTGTGTATGCATGGCACTGTAGCCCCTCAGCAAACAGCTTCCTTTAAAGAGACAACTCATTTTTAGGAGCCTGAAGTCATTCCAGGTAATTAGCTAGTGAAGCATGTACTGGCAGACTGAGACCTCTGCCTGAGATGAATGTGAAGAACTCGCAAACTAAGTAGAATTTAGAATTGACTGGCAGTGTAGAGGGCCTGAAACATATTGGGAAAGTTAGATTTGGCCTGCAGAAGTTTTTATTTAGAAAATGGTCTGTCACAGAGCTGGTGATAAGTATGAAAAAATGAAAGTAAAAACTCTGTGTGGTCACACTTATGGAAGGAGGAGGTGGAAAAGATAAGGCATTGAATGAGGAGTGGTTGTCAGGACTTGTGCCTGGAATAGTTGATGCAGGGTTTTGCATATCTGGACATCAAATAAAATGAAACTGTAGTGATAGTCTATTTAATTGATCTAATCTATACAAAACTCTTTGGCAGAATGTGGACAAGACAGACATACTAACTCTAGCCTTTAGACAGCAGCGAAAATTGTCTGGCTAGAGTGAAAATTTTCAGCATGTTCAATTAAAGGTTTCAGGAAAAATCGCAGGGAAAAAGAATGTGATCCTGCTGAAATATTTCTAAGTAGCAAGGGCAACTATAGTGCCTGGAAAAAAGAAAACCAAATTTTTCCCTTGGTCTCAGTCATCTTTCCCAGAAAATCTTATCTTTTCAAAAATGGTGTTGACAAGTTGTTACCAACACCCATATGAGGTCCCTGAAAGAAAAAAGTAGATTGTATCTGTAGGGTTTTTTAACACTATTATTAATCTTAATACTAAATATAACCTCTTCATTCATCCAATTCTGAAAGTATAGGAATGAAGCGTGCCTTAAACAAATAGGGTTCCATTCAACCCACATCAGTCCACATGACTCTATAGAACTTACTGGAAACAAGCTATTTATATTGGTTGTATACATGCATGCTAAGAGTATGAAGATTTTATTTTAGCTAATTCAATATCAGCTGTAGGCATTAAAAGCCCATAATCTCATAGGCAAGACAGTGGACATCCAACAAGTTTGTCTTGAAGAATTGTTTAAGTGTCCTGAAAGTATTAACATCTCTTCTTCAGGCTGTCCAAGGACTACACCATTACAGAAAAACAAGGTTTGTTATTCAAGGCAAGCAATTCCCCTGTACCTTCAGAGACTCCACACCTTTGAACCACAATTGTCTTGGCAATTCCAAGATACCCCCTTTTTTACTTCTGCTGACACAGTCTTATTTGCTAAGTTCTTTCCTTTTCACCACCCTTAGAGTACCATTCCAAGCCACGAAGAATAAAATTTTTGAGAAAACTTGTGATCCACCTGATACCAATATATCTTGTAAATTTTCTACTCATTCTGTTTTACACCAGAAAGGCCATGCTTCCCTTGTGTCATTTTACAATACCTACAGGCATATTAAAACCTAACTCTTTTCCTCTTGTTCAATAAACAAACACATGAACGGCATGAAACAACTGAGCTGAATAGCTAGCATTTTTGTACAAGAGAATTTGGTTCAACTACAGGATTTATTTTATAGTTCTTTTATCTACATTCCATTTATCTACATTATCTGATTTATCTACATTCCATTCTCATTTCTTTAATGTTTAGTAAGGTACAGGTTCAAGAGTAACATTGGATTTATTCGGCAAATGAAGCAGTTCTTTAGGTATCCAGCTGAGGCAAGGACTACAGTCATGTTGACTAGAGTTATTTCACTACTCTCTTCTGTTAGGCATCCCAACAGTGTGCCTCCAGGATAGGCTGCCTGCACACCACTGTTCCTAAGAACATGGCAGAGATTTGAGTTGTACCCTAAATTCCAAGCCACATATCAGGGAGAAGATATGACAGAGCTAGCGAATCTGGTTTTGGCTTGAGGTTAGAATGAATTCTAATATACATTATGTGCTAAAAATATTAGCTTCAGAAATTAGCTGTGATGCATTTCAAGGCTAAATTTATGCCGGATCTCCAAGAAAGCAGGATTTTATTCTGTGTACTTCTGAGCCACTGTGCAAAGGGTCTGCCCCTTGCACTGCCCTCTAAGTCATTCTAATGGAATCTCTCCCTTGGGAGTTACAGGTTTATCCTTCTCAGCCTGAATTTCAGAGAAGAATAACATTTCGGGCCCAGCCCTTTACTACATCTCTCAAACCTAATATTGCTTGCTGAAGCCTATAGATTTTCAGCTGTCACTTTTATATTAGTTTCTGTGGGTTCAGCAGCAGTTGTACAGTTACTACTGCCCTTTCACCCTGCATTAGTTGGGAGCTGAAGAATACAAATATCTAGCTCTCTGTAGCTGTGTGTCAGGTCTCACTTCAGATATGCGCAGTGGGCTGAGTCACCCATCTGCAGAGCAGAAACCCTCGGATGAGTTGTTGGACAACTTTTGTGCTACTGAAATGGAAAGGAGAGAAGAGGTATGGTTTCCACACATTCAGGCACACGCATTGACCTAGTGTGTCCATAATTACTGTCACTCAGGTGGACACCTCAGGTTCCCTGGCAGATAAGAAATATACTCCAGTTCTATTATCTTTCTTATGGTGTCTTTGTGCTGTTGTGGGAAAGCAACAATGTGCGCATCATTTTCTGTAATGCAGTAACCTGTATTGCTGTAGCCTGCTTACAGATCTTTCCATTTGCACAATCTCCAATTTAGAGACTGGGAGGAAAGAAACTGTACTATTCAGGGAACATCATCATGTAGTACGGAGTGAATTTTCTCTAAAAATCCAAAAGATAGGAGGATGATTGCTTAGAAAGACTAAAAAGCCTCCATAAATAAAAAAGGAAAAAAAAAGGCCATTATTTAATTTATTAAGAGAGACAATAAGCATCAAAATGAAATTACGAGGTGAGCAGGTGCTTTCTCCTTTACATATGTTGCTTTTCATAGTATATTTCTTCTTTTGTAACTGAGATAGTCTTTTCACTATTCTTTGAAAATTCAGGAATATTGAATGTCACATAAAGTTATAATTGTAATATAAGAATAAAGGAATGCTGTGAGATAGAAGTGAAACTTAAAAAAGAGAGAGACAACAAGCTCTAGCACGTGAAAGAAAAACATTTCTTTCCTGGGAGACAGACCACAGAAATAAATATGTATCTAGCTGACATTTCTTTGTATCTTATTCAAGCAGAATAAAACTAAAATTATCTCACATGCCTATAGGCTGCCCTGGTGTAAGGCACAGAAATGTAGAAGGGATTATTTCATATGTGCATTTTCATTTGCTTCCTTTCTAAAATACAAAAGCAGCTCATTCTAGTTGCTGAGAAATCATTTGGTAAAATAAATCCTTAAAAATAGAAGACATTTCCACTTAAATATTTTTTCAGACAATTCATGATAAAAGTGAAGTATTTTGACCAGGGGCAAATCCAGATGCTTAGACTGACCTTGGAAAAAACATTACATGAGCTGGCTAAAACCAAAATATCATTTGGAAGGAATGCTATACATGAATTTTCCTCTTAGAGCTTTCTATGCTGGAGCAACAGTATTGATATTGAAGGAAAGTGTGCAGTACTAATCAAAATCATTATTTTTTTTAGCAGAGCTAAAACCTACAATCTGTCCTTTATAAGTAACTGTCAGCCTTTCTTTGCAACCTGGTGGTAAGACAAGTAAGAAAAAGATGAGTGATTTGTTAGAAACAGTCTAATTTGCTTAGTGACACATGCAGGAGCAAGGCTTGAAAGATCAGGTACAATTTAAAGAAACTGTGAGATAAATGTGCCTTGTAAATTCATAATTGTACAATGTCCTACCCAACCTGGCACTCAGTGGAAAATACAGCAGTGATCATCACTTTAAAAAGAAACATCTGGAAGCATGGCTGCTGTTTTGCTCCTGCAACCGCTTCAGTTTTATAACACAGCCTGATGATCAGATCATTTACTCAGGACACGAGAGGACTGTGTTCTCAGTTTTGAAACCCCGTGTCTTCCACTTCCCCAGACAGTGCATTAACCACCAGGGTTAGTGCTTTGATCCCCCGGTTTAAGTTGTCCCATGGTGCACCAAAAAATGTAAGCCGGACAGCCACAGGAGAGTATGACACTGTGGCCTAGAGATTAGAGATGCTTGGATGGATTCAGACTCTCGGGGTTATGTCAGTTCTTGCCTCAGGAGATTTGATATGAAGCCTGGCAAAATGCTAAAAGCACCCATTCTCCTTTTTTCTTCTATAATTTTAAAGGGAACTGGGTGCCCGTTCTTAGCCAAAGACTGAAATTTGAATGTTTCTGCTCACCTTTTTCTAAGTTTTGGAAATTGGTCAGAGTTCAGACTCACATAAAACAATTATTTTATCTAGTTACTCTTCTGTCTAGCATGTAGATATTATTTGTAACTCCTCCAAGGTGTCTATTTCCCTTCCTGTACTGCCTGTAGAGAGAAACCAGTTTTGGGCAGGTAAATTCCTGCTCTTGAAAGTCTAGGATCTTGGAAGTTATGTCACTGTGCCTGTCGTCTTTGGGTCTGTCCCAAAGTCATTTCAGGGAACTGGTTTCTTGTTCTTGCAAACCTAACTGGTTATTCTGCTATCAGACACGTAGGTACAGCCAGAGCTCCCACATGCTGCAAAATTTTCTGCCTCAGGCCAGCTACTTTGCCCATAGTCTCTATTTTTCAATGTCTGGAGTAACAGGTAAAATAGAATTAGACAGGGCAATATGGGGAAACTTTATTACTTGTAACTTCCTTATGAAATCAAGTTTGATCTTTCTCTGTAACTAGAAGATTTTGAAGCACTCATTTGTATTTTGTTCAGCTCTTCTTTTGTGAACATTGCCTTTCTCTACTATGTGAATGTGCAGCAGGGAATTTACTCCCACTGAACTGAATGATTAAAAACAAGACTTCAGTGAAGAATGTTTTGCTGGAAAATACAGTAAAACTTCTACAGTGTTATTCAACTAATAAGTGTTGGTTCCCTGTGGTGTAGTTTGTGGGAATTGTGAGCTCCTGCAAGGTTTCTATAAAGCAAAACAGATGCCTGTTTGTTCAAGAATGCTCAGTTGTTGTATGACCTGTCCTCACAAGGGCTGAAAAAGAGGAAAAATACAGTTGAGTTTTATGAAGTTGTTTAAGTAAAAATTTCATAGCTTTTAAAAATTATACCTTCTGATTGTTCAAACACTGTGATGCTTTCTGTTTGAAGCATAATTGCATATAGTGAATATTTACTTATTGATCCTAAAACTGTAAATCTAGATCTGACATTAAGATGGGTACTTATAATTTATCTGTTTTTCTCCTGTCATTGATTTTCACAAACTTCAGATTGCTGGAATCTTTCAAAGAATGCTTTACTTTGTTTTATTTTTGTTCTTCACATCATTAGGAGGATTTTTCTGCTAGGAATCTCTTCCAAAATCCTCTCATTTTAAGGGGAAAAGGCAATTCCCAAATACTTCATGTCACAAGGAAAATGAGTATTTAATGCATATCTGTGCCTTCCTCTTCGCACATTCTGTGTTAGCTCAGATCATAGCATCAGACAGTACCTTTGGTTTTGTCTTTTTGTCTGTGTGTGTGTGCGCCTTGAAATGGCATAGCTGCTGTATGCTTTCCATCCTCTTTTATGTTCTAAGCGAGATATCAAGGGAGGTGATAGGTACAATATATGATGGCTTGAGTTAGGAGGTGATAAGTACAATATATGATGGCTTGAGTTAACAAATGCTAATTTTATTTTACATAAATAGTATTGATGTTAACTGAGAGATAATTCTGCAAAGCCTGTCTTGTCTAAGCTGGTTTTACCTTCTCTTCTGCTCTCAGGATATTTGTGTATAATGCAAATAGAGCTTTATGATGAGATTATTTAAAACACACGGAGTTGTAATTTTGGTTTTTCCATTGAAATTCTAGTATAACACCAGGTTTGGTCAAACTGTCAGACCTTCTTTGCGTTAGAAAGCTATCAAGTCCTTTTTTCTTTCTGTGTTTTGCTGCGTGATTTCAATGTCAAGCTATCTGTGCTAATACACATTCCTTTAGGCCCGGAATCGTTGGAAGATGCTAGAAATTTTTCCAGTGTTATGGCTGATGGTCAGATCATACTCACATTTTATCCCTAGCTAGATGGTACCTTTTATGGACATCTTCCTCCTCTTAATGCAAGGGCTTTACAGCCCTTCACAAGATTTTCTGGGAGGTGTTCCTCTGATCCAAGGTGCTGCCCCAATTGAGGGGGTGAGGGCTGTGTAAGTGACATACCCTATGTGGGTACATGGGCATATACATATATACATATATATGCTTTGCAATCTTCTACATTTCTCCCTTGTAGTAAACCCTTTCCCTAATCCCTTCTAGGATGATTAGGTAAAAACTACAGTTATGTAGCTGTAACTTGTTGGCATACTGAAGAGCTAGGGCAGGAATCTGAAGAGCAGGGACTCAGTATACATTGTCTTGTTTCCAGCTTTTAAGGACACCACAGTATTATCGATTTCAGGATATTCACATAAATCACATAAATCACTTCCTCAAGTTATTCTCATGTTTCCTTTATGCTCTCCCATATTACTGTCCCCCTGTATGTGTGAACACAGGGAAGACTTAATGGTGAATCTCCATATGCATAAATTTTCCATGAAGGTAAACTGGCATTAGGTACTTTAGTAGTAACAGCAGATTTACACAAAACAGTTGATTTTCAGTAGAAGTAAGGATGAAAGAATCTCTTCCTTTGAAAATCATGTATGTTTCACAGAATCTTTTGGTAAAATAGAGGATTCTTTTTTGAAAATTTGTTCTTGTACCAATACAAGGGGTCTTTCTACATCCTGCATAGCTGTTGTAATCCCTACAAAAGTATTTATAGGATAATGCATTAAGCAAACTTACAGCTTTCCAGCTGCATTATACATGTTTGCACATCCATTGGAAAATTTTTGAGATCCATCGGACAGGACAGTATTAAAGTCAATCTGAAAGAACACAAAAAAAATATTAAAAATATACCACAAAAATGCCATAGAACTGCACAGGAAAAATGCATGAAAACCCTGGAAGTCATTAGAAATAGAAGAAATTGCATTTTTTCATTAGGAAGCTCTCAAAAGGGCTGTATATTAGCTGAACACATTTCACTCGCTCACCCTATTATGACCATGTGGAAAAAAAACATAGACTTTCAGAAAAACAAATTTTTTCAGTTGGGTTACCTAACTTTATGAGAACTCTAAAGGAATGCAGCAACAGCATGTTTTTTGTGCTACAGCAGAATTATTGTACTGTTACAGTATTTCAAATCATTGACATAAAATTTACCCAGACTTGCAAGAATTTCGTAACAGATGTCAGCTGCAAATTATGGTGGCAAAGTAATTTATGTGTTATTGTCCTAAAATAAGGTGCTTAAATTGTCAACACAAAGGTTTAAGATAACATTTAATGATATTGATGGCAGGCTGAAATATGCCTGTAATTTTGAACTGCAGCTGTGTTTCACGTTAGTCCTGGTACTTCCTGTGAAATACTTTGCAATCTATAGGCAAAAGAGGTATTTTTACATTTTGTATCAATACAATAACTTATCTTTAAAGTGATACTTCTCAGAGGAATGAGAAAGAAGAATGTAACAGGTAAAAACACATGTTTTCCCTCACTGGCCATGTTTAGGTATCCATTCATAATTCAGGGACATGACTGCACCTTTCTTCTTGCTAGAAAATATCTTGTGTGAAAATTTTGCCCCATATTCATTTATCAGTTCAGTTGATAGAAAATCGGAGGGCCTTGAGATCAATTCCTTACACGTAAGGCTTTCCTAGAATGGCAGTGCTCTAATCCCCCTCTCTCAAACCCATTTCCCTGTTTTTGGCATTGGGGCTAAAGGGAAGTGGGCAGTAGGTGGCAACTATAGCTGTATATTTCTTTCACCCTACTTTTTCCCCTCTCCAAAGCTTCTTGATTCTTTGTTGCTGCACCTTCTGTTTAGCCTGTCAGTGACAGGGCTGCAGGGGGAGAGTCCAAGTAGGGAACTCAGACCCAGGCTCTATTCCCATGCTAAAAATGGTTCCAAATGCAAAATCTGATTAGTAGGCTAGTAACAAGGCAAGTCATTTCAGAGAAGAGGCATCTGGACTTTACTTTGTGCTTTGGTAAATATTTTAGGATTTTATATTAAGTATTCATTGAATCAGGAACTGGACCCTTCTCATTATTTTCTTGCCTGAATCATTCCAATGCAATTGGGGGGGGAGACATTAGGGAATGAAAGGAAAAGCAAATTTCGAGACTTTTTTTTTTCTTTTAATATCGGCAAGTTAGCAATTAGCATGTCTTCCCTCATCAAAAGCTTAACTGACTCAAATTCACATAACAACTCAACTAGATGCCAATTATATGATTTTAAATCTGTTTCAGAAATTGTAATAGTTCTTAATTAAATCATGGCAACATAAACTTTCTGGCTCCATAAGAAACACAGGAGCTATCTGGCATCTGTTTCATCACAGTCAATGTTTGCTTTTATAATTTAATATTATAATATTTCTCATGTTTTGTTTTTTTCCCCCATTTCATGTGACCATGAACTAGGTCTGAATTCTACTGAAGTTGCAATCCAAACTTGTTTCAGTTGAGTGGCGGTGTCTATACTTTGTGTTGTACATAGCTGGAGGAAGTAGGGCAAGGAGGAGGAGTTGTCTGATTAGAGTGAAACAACTGCCAGTGCCTCTCAGGGTGACTCAGACAGTCTGGAGAGAATTGATTTAGTTCTACTTTCTACTTGGGTCTGGAGAAGGAATCCTTTATACTTGCTTTCCATCTGTTTCTAGTGACAGAATACATGTTGTGACACTGAAGAATGATTATGTTCCCAGACTGGCAGGCTAACCTCCTTTTGGATATGAAATGCTTGTAGGAATTTTAACCCAACCCTTTCTCCCTGTGTAAGCTTGACAAGATGCTGCCCACTTGCACTGGAAGGAGGGAGGAAGGAGACTCCCTTGCCACTGAGACTTTCCACGCAAGTCACAAACATTTTCTTTTTCTCTTAGTATACAAATTGTTCTACAGATTCCTGATGTCTCTTCAAAAAGTCCAATTACCCACTAATACAGTGTCACAAAAGCATGCAAAGCAAAACACTAAGTGGATGAGAGGTATATTTATTTTGAAAAGTGTAACATTTTGTACAAGTAGGTCACTGTATTAATACCAAATCTGTATCATGTCTAATGGGTCATTAGTATATTTATATCCAATGTGTTTCTCATCAAATCAGGTTTTTCAAGATAGTGGTAAAATGCCTACTAATGTCTGTATTAATAAAACAAAAGTGGGGAGAAAAGAAGAGAAAAGAAGTAGGATAACTTGATTTTGTCAATACTTATGATTGCTGCTTATAGCTTCTTAAACCTTTTCAAAAGTTTACTTTCCACTTTTCCCTCCATCTCCAGCAGTAAGTGAACTATTCTTTAAATGTCATGCTTCCCAAACAGGTCATGTTTCCATGTTGAAGTGCAGCTGCAATATCCAAAAAGGTGAAAAAGAAATAACATTGGATTGTCATTACATTGGAGGCTACAGCACGTGAAACTCATACATAGGCCAGCTCAGATTATAATACTCCAGGATTATTTGCTCTGTGCAACTGTCCTAGCAACTCTACACTCAGTATCTGTACTTTAAAATGGCAAAGATACTTTTCTTATTATTTTTACTATGTGCATGCCTAATGAAGGATCATTTTCTATTTTAGTATTAAGAATGAACAGTAACGATGATGAAGTTCTGTATTCAAAACTCACAACTATTTTAGTAATAGTTCTGCATGAAGAAACTGAAGCAACTGAAGAAATCTGTTAACAATTCTTGGGTACTCTTTTCAGCTTCTATCTGAAAAAAAATCATTTGATTAGAGACTCACCTGATGGAATAAAGTACATTTCCATTTTTGAAAATTCGCAACAACTTATTATCTGTTGTAACTTCATGAAAGTTGGCACCTTTTTCATTTGCAAAGAACAAATCAGGTTTCCAAATTGAATCCAGCATGGATGGATCTAAGTCTAAAGAGTCATCTGGATATTCGCTGTATGCGAGGCGTGGATCATTCCAATTCTGACGGAGAAAGATGTTCACTCGGTAATCCTGAATGAAAGAGAAGACAAGCAAAGCTTTATCAAGCATGGGGATTTAGCTTTTATTTCATTTCTTAGCCATGTAATCCCCTGTCCATCTGTGGATGACAAAAGAATTACTTAGCTGAATGCCAGTGTGATACCTATTTGTATTAGTGGGGGCACAATGGATAAGAATAAAGATGCATTTCAGGGCAACTGAAAACATCCCAAGCTAAGGAAATCCAACCTCCATGTATAGTTCATATAACTCCATGTAACTCTACCCCTACAGCAGCTTTGTCTTGAAATCAAAATGAGAGAAGCATAAACAGTTTTATGGAGTTACCTTTTTCTGCCCAAGTCCTGGCGGGGGCATTCTTACTTCCCTCTCTTAGGCAGTGAGAATCTCTCCCGCTGTAAGGGAAGTTAAATTAATTTCTTTTTTCTCTCTCTAATCCTTACATATTTTAGATCCACCACTTAGATTTTCTGTGCCTCAGTTCCCTATTGAAAATTGTGTGAGCAGTAGTTTACTATACAGCTGTCTGAGGAGGACACATGTTCTTCCTCTGTTCAAATAGAGTGGAGATCATATAAGTCCTTATGATAAATTAGCTTAGGTACAAGTGGAGTCACCTTAATTCCTACAGACAGTCCTGTCTTAGTCAAGGATGCTTTTATAGAAAAGACGAGTAGAGTGCTTTGAACTTCTGGAAGCCATTTTGGAGTCATATCTACTCTCTGTCAGACAGAATGTTGTATTTATGGCTGGACACTTTCTTAAAACTTTACTATTTAGAAAGATGAAAATACTTGGTTTTAAATAAAAGCAAGTATTATCATCTCATTACATTATATCAAGAACTGAGAGAATTGAGACACTGAGCATAAGGACTATACTTTTATTGGTCCTAATATGATTTTCCTCATTATTTGCACTACTGCATTAATGAAAGAAGATTAAAAATAAAATAGAAAAAAGATGTTAGGAGCAGAGGTGAAATGGGAGCTGGTTGTCAGAGCTTACGTGACACTTCTGAATGTAATAGAATTAAATAACATCACTTGTTTATTGTTAAAAAAGACAACAAAACTTAATTTTAAAATGAAATCTTTTTGATTCAAAATAGGAAATGAAGTGTTCAAGGCTGAGCAATACAATTTGGCCAATAACTATGGGTAGTATTGATTAGTGGTTAGAATAACTAGTTAAAACCCCACTGGTGTAGAAGTTGTGGGTACTGTTAAAATTCCAGTGTCGTATCAATATTTGGTCTTATGAAATTTGGAACATGCAGCCATACAGTTGTGAGAATCATGCCAACTGACATAATAAAGGACAACAGGAACCTCAATATGCAACATTTACTCATAAGAAATAGTTTTTTATATCTTCTTGTTTTGGTCAATTTAATTACTCGGCTTGAATAAGGGTAGCCAAATATGCTAAAAACATGTTTACCAAGCATTTTCTGCTTGATAATCAGAAAACACTGCATAGCATATAAAGAAAGTCCCAGTAGATGATTCTATGTTTGTATAACCTTTTAAATTTTCAAGACAAAGCCAGTAAGTGGAAAACTACACCTGGAGAATGAAAAGAATTCAGATTATTGTTTTCAGCAGACATGAAAAAGGCTCTCTGGCCAAACTGAAGTGTATAACATTAGATGCCAGGTTTTGTTAATCAATTGCTCTTTAAAAATAAATAGTTAATTTGTTAAACCCCCTTTCAGAAAAGGAATGAAGGAAATTTTCCTTCTCTTTTCATCATGGCTAGTGACAGCCTCAAAAGCCATAAAATGTTCATAAGTGAAGCTGTTGGTATTTTTCACAATTAGCACCATGGCATGATGAAACCAGAGCCAGGGATTTGTATTTTACAGATGTAGAAACAAACTTTTTTTTTTTTTCCCCTAAAGTAAGCCAAAACCCTTAGACAGACTTGTGCCTCAGTGTTCATAGAACTGAGCTTTTGGTGTCTTCCATGCAGCAAGAGGACATATTACTCCCTGAAATACCCTTATTTCTTTGCATGATATCCCAAATACCATGTAGTACCAGTTCCCCTTCCAAATTCCTGTATACAAACAAAAGACCAGGAAGAAGTAGGATGTGGGAGCAGTGACGACTCTACTGCCTGTCCCAACATGTGGAATCCTTGCACTGAAGAAAATATTATCTCAAAACCTGGGGCACTGGGTGTGAGCACTGCAGCTCTCAGGACTACACCTGCACTTCAGCCAAACCCAAGCTTTACCTTTTAATTTGTATAACCTGAAGTATGCTTATTTATTTCACTTTTCTCTGTAGAATATGATGAGTTTAAGAGTGGGCTTACTTATAGAGTAAGGTATTTCTCATATGTATAAAACAGAACAGGTGAAAAATGCATAGCAGAAAGTTGAAATGTAAACAGAAAATGGAGGAAGAAAAATGGAGGAGTCTGTTTGAGGTTATATTAAGCTATTCTGTATGTCAGTTTGCCTAAATTTTATGGGTTTAAATTGTTTCCAGCTTTTAAGATGAAAAACATCCTAGTTAAATTTTTCTCTGAAGCAATTGAAGCTATTTTTCATTGTTCTCTCCCCTGAAAGGTCTGACTCAAATTGGCTCTCATTATTCACTAAAAAAATTCCTAATCTATAAAAAGGAAAGAGATACATTTGATTGCTATTGTATGAAGGACAAGTATTCATTGCCTCAGTTTATAATTACACATTGTAAGCATAAGGCTTAACTGCTTTAAACAAGTAGGGTTGTTTGATGCAAACACAGAGACCAGAATTAAACTGCCAGAATTGATTTGTACTCCTACAAGAGGATTACTATTCTCACATGCTACTTGCCCAGAGGGGTGACTCCTAATTCAAATAACTCTGTGCTGGGGAGGTCCCTTGAGGGGAGAGAGAAATCATCATTTAAGCATGTGGTGTCTTCCACAGCCACTTCTATAACCTCAAGGCTGCCATCGTCTGAACAGCTGCCATACCCTGGTTCTACAGAATGAGATTGCTTTATGGGTCTGCACTTGCTCCATTGTCCTTCGAAACCCTTAGCCACAGGGTGAACTTTCTTAGAGGGTCAGGATACTGTTCATCTGCTTCATAGGGCTCAATAAAATAAAAATTGGGAGATCAGGTAATTGCTCTTTGCTGTCCATGCTGAGGCGGAGGCCATTATGGACTCCAATACTAACATTTTGATTAGCAATTTCCAGCACACAGTAAAATCTAAAATACTTACAGAATATGTTGATTTATTCTTCATTATACGATACAGATAGAGCTATATTCCCATAGCATACAGAATATAGCTAGACTGCTTTATGAAAACTTTTGTACAAATCCTCAAGGTATTAATTGCCTAACTCTCACTGGTTTCTTTAATGCATTTTTAATATGCACTGTATGTGGAATCCTTCTAGATCTGAGAGAAAGAGATATAAAAGCAAATTTCCAAAATATGCCCTTCATTTGAACATAGCATATCACCCGCTCTCACAATTTTTGAATGCTGTCATTTGAACAGTTAATCAAATTTTCATGCATAAATGAATAATCTTCCAGAACTCTACCTGTTGCACTTCCAAATATTATTATAATTTTGACTAATATATCCATCTAAGTGAAATCTAGACTTGTCTTATTTTTGCTTTATTTGTTTTAACTCACTGTAAAATTTTAACATGGAAATCCTATGAACTTTCCAAGAACACTGCTAAGAGTAAATTTAAAGGCACTATGAGAAATATTGTTCTTGTGAAGAATTTTTTTTTAATCTGGTAACTATGGCATTTTGTTGTAATGAAAACTGGATATGGTCCTCTGTTCCTAAGAAGATATCACAGACATACTGGAAAGAGCTGCTCACATGAAGGCTAAAGAGAGGAATGAAAACTAGCAGGGTGACCTGGAGTAAAAGTCAGGCAGAATGAGAGAGAGCTACTAGAGACATTGGGGGAACAGGGAATAATTCAAATGGTTTAAGTAGGTGTTACAAAGGAGAGGAATATGTATCAAGAAGAATAAGACCCAAGGGAGTCCTGTCCTAAAAAGGTAGCCAGTGTCTTGAAGAGATACTTCAAAGTAAGTATAATTTTGTAACTACAGTGGGCTATTTGTTTTATTGAATTTATCGCCCCATAAAGAATGAGACTATTTGGTCACACAGTTGTGTGTGTGTAATCAGCCTTCTCCCTCTATCTATGCCCCCCCCCCCCCCCCAATAATTATCTGGTGCTGAGTTATCAGGTGTTCAGTTGCTAGTAAAATAGTATTAGTAGTTTCATGTTGCAGCACAACATCCTTGATACACCAACATAAAAGGAATGTTGTTGAGCATATGTTACTTCATTTTCCATTTTGTTTCTTGGGTAAATGAAAAACATATTTGGCCTTTGTTTACAAAATATTAGGGTTGCTTTATGCATTTTATCTTCAATATACTTTGACTTCTTAATCTTGATGTAATTAGTTAATTAGGATACTTCTAACAAGCTAATTAAAAGCCTTTTGCAAATTTACCTTTAATATTTTAATTTTGATGTAATACTGTGGCAAAAAAAAGTTAGACTTAAAACTAAATCCATGCCTGGAAGATAAAGTGGAAAACTAAGCAGAAAATGATTATTTTCTCTACCAGATGATTGCTGCACAATCCAGTATAGTACTAAACTTGTTACTGCTATGAAACAGAAGTAAAAACATAATACTAACTTTTTTATTTTGCGGTTTCTAAGATGAATTCTCCCCTTGGAACATAAGCTTTCCTGGTTTACCATAGCTAGAATTAATTTTTTTTTTTTCACTTTAGAAAACCATTGGAGAAAATTTCACAAAAAGTGGGGAATGATTCTGGCGTTTGTTATACCAATACAAAGGTAGTACCATGTGGGGACTTGATGGATACAGGTTGTCATAGTTGCCTTCTTTCTCAGGTTTGCTTTCTCGTTCTCACTGCTGTACTTGAAAAGCTACTATGTTACAGAACACATTAATTTTTACTAGTGAGAATTTACTAGTTTTAATTTTTACTAGTGAGATTTCCTAAAGTTGCTATCTCAGTCTCTGAAAAACATGCAACTTGACATGCTTTTTATTGCTGCCTTGATTACTATTAGACAGGATGCCCTGTGGCAGATTAGTTTTTTGTGGTAATAACATTTTCCATTTTTAATTTGTTCACTGGCACTAAGCACTATGGCTGGTCTTTAGGTACCCTAATTACTTTGGGAAAATTGATGGAGTATCCTTAGTTTTCCTTTACATATCTGAAAATTTCAGACTGCACAAAAGCTATTCAGCTAATGACTTCAATATGCCTTTGATGAGATTTCCCTAGTATAGAAACTCAAGTATTTAAAGTTAAGTAAGCCCCTCAAATTGGTAAGTCATCTTCCATGCAGGTTACCAATGACATTGCAAAATCAAAGTAGGAGGACACCCTTGAAATTCACACTGATATTTGAGAAATGTAAATGTAGTTTATGTAATCTGAAGGATTCCCCCATATTTCCTCATGCTTAATAGTTGGAATTCCATGATTACTGAGATTATTTATGGAGAGGCCTCATCTGTAGTCATGCATGTTCAGAAAAAGAATATATAGAAGTAGGTGCAGAAAAGGATGATATAGGACTGGACAGGATAGCCAGTTCTTTGAGAGTAGACAAGAAAATTTGATTTCTTTAAACCAGTAATACAAAGGACTTGCATTATGACTTGATTGATGACTTGATTGCCATCTGTAAACATGTGGAAGAGTAAATACTAGAGGGAGAAAATATTTTAAATCTAAGAACAAGAACATCTTTAATTATCAATAAATTTAGGCTGGACTGAAATGGCTCATACTTTTGCTTATCATGCTAATAAACATTAGTGATCTTTTCACTGGCATGATTTATTATTGCAAATAAGGGGACTCTATTTTTTATTACATCTTTGCATTATTACAGGTCTGAACTTCAGCAAGGATAGTGCATATATCTATGCTGTGTGGCAGTTCAATTAATGAATGAAAACAAACTGCAACAGACTCCGTGCTCCACCATTAACTGTAACTCATTAATCTGTCAGAGATTTACCATAGCAGCTAAAGAGAAATTAAATGTGATTTAAATTGATCACTGAGTACTTAACTTTAATTGACACGTCAAATCTGTGTCAGAGTAACAAGATTTGACTAATGCCAAACATCCCTAAGAACATGCTTTTCTGTACTGAATAGCTGTAGGGCATTCATTTTAAGAAGCAATGTAGATATGCTGTTGATTATGATAAAGAGTTTGCCTGACTCACAGGATCCTTCCTGATGATCTGTCCCTGGATAATTCCGTAGGTTGAAGCTCTCTTTCCAGAACTGATTTTGGCAGTGGGTAAAACTAAGGATGACCTTATTGTTCTCACTCTGGAATTACAGAACCCATAGAGAGGCTGGGAGCAACTGCAGTACTGCACAACTCCCTCAGTAAGGACCAACTTTGTGAATTTTCCAGAACCACAGGATTCCTCCCTCAGAAAGGAATGTCATCATCGATGGGCCTTAGGAGAAAGCCTTCCTCTTGCAATTTTTCTTTCTAATCCTGTGATTCTTGTAATTTTGCTGTATAAGGGCAAGTATGCAATTCCGTACACGAAGAAATTATAACTTTTCCTGTCTAGTCCTGCCTCAAGTTAGTTGGCTAAGCACTTTGTTGGTGATTAGGTTCTCTAGATTTGAGCACTTGCAGGCTGAGGATGAGCAGTAAGGCCTGTTCAGTTCCTGGATAAAAGCTCTAATCCTAGACTAGTTTGAAAATGGTGAGTGCTCTTACCCCCTCCATTAAGTAGGGCAGGCCAGATGGTTTGGGGATTTGGGTGAAGGCTAACTTGCCTCTGATCTCAGGAAGCTTTAGGAAATTATTTGAGTTATTCAGAAAAGATTGTTGATGGATTTTGGATGAAGAGCTCTCTCTTTCTTTGTCCATGGATGTATAAAAGCAGATTTTAAGGTGTTCATTATTATTTTTAATCTTTCTGTTTTATTGTTTGGTTGGTTTTTTTGGTTTTGTTTGTTTTACTTATGCTTCACAACTACTGGGTATCCAGGTGGGTGTCCTCTGAATAGTTTTGTTAAAGTTTTATTTAAATTTTGCCTAATTCCTTTGCAGAGTTTCACTCCAATAGCTGCCCAGCAATATGCATATTGTAGTCAATAGAACTAAAATTTACTTGGCAAAGAACTAGGACTTCAGAATTGCTACCTGTAATATCAGACATCTCAGATTCCCTTACAAAATAAAAATTCAGAGTTCAGCAAATAAGTGTAAACACTACTTGTTCAGCAGGTGCTCTTCCTAGGTGTGTCACCTGCCTTCATAACCTTGGATTCTGAAGTGGCATGGCCTCTGTTAACTTTCTGCCCAGGACAGATGAATGTTGCTTGCTTTCTTTTCTTCTGACTTGAGTAATATCTCATTTACCATCACTGCTAATGGTTTGGAGGCTGAGAACTGTCCTGTCACTACTCTGGTTCAGTCTTTCCCTTACTGAAATTATGGGGTCACTTACAGGATGCTTATTAATAGAGAGCTATCAGGCTTTGTCATTCAATCCATAGCTAAACAAAGAAGAATATAGTCAGCAGTTTCTGTGAGGACTCCTTGATTTTTAGCTTCTGACTCCCTTGTCTTTATTACAAAACATTCAAAATCTGTTGAATTCAACAGTGTGCTACAAAAATCTACTTATTTTCCATAGGTTTTAGGATGGAAACATTGCAAAATGGACACATTTAGTTAATTTTAGTGTTGGGTGTTTTTTCTGGTTTATTATCAGTAGCAATGGCTGGATTTCTGTTTCTGTGCTCACAAATAATTGTCATATCAAAAGTCAAAGCTAGTTATAATAGCAAGGATGTTTACTCTCAAAAAAAAATTAAACACAGTACAGACATACTGTATAATAACATTTGTCACAGCTCTTACTGCATGTCCTAGAATATTTATTAATTGAAGATTGAATATGCTACTTCCATTCTTAATTGAAGTTGTGTGTTCCCAACTCCTAACTCATTACACTAAAATCACAGTTTGCAACTTGTTCAATGTAATTGCTTAGTTAAGCTTTAGCTCAGGGGCTTTTAAAATGCTTGCACTTTCAAGCAGTAGTATAAGGGATTAGATGAAAATGGACATGACAATTACATGAACAAACATCATGCACTAAGCCTCTGTCTTCTTTGATCTTTGCCATCTTCTCAGTTAACAAAAGATTCTGTTTTTTTTTTTTTCTGCAGACAAATGATGTGTCCCTGAAGATGCTTTTGCTCTAACAGCAGAAGGTATTTCTTGCTAAGTGAGAAGTTGAGTTTTTCTGAGATTATTCATTTGTTCAGATGAAATGTTGGTGCTATATATTCCATGTTGTTATCAATACATTTTATATTTTAGCGCTTAGAATATGACTAGTTTCAATAAGTGACTGAAGGGTCTAATAGTAGAAATCTTTATTGAAAACATGTATTTGAAATCATCCTTTGTTTCATCTCCTCAGGGAAATATAACCCAATTAGATCAAATAGGAATTTGGGAATTCTATACTAACTTTGCCTACAGCCTTGCTTATGTTGGTAGGTAAATATGTCATTGTCTAGAATAGGGGAAATAGGGTAAAATAAAAGGTAAAGCTGAACTACCTCAAGTCCAGAAACAGGGCCTGCTAACTCCAGAAGCTTAAACACCTGCTAAAATGGGCTGTGGGAAGGGATATATCTCTAACTTTAAACAAACTTGATTAGATGTGAGTTGTATTTAAATTTATTCATAGGCATGAAATACACCAAGAAGTCTGTCAGGAAAATCATGTTGTTTTAGAGGTTCTACAGTGATGCCATGGCAACACATAAAAGTTAATGTGGATTTGAACTGTACCAGTACTGCAGAGAAAGGGAACAATTTCTTTGTCTACACAAAGACGTCTAGTGGCATTTGAAAAGCCCTAAGATATTCTGCCTTTTGGCTGCTGGTTCAAAAAGATGCACATCTCCTGCAGTCCTATGATATGTCTACCAGCCTACATAACCCAGGGACTCTTAGGGATTATTAAGGCCAACCCTAAAAACACTAAATGCACTTAGGCAACTAAATAAAACTTAAACAGGCACAAACTCCATTCAGTATCCATTTCCTAACCTGCTCCTTTCATGAACCAGTGCATGTGGGTCTAGATGAGTAGCAAGGGAGGAAGAAGAAATGTCAAGTTCATGGGCTTCCACTAGGTCCATGGTGAAGGGAGTGGAAGTAGAGGTTACTCATTGAAAAGCCAATCCTAACCTTATTTTGATAGATCTCAAATATCATGGTTTGTAATCCTACAGTCACACCTGAACAGCAGTCACGGGCACAAATCTGAAACTTTTTTCCTACATTTTGCTAAGCTGGGCAACAGTCTTGCTACACAGTAAGGTCTAGTATAAATATTTAAAAATTGCAGTAAAATTACCCAAAATTAGTTAAAGACTTAACCAGTGTAAAGTATAAACATATACTATGAAAAGTGTTGTTATATATATGTATTACTTATTATATATAGTATACCTTATATCAAGGCATGCAAATTATGTTTTTTATATATTCAGTTTTCTGAAACTGTAGAGTAGCCAGTTTTATAATTTTCACAAAAATAAGAAAAAATATATTGCAGACCCGGGAACTAATAAAGACTGACTAGAAACATCAAATTTTCAGTGTTCTATCCCTTCAATCCTACTAGGAATCAAGCAGCTAAACCCTCATTCGATTTAAATCTAAGGAAGATAGAGCAACTAAAAAGAAGATTGTGAGAAATCCCACATATTGTAGCACACGGTGTTTGTGGATGGAACGCAGACTAGAAATCTTCTTTAATCCTGTTATGCCAATAAATTAGCTTTCATATGCTCCTATACATTTACATTTTGTAAATCTATTAACTGAAAAAGAAAACTAGTGACTGAAAGATCAAGCAATGTAAAGACTGCTTATTTTTTAAAGCAAGGGAATAAATTCAGAATCCCCAGAGGTGCTTTTGAAGGTTATTATTTTATCAGTAGAAACAGGTAAAGAAGAAATAGTGAATACATACTTTTTCTCAGTTACGTGTATTCAATATATTTGTTTTTAATTCACCTTCAATATCTTCATGATTTTGATAAAGTGTTTGATCAATATCTGTTCACACTGGCTCACAGTCTCTGACAAGAAATGCTTTGAGGAGGAAGGAAAGGTAGGGGATTAAATTTGCTCCTAAGGTTTGCTAACGTTTTGTAGAGGCTTGCACGTTGGGACCTTTCCGAACTGTGGAGAAGGCTGCAGCTAGCAGGAGCTGATTTTTGTTGGCTTCACTGTGTCAAAAGCCCTGGATGAAGCTGTTGAGAAAGTAAAAGCCTCTGCACGCTGGAGCTCTAGTGGCAGAAGAGCAGAGAAGCCTGTGAGCTGGGATTACCTGTAAACTGGAGATAAGGAGGAAGATAACAATCTGTAGATCCCTGTCTGGAGACACCTGTCTGGTGAATCTAGATGGCAGGGTAGCGTTTCCTGGGAAAGATGGGTAACGAGCTGAAGGGACAAAGGAAAGTGCCTTGGGAGTGAGTGAAGGTAGCGAACCTGACCTCTGTGCTGTAGGAGGTGACTGGGCCTGCTGAGAACTATGTAAGTGAGGCAGATTCTGAAGTCATCAGGATTATTTTGTGCTGTTGAAGAAACCAAACTGTCTCAGAGATGCTGAATCTTACTATTGTGTAAATTGGTATTAAACTCTAGAAGGGTTTGGGCAGGGTGGGGGATGGGGGAAGAGGGATCTGGCACCATCGTTATAATGCCAGTAATGACACAAGGAGGGGCATGTCAGTAAAAAATGCATATCAGCCCACACCCTGCTGTGATCGTGTTGGCTTTTAAAGAAAATCAAAGCCTGAATCACAGCCTCATAATATTTCTTGTTCTACCAGCTGTTAATGACTATATTTAATAGCATGCTGTGTATTCTCTTTGGAAAAGGAAAAAGACTATGGAGAAAACAGATTCTTACAAGCTCTTTTGATAAATGATATAATTTTACTGTTTAATTTTAAAGTATTATAAAATGGTTTCAACTTTTTTGGATATGATTTAGGATATGTCTTTGCAGTATGGGTATGATATACAAAAAATCTGAGTGCACAGCTCTTTTATGCTGAGTGATTACTTTGGCTATTGTAATTAAAAATGCAAACCCAGAGTGCATGAAGTACCAAGTATTCAGAACAGAATGAAGACATGAGAGCAGAACTGAATTTTTAAATGATGCCAAAATAACTCAAACATATTCAAGGAAAGAATTTCAAGGTTAATGCTTCATGTAAAGTGTTTGTACTGGAGAACTTTTCCAGCACATTACTAGACTAGAGAGAAATTAAGAACAAAGGTGACAATCTGAAAATCCTTCATTTTCTTAACTCGGGTTCATTTAACAGTTATTCTGAAATTCACTGTAGCTTTTGTTTCTGTAAATGAAGTATTAGTAAATTGCAGGTTTATGCAAAAATGAGGGAGAAAGGTTATATTCTTACAGTGATAGATGGGGATTTATGGACTTAACTCCTATTAGCGTTAATGGGAGTTAAGGACAAAATCCCCATATATCATGATGAGATTAGTTTCCATTGCTTAAATACACATCATCAGGCAGCTACACTAAAGATATTTGAAAAGGTATTTCTTTTGGCCTAGTCTTTTGAATTTTTTGGGTTTTTTACAATGTCTTTACATTGATATCTGTGTCCTTATAAATTAAAGAAGCATCATGCGTGTTACATAATCATAACCTCGATGGAATTAATCTTCTTGTGTGATTGCAACAAAATATGAAACTTTATAACAGCATACCTCACACAATGAGAACAGAGCTATGTAGTGATGCCACAATCTTAATTTCAGAGCTCCTTGGATTTTCTACAATAGTGACTGAGTAGATTGCAGCTTGCAAATTAGTTATCTTCACAGGTTTTTCTAAGTAATGCTGTAATTGCTGTAGCAGGATACAGACTTTTAGCAACAGCTAACCTGATAGCTACTATTCAAACAGATTGAAAAGACTAATATAAAAATGTAAAAGTAAGTAAGATAATGCTGGAGGGGATTGGAGTAATGCCATAGGCTTTCATAGTGCAGTGCTGTATGCAGCACCAATGAGTGGATACATGGCTTTTCCTTTAAGTGAAAAACAGCAGTCAGAGAAAGAAGAATCAATGTAAGCAAGCATAGGTAAGAGGTAATAAAAGGTGTGAACTTTTCTCCAGCTTTTCTAGAACAAGATCGGATGGATATAGGTAAGCACAAGACATAAAAATTTGGCTAAAGGTTAAGTCTCCTTTGGAATGAGGACATAAAAGATTCTGGAAGAACCTTTTGTAAGGGATGGCATGTAAAGAAACCATTTGGGTTTTGGATAGCATTAGAACAAGTGATGAATATGATTATAAAGCAAAATTGTCTGCAGTAGCAAGGGCTTGCACTGATGATATAGGAGGTCCTGTCGTGTCTTTTGTTCGTATTAATTGCAATATGTGACTATGGGGAAATGTAAAATTTGGTGCCTTTAAATTGAGCTGTTCAGCTTTCTGTATTGTACAAAGTGTTTTGTAAAGTCTTTAAGAATATTTGTTAAAATGGACCAGAGAGAATGAGAAAATTCTTTCCTATAGTATGTCTGGAAGAGCTGATTATAACACCTGTCCTGGTAAATATTTATCTATTTTAGATAAAACAGAACAATTACTCCTAGGCTTAGAGTACTAAGGCAACTGCAGGCCTGGGTTCAGTCTTCTTCAAATGAGGTAAAAAACATTTAAAGCTAATTTCCCTTAATGTAAGTAAGAATTTAAGAAAACATCACCCAGCACACTGGTGCCTGTTTCCTAGACCTATGAAACAATCTCTGACTGACATGTTCTAAAACGTTTACAGAATTGGGTATACCTGAAGTTGGTATAGATAGTTGTATACCTGAGTTGACATGTCTCCCAGGACTAGGAAGTCAAAGCAGAAGATACTGTATGAGTCTGGAGGTAGCTGAAGATCCCAGCTTGTGGATGCCCAGCTTGAACGAGTGGATACAGCCACTCAGCTTTCAGCATTGTCTGTAGATTTATATATTGGCAAAGAGTACCAAAGTGTTTAAGCATCATGTCTTAGTTGTTTGTTAAATTGAATGACAAAAGCCCACTAAAATTTAGGAAGAAAAGACTACCAATGTTTGCTTTTTAAAAAATCTGGATGCAGTTCTCTTCAATTAATTTTAGTTGTAGGTATGGAACTGCATCTTCAGGCACCACAAAAACAGGATCAGCAAAGAGCAGTCTGCTCTGAAATGAGAAAACCCGTTGCCAGTGTCCACCTGCAACTTTTCTACATGAGCTCAGAGTGCCCGTCTCCTGCAAGCGCCATAGTCTAGAAACACTGTTCTTGCATGTTGGGAAACTTGAGAGATTACCTCTTGTCTGTTGGCAATAAGTAATAAAAGTTATGTCTGGAAACCTTGACAGCACCACACAGGTCTGAAATTAGTTGTAAGTTGCCCTTATAGATGGGTATTAAGATCCAGATGATCTGTTTATATCACTAGGGAAAGTTAAATGGAACCAGCAGTCTTTATTTCTGACTTAGATATTTATTCTCCATCTTGCATAAAGATCCCATTGAATTTCAGCTTCAAGTTCCAGAAAACGTTACAGAATTTGGCTGTGACTCAGCCACCAAGACTTACTGGGATAAAAATAAAACTTATTCCAATTCATCTTCTTCCAAAAAATCTTGAAATAAATTATGGATCACAACCACAAAAATGAATCCAGTTTACAAATCAGAACAACTGAAATGGGAATTCTAGTATTTCATTGTGGAAACCTTCTGGTATATTATGTTTCTAGATTCTGCTTTAAAGGCATCTGTTTTTGCAGAAGGACCACACCTTTATTCTGTTTTAGCCCATCACACGGCTGCTGTCAGTGAAAACTGTCAGTTTGAACATCTGCTTTACTCTAGATACTTGTTATTATATTTTCAGACCTATGACTTGTTTCAGTTCTTGCATCACTTTTAAATTTCCATTAATACTGCAAATGCACACTAACAACTGCGTCGGATCCTCTATGACAGTGCTTTCACCTAAAGCTATCAAAAATGTCCAAAACTTTTTCAAGCAGATTTTCATCATTACAATATCGCTTATTCTAGACTGTAACTTCACAGTCAATTTGGAGATGTTGACTGCATGAAATAATTTCCTTTTATAAAGGAAGCTTCAATTCTTCATAATTCATTGAAAGGATATCTAGAAATGGCAGGTTTTGAGACCTGAAAACAAGACCTTGCTGCTTTTCCAGTATTTTCTCAGACAAATGCACTCTGTTATTAGGTAAGATTGCACTGTATCTCTAGAGCTTTCAGCAGACTTTGGCCGCAGGATGTTATCTAAAATAAACCTGAGACTTGGTCTTGAGTTGGTTTGTTGCTGTTTTACAGTGACAAGAAAGATTAACCTAATGTTTAATAAAACAAGACAAGACTTGTTCATTTTTTACTGACATGAGTCTATTCATAGTTCATATTTCTGTTTTTCTGTATAACCATGTTGAATATACTGGTTTTCAATTATATGAAATATGTGTAAACCATCCCTATAACTGAGTCTTTTTTTCAAATAACATAATCACACTCTGTTAACCAAGGAACAAACGCTACTGCTCCCTAATAACTCACTGGAGGGTTGCTTCTGAAAACAGTTTAAAAACCACTGGCTTGAGGGGCTGGGGAAAGAAGCCTGCCACCAGCTTCTGGAAAGGTCATCAACTCCAGCAAAAGCAAAGCTTCTGGTGATTTTTAAAAATTAATTTAATCAGCCATTTTCACTAGTCCAAACCTAAACCAAACATTACAGTCAAAACTATTTTATTCAGTGCAAAGCCCATTTGCAGCCCAGATTCCTGGAATTTAATTCTGTGATGATCCAATCCAAACACTGTTTTTTTTTCTGAATCATTTATAAATCATCAAAGGAATCAAAAAGGAAAAATTGACATTTGCTTTACTTTTTCAGAGTCATAAAAGCAGCCCCCAAAAGGCTGGAGATATTTCCTGAGAAAAAGCACCAGTATGTATGCCAGGAAAGAATACAGGACTATTCTCATAACAGAGAAAGAGAAGGTTAGGAAAAGGTATAGAATGGTACAATCATCTTCGTAAGCTTCCCAGTAGCCAGGAGATAAACACAGTGAGATTATTTCTCCTTGTTTCCAACTTGTTGCATAAGGATGGTTTTCAGTGTTAGCAGGGAACCAGATTTCCCCAGATTTGGAAATTCAGCTCTTGGTACCTGATAACCATCATGCGCAGTACCATCTGTACTAGCCTTTTCTATGCGTAGCATCACCCGACCTATCCATCTGCTGCAACATCTATTACAGTTTATCAGCAAATCAGATACTTGACCCTCATGTTTTTGTGCACAACTCCAATTGCTCTCATTCTTAATAGGCACCTGAAAACACCTCTTCTCAACACCCATTAGCGATATGCAATATGCACCCTTGATCAGTGGTTGCAAGCAGTTGGTGCCATGCCATACCAATAACTCAGTGAGATGGATGGGACTTGGCTGTGCTACCTTTGTCTAATATTTCCTTGTCCCTCCCTGCTTCATCATGCTGTTGCGCTGTTGTAACACCAGCCAGCATTTTACCTGATATCTTCTATCAGGCAGTATCTGAATTCCAAGATTCCCTTCTAAAAAGTTATCTTGGACTAAAAGTTTCAGAGCAGAACTGCACAAAACAAGGTTTTCTGTTGCTGCTTATAAAACCAACTGATACAGGTCTTTTTTTTTTTTTAAATTTGAAAACAAATGACGCTATTTGTTTGCTAATTCATATGCTGTATGCATCACAATGTGCTTTTTCAAGCACACTTTGCATCCTATAGAATTTCCATACAATATGAAAAATAGATGCTGTATCTGGGGAGGGTGATATGATGCTGTCTGCTTAGAATGCAGGTTCAGCAGGGGGATTTGCATGGATTAATCTGGTCATGTAACAAACTGAACAGCTGCAGACCTGCTAGAATTTGAAACACCTCTGTCTACTCCTGACTCCGTGACCCAGGCTCAGGGTGGCAGAGACAAGTTTATGATAAAATAAAAGATGTTAAATAATCCACCTTCCAAACTCATACAAGAACAACTTGCTGACTTCTCTGTGCTTTGATATAAGGGTGTTAATTGTCAAATAGGGAAAAATGGATTTTTTTTTTTTTTAATTTTGAAACTGTAGAGTGGCGTTTATTGCATGTTCACTCATCTGAGATAAAAATTGTGCAACGTAGATATTTCTGCCCGTCACTTCAGTATTAACATATTGGTATATCCATTACACAGAATTTTTCAGCATATTTTCACCAAAGGCATATATTTCCTTGTATTTGAAACAATCAACTAAATGGTTCATTTAGGAAAAATATTTGGTGAAACTCTTCAGTGTTAAGCTTTGCAATATATAGAAGTGAACACTCCTTTCAAGCACTCTACTTAAAGACAACCTAGAATAGGTAGAACAGAACATAAACAGAAATGCTCACTTGAAGAAAGATGAAGCAAATGAAATTAAAGACCTGTGACTTGTGAAAGGAGAGTAATTATGATTGCTTAAAAATGGGTTAATGTAGGTTAAAAGCACATTTTATTTGTAAATGTAAAATAATCTCATTAATGCTGGGAGTACAGAAAGATCTATCGCCTGCTTCCTAACAACATTCAGGATAACACAGTTATTTTCACTGAGTGAAGAAATACCCATCAGCAAAAATGTGGCAGGAACAAATAACAGACATATGCTTTTTAATATGTTAATTGTCTGCAGCGTTGTCATTTGCCATTAGGTCTCTCAGTAAGCGTCCCTTTCAATGCACTTTTAGCACATGCATTATGCTAAGCATATCCATACATACTTAGTAGATATTGCTGTAAATCTGCATTAAGATCAAAGTGTTGTTCCTGACCTTTAAAACTCAGAAAACCTTGAGGAAGTTGGTCAGTCATATTTACCAGAATAAAAGGAGGCTTTTTGGTATGGCCTACTATCGGCCCTATAGCCTAACTATTCTGTAGCCTTTGCTTCATCTATTCAGTATTTTGTCTATGAACATTTGTAGCTGAAAATGTTGGCACTGATGTTATTCTCACCCTGTGAGACTGAATAATGTCTCCGTTTCTTTTTGTTGGTAACTGCCAACAATATATAGGACACTGCTCCTGACAATCAGGAAATCTGTTAGCATTAGGAGATACAGTGCAAATACAAGCTGAGCACAGCTTCAGCTACAAACCCTCCCCCCCCCAAGGAATTTTTGAGGATGTTGTGATAAGACCTGAAATCTAAGTTCCAGTGCACCAATAAGCAAATGATTTGGTTTCCAGTAGGATATGGTTCCCATATTGCCAATATACATTTAACTTTATATGTCCAAGTAATCCGATTGATTTGTCAGATTTTTAAGGTTAAGTGTGCTTACGTATGTTGCTCTTTATCTTAAATAAAAAACTTCAGATGTTAATTTATGTTCATATGTTATGTTAATTTAATATAGTAAAACATTAATTTTATTCTGGACTTCCACATTTGTTTAATCTCCTATGCTTTAAGATTTCTAAATCCTTGTGTGAAAAAAAAAATAGTAGCAACAGGTAAAAAATATAAGACTGGACCTAGGTTTTCCTTTATATGTGCGAAACGGTAAGAGTTTTACTTGGCTAGAGGATGAGTATGAAATCCTCACTTTGTGAATATCATCAAGACATATACAGATCAGGTACTACCATTCGGCTCAATAACATAGAAAGATTGGCAAGGCTGGACCTTAAGTGGTGCCGATGATGAAAGTTGGTTTAAGGGAGTTTTAAATTATGCGATTTACTTTTTTTCTGCCTCCTCAGAGCATACATGACATAAATTAAGTTCCTGACGTGATCACTTAAAATTGCCTAGGTTCAACTAGCATCACAGCTTCCTAGCAAGAGGTGGCATGCCTTCTCCCCACTACGAACCATCTGATTTGTCTTTTGAGACGAAGAAAGGGAATATGAAATAACTGGAACCCATACTCTAAATAAGTTGAAAGAAATGTAAAAAACAAGTTGACACAGTTAACAAGCTGGAAACCAGATTAAGCTAATTTATTTTGGTTTGGCTGTCTCTCCTGAATTTAGAGCAGATGTGGGTGAGTTTAAGAGAATCCGCTAGCCGGAGAGCAGATTCCTGCTGCCCACTCGGCACACTGTACGTTCCCATTGCACACTGATAAAATCCTCTTCCTTACTGAGAACTGTGAAGTTCGGTAAAGTTGGCACCGGGCCATTTTGCAGCCGATCCTGGGTCTTTTTTAACCCATTGTTTTTCTGTATTTAGTGTGTTATACATAACCGAGGCAGCAGAGGGAGCTCAAAGATTTCGGTCATCGGTGAGAGAACTAGCGAACCAGAGAGACGGGGAGAAAGAGAGAGACGGACAGGGCCGACGGCACTTAAAACGGCAGGGAAGGACGTGGCTTGGTGTACTCGGACTTCTCTAAAGCTAATAGATCATATGCGTATCCCATTATTCACCTGGTAGTTTTAAATACCAGCGAGACTTCAAGGTACCGCTTGGTGGCCAGGTTTTATTTTGCACTTGTTGCTTACTTAAGCTCTTTTGTTTACAGTTTGGAAAGAAGTATTTATGAAGAATATAGAAGTCCTTTTTAAGTTTAGTACATCGTTCTAGTAAGTCTTTCTACGTGTAAAGATTTAGAATAAATATTAAGACATAGGTACCTGAATGTTAAGAACTATAGTAAACAAAATTGGTAAAATAGTGACAATTGGTACTGAACTGCAGTGAAGTGACTTCTGTTCAACAGTGTAGAAATTCAGTTTGTAAAATAATAGAAGATGGTTTTGATTGCCATTTTAAGACAGAAAAATTTTCATGTTTTTCAGAAAATGTTCCTCTTCAGTGTTGGGGAGAAGTAAAGCTAATAAAATACGCAATTGAAAGTCCTATCTACACAAAAGCATCTGTTCTTCTGCAAAGGAAGATTTGAGTCTCTCAGAGGTCAACAGCTGCTGGTCTGACCATAAGCAAAAGTCAGGTTTGAACGGTATCAGTGAATACATTATAAACAGAATACCAGCATCATGAAGGCAGCATTTGTCCTAAGGTCAAGGTTGTGCTTAACTGTCCTGTTTTAGAATGCATATAATCAGTAGAATGAAAACCCCCATGGTTCTGACTAGGTTTGGTATTTTCTATAACATACTACCTGGAACTATTTGTTACAGATCAGGCTGTAGTCTGTCTCTGCTTTTTTAGTTGGCTTTCAAGGCAACGCAGACAGAATGTAATTTCATTATAAGATAGAAGTATTTTACTAACTTACTAAGTTGTACTGAAAGGAAACATTTATAATTCTCATTTTTTGGAGAGAAAACGCACTTGAGATGTGAACTCAGGCATCCTGTTCCCAAATTCAGGACAATTTTTTTAAGTGGTAGTAACATCAGTTTTCCAAATATCCTTTATACAGTGATCTAATTGCTGGATCTTTGCACTTTACTGACCCTTTGGTCTGCCTCCTGCTTTGCACCAGATTAACCCATACAGCCATTAAAAAGTAGCTGTGGAGGACTAGTCTAATCATGTGGGCATTGCTTAATCCTCTGATTGAACCTGAATAAATCTCCTTGGATGCCATGTAAATCTGTTTGGGATTTGCAATCTGGCAATGCACCCAAAGACAATTTAAAGTAATTTTCTACCTGAAATTTTCTACCACTATGTTCCAAGGTGCGTAAAGATGAGGCAGCTGTGAATACCTCTTTGAAGGTAGGGGGCATAATTATTTGACCTTATGAATTTATGTTATTGATTTCCTAACTACAGGTCCTTGGCTACATTCAAAGGTCTCATTCTTGCTCTTACCGGTAATTCAGAAGGATGGCTTTTGCTTAGTATTATTCCTTTATCTTCTTCTTTTTTTTTTTTTTTTTGCTATACCAATTATTTTTAGTCTGTGTTCTCTCATTCCAAGTACGTATCCTGACCCCTGAAATAGTTGGGATTTCAGAGTGTTTACTATATTTGGATTTCACAAACTCCCACAGTTCTTCCTTCATCCTTCTGTATTCTAACCCTCTCTGTCCCCAAATTACTATGAAGCTGTTTTCAAAGGTGTTTATTTGCCTTTCTTAAAAATGTGAGGCACTTGTATGGAGAAAGAATGCCTATATCTTCTCTCTCACCAAATTTTAATGAGTAAATCTGTGCTCCAAGTTATTAGCATATATGTTTCACTTGTTAAACAAGATTATCCAAGTTATTTTTATGGATTTATGGTTCAATATCTAGTTTTACTGTCTTTAGACTTTGATCTCTCTTCTTATTTTTTTTAAATCTCCAGTCTTTTTGTACTCTATCTTTTGCCTTTCTTTAATAGACAAATTATAAGTGTATGTACAAAAAGAGTGCAATACACTTATATTTATCGCACTCTTAGTATTCATAATGAAATTTTATATACAAGCTCACCGTTTTATTCTATTATCTCTGTGCAATAGGTCTATGGAAGAAGGACTTTTAACACAAAGTCTACATCCCCATATGCACTGTATATAATGAAATTATAAAATATTATTAACAAAGCAACTTCATGAATTGACATTTTTGAGGTTAGAAAGGTGGAACACCGTAGAAACTAATACCTATCTAATTGAAAAGAATCAGTTCATTACAACTGTCAAATAAAACTTATGGAGAAATAAAAAAGACAACCTTTGGCTTTACTTTTACATGTGTGTCTGATGGTATAATGATGAATTTTCTGTTAGAAAAATCAATTGCCAA
This sequence comes from Haliaeetus albicilla, assembly GCF_947461875.1. Lineage (NCBI taxonomy): Eukaryota > Metazoa > Chordata > Aves > Accipitriformes > Accipitridae > Haliaeetus > Haliaeetus albicilla. The sequence goes on from NC_091483.1 coordinate 44,703,226, forward strand.
ATTAAATGTTCTCACTTTCTATTCTCAGAAGCGGGTTTCCTTCTTCATTTAGTTCCAGGTGAAGAGAAGCCCTAGCTAGCTTTTGGGCTCATTGAACATATTTAACTTGAACTTTAAACACTGCTTGAGGTAAAATATCTTACCATGGTTGTCTCTGCAATGGATCCAAAGCTGTTTATAAATATGTTGCATGTGACATTAACTGGAGGGCCTGCAAAAGAAAAAAAGACACCAGTCCCTGTTCCAGAATCATTGCTTATTGGCTGACTGTAAAATATAAACCATTATGAAACAATGTTTATTGACTTAGGAGGAAATAATGCTACATTCACAACTTATTTAATGCACAATTAAATTGAATTGTTTCTAATAATTACTGCTTGACTGGCCAGTTCTAGCAATAAAAAAAAAAGGGAGAAAGTTCATTATAAACTTGCACAGATGATTGTATGCAAAAAAATCAACATCCCATTTGAAATATATAGTAGAAAGTATATTTATGTGTGTTTCAGTGAGCAATGTATGTCACTTCTCACAAAAATTAGGGGGAAAAGTGACCTTTTTCACTCAAGGCAGATGCTACTTTAATGTTATCTGTCATCACTGGTAACAGAAATACATTATTGCTGCTCTTATCTCTACTGCTTAAAGGAACAAATATGGATAAGAAAGAATGACTTAGATTCCATTCTCATTTCTCTTAAATCCACAAAATGGTTAGGAATCTATTTAAACTGAACTTTCTGTTACCATGGGTCTTCAGTCAACTGTTGTTCTGTCTTATCTTGCATTTGTGAAGTACCAGTAGTGGCAGAGTAGTCATTATGATAACTGAACAATGAATTGTCTCTTCATGGAAAAGGTTTTAAATTATTTCTCTGAAAGTCTCTGTAAAAATGGCGTTATGGTAGAGCATGCTAATTTCTCCATTATTTCTTATCAACTTCAGTCTGTGTACAGCAGAAACAAGGTTTTTCCATCACAAGGGTTTTTTGTCACCCTCCTGCACCTTAATATTCTTATATCAATAACCCAGTTCAGCATTGGAGAACCTGGTTTCTTTTTGCAGATGTAAGCAGTCACTAATAATGAAAGATCTGTATCTGGAATTTGAGAACTGGCCTTACAAACCCTTATGTAATATTTCTTCTTTAGGGTCGCTGAACTAAGAAGCTGCTCTGCTGCTGCTGGTGGTTTGCAACTAGCAAAATCTAATGTGACCAATGAAATTGATATTAAATACTCGAAGAATCAGAACGTCCATTAAAAATTCTGCCAAAAGGACACAACTTGGAAGATCCAGCTTTCTTTCCTAAAGACAATAATTGTTTTGAAGTACTGTATAGCAACTGGAACAAAACCTCACTACGTGTACTTCAGTCATTGTAATACACTAGACTACGTCTATGGAGCAGAATTCTCAGGTAAGGAGGTAACACTCTGCAGTCACTTTTACATTATTTTCGCTTTGATGCTTGGTTAATTATTTAGAGCTGTGGAGCATATCCAGTACTTCTTAGAATTCAGTAAAAGCTTGACTCTGAAAACTCCTCAAAAGGATCAAGGGAAAAAGAAAAAGCAAGGGAGACAAGCAAAGGCAGAGTCACTAGAAACTGTCAGGGAGAAATTTTTACTTCCTGGCTATGTTAGATAATTTGTTTGCAAGGTAGCTTTCCTTTCAAACACTTTCATGTTGTACTACTTGTCATCATTTCAAATTTGGTATGATACTATCTTGTTTAAAGTATTACTATGATTTAAAATGTAAGTTTGCTATATCAACAAACACAGTTGCTTTTATAAAGAAAAAGCCCTAAATCACTACAATGCTGATGCTTAATTTCAAAAGCAGCATTACAAAAATATAGTTAATGGCTAGTTAAAAAAAGCATAAAAGGAGAAGCTAAAAGCAGCTTGCAGATGGTTTACAGATTACTTAAAGATACTGTGCTGAGAGTAAAAATGAACTTCCCAAAACATGGTCAAGAAGAAGCATAAATGAAGATGTTAAAACTGGAAGTCATATTCAAACACAGGAACTTGGACAAGTTGAACATCAGTTAAAGACAGGGAGGAAAAGTATAGAGCTGAAACACTAGAGACAGAAAAGCTAACAATGCTAACTATCTGCAAGATGTTAAAAACAGAATCCTGCCAAGATCTGGAAGGTGAAGTAAAGAGAAGATGATTAAGATATAAAAGTATCCATGAAAGTGAAGAAGGTCAGAGCAGAAAAACTAAATGAAGTCTTTGTAGCAGCATTTGTCCCAATTGCTAGCTGTGTCAAATACTGGAGCCATTCTGATGGAGGATTTGTATGAGGACTGTAGAAGACATTTCAGACTAAGTGAACAGGAACAAACTGACAGGCTGAGGTGATATCAAGCCAGACATTATAAAAATCTTTGCAAAATTGTGGAAATACGAATCACTGTGAGTCAGATATCACCTGTGTCCATTTTGTTGTCAGTGGAAATGTGTGCCATGTCCAGCAAGTATAACTTGAATTAAAAAAGAAAACCAGACTTCAGGTATGATGGTGGATGACATTGACAATGAACTTTATCCCTGTAAACCTTACCTCTGTACCAGCTAAACTGGTAGAAATGATGAAGACTGTTAGGATTAACAGATATAGATTAATATTATTTTTGCTGAAATAACATCTCTCAGATCTACTGAAGCTCTCTGAAAGAGCTGATGAGCATGTAGACAAAGGCAATCTAATTAACTTAAATAAATATTAATTTTAATTGTAATATATAATTAAATTAATTAAAATAGTTTATTTGGAGTTTCAAAAACTTTTCAACATAATCTTTTGCCAAAGGCTTTTTAAGGATATTAGTCTTGATGAAGTGAGAGACAGTTCTCTTTTAGGCCTTTTGCTTTAAAGTTATTTAATGTTAGGAATCAATAGCCATTTTTCAAAGTGCAAGGTGATTGCTGGCGAGTTCCTTCATGGATCTGAACTGAATCTTAGTAGTTCAATATTAATGACCTAGAAAAGAAGATATAGCAATACAATTTTGCTTCTATTATAAGATTATTTAGTGTAGTTGTATATAAAGTTGACTGCAAGGAGGTGCACAAAAATCACAAAATACTGAGCTATTGAGCAATAAAATGTTTGATGAAATTCAGCGTCAGTCAAATGCCAAATAATCTTCACTATGCACTCCTACCGAGGGGCTCCAAATTAATGACTTCCATGCAGGAAAGAGAGGCTAGATTAATTAGGGATGGTTGTCTGGAAGCATGCTCTGTAATCAATAAAGATAGGAGAATGCAAAGAATACATTAAAAAAAAATGGACTACCATGCAAGTAGATCATGAACTTCCATCCTGAATAGTTCAAAATTTCTCCTCTGTCTGCCTCAAAAAGATATATTAGGGAGAAAAGAGACTTCAAGTAGTCAAAGAAGGATCACAAATTCTATGAAATGCTGCCACACAACACCACCTTAAGTAGAGCAGGACTCTTCACATTGGAAAAGGTATACAGTAGGGAGCGATATATAAGTATACAATCTGTAAAGATCAAAAGGAAGTAATCCTTTTCTTCCATTTCTCAGTATGTCACATGGTAATAAAATCTGTAAAATAGTCACCAAATTCAAAGCAAACAAAAAATGGTACTTTTCACTATTCCAAACCACAAAGATTTTATTGCCATAAAATACTGGAAAGGCCAAAAGTATAAACAGCTTCCAGAAGTGATCAGAAGAACATACTTATCTAAATTTACTTTTTCAGTTAAGTCCTAGCTTAAGAAATCCCTAAACTGATGATTGCTGAATAGTGTTTGGCAATACCAGGGCAAGGAACACTTCACACTTTCCTATGTGAATCCCAAAATTTCCACCTTAATAGATTGTTATCAGTGGTGCAACCTGGGCTGTACAGATTTAAAAATATAACATCTCTTCTGTATCTGGTTAATTCTGGGCACCCTGAGGCCATGACAATTTTTACACATGGGTTCCATAATTGTGTCCAAATTTGAAAGACAGTGAAGTATTTCCTATATTTGCAGGAACAGATATAGTCTGTCGAACAGCTGAGTAAGAGAAGGACCTTGCTATAGGTTTGATGTACCAGAAATAAAAGTATTTTGCAACTGGAACAAAGATTTTACAAGAGTTCTTAATTTTCTATTTTATTCCATAGCTAAATAAATACCAACAGTCTTCTCTATTATTTCTGTTGAAGAAGAAGAGATATGCAGAATTCCCTATCCAAAAGCAGAGCACTGAGACAAAATATATAATTATATGTTATTGACCAAGATTAATTATAACTAAAATTGGTAGTTAAAAATCTTGTCTACATAGGAATTTTATTGGAAGAACAAATTATTTAAAATGCCTGAGTTCTCTTATTAGTACTCATTCTGTTTCTTTAAAACTGTTGCCAGATTAAAAACTCAAAAAAGGCATTAAGCCCCAGCACTTGTTCTAGGACTAATAAAACTAACCAGAAAGTGGCAAAGTCACTTAAGGAGATACTTATTCTTAGTGATAGATCTGAATCATTCTGGGCAGATTTGTTCAAACTGCATAGCTGTCTAGAAGAATTAGAATGTGCACTTTTTGAAAAAGAACAATGTCAAATTAGGTTTTGTCTCTCTAAATTTCAACAGTTACAAAACAAGGCTCTAAGTCTTTTGAATTATACTTTCAAGAAGTACTGTATTGAATTCGCTAATCTCTAAACCATCTGCCTGTTCTTCACTGTAGCCCCATTAGAAGACTCTGATTGCATGGTGTCCATGACAAACGCCAAAATCCAATCCCCAAATCAACTGCTAAGCTATAAACTCCTCATTTTTAAATGCTTCTTTGTAGGACTTCAGGAGACTCAAAGAAGAAAGAAGAAAAACTGCAGTGCTTAGATTTTGCCTGAGGTCTTCTTTTGCTCAGCACAGCTTTACCTTAGGTTGAACCTGCAGTTTGCATGCTAAAGAGTATACTGTGGCAACAAGTCAAGGTAACTTCAATAAGGAGCAAAAATAATTTAAGAGCTACCACCCATATAAGAAAGTAATTTTAGAAATACAGTGCTTTGCATTACTTTGCAAATATTGATTCATACATTAATGCTCCAGGAAGCCAGGCACTGGAACATTCTTCAAAGTAGTTCTGGCAAGGAAAGGCCAAGGGACTTACTCTGTATGGTCATTAGGGATATTGATCACTGTTGTAAATCTTTTAGGGATGAGTTTGAATTTCCAGTGCATGTTTATCATTTCCTGAGAAATATCAGCACCGCTAACTTATTAAAAGCAAAGCATTTCCAGCTGCAGTAAATCCTTGGTAATAAGTTTATATATACAGCACCAACTTTTTATGGCTTACTGATGAGGAAGTAATTTGATGAACTACTTGGTCCTTATGAATCAGTCTGGGCAAATTCTGGCAAAACAAGCAAATAGCAATGGCTTTAGAGGCATAACCACTTAAGTTCCTGGGACTTGGAAATGTCAAAAAATTATAGAATTCAGTGCTGCATAAAAACTAAGGTAGAAAGGCAGTGACAGATGACTTAGAGGAGGAAGGCCTGTCTTCCTAAAGGAAAATTTTTGTAGTAAAAATGGAGTAAAACCTGCCTTATAGTGAAATGTTAGAGCTAAGAGAATCTCTTGGACTCAGGAAGATAGGCATAGGAGAAGACAGCTAAGGCAAATTAAGAATAATATCATTTTTAATCACAGTAGGTTTACTCTTCAAAAAAAAAAATTATATTCTGGAGAATTTAAAGACTGATAAACTTGATTTAAAGATTCAGAAATAGAGTTAAATATAATTCCAGTATATTATTGGTACTTTCTGCATTCTAAAAAAAGTATAGTCAAATTTACATAAACTTCCCAGACTGCAAAAGTTAGAATGGGTGGTATTTGTCTGTATAATAATTTGTGTATTTGTATAATAATGTAGTTGGTATAACCCTTCATTAAATACTCTACTTCAGCATGCCTGAGTCTGGTTTGCACTAAGACCCTCAGAAGATGTAACCATTGCATTTGCAAACTTTGGACTTTCAATCTTCTTTGAATCTCTTTTGTCTTGTTTGAATCTCATTTGTGATAAGTGCATGAAAGGCACACACCACAAGAAAATTCCAGGTATTGAGAACCTGCAGTTTCAGTGGAGAACCGAGAACAGGGAAAGGAACAAGAGGAAAGATAGTCCCTTTTGCCATTTCAAAGTACAACTGGGGCACAGGAGTGAGGAATCTATTTTAGTGATAGATTTGGTAACTAAGATAAGCTCTCTTGAGTTTGACTCTGATGGTTATATTATTAACATACTCTTCATTTTAGTTAGGATCAAGCAGGTATGAGGATTTGGCCTCTCTTTCACAGAACTTGCTTTCTGGAGTGCTTCAGGCTATGGTAGTCCAAGGTGGGAATTTGAATTCATTAATAAGCATTTCAGGAAAGGGGAAAAAAAAAACCCGAAACCATATTAGACAATTCAAATCTAGTGATAAGCTAAATTTCTAAAAGAAATGTTGGGCAGATGTGAAATGAACTGTCATAGCAAAGAAAGGCAAAAGAAGGCACTTTTTTTTTTTTAGTGAGTGTACTTCTTCATTTTCACATTTATTCCAGAAAGTGCATTTATGTGAGAAGAAATACTGAAATACTGAAAACCTGAAGGTTTAGGTTTGAAATTACCTTTGAAATTTGGTCTGATCCTTGCATCGTAGCCTGACATCCTACCCATTAGCTTATCCAGGAAATCAGATGGCGACATTGGCATGCTACGAGATCTTGCACTGTCTGTTTCCTTTGTGGCTACCAAGCTAACAGCAAGGAAAAACAAACAAACAAAAAACCAAAACAAAACATTTTGTTAGCGATTTTGTTAGGGAAACTTTAATTTTACACAGTAAATCACTTAGTTCATTCTTGTATGAACAGGAAAATAGGAAAGCTAAGATTGCCTTTCAAGCTAGTTTACCCTTCAAAAATAATAGTAGCAAAGAAATGGAAACGCCAAGTTCTTTTTATATCTGTCATTTTATATGCAAATTTTTTTTTGCTAAGCTGCATAGTTATAGGTTGCTGTTCCCTCTTCCTCAGGACTTTTGAAGATTAATAACAGTTTCAGTCAACAGTAATCAATGCATTATCACAGACTTAAATAATATCATCACACAAATAGCTGTGCATGTGCAATGTCATAATTTGGAGTCTATTCCAAGATTGGTCTGTTTAACTGGGTGTGCTGTAATAGAAGCCTAGATCAGAAAAAAAAAGTAGTAAGGGTCTTTCATAGAATAGTACTACTACCACTGATTTTTGTCCAACCAATGTTTTATGTTGATATTTGAACTTAACACAATATATCAGTCTCTTGGCAACTGGTATTCTTTAACATTTTCTTAGAGGTTCATTTTCTGTTAAAACAAAAGTGACTGCTGCAGTGGAAAAAACCCAACCGCTTACTGAAGGAACTATTTTTGGGCAAAATTTTCATCTCAGGGCCACATGGTAAGTGTCATCTCCAATAGCCTCCTCTCCATGCGCATGCAGAACTCCCACTGACACTCTAAAGTGTGCTCTGCACATGTGAAGAGAGAAGAGTATTGGCACTGCGATCAGCCATGCGGACCCAAAGAAAAGGTCTTTACTGTTGTGGAATGCTTACTTGAGTGCTGGCCAACACATTGAAAAAACAATACAGTCAGTAAATACATACATAAATAAAATTGTGAGTAACATTGTGATACACAGTGCAACTAAAACCTTTCATGGCTTTTGGGAGTCTCAAAAATGATAAAGACCTTTTTCCTGTTTGTGCTGACTTCGAGTCAAAAATCTATTGCAAAAGGATGTGAATCTCTTTTACTTACCCACTTCATTGTCTCCTATTAATGCCAATCCACTCTTTTAGAAGTGCTTAAATATGCCTTTGTTTAGAAGTAAACACAGGCAATAATGTAAAACCCTTCGGAATTTTCTAACTCATAAAAAAACGATGCTGAACTTTGCTTGTTAGCAATGGATGGACTTCCAAAATAGAAAAATTCCATACAGGTACGTGTGTATGCAGATGCCATATTAAGTGCAAATTGGCAATGTCATTTTTTTTCCTCCCAAGACTGTGTTAACCAGGACATGAAAAGTTACAGTTTTATGGCAACTTCCATTTAGAAGGTCTACTAAAAAATCTGTCTTCAAATTTGAAATTTGGATTTAATAACTTAAATAAAAGACTATTTCGTATTAAGTCTTCAGTGTTCCAAATTTGGGCATGCACAGAATATGAACATAGAAACCTCTAGAATGCTGTGGTTTGCTCATCTTTGAATTAAAACTGGCAATTAAGTCTTCTAATTGTAGTATTATCTGAAATCAGAGAGTTAAAAATTAATCCTTCTGCTTATTTGCTTATCTCGTGTTTATTCTATATGTAAGTTGATTTACATATTTCTAGATTGCTCATAAATTTCTGAATTGTTGGACATTTCTAAATTGTTCTGAATACTTTGGTATCTCTTTCAGTATTATCTTTCAGTAAAAATGTTTCTTTAGTCTCCTTCAGTAGCTAACCTAGTTCTTTATTTCTTCCCATAGCTGGAGAATGTATTTCCCTTTCTGAGAAAGTAAGTACTTAACATATCCTTTTTCTAGTTCAATTTCAAATTATCCTATTGGCATAATTTTCATTATCAATCATTCTGAATGTATCTGATTCATCGCATTATTGCAACTTGTAGTCATTTATATTTCTGTAAAACATCTTATGTGGTTATAAAGCAAATAAAATATGGGAGTCCAAGTACACTTTGCTGGATTTTATCTATTTGTAAGGCAGGACAATCAAGTTACTGTGTATATGCATATATATATATATATAAAACACTTAGATTTCTTTCTTATACTCTTGTATAAGAAAGTTATATTTCTATTCCACAGGGTATATAGAATTCCGACACAACAGGATATTTATCTCCTATATTTTTATTCTGGACGTAAATAAATTCTCCAGAACACAAATATAGAAAAGCTCATTGTGAGCTTAATCTTTCTCTGATCACTTTCTCTGAATGGAGAATTTGTTTGTTTGTCCTTTATTCACTTCACTGAACTTTTTCTAAATCTTTCTTTGTTGTACTTGTAGTTGTTACTTTTAAAGGCTGCCATGGAATAGAGTACCTTGAAATTAAGGCAACTAATGCTGAATAGGAAAAATAGTAATTGCTGTGACTATGGATTTTCTCAAAGTGGCATTTACCTTTTTGTATGACAGCATCATTAATACTTGCTTTCATTAGTCAGTTAAAACTCTCAGAATATCTTAAATAATTTTATTGCCTGCTTCTGAAAACAATAAATTCAGCATAATTAATAAATATTGTATAAGCCAGTTTTATTGTAGAAATCAGCTGTAATCTGTAACTAAATATTTCTTCAAAGAATGTTTTCCCTTTTTCTCAGCTTGGTGTGTTACTGAGTAAAATCTGGTTGAGCACTGCAGAATTCTGTCCTTTCAAATTACCTTAAATAGAAAACATGTATTTCAAGAATACTATTGGACAAATAATACTTTCATCTATCTGAGCTGACTTGTGGAATATTCTTCTAGTTAAAAAGGAGCAAGACTTGGTAATATAGTAAAACCTGAGTAAGGTAGTGGATTTTAGGAAGGCCTACCTGGCAAAGTACAGGTTTTCTGTTTGCAGATTAACATAAAAATTAATTCTGCATGGTAAGGATTCTTCAGTTTTATTGTAGACTGACTCTGAAAAATAAGCCTCTGGCTAAGTGGTTAGAGAAAGTTACACTCCCTTCATGAAGTATGAATTTAGCTCCTTTTAGTGTTAATGCACATAGCTTCCTCCTTGACATCCAACTATTCCATAAGTCCAGGAATGGCTTTGTGTACCTCTAGAGGGAATTTACTCTGACCTGTCACTTTTTTTAAAAGAATTTGTGCATCCATTTTCTAACAGGCAGAATTAGAAGAATTTACTATCAGCAAAACTTTTATCCTGTGGTGCATTAGGAAGTAAGCTACAATAGACTTGTGATTAGCATAAAGTCATCACACAACTTTAAATTACTGAGAAGAAAAGCTGTACATTTTTGTTCACAGGTAGAGGCAACAACGGCTTCTCATTGCTGAAGACTCTTATTGGAGAAAGGTTATAACCTCCCAGTCTTCTGGGCTATTCATATTTTAACAGGAAAAGTTACCAACAAGAATGCTAGCCCTGGTAGTGATTCTGTGTTGTTCCTGTGGGCTATTGGTAAATATCACTAACAGTTATAAGGATTTAAACCATTTTCCAATTTCAGACTTAAAGCAGTACTTTATTTCACTTTCCTGAATGTGTACTGAACATCTTTACAATGGAAATTAAGCCTTGCCAAATAATTAAAAAGAAATTTGTTAACAAAAGTAGTGGACAAAAATCAAGAAAAAAATGGAAAATGTTGTCAAATGACATATTCAAAAAATCATTTGTGGCCAGCTGAATCTACACGATCAAAAGTTAGGGTAAGAATTTTTGTTCCAAATAAGCTGTTATACAAAACCAGGCATGAACAGAAAATTAGAATCACCAGGACTGTAATTACTCCTGTCTTTGGTCTATTCTGTCTGTCAAACCAGTGTTCACCTAAAATCTGAGGAGAGGTGAGCTTTGCATCATGCCCTGAAGACTGTCAAGTTGGAATTTCAGGGACTGAGATAGGAAAACATCCTGAATCACAGGTCTGTGATCATCCATGACTTACGAAAAGTCATATTTGAGTCAGAAAGTGTTAGGTCAAGCTGAGGACATTTACAGTGGGATATAAATGTTAGAGAGCAAGAAGCAGCCTGGCACAGCCAAGATGCAACTTCTCTAGATCAGTACCCACATCCTAAATTCCAGACAAAAAGCTGCTGTAGGGAGTTGTAGTAAGAATGGTGTTCAGCACTGACATCTGTGATCCAGAAAGAAAATACAGTATCATTAATGGTTTAAAACTAAGAATTGCAAAAAAAATAAATTGACAGAGGTATAAATATTGCTGAGGGCAAGAAATTTCTTAAGTTCAGTTCATTTAAGTAGAACAGTTTAAAACAGACAGAGGAAGGCTATTAAGAGATACAGGAATTGGGAATGTGGGCAGAGTTGGAGAAAGCAGTGAGTCTGAAGAAGGATTCAGATTCATGTTGAACAACTCAGCACTGTTGTGATAAAGTTCTCACTGCACTACTGTGTTATCCAGTGGTGTGGAAAGATTGAAAGAGTGAGTAGAAGCATGAAGGTCACTTATTATTTTATATGATATTAATGAGAACACTTCTGGGACATTGCATCAAATTCTATGTCCAAGTTTTAAAAGGATATTAAAGCATTAGGAAAGGTACTGAACAAAGCCACTAAACCATGATCTGAGAGTTAGGGAAATTTTCTTAAAGTAGGAGACTTTAAGAGCTCACTCTGCTTAGTTTATCAAAAAGAAGATTGAAAAATAACATGACTGAAGTGTTTAAATACCTCAAAGGGACAGAAAATGCTGGGCATTTATCTAAAGAACAAAGGCAGAAGAAAAATCAATGAGAGACAGACAAATTCAAATGGGAATTCAGGCACACAGTTTAATAATAAAGGTAACTTAACAGAAGATCAAACTGTACCAGCCAAGACAGTATAGCTTTCTGGAAGAAACAATTTAGCAAAATATAAGGTATTGTGTTTCATATATGGCCAGTTTGGTGAAAAGGAATGACCTATGATATATAGAAAAGCAGGCAAATTCAGAGTAGACATTACAAATCTCATGCAGAAATCTTCAGATTGCCAAAACACACTTTATGGACTTGAAGAGCTTAAGGAAAGGAAGCAATGAGCATAGTTCAAAGTGGAAAACTGTGTCTTCTCAGGGTCCTTCTAAGCTGGGGTTGGGTTGCAGGCTTGCAGTTGCCTGTGCTGTAACCTGTAATCTGGGTTGCAGGTTGCATGTGGTAATGTAGGCTGATTTTGCTCAATTCCTTTCACAGCTGGGTATTTGACTTACCCAGCAGTTGTATGAGCATCAGCTCCTTACACAGTATGGAATTAAGCTCCAGAATGGAAACTGCACTTGAGCTGCCCATAAACTACAGGCAGCTTAAAAAATCAGAGATTGACCACTACTAGGAAAAAAATGAGCTAATGTTCTATCTATAACATGCACCTGCAAAGAGGAAAGGATTTTAAGCTAAATGATAAAATTTTCATGAAAGCAAATAGATATGAAGAGGCCAGGGTAAATTTAGATCATAAATTAAAAGGCTTTCAACCACTGAAACATTTCAGTTCAGAATAGTTTAGCACTTTGAGTAGAGATAGAAAAGCCCTGTGTGTTTGAAGACAGAGGTAGATAAGGATATTAGGACGCTGTGACATGTATGACTGTGATTGCAGGTGATGGGACTCAGTTCTAACCCCTCTGCTGAGGTTATGTTTACATTATTATTGATTCTTTTACGCATTTAAAATAATTACTACTACAGAACTTTGAAAAAATATATAGTTAACAGAGCTATGCAGCCAGAGCACTAACATCTACAGAATTTAAATGGGAGATCTCATCTAGCAGCTGGCAATTTAGACAGCAAGAGAAAGCACAGATCATGAATCTGTGCTCCTGAAATGTCTATTTAAAGTAGGTATGTTTGTGAGAGAAAACCTTACTCTCTTCCCTTCCTCCAAAAGAAAATGATGAGAAAAACTCTTCAAAAGGAATTTCACAATCTCCACAAATGTTTTTTCCTCTAAAACATTTAAAGCTACAATGCTAAAGCTTTCCCATGTTTTTCTGAAGAACCACTGTATTCCTACTCATAAGCTGTCTCTTTTCTATCTGCTCCATACTTCTGCACATTTTTACCAAAGCACAAATAGAGGAAAGGAACATTACAAAAGAAAGTGCTTTATATATGCTTTATTTTAAAAGACATTTTTTCAAAAGTAATTTCAATCATACTGCCTTTGAGACTTTTGTATCATTTGTGTGCTACAGAAAGTACTGTTTTTCACTGATTTCTCCTCTCTTTTTAAAACTTTTCATCTTTAAGGTGGGTTCTTAAAAATCACTTTCAATGTGTTGTTTCAGTCTTAAAACAATACCTACTTATTTGCAAATATTGAAGAAAAGAAGTAATGGGCTACTGTCCACATTCGTATAAGCAAGGTTGTAGCCCTCCAGAAGAGCTTAGTAAGAGTAGTATAGACAAAAGGTGAAGGAAGAAATTACATTTTACACCATGTACTGACTCTTTCCAGTTTGTTGCTGCTACAGGTGGATGACAGAGATAAAGAAAGAGTATGGTGTGCTGTAATGATACCTTCCACTGGAGACTTCCCAGAGAGAAGTTTCCAAGACCAAGTTAGAGCAGTCCTCTAATTTATCTAACTTATTCTGAGAGTAGTCTCCAGAGTATCACTAACTTACTTCTGAATATAATTGATACAAATTATCTCTTAATTAGATGGTATGTTCATTTTCTTCCTTCCATAGTTAAACTACCAATGTATTTTAACTTGAAAATCTTATATTAACACTAAGTTACTGTTGTATTTGGCTTGCTGATTTTTCTCATCTGCTCATAAATTATTTCTTTTGTCTCAAACACAATCCATCTTAGCTATTCAGAGAGGTAGCAGTTTTGTATTTCACCTTACAATACATACTACAGAGCTTTTATATGATGCTTTGCATGCATTACGATGGTCCAATAGCTCTTTCATTTCATTTCATCATTTAACTTATCCTCTAAGACTGCAAGCGTGGCCAAACCCCTGGAGCAACTGGATCTTGTGTTTGTGGTCCATTCTCTCCAGCCGATGTTTGAATGTTTTTAATGCACTTTTTACATTAAAAAGCTTTGCAGAGAAACTCAAGGAAATTAATTACACACTCATAAGGAAAGCTAAAACTGCAGCCAGCCAATATGCACTCAACAGCATCTCACAAACAACAATACATGAAAGCATTTCAGTAAATTAATCTGAATTGCTACTTATTCACTGGTTCACCAATAATGGTTGGGTAAATTAATCTCATGACTACTTCCCTTGATTCTGTAACTGTAAGTTATGGTGATAGAATTCATCAATATTAAAACAAAAATTAGTCAGTATAACCCTGTAATTAACAAGGTTTGCTGAAATGAAATAATCCTCAAATAGGTGGTGTCTGATAATTGCACTTTGAAAACTGTGGCAATAAGATTTTGTGGTATGAAGACAGTATTTAAACCCTATTCTGTGCAATATAGATCTCTTAACAAAATGTATTTAGTACGATTAATGGGAAAAATGAACATGATGTTTGAAGAGGTCAGAAGCATGGGATTTTTTTTTTGTAAAGGGAGTGTCTCTAATTATCTGATCTATTAATTGAAGTACAAAAAGAACTAAAAAGATCAGAGTTTATAGTATGTAGAATTTGCTCACATTATTCCAAGAGTGAACATAAACCTGACAAAAACACCTTTTTGACAGATGAATGTTCCAGAATGTGACAGCTTAAACAAAAAAACAGCAAATGTTAACAAGAATGACCACTGAAAGCCTCAAGCCCATTCAGATGAAAGTGTTTTCCATGTTTCAACAAATATAATAAATCCTGCTCTTTCAGAAAGGTGAAAACCGCTTTCAATTTCAGGAAAAAATAAATCAATGTAAAGAATAAACAATACTAAGTTGTTTGATTTTTGCGGATAAAGCTGTTTCCTAAAGTTTTTCCAAAATTTTGCAGTTTGTCATTAAAATGCATTTGTTCAGTCAAGTAGCATGACACAGATGTTCTTCTGAGGTGTGATGTTTTTAAACTGGCTACCCGAGATAGCTGTGTCAGAGGAGAAATTAAATTCTCTATTTTTTATTTCAATAAACAATTTTGACTTTTGAAAGCCTTGCAAATGAGGCAAATATTGTGGACTGGGAGCTCAGAAGGGGGGACACATGTTTAAAGCAAATAGTTTTAAAAATTGCAATAAAATTTTAAGGCAATCTCTTCACTCTACTGAAAATTAAAATCCTTCACATAAAACAGAGGATAAATAGACTTCTCTTATTGGAGTCCGTTCATCAGCAGTATTGATTCATGAGAAGCCAGGGCTAATCTGGAAAGCCAGGAGCTGTGTCAGAGGATCACAGCTGCATGGATCCAGTCCTGAAAGTGACATACAGAATCAGCTGTCACTGCTGTCCCATTTTAGCTCACACAGAAAGAGTTTCTTCTGAGGAGCAAAACAAGACTCAAGATTCAGCTTCTTCTCTGATTTATCTTTCCGAAGACTCAATCTCTTCACATTATCTACATTGTGAACCCAGGGTAACTGAACTCCTAGTTTAGATGCCTGAATTACATAATTTTACCTTCTTCTACAGTTCAGGTTAATGCAAGGAGATAATTTTCTTCCAACTCCTTTCTATTCCAGCACGAAAATAATTCTGCTTGAGCTTTATTGGTGAATAAATTAATTTCATTATGAGGGACCAAATAGAACAAAAAAAAAAGAAAAGTGAGTTTCCAATGGTGAAAGAGTAGTGGAAGAGTGATGTACTACACCCAAAGAGATTAAATGAAGGAGAAAGAATTGTTTCCAATGTCTCAAAAAGGACTGAGATTACAAATGCTTCTCCTATTATTTCTGTTAAAACTGACAATAATGTGTTGCTTGCTAATTAAAGATGAATTTTTTTTATTTGTTGCAGGTCATGAAGTTGTTAGTTCCTAATGCAATGAAAATGCAGATTTTCATATCCTACAATGTTTTAGCTAATAATTTTATCAGATCAGAGAGAAGCACAGAACTCTTAACTCACATTTGCCAGAGAAAAGGCTGTCACTTCAACTAACAGGAGCAGAAGCATTGTATCACCAGTATTTTAAAGAGGTATTTTCTAAGAAAAGTCTTCAGGAGAATTTTAAATATTTTCTGCCACAGGTTATATTTTCCACTGATTTTTCACAGTTTTAGATTTTTCTAGTTGCTCTTTTATCCTCTTATTTTGAATAAGTTCAAATGGTCAGATTAATTTTTTGATATAATCCTGCAGAGATAAGTAGAGTTACATCCGGACACATTTTCAGCCAAAGTAACAATTTTTATGTGAAACAAACAATAAATTTCCATTTTAAGATCACTAATTATCCATTCTTTGTTGTTTTAGTGATTCAGTTAGAAATGAAAACTACGTGAAAAATACATGGGATTGCATTTCAGTGAAACTATTAAAAAAGTCTTTTCTTTCAGACTTGGAAAAATTTCATTTTTCTGTTTCAGTGACTGAAGTAACATTGCATTTTAGTGTTCTTTTTAGGTTAGGCAATGGTTACAAGCATTTTGTTATGATGTTCCTGATACCTTTATGGTGTCATATTTTTTTTCCCTTTTCTTAATACAGTTGAGAATTCCTCCAGCCCTACAGTCTTCCTCCAGTCCTGTTTGTCACGGAAATAAAATGGTATAATGTTTATAGCTTATTTACTTTATGTACTATAGTTTAAAAAAGCTTTGGATTGCTGTGGAGTGTTTCAGCTTTTCTTAACAGAGAATAAAAATACAGAACAATGGGGTTTTAATTATTCTGATTGTCACTCTGACCTGATCACCATTCTACAGGTCAGAGGGCTTTATATTCTAGATGATGCTAAATTTGTATATACTTATTTTTGTTTGTGACTCAGTGCACATATATAAGCACAATGCTTTACTACACCCTCCCGCCTCCCCTCGCCCCTTTGGAAAAAAAAATTTATCCCTTAGGGTAAAGGAATAAAAATAATTTGTCAGCAGTCTTCATAATCCTATGGGCATGGCTTTCTAGCTTAATTAAGGTATGGATTCAACTGGATTCAATAAACCACAGGCTGTCCCTCTAATTTTAATTTGTTTAAGACAAGTTTGTTGCCAATTACAGCCATGCAGCATGTGAATTTTCTTGAGATTTTTTTATGAATTGTGACTCTAATCTGCGTATTTGTTCATTGTTTTCCCAGAAGCACCTACTTCCTTAGTAGTCTTTTGTACCTGTTGTATACCTTATTTTTATAAATGTTCTAAACTCAGGTCTTACTTTCTTGCTGTTTCTTAATTTACTCAACCTACATTTTTGGAGAAAAAGCTAACTCAAACAGCTATACAAGGAGCAGAGAATGTATCAAATATTCAAATTCTGGCAAATCTCTCACTCTTCCAAAGATCTACTGCATGGGTTAAGTTTTTGAACTAACTTTGAATTAAAGATAACTCAGATTTTCCCAAAATTCAATTAACTGTTTGGGTGGGTTTTTTTTAAGACAGAAAATACTTGGCTAAAATGAACAGAATATCTTTGAAAATAGAAACTGTAAATCACTAATTTATAGCAATCCGAACTTGCAATACTATTAACTGAATAATGGAGAAAAGATATTGGAGTAATGGATAGATTGCAAAATGACCAAGTAAAATAATTTCAGAATATTATCTTTTATAACACCAGATATCCTTCTATAAAGGCTTCTCAGAGCCGAACAATTACATTTATTTCTGTGATTAATGAATGATTCCTCTAACCAGCTGAACTTGTGCAGGAACTGACTGGTGTCTTTCACCACCGTAATGAATAGTAATTCAACTGATGTCAATGAGGCCGCACTAGATTGAAAAGAGAATTAATTAAAACAAGACTTTTGCCTGGCTAAAACTGCAAATTATTGTTTTCCAAGGCAAAACAGAAATTCTGAAAACAGAATTCTACAGATTATAGCTGCTTGGTTGATCGTGTATGTTGAATGCATCCCCAAATGTCCTTTAAATTGTAAAGCTGCATATTACTGTGTTTTCTAGTTCTAATTCACTGGATAGATTTTTTTTACTATTGTTGTGGCATTGCCCCATCAGCTTACTTTGCATCCACTAGGTTGCTGTACTCTCACTCAATATAAACAGGACAGTGTCCACTGAAGTGTGCAACTGTAGAAAAGATATATTTATCTTAATCATAATTAATGACCATTTAGAATGTCATAAGTCTTCTGTTCCTCTTTTGCCTGGTTTTGCTTTAAAAATCCACTTTTATGAGTTGAAAACCATAACTGAAACTGAAACTTGGCATTCTTTGATGTTTCTTTTCAAACAATTATTTTACTATTTGTAAAAATCTTCATAGAAAATCTTATAACAGAATGAAATGGTTGACGTTTATCAAAACTGGATAAAAATTTGATTTTGAATTAAAACCCCAGGGTCTGTGAAGACTGAAGCACAATTCAATTAAACACTATTCCATTTGCCTTAGGGAAGCTCTGCTTGTACCAGTACAACAATGTTGTCCTGTATCTTCAGTGAGCCTGTCAGATGGCTCTTAAGAAGATGAGAGTTTTTCCCCCAAATAAGTTTGATGAGGTATGAGTTCAGTTAGAGAAAAGCTGAATATAGCCTGAAGAGTCACGCATCTTAAAATAAAGTATTTCAACAAGCAGGACTACAGCCCAGACAAGTCAAAACTTATCAGTAAGTAGAACTCAGTGCTATATAAAGTTCTTGCCCAAAACACTTCTCATGAAATTGTTTATTTTGATTAGTCAGCTAATTAAAGTGTAGATACTGTGTTATTACTATTGATTAAGAATTTTCAATTAAGGCAATATTTCTAGTTGAAAAAATACTGATTTCTTGAAATAGAGTTTTACAGAAACATATCTGTTTCAATGTTTTTTTAATGAAATGCTGGCAGGCTTGGGTGGACTATTGTCCAGTGTCCTTTCTGTTCTGTCAGCCACAATTAGTTTCCTAATGTTGGAGGGAACTGCAGGTGAGGTCATGGGTTCTAATTTTCAAAAATTTCTCTGAACATCTCCCCCACAGAATTGACAGTGATTTTTTTTCCTGCTTTGCGCAACTTGAACTTCCTTCTATGCATTAAAAAAGCAACAAAATCTTTTCAGAGCTTTGGAATTTTCTGTGAGCAGGAATGGTGATGTTCAACCAGCTGTGTTAATTTACATGTGATACATGGATTAAGTAATTTTTTCCTTTTTATGAATTCTATCCAGAATCAACACTATAATAATTCAGTATAAGACTTTCTTTAAGCAACAACAGGGCTGAGCTTCAGGGTGATGATAAGAGTGGCAGGATTCATGCCACATAATGACAGAACCCAGTGTTCCTAATGCATGCACTGAAGCATATTCCTTACTGAATAAGTCAAAGAAAATAATGTGAAGGTTAAAAAACAGTGCTGCTAGCCTTTCATATTTCCAAAAAAATTATTGTGGTCCACTACACGCATTCTCTTTCACACACAGAAAGTGGTGTTTAAACTTCCCCTCAGATACACATTTTGTCTTTGCTATACTAGTCTTGCTTATGTCAGCACCCCCTTCATTATCATCTGAGTCATCTAAGCTTCGTATAAACAAATGGAAATATGCTGGGCGAAGGAAAGATCATGACATGCACCAATCCCCCGCCACCCCCTGCAGAACCTGCATGGGCTGGGCCGGGGGCTTCATGGGGTCCAGGTAGAGCACCCCCTCCCCTCCCCTTCCCTGGGCGATTGTGGAGACTTTGAGGAGCCCCCCAAACAGTGTTCCAGTCTTTATTATGTGCAAAACACTTCATCTCCTGAAGGAGTCATCACTGTTAAAGAGGATGAAAAAGGGCATTCTGTTAACCATTACTTAGGGAATCTGAACAAGTGCATTTGTGCTCACATTTTGATTACAGAGGAAGATTTGAGTACTTTTACTTCCAAAGATCTGTGTACAGGAACAATAAAAACAGGTAAAGATATAGGTATATTCGTAGAGTTCATTTGCACAGTGTTAGAATTTTGGGATAAGTTTTGGAGATTTTAATTTTAATGCATATATGGAGAAACTGCTTGCAAATAGCACTTTTAATTCCAGTTCTCTACTGTATGGTACTTTTTGTAACCAGGGATTACTGTCTCAAGAGGGTGCATTTCATATTCACTTTGTGTAGTAAAAAATTGCAATATTGTTCAAAACAACTGAGTATCCAATCTTTAGCGTGCAAGAACTAAAGGAAAACAGAAGATAGTTTATTTTACTTTATCTCTTGCAAATTGAGAGTTAAAGCAAACTCTGATAAATCTGCTTCCTTTTTTTTAGAAAAAATAAAAGTAAGTTTGCATAAAGCATTCTTTCTGATAGAATAAAGCAATGAAAAAACCCACTATGGATTTCAAAAAAAGTCTTTTATGGGATGTAGTCCAGATGTAATGCTGATATCTGCCCACTTTGATTTTAGTTCTAATACTGCTGAGTCAATGGTAAAGGATCTGACCCGATAGCATCAGGGAAAACATTGCTCAGATGTGCATCCCTTCATGGAGGCATTATATAGATGCTTAGGCACAGAATTAACATTTAGATTAGAATACTGTAGTTAGTCATAATTTAGCTGTGTGAAGTCAGTGCTTTAGTCATGATTGATTTCAAAATTTTTATTTTTATTTTTCCCATCAAAAAAATGAAAAGTTTTACCCTACTTTTGCCAGCAAGTTACCACTTTGTGACATTTATTTTATTTATCTAGTAGGGCACCCTTAGCCAGCGGATACTTTGCTCACAAAACTGGAAGTTTAGTTGGTCCCTGCAGATGAATATATCTTAGCCTACATATGCCCAGAGCATGGATGCCCCTGTGCATTACTGAATCTAACAGATGACAGTGCAGTTTTGAAAACTTTATGAAATGAAAGCCTTAGCAGGACAAGAACTCAGGATCTTTTTAATAAACAAGTCCCACTGTATCCCAGAACATTATAAACCAGCTTTTCACAAAAAAAGTCCCTAAGCTCTGCAGTCACCTACTAAGATGTAAAGTAATAATAATTTTAAAAAAACCTGAAGAACTGTGCTGGTATAACTGTATTTACTAGGCATTTCTGCTGAGTGGTTAGTTGTGAAATTAAAGTTAATTAAAGGTAATTTTTGGTAAAAATTATACAAATTTCTAAGCAGCCAATTTTATAGAAAGTCATCTTAGAAATGATATATTATTGTACTTATGGGTCCTCAGAGATGCTATTTAGGGTTAAATTAGGCTCATATTTTACCTTTACCTTTCAAAATTCTGAAAGGTAGAAAAATGTATTTTACAAGAAACTGGAGATAAATTCTAGACATAGTGGACTCTTATGCAAACTGTACATAGTATTTGAAGCCTTGGGCAATGGTGAGATGGGTAGCATGTTCCAATATTATATTTTTTTCTATCAAAGGTATTTTTATATATATTTTATATCAAAGATGGAATGCAATGAAGGGCAAAATATTAAGACAGTAGGTTATGTAGTTATAACTGCAGCTTGAATTTTAATCAGGAAGAGGAGAAAATGAGTTTGCTTTTTTAAATGTCATAGGTCTACTGATTTTGCTTATGATACCCTTCCTAAATTAGTTTTAGCTGTAACAGTCACGTACAAGTTAATAGAAATTAACTCAATCTCACAGTCTGAGATAATTGAGTACTCCTGTGTTTGCTTTCTACTCACTTCATTGTTTCACTGAAACAGTCTCAGGATAATCTGCTGGCTTGCTTTTTCCTATAGCCATTGATTTGTATTAGACAGTAGCCCCACTATTTGTGCAGCTCCATTATTTCAACAGCCCCATCAGTGACCACATGATTATCTCAGGTCAGAGTCTTCTTGAAGTTTTCTACATTTTCTGTGGTCTCAAACTGTTTCCCTTGGAAACTACATTTCGCTAATGTTTCATGTCACCAAATAGAAACTTGAGTAATAACAATATTGAAGAGTTCTGATCTTCCTTAGGGAAGTTCCCACCTGGAAATAGTCCTGACTCTCCCCACAGTCCCTGCTCATTTTGTACATCTGTGGTAGGTCTACAGGAATAACAGGGTGGTATGTGGTATAGGAAAATTATATAGGAAGTGTTCATTATGTAGAAAGTCCACTGCAATGTAGACCAAGTATTATTACCCTGTCTGCTGTTGAATAAGGTTGGAGTAATTCATTACAGCTGACTGGAAGAGTAATAACAAAATGCATTCTTTTATACTTTTATAACCATATGCTGTCTATTTTTGTACTTTTTTCCTTCATTCTTTCTTTTTACTGTCACTACTTAGCATTTGTATTGACACAGCATCTAAAGACATCAGTCAGGAAAGATCATATTGTTTCAGAAGCCATAAAAAATAATGGATTATAGTCCCTGCTAGAAAAAAGTACAGTCTCAAAGATTCTCGCCTTCTTTTCTCTTGACATTACTGTGCAGACAGTTCTGCTTCATGATGCTCTTCTAATTCTTCTGCTTTGGTCCTGCATTCTTGTTACACATAGTTTCTAGCTGTGTCTTTTCCTGTTCTCTGAAATGTTCCCTTTCTGCTGGTAGTTGATATCCTCAAAAAGGTGGCTTTTACTCCATCAGTTCACAGGGCCTACATATCAGTGAAAGTAAAGCTACTCCTTTTTAGTTCCCATCTCCTTTTACTGATTCTTCCAATAAACATCATGAAGATTAGTAGAAAAAGCAATAAAAAGGAGAAGATGCAACACCACACAGAGGGGCTCTTCATTGTTCATTACTTGAGAAAAGCTGATTTGCAGGAATAATTCCCTATAGGTATTATTACATAATACTCGGTAAGGTCATTTGAAGCTTGTATTCTAAATCTGTTAAAATAAGAAACTCTAATCTTATAAAAATTTTCATTTTCTCTAATTGTCATGATTCCTAGGATATCTGGACAAGACTAATCTGATAGAGGAGCCACTACCTTTTTCATCATATAGAAGCACAGCACTTATCTCACAATATTGCTTGCTTTCAGTTGTTAGCATCAGTCGGCTAGGAATGAATTAGGAGAGGTTGAAAAGTAAGAAAATGACATGGGCATGGTAAGAATTGAAAGATTCATGTTTTTAATTGAAGTTTCCATGTTATTTATTTTTCTTACAGTTTATAACATTATAAACTCAAAAATCTACAAATAATTCTTTCTCAAAATTATAAACATGGTAGTTGCACAAATAATTGTTCTTTATAGAAATAAAGAATGGATAGTAAAAGTTCTGATCAAATTCATACTCATGACAAAATTCCTATTTGGTTCAAAGGGATTTCAGTGTTTTCACTGGTATAGTTGAAATATAAGAGAATTTGAATCATGTATTCTTTGTCACAAAACCCCCCACTTCCTTTTTGTCTGAGTTTTGGAAAGTACAATGAATGCCTGCCTATGGGTACATCCTGCAAGGGAACCCCGACGCTGTCCTCCTAACATTTTTTTAAGGACCCTGAGCACATTTCCTTCATCCCAGGGGTTTGGCTACCTGGACTTAGTGCCATCTCTGATAATGCAGCAGCCCAGCTTTGAAGCAGAGCTGTTTGATAAAAAGCTGTAGAAGCCTTGGCAGGGGTTCACCCACCCCTCTTCTCTCAGGAGCTGTTTTTTTTCTTTCTTTCTTTGTTAATTTCTTTTTTCTTTTTTCCTTTTTTTTTTTTTTTCTCCCTCAGGAGTGCTGGGGAGATGCTCTTGGTCTCTGTGCGAGCTACTGTGCAAGTATACCTTTACCCAGCCTTGTACGTTCCTAATTCTGACCCTGAGCCTGATCTGCTGACCTGACCTTTTGCCTTGACCTTGGACCTGCCTCATCACTACCAACCTGGCCTGTCAATCTGAACTGTTGTTTGGACTGGATCTGCTCTGCTCCTGCACAGGTGCTCTGCAACTGCAAACTTTGTTGGTAGGATCCCGCTCCTGCCTGCCTTGCTGTGAGTCTGAACTCCCAGCTCACCCTCCCTTCCCTTGCTGCTCCCTGACACATACCAAATCTTTTTCATTAGGACCTGGAGTCTGTCGACTGATTTATCCCACAGTAACAATCTTTTCAAATTGAGTCTGGGCTGCTGAGGAAAGGTACTGTGCTTCAGTGCTCTCATCTTGAATTACTACATTTTCTTTCACACACTATTTTATTCACATCCTGATTTTAACAGACACTTTTACTTCTTGAATAGTATTGTAGGTATAATTCTTATTAATAAGCTACTGAAGTCTCATTAGAACATCTGAAAATCTTTATTTTCAAAGATGTTTTTGATGATATGTCTGAGTTAATATTTTCTAGCTGTTTTTTTTTTTCTCTTTCATTATTTGGAGGAACTAATGCTGGCTTAAAGGATATTGACTTCTGCTTCTTAAAGCTATTCATCTGAAATCAATTTGCAATACAATGCAAGAATAATTTCAAAGTCAGTTAACTGTAAGCTCGGGCATGCCCCAGAGTTAGGTTGCTTGGAGGTTTTTTCCACAAGAATCTGGTCTCTACGTGCAATTAGCTGTCTCTGTGATACTGTTTCCTTCAATATAAGGACAATGGGGTAGTGAATAGAACAAGGAAAGAGTCAATAACCTAATCGTAGCATGATTCTTGTCTATGCTAATATGGATAACTAAAGAAGTATCATATAGGGAGAATCTATTTTGCATTTCCACAGTGCCACCTGCCTTTTCACCCTGTGCTTTCCCCATACACACATCTACATATAAAATACCTATACTATACTCTTTAAGGAGAAAGCAGAGTGCCTGGCAAGTCCCTGACAGTGTAGTTCTAATAGACCTGTGTTGGTGCCCATGCAAGTTCGAGAGCTGTCATAAAACTGTTTGAATCAGAAATATGGTCTTCGTGTTGATTCTACAAATATGATCTTGCTTTCAGCCTGACCTCTTGGGATCCAGACAAATCCAGAGGAATTTCGGTTAACAGTATTACTTTAATGAAAACTCAGAGGAATACTCAGTCTTAGAGATTATTGTAATTTCAAACCATATCTTAGAAGTGTTTATTTTCCTCCTTTGGTAGTGATTTACAGTTATTTTTAGGCTCCATTACATTATTTTCCCTAGCTTTTACCCTCATTTTTACACCTCTACCCTCTTCTTAATATCACACTGGGGCTTGGCCTGGCAGTCATTAATAAATAATAATTTTTTATTTTAGGTCTGATTATAGCTTTTCTCCCAGTCCTTAAATATATCACTGAAAACATAATAGAGTGCTATGTGGTTAAACCCTTGTTTTTCATGTCTAAAATCTATTAATATATTACCAACAAGTATGTTATTAATCTAAGACATAGTAGTACAAACATGCACAATATTATGAAAGACTATTAACAACATTTTAGTCTCTCTACAATGTCTTTCAGAGATCAAATTAATAATTAGATCCTACTACAATCTATATACATCTTGTTTCAGTCATTTCCATTCGAAGAGACTTTAGCTGAGGGATGAAAAATTATATTGAAAAAAAAAAATCAGGTGCAGTTTCCTCTTATGAAGCATGCCAATCCAGCGACTTTGCTCATTAAAGTAACAAACCTGTAACTTTATACTGAAAAAAACCCTTTCTGTTTTCATTTGATCTGTACTGAAAATAAAACTAAATGTCTATCTTCACAGGCATATAATTTAAACAATCACTTTAAACAGCCTCAGGGCTGTTGGACAAGAATTGAAGGTTCTTCCTGTTAGGTTCATTCAGTCTTCTCACACAGCCTTGAGTGCTTGTTAATAAAGAGCAGAAAAGTTTTAATGTTGCACAATGTAAGAGAACATACATTATTTTTTTCCATAACGTCTGAGCAAGTGAAGCACTTAAGGTTTGGTTGTTCCTAGAAATTCATGGCACATCCATCTTCTCACTGAGGGTGTTTGATACATGCTAAGGATAGAGTCTGTGTGTCTTACACAGAGTGGAAGCAGCGTCCTCCTGTTCCCTGTTCCCTTTGCTCTAATGTAAATAATTTCACAAGGCTTAAGTTGGAAAAGAACTAGAATTAATGGCTCCAGGAAGATTGGGAATTTTACAGGTTTTAATCTTTTAACTTTTTTTTTTTTTTAACACTTTTTCCATTTTAAAGCACAGAGAGAACTCCTCTGTGTCTTGAACTGACTCCGGTTTCTCGGGTATTATTGCTAGACATAAAGTCACCAGCAGTGTCTATATTGAGATACATATCAAAGTTATACATAGATTCTGAGCAGCTTTCTGAAGTCTTTCTCAGACTATATACTCCTTGTGCACAGTAACCATGTTCATTGTCATAAAATGACAATTTAAGAGCAGAAAGCTATTGCAATACAACAGTTATTTGGAGACTGAACAGAATAGTTTGAATTTATGCAAAATAAGATGCCTGTATAGATTTTGAAACAATTAAATGTTAGTCCAGAATTATGTGATGCAAAATAGACGTATGCTTTCCAAAACTGACTTTTTCACTTCCCCCCCCCCTTGGATTATAATAGGTGTTTTTATATCATTAAAATAAAGGATGAATCACTCAACAGTAGGGTGGCATTTAAATAATATGCAGAGGAAAAATAAGTTCTATAAGTACATTGAAATAGAATAATAACAGCACAGTACTGCTTGTATTGCCTACACTACACAGGGGTTTGGTCATCTACTCTGAACATTAAATACTCAACGCAACTGGAAAATTTAAGCTGTAATATATGTGCATCTACTCTTTCTTCCCAGTGTCAATTAATCCCATACCATGTGACCCAGTTTCTCAAAATCTCTTTCTTTTGGCACAATTACAATAAAACCACATTATAAACTATTTATGTTACATATGTTGATATGAAACAGGTCATTAAGCTAACTTCAAAAAGGAAAGATTTGCTATGAACCTGGGAGCACCTGTGAAGCGTGCCATCACTGTGGGGCACTGCACGCTACCGTTTTAACTTTGTGGTTATAAATCCCTTGCATGTATAATTCCCAAACTCTCTCTGGAGAACCACTTTTCAAATTTAAGTTTCCTTTTTTTATCTTTGTCAAGTAACAATGGGAATCTTCAAACAGTCTGGCACTGTCATGTTATATGCCATAGTCTGTTTATTGTGATATGGAGCTAGAATGTTTGTTGCTAACAAGCATGGCTAACTCTGCATCACCAGTGAATACATGATGACATTGAAGTCTGCTTCTTTAGATGTCTGATTCTTCTTTTTAAGTTTTGCCTCACCTTTAAATGGAGGACTCAAGTTTATTTTACCCTGTTAACACCACGCTTCCAGAGCTATGTATTAAAAGGATGCTTGCATTGATATCATAACATTACTTTAGCTAGGAAAAGTGTGCCGGGCAGAAAGTAGAAAAAGCCGTATGAACCTCAGTCTTCTACTCAGGTCATAATCGATGGATATGTTGCTGTCTTTCATAGTACAAATCCTAGACTGCCGGTGGTACAACAAATGCTTTCCCTCTTGAGGGCAATTCTGTAGACCATATCCTCTGTTCACCCAGCTATCATTTTTCTGTTTCTGTATAAGACTTCTCAGACCTAACGTAATCCCCAATTTTCCTTTTACTGAAAAGAACTGACAGTAATAAATAAGTCCATATATTCCCAACTCAGACCATCTTCTGTAACTTTTATGTATAGACACTTTGCACCTGAAGAATTTTCAAGATCACTAATGTTAGAATTCCTGCTAAAAACAGTGATAAAATTCACAGATCAAACAGGGAAACCCTACCTGTGAACAGCTGAAGGGAATGCACAGCCTTCAGCATGCAAAACGCAAAATCAAATTCGAGGCAATGCAAAGTTACAAAGCCATTCGTGAAGCGCGGACCCCACGCATATAGTTTCCGTGCCCGGAGTCTGGCTGCCGAAGGCAGCCGGGCGTTAGCGGTGAGGCAAGGCAGTGACCGCGGCGACTCTCCGCGCGAGTCCCAGGCATTTCAGCCGCCCGAGAAAACCGGCGGGGGAACCTTTGCTTCCCCAAAGAAAAACAACTCACCTGAGCAGTACCGCGGCTTCCCACAGACAAAATCCCGAGACAGCCGCGCGGAGGTACCGAATCCGGGCCATGCTGCTCGGGGGCGCCGCGGCGCCCTGGAGCGGTCGTGTCCGAGCCATCGGCGGGGCTCCGCGGCGCGGCGCGGCGCGGCGCGGCACGGCTCGGCTCGGCTCGGCGCGACTCGACTCGGCTCGGCGCGGCTCGGCGCGGCTCGACTCGGCTCGGCGCGGCTCCCCGCGGGCGGGCGGCGCCCCAGCACCCTGGAGAGCTCCGGCGGCTCCGCGCCCGCCGCCCGCCTAGTGCCCGGCGGCGCCCCGCGCCCTCCCGCCGGGCCCCGCCGCGCCGGGCCCGCCGCTCCGCATCGCAGCCGAGCGGGAGCCTAATCTCAGCCGCGGCGGCGGCGCCCAGCCGCGGCGGCGGCGGCGGGAGCCCACCTCTCCGCCCTCCTGCCCCCGGCTCCTGCCAGCAGCCGGCACCCCGCCGCCGCCGGCCGCAGCCCGGGCGCGGAGGGCGCCGCGGCCCCGGCGGCGGCGGGGCGGGCGGGGAGGCAGGGCGGGGGGCCGGCCCCGGCCGCCCCCAAAGTCCCCCCCGTCCCCCGTCCCCCGCCCCGCAGCGCGCTGCCGCCGCGGAGGCCGGCGGGGCGGGCCCGGGGCGGGCGGCGGCGAGGGGGCGCCCTGGAGCGGCTGCCCTGGAAGGGGAGCTGGCCCCGCCGGGGGCGCGGGGGAGGGCTCAGCCGGGGCTGGCGGTGGATGTTTGTGCTGAGAACGGCCCCGGCCGGAGTGAGTGCCTTCCCTCCTGCGGGAAGAGGGGCGGCGGGAGCGATGCCCGGGCAGGGCAGCTCTCGTCCGAGAGCTGGGGCGAGTTCACGGAAAACTTGGGTCTCGGAAAGGGCTGGGGAAGGAGGGGTGGGGGACTTACTCCGCTTTGTCGGTGGGGCTGGTGGGGCGCTTTTTCTTCGGAAACGGGGGGGGGAACCCCCACCTCTGTATTTCAGTCTATTCTTCTTCTTTGAAAGTAGAGTGCTGGTGGACACAGAAAAAGTCTATCCTGTTCTACTGCACTTTTTCGAAAAGGGAGATGATCTAGTGCCATAAGGCGGACTAGTAGGGAAATCCAAAGAGTTTGAAAGCTTGGCTGGGGAGGAGAGTGGAAGGGATTATGGGAAGGAGCAAGGGAAAGAGCATTGTAAAACGGAAACAGGAAAGTTATTCATGAGAAGAGGGAGGATCAGAGCATGAGTTTACAAGTACAGGTTACGGTAGGAAAGTGAGGTGACTACAGTTACTGTTAGAGAAACCAAACATTTCATGCAAGCCAGGACCTGCTTGCACTAGAAAAGGGTAAGGATTTATGAGTCAATAGTGAGAAATACTGCTTGAGAAATTCTTGTGGGAATCTGTACGGATTGTACATGAGATACAATGAAAGATATGTGAGGAAGGGCTATACTTGGAGAGGGACAGAAGAGGGAAATATGTCTGAGATTGTAGAGCAGGGATACTCTCTGTGAGCCTAAAAGGCAATGACCTTTGAATGCCTACATCGTGTCTGGGAGAGCCAATGGAAAGAGAAACCTGGGAACAGTTCAGGGACAGATCTCTGCATGTGTGAAATGTATCTGGCTGGGCACGTCCCTCTCTCAGTGTTCGCCTCAGTATAATCTGCTGGCTTGCTTTTTCCTATAGCCCCTAATTTGTGTTAGACAGGAGCCCCAGTACTTGTGCAGCTCCACTACTTGCGCAGCCCACATGATTATCTCAGGCCAGAGTCTTATTTAAACTATTAAAAAGCTATCAAAAGCTTAACTGTTGAAGAAGGAAGCAGATGTGGAAAAAGGCAAAAGTTCAGGAAGATTAGGCACACGAAGCAGGGTAAAAGAAACTGAAATTTGAGGGAAGTATAATAAACTCATTACAGAAAAGGGAAGACACAAAAAGAGTGAAATACAGAACAACTTTTTACACAGAAGAGGAAAAAAAAGAGATTAAAAGATACGTTGAGTATAGGAGATGCAGGAAAGAAATAAGAAACAGGGATTTTATGCATTCCTTATATCCAAGCATAGGGTGTGTGTTAGAAATAAGGTATTTCATTAGAAATCTTTAAAGAAATCACATGTTCCACCTCCAGGTATATTGTCTTTTTTGTTTAAAAGATATCCCACATGTAGATTTCACCTCCGTTCTTAACTTACATTTTCTGTTTTCACCATGTGCTTATACTTTTTTTATCTCTTCTTCAAGGTTGTTCCAGCAGATATCACTAAATAATAACACAAACCACACATTTTAGATCCAGTTTGGATTTCTTTGTTGATACTTATCAAGTGTATAGCTGAAGAATGTACTAGAATATCACTAACTAATTTCCTCTGTTCCCTGAACTTTTTTTTTATTATTAGTGGTTACATAAATTCAGGGACTCTTTGAATTCAGCTCTCCAATTTTCTAGGTCCACTGTGCAAAAAGTTTACCCTTTTGTTCTTGTTCTCCCCATACCCCTGGGTGGCAACAGTGATCATGAAAATAACCTCTTTAAACCCTTAACTGAAAACATAATAGCAAACAAACTAAAGAATTCCTCTATTCGCTCAAGGACAGTCTGTCAATGCAGGTGCTCTACAGAATCAGTATAGAGTACTTCCTTTGTATATTTAGAACAGTTGATTCTTATCTTTCACCTCAAAATAAGAATTTAGTGAGGCTGCTTCTCCAGGTGCTCTTTATCTTTGTGTGTTATGTACTTCAACAGTGAATTGGTCTAACGTGTCATTTATTTGCACTGAGGCAACTGCATTTTTCTTATGATGATATTTGTTAAAACTACCAGCACAAACTCTCCAGTTCTCCAATAGGAAAAGTTCTATTAATTATAAATATAGGCTATACTTTAGATATGCAGAGTTCAAACTTCTCAAAATCCCTGTGGGAAAACAGACGCTTGTGCGTTAAGTAGCAACTTTGCTGTTGCATTGTTTTGTTCTGCTAAATACGAACGTTGCTTTCAAGCTTTTGAAAATTTTCATATGGATAGTGTTGAATATTAAAATACTCTCTTCTGAGTGGATTCAAATAACTCGCGTTGATTTATGAGAAGATCCAGTTCAACAAAGTATTCAAGCACATGCTGTTGACTTCAGTGAGATTAGAAACATAGACGCATACTTAGTTTTTAATCACAAGCTTTGATAAAATATTCCCTAATTGTTTCAAGTGTTTTAATTCACTATTGTTTTAATTACCATCTTTTTATTCTTTCCATATCACTACTGGTAGACTTACCTGCGATTATACAAAGCTGAACACATGGCTACGTCCAATCTTTAGAAGATCTTTATGGTATCTCTTGATACTTCTGGTAGATGCAGTAAATTGAAAGGTGAAACTTGTTTGAACATCCATTTTAAAAACAGAATCCATAGAGTGTCACTGTGGTGTGAATCTGTCTCAAGTATTAATGTTGTTCATTTATCTATGCCTCATAAACCTGGATAACAACATCATAAAATATTGCTTATCATTCAAAACATGATAGCTGGCATGTGTATACCATATGCGTACAAAGCTGAGTGGTATAATTTACTTTCGGTAGTATTGGAGGTTAATTGAAGAATATTCTTTACAAATGCAAAACACTAGTATGTTAAAATGAAAAGTTTTCACCAAAATACATTAATGTCAATCTCTAATTCTGCCCATAACCAGCAGGCTGTATAGCTACCCTTTCTCTGATCCAGCCAGTATTTGGGTATATTTGAAAGTAAACCACTTGTATTTATGAGCTTGAGAGATGTTCACGAGGAGTAGCCTGGGACTCGAAAATGCTGTAAGGTTACTGGAAGGAGATGATACTAATGTGGATCATAACAGTAGATTACCTTTCTTTGTCCCCAAAATGGGGATACTTGAAAAGCTGTGTATTTGCACTCACAAAAGATAAGCATAGGTCAATTTTATAGAGTAGCTGACTTTAACAACGCACACAATTTATACAACTGAATGCAAGATCATGCAGCTACTCAACAGTGTTCATACAGAGAAGCCAATGTGCAGATACGGATCGAAGGATTACTGAATGTACTTTTTGGTGTGACAGAGTCCTTGTGGAATATTAAGACAAACTAATCATAGTGCTAGTCATGAGAAGTTGTTATTGTCATTTTAGTCTGCCCAATCCTGGAACATGTTATGGTTCGACATGTTTAAATTATCATTCTGTTAGAAGGCTGCTGACAAATTTGAAAGGTTTCTGAAAAGAGCTACAAGAACATTACAGTCTGGAATACTTTTCTAACATAAGATTAAAGTGGTTTAGCTTGTAAAAACCAGAAAGGTTTAGAGGTCTCTTTAGACACCTTCGTAATGGAAAAAAGATTGTGAAGTGAAGGTAATTTTTTCAATAAGTAGAGGTAGTAAATTAGCAAGACAGGAAGCTGATAAAAGATGAATTCAGAATAGAAAAAAAAATTCCTACTTTGAAGCAATTAAAAGATTAAAACAACTAAAGAGGGAGCAGAACTGATCACCGTTTAAAGTCTTTGAATGTAGGTCAGCTGTATGTTCTGGGTTTGATCCAGAAGCTGCTGGGTAAAATTTGATGAGCCTTGAGATTCAGAAGTTCAAAACAACGATAGCTCCAGTGTTAAAACATGTGAATCTATAAACCCACAGTGTTTTGTCATGATATATTCAGCTGCAAAGTTAAAGTTATTTACTTACTTAGAAAAGCAATAAATCGACCTTACAAACATTAGATTGGCTTCCAAGCTGACAGAGTTGAAAACCACATATATCTTAATGGTAAAGAATAAAGATCTCATGTATGTAGTCTTTACCACACTTGTATTGCCAGTTTGAACATTCCAGCATTTTAAGAGGGTGTTGTGATGGGATATGACATCACTGTAGTTTTAGATTCTGGTTTTACTGAGACATGTTTGATTATGTTAATTAATCTGGCTTTCTCAGTACACAGGATTCCCCAGGATGTAATTCATTCAAGTGTGAAACCCCAGAGGCTTTGACCTATTACTAAACACAAAACTACAAATAGAATAGATGTTTTTTGATAAACACAATCCTAAAATAGAAAGGCCAACCTTAAAATATAGGAGTAAAGTCACTAAAAAGAAAAATGTAGTTCAGTATACCTCAATAAGCAACAAATGGCTGAGCAACATATTTCAGTCTCTGAAAATAAAGTGGAGAGTCTGTATAAGAGCATTTGCCAGTTTTCTTTGTAAGAAATATAGGTGCTTACCACAAGGCCGTAACATAACATTCTTCAAAATGTATTACCTCAAAAGCAAGTCTTGGGTAACTAAAATAAATGGACTTTTTAGTCTGGTTTGCTTAACTGGTGGCCGTTGCATTTAGTTTCTGGATGTATGCAAAGAAATTGTTTCTAATTCATGGTTAATGAAATTAGCAGTCTTTTAGCAAACTGAGATATGACCAACAGATTGCACATGTTTTTCTTCAGATAATTTTTCTTCTCAAGCACCTTCTATCTGAAGCCTTACTTCTCCTAATTCAGATGGAGTTCCCCGGTTCCAGTGGCAACTGATGTTCTTCTATCCATCATGTTCTTTAGATCTGTGCTAAACTATATGAGAAGCTAATCATTGGGGAGGTTGGTTGTAGCAGTAGCAGAAATTAAAATGCAGGTAGGTGGTCTATATTTTACTCTCAGTGCTAGAGCTTATCCAATGTTAATGAGTGGTATATTGCAGAGTAATAACATATCACATGTACATATCAAGTGTATATACAACAGAATTTGGAAAATATATTGATAGAGGGAGAACAGATTGGAAACTTCAAGGAAAAACCCCACAGCCTTGTAAATAACCGGTATATTCATAAAAATAGCACCCTGAAATTGTCTAATATCCAAATATAACATTATTAAATATTAGTCATTATGTTTACAAAATGTGTGTGTATGTATTCACTTTAAATGAAGACAACAAAGCAAGGATATAAATACACTGTAAATTTGTACTTCATAAGTAGTAGTCATCACTGAAAAGAAGTGCTGAGGTGTAGCTGATATGTTTATATTCACTATAGTGTCTTGACAGCCTTGGAGCAAAATCTGGTCTTTTCTTTATGTGCTTATAAACAGAATTTCTGTCAGACAATGAGAGTCAATGGGAAGTTAGTATTTTCTCTATGTTTTACAAAAAAGAACAGAACAAACAGTCATCTAAAAAAGGGGCAGAAATGCCTGTGAACTGTTGTGCACAGAGTCCAATCAAAACCAGAAAGATTTTCAAACTAATTTCATTCTTTGTTATTAGCTCCATTTATTAATCAAGGCTTCAATCCGCTAAACACTGTGTAGCTCAAAGCAAGTGAGTTGTTCTGCTGGAGTCAGCGGCCCTGTGAATGTTTTGCTGGCTCGAGCCTCAAGGGAGACAGTTCCTGCTAGTTAGTGAGCGCTCCCCATTTTTTATTTAATTACTCCTTGTAATCATAGCAGAACAATGCTTAAGTATCCAGAGTAGTCTGCCATTTTTCCAGTGTGAAACTTTAAGTGTCTTCCATGTTTTGAATGTTATTTTTTTTTCTTTGCCCATGGGATAGTTTTGCATGCAAAAAATTAACTGAAAAGCAAATTGTACCTGTATAAATTAACTCCCATGGATTTTGATGCTAGAAATATGATTGCTTGCGTGTGTAAAACATAATATGGGTTGAGACTGTTTTAATGATACAGCTGAAAATGTGTGGGTCTTCTAATGAGTGGAATTATTACGAGGACATCTCAGTGTTTCATATTTTAGGCTGTACTGATGTTTGTGCTTAGAGGCAGGGGTTTAGATATGACATTTTTGTAATCTGCTGATGTTAGACTACCTTTGGAGTATTTTACATTAAAATACCCCCCCCCCCCCCCCCCCAATTTTCAGATAAGCCCTTCTCAGTGCCCACAAACAGATGCAGCAAAGTCATAGTGACAGCAGGTGTATGTGAAATAGAAGGAATCAAACCTGGGACCCCGAATTTTCTCATCCTGCCATACTTTACACCAGTTTTCTCATTCATCTTGGAGAGTATACAGATTTCACAGCATGTTCTGGAAGCTAACAAGCACAAGTATGAATTTAGGGAGAGAGTGTATATTAAAGATGTAGACCAAAGTGAAAATCTCCCACTAACTGTTCTGTCTCTCACTATCGTCTGTGCTCAGCTCCAATGTTTGTACTGACTGTACATGCTACATCTAGCATAAGGACAGAGAAAGGACATAAATCCATTAAGAAGATTATGAGCTATATAAACTGTCAATAACTCTTTGAATTCCTGTATGACTTAAATAACTTGCAGGGGATCCTTTATAATGATCTGGGAAGTGATTCCAAAATGTAAGACCTAGGGTAGCCTAGTTTGGTAGCTGGCTGTTACTTTATAAACACTGCTACTCAAAACTGGTTTTCAGAGTTGTGACTGAAAACCAAACTATTTTTGTCCACTTTTTCCTCAGTAGCTCTTAAACACATTTTGACAACTATTGACCTATTTCAGCTAATTAATTTGCAGGGAAAATATGTTATTTTCATTATAATTAATTACATAAAATTGTTTTTATACATATTACTTTTTATATGGAATGAGTGCTCGACAACATATTTTGACCTGTTTATAAGGGCTTGGATGACTGGATCATTTGCACTGAGGTGTAATTATCCATCTCTCTGACCTTCTCTCTTCAGCAGCCTACTTGCGAATCCTGCACTTGGAAGCTCTTTCAAGAAATACAGCAAATGAACATTCTCTCTGAAACTAAATAGAACAAAAGGAAACCACCCCTTATTGTTCTCTACAGCAACTGGCCTATTAGACATTTTCATTTGGGCAGAACATGAGTGATAATAATTTGGAAAAATAGACTTAGTATGTAAAGTGATAATTTTTGAGCAGAATGTATTGCTGTAAGATGCCCTAATGTACATTCCTGTTACAGTAAGTGACTTAATACCTCAGGATTTTGGAAAATGTGTTCATGTGAGCAATCCTGCTGAGGTACATTGTGAACTATGTCTTCATTAAAAGCACTGACATGTTTTCACAACGGAACTTTGGAGTATCAGTGAGAACTTCCTCAAGGGAAGGCAAATGCATCTCCCTCAGACTTGCTGCAGAATGAGTTTAGAGAAAAGAGCCTGCAAGAATAACAAGTCAAACTCAGGCTTAAGATCCAGTTTCAGCTTGATTGTTGTTTTGCAACCCTTGTAAACCCAGTCCTTAATCTCATAATTCATTAGATCCTGATAAACCATAAAATACCTCATAGCTCACAAGATTTTGAATACGTTCATGGTCTAAGTCAGAGACAAGTACTTTCAGTTTACTGATCCTTGTTGATGTCTTCCTTTTCGTTGAGGTCAACTGGACTTTAAAATTCTAGTTTCTACAAAAAGGCAACAGTTGTTCTTGATCTGAATCCATGGTTGTCAGGGAGAAGGGTTTGAAGCATCAAAGTCAGTTGTGCATGGTATTTCAAAATTACATATATAAACACTATTAGCAAAAGATTGAAAATTTTCTATTACAAAGCAAATGTTCTACAGTTAGCAACTTTCCTTTTAGCAGTGATTTTAGTATTGTCTCATAGTGGCATAGTTAACTGGTGGAATTTATTTTCATTATTATTATTATTAATAATAATTTTACTATTAAATGCTAAATGTGGTCAGTGCATTAAAAACTGGAAAAGTAACACATGTCAACAATTAGTGAAGGTTATGGTTATTCTACTTATTTTTGCTTGCTTTGTGTATATCCTAGCTTCTACTTAACTACTTTCAACACAGAGTGCTTTCAGGAGGCTTGGCTATGAACGGGAAACTACTGTCTGGGCCAGAAAGGAGGACTGTTCTAGAACGTCTGCTGTCAAAACGGTCCGAGCGGCAATATACTGAAAGAAGTGTTTGATATTGCTTGTGATTCTACTTGTCTCAGTGTAGTAATCTATAAAGGTACTTGAGCCAGCTTGAAACAATTTGGCAAGGCTAATAGTCATGCTATGGCAGTGCTCCGCCTTGGCCTAATTAGTCACGCCGGGAAAGTGGTGGGAAGGGAACAGGATATACACCTGCTTGCGGAGCACTAACTCCTCTACTCAATGAGATCCTTTGTTTCTTCAGTACAGTGGTATTTCTGTGTGTACTGTGAAGCTGAACATAGGTCTGGAAGTTGAATTCTGAGACATTAGGTTTAGTTCACAGTTATTTTGGGTAATCGCACCACGAAAAGTTATCCACAGTTTGACAAATGTAAGTTACATCGTAAAAATATCTAACTCTTTTTCTGCTGCTGCTCCTAGAGGGATAGTATCTTACTGCTTTGATGATTGGACATTTTTTTCTAATTTCAAACCCTGGCAAGTTTAAATTCACATACAGTTTTCTGTTTGATTGCTTGGGTTTTATGTTTGTGGGTTTTTTCAACAATATTATTCTTTTCCTTCCTTTGTTTCTACCTCAGGAAATGCATTTACCAAATGAACCAAGCTCTTTCAGTCTCCTGAGTAGCTTTTCTCACCTTTTTTTCCACTTTGATTTTCTCTTTCTCAAAACTAAATGATGAGAATAAAAGGCAGTATTCTGCATAAGGTCAGTTCAGGACTTCATAGAATGGCACTAGTACTTCCCTAAAAAAATAACTTTTCCAATACATGGGGAAATACCAAGAGAATATTCTGGACATATGCAGTATTCATTTGGAACCAAATCAAAGAAAAGAAACAAAAATATCCCTCTTCATAGGTTTTGGACCATCTTGTTAGATTTTATTTTAGATATCTTGCTTATCTTGGTCCTTCATTTGTGTTCTTCAGAGCTCATGAAATCTACTGGATTCATCGGCTTTTAAGTTAAAAAAAAATAATCGATAATTTCATTACATTCTGAAATGTACTGTAGTGATCATGCCTGTAAATGACCATGCCTTAAGTCTACATATGAAACTCTAGGGCTAGCTTTCTTGGTGTGGTGTAGCTATTCTGGTCAGTTTGATGCCAGCTTTAGTGTCCATCTAAGTCCTCTGCTGAGTTTCTGAGTAGCAAAGCAAGGCAGCCAAGGCTCTCTTGTCTGTCCCTGCTCTACCTGCAGTCACGTCAGGACAAACATATCTAATGTGCAGAACTGGGAGACACACTCTTTCATTGCTTTAGCCACTAGTTGCTCCTCTGGTCTACTGAAAACATTAGCCCAAGCATGAGTAGATGCATAGATGTTACTACAGTTTGATAAGGTTGACAGCAAAGCGAAAAGGGGGTCAACATGCAAAAAAGATGGAGTCTGTTTCTTTCAACGCATAGTCAAAATTGCAGCAAGGGCAGTTCAGCTGCTTAACAGCCTTCAACCCTTAGTGTAGTGTTCCTATTACTTAAAGATGCATCCACTGACCTTAGTTTATTTGATGTATTTCAAATGACTGACACTTTGGAGTAGGCAAGGGTTAAAATTTCAGGCCTCTCGAGGAGTGTCCTGAACAGTGTGATCCTGTAGACTCATGTCAGGGTCCTAAGTGCACTAGTGAGCACTAATGACCCTGACACACCCTCATCTGGGGCCTCCAGCCACACTCAGCATCAGGAGAGACATAAGGCTGCTATCACTTTTTCTGTTATTTCCACCCTTTATTAAGTTGTTAACCAGCTTTAAGCGTCAGTGCCTTTCTTACCGAGATCCCAAAAGAACCCGCACCTCCTCAACACAGAACGACCCTGCATGTGGGCCCAGGAGCCCCACTCAAGCTCAAGAATGAGCGTTCAGTCCCAGCCCGAGCTATGTCGTAGGTGTGCCAGTCTCCAGTCCTGTCTCTTGCTGCTCCCAGCTGGGCCTGCGTCATAGCCTTTCCTTCAGTCCCTTCTTTGGCCCAACTCCTGCTGCCCCTTGATGGATCCCCACTGGACCTGCTTCACCCCTCGCCGTGTCTGGCGCTGTCGATGGACCTTGTTACTAGCGTAGGACTGTGCCCACCCTGTTTGGGTGCTGTGGGAGTGCACCCCATCAGAGAGGACACGGCTCGCACTGGCTATGCTCTTGGCCCCTGGCTCGCCTTCCCTGCAGGGCTGGCCAGCCCTCGCAGCTCCCTGATGCCTTGCTGTACGTGTTGCTGGAAACCTGTAAGCCTCTTGGAAAATGAAAATCTCTGTGGAAGCGCATTGAAAAGTGGGTATGAAAAGCTTCTGTTCTCACATGGTAGTGCTTCACACCTACTTTAATCCTACAAAGGGCCAGGCTGTGAAGTCTCAGCAACGCTGTATACAGCTCATTGTACCCATATCCATGCTTTGATCATTTAAAAAAATATGCTAGTGATGGCAGCTCTCAGAGAATATATTCTCCATTGGCTTATTCCTCTCATGTCAGCTTCAATGGTATAGATTCGTGTCTAGTTTTTCAAACCAGAAGTATTAAACAACTTGATATACCTGACTGAATTTAATTCTTTTTTTCAGTACTAAGACATTTATTAATGCAGAAATGTGTAGTTCAAAAATATGTGAGTTTATGTACATTATTCTTCTGATCTGAATGTTGATATGCTGTTCATACAGGCACCATACACAACCACAATCTATTGATGATGGATACTACTTTTTTAAACTTTAATAAACATCACGTCAAAGTATAAACAAAATTTATGATGTTTATACAAAACATGTTTAAAATTCATAAGCATCCTAAAGCAAAGACTTATTTGTCTCCTATAAAAGAAGAATTTTGAGAAAAACTTCTGATGATAAAATTTTGCAAACCCCCCCACTTCTGGGGGGAGAAAGTGTCTCCAGATTATTTCTTCGCAACCTCAATCCCCACCACTCTGCTCTAATTCACACTCCAGATGGAGGCTACCTCAACTACAGGCAGAATCAGACATTCAGCAGGTGAATTAAATTAAGCTCTTAACTAGATAACCAAAAAAACCTGGACCCAGCTACTGCTTCTTTCTTTACATTAGGAAGAACAGATTAGGTATGCTCTTCTGATGCCCTGACCTGCTGAAGTGGTACAGCTACCCAGAAAGGTAATTAGCAAATGGTTTTATGGTTTTCTTAAGATTTTTTTTTTCATGTTTTTTTTTTTTTTTTTTTAATTAAATGTCTCCTGTTGCTGGGGTGCTATTTGTTCCTTGGGAGTATGGTTCTTTGAAGTTGCCTTAGGATGAGGTAACTTTCTTTGTATGTTTTGGTTTTGTCCTATGAGTAATTTTTGAGTACAGGGACCAGCTACATGTAGTAATGATTTTTAAGGTAGGGGAGCTTAATCCAGTTGATGGCTTGCTGTTTCTTTGTAATGTGCTTCTCTGACAAATTCTAGGGATGCCTTGAAAACTTGAAAAATCCCATTGGATGCTAGGGGACTGTTTCAGCTGTTTTATAGCTGTGTATTTCTTGAGTACAGAGAGGTTGGAGAAAGTTCCTGCTTTTCTGTTGTATTTTCTTTCTATTCCAGTTTTCAGTGTGGAGCTTATTGTGCAGAGGCAAAAA
Source organism: Haliaeetus albicilla (assembly GCF_947461875.1). NCBI lineage: Eukaryota > Metazoa > Chordata > Aves > Accipitriformes > Accipitridae > Haliaeetus > Haliaeetus albicilla. Next base: position 44,743,546 of record NC_091483.1, read on the forward strand.
GGTAGTACTAAGGAGAGAGGAGGCACTGCTGACAAGATTGAGCTGACTACTAGTATGAAAAAGGCACAGGTGATTATTCCCACACTGCTATTATTTCCCTGCTTGCTTGTTTCATTGTATTAGTTCTCAAATCAATCTGCCTCTTAACTTAAGCTTTTACTGTCTTATTCGTTATTTCATGTTTGCAGTATCTGTAATTCACATCTGTGAAAAGAATTGTGCTTAATTCTCTGGTTTAGGGTTTTTTTGGTTTGGTGTTGTTTTTTTTTCTTTTTTTTTTTCCCTGAAACAAATTCATAGTCTTTGGTTTTTCTCTTATCTAATGCTCTCAGCTTAAGCATTTCCAGCTAGTGCTGTTCATCACTGAAATAAAGATGTGGTGAGAGGAAGTACATAATGAAAAGGGCTTGTAATGTGACTGTTAGTTGGTGTGTTAGTACAGCAATTCCTAAGCTGGTATTGGTTTTGAGCCTATATTTTGAAATTATTTCTAGGAGTTGTTTGGCATTGCCTTCCTTTCTGGTTTTACCCTAAATGAGGACTGTTTAGATGACTCCACTTCCAATCTGAGTGCAAATAATAGGGAAGTAAGCATAGGTTCAAGGAGCACTGCTCACTGAACTGATGTGAACAAATGGGAAAGTAGTACCAGAGTGCAAGAACTTTCCTGTGACCAGGCATAACGTGGTCTGAAATTCAGCTGCGTAACTGAAGCAGTGAGCTGTGTATGCCTATGTACACCTATATTTCTGCCTAACAGTAGCTTCATAGTAGGAGAAGATTGTTTCAATAATTGGGCACTAAGTGGTTTTAGAAGCCGTGCTACTCTCTTTCCACTCACTGTCCAGCTTCTCTTTGTGTGTGACAAATTGCTTTTAAGGGGAGGGGTCTAGGAAAGCTTTGAGATGTAGTTCTATACAGTTTCTCCTGCTTTGTTGATTGACTTAATGCAGCTATCTGGCAGTCCTTTTAATGAATTTTTATCTAGCTTCATCCTTCTGGGAAGAAGGAAGGGGTTAAGTGCATCACGCAGTTATATCTTCAGGCAATATAATTTGAAAACATCATGCAAGTCTTGAGATCTTAAACTTTCAGTAATGTTAAAGATGTGTAAGGGACTTTTTGCACAAGTAGTTCTTTAATATTAGAAAATGTGAACAAACTAATGAGATTCACCTACTTCTCCAGGTGACTTATTTCACTTGTGTGATAGAACAAGTCTGTCTGCCTTCTGAGGCTCACTGCAGTTCTTCAGTGTGTGTGCTTTAAATAGAAATGCATATAGGACATAGTATTGAGATTATTAAATACTAGATTGTACTAGATAGTGTGGCCAGCAGGAGCAGGGAGGTGATTGTTCCCCTGTACTGGGCACTGGTGAGGCCACACCTCGAGTCCTGTGTTCAGTTTTGGGCCCCTCACTACAGGAAAGACATAGAGGTGCTGGAGCGTGTCCAGAGAAGGGCAACCAAGTTGGTGAGGGGCCTGGAGCACAAGTCTTCCAAGGAGCAGCTGAGGGAGCTGGGGCTGTTTAGTCTGGAGAAAAGGAGGCTGAGGGGAGACCTTATCACTCTCTACAACTACCTGGAAGGAGGTTGTAGCGAGGTGAGTCTTGTCTCTTCTCCCAGGTAGCAAGCCATAGGACACGAGGAAATGGCCTCAAGTTGCACCAGGGGAGGTTTAGATTGGATATTAGGAAAAATTTCTTCACTGAAAGGGTTATCAACATTGGATCTGGCTGCCCAGGGAAGTGGTGGAGTCACCATCCCTGGAGGTATTTAAAAGACATGTAGACATGGTGCTTGGGGACGTGGTTTAGTGGTGGACTTGATGATCTTAAAGGCCTTTTCCAACCTAAATGATTCTATGAAAAAGTTAATGTTTCAAATTGGTTGAACATGTATTTTAAAAGAGTTTATACAAACTGTGGGTTTGAATTTCAATTGAGTGCCCAAGTGATCATTTACATGCACTTATTGAATTCAAAATCCTCATATCTACTGATAAGAAACTATAGCTGGATATGATTCAAAGTCAATTGCTGTCTTCATAGAGCTGTGAAGATTATCGTCCTGACCTGATCTGTGATTCTGATATCCATGCAATGCTGTCTCCAAGATCCATATCCAATAAATAATCTTTGGCTCAGTCAGATATACACTTCATTGTAATCCTTTACGAGGAAGGGCAGATGAAAACTATTGTACTTGTGCATTTAGCACATTAGGCTTGTGCCTTGCAGTGAACAGCTACATGTTTCTGAAGCGGGATTTTTTTTTTAAGACAGAATATATTACTGTCACAGTGAAGAAGTTTTTTCAGTAATGGCTCTGTATCAGACATTGGCTACAAAGTAGCTCTTATGTAATAGATCTTGTTTCATTCTTTAAGATGTGACTTCATAAGTATTCTTTCTGGTAGGAGTTTTATGGGTTACAGATTAGGTTGTTAACAAACAAGATAAAGAAAAAATAGTGTTTAATTATTTGGCTTAAATAGCACAGATTTAACGGTTCACTGCTGCTTCTGTAACTTGTACGTGCTTGAATATAAAGTGTTAGAGAAACTGTTTTTCACCTCCAAATGCACAGTAACCAAAGGCTTTTGCCTCAAAGGTACTCATCTCATTTCCAGACTACTATTCGTTGTTATATGAAATAGATAATTTTATTGTTTATCTATATACAGTAATTTTTTTCAAGTCTCTGTTCAGCAGTCAGTATTTCCTACATGTATGTGCTGATCATGCATGTGATGCATCTCACCTTTAAAGCATCTAGAAACAACTGAATCTCATTGAATTGACTCTTAGGATTATTTAAGTGAATAAAAAACTTGCTTTCATTTTTAGCCTCTCTTCGCTACCTCTTTTCTGAGGCAGTGTAGCAATTATTTTTTTCCTGGATGATCCAATTACAGAAAATCTGAACTCCATGCTCCTAGATGCTTCAACAGCAGGAGGTTAGAGTGACCCCCACACACTTAACAGTAGGAGGCTGGACTGACTCCCCTGCTCTGGATTGTAGTCAAAGTGTAGGCGGACATGTGACAGACAGCTTGTACTAACTAGCTGTAGATACTGTTTTGTTTCTTTTCTGTTTAATTAACAGTTGTGTGACCTGAATCAGACATGTGTTATTTGTGAATTGAATGCACATGTATAAATACATGTATAACATGCTTAAATACGACATAGCATTAAGTTCTATCTGAAACATGTTTTTTAAAAAAATGAAAAATGTCATCTTGAATTAATGATTGATCATATTTATAATTTGGTTTCAAGTATTTATTTTCTATTGTCTCTGTTATGTGATATCATTGAGTAGATACAATTTTAGAATTTGCAAGCCCCTTTTTGACAATCGCAACATTAATTCAAAGACTCTTCAGAAGCAGAATATGAGAGTGAACCATAAAGACATGTTCTTATTTAGTAAAGTATATATTTCACAGATGCAGATTCTTGGCTGCATCTTTAGTTCAATGTAACATGAATTTTACTTCAGCTACAGATATAAAGCTGATGTGGAACTTGAGACTTTAATTTATTAATAAAGTAAGCATATGAACTAACTTAGATAAAGAATTTCAGAAAACAGCAGACACTGCATGGAAAATTTACAGAAGTATATTGCTTCACTTGTAGTAAACTCATTAAATAGTACAAAATCACAGAGGAATTAAGATTTTTTTTTTCAAGATTTTATTTAAACAAATGTTTTCCTAAGGTGAAGAATGGCAGTGCCTTCATGAAGGTTTTGCATTAATAGATAAAACTAAGTTGGGGACTTATTAATGTAACCACTTCAAGAGGAGAGCTGCTGGGAAATGGAGGAGGACCCTTACTCCCGGACTCCGGCTCACTTAGGTCATGCGTGTGTTTCTGTACTCGGAGAACACCTGCTTTGCCATTGACTAGATGCTTGCAAAGCACAGGCACTTGAAAGACCTGTGGTGCTGCCCCCTGGAGGAGGAAGCGTGCCCTGCTCTACTAACAAACTGGTACGTGGGCATTCAGAGTGCTATTTCAGAGGATGTTTTTGCATGGTATGGTTACAACAGTGAGACTCCGTAGGCTGCACTTTACTGTAACTTTAATGCTTCAGCCAATGAACAGGAAGCTAACGTTACCTTAAAGTTTCTAATTTTTGTAAGTTTGTGGACTACAATATCCTTGAGGAGGCTCTGGGACATGAAGATAAGGGGGTCAGTGGAACTATGTAGCTTTACATGCTCATGTTGGAGTTCTTGTAGCATCAAAATACCTAGTTACTTCAGGGTGAAAAATCATCTTTCTACATCTACAAAAGAGAATGCATGAAGGGGAGCTCCATGCCTGTTGGCAGGGTGGCACGTTCTAATATATCCCATAATTTTAGCCTTATTGGAGTTTGGAAATGATAAAAGCAAGCTTTGACTGAGATGCCTGAGGAATGGGAAATCATGATCTATTTGTATACCTTACGTATACTTTTGAGTGGCCTTCACAGATGTATTCTGAAAGCATGGAAATCTCTCTTGTGATTATCAGCCACATTGGTGCAGGTAAGGGGGAGAAACAGTTTCCATTTAGGAAGTGTGCTGGGGAAGGGAACACATTTTACTGCAAGTGGAGTTTACTGTAAGGTTTAAAAAAAACCAAAACAAAACCCCCAAACAACAACACACCAAAAAACCAAACCAAAAAAAACCCCCAACCAAACAAAAAAACCCCCAAACCACAACCGAAACAAAACCTGCCAACCAAAAAAAAAAAAATCCCCAAACCAAAAACCACCCCAAACCTGTGATCATGAAACTCAGACAAATCAATTTGGCATCTTTTGCTACTGTAGGCATGACTACAGAATAGAGGATTTATGTGACTAAGGAAAACTAACTTTTCTGTGCAATCTCTAGCTGGCAACTGCTTCTAAGTTGTTTGTTTTTTTTCTCTGTGGGGGGTGGGGGTAGGTTAGCAAACTTTATTTGGTTGACTTGTAGAAGAAAAGAAGGATAAATATTCTATATACACATACCCCCTTCAGTCCCCAACCCCTCCAAAGGTATATTGTGCATCCCCACACACCTCAAAGAATTTCATTTGGAACAGAGCGAGGTGGTACTTAAGTCACAACTGCTGACTCTGATGAAGCTGTATTTTATTTCCCCATCTGGGATGTTCAAATCTTCTGAAGGAAAAAGAAAAAGGGCATTTTATCTTTTGACTTGCCTTTTACGTAGCCAGGGCTACTTCAGCCACTTCTTCCTCTCTGTCCGTGAGAAAACTATATGTCCCTGGGGTAACTCTCAGGGAGGACTTTTTAATGCTGGACCACTTCTCTTAATCAAATTTCTTTTTTTTTTTAAAATAATCTTTATGTGCTATTTGCTTGTAAAACTAGAGTAATTTTTTCCTTTTACAGACTAGAGAAGATTTAATGTGTATCTGAGTCCAGCCCGATCTCAGACAAAAATTTAAAGTGTGCATATTTAAACACCTCATTGGTGATGGCATTTATCTAGGACAGTTGAGTTCACGCACTGCTCACTGGTGTGGTGTGCAGCATTCCAGCACTTCAGGCAACTGGATGCATTGCTGGTACTGGTAACCAGCAAGAGTAGGAAATGGGAAGAGGAAAACAGATGAGATTCTGCAAGTCTTCTGCAGTTTATCACTCCATATGTTGACCAAATTGTGTCTTGCCTTTTCAGAAGAGACGAGGGATGTAAGACTTCTTTCTCTTTTATCCTGACAGTCAGGCAATAAAAGGAATCTATAGTTTATATAAACTGCAGCAAAAATAGGAGATTGCCAACAAAATAGTGGTAGAACAGCTACTATATGTGGCTCTTTTAGGGGCAGAGGGGGTGTGACGTGGTTTTGCTGACTTAAGCAGCTTGTTTCATTGGACAATGTCTTCGTTCTGTTTTATATCCTAACTGCAATTTCACCTGGAGTATCAAGTTTCTTCATTCTGAATGATGTTCCTGGTATGTTTTTGCAGCTTAGGTTTTTTTTCTGAGGACAGGCAGAATATGAAGCAAGTCTATTTCATTCACAGATACAGACATAAAGGTTCAGATTCAACTGAAATCATCAAAACAATGGGGAAATCGGGGTGTATTGTTAGTATGTCTTTTAATACTGCAGTTTCAGTTTGAACCCTGCACAATTCTAGAGATACTGGAAGAATTAATGAGGTCAATTTATCATCACTGCTTCAATTATATATAGGTGGTATTTCCATTCTTCATTCTCAGTAAGGGTGCTTCTTGCTGAAAATGTCATCAAAACACTTTTTTTTTTTTTTTAAAGAAATAGTCCCGTATGTCAACCCAGGAGATGAGAGAGACAAATGAGAAATATGCTTGTGGTTCTACTGGGTGTAAGATCTTGGAACAGATGAGACCCCAATGGATCAAGTTCAAATCCATTCATAATTGGTGATGGGGAGCTGTGGTCTATATGCAGACATGATGTTGAAGAGTGATTCATACTTTCAATCTGGAGATGTAAATGTGCAGAGCTCAAATAGTGTCTGGCTGGTGAGTAATCCTAGAATGTTTTTTTGTGGCCTGTTCCTTGGAATAATAGAAGTTGGATGAAAAACCGCAATAGAAATGTAAATAGCCTTGCATTACAAATGTAGCATGTCAGTTCACCAATTAGGATGTCTAGCAATATGAAGCCTATTACCAAGGGAAGAGGAATGCAGTAATGGCAAAAAGTAAATCAAGCTGCTGTGTACTTCCTGGGCCTCAGTTGGGTTAGAATGTAGTCTTCAGGAGGACAGATTGAAACTGGTGCTGTCAACAGTTCTGTTTTTGTCTCTGTGGCACTACTTCATACCACTTTTAAGGAAATAGAATGAAATATTAAAGTTGGCAAAGGAGTTGGTTTTTATTTCTCGGAAGCACCTAGGTGTCTCCAAATACTTTGGAGATGGTAATGCTCTCTAATCTGGAGAATGTGTATAGCTATTTTCAAAATCTGTTATATGGTATTGCTATTTCATTTCTTTTCTTCCCAAAGTCTAAAATGGGAGTAAAAATGCTTTTCTTTATCTGCTTCTTGGCATAGCTGAGTGACTGAATATAGATGTGAGATCCATCCAGCTTGTTGAATACAACCCCAATGATGGCTCTAAAGAAGAAATCCCATCTGTGAGACATTACAAATATATGAGACTTCCAAGTACACCTGACCTGCTGGAAACATTACTCTTTTTTCATAAATGTCAAGATACTTCTGCTAGAGGAAGATCCAAAATAATTTTGCTGTATAGAAACTACTTGGCAAAAAATATCTCATTCATCAAAAGCTTTTAAGAACTGCTGAAGTGTTGAAGCTTTTAAGGCATCCTTGTCAGCAGATAAGGCAACAAAATACATTTAGGAGAAAGGTGACTGCTACCTTCACTTAGTTTGAACAGCATTCAGCAGCAATAGTACAAATAGACAATTTTTTACATAGTTCAGGAGCTCTGTTTGCACAAATAAAAGGAAAAAAAAAGGAAGTGGTAATACAAATTATGTATAAAACAAATCCAAACCAATTAATGCTGGATTCTTGAAAGCATCTCAATTCTTTACTTCCTCAGGCATTAGTAAATTGCTTACTTGTTTCACAATCTATTTCAATATCTTACAGAGATTAGCATTGACTAAACTCTGATGTTACTAAGTCTGTGAATATCAAAAAAAGGCTTAAAAATAAGATGTAAACATCTCCTGTGTTCCAAATATCTGAGCAATGTCCATCAAGAATCCGGGCTTCAACTATGATCATTAGTTTTCTTTCAACATTAAAACATGAGGCAAAGTATTTTTGTTATAATACTATAGTGGGTGTGGAGAGAGGAGGAAGGCTTTAGAAATGTATTTAGACTTTTCCTGGCAGTTATGCTTTTATTGGTGTGTTTTATTTAAGTGATTGTATTTAAAACTGATGAAAGGTGAGATCAAGCAGTGTGCTTTGAAAAAACCTTCAATTCAATATAACCAGCATGATCCTTGTTTCACAGTGCTCTTTCTTAAAGGTAGTACATTTTGGATTATTACTTCAGAAAAAATGTTTTCTCATTATCATGCATGCCTAGATACCTGTGGGAGCCTGTTTTGAATAAGTGAAGGCTGTTAGGTGAAACATGTACAATGGAAAAAGTGTTGGGATACTAGAATTAATAACAAAGCTACTTGGTGGCTCCTGGCAATAGTTAGTCATAATATCCTTTATGGGAAGGATGCACATGTAAATGACATCCTGAAGTAAAATACAGTGCAGACATCTTGCAAAAGTCAGTGGGCGGGAAATAAACTTCCCATAGAAACCATGAGACATTTGGAGCCTGGCATTACAGTGAACCAGATTTTTCCAGCCACAAGAAAGGCAAAAATCAGTTCTTTGAAGCATTTTCTCTGAAAATAAGTTATTTGCAAGGAGCATGTCTCGATAGAAGTGAGAATGCAGCAAGGAAGATGGTTCAGTGTCCCCCAGTTTGCTTTCTTCAGCATAGGATTATAAAATGTTTTTAAGATACAACTGTTGTATGTAAATGTGTCAAACTATGAATATTGTGGTTGGGGTGTTTTTTAACCTATTTATTGAAAGAAGGCAAATGGGAGGAATTTCAAAATGCTGTGAGTATCCTAGTATAAAGTACTATGATACTGGGAGCAACCTCCCCAGAGATATGATAGTCCTCATCACTGAAGATTTTCAAGATGTAATTGGACAGGTGCTAGATAATCTCATCTAGGCTTACTTTCCCATGAAAGGTTGGACCAGATGTTCTATCAAGGTCCTTTCCAACTTGGGCTGTTCTATGATTCCTATGGAATAAGTAGCCTTTACAAGATTTGTGTTTTACTCGGGCTCGTGACAACCATTTTCAGGTGTTGATGCTTCTTGTCTGTGACTTCTGAAGAGTGTTTACTGCTATGCAGCTGAGCCTAGAGGAGTTTTTCCTTGTCTTAAGAGAGTAGTTTTGAAATATGTTTGGGTTTGTATTTTTTTATACTGGCAACTTGTCAAAATCAACCCTAATTTATGACAAGCAGTGATTGAAATGCCTTATCTGAGATCAGTCACTTTCCAGACAGTGAAATAAACTACAAATTGCCCGTTGTGTGTAGGCTCTATTTGTTTATGGAAAAGCTTGTACTATTTCCCTTAGCTGACTAGCTCTAAGATGGGGACATTCTGCCAGGGCAACATTGACTGGACCTCCTTGCCAGCTCATAAAAATAACCGAGACCCAAAAAACTTTACTTGAAATGAAGTCAATCCAGGTAAAGTCTGAGAGTGGCCTTCCAAAGCAGCCTGTGAAATGAAGAAATAATTAACAATGAGGGAGTTGTAGTTTAGCCTTCAGTACCAGATTATTTTCCAGGTTTTTTTGCATCTCTTCCTTCATGAAAATTAATTTATGCTGTGTTGTTCTTGCACCAAGCTACTGAGGACACTAAACAGGCATGAAGCAAGTGTCCCTGCATTTGCCAAAGTGAACTGACCAGGAAAATAAAGTGCTTTTTCTGTAGTTTTTCTCACTGAAGCTGTTACTTTTTCTCCAGTGGAAAACAGAAGCTGAAGAAGTAATGACTAGTCTTTTCAGCATTCTCTTCTGGGGGGTTGTGTGTATATATATGTGAATATATATATATTTCTGTTAATGTTGTGGTTTAACCCCAACCAGGAACTAAGCACCATGCAGCTGCTCACTTACTTCCCTCCCCACCCCAGTGGAGTGGGGGAGAGAGTTGGAAGGAAAAAGGTAATACCAGGACAGTTAAACATGAAGATAGTCTGTTGAGGAAACTTATAAGTATTTGTAGATATTTCTAATTGTTCAGAAGGAAGAGACATGAATTGGCTTTGCATAAATGTAGACTAGTCCCCTATTAGCTCTTCCTATTGCCTACTGGATGCTAGCTAAAAGTCTAATGGAAAAGTTACAGTAACTGAAAGCTGCTGAATGTTCTTTATTTAATCTTGGAAAACTGCTCTTTGATGGACTGAGTTCTTCTTTTCTTTGATGTTACCCTCTCACAAATGAGATTTTTCACTGTATCCAAAGATCTACCAGATGCACAAAACTTCCTTGCCCAAAGAGGAAACAATGCTACAATTTTTAATGGCTTATAAAATCTGTGAAAAGAATTCCCAGTACAATTACATTGGGTTTTCAGCTGAGAGGCAGAGGGAGGGAAATGCAAGCAAAACCCTAAATGCCTTCACTGTATTTCTTTTTCTTTTCTGTTTTTTTCTGGATAGTGTAAATGAGTGTTAATGCAATATTTCACCAAGGCCTTGGAGAGACTTCTTCAAAGCCTGTAAAAATTCATATGTACTGACTCCCCATGCACTCAGGAGCTTGTGCATCTTGGAGATTGTAAGTGTTTATCTGTTGTTACTGCTAATTCTAACAGAGTTCTGACATATGGTGTTGCATTTGAGATTACTGACACTGTGTTGCCTAACTGCCAATTTCCAAGTAGTATGTAACAGGGAAAGCTGTTAATGTGCTATGAATTTGTAAAATCCCTTTAAAAGGACAGGGTGCTATTTGAAATGATTTCTCCAATGTGTTCAGCAAGATGCCTGGTCTAGGGTGTTGGCTAAACAGCATCTATGCTGTCTGAGTAGAAACAGAAGCTTTGTACTGGTTCATGTCACAGCTTACCACCAACAGGCAAATAGTTTCAGACTTGCAAAATGACCAAGACTGGCAGATCTCTACTTGCTGCAGGTGTTACTGCAGCTCCCAGTTCTAAGTCTGTAACAGAAACCAAGCAAATTCTCAGCTGGGTAGCTGAGATCTCTGCTTTCCTGCCTCCAGAGTAGAAGAGCTGGACTGCAGTCTTACACGGGCAAAACAACTAACTCCTAGGGCTGTGAAGTATAATGGAAATAATTTGGTGGGATTCAGCATTATTGGAAATGGATCTACTCATAACAGTTTAATGACTGTGCGGTGAAGTACTGGGCTGGTTTGTAACAATGCCCTTTGATTTCCTATGTTTACACTTCCCATAAGAAGAAATCTCTTTGCGCTTCTTAATACACAAAGACAGGCTTTTATTCAGCTAAACAGGAAAAATAGAAACTGGCTAACCACTGCTTCAAGAATTAATGCTAACATGTTGGTCACACAGATATGGTTGCATTACAGCTTAGGGTGGATTGAATGGATCCTCTGTCAGACAAAACCTGAATAAGTGTACCTTGTGATAGGGAGAACAAACCCCAAACAAGTTCATCTGGTTAGTGTGAAAAAGCAATGGAGAAAAAGAATTGAAATATAACTGCATATACACACAGTGATTTCTTTAAGGAGCCACTATTATATCAAAGGTAGATGTAACTGGGGTGTGGGTTTTGGGGTTGGTATTTTTTTGGACAGCAGAAGGGTTTTGGGGGGATTTTTTGGTCATGTGGTTGTGTCCCGTGGCCCCCCCCCCCCCCGGAAAACAAATCAAAATACTTTCCAGAAGATCTTTTTTTTTTTTTTTTTTTTCCTAAAATTGGTTTCATTGATTTCTTATGAGTAACTTTTCTCTGCTCATGTTTTGAGGTAGGTGCTTTAAAGACTTAGGATCAGGGGTCATTGTGTAGAGATAAATATGTATATAAAACAAACTATTGGAAAACAGTACACAACAAACTAGAAATACTAATAAGTTGATTCCCAGTGGTTTATTTCAATAGGGAAAAGAATGCAAAATCCAGATACTGGAGTGTTATTTGTTCATGTTTAAAACTTATCATTGAATCTTGGAATCCCAGAAAGGACCTCTGGGAGTTGTCAGGTCCACCCCCGCTGCTCAAGCAGCGTCATGTATATAGAGTAGTTTGCCTAAGACCATATCTAGATGGCTTTTGAATATCTCCAAGGATGGAGACTTCACCACTTCTGTGGGCAAACAAGGTAACAAACAAATGCCTCTTTGGTGTTTCTTGGCAGAACAGGTGTTGGCAGGCACACAGTTGGGGAGACGACTTCTGTGCGTTGCATAGAAAAGCGTTTTATTAAAGGTTCTAGCTGCCCAGTAACAACTTTTGACTTGTATCAATTCAAAGAGGATTTTTTGTTTCTTCTTTTGCTGTTTCCTTAACCTGGCTCTGCTTTACAGTATACTGTAGAAGAATTGACTGGGATAGTACCCCCTTTATAGGATATCTGAGCAATGAAACAAAAGAGGGGAAACTGCATCTCTGAAGATGTAAACTGCTTCAATTTACCTTTTAATACACAAAAGACTGAGTTCAACTTGTAAGATATTCACTAAAAATTTTTTTAATTTGCTATTTGATGTCGTCTTGTGCTAAAACTTAATGTAATCCACTTATACGTGATCAAATAACTGCTGAAAATATCAAGTTCTTCTTAAGCCCTATTCCTTCCCCTCCTCCAGCAGATACTGAAAAATACATGGTGAAAACAGATACATCTAAGAAATAAAAAAAATGTTGAACATCAAACAGTACTAAGTACTGAAATATTTACTTAGAAGCCTGCCAAAGAGGAGAACTGCCTCCAAGAGATAATTAAAATACATAAAATTTGTTTTCAAGTTAACAAGTGAATACCTTCTTTAAATTCATTGTTTTCTGTTGGAATGAGCAGCTTTCCAAACAAACTTCTTTAGCAAAAAGTTACTTGGTAACCTTTAAACTTGATTCCATGCCCTCAAACTTTTTATTTTTTTCACTCTTTCTTCTGTTCTTTTAAGGAACCCCACTGGAAAACTGACTTTGGGTATAGAGTATCTAAGATGCACATACAAGTATTTCCTTTATAGATTCTTTTGAAGTTGTACTTCATATTTTGTTGTATTCACATTCTAAACTTTCTTGCACATTCAGGAAAGTAACAGACTGGTATACAGTAGCATGAATCTTAAACTTGTGATACTGAGATATTCCATATAATAGTAAGCTGTAATGGCCATTGCTGCTGCAAACAATGTTCAATCTTCTTGTGTAACCTTCTCTTTTAATACAGTGAACAATACAGGATTTTCTCAGGTGTCAATCCAATGCCAATATAGTTCTCCAATACTTGGCCAGACCTTGAAGATCTGAGCATAGTAACTTTAATTTTAGAGCAGAAATCTTGAGTTCATGACCATATTTACATGTTACAAAAATGTGTGACTCGGGTATAAGGTAAAATCCTCAACTGTGAATGCCTGACATCCAGTGGAAGCAGACAGACTGCTGATGAAGTGTAATAAAGATAGTGTTGAGTTCAAGTCCTGAGGATGAGTGCCTGTAATGCACTCGGGCAGATGATGTTTTGAAGGTAGGACTGTTGTAGCAGGGCATGCAGTAAAATGAACTGTGGGACAGCATGTGTATCCTTTTGTGCAATAGATGCTTAAGGATTATTGTAAATAATGGTAATCACTCAACTTCTGTGCCAGGTTTTACAGGCTTTTAAGTGTAGGTATGCATCATAACACCATGCATATCTAAGATGAAACTTCAGTCTTAATTGTCCATGAATATGAGATATACATTGGAAAATCCATTAGGAGTGTTTCCTTTACCAGTCCCAGTTATTTTTCTCTGCTTTTCCAGTACAAATGTTAATGATAACAAAACTGACACACATTACAAGGCATTCCTGGGAATGTTTTCCATCTCTAAACATTCATACAAGACTTTTTTTTTTTTCCTGGAACGTAATACTAGTGGGTAGTGAACTTACCACAGAGAGGTCACAAGAAAATAAATATTCATGTTTAAATGTGTTATAGAACCTATCCAGAATTCTGATAGCTTCATGGTACTCTAAATTAAGATAGTAAATGAAACCTAAGTTTAGAAATATGATTATAGAAAAACATATTGACACTTTGAGTTCTGACAGAGTTGTCACTTTTGATTTCTAAATTGTACATGTGGTGAAGCTGTTGGGGTGGGGTATGTGTGTAGGATTTGCTCCTCAGGACTTCCCACTCTGGTTACAAGTTCATTTGTGGTACAGGTGGCTTCTTCAACACTTATAGTTCCATGACTATGGGATTGCCATTGAAGGCAAACTAAACAAAATCTGGGGCAAATACTGTGATTGCCTTTGGACCTAGGAGGTCTGAAATACAGCCACAGTCATTCTTGAACTTACTCTGTTGGTGTTCATTAAGTATCTCTATATTATCACACGTTATGCTGATCTGTGAACAATGCAATTAAGAAAAGAAGCTAAGGATGTGAATTTTCTTCAAATATTTGCTAATATGATTCAATAATAGTAAGGTAAATATTAAAAAGCAGCATGGGAGAATATCTGTGAAAGTTCCTGTCTGAGGAATGTTTGAGGTGGAAGAATAATTTGACTACTTTTTCCATTAAACAGTCAAGGTTTCTGTGTGGCAATAGTTTACATGCCAGGCTCTGGGTATAATTGACTGCATGGATCCAGTTGACCAAGTGACCCAGACTTTGAATAGACAGTGTAGGAGCATGTCAACTACCTTGTTGTGTACCCATATATTTAACTCTGAGGTAGAATGCGTCCTTGAAGTTGGTATATCCACAGTTGTAGAAAACTTAAATGTGCTTGATCCATTTCATAGGAAGGGCTAGTGAAGCCTTAAACCAGTGTCAATTATCCCATTTTTTCTTTAGGTTTTGGACTGTGACTGGTTATATTACTACCTAAATATGACCAACTGGGAGGAGGAGAGAGTTGACTTGATGATCCTTATGGGTGCCTTCCAGCTTGAGGTATTCTATGAACTGCAGATGTAGCTTCTCCTGATGAGGTGATGAGAAGTCTCAAATTTGGGGCACTTAGAATTCTAGACTGGAATCTGGTCTACTTCTGAACAGTAACATTAAAATGTTTGTATTATTTGCTCTTAAGAGGGCTTTGTTGAATGAAAATTGAGAGAGGATTCAAGTTTTAAGATAGAAGCTGAAACTTCCAGCAGTTTCTTGAAGATAAATATCTTGCAGAAACTTGCACTCTTTAGTTTTAAAAATGGAGCTATCGATGCCTATCTTTGACAAATCAGTTTTGCAAAATCTTCCTTTTAATAAAAAGGTCTGCCAAAGTATCAGAGTGTGTTATTGCATCTCTGCAGAGTTGTTAATTTTAAAATAATCAGGCTTAGCTGCTAGTTAGACTCAGATGCGAGACTGGAACTCTTGAAAGGCAAGAGAAAGTCGGAGGTCTCTAATCCCAAATATTAGCAAGTTCTGGAAGAAAGTCCTTTTGATACAATAGCTACTCTACTTTTTTTGCTTTCCCTGAATGTAAATGGGATGGCTTCTTCTGCATTTGTAAGAACTTAAGAATATGTTAAATGCTTTTGAATATTCCTATACTGCTTTGCTTTATGCTTTGTTCTTGCTTATTTTTCTTCAATCTGTTTCGTGTGTTGGTGTTTCCCTACAACCTTCTGTCTACCCTACGGCACTTCTAGTAGCAGATCTGTTTTCATAAATAATTCTGAGAGAAGCCAACACTCATAAAGAAAATATATATTGATTTCTGCACTGTCCTGACATCTAAAGGAAAGTTAAAATAAAGGCCACAGTAAAATTTCACTGCAACTCATACCATGCTTGTTTTGTGTTGTATGGATGTGCAGTTTTTCTTTTAGACTAGAATATCATTCTGATTTTAATGGTTTTTTTTGCTTGTGAAATAAGATGGTAATGAAATGAAACACAACTAGGTTCCAGTCTCGAAATCTGTTCTCACTTCTTCATAAAGGCAAAGCTTTCACTGACGTCAGTGACAGTTTTGCCTGAGTCAGAATTGCTGGATTGGGCTGATAGTGTCTCACTTAATGAATTTCAAAGAGTTTTCATTTCATGACCAGACAGATCATTTTAGAGCATCTTTCACAGCCAGTAGAAATGCTCCTTGGGATCATGTTTTTGTTTTCCTTTTGTTTTTATGGTTCTTTAAAGCTTTTTTTCCCTGGGAGATGGTACTCTAACAAATGAACAGAGTGTTTTAATTGAAAGGATAGTAATGAGATTAGTGTAAGAACATTTTAAAATCTGACTGAAAGATGCATGGATTTTCTTGTTTAGGGTTTTTTTTTTTTTGGTAGTAGGACTGAAAAAGGTTTTGCCGCAACATTTTTTTTTTTGTGGAACTTTGCATTGCTGCTTGGTAACTAGGAGGCAAGGCTTAATTTAAAAAAAAAAATCCTCACACATTTGAATCTTCTTAAGGTTGGCTCACAGTCAGAGAGCAAATGAGGAGAAGGCACAGAAGAAGGAAGAGGGAATTTCATAGTCCATAGTAAACAAGGGAAGAAGTGTCTGTGGAGGGGGTTTTGTTTTTTTTTTTCCTCCCCATTTGCTTTGGCAACAGAACTTGCTCCCTGTTCAGCCTAATATGCGCTATGCTGCAACTCTTGCCATTTTTGGAAGTAACAAATGCAACCAGTCCTAACCTGAAATCAGGCCTTAGCCTGTGGGAGTTGATAAAGGGAAACTACTTATTTTTAGTAGACCTGCTACGTAGAACTTATGATACTTGTTTGTATGGTTTGGGGATTTGGTTTTTGGTTTGGTTTTTTGTTGGTTTTTTTTTTAAACCCACAGGCAGTCTTTGTATATGAAGCTCTTTACCAAGGTTTGCAAATGACCTTAACTTAAGGTTGCCTTTTGCTGAAGTGAGGCAACTCAACATAGTTTTTTTCAGCCACAGGCTGCTTCATAGATTATACTGCCTACTAGTACGCAATCTATAGCTTGTCATGATACTTAGACTTGAACTGTAATGACCAGCACTCCCTCTTGGCCACACGCAGAGCTATGTGAACAACACAATGGCAAAAAGATTTTTATCCTTATTTAAACAGGTACAAACACTAATTTTTTTTCCCTGCACAGTTGCTTAATATGTGTATATTTTAAATGGTGCTGGATCAGAGCTATGATATCTTGCTTGCTGGACCTCACCTTTGTAAATATTGTTAGAAAACATGCATTAATAGTAATTTCTCAGAAATATTTTGTGAGGTGTTAAATTGCTCTGTTTTACAAAACAGATGTAAAGGGAGAGGCTTGTAATGGTCAACTTACTGAACTGAACTCTTCATCAGACTTTCTTCCTCACTTTTTCGCTGTTATTTGAAGCTTGTGAGGAAAAGGCAGGGCACTAAGGAGCTGAAACTACATTTTTCAAAAAGACTGAAAAACAAAAATACATGATATGAGAGGTGGATTGGGATTGTGGGGAAGATGCTTGAGGATTACCTGTTGATCCATATTAGGGAATGTAGTCTAAATATGTGGCAATTTCTGACCATAGGATAGACCTTTTTTTCCCTTTCCCTAAGGGAGTCAGTGCTATGGATGTTGCTTCCTGTGCCTATCTCCCTTAGAGAGAGGATAGCTTTGATATTCTGTCCTAATTTTAGCAAAGCTTCTCTCTGTTGTAGCTGCAGTATTGGAAGAGGAACATGAGATGTCTTCCTCCTCCTCCTCCTCAGGATGGCCTGCCCTAACTCCAAAGTGGTGGTGACATGTCCCCTCAGCCTGGGAAAGGGAAGAAGAGAGAATGGCACATGCACTAGCTGCATTAGGTCAGGATTGGTAGGGGGAGTAATTCCTATTTATGGAGACACCTTCTGTCTTCCCAGAACTGTCTTGAATACTGACCTAACTATTTAAAACTTAAAGCCCACAAAACCAACAACAAACTTCAGGGAGGAAGAATAACAGCAACCTATAGAGCCAGAGGAGCTGTCTGGCCTCACGGCCCTCTATTACCTCTTTTGATATTGTATCTAGAAGAGGAGGTGAACAGCAAAAAGCACCAGACTGGAGCAATGGCAGCATGCTCTGTTCCTGCAGCGAGATGAGGGATGAAATATCTGAGCATCAATGTTGAGGGTTATATGTGGTCAGGGAGCAAGTACTTCATATAAGAGGAATCAAGTGGTAGGGCATGTAATTTAAACCAAATACTTTTATATTCACCAGGAACTTCCAGCGCTGAGAAGGAAGCTGTTGTTTGTAGTTCCATTTAATTCTTAACTAATAATGCTATTGTGAGTGCAGCACAGCTCCTTAACCAGAATAGTGGCAAAAAACCACAGAACTTGAGGCATGGGCTTATTAAACTTTACAAAATATCCTGGTGACTCTACTGAGATTGGCGCACTTGTCAAAAAAAATTATTCCTATAAATGATACTTTGAAAGACAGATGTGTCTTCACCAGCTGTCTTTCTTGTAGCACTCTTGCTCTATTGCTTTGATTCCTTTCAGATCCAAAGCTCAAACCAAAACAACCAAGCATGTGCTAAGCCATAGTCATAGGTATAGAGAGTTATGCAATCATACAATTTATTACTGTTGAGCTGCTGAAAGAAGAAAAATAAAAAAGGTTAGAACAGTCAGAGTACTGTTTAACTGAGGGATGTTTAGTATATGCACACTCATGCCACTTGAATTTCTCCAGGTTTTCTCTAGTATATTCGTTGTTGTTTCATGCAGAAGATGACATACAGATAAAGTATTGAATTAAATTCTAACAATCCTTGTTTGGATTTCTGACCCTTTAAAGGGAAATGGGCATCTGAATTTACTCATTTGTCAAAAATACAAATAAGATTATTGTGATTAAGTTTACATGTGCATATGAAGGGAAAGGTGCAAAAACGCCTTTATCCTTGCAGAAACATTGAACGCGGGAGGCTGGTATTAATTAAACTAATATTCCAAACTTCTGTTTTGCTGCCTTCTCAATATGTCAGCAGAATTTGTGTCGGCTTAGCTGGAGAAAATAGTCCAGTAAATTGACTTTGTCAGGGACTATTTATTTTTCCCAGTTTAATTTGGGTATAATGTACTTCAGAGCTTTTAAGCAGTGTACCTGTGAGTGAGTCCTAATAACAGTTACAAGATTATGGCTTAAGTACCACAAGTCTGCTTTGTACAATGAAAAGACTGGGGAGGAAGGGAGGTAAGAACTGGGAATGCGCTTTAGAAAATTTTCATACCCATGCAAAATATCATACCCATGTTGTGCCAGATGGCTTGTTAGTCACAAAAGTTACACGATTCCAGAACACCTGAAATTCTTTAGAGTTGCAGGAGTTCAACACAACCAGTGATCACTGTGATGGAGCTTAACCACCATGCAAGCTCTGCTCCTTGTTTGAAAACTGAACCCCTTCTGTGGTGGCACCAGTGAAGTATCTTGCATCAATAGTGATTTGGCTTTGCAACAGTTACTCCTAGCTAGCTGAAATCTTTTGTATTGCTGCTGTTAAACTATTCCAGGCTCTTGAGGACTGTTAAGTGCACAGTGACAAATAACTTACCCAATTCAAGTATATTAAGAACTTTCTGAGTTGTTAAGCTTTTATGCAACTGTCCTTTTGGGTTACATTTTCATTACTCTATAAGGGATCTCTAGAAAGTCCTTTTGTTTTGACTGTGACCCTCAGTTAATGTTCCTCAGCGAATATTCGCTTTATTCTGAGTGTTCTACATTGGAGTAATTCTTGAATTGCATGTTAATTTGCAAATGCATAGGTGGTCTTTGATAGCCTTATTTGTCAGTGTTGTGGGCATCTCTACTGCCTGATAAATGCAATTCAGACAACCTATCCAGAACTGAGCTAACAGGCATACCTGAACATTGGCTTTTGGTAGGTAAGGCTACAAAATTGATGCTCGAAACCTGAAAAAAAAATTATTCCAACTGAGGATTTTAATATCTAACTTAGCTACAGGAGTTCATACACAAAAAAAGTAGACTGTTAATTTTGGAATCAAAACCTGGTTTATATGCTCTGGAAGCAGGTATAGACAGAGGTAAGGTTTAGATGATCTTAAAATCCTATAAGCTTATTGCTGTTCTGGGATATTAATATGTCATGTTGGTATCTGACAGATTTAGAGCAGCAAGTGCATCTGCAAGTGATGTGACATGGAACACTCTTGGACTTGGTTTCAAACACTGATATTTAGGAACTTCAAAACTGTTCTTTCTATAAATACATTATTTATAACAACCTGCATGTGTTTAAGTGTCTTTGTTGGATTTGTGAAGAGCTAAGTGGCTGTGTAATAGTGAATATACTTCTACAGCTTGTTCTTATACTGGTGGAAATCCTTGTGTCAAACAGAAGTGATAGGAATAATAGGAATGCATAAAATGACAAGGGGAGAAACTTACTTTCTTTTCTTCCCCTTTAAGCTGATAGAGTAAAGGCAACTTAATTTTCACTGTCTTTTTATGGTCCTGTGTTGTCTTGCTAGAATAAAAATGTTTTCTTTACAGGAAGCTTTGAAATAGGAGAAAGTTGTGTGTACTGATTTTCTTAAATTACTCCTACTTCCAGGCTTTCCTATAGATTCTACTCTATTTGCACTTTCACATAAATGCTATGATGGGTATGTAAACTTACTATACTGAGTACTTCTGTATGTTATCTTTTCTTCCCAAGATAATCCTGGTTAGATGTAGTTCTGCAAGATAGTACTTTATCAAGACAAGTTTCCAAAAATGAATCCAGACATTACAAAATAACTGTATCAGTGTTGCTGAAGGCCACAGAAATATTTGCACTTGCAGACTAATGTGAGTACATACTTAGGGAAATGTTTTTTTTTATTGTCAGCCAAGGGAGGACTGGTTATTGTGATCAAGTAGTTGGGATGCTGGTGGGATTGGTAGTTACGCAGAAGGGAGCATGCATGTGTGCGTGCACTTGCACACTCTTTAAAAAAAAAACCAACCAACAATCAAAAAACCCAAACAAAACAAAAAAAACAAACACCCACCCAAACTCCACACAACTGAATATGTGATAAGAGTATCTTAGTTTAGATGAGATGTTTGTTTATACCACTAATTTGATATGGAATTCTGTCAGCCCTACAATTAAATGCTTGTTGCCAGGATACTAGTAATTATCTTCCACTCAGAATAAAATGACTTTATTTTCAAAAAATTCTGTTTAAAAGATCATTTTAATACTTCTTGTTTCTTCTGAAGAACATTCATTTTAAATAGAGATTTTACTTGTGATTTATTTCATTTGTGAGGTGATGATTTGTGTGCTGTCCCCATGGGGGGGAGATCTAGAGGAGGATGGCATTACAGCAGTGTCAGTGAGATGATTGAAAGAGAGCCCAAACACAAGGTATTGTGGAAGCAGGCAAGAAACAAATCATAAAATGATCTTGCAGATAGAAAAGCTTATGGAACATATAAGCTTTCATGGTGTTTTAATGGAATGAAGGGAACTGTGAAAAAAGTTGAAAAGAGAATCATATCTATTTTGATCTAGAATATATTTTTAAACAAATTAATAAGCAAATTCAGGGATACTCGTTCCTGTAAGCAAAGTTTGTTTTGCCAGTGGATATGTACAGGCAACTTTATTCATGCTGAAGCTCTTCATGCTGTCATTGCTTGCAGCAGTGCTCATACAAGATTAACTCTTGTGGCTACCATGTTCAACATTAGTAAGGTCGAGAGAACGGCTTTCTTGCCAACTACTACCTGACCTTTTGACAAGTGCTTTTTTTTTTCTGCAAGTCAATGGTATTTATTGTAATAGCAAGTCTTGTACTTCATCAGGAAAATAAAATCTAGAAATACAATTAGACATCTATTACATTTTCTTCTGTTACATAGTAATAGAGCAGACAAAATATTTATTAATAAATGTTTATCCCAACAGAGCCTTCAGGTATGCTCTTTAACAACTGTAAATACTATAAAAACTGGCAGATTATTTTTTTTTCCCACTGTTACATGGTTTCAGGGTACCAGTAACTCCTTGTGGTAACAACTTTCTGGCTAGAATACACATTGCCTGTTGTTGATTACTAGCCCTGGAACTATTTATGGAATAAACAAGTTATACCTTATATTAAAGGGGAGAAGTATGAATTTATTTGTATTTACATTTATTCAGATTTGTCAAAATAATCTGAAGTGGCTAGCAACAGCCCAGTGAACTCCACTGTAGTATGGGTTATTAAATGCAGCTTGTATGTCAGTCTGACAATGTCATGTTCTGTCTGTGTTGCCTCCAACTGGATTTGTTACAAGGCTAGGTCAAATCTCTTACTAGGGGAGAACA
Organism: Haliaeetus albicilla; assembly: GCF_947461875.1. Taxonomy (NCBI): domain Eukaryota; kingdom Metazoa; phylum Chordata; class Aves; order Accipitriformes; family Accipitridae; genus Haliaeetus; species Haliaeetus albicilla. The sequence continues at coordinate 44,765,610 of NC_091483.1, forward strand.
GGGAGTTTTGTAGCTTGCTCCAGGGTAGATTAAAAATGGAAATGTTTGCCACCAGGTCTGTCTTCAACTCTGCTGTAGCTCTAGAGTTACAAAAACAGAAGTAACTTCCATTCTAAGTGGTATACAACTATCTATTGAAATACATCCCTTACTATTAGTCAAAATCCAGAATGGTTTTTCAAGGCTGCTACAAACTTCATGTGTAACCATTTGCAATCCCTCTGTGGTATATAGTCCAACAGAATAAATGAAGATGACTGTCTATCTTCATAAAATGTCACATAGCTAACTCCTGGCCACATGCAGAATCTACTAAATCACCTGTTTTGCACAAGAAAAACAGATTTAATTTTTTTTTTCCTTACTCTGTGATACTTTGGGAAACCTCATGTAACCTCTGTCTATGCTTTGTGGAGAGTTCTTCTTGAGCTTTATCTTGCTCCTGACAAAGTTTCAGTATGATACAATCTTAAGACAAAGATGTATTGCCTCAAGCTATTTCTGGTTTTGAGCCCTGAATCTTACCGTCATGTAGGCAGTCTTACCGCACTGTGAAGCTCTGTGCTGAGCAGTAGTATTCTGCAAGTAATTAGGTTCTTAAACTTATTTTTGTGAGAGATATTTTTATGCAGAATTTGTGAAGGAAGTGTTTTATATGTGAGGAAGAACTAAACCTTCTGGCCAGTAGTTTGGCTTAGATTTGCTTTTACTGCATTTCAAGTATCATGTAATACAGTTTTGAATAAATGTTGGATTAGGTGAATTTTTTAGTTGGCCAGATTTTGATCCTGTCTGTTCAATGTTGCAGTGGAGTGCACAAATATACAAGATACAGAAAACAACTGATTACTTTCAGTTTTAGCCTACTAGCCAAAAGATAGGCTCAACAAGAAATGCAAGCATGGGTCAGTCACACTTATTGTTGCAATGAGTCATGGCTTAATCACATCTTAATAGCTGATGATAAATCAGGACACTTAGTTCTGACACTTTAAAATGTATTATTTTTCATAATAAAATCTATAGTAAATTGAAATTTAAATAATTTTTTTTATGTTCACACAATCAGTTCTGTCCTAGTCTTCTGAGTGCTCAGTGACTAGTGAACCATTTGAGAAGCTATCAGTTGGAAGTGTGAGCCTTTAAAGGCAGGTTGCTCATAAGTGGCCTTATATTAGGAAAAACAATTTCTGTGTGTAGACTTTATAAGCAGGTAGGAAATAATCTCCAAGGTAATATTTCTACCAATGGTAATACCTGGCAATTATGTCTCAAAAATAGCTCAAAATAAAGCTGGAAACGAACAAGGAATTTTTTTTTTTCCCCAAGTAGTTGAAGAAAAATAACTTAAGCTGCTGTTTAGTGCTGATTACAACTGTAAGAATTTGTGATAAAGTTGAGAGGTGAGTATCTGGCTTTGTAGACACCACTGGGAGTTGAAGGCTGGAACATCTAGAACAGCAATAAATCAGATGCTTTGACTTACGTACCTGGTTCACAGATGTTTCCCTTGAGGAAGGGGAGATGTGACATCTCTTCTTTCTCCCATGCAAGATTCTGACCCTAAACCCTGAGGAACTGGTGAGAAAAGGACAAGATGGAGAGGAGAAGATGGAGTTTATGGAAATACTTTGCTAGAATATTTTCAGGGTGCAGGTATCTTGTTATAAAAAAATCATAGGAACAGATACATGGAATTTATTTTAATTCAAACTTGATATTCTTCCTGTGTTCTTAGTATATCCTTGATAATTAAAATCTTTCCCTGTTTTTCAGATAATCTCACCTAGTGCTGTAAACATTGATAAATCATTAGTCAATTTTTGTTTTGTTACTAAAAGTCACAAACTGAATTTTATGTAACACAGATATATCCAAACTTTGTGTAGTTTACAATGAGTTGAAAAAATTTAAGATTTTTATAAGCATAGATAAATTCAACACAATCACTTCATAGCTTTGACTTGCAGTATTATATAAAATATAGCAGCCTTTTACAACACAGTTGCAGAATCTGTCTTATTTTATTGCCACTTGTACTACAGTAATTCAGAATGATTCGGGTTTATTCACTGGTCTCCTGAGTGATATCTTATATGTAATTGAAATGAATGTGATAATCTGTGTTGTTTGTGAAGTCATTGCTGTGTTTGTGAATGACAATGTTGAAACTGTTTTTATGAGCCTTCTGCTGGTTTTCAACAAATATGATAAGCATAATTAGAGAGCTTATTATTAAATACTCCAATAGGCTGTTAGGGATGAGGTCTGAGGGAGGATGTCTACTTTCAGCATGTTGGGAGTATAACAGGTCAGATCCAGAAAGGATTTAGGGTCTGCAGTTCCTCTTCAGATCAAGCTTGTGACCTACAGAATTCACTTAGTTCTGTTGGCATCTATCACTAAAATTATCCCATAGTCTTCTGCAAACACACGAAAATGCTTAATCTCTCTGAGATGCAGCCCTGATTCTTGGTGTGGGGGGTGTTGAGGCCTTTTTTTTGTTTGTTTGGGGGTTTTTTGGTGTGTTGGTTTGGTTTTGGGTTTTGTTTGTTTTTTTTTAATGAGAGGAGTTTCCTCCACTCAAGCCTTTGTCCTAGTGGTTACAAAAGTCACCTGGGATATAGAAAACTGGTTGTAGCTCTGTCCTATTTTTAACTATTTGTTTGCTCCAACCTTTGTTGATATCAGTCGCTTAATTTTGCATAAGACTAACAGAAGTGAGTATGACAGGAGTAAGGGAAACATTAGATTTTTAATGTACATGAAGTTAGAATGTCTTAATTCTGTCTGTTCTGGTTGGTGACACATAGGTGACAGCTAGAAACTGGAAGATTACTATTGCAGAGGGTAGAGGAATCTGCTGGCACTTTTCTTCCTCCCAACCTCTCCTGTCTTACTCTTGCATGAAATAAACTTACTCTGAAAATGATAAATATGTTGCATATTGGGCAATGAAGAGAAAATACAAATGGAAATTTTTGATGGGCTTGCATGTGCAATGGAAAACAAGCTTCCCCTTCAAAAAATACCAGAACACAGGAAGGTTAACTACAGTGATGGCCTAAATCTGTTTTTTGTTGTTTTGTTGTTTTTTTTTCCAGACTAAAGGTGCAGAAAAGTATTTAATAAGGCAATACACCTGCCTGCATAACCTTTTTTTGGCAGAACGAATGTCAGGGGAAAAAAGAATAAAGTGATAAAACTGTAACTTCCTTTTGTTAAGCTGTTTCACAGTTTAGTAGGATGAATCTCATTTTACTCCTTCCTTACATCCTCACACATCTATTTCTGACCATGTTTCTTATCCATCTTCCCAAATTCTAATAATCTTTCGCTTCTCCCTTGTGTTCAAAACATAGATGCTCCCATGAACAAACACAGGCATTTTTGCTGCCCTAAACATTGCGTTCTAGTATGAAGCATGTTCTATTTTTTGTCTGCTAGTTGTCTGCTGCTATTTCCTGTCTGTTTGATGGCCATTCAGCCTGATATGTGTGTTTGAATTTGATTGTATTCCTAGTGCTAGGGGTTAGTAGCAGTAAATGAGATAGATTGATATTTTTCTACACTGAGGAAAGGTCAGAAAAACTTTTGAAAGACCAATCAGTAACTGACTCCTGCACCTCTTGGAAGAGCAGAGGAAAACAACTTCCCTAGTGACACATGTAAGCTCCTATTTTCTCCTGACTTGCCACTGACATTTGGCCTCTCTCTCCTTAACCTCCTCTCAACTCCACATGAAGTGTATACATCCCTAGCTCTCTCCTTTAAGGCTTTTTGGCTGTGGGTTTTGTTTTGTTTTTCTTCTGTGGAGACGCCAGTCTTTGGACAAGGTGTTAGCTTTTCTGTTTGTGAGATTATTTCTTTTACTCCTGTGTGTTTACATAACTGTTACTAAAGGTCTCTAAGGCCAAATCTTTTATTTAATTTCTACCTGTAACTTAACAATCATTGTGGGGGAAAAACACCTGTTGGCAGGCACTTGTGGCACATCACTGGCTTTGAATGAGCACCAATATATGGCAGAGTGGGATTTGATTTGAGATTACTCATTTCAGCTATAATTTCAAGAATTCATGTTACATAAACTGAAAAGATTTATGGGTTCAGTTGCATTAGACAAGTTGAAAGAGTATGTTACTTAAGGGAAAGCAGAGCTAGATTTTAGTATCTGCAGTTTGGTGTATAAGAAGGATAATAGCTTTTATACCAGTCAAGGTGTATTTGTGGGGCTTTTTGTTATTTTCTTTCTTTTGTGGTGGGGTTTTTGGGTGATTTGGTTCTTGTGGTTTTTTGTTGTTGCTGTTTAATAGAACTTGCTCAAGTAAAATAAATGTTTTGCCATTCTATGGCAATGCAATATGTGTGTTATCCTAATGAAAAATATTTTCAGCTGGCAGTAGGTATTATACAGTTATGCTGAAAAATACTGATGCAACTTAATTACAGAGCTCCTGTGTCTTAAAAAAATACTTCTGTGTTAGCTCCCAAGCCAGAAAAATGTATTGGATTACAAAGCTGCCAGCACAGTCTTTTAAAAAATTTACTTTAAAAGTAAAGATACAAATACTGGGAAAGGTTTGTATTTCCAGCATCAATTTACCTAAAGCATTTGCATCTAGTAGAGACTTACATTATGAGCTATTGTGTTAGTTGTCAGAGCCTTTCATGGAAAAGCTGAAATGTAACAATGTAACATGTTATTTGATATGCTGCAATTTGACATGTTGTGTCAAAAACAGAAGAATTCAAAACTAGTGTGGGCTCTGTTAAATATAACTGTCCTGGTTTCAGCTGGGATAGAGTTAATTGTCTTCCTAGTAGCTGGTACAGTGCTATGTTTTTGAGTTAGGTGTGAGAAGAATGTTTAACGCTGATGTTTTCAGTTTTGCTAAGTAGCGTTTAGTCTAAAATCGAGGATTTTTCAGCTTCTCATGTCCAGCCAGCGAGAAAGCTGGAGGGGCACAAGAAGCTGGCGCAGGACAGAGCCAGGGCAGCTGACCCAAACTGGCCAACCAGGGTATTCCATACCATGGGATGTCATGCCCAGTATATAAACTGGGAGGAGTGGGGTCGGGGGGATCGCCGCTCAGGGACTAACTGGGCATCAATCTGCGGGTGGTGAGCAATTGCACTGTGCGTCATTTGTATATTCCAATCCTTTTGTTGTTACTGTTGTCATTTTATTAGTGTTATCATTATTAGTTTCTTCTTTTTATATTCTATTAAAACGTTCTTATCTCAACCCATGAGTTTTACTTCTTTTCCCGATTTTCTCCCCCATCCCACTGGGTGTGGGGGGGAAGTGAGTGAGTGGCTGCATGGTGCTTAGTTGCTGGCTGGGGTTAAACCATCACAATAACCAAATATGGATCAAGAAATATACAGTGTTGAAATGGTGAAACTAGAAGAAAATGTAAGTCTTGCACATACTACCTAATACTGAGTTTTAGCCGTTATTTCAGAAGCTAGTAGGAGGAAAGAGAAGCAGATGAAGGATTGATTGGCTTTATTATAGTTTTTTTTATGCTGCAAGTATATGCAAATACAATTATTTGGAAAATGCATACCTTAATGTAGTAACTAAAAAAATTAAAATTAATGTGACAGACTAATATACTTTTTTCATGTGACATGGTCTACTCTGATTTTTACATTTGGTTTTTGCAAGATAGCTACAAGTAGACTACCTTCATGGAACTTCATGTTAATGAGAAATACAACACAACAAAAATAAAATATGTTTCTGTTCTGACTTGTGGAGTAAGTTTCAGCATGGACAATTTAATGTTTAGAGCTGAATTCTTATTTATTTTTTAAAGTTGGTTTTTTGGGCGGTGGTGTTTGGAAGAAATTAGATCTAATTTCCTAGTGTAAAATTAATGAAGTTTTCTCCAAGAAAAATCTTGCACTCATAATGCAGAACAAAAGTGTATTTAATATCTGATGTAAACCGTGTGTATTCATATTATATATATAAAAATAAATATATTTGCAATAGGAGAAGGAAAGGAACCTATTTGTGTAAATGGGAGGTTTATTTTTGCTCTTGCCAATCCTTCCACCTGGCAGGAATTCCTTGTAAACTTTTCTGAAGTTTCTTCCCCACTGAAGCTTTGGTGACTTTTGTGGCAGACTGATGTGCATTGTCTTGGGTGGAGGGTTTTTGTGTTTCCTTTTCCAATGTCATTTCTCAATCCAGCTGCTCTGTTTTTACTAGGGAGTATCCCCTTCTTTGCTTGTATAAAATCACTGCCAGAGGGAATGTTTTAGGAATGGGATGACCACATGTGACAGCAATATTAATAACCTGAAATAACAGTTACGAAAGGCACCGTATCCTGGCAGCACGCATGGGGTGATGCGATGTTAATGGCTGGGTGCTCCAATGCTTGCATGTAGTGCTATATGGTTAAAACTTTAACTTTTGTTTACAGTGAATACTAAGAACAAAAGTTTGTGTCTGGCTTAACTGAACTCCCTGGATTGTTTTTTTTCTTGTTATTTTTAAATACCTCTGTGTGTGTACTTGGAAACTTGATCTGACTTCCAATTACTTGGGCACAGAATCTTATGAACTGAAGGTGAGCTCACAAGGTTAGTGTCAGTGTGCACTAGCTAAGATTTTTCTAAAGGGCTTTGGACTGTCTGACCTCTTAAGATGAATGTTTTCACTCTATTTCTGTGGAGATTTAATTTACTTTGCTTTTCTCCCAACCTTCTTAGACAACGATCTTCAGGTCTATAAACCTGTAAATATAAGAATGCCTTAAAAGATTTTTTTTTTTAAATTTACATTGTTAACTTTACACATCTGTGCTGGATGTGATATTAGAACTGAACAAATAGCTGAATATACCCCAGAAGGAGATTGGATACAAACTTTGCAACCATACATGTTTGACAGCTCAGGAAGAGAAGAGTGTACTTCCTGCTCCACCTTGAGCTTTCAGCTGTCTCACTTCAGCTATTTTATTCTCTGGGTGGCCACACTTTTTTTTTTAATATTTTTTTTTTCCTTTTCACCTATTTGAAGCTTCAGTGGGCATAATCTCTCTCAGTAGAACATGATAGAAAATATCAGTATGAAGTATCAGCAAAAACAAGGTGAAAGCTTTAAGGAATTCAGTTGTATGTGTCACAAAGGGAAGATTAACACTCTATGTTTAAAATGTACATCATGAGCACTAACACTTTTTGGATGTTTCACTTCTAAACTGATCTTTCGTTGCATAAATTCTGACTACACATCTTAAAAATTAAAAGCATCATTTAAGGGTAGGGATTTCAGTATCTCCCTTCCTAGTCTGATTTATCTTTGGGATTTTGAAGGGGAGAAGGAGCAGTAGACTTAGGGCAAGATAAAGTGTTGCTTGCATCATCTGGAACACGCCTGGAGCAAGGATGGCCCAGCATAAATTCTTCCTTGCCTTGCTGTTAGCTAGTGTGGCTTGGGAAACTGGGTTTCACAGTGCAAAACTAAAAGGAAAGTCTTTTTCTCCTTGTCCCCGTGAAGTACTTGAGACGGTAAATTCTGTAGAATTTTGTTCATACGGGTATTATTGATGTGCTATATTATACTACATTGTTTTGGTAGCATGTCCTCAAATCCTATTATGTATTTGTAAATAGAGTTTACAGTATACTTTCAGAAATTTCAAATATAAATTGTTTACTCTAGCAAATGGGCAAGAGTACTATCAGTCTGTCCTCTGATAGGAAAAATGTGGTATGACTGTTTACAAAGATATGAAATTAAACAATGACTTTTTGTTTTCTGCAACACTTTGATAATAATGCACCGACACATCAAAATAAATGTAAAGTGTACACAGAAATACTGAGTAGAAGAGGCGTGTACACTCATCAATATATCCTTCTCATAAAGCCAAACTGCTGGCCTTTTTGTTCTCAAAGATGAGTCTCAATTTAGTAAACAGGTGTGTGGTGGGTTGACCTTGGCTGGATACCAGGTGCCCACCAACCTGCTCTATCACTCCCCTCCTCAGAAAGACGGGGTGGGGTGAATATAAGATGGAAAAAACCTCATGGGTCAAGATAAATGCAGTTTAAAGCAAAGGCCATATGTGGAAGCAAAGGAAAACAAAAGATTTATTCTCTACTTCCCATCAGGAGGCGAAGTCCAGTCACTTTGCAGGAAGTGGGGCTTCAGTATGCGCAGCGGTTGTTCCAGGAGACAAACATCATAATAACAAATGTCCTCCTTTCTCTTAGCTTTTAGAGATAAGCTGACGTCATATGGCATGGAATATCCCTTTGGTCAGTTTGGGTCAGCTGTGCTGGCTATTTCCCCTCCCAAGATCTTGCCCAGCCCCAGCCTGCCGGTGAGGGGGAAATGTTGGAGAGACAGCCTGGATGCTGTGCCAGCACTGCTCAGCGGTAGCCAACACACTGATGTGTTATCAACACCTTTCTAGCTACCAATACAGAGCACGGCACTATGAGGGCTGCTATGGGGAAAATTAACTCACTCTAATATGCTCCTTTTGCCAAGGTGAAATCCTACTTTCATTTAGTTGTCATGTTTGAGACACATTTGAGATCGCTTCCTTCTTTTCTCCTAGGTTATTTTGGTTTGTCTTTATTTAGTAACTATTTTTTTCGGTGTCACCTTCTAGTTAAGCAAAAATCTGGAAGAGAAAGTTGAATAGAGAAATCTCTTTTGATACAAGACTTGTATAAAACTAGACTTTGCCTAAGATGATGTAAGGACAAATATGTAATGAATTTCATTGCCTAGTGCAATCTTATGTTCAGGAAAGTAAATGTGTAATTATTCTTAGTTCCTGTGGTATTCAAACATGAATTTTAACACCACCAAATTGAAGTTTGCAAATGCAAATATTGTCATAGTGAAATATGAGACTCGTTTTGTCCTCTTTTCGCAAATTATTTTAGCAGAAGTGCTACACTTCATTGCTAGTTCACAGTACTGCCTTAGTCATTAGCATTGACAAATGATGTTCTTAAGGGAAAGAGAACTGCTTTACATCTAAGGTGGTCTGGCCACAGTCAGCTAGATCTCAAACTTTAAACCTGAATAGCTGTCACTTTTTTTTTTTAGAACAAATGTAAATCAAGGAGTAGTGAGCATATTTTGGAAATCAAAACATTATTTCTGTTGAAAGAATATGCATACAAGTTCAATGAAAATCAATTATCTCTAGTTCTGGAACACTTCCTAGTGGAAAAAGCACAAAACCCAGCTAAAAATGTCAAGTCGTAATTATTATATTACTCTAATTGTATGGCAATCTAGTAGCTAAAAATTCTATAACGTGATGTAGGTAACACCTGATATGTTACTGAGGGGATAAATAATTCACATGCTAACTTATGGACTACAATATTAAGGTATGCTAGCAAGAAAGGGAGATGGAATTGTACAGAGCTGATGGGATAATTTTTGTGTATATCATATGAGAAGTAAAGGGTTACTAAAGTAAAAATTTCATCTTATGATCCTTCTCCCTGATTTCATAATGTGATACTTTTTTGCTGGAGAGAAGCAGAAAAAAAAAAAGTGGTAGTTATGTAGCAAGTAGTGGAAATTTTTTATTTTACTGTCTGGACAGTGTATGTTAATCTAACAGGTTGGGGGCGTGAAAATATAGAGGATGGATGAAAAACTAAGGGGTACTTTATCATATACATAACTTACTCTTTACCACCTTTTTTCTCAGTTTCCCTTTTTCTGGTAAATACAGACCTATAGAATTGTTTAGGTTGGAAAAGACCTTTAAGATCATAGAGTCCAAATATGACTGACTCTATCCTTAGGGATGCTCTCTAGGTATGCTTATCTCTCTTTCAGCACATTTGGAAAGAGGTAATATGAATTGGTGTGTTCATGTCTCCCAGTCAGCTATTGGAGACTTGTAAAATCAGCTGTCAGCACACAGTACACACAATGCATGCAATAGAATCAGCCGTTTAAACACGTCTTTGTTGTGATTCTTAAAATCTGTATTGGAATATCTGATCTGTAGTACAGAGGGTAATATTACTCAGGTTTTTTTGTTTGTTTACATGGGCACTTTCCAAGTTAGAATCTATTCTAGGAGTTAAATGTAGATTCAACTTTCTGTACAATATTGTGCTAGCCTCTGATACAAAATATATTTAGCGGGTGATGCTTGACTACATGAATAATATCTGAAGCTGAGAAAATTCAAAAGTTGTCCTTGTTCCTCTGCAGTGGTTTAACTGAGCTGAAACCTGGAAGCTAAATTGAGTGTACCTTAATCTCTTAATGATAAAGTTGCCAGCTATCATTAGAAAGAGGTATTGCTAATCTGCTGTAGTGAGGATTGTTATTTTCAGTGTATAGATCCTGTTGCTATAAGGTAGGAGAGAAAGAATCTCTCCAAATTGGTGGAATTGAGGAAAACTACTATAAGCATTATGTTGCAAAATTAATCACTAATATTTATAAACCTTTAGACCAGGTCCCTGTTAATAGAAATTTTAAAATGGAATTTAAAAAATTCTTGTGCTCTTTCACAAATTACGAGGAAAGCCTCAAGTTTTCAGCACAATATTCAAAGAGTAAAATTATGACTTTATAATTCACAACAACAAAGTGAGTGGAGATTTCAACTATGCTCCTGGGCACAACACAAAGTAGAGCTGTGGGCTCATCAAGTTAGCCTAGCTTAAGCCATGGAATATGTGGTTTATTGAGGTAGTTTTCAGAAAAATACTCTTGAAATGGGGATAAGTATATGAGATCTCTAGGGAAAGACAACTCACACTTCTGCAACAATAACAGGTTTGTGCTTATAAAAAAAGTTCATGTACCATCATTAACTGAATATACCTTTATATTCTGGAATACTTTGTTTTCTTTGGTGCCTTAGGCTTCTAGAAGATAATTGCACAAACAAGTGGGGAGACTTGAAACCAAATGATGCCATCACTTTTCTAGTCACAGTTTGTTAAAGATATAGCTAGAACAAAGCCAACTTCTCTCTCCAGCTGTGCTTGTGATGTTGACTCAAACCATAACAGACACAATATAAGAGTTGGGATTGCTTCCTGTTTCTTCCTCTCAGTAAATTTAGGAAACGGTTTTAATTAAAACTTTGTTTGGCGTAGTAATAGTTAATACTTAAATGACTTGCTGTAGTATGGACTCCATTTTGTAAATTTCTAGCTCTGCACTCAGGTTGCAGAGCCATAGGTTCAGAAGCTGTATGTTGGCAAAGTTGTTTTTTGTTTGTGGATTTTGTTGTTTTCTTTTTCTTTTGGAGATCCAGGTTGAAGCACTTCAATACAAATGCAGACTTCTTGCTTCAGATGTTTAATTCTATGTGTTATGGTGGCATTTTGGCCCCTGCAGGAAAGTGGCTTTCCAATGCTTCCTGACAGACCAGTACTTGTCTTCAGCTATTACTAGGGAAGAAATATCTGCAGCACAAAGACATGTTTTGTGCAAGAGGTCCTGTTGAAAAACAATGCAAATATGGGCTTAGTGATATACCATTACAAAAAGCTGCCTTCCTCCATCCCACATGTTGCTTTGTACTGTAAACAGTGGGGGGGGGGGGGGAAACTAACTGGGACTACAAAAAATATTCTACATTAGGCATAAAATAATTGAAATAACTAGTCTGTATAATCTGACTTAGTGTTTGCACTCAGTTTTGTAAAATGACCTTTTTAAAGAAAAACCCAAAACCATCCAAACAAAAAACCCACAGTCCATTTAATACAAACATGGAGTAGGTTGTCTTTAGAACTGTCCTATACTTCAGAGTTTTCTTGTTCAGTCACGTTCGTGAGGCTAGAAAGTATTATATTGGCAAGTCTGTGGTCTTGTGCCAGAAGACGTACTGTAAGACAAGTTCTCGATCATGGAGGAAAGCACGGACATAGTGCATGTGTGGAGGTATCTTCTTCTGTTGCTGTAGTTCCTTTGGAATCACAGAACACTGTATAGGCTCTTCCAAATTAATAATGGAATGTATTTTTGCTTTCAAGTCTCATGTGAAGGGAAAAAAAATGTCCTGGGGAAGGTAGGTCAGGAGGTATAGGTGGGAAATCAATGTTGATTAGATGAATAATATTTTTAAAGTACAACTTAAAGGGAGGTTTTCAATACACCCAAGCAATATTTAAGCTTCATTATCCTTCTTAAAATGCTTTAGGAATAACTGTGTGACAACAACAGAAATTGGTAAAAAGTTGTCCAGGTTTTTTGTGTTGCAGTATCTAAGAAACAGTAGGAGAGTTTTCAGATGTCTTCCTTGCTCTACACCAGACATGGTGCACTAATTACTGAAAAAGCCTTAAATGAGCTGCAAACACAGCATTTAGTCTATAGTGACAAGGTACTCAAAGTTACAATTTAACGAGAAGTCAGTGACCTATGCTATATAAGATGAGAAAGATACATACATTTTGGAAGGTAGAACTAAAAATATGAAGGAGAGAATGAATGCTATTAAAAAAAAAAAAAAAAAAACTTGTCAAATATGACTACTTGTTGTAGGTGTTTTTGTCCTTCACATTCAACTTAAATTACTGGACTTCAGAACCAGAAAAGTGTTCTGATCTTTTTTTCTTTACTGACTTTTAAAATCTATTTCTGTTTCTTATGCCATCATAAACTATTTCCTATATAATTCAGAAAAAAACATTTGTTTTTTGAAGTGTGCTACTGCATTTCTAAAATAGTGATTTATAGAAATTTCAATTTGTGGGGTTGGGAAATAATTGTATTGAATAAACAGAAAATCCAATTCTTACTAAACTTTAAAAAACAGAAGTTAATTTTAATTGTAGCTAATATTTATGTGCAACTTAGTCTTATGCAGTATAAGATCTGGTTATGCCTGATCTTTTGGGTAGTTCTCTTTATTTTTTCCCTCAAGATTAAGGGCTTGCCTAGACCAGAGCCTCTAAGAGCACTATGCCCTTGTTCTTTTTTTTCTGGAAAATAGGAATAAAAAAGTAGGAATAAACAAATCTTATTCTGGAATAACTGCCCAAAGAACATAACTCAAAACTTCTATTTTATTTTTTTAATAACGCCCTGCTTCTCTGAAATAAGTTCACAGCCTTATATTGCCCCCTTAGACTTGCCATATATTTTTTTAATATATTTTCTTCTGTTAGTCAGCTGGAAGCTTTTTTGCAGTGACGATAAGCCTCTTCTCAGGTATTTGCTATGCCTAACTGAGTGTTTAAAGATTTTGTGTGACTCGTAATTTGATAGTTAAACAAGAAAGGGTATGAGAGATCTATATGGAAGTCAGCAGTAATTGTTCTTTATATTAGAGATGAGGTACTGTTGGATTAAAATGTCTCTTATTATTTTGTGATTATGACTTCCAAGAAAATCCCTTTTCAGGCTTACTTCTGGACTGTACCTGCTGTTGAAAACTGGTTCAGAAACTAATGGATTTTCTGTGTAAGAAAAAAGTAAGGAATTTTCATATAAAGCTTCAAGTTAGTTTGCAACTTGGTGAAGTTCTGATATTTGCCTCTTTTGTATTATTAATACAAAATGATCAACTCTATTGGTGTGGGAATAGAAGGAATTTGGAAAAACATCAGTAAAAATGGTGAATAATTTGGCCGACTTGGTGGTACCCTTTTATTCTACACATAAGAGGCACTATGAGACAGTGAGTCCCAAGAAGTGTGGCATAGAGAAAAGGTTTCTATTTGGGTAAGGTGAATCTATAGGTTACTAGCAAATGTGTTCTCAGTGTCTTTCTGCAGATCTCAAAGATCAATTCAGGGATAGTGAAGTGAAATCTCACCTCCCTCTGTATCTCTCAAAGAAGCTGCTGGCACAATGAATAACAGGGCTGGTTTTTCCACTTTCTGAAAATGACGGGGATGAAGATGACATGAAATGGAAAGGGAAGGAGTATGAGGATTTGAGGAATGTTAATGAGGAGCAGCTGTGGGCCTCAGGTTATTATGAAGCTAAGAAAGCCAGAAAACATCAGCAAAAAGCAGCTGAAAGAGGTTAGGAGAGGGGAGAGTAACCTAGAAGGAACTTGAGTAGAAATGCAGAATATTGAAATTATTGCAGAGAGACATGGGTGCTGGCAGTTAAGGGCAGGAGGAGCACCCAGAGGATGCTGCAGGGGTAACAGCAGCAGGAGGGGAAGCCCTGGGGTGCTGATAAACACAGGAAACCAAGCTGTTTGTGATTTGTCTCAGATGTGCCCGTGAACAAGTGGAATAATGGCAAACAAAATGAATTCTGCTCACATGCATTTGCTTTGTGCACAGTTTCCTGTCATACAGCCATTAAAATGTTGCTTACTTTACTAACCTACTCCAAGCAATGCTTATGTCTTTTTTGCTCAAACATCCATCACAGTAAGTGTTCTCAAATGTTTTGCTTCAGCTCTCTAGTGTTCTGAATATGGTGTTGGCAACATAGCCCTAGTTGGAGAGAGATGCCAATTTCAGTAAGTCATCGCCTCTATCTCTATGTTGCTTTAATTGGTGCCTTACACATTTTTACATGCAATATTGATATTAATATGTAAGAATTAAACTTCGTAAGTTAAGTTCTGTGGCTACAGACTAATGCTTCATAGATGGACTAATCCAATATATCTGACACTTTCACTGAATGATTTTTATTAGTGTCCCTAGAAATTGTTAGAAAACAGGGAATAATTTATTGACTTTTTTAAGCTTTCTGTAGCATGAGGCTAGTCAACAAAAATGGTACAACAGTTATACTGAATTAGGTGGCTGCTTTTTCGCTTGAGTCCACTCAAATAGAATCTCAATTTATTGAATAGGACAAAAAAAAAGTAAAAATCATTAGCAATGTAAAAGGCTATTTATTTAACTAGATTTTGATCTCAAAGATTATTTTAGTGAAGAACATCATGAAAAAATGAAAATCATCTTTGTATACAACACATTCTGGTCTAATGTCTAATTGCGTTTAGAAAGAAAGTAGCTTAATATCTTTAAGAAATTATTCCTTCTTAAAACATAATGAAGAGACTTGTTGGAAGGTCTTTAAGATGTCAAAACCAACACCTGCTCTTTAATGTTCTTGGAGGATTTTCTTTTATATGAGTTTAGAAATGTTCTTTTGCTCTTATAGCTTGTTTTTGACATTTAAGTGGAAAAACAGAGAACTTCCCAAGATCACATGAAATACAGATTGTGGATGTCTGCCATCTGTAGTTGACCATGCATTTTTTTCCTGTGGCTTTTGTTTTTGGTGTGGTATTTCTACTTTTTTTTTTATAAATTGGTGTTCAAGTTGGAACAACTGTTTTATTACACTTCAACTGTTTTTTGGTCATCTCTAATAAGTACTTTATAAGTGAATTTATATTGCTGGGTCAAATTTAAAACTTTATTGTCATCTCTGATAATCTTAGTTGTACCTCAGGAGTCCTATAGGTTTTCTCTAACCTCTATTCAAATGCAGTCTTAGGCTGGATCCATAGTATATGAAAAAAAATATGACTTGAGTAGGGTAGCTGTTACCCCGGCCTCCATTTCCAGTATCTCGATATTTGTGTCCAAGAGAGACTTGCTTCCTTCCAACAGAGGTTAGGTGAGCAGCTGAAGTGCTAAATTAACATATTTGAATTTTTGGTGTGAACAATGTAGTATGTCTTAATGCAGCTTTCTAGTCTTGCTTTGGCTAGTTGAATGCTGCTGCAATTAACAGCATATATTCTCTGCAGAAGTCCTATGCTTGCACATCCTCATCTCTATTACTTATTTTAAAATTAAGTACATGCCCTGCTTTCCACCAGTGGGCAGTGGTGAACTTCTGTTGCTTTGATTTGCTGGGGCTTTCCTGGGTTCTTGGACAAGAAACCATTAGGTAGCTTGTAATGGAAACCTGTCTGTTTAATCAGAAGCTTTTTTAAAGCTGAATTTTCCTATTTCAGTGAGCTGGCATTATTATGACATCTTGGGTGAGAACTTTCCAGTTGACTTTTGCTCTAATATTTGAATTCTTGGATACTATGAGAATGAAATTCCAGTTTATATAAACAAAACACCACCACTGGACGTGACCTAAGAATTTTTTTCTTTTATTGAGGACTTGTGATTTAACTACAGTTACAAATAAATAGACCATACCCAAATACTCATAGCTAGGATTCTGGAGTTCCTGTTCTGCAGCAGAACCAAACTGATTTGATCTGTAAACCAAATTAAAAGCAGAACATTTTGTGGATAAGCTTTAAAAAAAAAAAAGTGAGCTTTTACTGACACAAAACTAACATTTCCCCCCCCCCAGTATTTAATTTATTTAATGTATTCAATAGACATTAGTTTCCCTATCTGTTTGTGAGCACTACCTATGAAGTTACAAAAGGTAAAAATGGAAGGAGAAAAAAAACTTGGAAAGTTTGTATGCTTTGTATGATACTATGATGCAATATTCTATATTTACATATGCTTTGGACATATTTCTAGTATTGTTGGCTTGCAGTGAAAAGGGCTGATATTTGAATCAGGTGTGATACCATTCTGTTACTTCTGAGGTATTTTCTTTCAATTTACTCAGACTATGTTGAAAGCTGCATTTCAGAGCTGACCATGAATTAAAAAGTCTAGAGTAGAAGAGGTCTTACAGCAGTACAAAATGACTCAAGTGCATGTTAGAGTTCTTGTTGAGACCTGTGAGTCAAGACTACTTCTTGCCTTATTTCCCCTGAGAATGTATTTCTGAGGGGCTGGAGGGTAAGCGAGACACTGCACTGTTAAACCAATATTCTTCTGTTTCTTAGGTCTTGATTTTTTTTTTTTTTTTTTTTTTTTTCCTTTTAGAAATGCCCCTGTGTGTTAAGGTCTTTCCCTGAGTGGTTTAACTTTTGGAGCACAATAAGACTTGTAGATGAGATACTCCTTTTCCATCACACATCGCTCAACTAAAGTCACAGTCAACTCAACTAATTTAGGAAGTTTAGAGTGACAGAAATATGCTGTATAATTGATTCTTTAGATGTTGAACCCAAAACAAACAAAAACTTTAGCCATCTGGAAAAAGCTTTTACCAGAGGTTTTTTTGGTGGTTTTTTCTGTTTGTTTGGTTGGTTGGTTTTTTTTTTTAGAAAACAAAACTTTTTCTTTCCCCAGAACTGTATCATATGAAGATCAAAAATAAACTGGCCAACATCTTTCTTTACTAAACTCAACCATAGTAGTTATGTGTTCAGGATGTGTTTCAAATACTAGTCTCTTGGGTCTAAGTTGAAATGGCTTAGAGATTTAAATACTTGCTGTGAATAAGCCAACTTTGTATAGTTACACAAGGAGTTTTCCTAATTATCAGACTGTCAGGTATTCTGAGTTTGACCTTGTACACCTTTCTTCCTTCTGCCCTCCTGTTTCTTTTCCCCTCAAACCCAACTTATTTTGCTCTTTGACTTTCCACAGCCTATTTCTCCTAGACTGCAGCAGCTCCTGGGCTTTTCAAAGCAAATAGCTTGCAGCTCTTGTTTGTATGGTCTGGTTGCAAAGAAGTATTGCTCTGAAAGGTGCCGTACATTTATCTTTGTGGTACCGTGAGATAATACATTTGTATTACCTTAAGCAAGTATAGCCTTTCTCAATATTACTTCAAGTGGAACTAACACCTTAAAATAGGCTGGTGTGATAAAAGAAGTTTCCTATCATATGGCAGCAGGTATTAAAGGAACATACTATTACCTAACATATGCCACCGAGTCATTTGATGAAATAGATCAGCCAAGCACCATCAGGATATTGCTCTGACAATCCCACAAAGATCTTGGTCAAGGCGAGGTGACACTGATATTGGTAGTCCTAACTTGAGGTCTGATAATGAGATCTCTCACTTATGTTTGGAGGAGGTCAGATTAAAATAGCTCTGTCTCATCTAGGTTAGCCTTTACAGGGTAAGAACTGCCGATTTTTACTGCCAATTTACAGAATAAAAAGTTTGAGATTTTAGCCATTAACTAGGGGAGTTCTACTACAGTAGCAGTTAGATGGAAATCAGTTTGGCTTCTGTTTTCCTCATAGGGAAACAAAAGAGAAGCTTTCTTGCATCATGATCAGGACCACTGGCAAGGAGTTAATTGGCAGTGCTAATGACAGATTGTAGATATAAACAGGACAGATGCAGTCTAACAAATAGTCAAGGCAAGCTCTGGTGTGTTTTGAACCATGTATTTGTAATTTCTAGTATAGCTGGATGAAAGATGTCTTTCAGGGACAAAAGTCCAATAAATATTCCTGTGTTTGAAGGAGAGAATTACTCCCCCCCCGCAGCTCCTGATGCATCAGGCACCATTCACAGAAAGCTAAATGACTCAAATGTGAGTGGGGCTATGCAGTATGCTTTTGTATGGTACAAAATCGATAAGGTGGCATTTTACAAAGGAACTGAGAGATTTTTATCTAGTGGTGCTGGTGCCTTTCTGGTCAGTTTTCAGCTAGTCACCAGCTCTTGTGTTGGGTAGATTAGGTTTTGGCCTTTTCCTGACCTGTTACAAAAGCAGTCCCAATATTCGGACAAAATCTAAAGGTACAGTTTTAGTTGCATTAAAGTCTACAGTCAAGCAGAGTTGTGGGAATATAAAGGTTCATTTTTGCAGATGTTGCCAGTCAGGGAGAACAGCTATGACAGATAAAAGTTGTGGGTTTGGGTTTTGGTTTTTTTTGTTTGTTTTTTTAATGAAAGTGTCTGCTATGAACATACTTACCATTGTACTAAAAAGGTTGATCCCCTAACCAAAATAGGTATATGGCTATAACAGCAGTAATCAGTTTATTCTTTCTTAAAAACATACAAAAGAATTGTTGTTAAAGATTTTTTCATGCTTTTCTTTTTCTCCTCCTCTTATGTAGCCCAGATAAATACTTTAAGTTTATAAAGCATTATTAGCGGAAGCTCTACTGTAGCTAGAAAGGCTTTTCTTTTTAAACTTGCACTTAGCAATTCTAAAGGAGCCAACTGCTGCTAAATTAAAGGAAATCTAACAATTTTCTTTGGTAATCGCTGCTTTTGAATATTGTCAAAGGAACTTTGGTCTCCTTTTCTGCATTGTAGCACCCTGCTACTTTGGATTGTCCTACAGATAAAGCTTTATAAGAAATATTCTTGAAGCTAAGAAGATAAAAAGTCCAATTTATTGGTTCAATTGTTAATTTCACAGCTCAGTGATTATTTCAAAATATACACTGGTTGGCTGAGCTACATCTGTAGACAAATATTGACTTCTAAAGTTTTTTAGATTTTTTTTAATGCAAAGAATTACTTTACATAATTCCCTATGATTTTTTTTTTATTTAAAAAAACAGTAAAAACGTTTCTACTCAATAGGTCAGGAGGGTGACATGAAACTTTGAGTTAAAATTTTTTTATTGTTACTAAGGAGGCAGTGAAGGCAGTTTTCATTTTATAAAATATCTACATTTAGTCCTTGTTTGCAGTAGCTTCCTCCTGGATCTGAGGAATCAAAAGTTCTCTCCATATCTCCATTTAAACCAATGGAGACCCCCAGGTTTAAAAAGATGTTGCTGGTGTTAGCTAGCAATGGCTATTGCTGCTTTCTTGAGCCTCCATTTAATGCCTCCATTCAACAAAGCCTGTTAGTACCTTCATACCTTTTAAACACAACAATGTTTCTGACCTCAGTGGGAATGATGTACAATGTGGGCATTCTGATGTTTGTCCAATGTGCTATGCTAGTGGAAACATTTTGTGAAAAACAACCAGTTTGGAAGAGTCAAACATAGACAAAGTCTGTTTTACCTTAGACATAGTCTGTGGTACAAGACCTTGTCAGTCCATTGATGTTTCAAAAATCTACATATAGAAACTATAGGAAATTATTTTATTGCACGGGGAATCTTGATGTTCAGATTCTAGAGCTTTTTTTTATTGTAACTTGCTGTCTCTCAAAACACTCAGCTCTTTGTATCATTTTATGCACACTAAGACTTCTCTAGCTCTATCTGTGATTTGGTCCAAGGGATCTATCTTGCTTTTTTTTAAGTTCCTGTGTGGTTTTTGCTGCAGGGACTTTTTTAACCTTTATCAAGCTGCTGCTTTACATGTAATGAAACATTCTTTATCATAAAAACAAATGTGCCCTGTAAGCCCTTAACTTAGGGAATGCTTGTATTTAATTTAAAAAAATTTTTGTGCTCAGGCATTGATTCTACCTAACTATATGATTAATTCCTAGCAATAACACTGGAATATTATTTAATATAACTCAGATACTGGATCATGAGGGACAGATCTCATAAAATAAGAAAAGCATTTGTTTTCCTATGATATGAAAAACAGACTATGAAAGTTTTTACTCTGTAATCTTATTTTCATTAAAAGCAAAACCATCATTCTTCACTAACTTTTTATTTAAGCAAACCACCGAGTCTGTGAGAGTTCTTCCTATCTAACAATAAACCCACAACAAAATAAAGAGGAAATAAGGATTATTCTGTCACTTTGTTTAGAATGAAGGTTTAACTTATGAGTTCTGATTGAACTGTAGTCAGTTTGTTCTGACAACAGACTGAATAATACGTTCACATTTGTGGTGCAGGTGTGTAAATGGAATCTTACAGAAAGCTAAAATTTCACTGTAAAAATTATCTGAGTGACTTATCTGTACAACTGTCCTGTACTTGAATAGCTTCAACAGTCCACTTTGTAGAAGTTAATAAGGTCTCTTTTGATGTTGTTTTCAGAAATGATATGTCTGACTTGAGTCAGAATTTCTTAATTTTTTTCTTCTATTTCACCATAAAAACTTCTAAGCATTTGTTAGTACAGAGTAGAAGCACCAGAATTGTACAGAACAATGCAGCTTAAGTGGCTTTTTCATATTGTATGGGTAAACCAAAATCTACACATATTTGACTTGCATGGCAGGGTTTTGGTAGCAGGAAGGCTACAGGAGTGGCTTCTGTGAGAAGCTGCTAGAAGCTTCCCCCATATCCGATAGAGCCAATGCCAGCTGGCTCCAAGACGGACCTGCTGGTGGCCCAGGCCAAGCCCATCAGTGACGGTACTAGTGCCTCTGGGATAACATATTTGAGGAGGGGGAAAACACCCTGTGCAATTGCAGCCAGAGGGAGGAGTGAGAACATGTGAGAGAAATAGCCCTGCAGACACTGAGTTCAGTGAAGGAGGGAGAGGAGATGCTCCAGGTGCCGGAGCAGAGATTCCCCTGCAGCCCGTGGGGAAGACCATGGTGAAGCAGGCTGTCCCCCTGCAGCCCATGGAGGTCCATGGAGGTCCATGGTGGAGCAGATCTCCACCTGCAGCCTGTGGAGGACCCCACACTAGAGCAGGTGGGTGCCTGAAGGAGGCTGTGACCCCATGAGAAGACTGCACTGAAACAGTCTCCTGACAGGACCTGTGGATCTGTGGAGAGAGGAGCCCACGCTGGAGCAGGTTTTCTGGCAGGACTTGTGACCCCACAGGGGACCCACACTGGAGCAGTCTGTGCCTGAAGGACTGCAGCCCATGGAAGGGATCAATGCTGGAGCAGTTCGTGAAGAACTGCAGCCTGTGGGAAGGACCCACGTTGGAGAAGTTCATGGAGGACTGTCTCCCATGGGAGGGACCACATGCTGGAGCAAGGGAAGAGTGTGAGGAGTCCTGCCTCTGAGGAGGAAGGAGCAGCAGAGGCAATGTGTGATGAACTGACACCACCCCCCATTCCCCATCCCCCTGTGCTGCTGGGGGCAGAGGAAGAAGAGAATCTGGAGTCAGGCTGTGCCTGGGAAGAAGAGACAGGTGGGGGGGAAGGTGTTTGAAGATTTGGTTTTATTTCTCATTACCCTACTCTGATTTGATTGGTAATAAATTAATTTTTCCCCAAGTAGAGTCTGTTTTGCCCATGAGAGTAATTGGTGAGTGATCCCTCCCTCTCCTTATCTTGAGCCATGAGCCTTTCATTATGTGTTCTCTTCCTTGTCCAGCTGAGGAGGGGAGTGATAGAGGAGTTTTGGTGGGCACCTGGCATCCAGCCACAGTCATCTCACCACACTACATCAACCTTAGAAGATGCTTTTCCACCCATTACTGAATCACAAGTGGATTTTAATGACAAACAGTGTTCCTGGAGTAACTTCTGCTGCTGAAGTTGAACTACTGAAGTTTTTTGGAACTTAATTTCTTCAGTGAGGAACACAGACCTGTTTGTTTTCTCCTTAGCTGAGATTGATGAAACAAGAATTTATTGGTAAAATATATGTCCGTTGCCTGCTAGTTTAAACTGTCAGTTTTCTTTTTCAAAAGTTCCATTGTGAAAATGTAGCTATCCTTGATCTTTCAAACCAATTTTTAGTTTAAAAAATGTTTCTCTGAACTTGCAAACACTCTTTCTTTTCTTTGTTTTAATTAACTCACTCTTGCTCTTTCTCATCACTCCTAGTGCTGAAGTCTCTGAAACAAAGTCTATTTGGGAAACATAACCTGATAGTTCCTTCTAGACTTAGTCCAACACACATAAACCAGGCTCCGGGTGTTGCTATTAGAAGAGAATTTTCTTTCCAGACTTTAAAACAGTGTCAACTTCACAGCCTAGTGTTTGAAAGTCTGACTACCATGAAAAATCTAAATCTCCTAAAAAGCTTCTGGAGGTTTCATTTGAAGAAGAAAGTAATCTTGTTTCTTAAAGCTCATTTTTTAACAAAGCAGTCCATATGTGTATATATATACAATACAGATATATATACATTTTTTAAAAAAAATGTTCTCAAAGTAAACTTTAATATGTCTTGGGAAAAAAAGGTCATGTTTCTGATATCAGAAACAGAAGTGTGCCCAATAGATGTATTTGTTTTCCTAGTGTTTAGTTCTGCATTACTTTTCTGTAAATAGAATACCCATTTACTGTCTGTCAGAATATCAAAGAGATTAGAAGTAAGATCAAATATCCTGTCAGGAGAAAAGCTACTGTTCAGAAAAATTCTGAATAATGTGGAGCTGTTCTCTTAATTTCTTCTTTCACAGCTGGAGAGGATACCAGACAGTGCTAAGATTCATGACTGACAACAAATGAGAGCTGGACAGAAATAAATCAACTTGTGTTCTGTTTAAAAAATAATTATTATCCAGAATAGTGTGAGCTCTCTATTCTCATCTTAAAGCTTCTAAGCACTTGTAGTAGCTAAATAGCCTGTACAGAAAAGTAGCATCAGCTCCAGTTTCTTGAAGCCTATTTCAGGTAGAATAACTCTTAACTTCAGTTACACTAATTCCCAATACATGGGAAAAATTAGTAAATTGAAACCCTGTGAAGATTTTATTTTTACAAATGCTTATTTCCTATCTGCAATTCTGTAGCAAAATTGCTATACTTTGTCCTTGTAGGCAATACCTCAAATACTTATCTAACAGGTTTTAGAAGTATTTAAGATGTATATAGCTACATGCTACTGTATTGCCTAACTTAGTTTTGTAAAACCTTGATTCCATACCACTTTTGTTCAAGCTTCAAAGGCCTAAATTAGAATATATAATTTGGGCTTAACGTGGTTGAAGTTACTTTGCTGAGTACTACTGGTACATATGGCTTGTGATTTCTAATCCATCTTTTTCCTTTGTCTAGTGTGTAATTAAATAAAAAGAAACTGCTTGGAGACCAAATTTGTATTTTCTGCTTAATCTCTTTTTGGAAGCACATGTAACATTTGGACTGGATTCTATATCAGAAGATAGGGTAATATTTTGCTTTTGATTAAACAGTTTATAAAATAGCAATGCTATTTAGAATCTATCCTTATAAGGACAATGTTATTTAAAAATAATGAACCCCTATCTGATGTCCATTCTTTGCTCTTGCTTTCGGCAAAGTTGGCTTACTTCACCAAATAAGCCTCCTCTTATTTGACAGTCAAGTCAACAATGACAACTGAACCTATTTGGTTAAATCCTCTATAGTTCAGTTGTAGATAATGTCTCAGGTTTTTCCAGAATTTGACTTTGCTTCTTTGGTATCACAGAAGAGTTGCGGTGAGGACTGCAAGCGTGTGTGTACAAAAGCACATGCTGGAAGGAAGTCAGTTCTTGTCTGCATATGCCACATACAACATACAGACTGCCTCTTAGGGAAAACTATTTTCCCAGATCCAGATTCCAAAATAAATCCTCTTTATTTCTCCACCTTACTTGACAAGTCAAAGTTAATCTGTACCATCTGCTCTATTTACTTTCTATTTCATTAAGATGACAAAAGCTTTTAATTATGATTTAGCCAGTTCTTTGAACTCACGAAAAAAGAAAATTATACAACTCTTAAGACTTATTTTGCAAGAAAAACAGATGCTTATTTTTCATTCCTTGAAAATGTTTGTTATAGAAATTGCAAGATCAATTTTATCTTAAAGTAAAACTGAAGCATAAAATCCCTATTTCTTTCTTATATGTTTATGTATTAGGCAAGTAAATCTATTAAAAGCTTGGGGGGGATTTTTGTCACTTATGCGTTTTGTTCAACGTACAGTACCAGATTATTCCTTTGTTTCTTTCATCTATAAGCATTTTCTAATAATTATATGAAATAAAATAGCTGTTCATTATTTTAGTGGAAAATGGCAGGGGAGGTTTGAGTAGCAATGGCCTTCTAGTATCAAATAGAGACATTCTCCTTTCAAAGTCTGGTTTGGGGAAGTACACAAATGTTCCTTTTCACTGTTTGCATATCTCAAATCTTTCACAGGGTTGGAAGGATATTTGTTAGAGGAATAACGTTTTTCAGTTAAACTGTATTGCTTTTGTTCTGTAATTGAGGACATGTCAAAAGCTTTTAGAAAAATGTGTTAATAGTATTTCATGGATATTACTGCAGAAAACCCCTATCTTCATTTGAGAGATAAGAAGTAAACGCTTCCAGTTCTTCAAAGAAAAATCTGCATCAACTGTATGAGTTGATGAAATATTTAAAAATTATGTAAATAACCAAATGTGACTGGTACTTATGCTGTATCATTCTAGACTAGTTTCAGCCTATGGACTTAGGGCTTCACATATGAAACCTGGTTTTTGAAGTTACAGGCATTGTCAGATAAAGTACACACACTGTTTATTCTTAAACTATTTTCGTATGAGTATGTGTGTGTGCATGTATATGTGTGTGTGCATATATATTTCTAAGCTGTAGTTGTCTAGAAAATATTCCATCAAGATTAGTCATGGGTGGTGACTTGGTTTAATAAAGACTCCCCTACAAAATTTGTGTGGCACTATGATCTCTGGTATATGTTATAAATACAGACCCAATTCAAATGTAAAAATGAGTGTGATTTAAAAACAAATAAAAAACCTCTTCTGATGATGCCTTATGCAAAGACAGAATTCATGTTTTTGCTAATAACAATGTATGAAATGAAAATGTTTAATTTGAAACAATTGTTAAAAAGGGCTAAATTTTTTGCACAAAGTACTCTATTAATAAACTGCCATCATCCTTGTTCATTCTTAGTTACGATCATAACAAATTCAAGTATTAGACCAGCTAAAAGACTATGAGAACTGTGAGGAAGTCTGGAAGAAAAAAAAAAATCAGTTATGTTGTTCTCTAACACAAAACCAGTGTCCAGAATATAAAGAGTACAATGAAGAATAGACTATAAGAATAGAATGTAAGAATTATTTCTTGTACTATCAGAGAGACTGCTCTCCTGTGGTTTTCGTCATCTGAGATAACACAACTCTAGAATCAGAATAATTTTTTATATGAAAAAATAATTTCCTTTGTGATAACTGAATTTCCCTTTAAGTTCACAGGCTTAAAATTCTGTGGTTTACTTGGAAGTTTTTATCTCTTTCAATTTATTTTTAACATGATAATAGACTGCAAATGGTTGAGATGATACAGAGGACCTAATGACTCTTCCTTTCTTGGTGAAGAAGATATTTATAAGAGATTTATAATTAACTGATAGTAAATCATGAACTGTGCAGAGTGTTCCTTTGTGGCCTGCTTTCAGCTATTGCTTTCTCTGATGCTAACAAGTGAAGATAATGGTCATTGTGCTTTCTGAGGATGTTTGTTCACTTTAGGCAATTTCAGTTGATATTGGGAACTGTATAAAGTAAAATTAATAGTATTGGTTTGTCTCTTTGTGTAGAGGAACTGATCTTCAGGGGGAAATTCACTGCAGCTCACAAGGTAGCAATACAAATAAAGGTGTGTTAGCTTTTATTCTCATTTCTTGTTCTCTGGGTCAAAGCGCCTTCCTAGTGCGAAGATGTGATTTTTATTTTTTTTAATGAATACATTAACAGATTGGGCATTATAGATAGACCTTTAGATACTCTGTGACCTTGGAACAGTTCTCTTCGCTGTTGCCAGCTAACCCCTGCACAGCAATGACAGCTCACATTTTATAGGTTAGAGTTTCATAGATAATTTAGTAGTAAGTAAAATATAAATGTTTTCTTTGCTCAGATATTTGTCACAAATGATCTTATTCAATAAAACAAAATGCAATTGTTTAAGCAGATGATAGGGAACACTTATTTTACTATTTAAAATTTTGCAACTGGGACTCAAATAGTGAATTTTTATTACAGTAGAAAAATAAAAAGTGCTTTAGGCAATTATTAAATTCCTATGATGTGATGTCCTCTGGATACAGCTGCTCTAAAATCACTATTATAGTTGTATCTCTGGCCAATTTCATCTCTCACCCTGGACTTAGATTTGTCTCTGCACACTAGCTGGTTGGTTGGAAAAAAGGAAGACACAGAGCTGGGACCTATGGAGAAGGCATAAATGACCCACTGACACAAAAATCTATTTTACGAGAGCGTAAATCTTATCAAAATACTTGGTGCACTTTTTGCTCCTGCATCCACTCTCCAGTGATCAGAATCATAATTTTCTGCCAAAAAAAGTGAGGGGAAAACACCTCTTATCTATATGAAAAGAGCAAAATGTTTTACATCTCAGCCTTTAAGCTACATGGTTGTTGCCTCTGTGACAATAAGTTACACAGGTAGTTACCTCTCTATTAGTTTTTGTCTTGGTTTGTGTTCCAGGAGAATGACTACAAGCTTTTAAATGTAACTGAAGCTCCTGTTAAGAAAAGCCATCAAGTCAACTACAGCTATATTTGTCTTGTCAAACTTAATGCCAGAAAAATGAGTGTGCATACGATGTATATGATAGAGCTATATGTACAGCAGGAAAGACAGTAGCCTTTGCATATTGTTTTATTTATAAGAGTTGAAATGCACCTGTTTTTGCAATCTAGGTTCTAGGACAATGATAGACTTTTCCTTATTCTATGTATGTAAGTGCAACTTTAGTGTAACTGCATTTAAGGACAGGTGTTTGTGGCTGGCTTCTGGGTGAGGGAAAAAAAATGTAAGTTCCCCCATAATAATACCGTGTTTTCTCTTTCATAACTGTTCTCTGTAGAAAAGGATGCTTTTTAGGCAGCTTTAATAATTTCTGGTGAGGCACTTTAGATTTCAGCTGCAGCTGAGGCTTTCATGAAACCTGACTTTGACCTTACTCATTTTTTAAAAACTGCTGTACATGCTGAGTAATAATAATTGGACTACTTCAGGGACGCCGTGGTTACAGGTCAAACTTCAATGTTTTAAATGAACTTTCTTGATTCATTAGGCCTGCTCTGTAACCTTATCCCCTCTTTAACATAATTGAGGAGAATTTCAGAGTTTAAAAAAACCAAGCATTAAACAAGGTGAATTATATAGAAGGATGACGAGGTGAAAAGATTGAGGTATATAAAAGATTTTAAGTTTAGTTTGCTTAAAGTATTTAGTTTAAGTAGTGTGATTTCTTTTTTTATCCACATGCAAATATCTTTTCTTCTCCCCTGCCCTTGAAAATAATTATTTTCAAAATTATATGCTATATCACTGTTTAATCCTATATTGTAACACAGGATTAAATAGTTTCCTCACCAAGACCTTTAGAAGAAGATGCCTAACCATGAAGGCAACAGAGATTTTTTGAGTTCTCTCTAAATCAGTGAGTAATATTTCAAGACTGATAAATCCTGGAAAGAGACTGCATAATATGTTTTAAGGGTAATACTAGACCTATAAATTAGAGCATACAGCATGAAGTCTTCCTGGTATTCCCATTATGGGAGTGAAATGATTCTTGATCACTGCATGTTTACTCTGGGCACGTAGATTTAACTGATCCTGTGCTTCAGGGCTTCTGCTGGTTGAGTATGTACCTACTGTCTGGGTGCAACAAGGGACATTAAGAAAAAAAAATGTGAAAAGAGGTGGCTTTGGCTATGGATGTTCTTTAATGCCTCAAAGGGCAGATATTGAGCTGGGGTTTTGGGATTTTGGGGTTGTTTTTGTTTTGTCTTGTTGTTTGGTTTTTGTTGGCTTTTTTTCCTTTCATAAAGGAAATTCCACTGAAATGTTGGGACCAGATACCTCTGAATAGACCCACAACTAAATGTGTTAGGAAGAATTCTCTGCCATTTGAAAAGACAAATTCTTCTGAGACTATTTTTCCCTTTTCTGCAATGTAATCATTCAGTCCCAACATTTGACTAAAGGACTTTTTACCTATGTTGTTATCTGAGTGCAGAAGAGTTTCTCTTGGATTGCATGAGATTGGAAGCCTCATATTTTTGGTAACTAGTCCCTCATTCTTTCTTTCCCTTTTGCATGTTGCTTTGGTGGCTTGCTTCTATTTATTTATATTATTGGGGGTTGGGGAGGCAATTGCATATATGTAAGAAGTAAAGCTTGTTATAGGCTATAAAATGTGAAATGAAACATAGTTTGTCAACTAATTAAGACTATTGCTGTCTAGCAAATACCTGGTACTCCTCTGGAAAAGAGAATCCATGTAGTTCCAGGTGGCATGAGCACCCTTAGCTGTGTTAATAGCCAAACAAATTATGACTGTCTTTTATCTTCAAAATCAGAAGGGTATTTGGAGCAACTGTACTGAAGTAGAGGGTTAATAGTGCTGTTGATTTCCAGTGTGTTTAGTGTCTGTTCTGCTCAACCCTCCAGTGTCTGATTTGTCTTGTTTTCCAACCATAAAAGTACTTGTAGGATGGTATGCATGTGTGTCATTTCTGCACTTGTGCCAGGAGTTATCATGCAGTGTGCAGATTATGTTCTAGTACCCAAACCCATAGTAACACACAGCTTGAGTTAGCTTTATTTACTTATCTTCAGAAGTTCTGAAACTGGATGCATGCTATTTCAGACTCTCTCTGCTTCCAAAACTCTATACCTGCTTTCCAAGGCCAACTATATTGAAAAGCTGCCACTAGAGTTCTCTCAGGCTGTTTGCACATTTTATTTCTTTGAAATGTCATAATTTGAACTAACTGTACTTTAATCTTAAAATCACCATAACTGTAAACTCAGTTCTACCTGTAATCAGGTAATAATTACTACCTGTAATGTAGACTTGAACAATGGGGGTGGTATTAGCTGCTCTTCAAATGAAATCCTAATCTGAGAAGCCTCTATAGAGAGGAAGTAACTTAATGTGATTTTATTAATTCTAAAGAAGTTGATGCCACGTGCCTCCATACAGTATGTATGCAAGGTATATACTGTTGAGCATAGCCTTCCTGTCTTAAGAGATTTCTTAAACTATCTTCAGTCAGTTCTGTTGCTGTCAAGTGCATTGTATTTTGCTTGGACAGCAAAACACTAGTTGAATAGTCAATTTTCTATTAAGCTTGAGTTGTGATAAGAACGTGACCAAACCTATCACTACCATTTTCAGTTATTGTCATCAGTTACTCCAGTGACAAAGTGTCAGTTCAGTTAAAATTGATGCTGTAATAATGTGGCTGATAAGTAATAAGTCCCTAGTAGAACATAACTAAAAATGTTTTGCAATGTTTAGTATCATAGCTGTGTTATCTAGAATATATTTTTATATGGCTGGAGAAAGGTGAGGAACAGCATGAAATGTTTAGCAGTTATTGTCAAGACAGCATCAGTGTACCAAAAATTAATCTCTACTGTGAATTTATTAGAAAAGCTGATAACAAATGTTAAATATATACCAATTGTCTATTTAAGAATCTTTGAATTCTTAAATTAAGGCACTTCAATAAAAATCAATTATAGAGTCCAGCATAAAATGCGTAAATATTCCAAAGTAATTACACTGAAGGAAGACTGCTGTGAAGGAAGGAACAGGATTGGGATTATTTGTCTCTAGTGAATAGACATGTGGTTTAAGGCCTTCCACACTAGAAGGATATTATTTTATTTGATTTTTTTTTCTCAGAATCTTTTTGAATAGGTGAACATTGGGATTAGTTTATTTTTTACATCTGAGTTGGCAGCATATGGAGATCACTAGAAGATAAAAATGAGTAGGAATAATAGTAATTCTTTTACCAAAGCATAAATAATTAAACTATTCACTTTAAGTATGGGCTAAATGTTCTCTGAACTCCCACTGCAGGGACTGTCCAAATTAATAAACTCATAAATGGAGGATCAAAGTCAAGCTTAAAGTCAAGTTTATTTTAAATGGCAGATTTGCACATGAGGCATTCACTGTTAGCTGTGCAAGAAAACTGGGTTAATTAAAAGATTTTAAGGTAGTCAGGAAAAAAGGTTTGAAGAAAAGGTCAAGAGTCATACCCTTCCAAGGTAAATATGAAAGGGGATGTGACTGTGAGACTTGGAGGACTAACTAGACAAGACCAGGAACACTCTTGTGGTGTACAAATAAAAAGGGACAAGATGACTGGGCACCTAAAGGTCATAAGTTCAAAAGTGATTCCATAGCAAGTTGAAAATGAGCAACAGGATCTAAACAGTCTTGCTATTCAAATTAACATTGGTCTCTATGTAATTAGGACCCAAAATAGGGTCAAAAACATGCTTTAATACTAAATTCTTATATTCTTTGAAATTCAACAGGTATACCAATTCCCAATTTAAAGTAGGAAAAACAAAGCTGTGTATTACAACTTTAAATTGTAAGACGTACATTTCCTTTTACTCTAAAGAGAGAAGAGAAATAAAAATGAGGGAGAAAACCCAACCCATAATATCTAAAGAGGGCCAGCTGCCTTTTAAAGTTCTGTATTTCTGAAAGAAACACAGCTGTCTGAACCAAGAGAGTGAAACTGGGGTATTTATTACCTGCAACCTCACTTTCCTTTTCCTCACTGTGTATGTAGGTGATGCTTCTGTCTTTCAAAGTAGTCTGATTTAGTTGCACTATTTCTAATTTTCTCCCTCTATGGTCTATAAACAGGCCTCAAGATTAAGCTTTCCTTTGGTATGCCTTGGGTTTTTTTGAGGCCAAACTTTCTTATAGGGAAGAAAAAAATTAATAATATGGTGCAAGAGGTGTGAAGGGGAAAAGGTGAGAATGAGCAAAGAGAAAATCACTTTTTATGCTGGTTTGAGAATAAAAGGAGCTGCATTTGGAAAAAATGCAACAGAGAAGAGAGGCTAAACGTTGCTGATATGAGGTTATAGCTCCCTAGTTTTGAAATTTGGCAGTTGTGGTTGGAATGCTAATATCCAGTAATTGTTTAGAATGTTATAAATCTAAAAGGAATCATAATTAGAATATAATGTAATTTTCATAAACTTAAGGTGACAGTTTACTTTGCAGTTTAAAACTTGGAAATTCTTTCTTCCTGCAAAGGCTTTTTGCACTTTAGAACTTATTTTATCTGGCAAAGGGATGAAAATGAGCTATGCCTGAAGCTGTTTCCTACCAAACAGGTGAGAAGTTGATTTATATAAATGGGCTAGATAACCACATCAGAGCAGACAGCAGCCTGAAAATCAGGGCACTTGTGGGAGATGTAACAGTGCTCACACAAGTTCTGCCCTGCTTATGCTGGGCTAGAATCTTGATCCCAATCTCCTTGTACCAGGCCAGTACTATAGTCACTGGTCTGGTGGTTTTTTTTGATGTAGGGGGTCATATAGTGTTGTTCAAAAAAATCTTTTGCACCTGCAGAAAGTTTTCAAAATGGATGCCTTGCTGATTTTTTTTTTTCCTTTTTTGTAGGTGGGGTCCTGTAAAGGACCTTTTTTCCAAAGCCTTTGGGGAAAAAAAAAAAATCTTGAAAACTCTTAGTTCAAGTCTAAAAGCAAACATTTGAAGAACTTTTAAGAAGACTTGCTACTTTTATTTTATTTGAGAAAACGTTGTAGGCAAATATTGGGAGTCATAGGTGGCTCTGAGCCCAATCATACCAGTGCCAGTCAGGAGACTTGAGCACCTGCTCATTTCTGCAAGCAGACAGCTTTGTGGACGTGGTAGTGGTGGATGGGCCGTGATTTAAGGGACATGTGTTGACAACAGGTTTTGTGGACTAGTGGTTACAGCTACTTATTCCTGATTAGTCCCAGCACAAGAGAAGAGGATGTTTATGTTGCTGTTCTGACAACTTACGCAAAGAGATAAGGAAAAAGAGTAGTTCCATGAAAGTTACTACTGCGCCAGAGTAGCCACATCAAAATGATGATAGTAATTAAATATGATTAAAGGTGACTTTTTAGGCTTTAATAAAATATAAAATGGCAACTGTCCCCAGATGGACATCATCATGGAGGGACTTGCATGCAGTCAAGACAACACAGCTATGCTAAAATCATCTGGAGAGGCTTGTGGAATGCACAGCTCCTTAGCAGCACTGCAGTTTTCTAAAGTATGAAGATCAGCCAGTATTTCCTCTGGAACCATAGATAGATGACTGAAGAAAAAACTCTGGGAATATTTCCCTTGTCTGTTTTAGATATGTTTGTTTTCCTTCTGTGGATAAAGTACAAGAAAACATAAGGAATTCTGGTATGGACACTTCTGTAAAGAACAAAACCAAACAAAGCCAACCTCCCCAAAACACAAACAAAGCAATAGTCTGTATGTGGTCTTAAAATGCAGAAAGCTGTCTATATTGGTTTTGCAGATATGACTCATTAAAATCAATAACAGGATACAGCTTTTACATAAATCTTGCATTAATTGTAAAGTAGCCTTGTATGCAAACACAGCAAAATGAGAACAATTCAGCATTTTAATAGATGAAGCAGCAAACCCAAACAGTGTCTGGGCCATTTCAAGATCAAATCAAATCTGTGTGGCTTCCTGTATAGTTAAATTCCACATGTTGCTATTGTATATTTCTTTTGGGCTCCAGACATAGGTCAAGTGGCTTTCACTTCACTTACTATGGGAATCATTGGCTTGTCATCCATATCTTTGTTTCAACACAGCTTGAAAACGTCTGCATAATGTAATAGGCTATGCTAGTTAAAGTGGTTTGCTATTTCTAAATAATAATTTGAATGTAAAAATGTGTCTCACTTTTGCTCATGACTAATTGTTCACAATCTGGTATTGTGTTTCTTTATTCTGCACATGAATTTTATTGTTTCAAAAACTCTGTTGGAAAATATAAGTACCTTCTCAGGTACAGAAAAACATTTACCCATTTATCTTGTTGCATTAGAATAAGTAGAGATAAAGGACACAATGTTTTTTTGTTTCTGTCTTTGCTGTTAGTTGTTCTCAATACCTTAGTATAGCCTTCCTCCTCTCAGAGTTGAACCTATCCTGAATCTTTAGCTTTCCTCTTGTGCTCAAAATTGAGAAACACTTCATCTTTGCATAGTTGTCTTCTGCTGGGGCCTATTTATCATGCTAAAAGTCCTACCTGGTTTGTTGTGAGTCATGAGGAGTTCAACAGTTGTCTTTGCCCTCTATTAGGGCACATGAGTGATCTGGCCAGGAATAGTGTGAAACTGGGGACACAGCTGACAACTGGCTCGCCTCAAGGACATATGGGGCTACATTTGGCAGATAGAATCTGGGGAGCATCCTGGCTATGGATGGCTGGTGATGTAAAAAGGCTGTTTTTTTACTTTCTGGAAGATAAGTTTGGCCAGTTTAAGTTTTGCCACTCAGTGGCTTGTTTGCCCTTTGCCCTATCATGTCCTGATAGATGTGCAAACTTGCAAACAGTATGGATAATCAGCAATTTTACCTTTGAGGGTAGGCGTGATTGTGCACTTAAAGTAGGACCTAAAAATACCTAATGACCTGAGACAGTGAAGACTCTTAAAAAAAAAAAAAAAATTACTCAGCCTATCTATTAAAAAAAAGTATCTAATTTACCTATAATAACTATTCATACAGTGATAGCTGATTAACCTTACTGAAGTGCTTTATATTTAAAAAAAAAGCACGTAGGTCTGCATAGCAAATCAATTGCTCAAATAGCTTGGAAAGCATGCTGTGGCATTTGAAATAAGCTGCAGGTAGTGGAGCTGCTGAGCTGCAAACCTTGTGAAGTGGGAACTAATTGCACGTTTTGGTTGTACAGGCACACACTGCTGTTGCTAGGTTATAGTAGGATGAGAATAGACGCTGTGTCTGCTGACTGCACAAGGGAACAAAAACATTTTCTTGTAGTGTCAGATATGCAGAGACTGTGACCTCATCCTACACAGACTTCTTAGCAGTGGTGAGTATGAGTTAGGTCTGTCCACCCAACAAGCAACTACTCTGAAGTATTCTATGCTTAGCATTGAAATGACAAGTCCAGTATTAATGATGAAGCCTTACACATCTCCTGTGGAAAGGGAGGCTGCATCTTTTGATGGTAAACAGAATACCAGGACAAGCTGCACTGTTAACTTTAAATATGTTTCTAGGAGTGACTCTGTTTTCCCAATCATTTGTTATGTGCCATGGCAGAAACATACAACCTCACTTCACTGTACAGGCAACAGCCTTTACTTATTTAGAAAGCATCCCTTCATCTTAGGTGTAAGAGATAAGCATAACTAAAAGACAGATTATTGTTGGAAAAGAAATAGAGAGGTATCCCTGAAATCTTCTAGGTATAGTCACTAAAACTGCAGTCACCACTGCTTTTCTCCAGTTTCATGCCCTTATATAGCAACATGGTGGTAACCCATCACAAAACTATATAGAAAGGTATTGCTCTGAGGCAGTGAGGTCAGTGTGACCTTGACAATAAGTATAGACTGTCCAGGAGTGCCTGTGGTGTTCTCATCTGTGTAAGAATTAGTCTATCTTGGAGCTAGTTTCCTAGAATCACCTTTTAAAACAAGATTGCTGGACATGATGTACGTGCTGTACATCCAGTATTCAACACTAAAATAAGCTTCGTAAAAAGATGAAGTTTCTTGATAAACCATCACGTGCTAGTGGCAAACACCAAATCTAAATGGGTAAATAAATTCATTTAAGAGGTTTTTTTCCATTGCGTGCTTACTTAGATTTTTCTCTGCTGAACAAAAATCCTCGTTTTAAGTGATTTACTAGGAAAAGTGAATTACTACACTTAATTACACTTATTTTTCTTACAATTATTTCCACACATCTGTTGTTGCTCCAAACATCGATGTCATCTTCAAAATTTCACTTTTTCACTCTGAATAAAATATTGGCGTGAAGAGTTGCTGTAAGTAGTGTGCATAAAAATTATTCTCACTCACATCAAACATCAAAAAAAGTTAAGCATTTTATCAGAGCTTGTGTTTTAAACTGTGGTTGTGGAAGGGAGAAGCACTTTCATAAGGGTAATTTACCATAAAGAACATGAGGCTGTGAAAAATCAAGGAATGGAGGAATTCCAGTCTTTTTCCACTATTTGACTAACTTACAAGTGGGCACTCCATTTTTAAATAATTAAATTTGGATGAGATGGATCCAGTACATAAAGTTCAGTAACAGCAGACACTTAACATGATTTTCTGCTCAGTTAAGGGGATTCAATTGAAATAGGTGTCTTCCAGCACAGAAGAGCATAGCTGAAAGCAATTCAGGAGAAAGGGAAGGTTTACAAAGAACAGAGATTCCTGGTCTTCAGAATAAAAAAAATTAAGCTGTGCTATTATTAGCTGTTGATTTTATAATAAGCTTGGAAATCTCATGTTGAGTATGGGACATATAAAGCAGCTAGTGGTGCCAAGATAGTTGTGTGTCCCTTGTAGAGAGTATATAATATTATGCAAGTCTTTGTAGACAACTACTTGAAAATCTTCTGAAATGTCTGATAAGAAGTACAATTGGACACAGGACCTTGCAATAGAGGCATCTTGTGACTTGATTTGATTTGACATTTCCTGCGTCTGGGCTATGATTTTGACAGTATATGACACAAATGTGTTTTTATTCAATATGACCTTTCATGTTACTTCTTTCCTTTTTGGGCACCAACCTGGTTTTGGCTGCAAGTATGTCCAAAGGGACCACATGGCCTCTGTACCATTCAGAGTAGTAAAAACCATGGGTATTCACCATGGGGTCCATTAGCTGAAACTCCTGACTTAAGCAGCTTAATGTCAGCAATTATTTTTTGTGACTATACAATTTTATTCCTCCAACAGCATGAGTTGGAAACGTATGAAAAAGATCAAGAGTAAACTATCCTTTGCTAGGTATAGTCATGGTGCTAAGCCCTGGTGGTTGTGGGCTCTGTGCAATGGCAAAGGTGGTATTCATCTTGTACGCTTGGCAAGTGACTGATTGCACACTTATCACTAGTTTATATGTTTGCACTGTTTATGGTACAACCTGTAATGTAAGTAATGTGAACTTTCTAAATCAGGTGACACAACAGGGCACCTAAGTTCCCAGGCCTACGTGTGTGAGAACAAGACATACCTTGAATCTTTTTTGGGCTATAACCCAGACCTGTACCAGCCCACTACTTAAGTCTCACTCCAACACCACTTCTGCCTTGTTGTCATCTTCTCCAGACTATCCTTTGATTTAAACTATGTACTTCCAAAAATTATTCTGGATGTAGCCATGTTGGTTTTGTCTTCTTTCACGGTTAGAAGATTGTAAAGTAGTGGCTAAAATAGAATAAATCATGTCTATGTTCTAAACTTGGAGAAAATAAGGCACTTTTTAATGCAAAGTTGAGATCACAATTTGATCTAAGTCAATGTCATAGAAAAGTACTAAGGGAATAAGCATATGCTAGAGAGATGTCCTCATGTTTTCTTGTAATCTCCATCGTACTTGCTAGGTCTTAATTTTAAATTATTGACATAATTGCACTGAAATGAAAGTGTCCATGACGTAGACACTAGATTATAAAAGCAACATTGAGATTATCCAAATTAAAATAATTCCTGCAAACTATCTGAACTTTTCTGTTTAGAAAATTTGCATATACATCATAAATATTTATCTTGAGATCCATCTGTTTCTTCAACATTATTGAAAAAGCTTTTTTATTTGTTAATATTTCATATCCTCCACTGTTCACTAATTTTCAGGATCAATGAAGCTTTTGAAGACCACTTCTGCGCTTAACTAAGTTCGAATAACGTTCACAGACAACTTTCTGTTGTACTATTGTGCATATTTTCCCACCCATGCAAAAATGAATATTTTATTAGAGACTGAATCTTGGGTAATTAGTATCCTAGCACTTAAGTAATAAAGAAATCCATGCTGAGCTATTTTTCCTTGTAGCAAATATAGCTAACAGGTTCTTGCAAAAAATGAGTTTTCTGAAGTTTTTATTATTTGTTTCCTTCCATCATGTTCTCCTGGTTTCAGCTGGAATAAAGTTAATTTTCTTAGTAGCTGGTATAGTGCTGTTTTGGATTTAGGATGAGAATAATGTTGATAACACACTGATGTTTTAGTTATTGCTAGGTAGTGTTTGTAAGTCAAGGACTTTTCAGCTTCTTATACTGCCCTGCCAGTGGAGCCTGGGAGTGCGCAAGAAGTTTGGAAGGGACACAGCCAGGACAGCTGACCCAAATGAGCCAAAGGGGTATTTCATGCTATATGATGTCATGCCCAGTATGTAAACTGGGGGGAGCTGGCCAGGGGACAGCATGGCTTGAGGATTGGGTCGGCCTTGGTCAGCAGGTAGTTGAGCAATTGTATAGTGCATCACTTTTTTTATATATTCTATTATTATTTTCACTTCCTTTTCTGTCCTATGAAACTGTCTTTATGTCAACCCATGAGTTTTTGGTGTTGGTTTTTTTTTTCTGATTCTCTCCCTCATCCCACAGGGGGTGGGGGCAGTAAGCGAGCAACTGTGTGGTGCTTAATTGCTGGCTGGGGTTAAACCATGACATGTCCTCACAATGATGAGGTAGATCAGAGACTTTTTGGTGAGTGACGGCAGTTTTAGGAGAGAAAGAATAAAAGTTTTAGGGGGGGAAAAAAAATTTGGTTTCCAGAATAGAGTTCTGGAAATAGTCCTACTACTCATGGCCATTCTACTAATTCATTTATCAATCTGTCTACAAATTCAAAGATGTTGGCTCTGTTTAAATGAACACTGTGTTTAAACATTATATGCAGTCTAAAGGACAGCTATGCATGTGGGCAGTACTTATAAGGCTATTATAATACTGTAATAAACACTGAGCAAAACCTTGCGGAGTGTGATTAAATTGAATTTGAATGGACTTAAGTATTAGTGATTACAGAGAAAAATAGCCTCTACTCTTCAGGTGTAGACTTTTTTGTTTGTTTCATTTTGGTAATAGTAGCATAATAATTCTAAGAAATTTGATAAGTGGTCTACTTTCTGGAGCCTGATTTTTGGTTTGGTTTGGGTTTTTTTGTTTTTTCTTTCTGGCTGCTTACAAGGTGGTTAGATGAGATACTTGCTCCCTTCTATGGGAACAACATATGGAGAGAGGATAAAAAAAAAAGTGCTTTAGAATTTCCTGGCCTCATCTGAAGTGATCTGTTTGTTGGACTAAACAGACTTCTAATTTTCATATACTGTTGAGCCTTCCATGTATTCATCTGTATTTTCATGCTTTGACAGTTGAACATTTTTTTTTTTTTGCTATCATCCTTCCAGACAAGAGGATTGTAGAGCAGCAGGTTGTATCTGTTGTTGGGTTTGTTTGGGGGTTTGGTGGGGGTTTTTTGCTGTTTTGCAGGTTTAGTTGTCTGAACTAATGGCTTGACATATCATTCTTAAATAGCTCAGCAAGATATGCTTACATTTCTTCAGTCATGATCTTTCATGTTGATGTTTCTTTGTGTACTTGCTGTTAGTGAATGTTGGTAAGAAACCAAATTCCTAATATTTTTTTCCACTCTTTTCTATTTTTGTAGTGAATAATATTTTTTGTAGCTATATAGAAATAATTTGTTTTCCTTGAGTCTCAGTGAATATTGTAGCCTTGTGAAACCTATACAGAAGTCTATTAAAGCTTAATAAATTCCATCTAACCCTACTACTCTCCTTTTGTCAATAATCTGACTTTACTGGTTGCTAGTGTTTTTACTTCTCCCTATATTTATAGCATCAGACTTCATAATGAAAGAATGTATTTTCACTAACAATAAGTGGAAACTTATAACAAAGGGTGTCGCACTCCTGTAAATGGATATTAACTGCCTGTAGACCACACATTGCACTGCTGTTTTTTTTAAAGGAGTATTCTTTTGCACCAAACTGTCCATTTACATTATATCACTTAAATTTATATTGCTTTCAAATAATAAAATTTAGCATTCATTTCTGACACATGAACAAACTGTGGATTAAGAAGATGCTAAGATGCATTTATTTAAGCTCCTCAGGCTAGGAAAGAGATATTGATAGGTGTTAATAGATGTTGACATAGAAAATAATGACAATGGGGGTGGGGAAGATAGCTGTTTTCCAATAAGGATAACATCTGGGGGAGGGGAGGAAG
Organism: Haliaeetus albicilla; assembly: GCF_947461875.1. Lineage (NCBI taxonomy): Eukaryota > Metazoa > Chordata > Aves > Accipitriformes > Accipitridae > Haliaeetus > Haliaeetus albicilla. The sequence continues at coordinate 44,805,253 of NC_091483.1, forward strand.
GGGGCAGGGGATGGAAGGTCTTGATTTTGAAACTACCCTTGGGGAGCTGGGGGGGAAATCATGGTGTTATGCATACAGTGTCAGTCTTAACAACTAGTTATACCACTGTGAGCCCCCACTCAAACAGGAGGAAAGTAAATTTTGCTCTTGATGAAAATCTGACTCATGAACACTCTAAGGGTATGTGCAAGAAGTATGAAGAACAGTACAAACACTTAAAAAAACAAAACCCACAAAACAAACACACCACCCCCCCCAAACTTCACCCCCCCATTATTCAGTAGGTTGAAAAGAAGTGTTAATGTGCTTTGCAGATCCTCCAAGCCAATTACACACAAGCCAGTTTGAAGTCACATAATGACATCAGTGAGATATTGAATGTGGTGATGTATTCTGCCCATCGGGAAAGGAAACAGTGCCTTGGTACCATGCCAATGCAATCGAGTACCTTCCACCCAGAAGCTGCTCACATCCAGCCAGGCATGGGGAAAGGCACAGAAGTACCTACATATAAAAAAGAAAACAAAAACTGGAAATCTGTTGCACAGAACTTAATTTAACATCCAGGATACGATGCTACAGGCTGAATGAAGTTTCATAGTCATTTTCTCTGCCTTTCTGATGTCAAAATTTGAGTTCTAAAACAAGGATTCTCCTGGTTTTAAGAGAAGATATTCTTGTTATATTCAGCAATTGTTTCATTTTCATGTTAAATTGTTACACTATCAAAAGAAATTTAAAGTAAAAAGATGTTTGAGACTGAAAGAATTGTATATTAGAAAAATGTCATGTAGGCTTTTTCTTCTTTGCCATTCTAGACTTTTTTTTTAACTCCAAAAGGGGGGGGGGGGAAGTACCATACACCATTAGCATTGTCAAATCAGCTGTTCAAGATCAGTTTTGTTTAAAAGGATCCTTGCCTAAATAAGTATCAGATTTTTTAGTATATATTATATAAACAATATACCATTTTTTTCATATTCCTCAAAAAAATAATTGTATTTTGTGTCCAGGTATGTTGCCTAATACAGATAGCAAGATTCTTGTAGCTGGTTCTACTTTATCTAGTGTGTACTGCAAAAAGCTCAGACTAAAGGTGCTCCACAAGTAATCATATTAAGTTTTGTTTTGGGGATTTTTTTTTATTGAATGAAAAAATAGTTTATAAAGACTTGGAGAAGTATCTAAAAGAAAACTGCTTCAAAAGTGTTTTTTCTGAATGCAAAATGAGTTCCAAGTTATAAATTTCTAGAGATTTGTTTCAGTTTGTTTCCTGAATGATTCTGTAAGTGCTCTGAAAGAGTTGTCCATTTTACCTGCAATCTTTCATATCTTATATTTTCAGATCACCCAGCGAAAGGAATCAGTTAAATAACAGTGAAATAGTCTACAGTGTCTAGGTTTGGACTAACAGAAGCTTCGTGTCTGCTGCCTTTTCTGTCTTTTGCTACATTGCAGATTGTTGTGATTTAACCCCAGCTGGCAACTAAGCCCCACACAGCTGCTCACTCACCTCCCTCGTGGCAGGATGGGGGAGACAATCAGAAGGGTAAAAGTGAGAAAACTCGGGGGCTGAGATAAAGACAGTTTAATAGGGAAAGCAAAAGGCGTGCACGCAAGCAAAGCAAAACAAGGAATTCATTCACCACTTCCCATGGGCAGGCAGGTGTTCGGTCATCTCCAGAAAAGCAGGGCTCCATCATGTGTAACGGTGACTTGGGAAGACAAACACCATCACTCTGAATGTTCTCCTCTTCCTCCTTCTTCCCCCAGCTTTATATGCTGAGTGTGGTGTCATATGGTGTGGGATATCCCTTGGGTCAGTGGGGGTCAGCTGTCCCAGCTGTGTCCCCTCCCAACTTCTTGTGCCCTCCCAGCCTCCTCGCTGGTGGGGTGGTGGGAGAAGCAGAAAAGGCCTTGGCTCTGTGTAAGCACTGCTCAGTGGTAACGAAAACATCCCTGTGTTACCAACACTGTTTTCAGCACAAATCCAAAACATAGCCCTGTAGTAGTTGCTATGAAGAAAATTAACTCTGTCCCAGCCAAAACCAGCACATAGATGTAAGTAGTAAATTCCAAAGCTCTTCCCACAGTAAAAGATCTGCAGGTAAGTGCAGCAAGTTTGCTGCTTTTTCTGTTTTAACTCTTTTTATCTCTCATTTCTGACTTTTCCTAGATATTGAGCTATTCTCTGTCCCAGAATCTGCCACTTTCATTTCTCTAGGCATTCTACTTGCTCAGTGATTTATTGATTAAGGACAGACTCAATTCAGATTTGCAAATGGCAAATAATGATTTTGTGTGGTCCACCAGTCTTTGACAGTTTCCTTTGTGTTTTGTTTGCTTGGTAGCTCATTACTTCAGGATTTTTTTTCCAGAATTTGTTTATTTTTTAGTTATATTTTTGTTCATGTGTTTATCCTACCTTCTGAGCCATGTTATTTACATTTGGTATACTTTCAAGCTTTACCTGGTTATACAGGTAAGTCGTACACATTGGCAGGCCAGTTACTGCTCAGGCTAGCACAGACCTTCCTAACTTGCCTTAGCCATTTCCAGTACTGTTGGAACAGGTGGGCTTCACACCTTGGTCAATGACTGTGTCTATGAAAATATCTCCATAGCTGTCTAGAGAAACCAGAGCACTGAAGGTTATATGCTTGGTAATTTTGTTTGTTTATTTAAATGTTGAAGGCTTTGCTCAGAATATTACTGTTTTTCCACTGAGATGTATGGTAATGATCAGCATGGTGCTAGAAGTAAAATGTTTGTTTTTCCTTCTACCTTGTTTTGTTTTATATGGCTATCCTTGAACAAGGAGTGGGAAGGAAGGCAAGTTCTGACTGTGAGAAGTTGCTCACAATTGCTTCCAGCTGTGGGTGCTCACAGCTTCCAACAAATCTGGTTTTAGTTGTAATCGTGTGCTGCAGGTGATTGCAGTGGCTTCCACATGACATGGCACTGTTGCCTTGAAAGAAATGTGTGTTTATATATACGTCCTGATGGGATCAGAATTTGTAACATGATTAGTCAGCTTCTGGGCATTTCACTGTGTAAATGAGTAGTACCCTGTTTTGATTAGAGCACAGTATCTAGCTATATTTTTGGAAAATGAAGCACAGTATTTTACCAGGACTTTACCATTTTTGACCACCGGTCCTATGTCTGAGTAAGATATGTATTCAAGCACACTTAGCAGTGGCAGGCAATTGGCCCCTTGAAAACCATGAGGGAATGTGGACCTAGAGGTTTTGATCTCCTGTATGCTGAGTATAATAATAACTTTTTGTACTAATTGGTTTAGGCAAAGCAGGCCTCCATACTTACAAAAGCTTATATGTTGAGGCAGCATTAGGAGGGAAAAGTCAGTCTGCAAACAATTTGTTGTAATATGTCGGTAAAGGATCTTTATATTCTGGAAAGTGTGTATAACTAAACAGAATTTGTAACTGAGCATGTGTGTATGTGTGGTATGTATGGTGTCAGTCATTATTCGTCAATTTATGCATGTATGTCTAGATCTATCTCTGTGTGCATCTTATTTGTAGTAGCCAAATATAAGTGAAATAGTTTTGGGTTTGGGGTGGTTTTGCTGGTTGTTTTTTTTTTGTTTATTGGTTTTGGTTTGTGGAGGTCTTTTTGTTGTTGTTTTGTTTGTTTTTAAATAAAAGCAAGCTGGTCAGGGGAAATTGAGATTGGACGTTAGGAAAAGGTTTGTCACTGAGAGGGTGGTCGGTCACTGGCGCAGGCTCCCCAGGGAAGTGGTCACAGCACCAACCCTGTCAGAGTTCAAGGAGTATCTGGGCGATGATCTTAGTCATATGGTTTAGTTCTAGGTAGTTCTGCAAGGAGCAGGGAGTTGGACTCGATCCTTATAGGTCCCTTCCAACTTGAGATAGTCTATGCTTATGTGCATACGTAGGCTTAGATATGACAGTATGTTGCTGGATAGTTCCAGGCCTGAAGACATTTACAGGCAATCTGCCAGCAGATGCTATTGGAAACAGAATCACCAAAGAACAGAGAAACTAAAATCGGTGGATGCAGCAGGGCCACTATCAGATGAAATAATCTCAGCCAGGCTATTCTGTGCATTACTACTTTGGCAGGCCTGCAATCAGGGACTGGAATAACTCAGATGAGCAGAAAATAGTTAGGTAATAAGAAAACAGTTTTACTGCAGGGGATAAATTGGTGGTTATTAATCATTAGCCACAGCAGAGGAAAATAGCTAGCCAAACAGATTAAGCCAATAGCTTAATCTGTTCTTTAAATGAAATTTTTTGTGAACAGTCATGTTTTAATTGTTTTTATGTTGGAAATAACAGAAATGTTAATTTCAAAAACATTTTCTAAAATAATATATAGATATCCCTGTTATGTGAATTCTCATGACAAAGACAAATAACTTTCTTTTAAAATATCCAAGTTATAAACTTAAGATGACACTTTAAGCTAAAGAGAAATTGTACAGCACTGATGGAATATTTTGGGACAGAAAAATACATTTGTTTTGCAGAACACCATTTCAAGCAGTAGCAAAAATGTTCCAGGTGACAGCAATTAACGTTTTCAAGGGGAAAGCACTCCAGATATCTCTATGCAAATGTGATCAAGGGGAAAGCACTCCAGATATCTCTATGCAAATGTGATATGTGAAAAGATGAATCTTTGTGAGGTTTCGTCTGGATATGGCCATATGGTAAAAGTGGGCGCTGTTTTCCCTCACTTTACTGCATATCTCATTTGAACTCATAAGTTTTTAAAAAATTCAGTGATGCTATATTGCCCTGACCAAAGAGACATTGTAATGAGCATAAAAGACTTTGATGTAAATGCATATTCTCTTATAAATAAGAAACAGAGTGAATGGAGTATACTTCTTCCAGAACAGCTAAGCGGGACCCTTAAAAACCAATATGGGGATGTTTGAGGGAATCACAGCCTGAACATTATTAGTATGTGTCAACAGCTTATTAAGAGAAAGAGGACTCAAATGCTGTTTGAGAAGCAGAAAGGGATTGATTCATAGTATAATATGCTCTGGTTTTAGTACTTGTCACTGGTTTATTGCAATTCTCATCTTTCAAAAGCCACCAAATTTGGGGTTTGCCCTAGACTGAACACCAAGTATTTAATCTGAACCAGTTGTCCTTCCATCTCTGCCCGCTTGTTGTCTAAACAGAAACATGGGTAGGCTAGAAGGAGGAACCACTGGCTTCATGCATTAGAAGGCAGTTCTGATGCTGGTTGCAAGACAAACCACCAAGAGGTGAAGCAACAGCTTCAGGTCTTGCTTCTGGGTTTTATTGTCTAAGATCTTATTGTATTTCTAGAAAGAATCCAATTTCTTGGGCTTTTGTGTCTAGAGTAGTGAATTTTGCTCTTTATCATAAAATATGTATATGTTTTAATTTACCCTATGGACCAAAACACTGGCCTTGAAATGAGTATTTGATCCAAATCTTGTTAGCTGATGGGGTCTTTTCAACATTTTTTCTATCACAGGAGACAAATGTTTTAGAAATGGCTTGATATGAAAGGACTATTTTCAAATTGGTAAATTATATTTAAATAAAGTTATGTTTAGTAACTTAAATCATATATCTCATTAATTTTTAATGTAAAACATAAGACTTCATTGCTTTTTTTGTAGGTCATACCTTTATGATTCTCCCCCACCCCGAATAGTTGAAGTTTTGTTTGAAATGTGTGATTCAGCAATGGTTTTTGCTGACACAAAGATAAAAATGGAATTATATTTATGCAAAATCAGGTAGGCATAACTTTAAAAATGCATTTCACATAAAATATCTCCTCAGAGTTTTTACCATCATGATAGACTAAACAGTCTGGGACCTTGAGGCTCTGAAGAAGCAGCTTTTGCTCTTCTGTGACAGTTATTCAAAACATAGCTCGAGGAGGCCAACTTTCGCAGTTGGACAAGTAGACCGTGACAGTTCTTCCCTAAGGTTTAAATATGCAGCACTGACATGAATACAAAATCTATTGTTATTGCTGTGTTAGTTTAAACACTGACATACTCTTATCCCTTAGATTAATGAACACCATCACCGCGCTTTTATTTTGTACCTTAATTAAGTAATGATCTCTGGGGGCCAAATGCTATATCTGTAAAACTACTGTTGACCTCAGTGAAAAGGAACAGTGTGTACTTTCCTCAAGGCAGAAGAGATGATTAAAAAACAAGAGGAATTAACTGAGACATAGGAACCTAAATTTAATCTTGGTCAGTACGCCATCCTCTCTTTTTTCATCTCATTCTTGCCCTGAACTTCTTTTGAGCGAGGATTGTGGCATAACGGCAATTGGAGTTTGCTCTGCTTTCCTAAGCTAACAAACAATGTCAGCCTTAATTTGCTACTGCTGGTGGTGTAGACCATTTCTGGGCAGTAGTGTGGGGTTTTGTTCAGACTTGATGCTTTTGAGGGTTGGTGCTTCCTGTTAATATTTACAGCACAATTATTCTCAAATATGCACGCAGAAAGATTTGAGTCACTAGGGGAACTTTGAAATTGTGTCCAATCTTTATAATGGTTTGTGACATTTAATACTGTGATGCTTTAATATTGCAATAACATGCACTTTATGGAAAATATTTGGGGGGGGGGAAATCATGGTTTTAATATATTCATTATATTAGAAATCATAACCAGGTTATATATCTTCAGTATTATGAAAATGCAACTGTTTTAAGTATTTAAAAAAAAGAAAGTTTAAATTGTACTCTCTATTTCTGAAAAATAAATCTAGGCTCTAAAGGGTCCCTGACAGTGAATTTGCCCTCGTCTATTTCAACTACAGTGTGTGTTTAATAATAGAGGTTAGCTGGAAAAGAAGAGTTATAGAAGAGGGCCAACATAGCTCAACAGGTATTGAAGATTATCTTGCTGACAAATATACTTTCAGTATGCATGCTGTTTCTGTCAGTCCATGAGGAGATCTAGTGTGTAGAGGGAATCAAATGCTTTCCCAGAACTACTTAGTGTGATGAGTATGGTAACTGAAATTACTTTACAAACACTTGGTGTGGGTGTTTTTAGTATTTTTTTTTTAATCAAAGCAAAACTATAGGAATCTGGAGGTTTTGATAAAAATGCATTAAATTAAAACATCCAAGCATTTTAGAAAGTTTTCTATCTTCCTGAAACCGGGTAAGAAAATAATCTTTTACTTTGATTTTAATTTGAGTTTGTACACTTCCAGCTTTTACTCATTTTCATTTTAACTTGTTTTATTCTCTATTATGGATATTATAAGGTATTTATAATCTTATATGGAGTCTTAAAAATGGAGTTCTTAGCTGATTTATATATTTCCATGACTTTAAAATGTCAGATAATGTAAGTAAATGAAAAATTTTGAGACTTCTGTCATGGTTTAACCCCAGCAGGCAGCTCACCCCCACACAGCTTCTCGCTCATTCCCTCCGCAGTGGGATGGGGGAGAGAATCAGAAAGGTAAAAGTGAGAAAACTCGTAGGTTGACATAAAGACAGTTTAGTAAGTAAACCAAAAGCTGTGTGCAAGCAAAGCAAAACAAGGAATTCATTCACCACTTCCCATGGGCACGCAGGTGTTCAGCCATCTCCAGGAAAGCAGGGCTTCATCACATGTAACGGTGACTTGGGAAGACAAACACCATCACTGCAAATGTCCCCTCTTCCTCCTCCTTCCCTCAGCTTTTATTGCTGAGCATGACGTCATATGGTGTGGGATATCCCGTTGGTCACTTGGGGTCAGCTGTTCAGGCCATGTCTCCTCCTAGTTTCCTGTGCACCCCCAGCCTACTTGCTGGCAGAGCAACATGAGAAAGAGAAAAGGCCTTGGCTCTGTGTAAGTACTGCTCAGCAACAGCTAAAACATCCCTGCTGGTTTGGTCACAAATCCAAAACACAGCCCCATACCAGCTACTACAAAGAAAACTAACTCTACCCTAGCCAAAACCAGTACAGCAATTTATATATAAAGTGAGACAGCTAAAAACACTTAGTAGCACTTGGCTTGTTTTTTATTATAAATGTTGCTATAAAAAGGGCCTTTTCTAAAACGTCCCTGTGTTATCAACACTGTTTTGGTCACAAATCCAAAACATAGCACCATACCAGCTACTATGAAGAAAATAACCCTAGTCCAGCCAAAACCAGTACAGACCTCCTATCAGGTTTTCATTTTTTTTCCACAAGTAGAGTGTGATGATTTTCATGTACTTTTTGACATCATAATGTTTTTAGCCACAATTTCTCATTTTTTCTGACTCCTAGACAGGAATAGAAAACAGTGCTGAGCTCTTGCACTTTTTTCTTACATGAGGGTGTATTACTGACAGTTATAGCTTGTATTTGCATGAAAACATGTATTTATTCCAGAAGTTTGAAAGGCTTGTGGTCATCTAGCTGCTGGCAGAACACTGAGAGAACTGAGATGTGTTTTGCACAAAATGTCTACGTAAACAATTTCTAAAGATAACGTCTCTTTGCAACAAGATGTCTAAGAAACCAAATTTTAACTACTCTACTGGTCTTGTTGGCTCAGTTCTGTTGATGGGATGAGGTTTTTGACCACTCATTCAGACTCTTTCACACATGAAGTTCTCTTCAGCACATTGAATGCTGCATAGTCTTACTTGAAATGTGTTCCTTGTTCAGCAGATTTGCCAATGTGCATTTACGTCTCTCCCACAGAGTCAAGGAGGCACTTGCAGTATTTTGCTGCCCATGGGAGCATACGCAATTGTCAAATGAATGACTTCTTTTTGTGCATCAAAATAGAAATAGTTCTCCTTATCCATGGGATTTCATGCTTTTATTGCTGCTTCTGGCTGCCATCATGAGCTCTTAACTTGCTTTCACAAGTGGGTGATGTATATTTAGTTTGTTACTATGCCACTTGCACAAACCCAGGCAGTTCATCCAAAAAACTCTTAGTACTCTTTTCCAGATGCATTGAAAATCAGGAGATACTTATCTTATGGAGGATAGTAAAAGGTAAAAACTTGGATTTATATGTCTGTAGTGTTTCAGTAGAAACAGAGTAAATCATTTAATTATGTTACTTGTATATGCCAAATGGTACTTGACTGATATTCTTTCAGCTCACTCTAAGAAAAGGCAAGAAAATACACAAGTAGTAAAGATGAGAGGCAATCAAGATGAGCTGAAAAAGCTTAGGAAATGTGGGGACTGTGTATTAAAACAGCACTGATTTAAAAGCAAACAACAACAAAAAAATCTTAGAAAATATGTCTATCCATGGGTACACAGCAGACCATTACCACTCAAGATAAAGTTCTCAGGATGGTGATATAGTTTCATTTACAAATAAACACAAAACTCAGTAGTTATTGGGGAACAGAGTTGAAAGCAGGAGTTGTTAGAGGAAAAAAAAAGGAAGAGAAGAATTTTGTTACTTTGACCTCAATACTGTTTCTACCCTTCACCTCAAAATGGATGTAGTGGAATGGAAAAAAGGTTCAGAGAAGCACAACAAGGATGAGCAAAGGCCTTGGAACAACCTCTGTGGAAAGAATAACTTTCAGAATTAGATGAGGGGAAAATAAACTAAAGGTGAAAAGAAACACAAAATTAAGCTGTAGAGAGAGGATAGGGAAAAACTATTCATCATCTTCTGTACAAAAAAGTTCTTGAGGAATCAAATTAAGGTAATAGGAGATAGGCTCAAAAGAAGTAATGAAGCCATTTTTCGTGCAACAGATCACAATTGTGGAATTCCTTGTCGAAGTTTATTGTGGAGAGGAAGTTTGCAGGAGCTTCAAGAGGAGGCTGGAAAATTGCTAGGAAAATGCATTCACTGAGAGCGCTACACATACAGATCATGTTTGTTTCAGAAATAGATGAAGGATGAGAGAGTATTCAAAGTACCATTATCCCATTCGTCACCATAAACATCTACTTTTTGGAGGCTGTCAGAGGGAAAATACCGAACTAACTGGACTTTTAGTCTAATTTACGGCAGCTTTTGTTGTGTCACCTTTTTAATGTTAAAATACGCAGGTAAAAACAAGTTAGTTTTCTTTTGGGGGGTTTTTTTGGTGCTTGGTGGGGTTTTGTTGGTTTTTTGTTTGTTTTTACAAAGGAGGAAAACAGGCTTATAGTGTGTTAAGAGTTAGAACATCATAATAAAGAAAAGGATGGGCCAGGAAAAGGAGATAATGTCATATCATACAAGATGTTAGTGTGACACCTTATATACACAAGATTTATTTTCTTATTGCCACTAATAAAATCTTACAAAAACTGCATAATTATTTTCATTATGATTTTGTGGAAGATTTTTTTCCTAAAAGGAATTATTTTTAAAACAGTTTCCCTTTCTTATTTCTTAAAAAAAAAAAAATCTTTGAATGAAAAAGGAAAAAAAAAAGTAAAATCAACAAAACCCAAACAACCCAGGCACTCACAAAGAGAAGCAGGGTTGGCTTAGACAGAATGGTATTTTTTAAATGATTTTAACAGATCTCTTTGTTCTGGAAGCGTTGACATTGATTGTGGTGGGAGACAGAACAGGGCTATTAAGAATGTTTACTGCTCTTTAAATCACTGATTACTTTTCTTGAAACTGCTAATGATATTCAAACTGTTCAGCAGTGCTTTTGAACCATGTACATCATGAAATTCCTCTGCCAATGTCACCGCAGTTTTGCACAGTGTGGGATAGACGGGTGTACGAAACTACGTACAGTTCCTGCTTGGCAGGGTGTTCAAATGAGCAGCATGGCAGGCACACTCGTGTTCTCGTGATGGACAGCGTTGGATTGACAATCAGTAGCGAGCCTCAGAGCAATGGATCACAGGGCTGGAGTAGTGTGGTGGGCTCCAAATGCCTGCAAAGCCAGTCATAAACTTTGGAAAAAATTTTACTGGGGCTGTGGGATGATATCGGATGTGAAACTGGGAAAAGGAGTGGATGTTTGAGCATGGGGTGAAGAAAAGGGCGCGTGAGGAAGTTGGGTTGAGGGGCATTAGTGCTGAGTAGAGGGTGCAAAGAAATTGGGGGTGGGGTGGGAGTAGGTAAGGATGATAAAGTGCAGGTTATTTCCCCTTTGTTGTCTAGTAGGCTCTTAGATGTACTGAATTGGCTAAACCTTGCTAGCTGTAGGAGCTGGAAAAGAAGCATACCTAACTTCACCTGTTGCAGAAATCAGAAAAATGTGTTTGGTCCCAGTACAATAAGATTAGAACTGAAGATAGCAATGGTATTTTTCAGCCTGAAACATCAGCATAAGTATGGGAATTACTTTGAGTGTATTGTTTAGCCAGCAGTAGTTAACTAGATGGACATCTAATTGTGCACTTTAGGTCATAATGCTAATTGTTATCAAACATAAAGAACATTAAAAATTCATAGATAATGAAGGAAATTATTAAATGTTCCATCTGCAAGGGAAGCAGCATTCCCTGTCAAATATCCTAGCATTTTTATATTAAGGAAAACTTGGTTTTGTGCATGGAGCATCTTCTTGAGATGATTTTTCAGCCTTTGAGAGTGCAGTTTTCTGACAGTTTTGCATTATTAAACCATCCAGTACAACCCTGTTGCTAACAGCTGAACAGAACAAATTTCTTGGAGTTTATAAAGTCTGAAATGAATAATTATTCTCAAAACACAATAAGCTGGTAGAGTTAATGTAACAGAGGAGAAATTATTTTACAAAGACTGGCTCTTGAAACTCAAACTCTGTAGTTTCTTCAAGTCAGTTTATTCTTTTGCTTTCATTGTAAAACAATTTTTTTAATGCGTACTGCTGTTGGAATCTATATTTCATCAGAATTGCCCTCATTACGAAGCATACAAATAGCCTTTGAAATAAGTCAGAATAGCTGTATAAAGTACCTACTTCTATAGAATAAGTTTGTGTGACATATGGAAGATACACTATGACAAACTTGATATTTATGCAACTATTACATAGTCCTCATGGTATAAATAAGTAACATAATTATTAAAGTCACTGGGTCATACAATCGTACAGACAGAAATTTAAGTATATGAGCTGACTCATTGAAACACCCAGTGCTCAAGCTCTGAATCATTCAGGTTAGCTTTTACAGTGGTGCTTGCTGATGGGAATAACTTTGTAAATTGCCCCCGGGCAGTTTTCTTGGAACTGTATTTTCCTACAATGCTGTTCTTTAGCTAGCTTATTGTTGATGAATGCACTTTGATGGACTTAACATGGGATGCTAAGTCACTTTACTTTTCAGCTGCCTCCCAGAGAAATTGTTTCAAGCAACTGCAAATGGAATTCTGATAACTGAACTTCATCTGCTGTTTTTCATCCATTATGTGAAAACATGAGATCTTGATTAATATAATTCTCCCTTTTTTAATGACCCATTGCATTATGAATGTTTAAATGAAGATTTGCCTTTTTTTGTAAGGTTATGTGTTTAATTCTCTGCTCCATCACAATTTGAAGATGTAGTCTGATGAGAAGCTGAGTCTTTGAACATTGAAAAGAACTTTGCTTAGGTTATGGCACAGAATAAATAAATTCTTACTTCTTGGAACTTGGATGACATCATTTTACTGAAGGTGCTATCTGTAAGTACTATAAAGAAAAGACAGTTTACTCTTCACACTGCATGCTGGAAATGGACTTGCCCTGCATGTAGAGGCAAGTCCCCAGACATGCATAGAACAAAGTACACTACCTCACAGTAGACATAGCACACCTGTTTGACCTGTGCATATAGGCACCACATGTGAATGTTCCTTTACTAATGGGTCATTCACCTCCAGTGTCAAGAGACCATATTTTAAGGGACTCTGATTTTTATAGTCAGGCCTTTAAAACAGGGACTATAAAAAATATTTGGATTTTTGTTACTAAGAAGGTAGGTGGTGCGTATGCATGTGTACAAACCAGTTGGAAATGAAAACTTCTGAGACTTGTGCATTCATCACTTAAAGAATTGTATCAGCTTTTTAGTGTGTTTCAAGAGGAAGTCACACAGGCAAGTTCAGAAATGCAACGTTTGCTTGGATGCTTTGATCCAAATGGAAGGAATCTCTGTGGGTTTTTTTACTAGATCTGGTTCTAAGAAATTTTTATTTCAACCCAGAATGGTTTCTTTCAAATCTTTTAGCAAAGTATGCATCTGAACTTCTGAGGAGTCTGTCTTTTCTGGAGGAAATCTGAAGGTGGTAGGCTGTGCTATTTGTTAATTGACTACTGCTTATCAGCCAAGTAACTACTTGATATTTTAAACTGGAGACATACGGTTTGCTGTTTTAGAAATAGATTATGAAAAGACCCCTGAAAAATGATCAATTACTTGAACTCATGTTATATTTGAAATTGTGAAAGAACTTTGGACGTGTAGTCTATTCTAACATGATCTCAGATATTTATGGGTTAATTTATATTATTTTCATAATTTTTATACCTTTTTTATCTTCTGGGTAGTAAGGAAAAAGTCTTTAACTTAATTCTTTTTTCGTAGTCTTAAAAGTAAAAGGTTTTTTTGGTCCCATTTTTTGTAAAATATCTTTCGTGAATGTTACATCCTTTGGAGAGACAATATAGTCTAGCAGTTACTTGGTGTGTGATAATATTAAATATTTCATAAGTGTTGCTTTTCTATGTTTAGTTGTCAAGGCTTAGACTTACTGTGTCAGTTCATTGCTGGCAGCCTACCTGAAACTGAATGTCAAACAGCTTCTTACAGTGTTCCAGAACGGGTCCTTAGGCTGGCCTGGTTCTAAGATTCAGGCACGCAAAGGGAAATGTAGAAAAACTTTTAACGGACAAGGTAAATTTCTGAAAGCATTGCCAGAAAAATTTAAGTGGTTCCAATTACTTGACTTAATATTTTTACTACTCATTAAGATTTTGCATGAGAAACTGTACTAACATTCATGGTCTTGCCTCAAAAATCTCTTCAGTTGCCGTAGAAGGTCCTTCTAGTGAAAACAAAATGCAACTTGGTTTATTCTCTAGGCAGTATAATTTGTTTTTCATGAGTTACAATCCCCTCCACAAAATCTAATAACTCCTATAACAAACATCGATCTACTATGCCATGAAAAGAAATAACTTTCTTAAGGTATATTAAAATTCTTGGTTTGACACCACAGTTTAGTAATAAATCATACTAGAAACCCTTGTTTGAATTTTGACATAGTCTAGAAATATTATATTTCACTGAATAGATTTCATAAGAAATGTTTACCTGTGTCAGAAAAATCATTTTACTTTATGCAAAAAGTTCAAATGTAGATGTCTACACTGTTTATGGAAAATAATCACAAAAGGATACTAGTGAATACACCTTGGTATTATGCAGTGCCCTGATTTTTTTTTTTTTTTGGTGAATGTCAAGATTTTTGAAATCTTCACTGATGAGCTTCCTTGTTCTGTTTGTGGGTGGTTGTGTTTTTTTCTGTTTGTTTTTTATACTTTTTTGTAAATTAGCTCAGAATTACCAGTTCTATGAACTGACTTTTTTCAACAGAACTTAATGGCTTTACAGGGAACTCAGTCATGTGGGAACATCCTTCTTGTGACTGATTAATGCAAGCTGATGTTATTTTTGGGTTACTATATGTGATCTTTGTCATGGTGATATATGTAATCTATTTAACTGGTCCAGCTGCATAGAGACTAGAATAAATGGATACGCCTGTGTAGGGTTGACAAATATTTACACAATTTTTCTTATTTAGCTTGCCAAGATAAATTTAGAAAATAATTTTGTATTCCCCTTAGAAGTAATTGAAACACATTGAAAAGCTCAGAAATAATTATATACGTATATAACAATTTTTTTTTATTGTTATTATTTATTTTTTAAATTCTGGGAATATCCTGAAGTTCTATGGCTACATGAAGAAACTTTCATGTCTGGAAGCATTGCAGATATTTGAACTATGACAATGTGCTCTTTTGATTCTCACCAATGCACTGTACTTCCATGTTCTATAGAAAATAAACCACTATGCATTAAGGGGCAGACAAGAGATAAGAATGTCTCACAAATGGCTTGATCTAGAATAAATAAAAGAGGGGAAAAAAAGACTGTCAAGTGGTGTATTTTCAGCATGTTACTAACATGACTACTGGATTTTTTTTTTAAAGAGCATGTATAAAAACATGCATAATCTGTCTACCTGGATTGAAATTTTTTTTTGCCTTAGATGGCAGAAGATAAGAAAACAAACTTTTAAAGGTGGGTTATCCTCCACAAGCAAGACAGAGACAAGTATTTTGCCTGACTATGAATTTCTATCTGTGCTGTATTTGGTACTCAACTAACAATTCATAAAATGTGAGCACAAAATAAGTAGCATCAGCTCATCCTGACTCAAAATACTATGAAATCACTAACATCCTATCACGTAAGCCTACTTTGTTAGCTTCTCTGCCGGTGTTAACCCATAGACTTAGTATAACTCCATATTAATGTTTTCTGTATTAGCCAGGGAGGGTGGTTAGATCTATGTTGCAGGCTTTGTGAGGCTGAGGTATTTTAAAGGAAAACACTAGCAAACAATGAAAGCCAACCTGTCTCTGAAAAGAAGACCTCATGTTTAGGAGAGTTAAAATCCAATAACTGGTATAAAAACCACTTTCTTTCTCTCTCAAATTATATGTAATTGTTTCAATAATAAAATCTGTAGGATGCTAAAAATGTAGATTGCTAAAAGGAAATTTAAAAAAGCAGCTGAGTTACAAGTACAAATTAACGGTGGGATTCCAAAAAGGGAATTCTCCCCTGGTGCTTATGTGTCTTTTAGTAGTTTAAACTTTTGCAGCTTGAAAAGCTATTGAATGAATGACTGGAATAATTATTCTTAGAAAATTGTAGAAAAAGAAAAGAGGGAATAGATAACTTTAAAACAAAAAAAACAAAAAAACTTATACCTTTAGATGCTTCTTTACCTATGTTCCTGCATGAATTTGTGAATTTGTCCTGTGAATCTACTAGATTTCAGTTCTGTGCCTTACTGCAGCAGGTTCCTTGCACTTTGGTCCAGGGATCCTGAGCCAGGTAAGCCCTGAGACTCATCCTCTCCTTTTTCTTGGATACTGCATATTGCTTCATATCTCTGATGTTTTGTAGCGTTTTTAAATGAATGTTTGTGTACCTAGCGTTTGTAGATAAAACCGTCCTGCAGTAAGAAGACTTACAGTTGTATACTTATGTATCTTTCCATGGCTAGTGTTCTTGATTAAGGTATTATGCAGTTTGTTTTCATTAAAGATGCTTCAATTTTCAGCAGTGCCCAAGTACATGCACTCATTCCATAAATATTAAATATAAGATACAGAATAAATTATCAGTACTGCAGTAACTGGCATCAATGCCTTGAAAGTTCATAAACTTTTTCACTTCTGATTTAGCTATTCTGCAAAATAATAAAAGTTACCCTCCATTACTGAGGATCTCATTCAGCTAAACCAGGCTTATCCTGAAGTGAATATACGAAATGCCTTTTGTTATTTAAATTAAACACTTTTAAGGCTCATTGGCATAAAATGAATATAAATCTTGTTATTTCCTTTGGTATCTGTATTACCATCCATAACTCACTGCTGGACCTTTCTTGAGTATTTCATCTGGCTGACCTGGCAATTTTGCTTTAGTCCTTTGCAAGAACAGCTAGAAGATATTTTCACAGAGATGACTAAATTTTTTCCACTTTGAATGCATTTAGTCTATTTCTACTCCTCTACTTTGCAGTCCTTTACTCTGATTTTCATAGGATCTAGCCTTTTTAACTGTCTTATCTTTTCCAAGTTACTGGTTATCTGAGTGTTGGCCTAATTGTATCTAATGGAAATGTGATATAAAGCTGGAACTGAGTCCTTTCTGTTAACTCAGTTTTCCAAGTTGTTTTTTTTTCTTTCCCCATTTCAAGAGCATCAAATGTTGTGCTTAAGATCCACGTTGTCACTACTTTGAGAAAATGCCTATGCAGCTCATTCAGCTGACACTTGTTCCCAGGAGTTTGTATTCACTAAATTTTTGCCAAAAGTTGTTTTCCAGACTTCTGTAGGTTGTCAGATATAGTCTAACACTTGCAGACCTCAACACTTCTGAAATATACCTTTTCATATTTCTGCATAGATTAACCTGAAAGGTTAAAATTTGAAATAATGAGTAATATTTAATTTGAAATGTTGAGTTGTTTTTTAAATGCTCTAATCTAGATATTCTTTTAAAAAGTAATTGCACTGGAGAGTGAAGACAGGATTCACCTTATCTGACTGATACTGGCTAGAAAGTGAAGTGAATGTGGAAACTAGTTTGAGATTGCTTTCATAGGCAATTGAGAAAAGCACTTCTGAAAAGTAATTAATTTTACCTATTTTGGACACTAGTTTTAGGATAGGAATAAATCTTCATATGAAACTGCCCTTCTCTCCAACTATGATGAAAGACTGGCTAATTGCTACAGGTAATCTGACTTTAAGATGATTAATGGTGCAAGGGTGACCTGACCTGTACAGTTTGAAAGTGAGACAACCACCATCCCTGGAGGTATTTAAAAGATGTGTAGATATGGTGCTTAGGGACATGGTTTAGTGGTGGACTTGGCAGTGTTAGGTTTACAGTTGGACTCAATGATCGTAAAGGTCTTTTCCAACCTAAATGATTCTATGATTTATATATATCACAGATAAAATTAGATAGCTAAGTATAGCTGTTGTATTACATCCTATAGCAAAATGTGGTTAAAAATAAATGTTTATATGAGTCTGGTAGAAACAAAAGTGTAGCAGGAAAGAGGAGGGGAAATAGCAGGTGATACGGAACAGTGATTTAGCTGTGTTTATCCCTATCAAGGCACAATTGCACCTGAATCTAAAGACTTCTTAAGCTCTTTTGGTTTTGTTTGTAACTATAAGAGCTTCACTTGCTTGAGACTGGAGCAATCAAAAAAAAAAAAAAAAATCAGAAACAGGCAACCTTAAAAGCATGTTCATTTAAACTTAAACATCCTTTTACCTAATAGTAGATTAAAAACAACTTTTCATGAAAGCTGACTGAGGAGGCGGCAGCTGCCATTCAGGTTCCATGCTATTTCCTGAACAATAGCTGTTCTGTGATGTTAAAAAACACAGTAACAGCATGTTCTTTCATTTTGTAACATGTCCTTGACATAATGTTTAGAACTGGGCTGCTTGCATATGCTGTTCAAAGAGCACTGGCATATCTTCCTGTTTGACATCCACTCAAAATGAGTGCAGACGATGCAGTGCAACATGGAAATAGGTGAATTTGATAACTATTTAGGACTCAGATTTTTTACAGTAGTAGTATTCAAGTTTTATTCTGTGGTTATCTGCCTGAGCTAAATATCACAATCTCAAAACAGTTGAGTTAGGAAGGATGTCTGGAAACAATCTTGTTCAATCCCTGTGCCCAAATCAATTTGTTCAGGGCTATGCCCTGCTGGCTTTTGAATATCTCCAAGGATGGAGACTCTACAACTTCTATTGGCAACCTGTGCCAGTGTTTTATCACCCTCACAGCAATAATTTTTTTTTTTCTTCTAACGTTTAAATGGAATTCCCTGAATTCCAGTTTGTGCCCATTGCATCTTGTCCTGTCTTTGGGAACTGCTGAGAAGAATCTGGCTCTTTCTCCTTTACCACACCCTAACAGGCATTTATAGATGTTGGTGCGATGCTTCCTGAGCTTTCTCTTCCCCAGGCTGAACAGTCTTAGTCTTTCCTCATATGAGAGCTACTTCAGTCGCTTAACTTTCTGGCTCTTTGCAGTGCATGTTTGGTATGTCTTTGTGTTGCACAGGGGAGCCCAGAACTGGACCCAGTAGGGCTAAGCAGTGAGGAAGGATCACCCCCCTCCACCCCTGATGCTCTGCCTAATGCATCCCTGGATGCAGGATTCTGCTGGCTTGCTTTGCCGCGCGGGCGCGTTGCTGGCTCATGTTAAACTTGCTGTCTACAAGGACCCCCAAGTCTTTTTTTGCAGCCAAGGCTGCCTCATCATCTGTCCCTAGGCAGAGGTTGTGGCTTTCTCTGCTGCTCTTCGATGCTCAGGGCAAGTCTCCCTCTTCTCTCTCTCAGCCCATCCTTGCTAAAGAACTGGTATCCATCCATGGCAGCGCTCTGCGGTGGTGAGCTGTCCCACCATGTCCCACCATCTCCCCATGAGATCCATAGCCCTGGAACTCAAGACTCCAGAATAGTCTAAATTTGGCGGAATAACAAAAGCAAAAATCCAGAGGTATGTTTGGCTATCTAAATAGTTGTGTGTGATATGGGCAAGGTGGCAGCAGTAATTGCAGGAAGGAAAAACAAAAAAAAGTAATTGGTGAAAAATATCATTAAGGAAACTAATAAATGCTTTCTTGCAATGTTATTGGCTTAGCAGATCTTTCTCATGAATATGTAGAGGCTTCCCTTCCTGGCTTCAGAGTCTGAAAATTGCAGTGGAGCAAATACTATCCTACTATGCTGGTTACAATGTTCGTTTTAATTTTTTTTTAGGATATGAGGAAAATTTGTTACATATTGCCTGAACCTGCATGTTTGCATTTGCAAATAAAGAAGGGATGGGGGGAGGAAGACAGGGAAGGACACAACAGAAAGGGGATATTGAAGATTTGTGCAAAATGGTTTTATTTGATGGCAAAATTGTGGCAGTTGTGTCCACCTATTTCAGGTATATTTTTAAACAAATGTTTGCGTTCAGATATTTATTGGTTGCATGATAATGTCTTTAACTTTTATTTGTGTAAATATTTTACATGGGAACTTGCTATAGGGAAACAAAATAGATTTTGTTATTTTTATTCTCTTAAATTGAAAAATTCTATACTGGTACTGGTTAATTTAGACACTTAATTTCTGCCTACCTAAGCATGTTAAATTACAGTCTGTTTGATACAGCTGGCAGTGTTTGAGAGTTATGTCCAATGCAGTTTAGAATCCATGAAAAGAAAGAAGTCATTGATCTTGTTATTCAATTCAGAAAGGCACTATTTTAATAAAGGTAAAAACTTTCAGAAATTAACTCTGAAATTTAAGCTCAGTCTGGTATCTGACTGAAAGAATTGTTTGGCTATAGCTTGTCTGGCATAATAGTTTTCTTTAGACCTTTTTGGCATTTAGCAATGTTACAATAATGCTAGAAGTAACAGCTTGCTCAATGTGTTTTGCTTTGCTTGCGTGCGTGGCTTTTCCTTTACGTATTAATCTGTCCTTATCTCAGCCCACGAGTTTTCTCACTCTTACCCGTCCGATTCTCTCCCCCATCCCACTGTGAAAGAGGTGACCGAGTGGCTGTGTGGGGCTTAGTTGCCGGCTGGGGTTAAACCATGACACTTCCATAAATGGAAACAGTGCATGTTAGGGTTTCCGACTGTTTGCCTTTATTTATTTGGAAACTTGTGTTGAGAAGTTACTAATCACATTTGCAAAAAGTAATATAATGAAAAAAGGTAGAGGTTGTTGTTGCCATTAGTTGTTGCATGCTAGTATATATCTTTAGGTTTTTAACTTGTGAAGTCTCTAAAAATAAAAGATGGAAGATGGGATGGAATTGGAAATACTTAATACTGTTGGAGTAAAAAGTGACAGTGAAACCTGATGTCCTTGTTGTTAAACTTTCATTTGAAGATGTGGCCTTGAAAGGTCTCAAAGTTGATTGTATGTGACAGGTTTTCTGAAGATTTTATTTGATTGGATTTACAGCTAGTCCTCCCAATCAATATGGCCTTTAGATATCGGAGGGGAGATTAGTCTAACACTGACACCAGATTCTGCCTCCAGAAGTCTTATAAATCACTTGACAGAGAACAATAACAATAGTTGTAAATTTTGCCCTCATACTGTTAACTTGGTAGCAAACTCTGGAAGTCTAAAATGAAAAACGGGTTGGTTCCATACCATGCATAAGGATATTTTCAGTACTCTCTGATCTAAGAGATAAGCCAGCAGTTTCTAGCCTCCTGAAAGTTTCTGTTGTTTTAGAGGGGAGCTAGAACTGTGTTCCAACCCAGCTGCTTATTTCTTAAAAAGTAGTTAACATCAAGCACAAATAGTTCTGCCTCTCAAAGTTAATCTAATACTTGTTACTCAAAGTAAAGAATCAAATGTAAAAGTCTTTAATCATTTTGGTGACTTTTTGGAGAACAAATAAGCTGTTACTGAATTATTAATATTATTAACATAATCCTTTTCAGGGGCCTATTATTCAAGAACATTTTATTCACTCTCATTCTGTGTTTCTAAGCACTAAAACTCCAAATGAATTTTACTTTCATGCACTAGCATGGTATGTAATAAAAAAAAATACTGATCTAAATATTATTTGGCAACATCTAAGCAGAGACTCACTGCTTAGAGAAAAATGAATGATCTTTTTTTTTTTTTCCCCCTCTCTGCCTTCTCATTTCTTTGGGCTTCTCTTTTCATTTTTCTTTCTTCTTTTTTTTTCATGTCTTGTTGATTTTACATGTTGCTTGGCATTCTGCATTTATTATTTTAGCAATAACTCAACTTTTGTGCCCGTATAATAACAAAAATTCAGAATACTCCATAATTTATTCTCATTATATATTCACAGTATTAGACCTCCTGGCATAGCAAACTCTCTTATAGAGCTACCACAAATCACACCATGTTAGCAGGCTACATTTTTTTCACTGAAGACAATATTGATCATAGTGGCTGAGCAAAGAGTTCTAGGATTTAAGTCGCATCCCATGTTTCAGCTACTTTTCCATGGAAGACTTCTCTTTTTCCTTCCTCTGTCCCACTTAGTGTTTCAACCAGCAATCTGATTGTTTGAATGTCTGCCTAGTTTGTCTTGGGGGCTTTATTTGGGTTTTTTTTGAGGATCTGAGATACTTTCAAACCAGTAGAATAGTCTCACTACAGCTTTTCTAGCTCTTGAGGGAAGATGAGTACAGTCATTTTGGTTCTTCTCAGTTATAAAAGGTAGTTTCATCTTGCAGTCTGCAGCTGAACTCATGTTAAAGCACCCTTGAATACAAACCTGGGCAGCACTGGTTGGGAAGACAAAGGGTCTGCTGTTGTGGCTTTGGTCTCTGCTCCAACAGCAGTGAGGCAGAATGTGCCAGCTGAATGGTTATCTACAAAGAAGCTTGAAAATCCCTCCTAGCATAAACATCTCATTTGTGTATCCAACTGGACAGAGCCTGGTTTAACCAGGTTGTGCACCACCTGGAATGGTTCTGCGGACCGGGGTATGGCAGATGGCTTTGCAGAAGCAAAGAAAGCATCAGCTCTTTGCCTTCAGCACAGCCCTGGCTCTACGATTTCAAAGTCATTTGGAGTAAAGAAACCTAGAACACCTGGGCTTTACTGAGCTCTCCTCTTTCTTCATCATCTTCAGATTATTGGATAGCAAGGTACACTCTGAGGATGGAGTGGATTTAAAAAAAACACAACCACTAAATGGAAGATGCAATGTTTAGAGTACAGAAAATTGTTTTACACCTCTGCTGTTGTGAACTGTCTGGTGAGTCTATAGTGCTACCCAGGCTGTGGTTTTCTTTGATATTATTTTTACTACTATTTTTTCTTTCTATTCTTGACTTCTCCAGGATTTATTTATAACTTATTTTAAGATCTGTATTCCTTTATAGACCATCTCATGTCCTTTTGCAGCCCCCCCAAAAAATCTTCTTTCAAGTTTTGACTCTCTTAACTTCTTACAGTTTTATGTTCAGCTGTTAGAATTCTATTCTGTTGTTCTCAGTCTTCCTTATCTTTCTCTTTTTCCTATCTTCCTCACTTGTGTATCAAATTGGAAATATCAAAAAGCATGCTGATTCCTCATGAGAATCACAATGAAGCACTGTGTCTCTGAAAATACCATCATAATTGAAATCAATTTCATGCAAAAACATACAATGACAGAATAAAAGCTATTTAGCTCCTTTTACTGTGACGTTCTTGGAATTTGGAGTCATTGATTAATGATGAGCTGTTGATACCTTGTACTCAATGATAAAGGGCAAAGACTAATCAAAGAAAGAGTTAAACTATGTTGTAGTGTGCAAACTGATTCTGAAATTGTACTTTCGATTAACACAAGATGTCAAAATCATTGTATCTTATTGTTCCCCCCACCCCCCTGAATCTATTAGTCATTCAGTAGTTAAAATAACAGCAAAATAAAAAAAAAAAAAAAACCACAAGAAAAGCTTTTTTTTTTTTTTTTCTTCAATTGACTGATCTTTCCTTTCCTATCTTGGAGAGAACTCAGTGTCTGTGACAGTACCATAAGGTCACTTAATGTTAGTGTGATGGGTATTCTTAATTTTTGGAGCAGTTGAAGCTGTGGAAGAATGAGAGCATGGCCAAATGCTATTAGCCAGGCAATATTTCCTGTAAAAATTAGTGTCACCGTAATTCCTATCTATGCTTTCAGACCTTTCCACAACATGACACCAGCACAGATGGTAATGCAATAACACAATAAATCCCATAGGAAGCTTGTTGCCATTGGAATAGGTGAGGATCGCTGATCAGTACAGAAGGGTTGTCCGTATGTGCAAATGCCTCAGTCTGCAACAGAAGCTCAAATCTGTGAAACTTATTTATCCATTCATCTTGAGTCATTTCTAATGCTGGCTGACCACAACTCTTGCTCAACCTTCAGGGAAACAAACCATGCATACTAAATCTCTCCTGATTATTCTGATATACAGGCACCATAGGCCCAGATTACGAATAATGTTTTTAGATGCTTAATTCATATTGATTTAAGTAGGGCTATGTATCTAAGCAACTTTGACATTAAAAACATTCCCTTCTGCTGTTTATTGCAAACAAACTGACTAGTGTCTTATATTCCAATTGAGGTTGTATGAAGTAAAACATGAAACTCTGCTATTTTCTTTTCTACATATTATAGAAAAAGCAGATACAATTGTATAAGTTTTTTTTCGCTTGTCCTTTTTGAGGAATCACTTTGATTCAATCACATTATAGACCATAATAATACATTTATTTCCCAAGGATGCATGATAGGGCCCTGCTTTCCTGGAAATGGCTAAAGATCTGCCTGCTGATGGGAAGCAGTGAATGAATTTCTTGCTTTGCTTGCGTGTGCAGCTTTTGCTTTCCCTATTAAACTATCCTTATCTCAACTCAGGAGTTTTCTCACTTTTACACTTCCAATTCTCTCCCCCATTCCACTGTGGCCAAGTGAGCGAGAGGCTGTGTGGGGCTGAGCTGCCTGCAGAGGTTAAACCACAATGTGTAGTGTGAAGACTTTCAGAATCTCATAAAAGTAGTTGGTAGTTAGTGATTTTGAAACAGTAAGGAAACCTGGCATATTTTTTCCTTTATTTTTAAAAGAAGAAAAGCTTATGAAAAACCTTATTGCAGAGCACCCAGCACTTTCAACCATGAAGGTACCTGTGTTTTTTTTTATATTCTTGTCCAATCCACTTCAAACTTTTTTTGTTTGGCATAAATCATTTCTCATTATGTTCTAAAACACATTGACTGACTCAACCTGCCATAATGCATTTCTCTTTAAAGTGTCAACTTAATCTCAGAAAGAAAATATACTTTAAAACATTGAGGCATAAAATCAGAAAAGATCCATGGGATGTTGAGGTGAAGTATTGCTAAAGGTCAGGAGAACAGGAAACAAAGATAATTGCAGATGGAAAAACCACAGAGCAGTCCAAAGGGAAATGGAGAATGTCTGGTTTTAACCTTTAGAAAAAGCTGGAGTGAATTGCAAGTTTGAAATAAAATCTGAAACCACGTAATGGGGTTTTATACTTGTCCTGGTTTCATCTGGGATGTAGTTAGCTGTCTTCCTAGTAGCTGGTACAGTGCTATGTTTTGAGTTCAGTATGTGAAGAATGTTGATAACACTGATGTTTTCAGTTGTTGCTCAGTAGTGTTTAGACTACAGTCAAGGATTTTTCAGCTTCTCATGCCCAGCCAGGGCACCTGACCCAAACTGGCCAACAGTGTATTCCATACCATGTGACGTCCCATCTAGTTTAGGAACTGGGAAGTGGGGGGGGCAGGGTTTTTCGCTGCTTGGGGACTGGCTGGGTGTCGGTCGGCGGGTGGTGAGCGATTGCCCTGTGCATCATTTGTACATTTCAATCCTTTTATTACTACTGTTGTCATTTTATTAGTGTTATCATTATCATTATTAGTCTCTTCTTTTCTGTTCTATTAAATCGTTCTTATCTCAACCCAGGAGTTTTACTTCTTTTCCTGATTTTCTCCCCCATCCCACTGGATGGGGGGGGGAGTGAGTGAGCGGCTGCGTGGTGCTTAGTTGCTGGCTGGGGTTAAACCACGACAGTCCTTTTGGCGCCCAACGTGGGGCACGAAGGGTTGAGATAACGACAAACCTGACCAGAGCTTGTTAAAACAAATTTGTCCTAAGCATTCATTATGTTGATTTATGCATTCTTAGAGTTGTTGCTCTGGTTTTTAAGGCTCTGTTATGTATCACCTCGCTTGCTGTATGTAGTTCCTCTTCTACTGCTTATCATCCGTGGGAGGTGGATTAAGGTTTTCGCTTTGATGTATGGTATAACTCTGGTTTATGGTATGATAAAGTCATCAGCTGTGGGATTAATCCGGTATTTGCACTTAGCATTGTCACCTTTATACTGCGGGAGCCATCTGTGGGAAACTATTAATAATTATACCATTTACCTTTCCTCCATGGAAAACCAGTCTGTGGGTGGGGTACCTTTCTTCCCCTCTCCTTTCTCCTTCGGTCCAGTTACAATGGTGTTTGAGAATTTTGAAAAATTTGAATACTCCTGGAATGTTGGGACTAGCACGGTCCTAGCCCTACTGCTAGGAATTAGCATACTTCTGAATGTGGTTCAGCTCTCGTTTAAGGTTAAACAGCTATTTAAGAAGATCACCCAGAGATGTGCCCCAAGGCTGGATAATTATGAGTGGCAGGGTGTGTGGGGTAGTATGGGCAAATACCTAGAAAAGTGGGCACCTCCGATGTTTTGGAAATTCACCCCTGAACAAGTGCAGGATCCAGAAGAACTAGTAAAATATTTGGAAAAGGTATGCTGTCACCCCGGCAGCTCCAGAGAGATACAAATCACTGCAACGTGCTGGGGCCTGGCCCATGCCTATCAAGCC
This sequence comes from Haliaeetus albicilla, assembly GCF_947461875.1. Classification (NCBI taxonomy): domain Eukaryota; kingdom Metazoa; phylum Chordata; class Aves; order Accipitriformes; family Accipitridae; genus Haliaeetus; species Haliaeetus albicilla. The sequence continues at coordinate 44,831,386 of NC_091483.1, forward strand.
CTGTTTGACACCACTCAGTATCCTCAAGGGGAAGAGAAAGTCTCTGGACCTAACAACAAAATGGTGAGCACCGCGGCCACCCAAACCTTGGCAACGGGCGCTGCGGCCCCTCCAGCCCCGGCAAGGAGCATTGCAGGCACCCAGACCTTGGCGACAGGCACCGTGACCCCTCCAGCCCCGGCGACGAGAACTCGGGCTACCCAAACCTCAACAACAGGCACTGCAGCCCCTCCAGCCCCGGCAATGAGTACAGCAGCCACCCAAACCTCAGCAATGGGCACTGCAGTCCCTCCAGCCCCAGTGACGAGCACTGCTGCTACCCAAACCTCGGTGACAGACACTGCGGTTATCCAAAACCCAGTGAGCGATACTGCAACTGAACCAGCGGACCAACCTGCACCAGCATCAGTTGCCCCCGTACAGAAAAAGAAATATACAAAAAAATCAGTTCACTTAGCGAAGGATGAAGATGAACCAGGGTCATCACGGGAACCAGAGGAAGAGGCAGAACCAGAGGTAATAACCCGGTCCCTATCCTTGAGTGAGCTGCAGGATCTGCGAAAAGACTTTGGCCGCCGCATAGGTGAGCATATTATCACCTGGCTCCTCCGATGCTGGGACAATGGGGCTAATAGCTTGGAATTAGAAGGTAGGGAAGCCAAGCAGCTGGGATCGCTTGCCAGGGAAGGTGGCATTGACAAGGCAATTGGAAGAGGGACACAAGCCATCAGCCTCTGGAGGCGACTCCTGTCAAGTGTGAAGGAAAGGTACCCCTTTAAGGAAGATGTTATATGTCAATCAAGCAAGTGGACCACCATGGAAAAAGGTATTCAATATCTGAGGGAATTAGCTGTGCTAGAGACGATCCATCATGACCCGGACAACCCACAATTACCCAAAGATCCAGACGAAGTCCAATGCACACGACCCATGTGGCGGAAGTTTGTACGGAGCGCACCATCATCCTATGCCAACGCATTGGCAATAATGGCCTGGAAGGATGAAGAGGCACCGACAGTGGAGGAAGTGGCTCGCCAACTCCGTCAATATGAAGAAAATCTCTCTTCCTCCCTACAAGCCTGCATTGCAGCTGTGGAGAAGCTGTCCGAGGATGTCCAACAAATCAAAGAGGATATGTCCTACTCCACACGTGTAAGGACCAATGTCTCAGCTATTAGGAGTGAGCGCTCCTCTTCCCAAGAGAGAGAATATAGAAGGTACACACCGCGAGGTGCCCTGTGGTTTTACCTATGTGATCAGGGAGAGGACATGAGGAAATGGGACGGAAAACCTACCTCGGTCCTAAATGCACGGGTACGTGAACTGCGAGGAAAAACCACCACAAAAGGGGATTCTACCAGGAAAAATGCCGCTCCAGTTTCCAAACAGAGTAGAAGGGCTGATTTCATTTCTGATCCTCTTGAAGGGACTTCTGAGCCAATTTTACGAGAAGTGAATACTGAATACTCTAACCAGAATTAGAGGGGCCCTGCCTCCAGCCAGGTGGAGGAAAGGGATAACCGGGTCTATTGGACTGTGTGGATTCGATGGCCTGGCACGTCAGACCCACAGGAGTATAAGGCTCTAGTAGACACCGGCGCACAGTGCACCCTAATGCCATCAAGTTATAAAGGGACAGAATCCATTTGTATTTCTGGTGTGACAGGGGGATCCCAAGAATTAACTGTATTGGAAGCTGAAGTAAGCCTAACTGGAAATGAATGGCAGAAACACCCCATTGTGACTGGTCCAGAGGCTCCGTGTATCCTTGGCATAGACTATCTCAGGAGGGGGTATTTTAAGGACCCGAAGGGGTATCGATGGGCTTTTGGTATAGCTGCCTTGGAGACGGAGGGCACTGAACAGCTGTCTACCCTGCCTGGTCTCTCTCAAGACCCTTCGATTGTGGGGTTGCTCAAGGTTGAAGAACAACAAGTGCCAATTGCTACCACGACGGTGCACCGGCGGCAATATCGCACCAACCGAGACTCTCTGATTCCCATCCACAAGTTGATTCGCCAACTGGAGAGCCAAGGAGTGATCAGCAAAACCCGCTCACCCTTTAATAGTCCCATATGGCCAGTGCGGAAGTCTAATGGGGAGTGGAGACTAACAGTTGACTATCGCGGCCTGAATGAAGTTACACCACCGCTGAGTGCTGCCGTTCCAGATATGCTAGAACTTCAATACGAGCTAGAGTCAAAGGCAGCCAAGTGGTATGCCACAATTGACATTGCTAATGCGTTTTTCTCAATCCCTCTAGCAGCAGAGTGTCGTCCACAATTTGCCTTTACTTGGAGAGGTGTCCAGTACACTTGGAATCGATTGCCCCAGGGGTGGAAACACAGCCCCACCATTTGCCATGGACTAATCCAGACTGCACTGGAAAAAGGTGAAGCTCCGGAACACCTGCAATACATTGATGACATCATCGTATGGGGCAACACAGCAGAAGAAGTCTTTGAGAAAGGGAAGAAAATAATCCAAATCCTTCTGAAAGCCGGTTTTGCCATAAAAGAAAGTAAGGTCAAGGGACCTGCACAGGAGATCCAGTTTTTGGGAATAAAATGGCAAGATGGACGTCGTCAGATCCCAATGGATGTGATTAATAAAATAGCAGCTATGTCTCCCCCGACTAATAAAAAGGACACATAGGCCTTCTTAGGTGTCGTGGGGTTTTGGAGAATGCATATTCCAAATTACAGTTTGATTGTAAGCCCTCTCTATCAAGTGACCCGGAAGAAGAATGATTTTAAATGGGGCCCTGAACAACAACAAGCCTTTGAACAAATTAAACGGGAGATTGTTCATGCCGTAGCCCTTGGACCAGTCCGGACAGGACAAGATGTTAAAAATGTGCTCTATACTGCAGCTGGGGAGAATGGCCCTACCTGGAGCCTCTGGCAGAAAGCACCTGGGGAGACCCGGGGCTGACCCCTGGGGTTTTGGAGTCGAGGATATCGAGGATCCGAGGCTCGCTATACTCCAACTGAAAAAGAGATATTGGCAGCGTATGAAGGAGTTCGAGCTGCCTCAGAAGTGGTTGGTACTGAGACACAGCTCCTCTTAGCACCCCGACTACCAGTGCTGGGCTGGATGTTCAAAGGGAGGGTCTCCTCTACACATCACGCGACTGACGCCACGTGGAGTAAGTGGATCGCACTGATCACACAACGGGCTCGCATAGGAAACCCCAGTCGCCCAGGAATTTTAGAAGTAATCACGGACTGGCCAGAAGGCAAAGATTTTGGAATGTCACCAGAGGAGGAGGTGGCACGTGCTGAAGAAGCCCCGCTGTATAATAAACTGCCAGAGAATGAGAGGCAATATGCCCTGTTCACTGACGGATCCTGTCGCATTGTGGGAAAGCATCGAAGGTGGAAAGCTGCTGTATGGAGTCCTACACGACAAGTTGCAGAAACTGCTGAAGGAGAGGGTGAATCGAGTCAGTTTGCAGAGGTGAAAGCCATCCAGCTAGCGTTAGATATTGCTGAAAGAGAAAAGTGGCCAGTGCTCTATCTCTATACTGACTCATGGATGGTGGCAAATGCCCTGTGGGGGTGGTTACAGCAATGGAAGCAGAGCAACTGGCAGCGCAGAGGTAAACCCATTTGGGCTGCCACGCTGTGGCAAGATATTGCGTCCCAGCTAGAGAATCTGGTTGTAAAAGTACGTCATGTAGATGCTCACGTACCCAAGGGTCGGGCCACTGAAGAACATCGAAACAACGAACAGGTGGATCAGGCTGCCAAGATTGAAGTGTCTCAGGTGGACCTGGACTGGCAACATAAGGGTGAGCTATTTATGGCTCGATGGGCCCATGATACTTCAGGCCATCAGGGAAGAGATGCAACATATAGATGGGCTCGAGATCGAGGGGTGGACCTGACCATGGACACTATCGCGCAGGTTATCCATGAATGTGAAACATGTGCTGCAATTAAGCAAGCCAAGCGGTTAAAGCCCCTGTGGTATGGAGGGCGATGGCTGAAATATAAATTTGGGGAAGCCTGGCAGATTGACTATATCACACTCCCACAAACTCGCCAAGGCAAGCGCTATGTGCTTACAATGGTGGAAGCAACCACCGGATGGCTGGAAACATATTCTGTACCCCATGCCACTGCCCGGAACACTATCCTGGGCCTTGAGAAGCAGGTCTTGTGGCGACATGGCACCCCAGAAAGAATTGAGTCAGACAATGGGACTCATTTCCGAAACAACCTCATAGACACCTGGGCCAAAGAGCACGGCATTGAGTGGGTGTATCATATCCCCTATCATGCACCAGCCTCTGGGAAAATTGAGCGATACAATGGACTGTTAAAGACTACATTGAGAGCAATGGGGGGCGGAACTTTCAAACATTGGGATACACATTTAGCAAAAGCCACCTGGTTAGTCAACACCAGAGGATCTGCCAATCGGAGTGGCCCTGCCCAATCAGAATTTTTACATACTGTAGAAGGGGATAAAGTCCCTGTAGTGCACATGAAGAACATGTTAGGGAAAACAGTCTGGGTTACTCCTGCCTCAGGCAAAGGTAAACCCATTCGTGGGATTGCTTTTGCTCAAGGGCCTGGGTGCACTTGGTGGGTGATGCGAAAAGATGGGGAAGTCCGATGTGTGCCTCAAGGGGATTTGATTTTAGGTGAAAATAGCCAGAATTAAACTGTATGATATTAGTTGCTATATAATCCTGCTACTGTATGTTATCATTACTATAATTGTTATATGCTATATCCATAGTACTATAGTAAGAATCACTTGGATCAAGCAGGAAAGAACTGTGATAAAACTGAGCAAAGCGCAGCAGAGGTGGATCCAGAACTGACTCCAGCATGCAACAATCCAACGGTGCACACCATCCTCCTGCTGCGTCAAATGTCATCTGCTCATCACACCGCACTGAAGCCCAATTCTGCTCTACCGACTGAGAGGACTTTGCACCATCCCTCCTGCTCAGACAGACTGGTATGACAGATGGAGCCCAGAGCCAGAAACTAAATGAACTCAACAAACATTTTATGAACAAAAAGAACTAAAGAACTGATATCTCTGTGTGTGTATACTTATATATATATATATATATCATTGTTCATATGTCTCAAAGGGATGGAAAGGTGGTGATGATTGATCAGAATGTAACTAAAGGTATGGGAACTGAGCATGACGTCAATGGTATAGAATAAGGGGTGGATACTGTCCTGGTTTCATCTGGGATGTAGTTAGCTGTCTTCCTAGTAGCTGGTACAGTGCTATGTTTTGAGTTCAGTATGTGAAGAATGTTGATAACACTGATGTTTTCAGTTGTTGCTCAGTAGTGTTTAGACTACAGTCAAGGATTTTTCAGCTTCTCATGCCCAGCCAGGGCACCTGACCCAAACTGGCCAACAGTGTATTCCATACCATGTGACGTCCCATCTAGTTTAGGAACTGGGAAGTGGGGGGGGGCAGGGTTTTTCGCCGCTTGGGGACTGGCTGGGTGTCGGTCGGCGGGTGGTGAGCGATTGCCCTGTGCATCATTTGTACATTTCAATCCTTTTATTACTACTGTTGTCATTTTATTAGTGTTATCATTATCATTATTAGTCTCTTCTTTTCTGTTCTATTAAATCGTTCTTATCTCAACCCAGGAGTTTTACTTCTTTTCCTGATTTTCTCCCCCATCCCACTGGATGGGGGGGGAGTGAGTGAGCGGCTGCGTGGTGCTTAGTTGCTGGCTGGGGTTAAACCACGACAAAGTCCAAAGGGAAATGGAGAATGTCTGGTTTTAACCTTTAGAAAAAGCTGGAGTGAATTGCAAGTTTGAAATAAAATCTGAAACCACGTAATGGGGTTTTATACTGAATGTTCATCAGAACTCTAATGATTTTTTTCACTTGTCGGCAGTCTGCTTTGTGACAAAGAGGAATATCCCTCTGTTCTCCTGTGCTCTGACAACATCACAGGTAATGCTGTAGCGTATGAAGTCTTGGGCATATAATTGATTCCCACTTCAGTTATACATGTGGTCAGACCTTTTATAATGATAAAAGTATTTTGCTTCAATTCTGGTTCTTTTTCTTGATTTAAAAAAAAAAAGAAAAAAAAAAGAAAAAATAATTTGTTTGCTGTTAGAAGTTTGGGAATTAAGAGGTCAAACACAAATGTTAAATAAGGTCAAAAGAGCTGTAGTCAGACTGAAGTTACTAAAAGCTATACAAATCAAATTTTTAGCTTCCTATGATTTGTTGTTTTGTATTTTCCTTCTCTGTGCATACACATTTATATATATGGTGGCAGTAGTAATCCAGGCAAAGAACAGAGGAAGGAAAGGGGAAAAAGAATGGTGGGGAGGTGGATTTTAAAAGACCTGCCAGTGAACAACAGAAACACTCCTAACAAATAAAAGATCAGGATGATAACATTGCTGTTGCCCAGGGAGCTCTATAAGCATGGGGTGGACTTGATGTGGAAGAGGATTGTATTTGCTCTTGGAAATGTAGTTCCTGCTGGGGTCAGTGCTGAGGGATTTTTCTTGGCTCAAAATGCTTGTTCTGTTTCGGGAAATTCCTGGGTTTACTTTCCAGATAGGTTGGAAGGCTCTTTCAGGCTGGTTGGAATGGGACAGGGGTGGTATTGCTCCCATGTTCCATGGAAATGGGGTTATGGATGTCACTAGAAGGTATCTGCCTGTTTGAGGTGGTTTCTGTGGTTACATAGGAGGAAAAAATAAACATTTTAGTTTGTAGTTTGTAAAGGAAAAGATGCTGCCTTCCAGTGTTGGCAAAAACTTTCAAACACCTGTCTACCTGTGCTGTTCAAAGCATTTGTATTTCAAACACAGCAGTGGTTGAAACAGGATAAACATTCATGAGCTGAAAAAATTGTGGTAAGTTTTGATGCACAAAGTTACTACACACTTCATGCAGGGAGAGAAAATTGGACACACTTGGTTGTGATGAAGCTCAGCCAGACTTTCATGCACAAAATATCAACTGCCAGATGTGCTTTATCTGTGTTAGGTGGAGGAAGAATATAAGTGAGGTCAAACACCTGTGTGTGTAAACTGGCATTTCAGATAAGGTTTTTTCACACTCAGTATGTTTGTAGCATTTCTCACTTAGGGAAATTGCATAACACTTCTAATGTCTCATTAAAGAATGACTTAGAGCTAGGGATTCTTGATTTATTATGCTACTTGTAAAAGTATCCCAAATCGTGTGTCCTGAAACAAAGTACAGGAGTGGTAGGACTTGACAGCTGAAACATGACTTCTGTTTCACAAATGTTGATGACAGCAGTAACTGTGAATCTTTGATACAATACACTCATGCCTGCTCATCCTCATTGGAAGCTGTACCATTTCTAGCCCCCAAGCAAATGAACTACTATTTCTGCTTCATAGAAGGGTGTACTATGGATTGTTTTGTGACTGATTAAAGAAAATATGGCATATGTCAGAAAAGTAAAAGCATCACAGTAATTACTCTTTAAAAACTCAACTCCTATTATAGTGAGAATATTTCAATATTTTGCTTTAGGTAATGATTTTATTTAATTTATGAAGAATTAAAATTTTAACTACACTCTTGACATAAAAATTTAAGAATTCACGTAAGTTATAATGAAACGAGAACAGAAGAGGCAGAGGAGAAGCAGCTAAAACCTGTCAGAGAAACTGCTTTTACTATTTTCACTGATATCAGTAACATTTGGCAAGACTCCACCGCTATTCTGAGACTTCACCAGCTTGTGCCAATGTGTTCACTGGCATAAGTAAAGCAATTAATTTTTATTCCAGAGACTCCATTCCCAATGCTTTCAGCGAATTCAATGTTAGAAAGCTGGAAAGCTCTTTCTGAAATGGTTAATTTTTAGCTCTGTATTTCTACTAGGAAAAGTGAGAAAAATTACTGAATAAGAAATTGTCATTTATAAATTGCATATATTGAAACTATTTTAATAAAAAAAGTAGAAAGGAAAATGGACATTTATGAGTTAAAAAATGCAGCAGGTAACATAAAAGGGATCATTATAAAGGGATTGTTACCAAAGAGATCTAGCAGGATTTGTCCACTTTTTTATTTCTAAGATTCTCCACTCCCCACTCCCCCCCCAAAAATAATCTCGTATTTCAAACCACCTTTAACCCTCAGCAGTATAGTCAGGCTATTATCAGCTCCTGTTGCAGGGTTGGGCTGGAAAAAAATCCAAACAGTGCTTGTTTCAGTGATACAACTTTTACTTCTGTGCTACCTTTTGTTAGAGACACAATAGGCAAATTTAATCTATTTGGGATGGTAAGAAGGGAGGGGTGATCTGGTTAAGGGAAGAGCTAATTGGGGACTGGGCTGTTCACTCATCAGAAAGCTTTGGCTGGAATGGAGCTTCTTCCTTTCTCTTATCTGTTGGTAAAAATGTTTTGTTCTTTATTGATAAGGAACAAATGCATGTAGATTTTTGGGCAATATTTTACATGTATATAGGTATAGAAATATAATACTGGGAAATGTATGTATATAACATACTGACTGGTTGCAAAGCGTAAGGTGTAATGTCTCAATTGATAAAGCTTTTCCCTTATTTAGGCATTTACCATGTAGGAATAATTCTTTTTTTGAGATACATTGATTGTGGTTTGAATTTTTGAGCTAAGGACATGAGTGAGAAAAAAAATATTTTAAAATGGTGGCAAGGTCCTATCATTAAACTGTAGGCCAGGCAGAACAGAATTTAGAACTTCTGCCAGGAGGAATGTTAATCTGCAGATGTGAGGCCTCATGAAGTCCAGTAGTATTATGGTTCTACTAATAACAACAATTGCTGTCAGTTTAACTGTGATAACATATCTTAAAACAAAGTCTCTTCTTGCAGGAAATACTTATAATTGCACCTATGGGTATAGACACAATATATGAACACAAAATACCAGAAACCAGTAGAAAGCTCTTGGAGGCTGCTTTAGGTCAGAATCTGTGTGACATTGCCCCTTAAAGTCACTTGAGCTGCATAAGGGGATGCAGGGCACCTCTAGGCTGAACTTTGAGAAAGCAGTTCCCTATTCAGTCTGCACTAACGTAAATCAAGTCTACTACTGAAAAAGGAAGCACCTATCTCCTCCCAAATGCAGCTGCTCATTCTTAAAAGGAGAATATTTTTGTTCATCTACAACACTATGGATTTTTCTACTGCTCTCATTTGTGCAGGTGTGGAGTTTTCCTTTTCTCCCTGCTATTCCTTCTTTTAATGAAACTTGGTTTACTGAGATAAAGTAAAAAAAAAAAGTTGATACAGGTTTACATGGGTACGTGGATTTGTCCTTTCTCCTTTTCTTAGGAAAAAAAAAATCCCACAGCATATGCATTTACTGGTTTTATTTCTTACATTGTCTTTCAAAGTGGGATGTCAAAGTATATAGATTAAAAATAATTCACGTTTTCCTTTCTTGCAAATATAAGGGATTCCTCAGAATAGGTAAGGTTGTTGCATCCAGTCTATATGGCTTATTACAGGTGTCTTCTAGCAGCATGGCAGGGATAGGCTTGGACTTGCCATATTTAAACTGTTCAGGGCTGGATTTTCACTTGAAGATCAGTTGCATTTACAGACATTTGATCAAGTAGCAGACTGCAGACTGCTACTTGGTCCTATGAATGAGCTGGGATTGGAATGTGGGTTGGCAGTATTTGCTCTAATGTCACTGAAGATACAGTATTCTGAACATAGATCTATTTGTACATTATGTTAAAGCTGTGAAGAGATCAATTTTGACTCTTTGGCCCTAGATAATGCCTCTAAAGCAGGTTCTGGAAAATTTAGTGGTTTTTTTTTTTTTTCTTTTTTTTTCTTTAAACCCTTTGAATTATGCAGGCACATTGGTGGGTACTAAATTAATGGGGATCACTTAAGAGAAGGACATTGCCATCATTGGTGATAATTATGGTATTTGCTCAATGCAGTGCAGTGAACAAGTGAGTCAAAAGGTACATCTTATTCTGTAAATTCACCTTGTGGCTTCTGATATGCCGTGTTCCATTCAGGCTACTCTGCTAACTTGAAGAAAAAGGAATTAAAGGGGGTGGCAGAAAAAGACCAAAAAATAGACAGACCTATTTCCATTAAAAATAATAAAATGAATAATAACACTAGGCAGAGATGAGTTAGTTTTAGAAAGAAAAAGGACATGAAAATATGATTTTATATTGACCAGTGTTATAAAATGTACTCACAAAGGTTGAAGGTGTTTCCTGATCTAACACAGTGGTGCCTCTCCCCAGGCACCTTCTTGGCTCTTCATTGCTATCAGTCTTTCTTGGTCAAATGAATTCAGCACTAGTTCTGTAGTGGTTTTGGGAAGTACGTGTAAGAATTTCTTAGTTGAAGGTTCTGCTGCACTCAAAACAGTTCTTCGAGAGAATGGGACAGATGTGAGGGTGAGATGTTACAACAGACATCTGAACGTGCAGCTAAATGAGAGCAAACTTTACATTTAGTAGTATTCTGGTATGTCTTGAATGTACTCTTAAAACACAAGTGTATTCTGAATGAAACAATTGTGTTAGTTTTATCTTGTAGTTTCTACTCAAGCAAAACTATCACTTATAGAAAACAGTTTCCCAATCAAAGACTACAGAACAGCATTCTTGCCTACTCCATCATAGATGAAAAGGTGCTTGACTGCATGAAATTTCAGGAGCACAAATTCATTTCCCTCTCTTCTCTTTACATGATCTCCTTTGTATTACCACATATCTCAAGTCACCTGAGAAACTGACTTCCAAAATACATCTTTTTACAGTACAGCTTCATTTTGACATGAGTATAGTTGTAATACAGCAGAATCTAAATGAATGTGCACTTGCCAACTCTTTGAGAAAGTTTTTTATGACTAAAGTTTAGATGTGAAACCATAAACATATGCAAAAGTGCAACATCACGCAAAACAGGGTTCTGTTTTTCTCACCTGTGTGGGAAAACCAAGCCAAACCAAATTTATGTTTCCTGAGTGACTCTCATATCAAAACTTCAAATAGTAAATAGAAGTTCTGAATTGTCAGTATAAGGTTTGCTTATCATGAAAGGTAATGAAAAATTTTCTTGTTCTAGAGGACTTCTTGACAGAAACTAAGAAATTAAATGACATGCCTTTCAAAATACCTACAAAGTATTCACAGACAGTCTTATAACAACCTGATGCAAAATTCATTTAACTTGAAACCTTTTCCATTGATTATACCTAGCTCTGCCCTCAAAATTTTTTTGACCAACATATGTTTTTTCTAGTCTGAAACTAATTCACAAAAATAAGGTGTAAGTAAGAAACAGTCCCTTGAATTTACCTGCACTGATATCACTCTGAGGTCTCAGCTTGCACAGGCATGTAATTCTCACCTTCTACACCTCAACCAAAGATGAACATGAAGTATCAAGTGTTCATTTAGGTGATACAGAGGGAAAGGAAAAACCCATTGAATTTTGTACTGAAGACATTTTTCACAATAACAGAATGCTTGGCTGATTCTAGAAATTTTGTCTGAATTCATTCCTTCCTTTTCAGACAAGGTCTCATGGTGAGATTTTTCTGTCCTCAGCTTAAGCTCTGTATAGCAGCAGTAAACTAGAGTTTAATGCACAAGTTTATATGGGCTTTTCTGTTTGTTTCCTTTAGCAAAATAAAAACATGAGAGTATTCAAAAGGCAGGATAAAGTAGAAAACCAAGGCTTGCCTATTGCCATTAGCTAGGCAACAGGATTGTATTTAAAAACTGAAAAAACTTGCCCTTTTTATCATTGATAAACAGTCTTGATTATCTTTGTATAATTGATATTGATCACATCATTACTGAACCAAAGTGTTTCTAAGCTAACTATAAGTTGTAATTTATCATAGAAAAAGTTTAAATGAAACTTTGTATAACTAACTGATGGTTAGTCATTCTGAGGAGCTTTAATAGTATACCTTAAATTGTAAATAAAAAGAGTCAAGCCTGAAAAATATTGAGACAAGTCTTTATTTTACGTCTGCTTCTTATATAACCCTGGAAACAAGATGAATTACTTTATAAGCATAAATGACATCTATTATAGTGAAGGCATTAGCTTGCATGTATCTTCAAAGAATTCATTGCTCAAAACTGCTTAGTTCAATTCTTAAGTGTTGGCAGAGTTCTTCAAATTAACCCTTGTCAATGATAATCTAAGGAGTTAGTATTTATTTCCTTGTTACTTTTCCAAAGATGAACTGAGATATGTTACTATTCCTCTGTAGCTATCAACAGATAACTTTTAACTGGGGGAAAAAGGAATGATAGTTTTGCAGAAACAATTGATGATGATAAATTTATACACATCTTCCACAGAACAATTGGGATTATGCAAATGATGGGTTATTAATGATCTATCAGACCCAGCAATTGTTTTTATTTTTCTTATATTATTTGTTTTATGTGTACAGCCCTGACATTAGAGAAGGCAAGTCTTTTTAGATTGGTGGAAGAGTACTTCAAATGTTTAAAATAAATTTTTTCTTTTGTGATTAAATCATGATCAAATTTATTTAGGATTTTATTAAATTATGATGAAAGCTTTTGATGGATATATCTTCTATGCTGAGTTAGTCAAATACAGTAGAGCTCTTATCTCCTATACAAGTAGGAACTTTGAGCATAGGACATTGACCACCTCATTAGACCCATCAGATAAAACTGATCAAAAATACTTATGTTAACCTTCTGAATATAAACTACAGAGAAAATTATGCATCTTCATCAAGTCTCCTGTCATTGTAATGTGTTGGATAAATGTACATGTGATCAATTATATTTTTTTTTCCTACTGTATTATAGTAAAAAAAATTATCTACGGTTTACTGCACTTCAGTTTTCAGGACAGTCTAAGCAATATTATTCATTCAGCTGTATTTCTTCTATTTTAATTTAAAGTCTACAAATCAAACTATGAGTTCCAGATATTGGTTAAGAGTGCATCCAGTACATGTATCCATGTGTTTATATTAGTGCTATCTCAGATTCAAGAAGCAGACAGACTGGTTGCCCTCTAACTGTCTCTGCTACTTACTGTAGCTGCTAATGTTCTTCTATCATTATTTTTAGACATGTTGTCGTTATTCAAGACCTTGGAAAATCTAGACCAATAAGGACAAAAAGCTCCCCTGTAGTGATAAAAAGAGAACACTTTGACAAAAAAAATATTTTCTTGACAGGATGCTGTTTCTTACTACTGAATAGATAAACATTATTAAAACTAGACAAAAAGATAGTGTTCGTTATAGACTGGGTCATGACTGCTTAGAGTATTTCAAAAGGGCAATATCAATTAATTCTATTAATATATTATTATCACTGTCATTTAAGAAATTTGTTATTAATGTAGGCATCTTATTTTTTATACAGTAATCATTTTGCAGTACTTATGTTTACAGTAATTAATATATTGCACAAAGAATGGTATCATAGAAAAGCAATCTTTGAATTTGCACAAACAACCAGTGCCTACAGACTTCTGAATCAATCTGCTTTTGGTATTTGTTTTGAAAGATTACTTGAATTATGTCTCAAATAGTCTGAAGATTTTGACTGATACGTCATGTTAGACCTCTAGATCTGATAAGACAGGTAGGACTGTTTATGAAAGCAGTCGTGGTGGAGAGTGGGGTTTGTTTCTCCTATTACATCCATAGCATGTGAAAAGGAATTTTAAAAGCTGACATAATCACTCGGAGATTTCAGGTGTGACACTTGCTGCCAATAATTCCACTGCTTCTCCTGATACCCAATAGGGATCACTGCTGACTCTGGGTTATACATTTTAAGGAATTTGAGGGTTGTAATAAACACCTAAGTTATGGAGAAGTTAATTTTCTGCATCAAAAAATCTGTGGTACTTGTGAACTGATATGCTCCTTTCCCCCTACATGATTCTTGGTTTTTATATGCAAATAAAACTGAATTAGTCAAACTTATCATCTTGCAGCTTTCCACAATGTCTTGCCAACTACAGGCAGTATGTACTTCGTTGGCTTTTGGCAGTAAAGATTTGTATTACTACACACTGATTTAACTACTACACAGAGCTGATTTTTGAAAGTAAAGATCTAGGAGGATGTTATATACATAGAACTTAATGATTATGCGTATGCAAGTGTGAAAGCTTAAAAGTATTACAAACAGAATTTGTGATCCACTTTCTACAAATATTCCATCTAACTAATTCATTGGCAAAAATGTTAATCAAATTTGGTTTTGGACCTAATGCTGTTGTTAGCTATGCAAAGTCAATTTTGAATCTGTAAAGGCAGGTATACCTGTTGGAAATGTTTTGATTGTGATCACTTACTGAGCCAAAAAAAAAGGAAATACACTGGACAGTTGAATATGTCTATTCATTGCTGATGAGATTCTGAAAAATCTATACCAGTTTAAAAAAAAAAAAAAAGTACTCACTGCATATAAAAGATCTATTAACTTCAAAACAAATTGAGATGAAGAATGTTGCCTAAGAGACAAACTCAATAAAATTGTACCCTAGTTACAGACAAGCCATTGGAAATGAAGCTTGAAAAATCCACGTTATATCATTTCTTTAGTATCCAAAATTGAACGTAGAAGGATGATCTTTTGATTAGGGCAATGGTCTAGAAAATAGGCAATTCTAAGTTTAATCGCTGGTTCTGCCTTGCCCTCCATGTATGATATGGACAAAATTACTTCTCAGCTACATAAAAATCACAATTTATAGGAAGTTCTAAGTCTTTCATGAGCATAACGTGCAACCGACTGATTTGAAATATAAATTTTGACTAAGTAATAATCATAAGTTAAACTGATTCTCAATGAAAGTAACTATGCATGAAACAGTATTTGCCTTTTTTGTATCATGGCCACACCTCTGGATAACAAAAGAAAAGCCTACTCTGCTGTCGCAACCATGTGATGATTTTTTAAAAAAGAAACTATTTACTGATAGTCTTTTAAAAAAATGAAAATTTTTGTCTTTGTACTTAACAGGTTATTAGGAGGAGTACATCTTATACAGGAAGCCAAATAATATTGTTAGTTTAAAAATCTTAAAAGTTAATTAAAACACAGCAAAAATTTATTGTGGCTAGTCCAGTTAAAATGGTGCTAACCTAATCAACACAAAACAAAACTTTTTAACAATACAGTTACAAATTGTTGTTGAGAAGCTTATTAATATGTACCTCTCTGTCTGGTGCTGCATTCACCCTTCCTCTGACTCTCCAGGTGGTCAGGTTGCCAGTAACTGTCTTCTCAAGGAGGCAGCACAGAGAGTTGTAGTGAGTTGTTAGCATTCCCCATTCTTTGCTAAATGTGTTGCAGTCTTGGTGGAAAGAGGATATAATTGTATTTTGTGGTCTTTATCAGGAGTGACTGGCCTTACTTGTATTTGACTTGTCAAGTGTGGCACATATAATTTGAATATATGCAAAATACAATGTTCTTGTTAGGTGCTCAGTCTAAAACAGAATTATTTTAACAATATATTTTCAAATTTGTAGTTTCTCAGGGTATGCATTTTATATAATTCATTCTGATTTATGCAAGGGTTTCATCAGTAGAAATCAATGCCAGGGCTTGAATCAAAATCTTATCCATTTTCAGTCTTTTTTGCTGTAAATTTTGTCTGGAATGGAGAATTTCTAGTGTCCCTACCTGTGCCCCTCAGAGGTTAGCAGAGGTTGGGTCCAAACATATAGCTATTTCTACAAATAATATCGTGTAGGTACTGATTTTTCTAACGTGTCTGTTCAAATCCACTGACCACGTTTTCTTTGTTGTGCCCAGAAATCAATTAAGAAGCATATGTGTCTATCAGCTTTTACACATTATTGTTCTGTTTCTGCAGTCATTCTGCAAAGGCTGAATAAATCATCAGTAATGTGGAAAGCAGGCTAGAATGAACGACATTTCACTAAAGAACTATATGTGAGGTATTTAAGACAGATGTACTAAAGCTAGATGATATTGTTTCTTTACTTCAGTAGGTTGTTTTTTATTTATTTCAAAGGAAATATCTATAAAGCTTCAGCTTTTATTTTTGTGCAATAACTTGAAGACTCAGAGTTAAGAGGATATTGAAGTGCATTGCTACCTTGCATGCATGAAACTTGTGACTACTATTAACCATTGAACATTTATTAGTTTTGCAAGACTGCAAATTGGAATGTTTTTTCAGCTAAAACTTCATCTTTTGAATATTCATTTTCTATGCAACTGCACAGACAGAGCTGGGATCTGGGTTCCTAAAAAGATCACCGTGTTATAAATCATGTTTTTACCAATAATTGCTTATTGTACAAGATAAACAAAACACAAACCTAAATACTCTTGTTTAAAACAGTGTGGGACCTTCAAATTAATAAAACCCTTCTAGAGACCATAAATATATTTATAATTTACAATGCACTCCAGTGTTATTGGCAATGGTGAGATAGTTGCTGAGGGTAGCAGCCTGCCAGGAGGAATAACAGCACCATATCAGGTGCCTATTCACCAGATGCTTTAATCCAGAAAGCCAAGCCCACTGATTCTGTTGTGTGGGGAATGTCAGGATATATGAAATGGTGATACTGGTAAGGGAGCTTTCACAGAAGGCTCAGGAGCCAGGATGGAGTTAGCTCATCACTGGAGAAGCAACATTTAAGTTTTTGTCTACCCTTCTAAAAAGCATCTTATGGCATAATTTGATATGCTTCAGGCAGTTCTTGTGTGCTATGAAACAAGGTTTTTTTATGCATTAACCCCTGCTGTACAACAGTGTGTAATGACAGAAAATTCAGTCCTATAAAACTATTCCTTTTTTCATTACTGTGTCTGTTAGTGGGTCTGTTTGTCAATTGTTATTTATAGCAGCTCCAACTTTGGTTCTGCTTCCTATCCTGTACATATATACAGTTGTTTTGTGATTGAAGTACTGACTGGAAGATGATTAAAAGTTTGGCTGTGGATAAGCACCTCAAAGTTCAGAATCTGGAATGACAAGCTTTCCTCTATCTTAATGGTTTTTAGAAATATTAAAACAAGCATTCAAGGTTTCTGGGGATTTAGGTTTGCAGTGAAACATACTTGCAGGTTTTTATTCTTGTGCTTTGAAATTTGAGTGGGGGGAGTGCTTGGATTTCCTTCTTAAATTCATATCTCAGCTAGGTGAAAGAAGTGAAAGATGGCAATTTTTTTCTCACTATTTGTGGTAATAGATCCACTGCGTATATCCCATTTTGTGAGTTCCTAGTTCCTCACAAAAAAAGACATCTTTTTTAATATGTTTATGCAATTGTTATGCAGTTTTCTGCTTTACCAAGTTGTTTCTAGTATAATTTCAAAACAATTAAGTAACAAATGAGAAAATCTTGAGATAATCCTCCCCAAAAATGTTCAAAAGGAAATTAAGTAAATGGAGTCTAATGAAGGATAAGGACAAGAAAGTAGAGACAGAGTCTCAGGAATAAGCAGAGATCAAGTGGACATGCTAAGAATCAGTTTGTCCAAGGCAGGGAAGAGATCACTGGCTACAAGTGTGGGCAGAGGTTCTGCTACCTTGCAAGCGTGGAACATGTGCCAGTGGTTAAATACAGACAGAAATTTGGCTATTGCAATGCTGTGGTCAGTCTGGTTTTTATTCTGTTAATCACAAGAACTGAACTATACCTCACTGCCACTGCCTAACACACTGAAGCCCCTCCTAAACACTCCCATCAAGTTTTGTGAAACATTGCTCTGTGAAAAATAGCTGAAAATAAAACTATGATTTATTGTAGACATGGATTTAAAACTCGGAAATACTAGCTGCTGCTATATCTGTCCAGACCAAGCTGCTTTCTGTGCAGACAGGCAATCGGTAACTCCCAAGCCTCAGGTGATTCATGCTTATTCTGTTATGAAGTAGACAGGGAAGTTAAAAGTGAAGAACAGGCCTGACTGATAATTTGTATTGAGTAATCATGTCTTGAGATACAAAAAAATATAATAACCACTCCAGAAGAGTTTCTAATGAACTGTTTTGTAAAAGATTGTTTTGTTGTAAGAACTTGCAGAAGTTTAGCGAGGTAAATGTATTTCTCTGAGAGTTTGGGCTTTTGGGGTTTGGGGTTTGGGTTTTTTTTGAGAGAAAAAAGGCTTACCCCTAAATTCACAGATTCAATGAAAAATATAAAGTAGAAGGGGTGTTGGAATATGGAGGATATAAATTTTTTAAAAGTTGTAATTTTTCATTATTAATTATTTTAAAGTTTCATAATAAGCTAAAAAAACCCCAAAGTTTTTGACTTGAGATTTCTTGTTTTCTAAGTGCCCTAGACAACAAATTAGATTGTTACAATTATGCAGATGTAAATTGTCTTAAATTATCACAGTTGGTGCTATTATTTGTGACACCCTGTACAATAGGTCATTAGATAATGAATATTACAAAGCAAACTATGATAAAAACATTTGCTAATATTGTGGGGTACTATGAAATGACTTTTGTCAATCATAATAAAATTACATATGAAAAGATATTATTTAAATGCACAATTTTCCCAGCCATTATGCACAACAAATAGATGCTCAGGAAGGATGAGGATGTGAGAGAAACTACCTTACTTGTGGTTGCATTAAATTTTCATGTGTGTTGCTAGACCGGATATGAGGTTTTGAGCTAGCCAATACCACAGTTGAATCTTTCTGAAACTTGTGGTTTCACAATTTGCCTAAAAGCACAGATTTCATTGTTTCTGGAAGCGTTCTACAAAGCAACCTATAATTCTCAGTTAAGAAGTAACAGTTCTTCTGTTATTACTGGTGCATTTACTTGGACTTGTAACTCCATGTTTTTTATCTCTCGTCTGGATCAGGAAAATTATTTACCAAAGTTCATCTGTGGAAACATTTTGTTAGAGCTGTCATAGAGTTGTAACCTTGTTATCAATCTTTTGCTTTCTCCCTATAGAAAGTAGGGACCTGCAGAAAGGTAGTTATCTCATGTTACAGAAAGCGGACAAAATGGAAGCACTGTTTAAAAATGAAATAATTTCATTAGAGTAAGTGCCTGCAACCACTTTCTAGATGACACAATGCGTGATAAGCCACAGCAAGAAAATAGCGTATGTTAGTGGATAAAATATTAGGTAATCATCACAGTTACAATTAGGCCTCGTGTTGCTGGTGATTGTACTAAACTTGGATGTGTCTAATGGAAAGTGAAAGAAAAAGAAATTTAATCATGGTCGGCAAAATGACTGCATTTGCAGATGTATCCTTATTTTTCTTCCTCAGAATTCTATTCATATGTATTACAGACCTATATAATTTTTTCTATACTCTTATGATATCAGAAACAACATTTGTTTCCCTCTGAAGACCTCTTTTCTGATGTAAGGCCAATTTCTTTATTTGCCTAATCTATCCCTGTTCCAATGCGTTTATTTCATTTTAATGATTCAGATTGTAGGAACTGTCAGATAACAAACATTAGTATATTTGGCAACCTCTGCTAAATGCGACAATGATTTCAGTCTCGCCCCTGAAAGAAGCTATCATTTCTGTAAGCACAACTCTGCTTTAACTGTAGATACCAGAGATCAAGATTAAAGAGTTAAGGAGAGTAGAAAAGCATTCCCAAACCTGCCGGTGCCTCTTCAAGAGTCAGTATGACAGCACAGGAATGGTTATAGGCATTTTCTAGTGTAAATCTATGAACAATTAACAAGAGAAGTGTAGCAAATTCTCAGGACACAATTATCCAGGGTGACTAGTATGATAAAACTATATAAAACTTACTAGTTTCTGCCTGTATGTTTTTTCGTTGTTGTTTACCCACCATTGAATAACAACAACTTTCAATACACAATATGACAGAATTTGTCTTTTGAAGGAAAAGGAAGATTTGGAGAAGCTGCAACATTAATAAATATACTTAAACAGATTTTCTTCTTTTTTTTTGTCTCCATTGAATCTAAACAGTCACAGAATATCTGCTTATCAGCATTATAAAGCAAAAAAACTTCTGAGAGAATCTTAAAAATTTAAATTGATTGTAATCCGTTGATGTATTTCATTTAGACATGCCAACATCTATTTTGGTACAACAACAAATGAATTTTCTGATGATACTACAAATGAATAAAACGGTAATTGAGAACATTCTTATGAAAGCGTGTTCTGTTTTGACCAATTTCTCATGAATTTTATTTAATGGCATATGGTTTTAGGACCCCTGAGGTTTGCAGGATTTTGAAGTAAGTGTGCCCACTGTTTAATTAATAGGTAGCAGCCTCATTGTTTGTGTGTGAAAACTCATGTTTAGAAAATATGTGGAAAGTCCCATTTTCCTTAAGCATAGATCTGGATCTGGAACAATTCTGTAAATTATGGTAATTTAACCACTAATATTTTTAAAAAAGTTGTCAGAAAAGACAGTTTTTATTTGATGGAAGATATTTTTATTTTCCTTTGAAGGACAATGTAAATATTATAAAACAGAAGTGGCATTGCCTTCAGAAGAATTTACAGAACTGCATTGTTGATTTCTCTATGTGCATGCCTTGTACACTTGGAGAACTACATATTGTGCTTCTTTGTTTTTAGAAACAACCTTGGCATCAGTTAAAATCTGGTGATCAATGACTGGGTGAAATTCCCATTAAAGTTAATGGAAAGCAGTGTTCAGCTTTTCATGTTCAGCTTTGGACTGACTTAAAACAAAATTTAAAAATCATGCAACTGACCAGTTTTATTATTCTTGCTGCCTATATTTTTCCCATATGGTATTAAAGGAAACATTTTTATCTTGCATATTGTAACAGTTTAGAACTAGGACTATATACAATTAGTCAGAAGAGAGATACCATATTCTAATATTTTCATCCTCGTGCTAAAAGAATTACAGTTAGGATATTGGGTTTGCAAACATTTCCTCTTTTGTTCTATAATGTCTAAATAACTTCTGTCAATTACTTTTTTTTACTGGGGATCTTTATCTGTTCAATTTTTCCCTTGTAATTGGTTTTCCCACTAACTTGTTGTCTTGGTTGGCTGAAGACTGCAAAATGAACTTTTCAAATGGAGATGAGATTGTGTGTGAACTTAAGTTTCTGAACTGACTCCACTAGAGTCAACAGAAAAAAATATTCCTTGATTTACTGGATCAGGCTTCGAGGGCTAAATTCACAGAATGGGTAAGCTCAGACCCCATGGCACTAGCTGTCCGGATGCCTGCGGCAGGGTGGTAGCTGGGGGCACCGCGTCTCCTTCCAGGGGCAGGCGCTGGGTGTGGAGGCTGCCGTGGTGGGCACTGACCTCTGCCACTTAGCTGTCTTTCCCTCTCTTGAAACTGCCTCTCTTGCCCCAGTGAATTGCTCATGTTTCTTGTCCAACCTCTACAGAGGAATCAAGTGCCTATAAATGGAAGTAATTTTCTCAACAGTACACTGAAAAAATAAGTCAGGAAATCAAAAAGCAGGAATGGAGTGAAAAATCATATCTCGTTTAGCTGAAAGTTTTGCTGATGAAAAAGATGCAGAAGCATCTACTTTAGGCTGGAAGATGATTTCCATCTTCACTTTGAGTTTTCATCTCTAAATTTTCTCTAAAGCAAATAACCTGTCCCTTTCTTACAGAATATACTGGGAAAGTCCTCACTTGGATTGTGAGAAGCACAGGTTAAAAAAAAGAATTTTTTTTTTCTTTTGCTCTCAGAGACTTAACTAAGGTGCATGACATCTGAAAAATGTCATACCTTAATTCCAGGCTGCAAAATACTGTAGGCTGGTACTTTTGCCTTTCCTGATGCAGTTGTGTAATTCATGGGGCCAGAAGCAGTAATGACTCCTAATTCTGAAGTGCTAAGGCATTCATTGAGGCAGATTGTACCTGAAGAGCCTTTCAGAGCTCCCTCCCATAATACTTCCATCTTTTCTCTTTTAACATAGTAAATCAATCTGACAGAACTAACACTAACTTTAAATGTACATTGTTATTTTATTTATCTGGATTATGTCTCAGGATTACAAAACAAAAGCATTCTTAGAAAATTCATTAAATAAGTCAAAATTCAACAATCATTTTTTACCTCTGTCTAGTTTGTAGTACATACCCCATTCCTAGTGGTGATAACACTGGTTTTGTGTTCCTTGCCTAGGCTATGAGATGATATATTTTGTAATTAAAAAAAACAAACAGCCACACAGCAGTAATAACTTCCTAACATTTTCTTTAATTTTGTATAATTGCATTTTTAAATATATTGTATATCTCATTGAAACTAACAACATTAACTGATGATCAGTAAAGAGAAGAATATGAGGCTGGTAAGCACTGAACCGAATACTACAAGAACAGATGAAAGTCGGTGTAATCATTTTGGGTACTATATTAGGTCATCACTATATGTTGTCTGTTTTTCATTTAAATGTGAAAAAACCCACATTTTTATTCTGTTGACATTCTTATACTCTTCTATTCTTCAGTATTTTATTTGCTGAAGGACATAAGTGCAAAATTCAGTTCCGCTAAGCAAGAACATGAATGAAAATGCCATTTCAACATGAAATTTTGATAGCGTGTGAATCCTTCAGGATTCACATGTGAGATCTTAATTCTGAATTTTTAAGTGTCTGCTGGAGTTCAGCTGCAGAATCAAGTTGAAGCTGAAGAATAATCTCCAAGCTGCCCTTTGTTTAATTTTGATACCGCGTTCTAAAGAATCCACTCCTATAGATATTCTAGACTAGTATTTTTTCATATATTTTCTGGATTTATGGTGGGGGTTTTTTTATCCTGTCTGATCTAAAACTGAACATAATGCTTTATTATTAAGACAAAACTAATAGAATAAAATATTTCAGTTGGAAGGGATCTACAATGATCATCTAGCCCAGCTGCCTGACCACTTCAGAGCTGACCAAAAATTGAAGCATACTGTTAAGGGCGTTGTCCAAATGCCTCTCACACACTGACAGGCTTGGGGCATCAACCACCTCTCTCAGAAGCCTGTTCCAGTGTTTGACCACCCTCTCGGTAAAGAAATGCTTCCTAACGTCCAGTCTAAACCTCCCCGGTGCAGCTTTGAAGCATTCCCACGCATCCTACCCCTGAATCCCAGGGAGAAGAGATCAGCACCTCCCTGTCCGTGTCCCCTCCTCAGGAAGCTGTAGAGAGCAATGAAGTCGCCCCTCAGCCTCCTTTTCTCCAACCCAGACAAACCCAAAGTCCTCAGCCATTCCTCATAGAATATGTCTTCCAGCCCTTCACCACCGAAACCCCATGAATATTAAACTTTATTTTGAGATAAGTTTCACACAGAGATGGTGGGTGGTGTGGAGCTCCCTTTGTCCATGGCTATGGGGAGCTTACAGCTGCCGGTAGAACCATGACAGGGTGCAGAGATGGTGAATGGTGCAGAGCTTCCTTTGCCTACAGCTACACAGTGCTTCCAGCTGCCTGTAGAACCATAACCAGGGTACGGAGTAGGGCTATGTGTGTTTCCTTATCTTTAGGTTAAGGTCCTTGTAGAAAGTTGCAATGCTCTCCAGTTGAATGATAGAGGAAGGAGAGGACAGGTGTGTGCTGTGATCTGGTCATGTCCCTGTCTGGGGAAGTGGCTGTCAAAGATGGGAGCATCAAAGAACAGAGCAGCCACCCCCAATTGTCATGGTGCATCCCCTGCCTCCCTGCCCGGGCTCTCCCAGCCTCACATCAAGTCTGTCCAACCCCCGTCTTCCTGGTGGACAGGAGTCACCCATCCTGGCCCAAGAATGTCACCAATCCCACTGCAATGTAGGCCACCACCAGTGTTTTCCCCACTGTGACCTGGATGCTAGGGCTTGTGCCAGGAGTTCCTGTGTGGCCTAGCCCTTGGCTATGTGGGGAAAAAGGGTACGTGGCTTTGCCATGGCTGTAGGGAGCTCCCAGCTCCTTGTAAGACTGTAACAGGGTACGGGTTGAAGCAATATTATCTGTCATGTAGCATGCTGACAGCTCTCTGGCTGAATGTTGGAGAGAGAGGGGCGACAGGAATGTGCCATAGTCTTTGGTCGCATCCCTATCCAGGTGTCCAGCTGTAACAGGAGAAGCAACAAAGGCGGAGCAGCGACCCTCCACTGCCATGGGTAGCCCCTACCCCCATCTCCTCTCAGCCCTTGTTCACCTGGCTACTTGTCTGCCATCCTGGCCTAGTGCAGCCCTTTTTTGTACCCATCCTGGGTCACCCATGTCACCCACAACTCTCCTGTAACATGGCCACCACCAATGTTCTGTCTGCTGTGACACAGCTATGACACCACTAGGGCTTGTTCTAGGAGATGGTGGTTGCCTGCTGTGACGTAGCCATGACATCACCAGGGCTGGTGCTTGGAGTTAGTGCTGCATCACTGTGACATCGTTACTATCTCCACCTGTCAGGCAAGAAGAAACAATGAAATAATAAAAATAAATAAAATAACAGCTGGTAATACTGGGGTGGGAAATTAGGTAGCTGTAGTAACAGTTTAAAGAACAGGACCTCAGCAAAGGTTACAAAAGAATTAAAAGCAGCAAGTCTTACCCACTTTTAAAGATGTGTGGTACTTGCTGCTGAGATTTTTGGGTTTGAAGATGATTCTGGAAGGAAAATGTTTGTCACGTTGACCAAAAGTAATATTTCACACCTTCAGAATTAAAGATGTCCAGTGCCAAATCCTGCATCTGTGAGTGTCTGACAGTGCTAAGCATGGTTTAGTATAAACTACAAGACTTGCATCTTTCTTTCCTGAAACAAACCAAAGATTTTGCTAGAGACAGTCTTGTGCTACACACTTCAGTTGGATGCTAGAATGAAATACATGAATTAGCTTCTATCTGCTTTGTTCGCTGCAGGCTATTACATATTAACTGACAGGACCAGAGGCCATGGGCACAAATTGAAATACAGGAGGTTCCCTCTGAACTTCAGAAAACACTATTTTACTGTGAGGTTGACTGAACGCTTGTACAGGTTCTCCAGGGGGTTTTTGGAGTCTCCCTCCTTGGAGATATTCAAAAGTCATCTAGACATGGTTCTGGCCAAGTGCCTCTAGATGGCCTTGCCTGAACAGGGGGGTTGGACCAGATGACTTCCAGAGGTCCTGTCCAACCTCAACCAGACTGTGATTCAGGCACATGGAGACTTATTGCAAGTCAGCTGACACACGGTAACTGTTTAAGCTCCACTAACCTTCTGTCAAGTTTGACCCAAAGACAGCTACTACTGTAACTGACTGATACAGTCAGCTTGCATGATACCATGACTAGACTTGGCAGCTAGTGGGCTCATGACGAACAGTCAGGGACCACATCCTCTGTGTGCAAAGTCTGGCTTTCTTTTGGAGACCACCAAAATGGTATATAATTTACAGTTATCAGATTGTAATTTGGCAGGCAGTAGACCTGTTAGCTGTGCAGTCTTCAGCTGGGAGAAATTAAGATCCCCAAAGGCTCACTAGTCCTCTATATTTTGAACTTAAACCAAGAAAGTTGTCTAAGGCAGCTCATCTGCTGCCTTTGGTAGCCATATTGCCCTCGAGGAAGGCAAGTGTTTTCTAGATGTCAGTAAAGCTGCTGGGATGAGAACCAGACTGAGCAGCTCTGAACTGTTCGTTATCCTCTAGCGTTTCGCATTTTCTTTGGTTTCAGTCTTTGCAGGGATAAGTGGTTATGTGGCGTGCAAAGCAGCAGCGACTCAAGCCTGCAGTGTTTCCAGATGGGACGAGCAGCACCAGCATCTGAAAGACCTCATGAGAGCTCCTGCTTGCATTTTCAGACACTAGGAGTTCATACGCTTCAGCTAAGCTCCAGATAAGCACGTTGACTTTGTGAGGCTCTTCAAAATCTAGCACAAGTTCTGAACTATTTAAAGCTTTTGCTTACTTATCACTTCTTGTTTCCTCTTTTTACCCAGAAATAGAATAGAACAGAATATTTAATGAATGGAAGCATCTACATTTGTATGCAAGCAACAGTTGTTTCCTATTGCTGATGTGAAATATCTAGTAAGTGAAGGCAAGGAATCTGCTTTATGAAGTTAAATGGTTTTGCTTTGTTTCAGCTTTCTATCTTTATTTGCAATAACGTTCTTATTTGCATTGTATGAACGTGTATAGATACAGAAAGCTGGCCTTCAACTAATCAGAATTAAACCATCAGAATATGTAGGAATTTCTGGTTTAACAATTGGCAATACTTCATCACCTCGTGTTCTTTCTTTGACTCACAGGACAACCTCTTATGCTATTTACTAGCTATATATGCATCCAGTTTCCTAGAGCTACAACAGAAAAAAAAATCCCAATAGGCAATTTTATTTCTGAAATTTTGCACCAGATTTTGTTGCCCATGTAACTGTCCTTTCCCTGTTTTTCTTTAAGCATTCTTACCTGCTGCAAGGGTGACTTGGTGCTTTTTTTTCCCTTATGTTCCCCATTTTTAGCATGTTTAGATGTTTTAGCCCTCATGCCTTTACTTTGAAATGTAGCAACTGTAATCTTTGGACTGTTTCTCTTATCTTTACAGCCTACTCTGTCTTCTCCTGTATTGATAGATTTTTATATGATATAAAAGAGTTTTCATTGAGATCTTAGTACACTTGATCACATCCATGAGGTCAGTAATGAGCTTCAAAAAAGTGCTAACAGAAAAACGTTAAAGTAATGAAAGTTAGAAATAATTAGGTGTACTCATACTATCTCATGAAAGTTAGAGGATAAAATAGGATAAAAAAAGAGAGAATCTTATAGGAAATTTAAAGTTTAATTAGGCATATTAAAAAAAAAAACAAACAAAAACCCAACAAACCTAAGTAATTTGACTCCTGAACTAAAAAAACCTATTTCATTTAGAGTATCTTCTACTCATGTTGTTTATTGTTACACAGAGAAATTGTATGGTTCCCATCAATTCCCTTCCCTGCAGGGAAGGAAAAACTGTAGAAACATTACCTTAATCTTATTAATATGAAACTGTGCAGTTTTAAGGAACAAAAGGAGTACCACCTCCTCCCACTTTGTTCTATGAGAAAAAACTAAATTGCCTTGTGAATGCAGTTTCTCACTATTTTCAAGACTATTCACACCCACCTTTATTACAAAGCTGGGAGGGTTTTGGAGAAGATTGATAAGGACTTACTGTTTCTTTTTGGGTCCTGCACATGATGGGGGAGGGGTGTCCCGATCCAATATCAGGGAGGGTTGTTAAATGATCCCGAGAGTGAGATTAAGACACAAACAAGGTCAGATGCTGTACAACCTTACAACTTTTATTCCCTACAATAACCAATAGCTGCAATAGAGCAGAGGGAGGAAGGAGAAAAAGAGGCAGACCTAAGCAAGTGAACGGAAGAGAGGTAGCAAGACTAGTTACCACCACTACGAAACCAGCAACATCCTGCTGAGTCGGTTCCGATGTCGGTGATGGAGGGTCGGGTTCCTCTGCTGCCAGTCAGGTGTCTCTCCTTAAGAGCCAGGTGTCACAGTCCTTCCGACGTTTTTCCATGTTTGGGTCTTCCGTTCTTGAGAGGGGAGCACGCAGTGCTCTTATTGTCCCAGTCCCCACAATTTTTCAGAAAAGTCCACCCATTTCCACAGAGCTCATTACCCTATCGGGCAAGCACAGCTCGGCAGGCGCGGGTATGGTGGTTTCTTCGGGGACGTCTTGTGCGTACTCCCCTACAACAGCAGGGTATTGGGGCAGCAGCACCGTGAGTCAGCAATTCAGCACAGTCCCTCACATTCTCCCCTACAACAGTAAGATATTGAGGCAGCAGCACCGTGAGTCAGCAATGTGCGTCAGCAATTCAGCACAGTCCCTCACATGGGGTCAGCAAGGTTTTGTCAGTTCCCGTCCTTGCTTCTGTTACTGTAGTGCAGGACAGTAAATGCTCTTATCTCCCCCTTCTCATATACTGGATAAAGTAACTCTATCTGAAGTATTAGAGATAGATTCAGAGTAGCCTAGCTGCCTTTGCCTTTTGTTTTAGTGAACAGACTCTTTTCCTTCCCTGGTCACTATAATTAAACACACTGCTGAGATGGAAGCCACACAGCCTTGCTGTACATTGCCTTACTTACCTCAAATGTTTTGGAATCATTTCAGTTTTTAGCAGAACAGTTTCTTCCTTGTTTGTTCTTTCTATGGGTAGAGAGGGTTTCTTCTCGTACTAAGAAGTTTGTCTCTTTCAACTTCCAATGACTGGAAACAGTCAATTAAAAACAGATTTTATGTCAAACATTCTTCAAATATACAAGTTATTTAGTGAAGGTAATTACCGGTTTGTAAACATTGTGCAAGAACATGATAGATTCTCCATCACTTGAAATTTTTCTACTCTTTCATTCACTATCAGGTTTTAAAGTATTTGCTTTATTTTAATTATGAATTCACACCTGATGCAAGAGCTACTAGGTGAATTCTTGTTACATAGGGACTCAGGATAGATATCACAAACGCTTTCCCTTCTTGTTTTCAAATCTGTTGGCAGTTTGATGTAGATTCCAGTGTAAAATTGCTCTTCATTGAGGACAATTTCATTTTGGAGCTATGTGTAAAATAATAAATACATATACATTTGTGTCAGGATGGTGTGAAGCTACATCACAGGGAGAGTTAATATTCTGTTGCCATTTCTCGACAGAACTTGTCATGGTCTTACTTTAAGTAAAAAGTTCATCTTTGGGAGGTGTGCTAAAATCTACTGTGGCAGGGTTGTTAGCCATTTTGTTTATCCCTAATAGTCTATCTGTATATTCCATAACAGATGCTTAACTGTCATCTGTATTAAAAATCCAAGGGTTAATCACGTAGCGATCTTAATCATTTTTTCTCTGTTATTCTTTGCCACTTGTTTTACCATTGGTAGAGCTGGCCTTGGTACGTTATCCCTGCCCCAGGGCACTAAACCTTTCAAAAACCAGTTATTCAAGTGCATGTTCTGCTAATGGTCTTGGTCTGCTGTTATGTTGGTTGTGTGTTCTTCCACTTATCTTGTGCTCTGTAATGGATATTGCTTGCATTAAAAATGTGCCGTAAATAAGGTTTTTGCTGCTAGGAGTCATATCTATAGCTGTACCTATTCATGGGAGGGAAAAAAAGCAACTAGTTTAAGAGGCTCTGTGAAATAGATACACATCACTCAAAGAAATGTGCTTTGATATGTCCTGTCATGGTTTTATTTTCCATGTCAATTGCACATCAAGGTTCAAAGGAAAGGAATGTGGGTTTTTTTCTCTCTCTTCAGTCTGTGCTTTGCTAGGCTTTTTATATTTATTCTGATGAGATCCTACAGTTCAACCTATTGCTAAGTCACACACATAATATTATTGGGAAGTGCTAAGACAACATCTCGAAGAGAAAAACAAATAACATGAAGCTTATGAGCACATGACAACTGTAATTGATATACGTCTATTTCTCTCTTCACTTATCTGGTTGGGCATGTGGGAAGGACACAGTGAAAAAGACTATCAGATGATTCTATAAAGTGATTTCTGATATCTGAAAAAGGTTTATTTCATTTTCTTGCCAGGAAAGGCAGCTGAGAGATTAATGGGATTAAAGCATTCAGTTGATGACTTAGTGTGCTCAGTTCAATGCCTGACTTCATGCATTATTTCAGGCATGTCGTTCTTTTTAACCAAATTTTGTTGTCTGAAAGATGTTCAGGATAGAAGTGATTGTATTCTGTATTTGTACACGGCCTGGAACAAACAAAGTTAACTGTTATTGAACTGCCACTAGTAAGCCTTATTTTTACAATATAATGACTCAATACTTTTCTCCTAAGATTCATGTTTAATTACAAAACTCCAGAGAATGCATTTAGTTGGGAATCTCAAAATAAAGAATCCGTATGTATTGGGTTCGTGTGGCAAGGTTTTGGTAGCGGGGGGGGTGGGGGTGGTTACAGGGGTGGCTTCTGTAAGAAGCTGCTGGAAGCTTCCCCTGTGTTTGAGAGAGCCCATACCAGCCGGCTCTAAGACGGACCCGCCGCCAGCCAAGGCCGAGCCAATCAGCGATAGTGGTAATGCCTCTGTGATAACATTTTTAAGAAGGGAAAAAAAAGTTGGGACAGGGGAAAACAGCCGCCGGAGAGAGGAGTGAGAACATGTGAGAGAACCAGCCCTGCAGACACCAAGGTCAGTGAAGGAGGAGGGGGAGGAGATGCTCCAGGCACCGGAGCAGAGATTCCCCTGCAGCCCATGGTGAAGACCATGGTGAGGCAGGCTGTCCCCCTGCAGCCCATGGAGGTCCACGGTGGAGCAGATATCCACCTGCAGCCCGGGGAGGACCCCACACCGGAGCAGGCGGGTTCCTGAAGGAGGCTGTGACCCCGTGGGAACCCCGCGCTGGAGCAGGCTCCTGGCAGGACCTGCAGATCTGTGGAGAGAGGAGCCCACGGAGCAGGTTTTCTGGCAGGACTTGTGACCCCATGGGGGACCCACGCTGGAGCAGTGTGCTCCTGAAGGACTGCGCACCGTGGAAAGGACCCATGCTGGAGCAGTTCGTGAAGAACTGCAGCCTGTGGGAAGGGCCCACGTTGGAGAAGTTCATGGAGGACTGTCTCCCGTGGGAGGGACTCCGCGCTGGAGCAGGGGAAGAGTGTGATAAGCCCTCCCCCTGAGGAGGATGAAGTGGCAAAAAATAACGTGTGATGACCGTAAACCCCATCCCCATCCCCCTGTGCCGCTGGGGGTGGGTGGTAGAGAAATCTGGGAGTGAAGTTGTGCCCGGGAAGAAGGGAGGGCTGGAGGGAAGGTGTTCTTTGATTTGGTTTTATTTCACATTACCTTACTCTGGTTGATTTGTAGTAAATTGAGTTAATTTTTCCCAAACTGAGTCTGTTTTGCCCGTGATGGTAATTGGTGAATGATCTCTCCTGTCCTTATCTCGATCCACAGGCCCTTTGTTATATTTTCTCTCCCCTGTCCAGCTGAGGATGGGGGAGTGATAGAACGACTTTGGTGGGCACCTGGCATCCAGCCAGGGTCAACCCATCACACCATATAATTTCTGAAAGGTCTCCTGCAAAATAATGGTTGTGTGCTGTCTCTGAGCTAATGGATTTTTAAAATGGGGGGAAAATCAAAGCAATTAGTAAATGTTATATTTCATCTGAGGTAGTTGGGTTTTTAATTAGAGTATTTAATCAAGAAAAAATTCGAATAATAATTGAGTAAATTTTATAAATCCATATTCTGATGTAAATTCTGAATATTGTATCCCCTGACTTCCCTAATTGTTGTTTATTTTTCTCTAATGACATTGAAAATCCTATTTTTCAAAATTACGGAATTCAGTGCTGTAATTGAGGAGAGATTGTTTGCCATTGGGCAAGCAACAGAAAGGAGATGAATCAATATAGTACCTGATTTGGGAATGTAGCGGTATAGGCAGAGAAATTAGTTTTGTACATGTGATTTTTTTAAAAAACAGGAAAAAAAATTGAACTTTGAAATCATAGTAAAATGTTTATAATCCATGTGTGAGTTTAAAATTAAATGACTCAGATAATTGAACAGCACCAATATTATGGTTTGAGGAAGGACTCGGCAGCAAAGAATTGCCATGCAATTGAACAAAATGAATGAAGGTATCTGAGAACATCTGAAAAAGCCATATATCTCTGAGGTGTGTGTGTTATGCCATGAAATGCTAATAATGTTGAACTAGTATTTTATTTTCAGAAGCATTTCTCTCTATCTTTCATAGTAAATAACTGAAAATGACTTTTCCAGGTCACACTTACTACATTTCTCTGTCCTGAGGTGAGGATTGGCTATTATTGGCATCAGTCATAAGCCTTGACCAAAAGTCCTACAGTAGCACTATAGTCGCCTGTCTGTCATTGCAGAGTTTCATTATCACCCATTAAAAATCTGCTGCGATAGTCATTGCTATCACAGCATTTTCTATTCTTCACCCTACTGCATGAAACTTCCTGAATGTAACATTTATGCTAAAATAACTGCTACAAATACAGATAAGATAGGCTATAGTACAGTACTTTTAATTTTTCAGTAATGTTATTTACTTTTTACACTGATGTAGAAAGGAATGGAACGTCCTGCCTGTGGCATGTGCAGCAGCAGCCCTCCTGTATTTATTCTGCATTATGCTGTAGATGTCTCACTTTTTTGAGCAATGTTATCGTGATACAAATGAGAAAGATCTTACAATGCAATATATTTTTTTCTAGGCATTTAAATTGCATATATTTTTAAGCCCCTGCTTACATCATCTCTCTATTATGTAATTTCTTATTGGAAAAATTGCTTCACTATCTGTGAAATTACTGTCAAACTTCTCCAGAGCATATTTTCAGGGGACAGCAGGGTATGCCTGCATAGAAGAAATCATCCTGTTCTCAGTGACCACCCAGGATCCCGTATGATCACAGTAATTGACACATTGGTTGGAATAACTTTCTTAATGAACTATTGATGGAACAAGTATGGCAAGCAATTTGTTATGAATTAAGAATAAAAGTGCAGTAAAAAAATATACTGAAACACAAATTATTGCAAATAAAATACTGGAATAAATATATAGTAACATTTTCTGGTAATTCAGCAACTGTTAGCTGGGTCACTGCTGCCCCTGGGTAAACTGACATTTTCATATGCACTAATTAGCAAAGAGGTCAAATAAAATTTCAAATAAAATAGTTCATTTGTGGCATTTTGCCTCTATAGAGGAACTAATCTCAAATAAGCTCTGGAATAACTGACAAAATAAAACACTAGGTGTACCCATTCTACCCACCAGGACTGGTTATTATCTACATCTAATTAACTGCAAACGAAATAGAGAAAAATACATTTATAGATCTTTTTATTATTTTTTTTTTAATGAAGGCTGAAAAGTAGCTGTATGCTGAGGTATGAGATGTTGTTGCCATGCATACATAGATACACTTGCTTTTGAACATAATCAAATGCTGGAGCATGTAACAACAATGCCAAGGCTGCCCTCGTGAACTAACAAACAGCCTAACATCTCTTCCACTTGCTAGGCATGCCTGTAACACTGTGTGCTTGGGCTGGCGACAGCAGTGAGCAATTTTGCTAATTAATGCATATAGAAATACCCAATTACACAGGAGCAGTAGTGACTTGAATAGAGACAGGTGAAGTACCAGAAGAAATTACAAACTGTTTTTCCAAGCCAGCCACAACCTCAATTCTTGTTTTAATTACAGAATTCCCCAGTTAAAAATTTCAGCTGCAACCATAAGTTTATCTCCATGAAAAATGGAAGAATAAATGACTAAATATTTGTCAATAGCATCATCCATGCTCTTAGAACCAGTGTCTACAACACAAGTGCTTGTAGGATTATAGGATGCTCCTATCTAAACCAGTAAAATTATGCTGTGTTTTATCTTAATGAAAAGCCAAAAGTTTGTCTGAATTCCAATGATACGTCTCAGTTCCCTGGTTTCTTTAGCCCGCTTCACTTCTTGATGAGTTGTTGTGCTCCCCTTGTACTGCGGGAACAGCATAGGAGCAATGACAAGATTTTTGTTCCTTGCTCCTCTTAAAGACCTACTTTGCCCTGGCCAGGAGTGTGACAAGAAGGATTTTAAATGTCTTTCTCTGAATATCCATATCACAGGAGCATAGTCACAGCTTACTGTGGTACTGCAAGCACACATGTAAGCACTCCCACTCAGCTGACATAAACGGGTGCAAGTGTGTCTGGGTGAGCACGCTTGTCATGCAGTCTGTGATTCGAGCAGACTGTGGTATCTAAATATGGTACCACACCCAAACAAGAGCAAGAAACCTTACCCCTACCTTCCGAATATAACAGTAAATCTGAATAAAAAGCATTTCAGTGTTTCAGCCATGAACTTGCTCAAGATCATACATGTTTATACATGTAAGTGGTGCTAAATTATTGTAATAGAGCTAAATCCTAAGGCTGTTGTTAAGATTAGTAAGGCTGCTACTCAGTAAGCTACAAATTTCTGTGGAATTACTTTAAAAAAACACCATTTGTGTCTTCTCAAAATACTTTAAAAAGTACATATGTTTGAAATGTTCACTTAAACAAAGGCAAAGATTTGTTTTACTTTCCATAACTATTAATTATATAGCCGTAATAGCATCAGTTACGTTTCTTTGCAAATTAACCTATATATAAAGTTGGTATTCACAAACCGTTAAGTGCTTTTTGTTCAGTATTTTTCACTACTTCATTATTTCCATTCATTTTGTATAGATGGATTTGCTTGTCAGCACATAATGATGCATTTTTATATATTCAGACATCATGCATTATTACAGCGCGCTGTTTCGAAATATAAAGGTTTCATGAGGATGAACTTGGCAGGATGGTTTTCCACATAAAAGTTAAAAAAGAGCCAATTTTAACTCTGTTAGAGTCAGAAAAGGAGGTATTTGTCAGTAAAACCTAGTGAAAGGTTTTATGTAAAGAGGTGAAGAAAACAAATTTTAGAAACACACAATTTTTAAATGCTTAGATTGACATTTTTCATTTTATTCTCCATGAAGTATTAATCTCAGGCAAAATCAGTAATAATATCGAACTGTCATTTGATACTTTTGAAATACCTTAAAACAAACCCAATAATTTTTTTTCCTTGAAATATAGGTAATTCTTAGCCTCCTATTCAAGGATCCATGAAAACTAAACCAAGTTCAGTTTCTCCCCTTGTGAAGTTAGGTGGTGCTTTCTTAATACGAGGTTGCAAGTGTGGGGTGCTGAGCAATGTGAAGGTGAATGAAACGTGATAAATGCAATTAATTTCTGGATTTTTGGTGCCGTGTGCTTGTGGCACATGTGCTTATTATCTCTTTTTGTTTCAAAGCATATATATAGCATAACATATTTGTGTATGTGTTTTTTTAGTAGGCAAAGTAAAATATGAGAAGTCTGTTGTGATCTATAGTACATACGGTGCTGACAATGTAGCTGTTTTTCGCTGCTTTCTTTGGAGTGCTTTATCTCTCTGAAAGCATGGAAAAGATTTCTCAGCCTTAAGAGTTGAAGTATAACTGTACTTTGATATTTCTGAGGTATTTGAAAAGTTCTTCAGGCCCCATCTATTTTACTGCTGTTCAAATGTATTACAAGCAGGAATGAATCCTTAAATGCTGTGCCGTGCCACATGCACTGGAAAAGAAGGCCCTATTTTCCTTCAGCTCTCGCTCTTGCTTTCCACTCCTGTTGCTTTCTTTTAAGATTGTTAATACTCAAGGCATTCATATGTAACTCATGCCCTTGCCTTGGCTTGCCACTTCCAGAAATATTGAAAAAGCTGAAAAGTTTTAAGTAATTTATTTTTTGTATCTAAAAGAAAAGATGATATTTATTTTATATGTTGCACAGAAGGCAAAATCTTTGCTTCACTGGAGTCCATAGAAAAATGTCCACTGGAGCCAAGATTTTCTCAGAGAATCTTCATGATAACTGCTCTGAACACTGTAAAAATAATTCTTTCCTACATTGACTTACACATGGACAAATCAGTCACCTTTACAGGGATGTGCTTTTAATTACACCTACAAGACTGTTTTTTTGTTTTGGATTTTTTTTCTTTTTTTTTAAATTAAATTAGTAGTTCCAGGTAAGTCTTTGACAGCTGAGTTGTTGGTATTTGCTATTTCCCAATGTTACTACACTCACAGGGCTACAGTCAGCTTTCAAAATACAGAATTGCAATATGGATGCTAAACAGCAAATTTCCCACATTTGTTTGTTAATGACTGCACTAACATTTATAGGTAAACATTTTGTGATAATGGTACTTATATTGATACACTCATCTCACTTTATTTAGCATGTTAATAAAAGGGAAAATTCAGCTTAGAAACTCCTAATGTCCAGTCAAGTGTCACAGTTGGTGCAAGACACACTGAAATAGTGAACTACAGATTCATTTCTTTGGCGGGCCTGTAATATCTCCTGGGTACACTGAAAACAAGATCTGGTTTTGAACAGAGGCAGTGTTTGGCTAACTGCAGTGTTACCAGGCCTCGTAATTTGTTTAACGATGCTTTCAACTCGCCTGATGTTGCAATTCTTGCATTGGCCGGTAGTTAGACCCCTGGCAGGTGGGAACGCAGGAACGGTGCTAGCGCTGCCACCAGGCTAAAGCCCCAGTAGCTTTGCTTGCCAGTAACAAACTACCAGCTCCTAAGTGTCAGCTCCTAAAGTACAGAAGATTAACTAACTGTTAAGAGTTTGAAAAAAATGAAAGTTGGCTACTGGACTATTGTGCCTGGCTGTTAATTAGTTATTGCCTGGGAGGCAAGCTCGTTTACTGAAATATGAGTCTGCCAGACCTCTGAAGTGTATTTTCACTTGCACCCATTACATGATGAAATGATGCCTCAAGCTATAAATAGAAACAGAAAATCATTATTTTAAAAAAAATCTAATCTAGGCTGTGCAATGAGCAGGACTGTGAGGTGGGGAGGTTCAGTGTCTTGCAAATGAAGATTTGGTGAAGGTAAATTTTGGGGAAGTACATAAAAACTTCAGTTAACAATCTTATTCCTCTGGGATGTTGCTTTTGCCAGCACTTTGGTTCTTTTAAGTGTCCTCTATTTGCTATGTTCTCTGAAAATCAGCAGTACATAAAAAAAAGAAAAAAAATTCTTGCTTACTGATTCTTTCAATTAAAAATGTTATGAAATAGTTGTGGCAATCAGCGGATGCAGAATAGGTTTTAGGAGGAACAAGTTGATAATAGCAGGGTCATTGACTTAATGTGTCTTTCTTAGAGTTATCTGAAATAAGCTGTAAATCACATTGCAAAATTATATACATATGTAAATAAATTGCAGATGTAACCTCTTCAGATTTTAGTCAATTATTGATAAACTGCTACCTAAAAGGACTCATGATAGAGATCTAAAGATTTAAATAAGGTAATGCCACGAATATATGCAATTAAAATCTAAGTGACTTTTACAGAAATTGAATCTAATTTAAATTTTTATGCTTCCTCACATGATGTTGAAGAGCTGATTGAAAAACATAAGCATTGGTTTTACACTGAAAGTTATAATAGATAATAGAGTGAGATTATATGAAAAGAGTGTTAGTTTTCAGTTGTTGCCACTGAAGTTATTTTGGAAGCTAGAAATTATTGTAAATATAGTTTTAATATCTGCAGATGGAAAAGTTAGTGTACGATAGAAAAGGAAAAATACCCGACAATCCAGTTAAAATGGATGGAAGACTGTGTTGTTCTCATGTGGTAGTGAAAATCAGCTCTAATGCACCCACAGAGAAGGCTACAGAAGACATGTTGTTTCCAAAAGTACATGTTAATGTAGTTTAACCTTTGTGCTTCTGTAAGCTGAACATAGAAAAAGTTTCTTTTTTCTACGTGCTTGACACTAATTGCCCAGTCCTCTGATCCTTGGAGGCAAGAATGTATATTTATTGAGGAGAAATGTAATAGTGTAAGACAAATTGCATGTGTCAGCTAGGTTGAACTTGTTGAATGCACTGGAAGATTTAGGAATTGCACGCAAAATCACTTTTGCCAATCACAGGAGGAGTTAAATCTTCTGGAGAGTGGGATGATTTGAGGAGGGTGCACATTTACTTCACAACTCCAATACTTTCACTTTGCATTTATGGAAAGGGGACCAAGCCAGCTTTATGGTGAGCTGTGTGCATGTTTTCATGCAGGGGTTTCAGGACAAAAAAAAAAAAGATGAAAGAATCAGTTCCTTCTAGTCCAGTCCAAATATGGACAATGCTGTGTTTTCTCTTACACCAAAAGAGGAGTTGTTCCAAGAAAATGGGGGAAGAATGCGCAATCACCCAACCTTAAAGCCTTACTGGAGCATAGCGTGGGATGGGTGAGGAATGACAGCACTCTGAGAGCAAGAACAATTTAATTGTGCATATATGGCACTTAGCAGGCACATGCAGGATTTTCTCTAGTAGTGACCTGTGAAACCAGCTCTGCGCTCTCTCAGCTGAGCAGGTGAGACCAGACTGTTCAGCCTACTGCAAGTGACAGCAACATTCAATGGGCCTACAGATACTTTTGAACCCTTGTCACCGTTTTAAATTAATAGAAGACATACATAAAAAGACTACTATTAAATACAAATACACAAGCAATAACTTGAACAGAAAAGGGAAATAAAACAGAGTTCTATAGCACTCCATGTTTAAATCAGTCTCCTGGTTTCAGCTGGGACAGAGTTATTGAAAACCATGTTCTATAAAACAATGTTTAGTCCTCACTTATAATAAAACATAAGTCTTGAAAACTGATAACTAGTTTTGTTATTGAAGAACATAACCGACACTTTGAAAAACTATCCCTTACCTAAATGTCTGGTATTTTTAACTTGAGTTTCAAGGCAGCTTTTCATTGCTTGTGTCATGGATTGCAACCAAACGTTTCAACCAGTAACCCAACTTCAAATCAGAGCATTTCACACCTAAAAGAAAAGACAGTAACTTACCTTTGTTTTAAAAATTTCTTTTGTTAACTCTTGTCTATTCATTCAAAAGTAGAGTATTTCTTATGAACTTGGTAATTTGTGTAATGGTACCTAGAGAAAATACTGAAGCTTTGTTGCCTAGACAATAATTGCTCCTCATCTGAAAACACGTAACTACAAAAGGGTTAAATGAAATCCTTTGCTGTAGAGTGAAGAAGTAAAAATGTAACTAAAAATAAACCCTGTTTCAGCTTGTGAGGACAGGAGGAGCAGAAGAGAGGGTTAGTCAATCCAGAAATAGGCTCCTTATATCTACATATTTACAGAAAAGGTATATATCCTTTTACATGAAAATAAGGTTTTCGAAGCAAAATGCAGAGTTGTCCACAACAGCAGCAATTTTTCTCCAAAATATTTGGCTGTCAGAGGATTGTATGAACAGTAAAAAGCTGCTTTTCAATATGTAGATATTTCTAAAATGGCCACAGGAGATGCTTCCTTTTGCTAGAATGTTATTGATGGTCTGTTTTCTGATGGCATTTGCATTGCAGATAACCTCCTGCTGTCCCAAGGAAATTGCATGTAAGCAGTGTTACCTTTCAGAATTGGGAGCATGTTTATACAAGCAGTATATCTGAGTACAAAAATTATTTTACAATTTTTTCATCTGCAAGCTATTGCTGCTTTCATTTATGTAGGATGTTTTTGCTGTTACTGTGCAGTGACACATTAGGCTAAGCATGTAAAGTAATGCAGTGTGACTGATACAAGCTGATGTTACACTTCACAGCACAATGCTTCATAATGTGTTATGTCAATGAGAGCATTTAAAAAAAATGTAATTCTCCAGAAAGAACTAATAAAAGAATCCAAGAATAACCTTCCTTCTTCCCTCCTCCTGCCTCCCTCAAAAAACAAAAACCACCAAGAGCAGAAAGCAATTTGTATTTGACACACAAAAATAACTTTTGGACGATCCATAGCACTAGATTGTTGTACAACATACTTTTAGCTGAATTAAGACAGGGAAATAATGTTTATTTTAAAAGTCTGTTTTTCTCTTCACAGAATGAAAATTATTTCACAGTTGTGATCTTTACTGGCTTTCAAAGCCATATATTTTTAGAGGAGTAAGAGTAGAGTATTTTAATGTATTTCAAGTCTACAAATGTTATAAACATTTTCAGTTTGTAAGGCAATATGTTTCTGCAATCCCAAACAGAAATAGTGGTTTTACTGAGTTTTCTTAGGTTTCAATTCATTGTATATTCCTTTTCTTTCTTTTAATTTTGAACTTTCATGTCTGTTTTTGAAGGAACACTTTTTATTTGGTTTTAAGCCTATATTTTTCTTGAAGATCACATCATCATACTAGTGTGGTGTTTTTCCAATGTTATTGTAGGCCTCTTGCATTTTTTTTTCTGAGAGCTCTCCTATAATTTGGAAATCTTTCCGTCTTCCTCTCAAACTCAGTCTTAATACATCAGACCATTTAACCTGACTTCTGATATTGATACTAGTTGAGAGTTTAGGCACCGTTTGCTGCTGGTAATTTTTGCCCCTGACAGTTGTTCAGAGTTTTGCTATCTATGGTCAGGGAGAGAGGGAGCATGTCCTGTAGCTATGCGGTACACACAGAACTCAATGGATATTTTGGGCTTCTCTGTGCTGCTGCGCTCCACGTTTTTAATGTGCATTTTTTCAGTGCCTGGAGCCTGCATATGTGTTAAATTGGTTGGATGGTATCCGGGCTTGGAAATCTCTAGATTTAATGATGTGTTACAGTAAATTGCAAGTCCTCGTTTAAAGGTACCTTTTTTTCACAAGATATCATGCAAGAGCCTTTTGTAGGCAGCTTGGCTCCACGAAGAAACCGAAGCCATTCCTGTGAAGTCAGAGCAGGACCTGACTAAGGTTAGTGCTCCCTTGCACCATGAGGGAAGCTGAAGTCAGGAGTGGCTGCAGCCTGCCAGGCTATGGTGTGCTCAGGGAAATACAAACCCCACCGGAGGCACGCAAGGGCTTCTTGGGCTGCCGTCTGGGCAAATGAAAAGCAAATGGACTTCACCGGCTTTAGCGCGAAGGAGGCAGAGAGTTAGGAGGAGTGGGGGGAGTCTATGTCCCCCTTACTGCAGCACAGTGCTCGGCAAACCCGAAGGCACACTGGGCACCCAGGAGGAGTTTCTCAAAATCTGGACAGGCAACTTCATGTGCTCTCAGAACAGAGGCTAACCGTGAGATGAATGTAGGAGAGTCATTGAAATTAGCAGGTAGTGAGAATTGCTCTTAGGTTTAGACCATTAGATGTTGGAATTGAGATCTTACTAGCAAATGTGTTTGTGGGGGAAAAAAAAAAAAAAATTCCAATAGGGAAAGCAAGTTTCTTCAATTGGTCAAACTTCTTTTGGCCTGAAGGTTAGCGAAGTTTCTTGATAAATCAATTTTATACTACCTTTGACAAATGAAGCAAAAGGAAGTTTAGAAATTAGTGAAACTTTAGCATTTAGAGTAATGAAGATGGAGGAATTAAAAATGAGGAAGTTTGCCTTTATTAGTACAAGAGTTTTCTTTTGCAGAGCAATCTCTCCGATTCCAGGAGACAATATATTTTACTTTTCTGTACTAGAGCCAGACTGTTTTGTTAAAATCATTATTTTATTCCCCAGAAGACTGTTTGTCTGTAGATCAATTTGACAGTAACAAAAAGATTTAACCAGGCTGCCTCTTTATCAGTGCATCTCAACGATCCAAGCATTATTCACTCAACCCAGGTGATCTC
This sequence comes from Haliaeetus albicilla, assembly GCF_947461875.1. Taxonomy (NCBI): domain Eukaryota; kingdom Metazoa; phylum Chordata; class Aves; order Accipitriformes; family Accipitridae; genus Haliaeetus; species Haliaeetus albicilla. The sequence goes on from NC_091483.1 coordinate 44,872,614, forward strand.
CAGGACCATCTGCTCTTCATCTCAGTCTCAGTAAAAGGTTTCTCATCCCCTTAGAGTGGCAAGTGTGACCTTCTTATGAAAGCTAAACAGTTGAAGAATGGGAACACCTTCTCATTTTACTGGGCATCAAGAGCTCCAGCCTCACTATACTCTTATTTAAGCAAGGTAAGAGAGTAAAATAAGCTGCTTATCTGTATAATTAACAATTCTGGATAATAAGTTCTTCTACTGAATTGCCTGTACTGGGTATGTGCCTGGTTACAACAGCTGAAATTTCACAAATGATTAAATTGCTAAGAGTGATGTCAAAACACGGAAGGCCGCCTAAAACCAACCTGCAATTAAGGGAGAAGCTCCTTCTGAGTTTTAAAAGTGAGCAGCATAATGCCTGCAGCAAAGCCCACAGCCTTCTTTGCCAGCACAAAGAGGGGGAAAGAGGACAGCTAAAGATACCTTTTTCCTTTGCTGGGGTAGACAGATTGTAAACCTCACCTTTGGTGTTGGAGATGCAATATGCTTACGTTGCACTTTCCCATCCCATTGGTGGGATAACCCCTCGCACTCCCCCTCAGGCCTGCCGAGCGTGTAACTGCTTATAAGGACAGAGACTTCCCTTTCTGGTGGCTCCAGGAGCCATTCTAACCCCTGATGCTGGGCAAAAGGAATGAGCAAAGGCTTTTTCATGTTTTAAAGACACAGACACTTTTAAGATACAAGTGACAATAACATAACAGTTTTAAGATCTGAATAAAGATATAAGCAGTTTTATAAATGGAAGGTCATAAATGCCAATAAGTTGACCATGGAGAGCCAGGTCAGTATTCTCAAAAAGGAGCCGTGTCCTGTGCTAGAGAGCTGGGGCATCCAATGATCTCTGCTGTGATGTGACCAAGCACTATCTGAAAATCTCTGAGGTTCTTTTTTCCACTATTCACAGAGCCTTTCCAGTGTCTCACTTCTGCTTTACATACTAAATTTTTGCATGGCCTATTTATGTATAATCACTTATTCTTTTAAACTTGTATGGATCATCTCTTCCCTAGTGTTAATCCCTGATTTATTTTTCAGCTTCTATTGTTCTAGGCTGAACAAGCTAAATTTTTTTCAGTCTTTTCTTGTAAAAATAGGCTTTTCATTTCTCAGGTTGCTCTAAATAGCATTTCCAGCTCCAGTCTCAGATTTACACTGCTGCTTCTTGAACACGACTGATTGCAGCTAGAGTCTAACTGAGGAACAGATGAAATATAGTAAATAGCTCTGTGTTTCTACATATCAACAAGATCAAGACAACTTATGCAAGATATCCTGGTACTTACCCTATTTCAGTCACAACTCATCGATTGTTTATAATCATTGTGTGTTTGGCTAACTTAAAGTGAACTTTAGTCTCCTACACTGTTTCCAACAACGAGAGAGCTTCCAAAATAAAACAGAAGTTTCCTATGGGAGTGACACTGCACTTTTCACAGCAGCAGTTCATACGTTTCTAGAAACCCAGATAGTAAAGTCATTTAGGCATCTTCTGTAACATATTCTTACCTTTCTCAATGTGCTGATCTTATCGATCAGATGTCATCATTAGTATAATTTGTTATTATTGTGGGCATGATCCAGTTTCAGCTATTACACATAGTTAAGGATTAAATTATCACATTTATGCTACGTTTTATAGTTTTTTTCTGACAATCTGAAAGAAGAAACTAACAGTAAGGATAAGTAAGTCTGTTGTTTATGAAGTGAAAAAGTCACTTCATTTCCTCAGAATAGAACTGGATTTTCCTTTCTAATACTGAATCAGCCCTTTTAACTATCGAGAGGAAACAAGTAATAGTTTTCCTTAATGTAGAAATTTCTTCTAGTGTGTTTACGTGTGCCTGGTTTTTTGGTACTGTTTTTTTCCCAGAATAATGTCAGTCTATGGAGTCCCACAAGGTTGCTTGAAACAGTAAAGTTACAGGACAAATATCAGAGACAATCAATATGTCATACCAAGAAAACAAAATCTGATAGATAATCTCAGGTGTTTAAAAACATTAACAGAGATTTTTAATATTGTTAAAACTTCCATCTTTGCAAACAAGTAGTTTGTTTTCGGTCAGATAAAAACCCTGCAGTAATTCTAGCAGATATTAACTGGTTGAGAGGCTGAAATATGAGTCATATAGTGAGGGAAAATTCTACAGGTGAGTCCTAAATTCATCACGTCAGTGTTGATGTAACTCCATCATGCAGTCTCTCTTTCTGTGCTATTTACACGATCAGATCTTCTTAGTGTCAACATTTCTCCTTCCTTCTTCCTGGAGCAGTAAAAGCTGATATAGAAATAACAACGAGGATTTTTTTGTCTAGGCTTGTAATACCCATAAACCACAACATTTTGCCAATCGCATTAGCTTGGCGCTTTTTAGCCAAAAGGGAGGATGGCAAAACTGTGCGAAAACCTCACATTTTAGGTGTACCCTTACATTTGAATAATAATATTAGTAATAATTTACCATTATTGTACTGCTGTTGATGTTTAGAAGGATTGCACAGAGATTATGCTGTGGGATTCAGCTCTAATGCTTTTTTTTTGTCTACATTGTAAACATCTATATACGTGTTAACCTTCTTCACCAATGAAGAGAAACAGGTAGTTTCAGAGCACAGGTTATTGTTTTAGGTATGGGCTTTAGATTTGATGACTTTTCTCTCCAGAAATAAAGGGACTCTAGATAAGAGACTGGTAAGAGTCCCAAACACAGGTTCAACATCTAAGTCTAATCTCAGAGAGATCCAATTTAGGCAGTGAACATGTAAACACAACAAATGGGTATCAGTGCACAGCCCCCGTTCACTATGGAAAGGACCTCAGCTAAGTTCCTAAATACTTGTTGCAATTAAATTCCTGAATTAAAGTGGAATTAATCCAGGTCCACTGAAAAAAATCCCTTCAGTTCTTTACCCACAATTTCAAAGAACAAAAGAGGAAAAATAAGAAGAAATAAGTAAAGTGCTGTCCCTTTTCTTTGTCTACATGCATTAATGGGATTAAAATACTACCTATGTATTACTGTACTGTTTGTGCTTCAGAAAAGGCAAGGGAAAATAAAACATAGTTTAATATTTTTTTGTGGGGGCCATCAAACCCACTGTTGCTGTGGGCCAGCAACTATGCCGGGGTCTTGCGCTCTGCCTGAACACAGCTGGATGGCTGCTGGGAACAGACACATGCTGTGTTACAAGTGCCGCCTCTGATAGTTACACGCTGTAGTACAGAATGATTCTTAGTCAGGCAGGTGCTTTTGCACAGAACATTTCACAGGAATTGTAGTTATTACTGGAAGGTAACATTAAAACCAGCCTGAAAACTGACTAAAGGTTACAGCATTTGGCATTACAAATCTTTTATAGTTATCGCGTAGTCCTCTTGGGGTGAGGGTGATGGAGTTAGGAGCAAGTGTTGTAACATAAGATCTGACATCACCTGATTTATTCATGTGCTTGAACAGTGGGTTATGTTATCTACTTGATTTGTCATTTAAAAAGGAATTTATTATAACTGAATTTTAGCCACAGCCATAAAGAAGAGGGAGTCAGCTGGGAACAGACTAGAGAAACAGCTCGCCAGTATTTGCGTTCCTGTTGTGAAATTGCTTCTTTGCTTTTGCATATGGATGAACATAAAAGATAGCGATGTGAAAATAACCGAAGACCTCTCTTTTCCCTGAAGGCAGGAGAGAAGGGAAAATTTCTGTTGAGGAGACATGGAGTATATGGAAGGAAGTTTAAGACATCATTCTAATCCTCTCACAGCTGGAAGAGGCTTGCCCCACCAGGAAGCTACTTCATCATCATAGCTTATTTTTATAATAAAAAGATCAAATATTTAAGATGATTAAAACCTCCAATGGTTTAAGACTTTATTTTTGGGAGACTACAGAGAGACTGTAGAAAACTGAGTGTACTCTACCTTGAAAACTATTCTTAGGTCATTGACGTAGAAAACCTCTATACTTCCACACATTGAAGAATGACAGTGTGACACAGTGTTCTTCATTTTGAAATGATAAGGCATTCAGCATTTACCCCCAGTGACAGGTGCTATTAAATGCTCTTAGGTATGGTCATGATGAATGATTCAAACCTCATGCTTAGATCTAATAGAAAGCCTTAACATACATATTAGTAGATGCCTTTCATAAAAATAATTTGATTTGCTTTTAACCACTGTTTGCCTAAATGAATTTCTATAGAAATGGTTTTAGTAAGCTAATTTACGTAAGATGGAATATCTAATCAGTCTAATCCATTTTTTCCAGATAATATTTCTCTAATAATTAGGGAAACTGATAATTTATCTGTATACTTCTATTGTTGACCTTTTTTTTGAGAATTATTTCAAAGCCAGAATAAATGGCTGTTGAAGATTTTTGTCTGCTTATAGTAGAAATATTTTTTTGGAGGGAGGGGAGATGCCTATTATCATATCTCTCATTTTGGAAAATGGGACTGCATTCAGAGTCAACTCACAGACAGTCTGTAATAAACAAAATCAATAATAACAGTTTTAATTAGAATAATATCTTTGCTAGCTAGAAAATTAAACAGTACTTCATAAACTTTTTATAGAGGCATCTGTTTCTCCACTTACAGCTAGTCTCTAATTTTGTTACCACTCTTCCTTTTCCTTTTCCTAGATTTAATTTCAAAACTGAGTTGCTTGGCTAGGATGTCATCCTGTACTGGCAGTAGGACACACTGAAAGGAAGTAGCATTTATGCAAGATCAAGAGTCTGTGTTTCTTAGGGGAATTATTCCTAGTTGAAAAAAGATAGGGCACTTCGAAAATTTTCAAAAAAAGTATATGAAAAGGGGTAGAGATAGTAAAAACTGTTGGGGGAAGGTGAGCAGAGACTAATTTTATTAATTTTCTGGCACTAATGTAGCCTGGAATAATTTGCTTAGGTAGGCAACTAATCAGGTTCTATTTTTAATGGAAAACTAAGGTTGAGATTTTGGCTGGAGAACTTCAAGAAAGTAATTTTTTTAAGGATATTATGGATGTCAGTGATGAAGTGAAAGGATAAAGGAAAAGGCTTTCTGTCTAACTGTGACTATGTATGATGTTGAAAACTAAATAGTAATGCCCACAGAGAGAGACCTGACAACTCACCACTGCTACCACCCCCCGCCCCCCTCCTTCTCATCTCAGAGCTCTTCTCTTGTCTTCGTTGAAAGCAGCAACGGGTAAGTTCAGAGAGGTCTTCTAGTTGGTGAGGGTATCATAACACATGAAGGAAGACTGCTGAAAGCTGAAGTTCTGTGTAACCAAGGCTTGGGAAGTTGCCTTAGGCTATGAAACAACAGCAGCAGCAGCAGGCCATAAAGCCTCAAGTGTGTTTTTACAGGAGGGTAAAGGAGCTAACTTGATCTTGAAAGAAAGGAGATGAAAAATACCTGTGATGGGAGGAACACAACATTTTTTTCTAAGGTATTGAATGTGGAGAGTGTTGCTAGTCTGTTTGTTTTCAACTTAATCATAAAAATATGCTGAAGGAACTTTGTATTTGTACAAATGTAATTTGTATTTTTAATCTATATATGTTAACATTTGAATTTGTACCCATAGAGCCTCACGAGAAGCTAGAACTTGGTGCTTGCCAAGCTGGGAGCTTCTACTTGAGCTTGCAGCACATGCAGCAAGGCCTCAGAAAGGACTCTTGTACTTAGCAAGAGTGAGGAGAGAGCTCATGGTATGGGAGAAGGGAGACAGATGTCTCCTGCACTTTGCAGACACTCTTCCCTCCTGCTTTGCCAGTTCCAAAATTAGCTCTGGCAGGGATGAAAGAAGAGAGTGAAATCTGTCCTGAGCTTCTCCATGCAGTCATGCTGAGAAGAGCCCTGCCCTCTTACAGTAGCTCATAGCTACTCCAGACCTCCTGTTAGTCTTTCAGCATCTTTGTGCATACTTTTGGGGAAGAAGGAAACCCAAAATGCAGCTTCCTCACCTGGCTTCCAGAATTTCTTATTTCAATTTTGAGTGTGCCGTAACTGTAATGATCAAAGATTCTCACAGAAGGATCAATTATATGACTAGTCTGTATTTCATCCTCTTCATCTTGATGTAACTGAAATAGATCTTAGTAACACTGCTAGCCTTGCTTAGACCAGATAAGGAGTTGGATTAGACCATTTTGGTACAGCTGTGTGCTTGTGCTCAAATGTTTTAACATGTTAGCTAGCTTTCTGTTAGTTAGTTTGTTTGGTTTTAATAGTCACTCATTAAGTCCTGATAATTTCAAAACCTTCCAGACTTTGAACTTAGATTGAAAGCATACTGCTAATTTCCCGACAAAATAACTATGAACTTGGTGATTAACCTGTGTCATTAAAAAAAAAAAATATATAGTGGATCCTCTTATGCAGTCCTATATCACCCCAGTATTTAAAAACACACAGATCCAGCTGCAAGTACACCCTCAGAGTTTGTAGGAAGCCAAGTCTGAAGGCAGGAGAGAAAATGTGATTCAAGTACACACACAAAATTCTTTTAAAATTGCTGAATTTTTAAAGTTTCTTTTCAAATGTAGTTTTGGGATTTTTTTTCTTTTTTTACCTGAAAGTAAATACATTTTCTGAGTTTGAAACCTGCATTCAAAAATAAGAGTAATAATAGTAGAAATTTTAGTACATGTTCGTAAGTGAACAGAAGTCCTTCTTGATGGGATTTATACATACTTGCTATCATTCCATACAACTTTTATAGAGCTGCAGATTATAACTGTACAAGAAAATCAGTACAGTTCCCAGCCCCTACCTCACTCCCCTGGGAATGAAAAATGTCTCAGCAGGAGCTCCTAATTATGTGAATGGGTGGAACAGGAACTGTTTTATTCTACATTACCGTTTTGTGGCAGAGTAGAAGACAAGAATAGGTTGTGCTGAAAATATAAAGGATTATGGTGAAGGAAAGAGAGTATACTGTGCTGGTGAAATAACATCTGAGGAGTGCTCTAAAGTAAAACTATCCTAGTATGGATAATGCTAGCAAATATACTAGAGTTGACTCAGAAGAATCCATTGTCCCAGAACTATACTGAGCCAACCCAAAGTCTCTCATGCTTTATTTAAAAAACCAAACCAAACCAAACCCTGAATTTGTAAAGCACCTGCCAGATGAGAGTCCAGTATAGTTTACAAAAATTATTTTCCCCTTATTACTCTGAGGAAAACACTCTACAGTTAAAAAAGCTGATGCTTCAAATACCTACAACGTCTCATTAACGTGCTGCTCGGTTATCTCCAGAAATAGCAATGAAGCGCTTTCCATTCTGCATCATTAGCACATGCCATAGTTGTTGGTTAGGAAGCAAATAAAATGAACTAAAAAAACCTGGCATCAGTAGTCTTGTGACAATGAAAGCGTAGGAGCTGTTGGATTTTCATTTTAACAGAAGTTGATAAATTTGTTGTTATGAAAATTATATTAATATCATATCAATCATGTCAATTCCATAATTGACTCTTACTTAACAGATGTTTTACTGAAATTTGCATAGTGATGCCGAGGTTGCTTGAAGCTTTTCCTACAGCATATGTTGGTGTAGGTTTTTTCAGGTCAGTGATTACCGTACACACAGATGAATTCAGAAAAAAAGAGTATTCCTACTCCTTTTTACTTTATTTTGCTGATGTTAAATCAAAGACCAAAATTCTCCTGTAAGCAATACCCATATTAAAATATTTCATTACTTAGATGCTACACTATATCTACAGAATTTCATTTGAAGGTTTTAACCTTACAACAGGTTATAAATCTCTCCCTGGTGCACTGGTAAGCAAGAAATATCGAATCACGAGAATCTCATAGTATCTGAATGAATTACTAGTGTACACACTATTTTATTCTCCTCTATAGATTGTAGATTGTTGGGCTGATATGACTGTTTCATTTTGTGTTGTTTTGTAAATCCAAAGAATTTTAAAAAATATTTCAGTGCATTGTGCACATCAGAATATATTGAGTCCATATAACAGTCAAACAAAGTCTTTTACATTTCAGTTTAAAATGATTCTGTATCACATTATTCAACGTGGGACAGTGTCAGCCGTGTTTTAAAATAGTTTATAATTTTAAACTGTAAACTTTAAAAAGCTGGGAAATAACTAAAATTATCTGAGGGGAAGAAAAGATAGAGTAGTTATTAATTGCCAGTTTATGCTTCTTATGTTAAGATACTTTCTGGAAAACATGTTTTAAAAGTAGCTTTAAATATATTTCCATTAAGCAGAAATGAAAACATGGTGTATTCTGAGTGAAGTCAAAAAGACCGGTGACATTTAATGATGGGTTTTAAAGGAGGGTAGACAAGTTTGCAGCCAGGGTTTCCAAATATGTAAGTAGTTCTAGCAGTTGAAAGCAGAGCATTTAAATCCTTTTGACATTCTTAATTGGATGTTCCCTCGCTCTCTCGCCTGTCTTGCTATTTGCCTTTATTTCTCTCTGAGTTTTTCAGAATATTTAAAGTGTTCATAACCTTGCAAAAATAATGCATTTAAACATTTGTAATGTATATGAAGTCAAATTGTGTGCACAGCACAGAACCATTACAGTCAGTGGAAAAGTACCTGGCAATATTTCATCCCCCAACATTTATCAGTCAAGGCAGATAAACAGATGCATACACTTCTTTAAAATCTTATTTTTACCAGAGGTTAGGTATCTGAAGAATCAAACTGACAGTAATGGAGGTTTAGGTACAGATTGGCAGTAGCATGAGCTCTGCAATCCTGTCTATGTGTGTCTATACGTCCGTGCATGTGTATGTATATGCATGCCACTATATATCAAAGCCAATTTTGGCCAAATTTTTTATCCTAGAATCTAGATTCTAGAGAAGTTATTTCACATTATATGAATCTTCAGTATTTTTTGGCTGATATTTTTATATCAAATTTGTTGGTGTGTCATGTGGAACATGCTCATGGTACAGTAACATAAGACCACCAAGCAGCTATCACAGAGCTTTCAATCACAAAAAAACCTGCGTTCAAGGGAAGAAGGGAAGTATGGGCTTTACTGTGTTTAAAAAAAATAAAATTAAAAAAATAATAATAATTATGAGAGGAAAAGAAACCAAAAATCCCTACATAATTATGTTAGTGTGTATGTCTGTGATTTATTCTTGGTCTTAAAATACTAAATACCGTGTGTAGATACAGTCCTTCTAATTAAAAAAATATGTGGTAGAATAGGAAACAGTTTAGAGAAGAACAAAAAGCATGTTCAAAGCTATGGAACAGCTTCCATGCAAAGAATGACAAGTAAGCTGGCAGTTTTTCTGAAGAACTAGCAGAAGATAGGAAAGTGGTCTATGAAATCATGGCTGGAATGCAGAGAGAGCGTAGGTATCAATACTCATTGTCTCTTCCAATGCAAAAACTAAAGAGTATCCAGTTAAGGTAGAAGGGGGCAGGTCTAACACCAGTACAAGGACTTTTAGGCCTTCATACAGGACACTGCAAATGCCAGGTGTTTATATGAGTTTAGATTGGTACTGGACAAGAAAATACATGAAGGATAGAAACGGGTGATGTCAGCAATTGTAGCCAGCTTTGCTGAAGTACTTAGTGTCAGATCCTCACTAATTTTAATACATGGCATTTATAAATTTTCACTGTGTATCATGTAGTTCTATGCTTTGTTTTCTAAGGAATCAAACCATTAATTTAAGCAGAGTAAAAATGAATACTACGGCAGCATTCTTAGGCCCTGAAGCTGAGAGGTAAGGAATGCAATGTGACTGTTTTAGTACAAAGTTTAATCTACCACAATGTAAGTATTGCAGGCATAAAGAAAAAGCCACACAGGTGGCATTTCTGAAATTTGTATCTTTTCCAATCACGTCTAATTTTCCTATTCTTCCAAAAAACTGTTATTAAGTGGATCCTTTTTCAGCTTGTCATGGGCTTATACTTTTTAAACTTCTGAAGCCAATATCATTGACCTTTTAAATAATGTATATACCACTTCACCGTTATTTCTTTATTACATAGTGTTTGAAACATTTTTATTGTGTTGATAGTTTAGCACAGAAGTGGCCAATTTAAGCAAACTTTACATTTACAGGAATTTTTTATTATTATTATTATTATTATTTTATTTTATTTTATTCCCCCACCCCCTCAGTTACATAACTGTGTTGTGGGGTGGGTTTTTTTCCAAACGACTTGCTTCAAAACATTTTATCTGTTTAGCACAGTACATCCCAAGCTATTGAACATATCAGCAAAGACAAAATGTGGCAGCTGTAGCCTCAGGTAACTCACAAATGGGCTGCGTTCACAACTGAGAGAGTGGAGAAAAAAAGAATGACTTCCTGTGCTTAGTGGTAACTGAGTTAATTATTTGCTGACATTGATATTCCATGATAATTGCCACATTTCACAGGATTCCAGAGAGATTCATAGGTTACCATATTTCAAATGTGATTAACCAAACTAAAAGAAATAAAATCAGGAGGTTCATGAACTGGAAACAATATGGCAGGAAGCATACCACTAAAAGCTGGTCCTCCTCGTATACCTCCCTCAGGTACCTGATACTGACCTCAGACAGAGCTGAGCATTGGGCTCGGTATGACTTTGTGGCCATCCATGATGAATCCCAGCCATAACTGTGGCACTTTCACAATTTACTGTGAAAGTAATGCACAGCTAGCAGTTGAGAACACTGAAATCCCATGCATTTATAATAGAGTTGACTCGCAGAGTGGGACTTTTTTCACAGCTGTTGGTCTGGCTGAGGTGTTGACCACCTGGAAATCCTGGACCAATAAATGGTAAAAGTCCCTTTTTATTCCCTAGAAAGGAGAAGAGAAGCTGAGAGGAAGAGAAGCTCAGCTGCCAAAGATAGGACATGTTAGGAACTGAGGATCTTAGGTCAGCCACAGGCAGAGGACAACAGCTACCAAGAATCATAGAATAGAACCATTTAGATTGGAAAAGACCTTCAAGATCATCGAGTCCAACCATCATCCATGCCCACTAAACCATGTCCCGAAGTGCCTTGTCTACGTGCTTTTTGAATACTTCCAGGGATGGTGACTCAACCACTTCCCTGGGCAGCCTATTCCAATGTCTGACAACCCCTCTCAGTAAAGAAATTTTCCCAATATCCAACCTAAATCTCCCTTGCCGCAACTTGAGGCCATTTTCTCTCGTCCTGTCACCAGCCACGTGACAGAAGAGACCAGCACCCACCTCACTACAACCCCCCTTCAGGTAGTTATAGAGAGTGATAAGGTCTCTCCTCAGCCTCCTCTTCTCCAGACTAAACAGCCCCAGCTCCCTCAGCTGCTCCTCATAAGACTTGTGCTCCAGGCCCCTCACCAACTTGGTTGCCCTTCTCTGGACATGCTGCAGCGCCTCAGTGTCTTTCCTGTAGTGAGGGGCCCAAAACTGAACACAGGACTCGAGGTGTGGCCTCACCAGTGCCCAGTACAGGGGAACAATCACCTCCCTGCTCCTGCTGGCCACACTATTTCTGATACAGGCCAGGATGCTGTTGGCCTTCTTGGCCACCTGGGCACACTGCTGGCTCATATTCAGCCGGCTGTCAACCAGCACCCCCAGGTCTTTCTCTGCTGGGCAGCTTTCCAGCCACTCTTCCCCAAGCCTGTAGTGCTGTGTGGGGTTGCTGTGACCAAAGTGGAGGACCCAGCACTTGGCCTTGTTGAACTTCATGCAATTGGCCTTGGCCCATCAATCCAGCCTGTCCAGATCTCTCTGTAGAGCCTTCCTACCCTCAAGCAGATCGACCCTCCCTCCCAACTTGGTGTCATCTGCAAACTTGCTGAGGTTGCACTCGATCCCCTCATCCAAATAATTGATAAAGATATTAAACAGAATGGGGCCTAACATTGAGCCCTGGGGAACACCACTTGTGACCCGCCACCAACTGGATTTCACCCCATTCACCACAACCCTGTGGGCTCATCCAGCCAGCCAGTTTTTCATCCAGCGAAGAGTACACTTGTCCAAGCCATGAGATGCCAGCTTCTCAAGGAGTGTGCCATGAGAGACAGTGTCAAAGGCCTTGCTGAAATCCAGGTAGACAACATCCACAGCCTTTCCCTCATCCACTAGGCGAGTCACCTGGCCGCAGAAAGAGATCAGGTTGGTCAAGCAGGACCTGCCTTTTGTAAACCCATGCTGACTGGGCCCAATCCCCTGCTTGTCCTGGACTTGCCACGTGAGTGTTCTCAAGACAACCTGTTCAATAATCTTCCCCGGTACCGAGGTCAGGCTGACAGGCCCATAGTTCCCCGGATCCTCCCTCTGACCCTTCTTGTAAATGGGAGTCACACTGGCAAGCGTCTAGTCCTCTGGGAACTCCCCCATTGACTAGGATTGCTGATAAATGATGGACAGTGGCTTGGCAAGCACCTCCTCCAGTTCCCTCAGTACTCTTGGATGGATCCCATCTGGTCCCATAGATTTGTGAGTGTCCAGATGGCACAGTAGGTCACTAACTATTTCCTCCTGGAGTAAGGGGTGTACGTTCTGCTCTTCATTCTTGCCTTCCAGCTCAGGGGGCAGAGTACCCTGAGGATAACTGGTCTCCCTATTAAAGGCTGAGGCAAAGAAGGCATTAAGTACCTTGGCCTTTTCCTCATCTCTGGTGGCAACGTTCCCCTCTGTATCCATTAAGGGATAGATATTCTTCTTGGGATTCTTTTTACTGTTAAAGTATTTGTAAAAACAATTTTTGTTCTCCCTTACAATAGTGGCCAGATTTAGTTCTAGCTGAGCTTTTGCCTTTCTAATTTTCTCTCTGTATGATCTAACAAGATCCCTGTACTCCTCCCAAGTTGCCTGCCCTTTCTTCCAGAGACGATAAACTCTCCTTTTTTTCCTGACTCCTAGCAAAACCTCCCTGTTCAGCTGGGCCGGTCATTTTCCTCAGCGGTTCAACTTGCGGCACATGAGAATAGCCTGGTCGTGAGCCATCAAGATTTCATTCTTAAAGAATGTCTATCCCTCCTGGATCCCTTTGCCAATCAGGACCATCTCCAAGGGACTCTCGGAACCAGTGCCTTGAAGAGGCCAAGGTTTGCCCTCCAGAAATCCATAGTGGTGGTTTTGCTAACCCCCTTCCTTGCCTCACCAAGAATTGAGAATTCTATCATTTCATAGACAGCATCTAAGCCATAGACAGCATCTGACCATCACACCTCCCACCAGTCCTTCCCTGTTTGTAAACAGTAGATCTAGCAAGGCTCCTCCCCTGGTTGGCTCACCTACCAGCTGTGTCAGGAAGTTATCTTCCATACACTTCAGGAACCTCTTAGATTGTTTACACTCTGCTGTGTTGTATTTCCAGCAGATGTCTGGAAAGTTGAAGTCCCCCACAAGAACAAGGGCACATGATTCTGAGACTACTGCCAGCCGCTTGTAGAACGATTCATCCATCTCTTCAACCTGGTTGGGTGGTCTATAACAGACTCCCAGCACAATATCTGCCTTATTGGCCTTCTGTGTCATCCTTACCCATAAGCACTCCACCTTGTCATTGCAATCATGTAGCTCTGTACAGTCCAAACACTCCCTAACATAGAGAGTCATCCCACCACCTTGTTTACCTTGCCTATCCCTTCTGAAGAGCTTATAGCCATCCATTGCAGCACTCCAGTCACAGGAGTCGTCCCACCATGTTTCCGTGATGAAAACCTGCTCTGTGGGCTCCTCTCTGCACAGATCCGCAGGTCCTGCCAGGAACCTGCTCCAGCGCGGGGTTCCCACGGGGTCACAGCCTCCTTCAGGAACCCACCTGCTCTGGCGCGGGGTCCTCCATGGGCTGCACGTGGATATCTGCTCCACCGTGGACCTCCATGGGCTGCAGGGGGACAGCCTGCCTCACCATGGTCTTCACCACGGGCTGCAGGGGAATCTCTGCTCCGGCGCCTGGAGCATCTCCTCCCCCTCCTTCTTCACTGACCTTGGTGTCTGCAGGGCTGGTTCTCTCACATGTTCTCACTCCTCTCTCTGGCGGCTGTTTTCCCTCTGTCCCAACTTTTTTTCCCTTCTTAAAAATGTTATCACAGAGGCGTTACCACTATCGCTGATGGGCTCGGCCTTGGCTGGCGGCGGGTCCGTCTTAGAGCCGGCTGGTATGGGCTCTCTCAAACACAGGGGAAGCTTCCAGCAGCTTCTTACAGAAGCCATCCCTGTAACCCCCCCCCACTACCAAAACGTTACCACACAAAGCCAGTAGATCGCCCCAGTGCCCTGAAGTCCCTTTTGATGGCCTTTGGATTTCTCTCTGCAATCTCATCACTGTCAACCGGCACAACCAGCAATGGGTAATAATCAGGGGTCTGAACCAGACCAGGGAGCTCCCTGGTAATGTCTTTTACCCAGGCCCCAGGGAGGCAGCAGACTTCCCTGTGGGATGGATCAGGTCTGCATATTGGGCCCTCTGTCCCCCTCAGAAGGGAGTCGCTTACGACAATTACCTCCTTTTTCTTTTTTCAGATAATGTGAGAATGCGTGGGGCTGCCTGACTGAGCCTAAGCACCTCCCTAGATAGGGCTTCATCTACAACCTGATCTTCATTGACCTGGTCCTCAAGTTCCAGAGCTCTATACCTGTGAGAAGCTGTGAGAAGCAAAGTTTTCACAGTAAAATGAGCAGGCGGTTTATATAGGTAGGGCAGCAGCTGGTAAACAGGTAATGTAGTAAGTTATTGATCCTATGGAGGGTGAGACAGCTACAGCTGTGATGTGTGAAGTTGAGATGCCTTTGACAGGCACAGAATAGAAACTAAATTACCTAGGAGAGTGCTGGAATGGGTCTGAGGCTCAAGGAGGGACACCACTAGTGAAAGGGGAGGAAAGATGGTGAAATTCTGCCCAGAACGGTACACAGTCTGATCCAAAATCCTTCTTTAGGAGAGGGTAAGGACATTACTGCACAGACAGAACCCAAACTAGGTGAAAGTATAGGCTACCATTGTGTTAAAAAAACCCTTCTGTTGCTATTTCTGAAGAGTATTGGGGCATCAGGTGCAGAGTTCTCATTTAGGAATACAGATTTTTCATGTTTACTATCCACAGTTAAGTATTTCAAAACTTCCATGAGGGGGTTATGTTACACCTGTGGCCGTGCACACCATTACCCCATTGACTATTTTGTCTCACTTTCTCTTTGGTAGCAGATTAGACAGGCAACAGGCATCCACTGCTTTGCCACATAACGTGATACTAGAGCAGGATCTTGGAGTTGCTTCTTTTGATACAATAAATATACACTTCTCTGCTTCTGTATCAGAACTATGAAAAAAAGAAACATTACAATTATGCATATAAATGCTTCTAAGATGTAAAACTTTTGTGACTGTTTTTAGCCCCAAGAAAGTCAAGGTTATTTTGGGGATTCTTGCAATTTCTGTAGCAGGAGGAGAAATGGATGGGCTAGTGGCTGTTACAGGCCTTTATCCATGCCACAGCAGTCTGATGTTCTTAGGAAACTATTGGAAAGAAGAAGAAATAGTTTTCTAAGGCACAGCTGATTATGAGTGAAGCAGGTTAAAAAACAAGTTATGTGCAAAGTATGTTTTGTGTCTTGGGTGTCTTCGTGTCTTCTGTCTCTTACCTTTGGGTGAAAATACCGTTTTGGTATTTTTGCTTGATTCTTTTTTGGAACACAAGCAAATTGGAGGAAGTGGGTTAAATGTGATTTTAGTACCTAACTAAGCTAAAAAAATCCACACAATCCCCTATCCTTCTGCAATGACTTAAAAAAAGGGTCAAGCATAATGACCTTTATTTCAGAGTTTATGCAGGACAAAAGTGATTTGTTTTCCAGAGTTCCTGAATGCTGATAATGAACAGATTAATGAGGAACAAGGTAATTATTCGAAGTGCAGGATTAGAGGAGAGATAACGGGCAACAGGGTGGACAGGGACAGGACTTCTATGCTGTCAGTCACAAACTTCTTTGCTGGTAATGGATAAGGGGTTTAAGCTAGGAAGGGGCTCACTCAGCATGGTTTATAACCCTCAAGGTGAAAGTTGCTTTCTGAGTTAGAGTGTACGTATGCTTAGTCTTCATTCGTGCCCATAGCAGAAAAGAAATAGGTTTTTAATTTTGACTGTGCTGTTGTGAGAACACATGACAATCCTCTCCTTTTAAGTGTCTGTGAGTAATTTAATTATTACTGCTTGCTGTGCAATACCTCAGAGCCTGAGGGGACGAGGGGGTTCAGCAACTTGTTCAGTTTCTCATAACTTTCTCTAAGGTTTGCATCTTCTGCCCTTTGGTTATCGCTCATTATTGACATTCTCAAATTACTTTCTTAAACTGACTTGTTAAAGATAAGGTTAGTAGTATTGTTTGTTTTCCCCCCAGCTTTTCTGGACCATTGTAGGAGGCATATGGTTATGATAATGACAACTGCAACCACACTATGATCTACATGTTTTTAATGGCACTTCAGGTAATTTCTACTGGTTTATTTCTTTTGCTATTTTGTTGACTGTTAGTGTTGTTTCTTGCTACAGCTTATAATGTTTTCATTAGAATGAAAATGTTCATCCATAATTTAGTACTCTTTTTTTACCATAAGACATGCTGTGTTTGCTCAGATGTTAAACACAGCCCACACAATAGTTTAGGCAACTAGTATCTCCCAAATGTACTGTCTAACTGCATGCTAACCCATCTAGTGTATTTGGAATCAGAGACATTTTCCCAAGAAAATTCCCCCTTTAATTAAAGGAAAATGATCCCATTTTGCCTGTGTTCATCTATTTGGGGCTTACCCAGAAAGAAAGAAATTTAGCAGGCTGGAGGGAAAAAGAAGTTGAAATAATGCATCAGTCTTCCTGAGCTCACCCTGGGTACTATGTCATAAGTAATGCCTTTCTTTGTACACTCTGCAAGTTCCCTTTTGTTAACTCCTCAACAGATCTTTGGTGCATGTTCCCTCTCTTAAGAGTGAGAGTAGCTAACAAAAATACAATCATATAACCAGGTATGAGGATAAACACATATCTGTAAGGTTAGATTTTTGTTGACTTGCCCCCCATGCACTTACTACAGACACTGAATGCATGGTCATGCTGAACCGATTATGCTGGAGTCCCAGCTATTTCCTCACTGCTCACCCTTCTTGAGTATCTGAAGGATGGAGTGGATTGCACTTGTTTTGGCAAAGAAAACTTTGAGCTGAAGTGTGAGCTGAAACCCCCAAGCTTGGACATTTACGTGTTCTAGCATCAAGAATTTGTTCAACCCTTATAGAATTCAAAACATTTCACAAGTAACTCAATGTCAAGAAATGCCATATCCAGTGCTCTTGTTTAGCTAGTATGTGCTTTGGAGCCACTTTTTTGATGTTAGTTTGGGTCATATTGCTTGGTCTCAATTTGATTTTTAAGCAAATGTCACTATTCAAACACTCATGTTAGAAGATGTTGGAAGATTCTTTGTGGACTTGCAGACACCCTGAACATATCCCCCTGCTCCCCAGTCAGCAGTGTTACATTAATTTCTGGTAACATTCATAAACCTTACAGAACTTGAAGCTTTGGAAACGTCAATTTTTTTTTATTATTTTTTCTATATAGGAGGTAATTAGATCATCTGACATACACATGCCATACATCCTTGCAAACAGCACATACTAGCTTCAGGTTCTCTGTGTGCGCAGCCATTCAGTATCTCAGTTTCCTACAACACACTCAAATTTGATGGTTAACCAGTATCCAAATTCTCAGGTGCTCAACTGTTGCAAGCTGTAGCAAGACATCTGTAGCCACCTGTACGAGGTGTGAAACCACCTCCAAAAACTTACCAAGTGAAAGATACTGAACATGCTGCTGGAGCAGGCCCAAAGCTATTACAGAAGAGTTCTTGCTGTGGGGACTCCTCTGTAAAAGCTGGCACAATTTTGTTCATTTTTCTCCCATTGTTGTGTGAATATCATCTGAGGAATTTTGGTGTCACATTTAAATCCCTTTTTTTCTGAATGTTTTTGTGCCAATATTCTTCAGTACTGTATTTTGAAACCTTTCCTTGCAAAAGAACCAAACCCAAACAAAAATTAACCAAACAAAACCCCCCAATCTGGTGCTGAGCACTTGCTGTTAAGTTGTGACTTCCCCCTGGAAATCAACTATCTTGTTGCAGCTTTACCTTTCATTAGGCATTAAATTGCAGAAAGGCTGTATGTTTCCCTTAGGGCCCGTAATCAAGTCTTTTTCTACATAGTCAAGAGTACTTAAACAGCTGAAAGTCATAAAAGAACAGGAAGAATTTTAAGATGCAGAGAAATTTAATTTGTGCCAGTTTTTTAAAAATAAGTCCATATAATTTTCTTAAAATTTAATGTTGAGTCCAAGAATGGAGAAAGGTAGCCATACAGGGACAGGGAAAGTAATAGTAAAATGTGATTCTGGATGTGGGAAAATTCAGAAGCTGTGTGTGTTATGTGTGAGGAGGTTAATTTGTGTTACATGCATTTCAGCTGTGAACTCATAAACTCAAATCCCAAAAGATAAAGATGTTCTTCCTTTGTATTAATTACAGTCAGAGGAAAGTTTGCCCACCAATGCTGAGAAGATTTTGCTGTCTGAAGAAATTACCTCATGAAGGAGGCTGGCATGGAGATGAATGTAGACTGCGACAGGCTCTGCATTATCTTCAGTATCTGTAACACCAATGGGCAAGTAAACACAAACCAACACTGTTTCTTCAATATTTCACAAATTTTTATGTTTGTGTTTTTCCATATTTTGGAATTGGATGGTACCTCACATCTCATCTTTTAAAATAGGGGCAAGTTGCACATAGTGAACTTTTTTTTCACTAGTGTTTCTCTTATTTGCTGTTTCTTCTTGGAACATTACTTATGGATAGTTTTTATCCCCTCCAGAATTGTGATTTTGAAAATTCTGAAATTCGAGTCACACAGGTTACCTAAAATGCAATCAATCGGTGAGTAGGTGTCACAATACTTTAGCTCTACTTACACCAGGAGAACTGTAGTGTTTTAAACACCTCTGTGTACCATTTTGGTGCCAACTAGTTATCAAGAAGACATTAAATTGGGAGAAGTATCATGTGATGGATAAGCTTTGTGTGTTAGAAACACCCTAGTCGTTCAATAGTTAGTCTACAGTTTGATTCCTATCTTGTGTAATGCTGCAGTATGCTATTAAAAACAGCAGATGTTCACTCTAGGGATGGCTGCACTTCATTTGGGAACAAAGTGATTCCGTGTGTTGTGGTTTAACCCCAGCTGGCAACTAAGCACCACACAGCCACTCGCTCACTCCCCCTGCAGTGGCATGGGGGAGAGAATTGGAAGAGTAAAAGTGAGAAAACTCCTGAGTTGAGATAAGGACAGTTTAATAACTAAAGCAAAAGCCACGTGTGCAAGCAAAGCAAAACAAGGAATACATTCACCACTTCCCATGGGCAGGCAGGTGTTCGGCCATCTCCAGGAAAGCAGGGCTCCATCACATGTAACGGTGACTTGGGAAGACAAACACCATCACTCTGAATGTCCCCACCTTCCTTCTTCTCCCCCCAGCTTTATATGCTGAGCGTGACATCATATGGTCTGGGATATCCCTTGGGTCGGTTGGGGTCAGCTGTCCCAGATGAGTCCCCTCCCAACTTCTTATGCACCCCCAGCCTACTCACTGGTGGGGTGGTGGGAGAAGCAGAAAAGGCCTTGGCTCTGGGTAAGGACTGCTCAGCAATAACGAAAACATCTCTGTGTTATCAACACTGTTTCCAGCACAAATCCAAAACATAGCCCCATAATAGCTACTGTGAAGAAAATCACCTTTATCCCAGTGAAAACCAGCACACCATGTGTGTCATTACAAGGTATATTCTCTGTTGTGCCTTGAAACTCAGGCAAGTCCAACTGATGTAAAATTGACTTGAATAATTGAAACAGAATTTGACATATGTGTTCTTGCTATTAAGCTTTATAAAGCATTTATGATCCATGCAAATGAAGACAACTCATGTATACTAATGCAATGCTATTATTCTAATTATCTTTGCATATGGCATAGTAAATATTGATACTATTAATAAAGTTAAAGCAAGATGGAATTGAATATTCGCAATTTAGCTCACAGTACATTACAGATGTTTTATGCTGAGAATTAATGCTGTGTGAAGTTATATATAACTTTGATAGGCTTTAATTTGACTGTTTATGTTATCTACCATATGTCTATTCTGTCCTTGATTATAACCTTCTGGCAAAAGAAAATAATAACTGTAATCTATGAGTTTTTCCATAAGAAAAAAGCATCAAGAGCTATACATGAAAAGAGCTTAAATTAGTCTGATTTTGAAAAGCTACCACATTAATCTCAAAGGATTTTTGCTTGTTTCATCACTAGAAAGAAAAGATTTGTGTATTTCCCCCTCCCTACTACAGTTGATTTTTCCTCCCCATTGGTTCAGTATGGTTTCAGCATTGCAACTTGCTCTTGATTCTTCATATCCCCCTCCCCCTCTCTATTTTGGACCTTCCAGATTTCTAGAATTTCAACAGAAAAATCCTGTGTAGAGTCCCAAACTTTTACTTGAACTCTAGTCCTTGCGAATCTGAGGTATTGTCTCTTGAATACTGCTGGCATCTGAGATTTAGTGTTTCTAAATCTGAATGTAGACCTGTCTTCTTTCAAATTTCTCTTTACTACCTCATTTCTCTTGAATTATTGTCATTCCCAGGCTTGCATTTAGACTTCTGGTCTATTTTTCTCTTATCTTCACTCTGACAATTAGTGCTCTCTTGTCTTATTCAGTTCAACTTCAGCAAGTTGTCATTGCTCTCTCTAGTGCTTCTCTTTTTCTGAGCTAGTGAAAAAAAAAAATCTAAAGTTTGAAAATACTTTGAGAAAGAGGATTCACTTATCTTAAAACTAAGTAATTCCACTCCCTTTTCAGCACTGTTTATTTTCCTTGGAACACAAGCAAAAAAGTCTAAGAAGGCTCTATAGGCCCCATTTCTTTTGCTTCTGTGTGTGGCCCCATGCAGTTGTTGCAAAGCTAGCATTCTTTTTTTTTTCCCCCTTGAAGAAGAAGTTTTATATAGAAAAACAGTGTCTTAGCATAATCTGTTCTCTAGAGATAAGTGGCCTGGGTTTTTTTCTTTTTGGCGTTTGTTTCCTTCCTGAACTAGACCAGACGTGCTTGGAAACTTGTATATTAATACAAGTGCAATGGACTTTCAGGTCTTTTAAGCTCCTGTATAGCTCATTATGCTTTCAAGAGCAACTACCAGCTGGTTTATATTGTAAATATATTAATTCCATTATATGCACTTAAAATTGTATATATATGTATGAATATAAACAAAGCCAATGAAGGAACTGCTGTTTGATCGCTAGTCCTTTTCATTCTTCAGGCAGAGGTGCTCTGCCACCGAGTGATAAATGGAAACAGATTAAAATAGAAATTAAGAATTAAAAATAATCTTCAGGGAAACCCTCAAGTACACCTTAAATCACATTAATTAAGGCATAGTTCAGCAGATGCTTAGCTTGAGATAAATAAATTAAGAATAAGTCTAATTCAGCAGGGTATAAATCTCACATATATATGCTCAGAGTACATTTAACTAAAGTTTTTCTCTACATGGTCTTCAGTTTTGCACATCAGGCCCCCAGGATCATATTTTCTGGTTGCCTGTTTGCATCACCTGTGCCTAGCACAAAAGTACTAACCTGAAAGTCTTGTTTAAGTGACCACTAAGAATCCTTTTTTAAAATGAGTCACAAGCATGGACAGGATCCTTTTCTCTAGAGCAACATAAATTTTGCTGCCTTAATCACAAAATCTTAATTTTTAAATGGATTTCTGCCACATTTAGAACATATGTTTAAAGAAATAACGTACAAATCCTACAGATTAATTCACAGAAGACCTTGAATCATCAGGTGCAAAGGTATTTTGAACTGAACGAGGCAATGGTGAGGAGGATGTAGGTGGAAGAGAGGGGAAAGATTAGTATGCAGTTGTTTTCTTAAAGACAATAATTTTTACAGCCCGTCTTTCTAATTCATTCAGTAGAACGATAAATCCATTTATTTAGTGAATTAAGGCCTACCACTTGCTTAAGAAAAATTTCACTGGTATTCTCCTACTCCACCTAGCACTAGCTAGGTTGAAAAAAAAACCACGCCAAACCCAAAAACCCAACAAAAAACTTTCAAAACTAACAGCATAAACATCTGGGTAGCACCCAGTTTAGAAAAATCTATAATCAAATTATGAAACACATAATATAAGATGGTAAAGTAACATTAACATCTTTGCACTCTCAGAAATGTTCCTTGAATTATCAGCAGCGATGGGGTTATTAGATAGTACACCATTTTTCTGATAAGCATTTATTCTTGACCTCCAGAGTGCTGCAGCTGAACTAATAGAACACATTTATGAGGCCATTCCAGTGCCCAAGATGCTGATTATAGGTAATCCATGTACAATGTACAGTCTCTCTAAACATCTTCAGATCACTAGTTGCTCTAGTAGAGCTATACTCAAGTTTTCTTGAAAGCAAAATGTTTGCAGCTCTAAAGCTTCGTTTGAATTGTTGTAGTTTAATTACTTGTCTCTAATTAGAACCTGATTTTCTTTTTCCAGTCACAGTCTCCTCTATTCAGGGACTGTGATAGCCTGCTGAATTTGTAATAGATTTTGATTTCAAATGAAAATTTTTGGATCATTTTTCATTTTGCATTCTGAGTTAAATCCATGTTTCTTACATTTTTTATTTCTAAGGAACAAGATTCTCTTCCAGCTAAATTTTTTTACCATGAACTGAATCAACTATAAAGATCATTTGATATGAAGTCCTTCAAAACAAACTATTTTTCAGCAAGAAAGATGCTTTCTTTTGCAACAAGTGCTTATGTTTATGACAGGGTTCTAGGTTGTGAATCCCCAGTAGAGAAATAAAGAACTTTTTCTCTGTGTTTCCTTTGGCTAGATTAACCAAGTCTTGATCTCTCCTGTGACAGCTCCTGGCTACAGCCAAATATTGTAGTCTGCTTTCTTTTCCTTTCTTTCCTTTCCAACATGGGCAGGTGGGGGGACATGTTACTCACACTACCTCACTCCCTGCCAGCTGCTAACATAAAATGGTACTGCTCTCTAGGAAGACTTGTTTTACATGTGTTTTTCGAAAGATCAGTATAAATTCTTCCCCTCTCTAGTCTTACAGTTGTTCTGTACAACCAGGGTTTAGCTTCACCTAGGTTATTCTGCCCTTCAAACATATGCATCTTTCAAAGTGGGCAACACAAAGACCTCTAGCACCAGCTCTCAATCGCCAGAGTTCATTCACTGTGATTTCTCATAAAACTGCAGAACAGTTCTCCCTCAATACTCTTAATTTACATATAAAAGCCGATCAGCCCTGCTGCAGAACACACAAATGTCAGGAGCAGCCTTCTGCTGTTCAGTCACTGTTCCCCTGTAAAGCCCCATTTACAGTGCGATTATTCTCTTTCCCCCTGCTGAGGCATGACATGTGCTTGTGAGATTATAAAACGATACAATAACGTAGCAGTAAATTAGATTCAACAATCAAAACATCCAGAATATTCTTTCCATTCTAGTACCTTTTATTTCACACCTTTTCAGTTAAGATGTAGTTTTTCTCTGGCTTTCTCCGTGTATGTGTGTATATGTATGCTTGCTGTGCACACACAGTAAAGCAAGGAAGCTTTGCAACCAGGCAGATCCAAGTCTAACTAGGGCCTAGACTCAAAAAATAAATCTCTGATTTCATAGTGGCCATCTGATCACTATGCATAATTTAAAGGGGACTACTTGCATGTTTTCAAGTATTTCATTTAAAGAAACCTATATTTTTATCAAAGTCATTTTGCAGGCTGACTAAATATATACACTGGCACCCTTTAGGTCTGAAGCAGTCAGCAGAGAATTGTAGTAAAAACTTGCATTTCTATTTAGCCAGAAATATATTCGTTGCCAAATACAGCGGTCATGGAGAGGTTGACAAATGATAGGTACACAAATTAAAGCTTTCTTGAATTCTTCATCAGGGTGTCTCTATAGAAAACAAAATCTTATCTGGTCCTTCATATACTCCCAAGCAAATAGTATTACACAAACTAAAGTTGCAACATCAGTGAAAAAAATAGTATTATCCACAAATACTAAGAAATAGTATTCACAGGTGTCTTAAACTGAATTAAAAAAAAAAATAATTACCTTTAATTTTTTTTACTAGACCAATATGTAGATGTACTCATTAAGAACTAAGTAACCACAGTTCTTGAGCTGGACTTTGCTGTACTATGGTTGGGTTTACTGTGTAACTACATGCCTCCAATCATGTTCAATGAGTAAGAAAGCAAGTATATGTGTTGATCGAGCAGTGCCAGACAGGAGGAATCATAGTATGACATTTGCAACTGTTGTTTAATCTACTTTGAAAATTAAGTTTAATGAAGCTTAATGCATCCATTTTAAACTGAAAACTTCATCTGGAGAAAATAAACTGGTATTTTTCGGGGTTCACATGTCTCAAATTAGGTGTCATGCTCCACTTTCGGATTTATTCTGTTTTGGATCAACAACTGTTTAACTACTTTGTGCAAAGAAACATCCTTAAAATGGAGAAACACAGGAGAGGAAGACACAAAGTCCTGTTTCAAGCCAGGAAAACAGACCTGAGAATCTGTTTTTTCTGCTTCTCACATGAAGACTTTGGGCTACAAGTTATTCTGTGATGGCTTATTTAAAAGCCTTTCTGCTCTATTTGGTTTTCTAGACTACTGTCCATGCAATAAAAATGGGGGGGGGGAGGGGGGGCAGATGCATAGATTTAAACATTACGGAAAAAGCTAATCTAAGGAAAATTAAACATCTAAATATATATACATATATAGCTGGGTGGTCTGGTGGGATTTACTCATGACTGCCTTTATAGCCAAAAAAAAAATGGCAGAAGAGAAATACTGGAGCTAGCATCTGAAAAACTTCATGCACTTCCAAAAAGATCCATGTGAAAGAAATAAAGATTGAATCTGTTAAATTTGTTTAAAATTAAGTGGATTACCCCTTGGAAAAATTATAATCAGATTACAAAGTGTTTCAATCTCAGTGAGTCAGATTTCCCTCTTTGGGGTGATAGGAGGGAAAGTTCACCTTGAAAACCAGAGAATTTTACAGCTTTTCCTTGTTGATAAGACAGCACAGCAAACTGATGTGACAGGTCAGTCTAACAGAAGCAAACTAGTTTATTCCCCTCTGTAACAGCTAGTAGGATGTAATGCAGTGTCTACAGATGAACTGAATCACTTTACCATGGCTCTCTTACATACTTAGCTTAATAGGCAGCATGTGTTAGATATCAAATCTTTTCTATGTCATAATAAAAAAAAAAAAAAGAAAAAAAAAAGAGAGAAATAAAATGTAATTTACTGTTCCACTCTTGCCTTACAAATATTTATCAGCCAACAAAATGATCCACAAGTGCTTTCCTGGGTTTCTTCATCCATCAAGTATCATGACAATATATTCAGCCCTTTATCACAATATGCATAATTAACATAACTTCTTCTTCACAGAAAATGAAATCTCCAGTTCTTATTCCCATTTTTATTGAAACAATAATCTTGAAAATACACATCAGCCACAAGAATATAATTCCTGTCAGCAATGACTCTTTAGTATGATTCAGTGTCAGTGACCCCAGCTAAGTTGTGGAAAGAAAAGAAAGCCATTTGGCGCTTTTATTTTTCGCCTTTTTTTTTTTCTTTCCAGACAGAATACTGTACAGCAAAGCCCTGGAAGGGCCTGAGGGAGTAACTATCACCATATTTCTTGCACTTACTCTTTTTCCCCTCCCCTGTTCCTCTCACACTGTTCTGCCTGCTTATTTTATTATTTAATAAGCTTTCTGGACAAGAAGCATGTCTTTTGCCTGGACTGGAAAACACTTTAATACTGTAGGTACTATTGCAACATACAATTAACATTATGAATAATGGAATCTTATTTAATAACAGTAATCTGCAGACACTGGTGAACTCATGGAGCTACACTTAGAGCACTTTTCAAAATACACAAAATCAGATAAAGGTGTAATTTGTCTCAGCAAAAGTGATACATTATTATCCAAATTGCGCAGTTGTGAATTTTACTTGGTTTTAATCTCACAAGATCCTAGTGCCTGTCTGTTCTGACCCTCTAAGCATTTTGATGATGTTGATTCTAAAGAGCTTTTCTAACTATAAATTGGATACCATCTTTAAAGAGGAGAAAAGAAAGAATTCAGACTTTGTTTGATGGCATTATTTTTGCAGGAAAATTTTTTCTTTTCTTACAGATGTTGCATAAAACAAATGCATTCTTTTAATTTCTGGTATCTTATCTTCAAGAGAACTTTAGAAATGCAGCTCTCCTTTATTTTATTATGTATTTAAATGTTTGATTTGCTCAAATATATTCTCTTTTATGCAGGTTAGTGTGCACATTGATGAAACTTATTTTCTTCAGTCCTGTGGGGACTTTTAGAATAATTCAGTTAGAAAATGTAAATGAGGTTACTTTCTCTGAAGAGCTCTTATATAGGAAAGGAAGAAAATTCATGGCGTCATTGGAACAGTATAAGTTGACTGGCTTTGACCTTATAAACTGATATTTCTATACAATGCCTTCAAACAAATAGATTTTCTGGTAATAGCTTCATTATCACTCAATCCTAGGAGTGAAGCTATTATACACTTCTGTTAAGTTGAAATGTATTTCACTTGCTTATTATGGCATTGTCCAAATGATCACAGAACACAGAATAATTTAGGTTTGAAAAGACCCTTAAGATCACCAAGTCCAACTGTTAAGCAATCAACCTGACTAGATGAAACTACAGCAAAAATTGTTGGGAACTTTGAAGTTATCGTGTAGTTTTATGGAGTATTTATAGCCTAAACCTCAAACAGATTCTCAGTTTACTACAGGTTTCTTTCATGTTTCACAGTGTGCTGGTTTTGGCTGGGATAGAGTTGATTTTCTTCACAGTAGCTATTATGGGGCTATGTTTTGGATTTGTGCTGGAAACAGTGTTGATAACACAGAGATGTTTTTGTTATTGCTGAGCAGTGCTTACATAGCGCCAAGGCCTTTTCTATTTCTCTCACCACTCCAACAGCGAGTAGGTGCACAAGAAGTTGGGAGGGGACACAGCTGGGACAGCTGACCCCAACTGACCCAAGGGATATCCCAGACCATATGATGTCACGCTCAGCATATAAAGCTGGGGGAAGAAGAAGGAAGGTGGGGACATTCAGAGCGATGGTGTTTGTCTTCCCAAGTCACCGTTACATGTGATGGAGCCCTGCTTTCCTGGAGATGGCCGAACACCTGCCTGCTGATGGGAAGTGGTGGATTAATTCCTTGTTCTGTTTTGCGTTGCTTGCACACGTGGCTTTTGCTTTAGTTATTAAACTGTCCTTATCTCAACTCAGGAGTTTTCTCACTTTTACTCTTCCGATTCTCTCCCCCATGCCACTGCAGGGGGAGTGAGCAAGTGGCTGTATGGTGCTTGGTTGCTAGCTGGGGTTAAACCATGACACACAGCTGGATAGAATAAGCATTCAACTAAAATTTATTTGTTTCCAAATACTCCATACTGATGATACACTACAGAGGAGTGCTGTTTATCTCATTAAGATCAGAGAGAGAGATGATTTGCCCCAGAGCAGCCCTAGATCTGCAGATTATTTTGCTTTTTATGCAGGGGGTACATTTCTGTGTTGGGTTTTTCTGGATGTGAAATGATGCTACAAAAATTTGGCAGGCTGTTGCAGGCAGGTAGGTATTTATGGGGATCCAAAATGTACCATACAATGCAACAATGTTGCACACAAAGCAACATTCAAAAGACTAATTTAATGCTTGCTACAGTAACCACTCTCATGGAAATGATTCCTTTGAATAGCTTTGCTCCATGTTCCTTGTGGTTGGTACTGTACTTTTAGGAGTTTCAAATCAGTATTTTTGGCATATATTTCATACCCAGAAAATGCTGAAATTCACTAACCTATTCAGTTCATAAGTCATGAGAATTAGACAGTTCTTTCAACCTACACATTTGCTACCAAGGTAACTTAGATTTTGTTGTATGAACAGTGTTTTTTTCTCGGTCTATGTCTTTAATCTCTTTTTGTTCACAGATCACAATATCTTCTCTGGTTTATTCTTAATGTCAACAATTGTACCTATAGATTTTCTTATAATCCAATTTACCACAGTCTACACACTAACAATTCACACCATAAGTCTCAATTTCCTCTTCAAACTAGTATGCTTACTAATGCACATATTCATGAGCACATTCATCTACCTGGCCCCACAGTGGGAAGAATGGGAAGAATCATCCAATAGCTCAGAGTGCTCACCTGGAAGACCCATTTTACCTTCTTCATGAAAGGAGTCAATAACAAATTCTAGGAAGTCAAGGAGAGACCCTAGTCTCTAGGATAGACTGAACTCAGACTATAGGATTCTTTATAGTCAAGGATTTTACAGCCTTTCCAGTGATTTTTTTTCCACTTTCCACAAAATGAAATGAACCCTGGATTCCATATGCTTTTCCTATGGCTGCTTGTACATTTTGTGTACGATGTTAGGACTACTTGAAGAAGATGTCAAGTCTGCCTCCACTGTGTTAGAAGAATCTTGTTCTGTCTAAACAGTACTATGACATATCTGTTTGGTTTTTTTTCTGAAATGTAGGAGTGATTACAACCAAAGGCATAGAGAATAAATCCAAGCATTTCCATCTTAACCATTTGAAATAAGATTTTAATTCATCCTACCTATAATGATTTTTTTTTTTTAATGTGGTTTGGCTCTTATTCTGAAGTGCCTAATCCTTTCTACAGATACACATTACAAAAACTAGGCTTTTCACTCAGAGTTCTAGGTTTTACCCTGGAGTCAGATGTCTTCTGAAGTTAAATTTGTCAGTCCTTGGTATGTGTGCCCAAAGTCCCTATTGGGATTGAATCCAAAGTGCCTGGCAAGATAAAAGCATGAAATCTGCCCACACCACATTACCACTGCATGCAACCTCATTTTGTCTTGTTGTGTATGACTATAGCTCTCACAGCAAGGGTGTTCTACCTAAAAGGTAATAAACTAAATAAAGTTGCCTTCCTTGAGAAGTCAACATCACTAAAACGCCACTTGAAATTACAGTTGTCTTAACAGTAAAGTTAGGTGATGTGAAATACATTAGTGTTACTTAACGAGAATGTTTCATAGAAAGTCTGATGCCTGTATTTCTGAAGAAAATTTATATTTTCTTAAATATTTCCTACTTCTACTAGTCTTCATAAACTGCTTATACATTCTTTCTGTGAAAAAAAAATCAGATTATTTGACCTATAGAAGTAGATTCAGTTAAATAAAAAAAAAAGTCAAAGCAAAAAAACCGCAATAAATTAAACCAAGTAATAAATAATGAAGAAGTAAGAAGAGAAGAGAAGTAATATTATAATATTATTCTGAAACATTTGGGACTAATGAAATAATTTACTCAGGCTGTCAGCAGGCTAGCTGAGCCCAGAAAATGGTTAATATATGTCCAGTAGAATTTTTGAGCATAATATTTATCCTCTTAGTTCTTTTGCTGTGTGGTGAAGAGCTGGCCATTTCCATCAATGGATGAACACAAAAGAGAGGATATTCCAAACAATAAGTTATCCAAACTTGATCACTTTTCCCATTAAGAAGTTAACGCCAGATGTATTTGTGTTATCATTACCCAGACAAAGACATCAGTGTTATGAAACTGAAGATATGGTGAGAGTCCTAAAAGCCTCTAGGTTCATGTGTAAAGCTGAGAGATAAGAAAAAGTCCCAATTTTAGATGAAAGTTTCCACTTTTGTTGGGTATCTATTCCTGTGGTTTATTCAAGAATTGAGATTTTCACTTATACCTTATTTTGAAAAGCTGTTTTGAAAGCTGTTTGAAGCTACTTGAAGACAGAAGAAGGACAGATATGAAAAAAAGAGGAGAAACAGTCATTACTAGGAATGATTTTACAAACCATTGCTTGTTATCAGGTTGAACGATCATACTATTTATTTTGTGTGCTTATAAAATGTACTTTACTAATGTAAAAAGCAATTCATGAATGACACAGAAAAAAATATGACATCATTAATTTTATATTTAAGCCTTCCCCCCAAAAAGTAACTGCATTTATAAAGTGATACAAAATCAGAGTAGTTTAGGGAAATAAAAAAGAAAGAATACAAGGGATAAGGAGTACCAAGCTTAATAGAATTCACAGGAGAGTGCAGAAGAAATTAGCTAGAGTAACCTCTACCTCACTAACAACTGTTTTTTAAAATTTATGCAGGTTACTGAATTTCCTGAACTTTAGAAAGTGAGAAAAAGGGTTACAAACTAACCTACCTAAATATCCAGACTGGGGGGGAGTGGGGAAGAAATCACTCACACTAGTTATTAGTAGCTTACTGACAAATGGTAACTATCCTAAATGAGGACAGAATATAACTTTCAGATACTTATACTGTATTGAGGAAGAAGGGGTGTCAACACTTTGAAGAGTAGATTAAAATTTAAATGTAGCAGTGGTTTTTTTTCACACATTAATGAAAACTCCCCTGACCCTCTGCAAAGCCAAAACTGAAACTCAAAAAAAAAAAAAAAAAAAAAAAAAAAGTAAGAAAAGAAAAAAACTCCTAAGTTTAGGAAGGAACAATAAAATCTCTGGTAAAAAGTAGTCTGGTTAGAAAACAGTATTATGGGAGTGGTGGAGGATGAGAAAACAAATTTGAGATT
Source organism: Haliaeetus albicilla (assembly GCF_947461875.1). Lineage (NCBI taxonomy): Eukaryota > Metazoa > Chordata > Aves > Accipitriformes > Accipitridae > Haliaeetus > Haliaeetus albicilla. The sequence goes on from NC_091483.1 coordinate 44,903,482, forward strand.
GACACCATTACCGCATCCCACCATTGCCTGTCAAAACCTCAATGAATCAACAAGTGATTGGTTAATAAGAACATCTGCAGAACTACCAGCCTGCTTGGCACTAGTTAAAGTGGCAGCTGGTCCAGAAATACAACTATATCTTGTTCATCATGTTCCTAAAAAAAAACCTAGAAAAGCTGGGGAAAGTCTAAAGAAGAGCTAGAGGGGATAAAAGACATCTAGAAAATATGGCACATTGAAAGACTTGGATATGGGAACATATAGTTGGCTTAATTCCTAATTAAGAAAAATAAAATAGTCTGATAAAGTGAAAAAAATCTAACAGTAGAGAGAATTAAATACTGAAATAGATAAGCTCAGAGGTTGTAGAGACCCCTTCACTGAAAGTGCCTGAAAAAGTAAACTTGTTCTTAAACCTGTTACAAACGGTCTATGGAGACACCATTCTGCTTCACAGCTGGGGAACTCTCCATTCTCCCTTCCAGTTCTGGGGTGGTTTTTACTATTATTATCATTATTATTATTATTGTTGTCGTTGTTGTTATTATCATCATCATCATCTTATAAAACCACTTGTACCTCCTAGAATTAAGTTTTTAATATGGGACCTCTATATTCTATTACAGTGTAATTTAACATAAACCTCTTTTTTGATTCAGTGAATTGGGAAAGAAATTAGTTTAACACCCCGTGCTTCTAGAAGCCAAATAAGTGAGAACATAAGAGAGAATGAGTCCTAGTACTTATGCAAGAACCTAGAAAGAAATGAGGCAACATCTATCTTGTACCAATAAAGCTTAGAGATTCCAAGTAACTGTTCTGGAAAATTGAATTTTTTAGGCTTTTCACAACCATGCATATATTTCTGAAAGTTTCAACATTAGCATATATAATAAGTTACAGGACAATTTGCATTTATTTAAATCAGCAGGCAATTAAGAAATACAGCTATTTCACATCTGATTGTTAGACTAAAAACCCATCCGTGAGCTAAGTAAACAATAATGATAATGAAGTTTTAGCTTTTAATTTAAATCCAAGCTTTATAAAAGTGAAAAACTGTTTCTTGGAGGTCAAACATTTCTTGATACTGCAAAATTTAGTTGTGTTCATTATTCTAGAAACTGGAGGAATACGTATGAAAGAAGTGAAACTACTGCTTTGGATTAATAGGATCTGATTGTGGCTTTTTTGAAGGTCAGTAGCTTTTGAACCTATGGGCGACAGCAGTAACATATACACAAACTAAATCAAATTCAGAAGCTAGTTTCTAGCCAAATTCAGAATGGCTTAACACAGCTTGAGTTGCTTAATAGGGGTGAACATTTACTTTGTTCCAGAAGAAAGTGCCGTTGAATGGTGAAAGCTCCTCACAAAAGAGATGTGTCATGGGATGTCAGAAGGAATACTTACAATCTATCCAGCCTCTTCCTTTCTTATCCTGTTGAGAGCTAGTCCATGAAACAGATCCACAGGAATTCGGGTTGGACAGTTTTAAAATACTTACATAAAGGCTTTGGGCATGAGCTGGGAGGAAACTAGCAAGTCAGTGAATGAAAAAGCAGCTTTTATGTGGTATCTGCCAGTGTTAAAGTCAGAAAACTCTTAACACCTGTCGCCTAAAGACCAAATATAGACAAATATCAAGCTTTGTTCTACTCAACATGTCCTCTGTAACTGTTGTAGCAGAGAAGTTATTGATAAGACATATGAATGACTGAGTTTCTGTTAGGTTACCTACTACATAATATCTGACAGACAGAAGGCACTGATCTCAAAAGGACTACAGGATGATCTGTGAAGATCATATGAAATGAAATTCAAGACATACTTTCATTCCACATAATGCTTCAATACTTCAGTAAATTACAATGATAAAATATTTGGACATTTTTTCATTTTAAAAGAAGCTTTATATTTACATTGGATTTATTTCTCTTTGATGATTCATGTGACCATGTTTGATTTCATACATGTTGCATCCTTTATGATCATTTTATCTATCATCTCTCAAATGTTTTGGAAGATGCATTGTGAGTTCATAGCCTACAATCTACCAGTTCCTTTGCTATTGATATCAGTTAGGATGCATCTTTTCAAAAGTACAACTATAGGATAAAGTAGGATTAATAGAATAGAATAGAATGGAATAGACTATTTCAGTTGGAAGGAACTTACAGCGATCATCTAGCCCAACTGCCTGACCACTTCAGGGCTGACCAGAAGTTAAAGCATGTTGTTAAGGGCGTTGTCCAAATGCCTCTCACACACTGACAGGCTTGGGGCATCTACCACCTCTCTCGGAAGCCTGTTCCAGTGTTTGACCACCCTCTCGGTAAAGAAATGCTTCCTAATGTCTAGTCTAAACCTCCCCTGGTGCAGCTTTGAAGCATTCCCATGTGTCGTATCACTGGATCCCAGGGAGAAGAGATCAGCACCTCCCTCTCCACGTCCCCTCCTCAGGAAGCTGTAGAGAGCAATGAGGTCGCCCCTCAGCCTCCTTTTCTCCAACCCAGACAAACCCAAAGTCCTCAGCCATTCCTCATAGGACATGCCTTCCAGCACTTTCACCACCTTTGTTGCCCCTCTCTGGATGCATACAAGGACCTTCACATCCTTCTTAAATTGTGGGGCCCAGAACTGCACACAGTACTCAAGGGGAGGCCGCACGAAGGCTGAATACAGCGGGATGATCACCTCTTTTGTTTTGATGCCCCCCAGGATGGGCTTTGCCCTCTTGGCTGCCAGGGCACACTGCTGACTCCCAGTAAGCCTGCTGTTGACCAGCACCCCCAGATCCCTTTCTGCAGGGCTGTTCTCCAGCCACTCCTCTCCCCCTTTATGCTTGTGCCAGTGTTACTCGCAGGTGCAGAATCTGGCATTTGGACTTGTTAAATTTCGTCCCATTAATCACTGCCCAACGCTCCAATCTAAAGCTGTTAACTGAATAGTAACTTCAGTATTTCTCAAATCTAAATGTAAGACATTAAGTTGGCTACTAGTTTATACAGTTTTACAGAATGCATTATATCCAAAGAGTTTTTAAATATTAGCTAGGGATTCCAACCCAAATTTTAAAACAGCTTGAAACTGGAGGCATGGAGAACGAGAGAAAAAGGAAGCGGAGGTGGGAAAAACAACAAGAAAAGCAGACAGTAAGCTCTGAAACTGCTTCTAATATCACGTCTCTTTTTCTTTTTTTTTTTCCTCTGGCTTTTTCATGTCACAACTCAGTTAGTAGCAAAATGCTTTAAGTATGTGGAGAAAAAGCTGTTATCTTTGCACACCCTTTTGATGTCCTTCTGCTTTTTTTTAAAAAAAACCCAGCATATATACACATACACATTCCTCTACTGCTGCTTTCTTTCATCTCCAAGATACGACTTTTCCTCCATTTTCAAAGGTTCTTAAAATGCCCTGATGCACCACATAGGCTAAACTACCCAGCTCTATATAAGTCATTAGAGATACATATTGCTTTGGAGAACTTGCAACATATTTGCTGATATTAAACATTTCCTTTTTAAAAGCAAGATGTCTAGTGTCGTGGTTTAACCCCAGCCAGCAACTAAGCACCAAGCAGCCACTCACTCACTGCCCCCCCCATCCAGTGGGATGGGGGAGAAAATCAGGAAAAGAAGTAAAACTCGTGAGTTGAGATAAGAACAGTTTAATAGAATATAAAAAGAAGAAACTAATCATGATAATGATAACACTAATAAAGTGACAGCAGTAACTATAAAAGGATTGGAATATACAAATAATGCATGGTGCAATTGCTCACCACCCACTGATCGATGCCCAGTTAGTCCCCGAGCGGCGATCCCCCCGCCCCCACTCCCCCCAGTTTATATACTAGATGTGACATCCCATGGTATGGAATACCCCTTTGGCCAGTTTGGGTCAGGTGCCCTGGCTGTGTCCTGTGCCAGCTTCTTGTGCCCCTCCAGCTTTCTCACTGGCTGGGCATGAGAAGCTGAAAAATCCTTGACTATAGTCTAAACACTACTGAGCAACAACTGAAAACATCAGTGTTATCAACATTCTTTTCATACTGAACTCAAAACATAGCACTGTACCAGCTACTAGGAAGACAATTAACTCTGTCCCAGCTGAAACCAGGACATCTAGGTAAATGGCAATCCTCTGTGCTGTTTTGGCTTAGTGGAAACTTCTATGAAACTTGAAAAGGTTTAAGGAAAATAACAAATTTATCTCTTTACTCATGTGACTAATAGCTTTTAAAATAAAGAATGTTTAAACTTATGACTACAGAATACTTTGAAATTCAAAATATAAACAAATTTCTTATTTTGCAAGCAGAATAAAGAGATTAGCTGATATTGCTGTGAGAATGAGAATGTATTAGTCACTTGGTGGATATTTGAACTCTGTAGCAAACAACAAAGGAAAACTTTATTTTCCTTATACTGTTAGAAGCTCAAAATGGATTTCAAAAGTAATTCAGCACAACTCTGCCAAATTTAATTCAAACTCATAAAACTTCTAAGTCAGGTGTGGAGTTACAAGATTCTAAATGCAATGCATTCAGAGTTCTCTATTAATGAAAGTGGAATAAGAGGGATTTTTTTTTCCATGTGGCACAATGAAATGAGTGAGCTGTTACATGAACTAAACATGCAGTGGCACTGGTAAAAGGGTTGCCCTGCCCTGTGTCCTTGGAGCAGTGAGACCAGCTAGTCCTGTAGGAAGAAACACATGTATTTATGCACCATACTCCATTTCATCTGACCTTTCTGTGCCTGAAAATCCACTGGGATGAGTTCAGCTTATTAAAAATAAAATCATAACAGTTGTATCAGAAACAATCTAATTTAGTAATTCCTATTTTCTGTTCAGTATATAGTGAAACTGAAACTAGCTTTTGATTCAGTGGATATGTGAGTGTGGCTTATATGTAGATGAGCGTACAGATGTTGCTTATATATGATCCATAGTATTTGATCACGCTACAAGAAAATTATTTTTTGCTCTTGCTAAATAAAAAGAAAAAATAAGCAGATTTCTTGCAAAATATCTTGCTTGACATTTGAATGTCTTATATACATAACATTCACAGGTAGTTTGCCTATTATCATTCAACAGATTTTTTAATAGACTATCTTATTTAACAGAAAACTGCAAGATAAATTAACTACTCCTTTTATTTCTTTAAATGCACATTCTCTTACTCCCAGCACTTCACTTTAAGGGACCGTAAAGACATAGTATGTACTGCTAAGAAAACATCTTTCAGCTTCCAACTGAAGTTAGTCATGAAAGGCATAAATCTTAAAGGTCTGAGAAGGACTTGTCTCTTTGTGTTCCTTTCATCATTACAGAACTTGCTTTTATTGTAAACATCAAGATCATTTGGAGATAAAATTAGCACAACTAGTGAATAGCATCTGAACCATATGAAAGCAATGAATTAGATGACGCCCTTAGCAGTCTGTCAGAAGGTCAGTAAATGAGATTGCTACATCGGGTTACTTTTTATACTTTTTAGTAACTCTGTAATTAAGCAAATTATAGTGGTCCATGTGCTGGAGTGGTTGCCTACTGTAAAAAACACAAACAACAACAAAAAAAGCCCTACACCCCAAACCTGCAAGGTATCCTAAAGATGAAGCAAGCTCCTTGGTGCTCAAGCAAACAGAATCTTTCTTTGACAATGTTTTACATGGTTTAGTGGAAAAGGATTACCAATAGGCTATCTACATAGCATGAATACCATTATCCTAAAAAGAGCTAGTGCAATAGATCACCAGCATTATGCTTTCAAATAATTTCCATATTATTAATGTAACAAACTTTTGAAAAATGGGTATTGAACACACTAAATCCACAAATGTGTTGCAATGACTGGTCATTGGTTCAATTTTCATTCTAACAGATAGCAAGAATCTGTATCACAGGGAAGTTAAGAGGTTGGAAGACATAAAGGGAAAATGAGGTGATTTGCTCAAGGCCATATTTATTGTCAGGGCTGGGACTGAAAACAAAGAGAAAGAAATTATCATAGGTCTGTTGACATGCTTTGAAGATCTGGTATTAAGGCAGTGGTTACTATTTTTCCCATCCAGTAATACCTCCAACTGATAGTGCCTTGCTTCCAGTCACTTTGGGACATTAGCTAAAGTATTAGAGGTAATCAGAAACATACAGAGATGTGGAATAATACATTTCTTTTTATCTCTGTCTACACCCAGGTAACAGGGATAACTGTTCTCTAGACTTGCTTCCAAGCATGGGGCTGGTTGGCATACTGAAAGACCTGACAACAAATCTTCAACTCCATAACCCATTCTTGCTCGTAAATCTCTAATGACTACATACAGGAATTACTCATTTTTTGTAAACGTCTGTGTAATACAAGAAGTTACCTATTTTTTAGAGAATATTGTCACTTAGTCTGTATTATCTCCCACTGTACTTTTTTTACTCCAAATAAGAGAAGATTCTTTTGTTTGAAAACTTAAATATTTTCTAAGAAGACCATTTCAACTACTAGGGTACATGTTAGGAAGCATTTTTCTGTTCTTAACCAGGTAAGCTAACAGAAGATGAAGAGACTCCAGTGTAGTTTGTAAGAACATTATACAAATCTTGTACTGTGAATCTTCATTTGGTTTATATTAATTTAGCATCATATCTTAATTTTATCATAATTATTAACAGCTTGGTCTCTCTACCTTTTATAAACATTTACATCCTGTATTTTCATACAATAACATCCTATCAACAATACATTTTCTTTTATGTGCAAATGTAGCTGCCAATAAAATAAACTTCAGAGTTTGGGAGTGGCACCCTGGTTCTGGGAGTGAGGCAGAGAATACAGAGCTAAAAGACCTGGTAAGTTATTGGGGAAAATGGATTCGGGGTAAACTTCACCTTGTATTAACCACAGTCTGCTGAATTAGCCAGTGTGCTTGCTTATTTCTCCAGACAACCCACAGGCTATGCACATGAAAATATGGTATATCTCCAATTTTTAGGGCTTATGTTAAATAAAAAAATCAACAATATGTTCTTAGGTAAAAAAGGGAAAGACAAAAAAAAAAAAGCAGGCAGTCTTAAAGAACAATTGTACTGCTGCTGACCTATTATACACTAAAAACTATCACAGCTCTCAAAATGCTTTATGAAGAAACTCTTCCAAGACACTGCATCTCACCTAATGATGAGAAAAGGAGAAGGAATCCTCCTATAAATGCTTTTTGAGTACTTGCGCTTTATTTACTTACATAATAGTGCAAACACACATTTCAGGAAATGTTATTTAATGACTGCAATATTAGCTATTCAGTGAGCTTCCAACAATAGAAGTACAATTGCCACAGCAACCAGAAGCATTTCAAGACTACCTCAGGAGTATTGCTCCAAAACTAAACACAGTTTTTTGTTGGTTGGGGGAGGGGGGGTGGTGTTTGTTTTTTTTTAAATATGGTGTCTTAAAAGCTAATCTTTAAACATATATAATCTGAAATCTGAATGCAATTAGAGTTCCAGAAATAAAATTATTGCAACTGCCTCTTTGATTAAGATGTTTCAGGGCAACATCTAAATGATAGTGATTTATCCACTCTATCTACTTTCTTCCTGCCTTCATCTCACCGGAAACAAACCATGAAGGAGTCCTCTGCCATGGTCATGTCCTATCTGAGTAAAGCAATATTGTATGAATCTGTATTGAGTAATATGGCACCCATCCATTTCAGTTCATAAGCTGATTGACAGACTATTTAGTTGGTTGAGTTACTGTCTACACTACAAAAAGAGCATCGTGATACTTACTATGTCTCAAGTATTGCATGTCTAACACTGTCTAGTTAGGACAAAATATCATTATAGAGTGATAATGGGCACCAAAGCACAATGTTTGATATTTCTGTGGCTTTCAATAATTTTGTAAGATGTTTGCATTCTAGTTCAAAAAATCTTCTGTATGCATTTTTTAGCAACAGTTCTAGGAAGAGAGAAAATTCCTCTTTGGGATACATTTACTGTGTAGAAAACAGCTCCATTTCTGCAACCTACTGTGTAGACAACAGCTCCACTCTTTTCAATACTGAAGCTAGAGTAAACACTAGCTGACCATGTTTCAGTTTCAAAGGACTAATAGGATGCATTCTTCTTTAAAACGTAAGAGTCAGTCCTTGGCATATGAGATTCTGTGCTTAAGTCTGGGCATTTGTAAAGCCTGAAAGAGTCCTGATTGCAATTCAGAATATGCACTTTGATGTCTGAGAAATTAACATCTTAAGTTAAGCAAGTAACAAATTTAGCCGTACAAGCCTAATATGTTAAAATATTTTATAGTGGTTTGATTTTAAAGCTCAAAGACACTATTTAAGAAAACTTAATTGTCAGTCTTTAGTAAAACAATACCTCTTCCCTTTTTAATAAAGATTTTCTTTGCTGGAGTTACCCATTGCAATTAGTTAGTAGAAAAAACTCCTCTCAGTACATCTGATAACACAAAATTATTAATATACTGTGATTCCGGGAGTAATACAGTTTTTTTAAGAAAGTATGAGCTCTGTTTAATGGTCTTTTGACATAGAGTAGAGAATTTTGTTGAAAGAACTGAAAGTTGAAAACTGAGCCTTTGAAAAACAGAAAGAAGTGACTCACTGTTGGGAGTAAAAAGCTGCAAATAGCTTCTCTGAGAAACAATGACTTGTGAAACAGAGGGCAGCTGATTTTCTCTATCAGAGCACTGATTGGCAAAAGAAAGTGGAAATAATACTCTGGAAACCAAACATCTGTACAGTGTATATATATATATGTAAAGTGGATTGACACATCAGTTTGAAAACTGAAGTCTTTGTATCCTGTGTTTGAAATTCTACAGTAGTATCCACTTTGTTACCAAAATCTGGAATAAAACTCCTTAACACCAATGTGACGTTAAGCAGCAGGCACTTCGTTTATTGCAGTGCTGGGGACACAGTGGATCACTCTTCCAAAGGCGTGTCCAGCTTAACATTAAATTCATTAGTTTTTATAAACTTTTTCTGTCAAGTCATTGTTACATAAGCTCTTTACATAAAAATGCATACTATGCTTGCTCTTAAATTTAACCTTTATAATGATTGGTCTTTTGATTATATCACCTTATCAATATTCTTATTTAAAAACAATCATTGGTCAATTTCACTTAGCTCTACTGATTGGAATCCTCGATACTCAAATCCAGATGGGAAGGGTAAGGGGGTTTCCAAGCAGCAAACTGGTGTCCATGACGGTTTCCTTAGTTTCTTGAAATAAAACATAAGAAAACCAGTAAGTTCCTGGTGAAGTTTCTATGGTTAGCTTATTTCAAACTTAACAATACTGAGGTTCCTATGGTCACACATAACACAGTTCCTAAAGTTTCTATGACTACATTTCAAACTTAACACTCCTATACATACATTATGCTTCACAATTTTCTACTTAATCAAACCTAACTCTTTTATATAATCAAATTTTAATTTCTTTATCAGAGTATTTGCAACAACTTCAACTATAAAAAGTAGTTCCACCCTTTAAAATATTTTGAGTTCAAGCATAATCTACTGGAAACAGGGCAATAGAGTCAAACACTATTACAAAGGGGATCAACAGAGTTGTCACACAATTGGCCGCATTTACGAAAAGTGAAAACCTGCAGTACAATCCTCCTTAGGTTGCTCTCCAGAAAGCTATCCTGCTTCAGTGCTCTACATCATTCATAATAGCGAATGCTTTTACTTGTGTTAGTATAATTTTTCTTTACCCAATTATAAACAAACAAAACCCCCCAAACAAACAAGCAAGCTAGTTCTTTCAAACCTGTTGTAACTACCATGCTTCTCAGTACAGGACCCTGATCCCGTTCACTAGAGAGAAACAGAACCTTAGAAATTGCTCCCTTTTTTGTTGTTTTTTTTTTTTTTAAATTAAGTTCTGACTTCTATGTGAGAAACCTGAATCACAAAAAGCCTCTCAAGTTGAATGATAAAAGAAATACTTGTACTTAAAGATTTACTTGTACTTAAAGTATTTCATTGTCTGCATTGTATTTAATTTTGTCAAAAATAATAAAGATATAAAACAATGAAATATACTCCTGAATGGAAAGTAAAGAATTTTTAGCAGCATTCATTTTTTTGTAAAGTTTAATTTTGAAACAGATAAGTTATTTTTGGTATTGTGACACTGAATCCAGTTTGTTCTAGTTATCAGAACCCTTGAAAAGCATCAAGGACATGATTGTAACACCTTTCTTTTTTCTGGAACAATTTTTTTTTATGAACATGAAGATCAAAGTAAATAAATAGAACTATTCGGGAGGAGATACTGCAAGTGAAAAATTAGAAAAAAAATCAAATTTTCAGTTTCCGTACAGCAAATAAATATTTCTGTATCATAGTATAGTTGAGCCTGGAAGAGACAGAAAAGACATGTGGACATAATCTAGTCCACTCCCCCCCGCCCTCCCCCCCCTGCCAAAAGACGACTTCAGCAATTCAAACACTACCCCAAATGTAAATCATTAAAAAAATAATCAGTTTTGATTACTGTGAGAAACTGAAGGAGTTTAATGTCTCAAACACTGTGGTGGGGCAAGTTCAGCATAAGAACAAACTCCACCTAGCAAGGAACCCCAGGTGAAAAGAAGCTGATCAGCACCCATCAGCAACAGGAGGGGGAGGCCGTGCTGGACGGTGCACCGCTCCCTGTTCTGATGTGCTGAGCAGGGCAACTCACCGTGCATGGCCAAAGATCATTCATGTCTGCAGGGAAGGGGAAGTTACTCCCCAAACAACACCCCAAGCCCATGGCCCAAAGACTACCTCATTAGCCTAATGAGTTTGAGTGCCCGCCCAAAGGAGGGGCAAGGATGATAAAAGGACACAAGCTGAAGCCCCATGGGTGCAAGCCCACCAGAACCAGACCCCTCAGCTGAACTGAACCAATGCTGAACCAATGCTAGATCCAGGACTGGTGGTATCTTTCTCTTCTCTCTCTCTCCCTCTTCCCCCCCGCAACCCCCCACCCTTTTGTAATCCCTACACCTCATCCCTTTAGGCAGGTTGACCAGGTCTGGGACTGGGAGCAGATCCAGCCACCCTGGGCCCTTCTTTGAGGAGGAGTCTAGAAGGCAAGGGGGTCCACTCTGAACCTCGTGACTCAACGGGAGGCCTCTCCTTATTGTCTTCCCTGAACCAATTCCCAAATAAGCAAGGCCTGTAGTATATGTTTAGTGATGTAGGATTAGCACGTTACACAGTTTACTGACATAGTTTCATACCAATTTTTGTCGTGAGCATGCCAATTCTTGTTGTGAGCGAATAAAAGTTGAATTTTGTGAGTTAAAGGATCCTGGGTGTGGTTTCACCTTAATCCTGACCTGGGAATCAGCAAACCTGAGTCATCATCCTGAGAAACTGGGATGTGACAATTACTTAATGGAAACATCTCAGCTCTACACAGGTGATGATTCAAGTTTCACATCATCTCTGTTTACGAAAGCATTAAGCAGGCTGCAGGAAAAAAAAAACAACCTATAAAGCCACACAATCAAGTGTTCAGTTAAGCTGACAGTAACCTCCCTAGAACCACTGGCTATTTCTCCATAGCAAATCTCTTTGGGAAAGTTTTCTGCTCCTTCCTCCAGCCTAATCAGGGCTTCTAAGGGCTTAGATGTTCCTGAAACTCTCCCGTGAGTCATCATTCCTATTCAAATTTTATGTTGTGCACCTCTCTACTGAGTGGCCAAGATATGGATATGATTTTTCCGATATTCTAGTACCTGCTCTGTAACAAAACTATTCATGTGATAAAGAAATGCACACACTTCCTTTGCATGTTATGAGGACCATTGCAATGAAGACACTTCAGCTCAACCTTGCAAGAGTTCAGGGTCCTAGTGAAGTACCCATGTATGCATACTACTAGAAAGTAAATGGAGTCACCAGGTGTCCCAGTAATCTACAGCCTCCAAGGATGTAATACTAAAATATAATTTAACACACAGAAAAAGGAAAGGGTGAGAAGGAAACTTTCCAAGTAAAGTTGATAATAAAAAAAAAAATATCAAAATCACAGCCACTTGAAAGTATTAACAAATTGAAAGCTGGACAAGTATAATAGCCATGAAGATAATTTTCTTACCACTTCTCACTAAAAACACAGTAAATTGTCTGTCTTAGCATACCCTCATTACATTTGCACATGATAGCTCACTGTACAGTTACTACTAACATTATGAATTCATCTTCAATTTGAAATTCAATGCAGAAGGACTTACATCTATATGAACCCACCCTATATGTCAAAGCTTATATCTGTCAAAATCTGTTAACATTCAAAACAGAAAAGTCAGTACCCTTGGAGCCGCTTATCTAAACTTTTCCACTCATCTTTGTTTAGATTTTGTACTTGAGAAAATTAGTCTGATTTTTCAGGAGTACTAGCTTGTGAGAAAGAAAATAAGCCAGTTTTATTTATTTGCACAATATGAATAATGGTAATTCAACTTTTAAAAACTTTTTACTGCAATTTTCCATGTTATTAAAAGATAGACAAAATATGACATCTGAGATGGTTTCACTGTGTCTTTAAGAAATCATAGTTTATTGTAATTGAATTTCCTATATGGTTTTGTCTATATATCAATTTTATTAATCTCCTATCTGTGTAAAAAGAGAGTAAACTCAGTACCAAGACACACAACGTAAAAGCTAAGTACAAAAGTACAAAAATACAATAGATTTTTTAATATCTGCCAACTAAAAGGTTTTTTCTTTCATTCAGAAAGCATGGATTTACTCTCTTTCATCTCCCATGTTACGAATAAGATTTCCCTTCTTTTACTGTCTGTGTTTAGAGATTAGATATTTAAACTAGGTGTTGGAGATGAAACACATCAGTATTTTACCTGTTTAATGACAGTCTCACTTTTAAAATAGATGAGATATTTGTTAATGTTTATAAACAGGTTCTTTGGAATTGATGCCAAAATGTTTCCTGTGTCTTTGAAAACCAAGGAATAATTTAAACAATTTACAGTTGTTGTGAAATGCTGGTCTAAGTAATTTGATGAACTATCTATATAATAGAACAACCACTGACCCATTAATTAGCTCAGAAGTCCACATCAATATATTTGCTGTTTCATTAAGTTTCAGCTCTATAAAAATGCATACAAATAGAATTACAAGTGGGATTTCCTATCCATTTTTTTACCATAATTATGTCTTGCTCCAAACGTTTATGGTTCTGATTCATTTAGAGTCAGTCCATATCAGGTCAACTCAGTTTTCATTTCATTAGGGATGAACATACATCAAACATTGTTGCCTGAGTTGAGACTCAGATTTTTCAAAGATCTGCAAAATCTAAACTACAGTGACCTGAAGTAACACTGATGCTTGTCACCTCAAATGAAGATCAGCAAATGCATTGGTATGGCAGAGTTTATAAGGAAAGCAAAAACTCTGTTGTTATGACTAGGCAAACCCAGAGGCAAACTGTTCTGGACTGGATACAGACTTCCTTTAGATTGATAATGTTTAGTGAGTTGACTTCCAAATTTCCTCTTGGATCATGAATGGCTGAGCCTTGACTACATTTTGACTTATTGCTGTTTCATGCTACAAATTCACTGTCTCAGCGATTCCAGGGTCAGTGTGATTCTGTGTGAAAATTCACGGAGTATACAGAATGTGCATTACAAAGCCACATGCTAAGGTCTTTCACTGTGTATTGTTAAATAAAGACAATTCAACTTGATGATCAGTGTTTAAACTTTTCTGGATGCTCTGGATGCTCCTGCTCAGACCTAATTTCACGTACCTCTCTAATTATCCTACCCCTTGCTCTCTAGAGACCCCAGTTTTCCTGATCTGAGCAGCTCTCCCACACAACAATGTTCATCGTCATTTATTTCTCTCCTAAAGACCTTCTCTCTCCACCACCCTTCTCTCCTCAGTATGTCATTCTATACCCATATTATTTTGTTCATGAAGTCTCTTTTGGAATATAGTTAACTACCTGCTCAAATTGCTTTTTTAAAAATCAGATCTGCCCCAAACAATAATAAAAAAGGTCACAGCAGCCACCCTATCAAGTTACTTTTTAACCCTACATCACCTTGACAACAGGTGAGATTCACAGCATATTACTTTGATTCATTCAGGTCACATTAGTATTACTTCATAGAAATCTCTTTTCAGATAACTCGTAGTCTGTCAGGGGTGTGTTTGTCTATGTCTGTGTAACTGCTTCCTCTAACCAGCAGCAGTAGTATGTACTAGCTCAGCTAGTACGCTGTGGTAAAGGTTATTCAGAATCAGACTAGTGCTACAATTCCAGCCGCAGGTGTTAGAATTGAAATACAGTATGCAAATCTTAAATAAAGAAAGTTATGCTTGTACTTTGCTCCTGAGGAGGACAGAGAAGCCAACCACCACATACCTGAATAACTCCTTAGTCAGTTAATAACAGTCTCCAGTCACAAACCCTCTATCAAAATGCAGCAAATGTCAAGGTAATCTGAATAACATTTTAGGAAACATAAATTGTTTAAAAGAGAAAGTCACCTTCATGACAGTTGAGGTGGAAGTGCATTGTAATTCAGGTAACAGAACTGAAAAAGGCATCATCAGCCTCTGCGCAGTATTCAACCTTCTTTATTTAAGAGCAGAAAAAAACCCTGTAAGACTTCATGAAGTGAAGAAAAAGTTGCACTTCTCACAGACATATAGTACAAACCAGCAAAAGCAGATATACTTTTGGTAATAGTTGGTATCCTTTTCAGTTTGTAGCAGTGTGGAAATGCATTTTAATTGTAAGAATCTAATAGTGCCTAAGATGTTATGACAGAATTAACATCTTGGATTAAATTTGACGTGGTCTTAAGTTTCAGGTTCTTCATCAGTATCAAACCCATAAAGATCTTGATTTTCAGTTCCATTGAAAAACAAAAGCCACATTCAAAATATTTGAACTATAATACAAAAACACCATCCCCCAAATCCACTCCCTACAACCTTCTTCAAATATTTAACCTTTTTAAAACATTCAGAAAGATCACTACATTCACACAAAATAACTTTTTGAAAATCCTGTTTTAATTCCATGTCTTGCAGGATTTACTTAAAAGGATCCTTCTTTCTAAGGACCTTGTACTTTTCCAAATCCTCCAAAAGACAACAGCATTGATCCCACAAAGGTGGGGGTTCTCTGTTCTGAACAAAGACTCACCTAGCAATCAGTTTTACAGTCTAGTGAAAAAAGACATCATCTTTCCCTTATTCTTCTCTGCACTACTTAATGGAATGATGCTGCTTCCAAGAAAAGTATATAAAATATCTATACATATGTTTTGTATTACATTTAGATTTCAAGGGTATTAAATGTCAAATGGTGCACAAATTACTGTATAAATTCCTCCAAAACACTTTTGATTTAATCATTGCATGCACTCTTCCTGTCTTTAAAAATAACAGTTTCTGACCTAAAAAAATTTTCTTAGCTTCAGACACAGGACCGGGTGTTGTATTTGAGTCTGCCAGTGTCATTCAGTTTGTTTGTAAATTTCTGTTGGTTTCAGTAAACTGAAGTATTTTGGTTGACTTCCCCAGCACACTATCTGGGTAGAGGGGCTAACTTGTCCCAGAAGTGGATCCAGCACTCTTGCCTCTGTAGTTTCACCCACTACTGAACTACATTTTTTACTTAGGCCAGAGCAATCTAGTGGCTGCAATATCATATGCTTCTGCCACTCTCCTGTGTGTCATTTTTCTTGCAGAAGGTCACCACCCTATTCTCCTTTGTAGGCTGTTTCTTCCTAAAATAACTTTCTTGTTTAGAAGCTTCATGGTCTGAGCAGGAGGTCAGCTGATGGGGCTGTGTCTATTTGAGGTGACCCCTGCTCAGCCCCATCACATGGCAGGGGGCTTCGTTTCTTCTCCTTAAGAGTTCAGGACAAAAACCATTTTTGTTCTGCTTGGTAGAAAGATTTCTTGTAAGTATTTACATACAGTTAGAGAGTAGTAAATCTGATTGCTCTTGACTGTTAAGATCCCTCTTCTTCCCTTTTCCATTCTCTGCTCCTCAAAATTACAGTCCAATATGTAGGTAGAGATACAAATCTGTTATCTCCCACATTCAAAATTGACTTTTTCCTGAAAAATAAGTTCAGTAAGTGGCATTAAAATAAGATTCTTAAGTAACATAAATTTATGCAGATAGTGACAGACAACAGCATGTCTTTCTAGCATTAAATTTCTGTTAGGAAAAAAATTTGTATATAGATGGGACATGAGAAGTTTGCAATCCTCCTTTTTTTTTTTTTTTGAGTCCCCACATATTTTTCCCTAATGTAATTATCAATAATCCCAACAATATCCCAAATAAAAATGATATATATTTGAATATTTAAATGATGACACAACTCAAGAAATGCCTCCTTGCAATGTTAAATATGAATGATCACACATCAAGGTGTGTACTATGGAGGAAACTGTTGCAAGTATATGTGCTTTCATAGTAATATGGGGTTAATAGAGCAGCAGTCTAAAAGTAGTCATTAAATGTTTCAGGATGAATGTAAAATGGGAATGTTTTCCCTAGACTCTAATCTTGACCTGAAACTAAAATGCTGCTTCTCTAAATGATCCAGTGTAACGTAACCTACATTGTAGAATTATTTGAACTACCTGAATAGCGCAAAGGTCAAATATCCCCATATGACCATTCCCTTAATATATGGACCTCCTTTCAGTAGACCCTATTTAGCTGATCTGTGTGACCACAACACTATGAGAGAGAAAACACAGCCACCCAGCTGTGGTGGCTCAGCAAAATCTTCTTGTTGGTTTGTTTCTGTATTTGGATGCAAAAGGGAGGACAAGAGAGATTCTGTTTTCTGTTTCCTGTAATCTTTCTTCCTTAAGAAGAAAGATGGACAACATGTATCTTGGCACTTGTAAAATAATCATTTGCTACTTGTCATCACTAAGTGAAAGCCATTATAACATAAGCAATGTAAAGTTATTGATGGGGTTTTTCCATATTTGATAAGGTATTAAATATAAAAGTAAGATATGCCTTACAATTTCCCATTAGTAACTGTGTTCCCTTTTCTACTCCCAGGCAACCAATTCCCACACAGCTGTTATTCCTCCATTTATTCTGTACATCTTTACAACCCTTTCACTGCAGACTAGTTGCTGCTATATAAACAGGTCACACAGTGTCTGAGACCCAGAGGAGAAAATGTCATTCACAGAAAATTCCTCTGATATGTGTGGAAATAGTACAAATGATGATTTTGGTATAGGTGGAGTAAAAAAAGCCTATGTTGTTGAAAAGAAAAAAAAAAAAAAAAAAAGAAAGGTTTGCAGAGGTATGTAGAGATATGGCTCTCAGACAACTGTATTGACTCTTCCAGACGATTGTCTCATTTGTCTAAAATACTTCCTACTCAAAATATTGCCTACAAGTCTGTGGAATTAAACACAAATTTATCACCAGAAATAGCAGAAAGCAAGAGAAATTAAGTTTCATCCTGATACAGCCACAGAAAAACAGCCCTGCTTTTTCAGCAGATGAAGAAGTAGATAAAAGGAGAAAATCTTTCTCCTATATCAAAAGTTAGAAAAAAATGACTTTTCATAAAGAGGAAATGAAAAATAAGAAATTTTAAGCAGACACAAATGAAAGAGAGATATAAGCTATGAAGTAATTAAAGGAAAACAAATGTTATCTAGGTTACTAAAGAGAAGTAACAAGGTTTGAGGTACAGAAGAGACATTAAAAAATGCTAGCTAAGTACACAATATTGCCTCTGTTCATAGTTATGCTCAGTGATTAATTTGCCTCTTTAAAACAAGCAATGAACAAAAACCCATAACTTGAAACAAAGGCTATCTTAACAACTGGGTTCCATGGCAGGAAGCACAAAGGCAGAGCCCTCTGAACCTTTAAAATGCCACTTACTGTGGGTATCCTGTGATTTAAATTTAAATTATGTAGAAAAAAAGAAAAAAAAGGGTAAAAAAGCCAAACAAGTCCAAAGGTTATGTTAAATAGCTAATATAATGGTAAAAAAAAACCCCAACAAATCAGAGTAATTGCTGTATCTAAAGCTTTTGTGATAGTACCTTACCTTTAAATATATCAGTTTTCTTTAGAGCAGGATATTAATGGTATGCTTCATGAGACAGAATGCTTTAGAGAAAATTAAGGAGAAATGATCAGTGACAGATATGATAGTCATTTGGTTACTCTGCACAAAAAAACAGGCTAAAAAAACCCCTAACCGATTTCTGATTTATTTGGAGAAAGCCAGAATCCAAGTACCTAAGTCATACCTTTACCACTAGCTAATTTTATAGCTTATGCTGAGCCTTCTAAAGGCATAAGAGATATTGCTTACCATTGCTTTTATTATGTACTCTATTTATTTAATAAAGATCAATGATAAGTTGCAATGTCCATGGGCCCATTTAGAACTGTCGTGGTTAAACCCCAGCCAGCAACTAAGCACCACGCAGCCGCTCACTCACTCCCCCCCCCCATCCAGTGGGATGGGGGAGAAAATCAGGAAAAGAAGTAAAACTCGGGGGTTGAGATAAGAACTGTTTAATAGAACAGAAAAGAAGAAACTAATCATGATAATGATAACACTAATAAAATGACAACAGTAGTAATAAAAGGATTGGAATGTACAAATGATGCGCAGGGCAATTGCTCACCACCCGCCGACCGACACCCAACCAGTCCCCGAGCGGCAAATCCCTGCCCCCCCTTCCCAGTTCCTAAACTAGATGGGACGTCCCATGGTATGGAATACCCCGTTGGCCAGTTTGGGTCAGGTGCCCTGGCTGTGTCCTGTGCCAACTTCTTGTGCCCCTCCAGCTTTCTCACTGGCTGGGCATGAGAAGCTGAAAAATCCTTAACTTTAGTCTAAACACTACTTAGCAACAACTGAAAACATCAGTGTGTTATCAACATTCTTCACATACTGAACTCAAAACATAGCACTGTACCAGCTACTAGGAAGACAATTAACTCTATCCCAGCTGAAACCAGGACAAGAACTTAATGCTCCTTTGTATTTTAAATGTTTTCAAAATGTTGATTCTGTGGCACAATTTTATAGGCAGATTTACGTACTGATTTTGTTACGGCTTGGTCCACTTCAATGAGTCTAGTTTATTTATGTTAGCTTCATTGTGCCAATTAAACTGCACACCACGACACATTCCGATATTGGAAGTCAGTGCTCACTTGCTTCTCTCATCTAGTAAGATCTCCCATCTTCAATCCTTGAAATCCTTGCTGTAGGAGGGTTTTCTAGCTTGATTATCTAAGCCAAACAGGTTTGTTTAATTTCCAACTTTCCTATTTGTTTAGAACATGTAAAAGAGTCCAAAGGGAAAATAACTCATAACACTATAAATTGCAAAAGACTTCTAGGCTTTATAGCTTTTAGAACTAGAAAAATGGTATATTTATTTATTGTTTAACTTGGCATTTTCAGTGCTTACTGCAGCTGTAGAAACAGATAATCTGCAAAACCACAGAAGGACAACTAAAAAGGTAAGAACATAACATGGGTAGACACAAGGAATTATCACTTAAGAACTTCAAACAGTACAGAGAAAAAGGAAGGATGATGCAGCATAGCTGCAGAAATGTTCACCTTTGTATTTTGCAAGTTTAAATAAGGCCCTGGTTTAATAAATAGAGCATGCTTAAAAAACAGGAAGATGTTAACACAAATGAAGTCATCACTGAGATATTGTGGATGCCCCATCCCTGGAAGTGTTCAAGGCCAGGTTGGATGAGACTTTGAGCAACGTGGTCTAGTGGAAGGTGTCCCTGCCCATGGCAGGGGAGTTGGAACTAGACGATCTTTAAGGTCCCTTCCAACCCAAACCATTCTCTGATTCTATGATTTCTGCTAAGGTCAAAAGTCAAGCAATAAGCGGTATCACTTTCTGATGTGAAAGGCTTGTTTCCACTTCATTACAAACATCGCTATTAAGTGAGAACTGGGTTTATTAATGCAAGTGTAAGACAAGATCACAAAAAGTAAGAAAAACAGCATAACACTTTTTATTTTTCTCTTTTACAGCTATATATGTTTCAGAAATGATTTTCTGAAAGCATTTGTGTCCCAGTAGCCCAGTAAATATTGCTTGTACATGGCCATAGGCTTGTTGCTGAACTAACAACACAGACCTCAGGGTATTTCACACTTTGGGCTTGTCTTGGCCTGCCTGGAGTTGTGATTTGGCTTGTAGCAGTAGCTAACACACTGGTGACTATTGCCAAATTTGTTTTAGCTTCGTAGAGGTGAGTGGCATAACACCTACTGCTATATGTGGGGTTTGTAGGAGATGGCTAGTAATAGCAAGTAGCAATTATGTGTAGAATGAACTATCCTGACTGTAGCATAAAGCCCCATGCATGTGAGTGCAGATACATGATTATAGCAGGAACCTTGAATGTACAGTCACAGGAGGTTACCAGAGGCACCAGGGCTATAAACTCACCAATACTACTCACCAGCAGTCAGTTACTGGTTATCAAAGAAATGCAGCCCTGGGACATGAGCAAAAACAGTGTTGGGGATAACAAAGAGAACAAATAACGGTAATGCATACCATAGATAACAAATGTGGATGCACCATGGAGTTGTGAAACAACGAAGAAAAGAGTAAGATGTAGAGTGTGTTAACAATGTGTAGGGGCAACTTTAAGTGAGTTCTCACATGTGGATTAAGAAACCATCAACATCATACTTCTGGCAAAGAACTTGAAATGCTGCTGACTTGCCACACCATTGCCCACAGCCAGCCCAAAGCCATCAATCTCAGGGCTTGGGGGATAGTGGAAGGCAGGCGAGCATAACAGAAAGAGGTAGATACTCAGAAATTTGAGTATATTAATTTTAACTGTATTTCCTTAAAAGTCTCAGTCCTAGCAACACTGCAACTGGACTAATAATAATGTTTTGATTAGATTGTTAAGATTTCAGCTAGACTAATAATGAATTCTTGACTTACATATAAGATGTGCTACCCTCCTCTCACAAAAGAGAAATCTGACTGCAACAAATAGGTGGGAGACTATTGTCCAGAAGAGAAGGATCAGGGGAATCCTATCAATGTGTATAAACACCTGGTGGAGGGGAGTAAAGAAGATGGAGCCAGACTCTTCTCAGTGGTGCTCAGTGACAGGACAAGAGGCAAGGGGCATGAATTGTAATTCCAGGAAATTCCATTCAAACACCAGAAAAAACTGAGGGTCTGTGTCAAGTGGCTTACACATCCATAAGTAGTTGTAATTTTTTATTTCTTACACATTTCTGTCTGCTATGAAAAGAAATTGATACATTCAAACATAACAGAAAAACACATATGAAGGACAATACTGTGTATCAAAAAAATCAATTTAAAGATATAGAGATATTAAATATAGTGTGTGAGAGAAATGGAAAATATATAGTATGAAATGTATAGACTACATTTGCATTTTGTGAATCTTTTTATTTCTCATTGCCTTTGATTTTGAGCTCTTCTTCCAGCTGTAACAAGACTAGTAAGCATTAAAATGGCAACCCTAGAAACAGTGAGAGCACAACCAATGAAGGAGTTTCATCCATATAACATGCTGTTCTTTGATAGCATCACTATATTGCAAAATGTATTTTTGAGTAAGTTTTTCATTTAATATGCTTGTATAAACATTCCTGTTGCAGCATAAAGAGGAATTGCCGGGAGTTTTGCCAACCCATGTCTGAACACAGTGTAAAGAGACTCTCCTCTGGATGTAACCGGTGGCAGCAGTTAAAGGAGATATGATAGCTCCTTCACAGATGACTTAACCCAATTTTTTTAACAGAAGAAAAGAACCAGAACACATTGCTTTTTTGCTTTGATTTTAAACTAAGGGACTGCAAGCAAGCAGTTTTAGCCTTTTCACTAGGACATAAGGCCTGTACATATTTCAGTAAGTTTAGTGAATAGAAATGCTGTCAGTCTATGAGATTACTTTATGCGTAGTAAGTTTCACTTTGTTTTCTGGCAAATACAGCAACAAGATGTACTGCTGTATAAGTAAATGAATGTGCTTATAAAACTTTAACAATTAACTTGTGGACACCAGAGTAAATGCAGTAGACATATGCCTATGTCAGCTAAGATTTAGTTGACATCCTTTTTTAAACATGTCTATAGACCAGGCATTTTTTCCTCATGTTGTTATTGCTGAAAGTTAGATTAGACCTTTAGAAGGACTTTGAAACACTTCAGTAAAAAAACAAAAGGACACCACTGGAGTGACTCTAAGTGGACAAAGTAATCTAAGATGAAGAAAAAACTGACTAAACTTCTTGTTGCCATAGTCTTTGTGCTGCCAGCTGCAAGGTTACAGTAACCTAACCTGGCTCTATCATAGAAAGTTAATTCTCATTTTCAAATAAGGAAGCTTAGCATTTGTTTCTATATGCTGATATTTAGTAAATAGCAATAAATTTTTACTTTCATTTCCATTTTGTTTCTCATTAATATCCTCTCCAGTCAGTTGTTATTTTCACAGCCCTTGCACGCACAGTTGGAGAGGGACTCAGAAGGATAACAAAACCAACCCAAAAGCCAAGGAGCTCATTTATTTTAAGACAGCATTTTCCCTGGAGTAGTCAACTCAAATGTAGAGTTGCCTTTACTTTGGGTAGTACTACAAGAAATATCTAGGATTCCCTAAGTCACAGATTCCACTTTAAAAAAATGTTTCTGCTTTCACCTGCCTTTCAGAGCCAAAGGCTTTATGGACAGTGACCTTCAGTGGGCTGAAAGTGATAGCAAATCCAAAGAAATTAAAATATGTAAATTCTAAAGCAGCTACTACTAACACCATTATTTGAATTTCTCTGTCCATTCAGTTAATCCACCCCAACCACAGCCAGATGTTTTGCACTCAGATAGTGCATCTGTGAGAAGAAAACACAGTATTATTTATTTATTATCATACACTTTTGCAGTTTGCAAGAAGCAAAACACAGAAAAGCAAAAAGTGAAAAACAAAATACAGTAAGGCTCATTGCTAAAGGCTAGCATGTAAGAACCTTTCTAATAGTGTAAGGAAATCTTACAAGTATGTTAGATTTCTTAAAATCATAAATACTTGTCTGTGGTCTTTACCCTCTGTAGTTCCTTAAGCTAAAGTGAGATAAAGGAATCACCCACTTACCTACACCACAAAAGGGTTTAGTACCCCAAACTATTTTTATAATCCACCTACAAAGTGTCTGAGTTCTCATGTCCACCCTTTGGTCTGGATATTTTGCTTACCCTGCCTATATTATGCATATATATATTTATGGTAGCAGAAAGTCAGAGCCATTAGGAGGAATGGAACAACCTGCAAAAAGACCCAACTATAACTTCTTGCACTGTTTCAAGATTTAAAAAGACTAATCTTCACTTGGCCGGTAAACAGTTCAAACTTTTCTACAGACCCTCCTCCATAATAAGCTATCATCTCCTCTCTTTTAGAATTATCATTTAAAGACTATGCAGGTGGCAAATGGTAATTCATATAAGCAATGATCTGATGAATTGCCAACGTCTGGAATGACACAGACATGGCTATAATCCTGCACATCCGCTACAGATCCAATCCCTTATACACCAGATCTATGAAGGCAAACAATTTAAAAAAGAGGAGCATCTGTCTGTATCACTTCTGTTCCAGTATCGCTCCATTGGAGCTGGGCTGTTGTAGCAGCCTGGCTGAAATTCTGTCGTTCTCAGGCTACAGAAAAGTCTCTCCTAAGAATGGGCAAGAGATGTGGTTATGACTCAGCTTCCCTTGCAAATAAGGGATATTTATTTATATTTATAAAAATAATTTATTTTTATAAAAAAATTTATAGTACACTG
Source organism: Haliaeetus albicilla (assembly GCF_947461875.1). NCBI lineage: Eukaryota > Metazoa > Chordata > Aves > Accipitriformes > Accipitridae > Haliaeetus > Haliaeetus albicilla. The sequence goes on from NC_091483.1 coordinate 44,927,415, forward strand.
TTGTAAAGAAGCTTCTTTTTAAATGTGCTGAAAGAACAGGGTAAGGTGAGTTCTGCTCATTTTTTTACAAGAAAGAGAGAGAACATTTACTGCCAGAAAAAGGTTGCAGGTAGAAGATTGACAGATGCAGCATCTTCCTGGAGACATAAAGAAAACAACCTGGGAAAAAGACTAAAATCTGTTCTGTTTGCATAACAGGCACTCCTAGATAGCTAGGGGTTTTATATTAGGAGTCTCCTATGAAAGCTTGAGAATAGTCAGCTTTTTTTAATTTCCCAACTCTTTGTAAACACTGTGTCTTTGTTTCTGCACTGAGTCCCAGAAATCCCAATTATTTTGTCTCTAGCTTTTAGACTAAGCTAGCTATGATAATCTGAGTTTTAAAAAGCAATTTCAGGGCACACAGGCTGACCCTGAAAGAAATGAAATTAAAATAATGATAAGGATCAGAAATATATTCAGTGACTAGCAGTTTATAGTTTTCCAAAGGCAGCTTCCTCTGAGAACAACCAAGAAATATATACTCCCCCAGGTAATAAAACAAACCGCTAGTTGTATTAAAAGCAGCATTGAACATAACTGAAGATTGATAGCAAAATATATGAGTTTTTCACAGTTTGCTTTTCAAATATATCCATAGTTAGACTATCATTTCTCTTACATGTAAAACCAGTGACTATGATTTTAATTACACCACTGTTACTGAAATATTTTAAGGCTTGAATTACATACACATATGCAATCACACAGATAGGTTAAACAATTTGGAGTACAACACTGGTAACTTCATATATGGCAACATTGCTCCCCTTTGTGAGACTGAAGCAGAAATACTGAAACCGAGAGAGAGAAAATTAAGTATGCGGAGAATATAAAAAAGGATGAGCTGTTACTTATTTTGCTGCTTACGTTTCTCTGTTTCCTAGAGTAAGCAAGCAAGTGCTAATCCAGCAGCTCATTGCCACCAGATGAGGGTAATCATGAAGGACGCCTCACCATTTCCCAGTCGTTCGCATAACCTGTGATGCTTGGTATCGCCTATCAACAGTAGAAAACTCTCCTTGCAAACAAACGAAACAGGGTGGTGGAGGGGAACAAGGGATGGCAGCTTTGTGTTGTGTTAGCAATTTGAATCTACTGGAGAAGAGTTCTGACAAACACCAGAGCCAGCTAAAGGTAGTTGGTAAAAGCGTGCAACCTGGATGTTGTGGGTTAACCCCAGTGGGCAGTCAAACCCCACACAGCTGCTCACTCACTCCCCTCCATGGGATGGGGAGGGAAACGGAAGGATAAAAGTGTGAAAAATCACAAGGTGAGATAAAGACAGTTTAACAGGTAAAGCAAAAGCTGCGCGCAAACAAAGCAAAATCAGGGATCCATTCGCTACTTCCCATTGGCTGGCAGGTGTTGAGCCATCCCTGGGAAAGCAGGGCCATGTCATACCTAATGGTTACATGGGAAGACAGATGCCATAACTCCAAACATCCCCCTTCCTCATTGCTCCCCACAGCTTTTATTGCTGAGTGCAAACCTCATATACGCTGGAACATCCCTTCAGTCAGCTGGGGTCAGCTGTCCCAGCTATGCCTCCTCTGGGCTTCTTGTGCACCCCCAGCCTACTCACTGTGTAAGCACTGCTCAGCAATAGCTATTACATTGGTGTGTTATCAATACTGTTTTGGTCACAAATCCAAAACATAGCACCATACCAGCTATGAAGAAAATTAACTCTATGGCAGCCAAAACCAGTACACTGGAGCAGCTACCTTTTATTAGAAGGGGGTTTTTGTGGTTTGGTTTGAAATCATGGAAATAATCTTTATGTAAGTTCAAACTCAAAAGATTTCAACAGCTATTTCAGTAAAGATCTGACTGTGATAGACAAGCTTCAGAGAGGTCATGGAGAGACAGACACACAGAAAACACTTGCCAGCTGCCTATCCTACTTAAAATATCACATGACATTGCTATAAAATACATTTTTTAACACATTCAGATTCTCAGACTTTCTTATATAACTGCAACATATGAGACAAAATACCCCAAGTAAGAATACTCACAACACCAAGAGGCAGATCATCAGAAAAGAAGACAGACAATTACAGTGTGCAAGAAATTCCCTTTGTGGTAATATAAGTAGTCTTTCCCAGATGGACTGAGTTTCTTTTCAGACTGGGGAGAGGGCTTTGAAAAGCACTACCTAGCACATCCGTGTGTAAATGCAGGTAGCATGGCAAATATTATAGAGATTCATGAAAAAGAGTAAAAATGGCATCTTAGTGAAATAGTGTAACATTTCATGAGGCATTTTAGTAAGTACCATCATTAAAATGTGGCACCTCGGTTAAGACACAACTCTGAAGACCCTCATCAACTACTAATGCCAAGTGTTTGACATTAGATCCTCAGTAAAAACACTTTAATTCCCTTTGTGATCTGCTTCTTGAGCAAGACTGTTGCCTGTTAGGAGACAGACAGCACAGCTGCTGGATTTCTTGTGGACAAAGTAAGAAATCCTAATGTATTTAAAGAAACATAATGTTTTATAGGCAATTCTTTAATTTCAGCAATGAAGGACTTAAGTACTCATAGGAAAATGAGAAATACAAATCCAAAGTATCATTTTAAAAAAGTGTTTCTAATTACTTGTATGTTTAGCATTCTCAGAGCAATACAGGCAGTTCATAGGAACAGGGTTTTATCGAAAAGTATGAGATCAGAAAGGAAAGCTGTCATTGGTACTTGCACAACAAAATGAGAGCACTTGTATTTTTAATATCCAGATGTGAGCATTTCCACTGGTAGATCTAATTCCTTCTGTTTCAAAATAACCACAAAATCGCCTCTTCCATTGTGTGTGATGAGAAATGCTTACTGAAGAGCAATACTGCTTTAGAGACACCATTGACTATAGAAACCAAACTGAGTAATTTAATAAAAATGCAATGATTCTGCGGCTAGACAGAAAAATTGCACGTTAATTCCATGCTACTGATTTTCAAAGAGGAGCAATAATTAATGTATGTGTATCTATAAATTGTGTATGTGTATTTGCAAATAAATTCTTATCTCATTGCTTTCACTTAATTTTACCAGAAAAATATCCTGGGATATGAAATAAAAACCACAAAACATCATGTGTGTATATATATTACACCATATGTATGGTGTAATATTTCAGGTAAGCCCTCTGTGCTTCCAGTAATAATGACCAAGGTTATTTAAGATGGGAATACTGTTTGAAGTCTGCAATGAAGATAGGAGAATGGAGTTGCAAGTGTCAAAAAGGAATCCTTTTTCCTGCCTGGTGAAGGATGCATCTGATGCTAAGGTTCATTTAAAAGTCTAAAAATGGAAGCAAGGAAATGTATGACATCAGATAACATAAAGTGAAGTGTCTGTATGTGATGCAGCCTATTCAGAGATAAGAAAAAAAAAAAAAGTCAGGCCATAGACTGGGCACAAGATGGTTTCATGGATTTTACAAGCACCTACATAGCAGTCACAACTGTGTGAAAATTCACTCAGATATTCTAACCAGACACAAATATTATTTGCTCCAGCTATACACACTTTTCAAAGAAATGTTACTGAGCAATCATTGTAAACAAGATGCCTTAGGAGATGTTGAGAGGGTGCTAAAATGAATTTCCTGTTAGATCAGATACTGTGGAGAAATATACACTGTTAATAGAATGAGACTGGTATCAAAGCATGAATTTGTTGTCCTAATATAGAAATACGAGAGTGCAAAATGCATCAGCCTTCATTTCACTTTGTAGCAACAAATATGATATAATTTATTGCACAGTATCAAGAGTAAGAAAATATGTAGTATCTTATATTTGCCTTTCAAGCTCTTGCCTTTTTTTTCTTGTATTCTGCTTCAGGTCGCTTTTTATCTCTGTCTTTCCAGCTACATAAACCCCATCCCAACATTATATTGACAAACTATCATTCTGTGCATCAATTTTCCCTCTCTCCTGACTAGTTTACCCAATCTTTAGAACTCTTAGGGCTGCCCACTTTCTAATTTCAGAAGTATTAATGTCAGAGCTATTAGTGTATGTTCATATAACTTAATTGCAGACATTATAAAAAAAAAAATCCAGAAAATCAGTTTTCATCATCTAGTCCTCTGAGTAAGCACACTTTTTTTTCTTCCTTCATGGTCTAGTTTATAGATAGACCCATGTGTTAGGCTTATGGATGTATCTATCAGTAAGTAATTTCTGGCTGAAAACTGAAATAATGGTGTTTTTTCAAAATATGTGCACAGATTTTGTGTGGCTTATTTGGGCTTTGCTGTAATTGAATAAGATAACCAAGTAAACTATTTGAATGGGATCCAGCAGATTCTGATGGCTTCCTTCTGCATTGCTTTTAGCTTGGACTTTTTGAAATGTGAAGAGGAATCAGAGTTTCATGGAGACCTCCTAAGCTTAATGATATTGGTTATTTCTTTAGCACAAGTAACAAAAAAGTTACAGTATACCCTGACAATTACCCTTTCATCAGTAGTCAGCCTCTACTGTCCATTCCTTTAGTGCTGTGTTTTCAAGAGAGAAGGCACTGGAGCAGATCTAAACAACTTCCATCTAAGACCTTGTACGCAAGGTGTGTTTGTCTCTGTAGTATCAGGGGTTTTTGCCATAAACTGGGCATTGATGCATTTCAAAACTCAACTGTCATGATTTCTGTTTTGTGGCTTAGTTATTCCCCATTATAGACTGTAGAACTTATACTTCATCAGTGGAAAATGTGCAACCATTGGTACTTTTCAGCAAGGTATATGAGTTATAATGCATCTTTCTTTTTATATTTGTGTTACTATGGGCTGTACAAACAGAATCACAGTCCAAGAGTGACCATTCATTACATCTACTTATCAGTAGTTGTATTTTTCCAATATGATAAAAAAATTATAGTAATAAAAACCCAATATAATAAACCATTGTAAAAATAAAAGATTGCCATGATTACATCTAGTTTATTATGTAAACAGAATAGCAAACCAAGACAATATTTATTGAAAGTTACAAGCAATGATTACTCCATATCTCAATACAGCAAATTCCCAAATTTAAAAAAACCTTCCTCAAATACATCCCCTTTCATTGCTTTGAAGGCTGTAGAGAATCCATGTATCTGATGCAACTTGTTGCTATGGATAAAAGATCAAATAATTTTGTACACTGCAGATGGTGTTTTGCTGCTTTCAAAGGCAGGTCACTAAATAAATTCTGTTTGTGTTTTCAAATGCACAACAGATGCCAGATGTTATATTGATCTCTACAACTTTTAAAATATTTCTTTGTAAAAACAGAAATTAGAGAGATCTAATAACACCAACTTTGGTATTAAAAAAAATACAACACTGCCTTAAATAAGTTAAGGAATACAGGTATCCCAAAACATGATAATGTTTAAAACCAGCGTAGATGAAGTACTTGAAAAATATTTTCTAAGCTATAGTAGGGCAATAATTCTTGGGAGCAACTTAAGTTGTGAATTTTATTTAATCTCTGACTAATAGATTTGGGTTTGATCACTACAGTGTATTTGTACATCAATCACAAAACAAAACTGGCACCACAGAATTGAGGTCAGGTCACTTCAAATGTATAGAAGGAAAATATTAGCAGACTTAATATTTCCTACTCCTTCTTCTCTGAAAGCTTGAGATGAGACATCAGTGCTTTCTTTTCTCTTTAATTTTTTTCAGTTTTTACATGTTTACAACCCAAGACATAAACTTCCTGTGCAAAATATGCTAACTCCCTTGCAAAAGGACACCTACCGATCCATCATTCACCTGCAAATAGATCTACAGGTTCAAGCTGTTAGCTGACAAAATAATGAAGAATAAGTAAATAGATAGGCGTATAGGTCAATGTATTTAATTTAAATTTTTTACTCAAAACCCCATGCTCAATTCCTTTTCATAGTCATTTAGAAATATAATAACAACTTGAACAACATTTTGATACCCTCATGGAAAATGTGAAAGAAAAATCCAAATTCCACCTGTTCCTGCCAAGAGAAAATTGTGGAATGAGGAAATCTACAGATTGCTCTTGGTGTAACCATGCAGTGGCAAATTTTATGAGGTAAGCTATTAACCAACAGCATTAGCTGGTCATATTTCCCACTGGACAGTCAGAGCATATAAACTTCAGAAGTTTAAATTCTGAGCTGGAAATTATACAGAGGATTTGTAAGAAATAAAATAGTTTATAATGGTCAGAAAATGCTCTTGTGAGTAATGTTCACGAGATTAATTTAGCACAATAGTACATATTAAGAGAAATTAATGTCTGTTTCTCATTTGTCCTACTGCTTTAGTTAATATTGTTGAACAAATCTTTCATACTGATCTCAAACTTTTAAAGTATACTAGGTTTATTGCAATTCAGTACAGTTCAAGTGGATGAGTTGGAGACCCAAGTAGATAGTTGCACAGACGTGTATACTTGGATTACCATCTGTGGACAACAATAACAAAAATATTTTATATAGAGAAGTCATTTCATTTGTGAAATCACTATTCACCCTGAATCCACAGTTCAGACAAATTACTTCAATGTAAAAAGACTATAAAATGAAACAAACAAAAATCCAAGCAAATCACAAACACAAGAAAGAAACTAAATGCATGCGTCAACAAACAAGAGAGCCAAATATTCAGAAAACTAGCTTATGGTTTTGTATATTTTCACATTTAAGTTTCACCTTTCATTAAATTATACCATTATTTAATAAGCAACTAAATTTTTGCTTTTGTCAATGTGATTTCCTTCTCCTAAGCGAATGACTGCACCATCAGACCATTCTATTAGCTAATTAGCTAAATTACTCATTTTAATAATTAATGATTCAGGCTGTCCTGTTCAGTTTGCATTAAACAAATACATTTAAGATGCTCTACAGGACAGTGCACTTTGTAGATGTAAAAAATAACAAGCTAGACAATTTTCTAGTGATAATAAGACAAAAAAGTTATTATTCTTAAGTAAAGGATCCTTAGATAAACAATGCTAAAATAAGCAATGGCAAACAATGACAATTAGAGCTTACTAAAATACCTTCTGGAACAGCCCAGATTCCAATTACCATGAATGTTTTACATGCTAACATTCAATGACGTATTTTAAAGCCCACTGGCACAACAAAGCTGATAATATTTTTTAGAAAAATGTGTATTTTCACCTGAAATGCTGAAATATACTCTTTCAACTCCTTTTATCATCATAACTGCATTCTAGGGTCATCTAAAAATAGTACCTTCTTACTAACAAGTTTTTATATTTCTCGATACTGTAAGTCATATATGATTACCTATGTTTTAGTACTTTTCAGAGTACCAAAAAATCAACCTAGAGTTGAAAGCCCCAGATGCCTTTCAATCATACATTAAGTAGTGCAGCAGATTTTTCAATTTTGAGCCTGATTTAAAGAGCCTGCTTTAAAATCTTTACATGTGTGTTATGTTCACTGTTTGTAGATTAAGACCAAAGACAAATTTCAGATTTTCTAGCAAGTTTGAAAGCAGCATGGAGCAGTATATATATATTCCTGAAGAACGATGCAAGGGAAACAGTGTTGTTCAGCACAAATTGTATTTTTTTTCCATTTTATGTATAAAAATTTTAATTATTGATATCAGAATATTCCATTGCACACTATGAATGTAAGTAGAACAGCAAATCACCAGCAAGATTCTAATCTTCTGTTAGAAAATCTCAAACCTTCTCTCTTGTAGAATAAGACTGGATAGTATAAGCTAACAGGTGAGGAAAGAAAAATTGCTTCATTACTTTTTTTCTTAAGTCCTAACTTAAGAGTTAGCAATGAGAAGCAACAAATACTAAAATTTACAGACTTGTCTCTTCAGAGGCAGAGGTGAGAAGAAAGGACTTTCTAGTGGCACATCTCTAATTCTTATAGTTCTTTTAAAAAATCCTAAGGCAGCTGACAGCTTATGACTCTACCAAGAGAAATGGAACAGAGAAATTGGGATGATTTAAAAAAAAAAAAAGCCTAATTTTTCATGCTGCTAATATGAGGTTGGCAAAAGAAGATGGAACTGATAGTAAAATGGGCAGCACTAGGAAGGAGAGGCAAGCAAGGAAAGAAGTCAAGAAAGAGGCACAAATTCCAGATCTTCTTCATGTCCTCCTTTCCCATACAGATTTTCTTTCTACCTTTTTTGGGTCCTCTACAGTTGTCTTAAGAGGTCTGAGTTGTGGATGGCTTCTAAACTACAGGTCTGAATTACAGACAGGATTATGGTGCTGCTCATACTGTTCGTGCTGCTCATACTAACTGAGGAAGAATTTAGTGAAAAAAAGGCTGGGGAGAAAGAGTAAGGAAAGATTTGGTCATATTCACATTAAGCTGAATAACTTAATATACACAAAGAGGTATCAAAGAGAAAGGTTATAGTTGAAGTGTGATGATTTAACTACAAGATTGAAAGTAAGTTTTACAGGGATGACTAAGTCAACTAAATGCATCTTTAGGCAAGTATAATATATCAAGATGCACTGCCAATCATTATTTGAGCTAATGGGAGAGCTGGAAGGAATGCAAGTTGACTCAGACCTCAGGACAAGTTCGTCCACTTGATTGCTACAGAAGAAATTTCAGATTTCGTTTTTTAGAAGTTAAAAAAATGGTATAGAACTTTATCAGAATATATAAGGAACATTCAGAAATTATTTGCAATTACATTTCAAAAGATAATTATAAAAATATAAAAATAATTAAGATATAAACAATTAAATAGAAGAAGATTTAGAATATGGCCCTCTTTTTCTCCTTTGGCAATGATTTCTATAAAAAACAAATTCTGCAAATAAGAAATAATATATTACTTGACAATGTTACCAGGATAACACTGTTTCATTTAGCTCTGTTAAAGGATTTTCCAACCCCCTTTTTTGTTTGCTTCTTATTCAAATAATAACATTTAGTGAGTATGTTCCAGTTGTTCAGTAGTAGAAATTTAGTAACAGAAATTTAAAGTAAAACTCAGAACATTACATTTCCTGACTTTAACAAACAGTAAGTTCTATGCACCTTGGAAATTTACTGCCGTGTCTTTCTGTATGATTGCTCTTTTTGATGAAATAAATCTGGTGTTATTTCAGAGCTAAAAAAAATCTATTTCACATGGGAAAAAAAAAGTATGACATAGAAATCATGGAAGTCTTTGTGTGAAAATACCTAGGGACTCAATGCCTTGTAAAAATAGAGTTTATATGACCATTTCTCTGAATGCCATAACAAAAAGAAGAGGTAAATTGTAATCTTGCTAATTTATAATTAGATCCTGCATTAGCACAGCATCTCTTACAATCCCATTCATGACCACAAATTAACCACCACCTTTATGGCAGAAACTCAAGGATCTGTGTGTCTGTTCTGAACTGAAATCTTACTCTCTGCCTTTAAGACCTCTTCACAGAGGTCTAGTCATCAGCTAAAGGTGAATATGCCTAAGCAGTGCTCTAGCAAAGCCTTCAATAATTCCTAATCTTTTCCCAGTCACTGTTTGCAATGTCACTCTGCTGATCCTCAGGCTACGCTTTCAGCAACCACCTTTGACTGAGACCTTTCTGAGCAGTACCACTAGCATATGGCTCGCTCTGCCTGTCTACCCAACCTACAGTCTCAGCCAGGCTTTATGTCATACCTCAAAAACTGCAGCACCCGATTATCTGGTGCTGACAAACACTGAATTAATCCTCTCCTATGCTTTCAGACTGCTTCAGTAAGGATCATTTTCTAGTCTGTTGGCTTCATCCTGTACCTATTCCTTCTCATCCTTTCACCAACTTGCATTTTTTTTACACTGAGCATAAATAATGTGTCTTTACTCTGAAGACACAGACCCTTCAAGACCTTTTGTAGCCACAACCAACATCTTTTAATTCAGTACCAAAATTCTTTCAAAATCTCCTTAATTTCTAGAACCTGTTACGATTTGACTTTGAGTATGGGTTTGGACTAGATGACTCCATAATACTCCCTCCAACCTGAATTACTTCATGATCCTAAATTTTCTTTCATACTTTCATGCTTTCTCTCATACTGCTGTAACGAAGCAATTATTCTCCCTTTAATTCTACTTAAATATTCAGTTTTGTAGCAGCTATAAAAACTCAGTATGTTTAGTCTGCATTGTACTGACACAATTATTTACATAGCTTAACAATACTGGTTGCTCCCATGTCCTCTAGAGTGTCTATATTTTCACATACCACCACTTAAGAGTACTTTTCTACTTCAAGCATTTAGTAAAATTATGTAAATTGGGTTTTTATTTTAAAAAATCTATTTTCTTTGTCTTAAACAACTTTCTTTATTCATACAATGGTTTTCAGTGCTTTAACTAATTTTCTCTAAAGGTAAAGCATTTTTCATTTTAAATTATTGGAGTGGAAAATTGCACACGTTTAAAAATTTATGAAAAAATATGTAAGGGCCTGCGGTCTCATAAAATATGTATCATATAGCACCATATTTATTCTACCTACTTGTTAAATTTGCTTAAAGTGCCCACTGTGATTTGTTTGGCAGAACATACTTCTTTTTCCATAAAAGTCTTTTTTGTGTCTTACACAATGTTGTCTATTGTTTGAACTGTGTCAGAGAAAAAGAAAGCATAACACTTACGATTATTTTTTCCTGTCCTTATTAACAGAGGTTAGCTGCTAGTGGGAATTTAAGACAGCGCTTTTATGAAACCATTGAGGATAATTTAAAACTGAAGAGCACCTATTAAACAGTATAGCAATAAACAATATAGATTTTGCATTCAAATGAAATTTTGCATCAAGATATGGGTACCTGGAATGAAAATATTAATTCTGTTTAGTAATGATGTTATTTCAGATAGCCGCTATTCAATAACGAGGTTAAATATCAGATTCTTGACTTGTAGAAGAAAGTCACCTTGTCAGTGAAATATTAATATTAAAGTAATTCAATAGGATGACAGGGAAAAAAAGTTACCCTTCCCCCTTGGACAAAGCAGGGGTTTTATTTTCATGTTACTATAATAATTTATACCTCATGTATGCTAATTATTTAGTTTAGTATTTACCAGACTGACAACAATATTAATATTCATTGCTAAGAGCCTAAGAACAGTTAAATAAAGAAAAATAAACTTTAAAAAAAAAAATCTTTTCATTAGAAGAAATTACATCTGCTTTCTAAATCTTGAAGTAATTATTGGTTTTAGTTTACCATAAACATGTGCATTTCCATTTATTATATGATACAATAGTATAAAGACAGTGAATGAGCCTTTGAAATATACAGCATTGTTCTGTAAAGTGATATAATTAATTTCCTGAACATTACAGATAAACTACAGGAGGAGAGTCAAAATTTGATATCCTATTAGAAGGATCCTTGTTTCTGAAAGAAGCAGAAGAGATTAACATTTGTGCATTCAAGGAGCCATAACAGAATAAACACACTGCATTTCAAACATTTACTTCCCTCTAGAATAATGCTACACTAATTTTTTTCTTGCTTAGAATTTTGTGTAATTAGTCTTTCCTCTATATTCTAGAGATTTACTCGTAAATTGGCTTGACAGGACTGCTGCAAGGTTGCTGCAACACTAATAGTTCAAACTCAGATTGAATAAAGGGTGCAGCTCTTCATATGGAGAGATCTGCTGACAGAGAAGGAGACCCTGTGCCACAAATCCACTTGGGACAATCCATTCCCTTGAAAATTCCTCAAGAAGAACCCTTGGCCTCTCTTCAGAACCTTCTGAAAATTAAACCAGTTAAAAGCAGTGGAGATTTTTTTTATAGCTTTGTTTTGCTTTGACCTGTGTCTTGGTGAAATTACATGTAAAATTTCTTCAAGAAGAAAGACAGGACTATTCCCTCAAAACTCAATCCATTAGTGATTTGGGGAGAATATACCTCATTTTCCTAATGTCATTCTAATATGCTAAGCAGTGATCCAGGACATAGATATGAAAACTTATTATAAACTCTGGCATCAAAGCTTACAGTCAGTCATATTTCATAATATGTGAAGGAACATTTTAAAAGATCTCCAGTCATCTTGTTTGCTGATAACACATATGTTTAGCACGGGAAAAATTTGCAATGAATACCAACAGCCTAGCTTCAAGACAAGATCTCTTTAGCAACACTTTCTTCAAGAAATATAGAATATATTTATTTCTAAACTAGGTTGTAACAGAAGTAAAAGTAAGCAAAAAGTAAAATAAAACTATTATTTGAAGATGGAGTCCATACATTTCTTCAAAATACTTCTGAAGTCTTAAAAGAGTTGCGCATAATTCTAGCTCATAGGTGTTCCTGTATTTTTTCCCACATTTAAAACTCCAGTGAATTTGCAAAACTCAAGTTTCTTTTTGATTTTGAAATGTCACTGTGTCACATGATCTTGGAACTTCCTCCTTTTCATCTTTTGACAAAAAGAAACTGATTTTTTTAGCAAGTAAGTCTTCAGCAGAGCTTCTTGTCATACCAGTTTTCATTATTTTTATGTATTTATATCAAGAGAAACATACAGTGTACATATGCATAGGCACTCATTGGCCTGGACCACAAAACGTTTGATTTAACATTCAGTACTGCTGTTAGGCACATGATTAACTTACTAAACAAAAGTAGTTACAGATTAGTTAGTTGTAATTTGTACAACAGGAATACTAATTGATATGAATAGGAATGCATAACTTTAAAAAAATAGCTATCCTTAAATGCATTCACACTGCACCCTTTGAATAAAGGCCATAAGTAGTTCACAAATTGTATATGTAACTTTTTCTGGCTTTCATTAAAATAAATTGTTTCAAAGTTAATAAAATCTTTGTGTAGGTCTACTACCAGAGACATGTTAGATGAAATCTGTTCCTTTTTCTTGTTGAGTAACTACAGAAATCCAGGGCACTGTGCCCATATCTTCTAGAACAAATGGATCTACCTGGCTATCAACTCCATCCATGCACTGGGATTTTCTCCCCAAACTGGGGAGAAGGCTTTAAGCTGCCCCACTCCTCCAGACCTTCTACCCAGCATAAAAAGCCTTGCTGGTTTCTGCCCATTAACTTGATTGCTAGAGATTAAGGTTGCCTTCCTGCAGTGTTTTCTCCCTGACAATCCCCCAAAGCTTCTCCAAAGCTTCCCCAAAGGTTGTTCAAATCTTTTTAGGCCCAAAGCATAGTCTATGGGTCCCTGAGGCTACAGGGTCCTTAAGAGAACCTTTTTAAATAAACTTCCAAAATTTTTGTTTTCTTCCCGCAGCACCAGGGACTGCAGGATACCATGCTTGATTGTCCTATACTGCAAAAGCAATATCTCCATCTGTGCATCCAGTGTGATAACATTAGCTCGAGTGTTCAACAAAAAACACTTTCAGACAAATCCAAGGCTGTAGCAAATCAAGCTCTGATAAACAAACAGTGGTAGCTTTTTTGAAATACTAACAATATGATTTCCTTTCTTTCAATGATTAAATTACTCCATCTGATGAGACAGATTGATTATGGTGACTTCACCTATAGAGATACTAAAATGTTAGAAAAATAAAGGTAACATTAATCTTTTAGAATTTGCTGATCATTTCACCTGTAGCTTTGTACTCTATCATAGATGTTATCTAATGCATTAATAGATGTATGAATGATTAGCTATGATTTTTTCCTTTTCTTATAAAAATAATGTCTAGCTTTCTTTTTCTTCTTATATTAAATTTTGTTTTGCCCAGATTAGAAGTAATTTTCACACTGTTGGGAACAGGGTCAATAAACAGAAATAGATCATCATGCTGGTGTTGGATACTGTACTGTGAACTAAAAAATGCCTTGCATTGTTGTGAACCTTCACAGTTGTGCCAGGTATACTTAAGCCATCTATTCTCATTCAGTGCTATTCTGAGGCACTGTGTTACACCTGCATGCTCCCACTTAAACACATCAATACATTTTGATTGCTTTGGGGGGCCATGGAAAATATATATTGCTCTTCAAGACGTCCTTTAGAAATGATCCCTTTATTTTGCTAGGACAAGCATCCTAGTTGTATCTAAACTCAGAGAAGAGTGCAAGCTTCAGTTCTTGTTCCCAGATAATCAGACTGAGGAATTTACTGAAGCACGCCACTGTCCCACTCCTTTCTACTCACGCAGCTAGTCATGAGGAACAACAGGGCACAATGGCCAGGATGCAGATGCCATCCTAACATGCAGTCAGGATGTGGTCAGAACGCATTCCAAGTTCCTCCAGTTTAGCCATATTCACAAAAGACAATTTTGGTGGGGATTTCCCCTATTCACAAAGATCTTGATTTAGCATTTAGCTTAGACATCTAACCTTTACTTTTCAATGATAATCCTGCCTTCCTACTCTTGTGAGACTCATTTCAGTATGCCATTAGGACTTGTGCTATACTTCACAGCATGCAGATCAGATCCACTGACATTAATAATGAGGTGAACAATGCTTAGATCTTAATGGTAATGTTTCTCATTCAATTAAATCAGATGCTTTCATTAGGATATAAGGTTAAATTAAAAGATAATGCAAAAAGATATATCTCAAATAGGAAAGCTAAGAAAATAATGTTGATAATCAATATGAACACACAAACAAGGCCATAATGTTCTCAACTACTTCTTCACTTGTCCTTAAAACTTAAAATAGAGAAAGGAAAGAGGATATAGGAAGAGATGGCACTGAAGCAATAAATAAGATCTCTACATTCATCAGAGCTAAGGAATAATTGAGCTTTCTGAGGCTGATGCACACAAAAAGGAACATAAGTACCATTAACTTATCTGTCAAAACTGAAATAAAGCAAATTATACTTTTAAATGTCAATTACTCTTTAAGTCTAGTTAGGCTTCAGTAGATTTGCAGGAAGAAATCATAATTAATGAATCCTAATGAAGAACATTCCAATTAGGTAGAGTGGAATTTTATACTGAAATTTCACATCCTGAATGTCCAAGAATGTCAAAATATTCTGAATTCCCATCAAGCATCTCTAAGCAATGATTAAATTCAAAGGGTAATGTTAGTGGAACTAGGTAAGCAGAGCTCCAAAGAAAAAGCACCCTTTTTTAACATGTTTTTCTGGAAACAATAAAAAAGTACTTTTTTTTTTTCCCCTGTTTTCTTTTATTTCAAAATATACAGGTGGCATCTATCATCTTCTTAGGCTGCTCTTCATTCTTGATCACATTACAAATTAATGAGGAAAAAAATGGGAGATTATGCATAAAACTGAGTCTCTCTAACAAAAAGGTGAGTCAACCGATTACTGATATCCAGAAGACATATTCTTCTCTCCTCAGAGCAGCACTTCCCTATTTTTTCCATCTTCTACCTAAAAAAAATATTTTTAATCCTATAACCTTGAAAAGTTCTTCAGAACATCTTGTAGCATAAGTACAGAATCTGTTTGTATGTCCTCAAGCATGATGGTTGAGTTCAAAACAAACACACATCAGCTGAACAATAGGAGAAGAAAAATCATGGATGGCCAGCAGGTTTTGAAATGTTTTTCTATATGCACATATTTCCTCTGCTCTCTCTCAGTGATTTCTGTATCAGTGCTTCTATCATCCCACTGTAGAAACCATTAGCTTACAGCTGAATGGCCTTTAAATCACTGACTTTCATAACTAACTCACAAGGTACATTAGGTTCAGTATGGTTGATCATTTCAACTAGAAACAATTTTCCTCTGGTGAAGAGCCAGGAAGTTGCATATGTCAGAAGCAGCTAAAATCTATATCTAAGATGTAACACATAGTTCATAATCATACTGTAAAAAAACGGAGATATCAAATATCCTAATCATATTCTGTTTCCTGGCACAAGATTTCACACTGTAATAAATGAGGAATAATAAAGCTGTAAAGATTTAAAACAATATATCTTCAGAAAATGTTAGCAGCATTTTATTCTGTAAACAGATTTTTCTTACAATTCTCAGCTTCCTCCTGTTTATAGGTGATAACCTACCTTAAAAACGCCGTATTTTTTATTCCTTCTGCATAGACATAAACAATTATTCCTGTAGTCATTTCACCCTAATCCCTTTTATATATTAGAGTGCTTATCATTGAACAATGTTTTTTCAGAAAAAAATATACTTCCATACTATTATGCTGTTCCAAGAGTGGCTGAAAATTACTTAGATGACTGTAAAGCATCATTAGTTAAGATCAATCTGCCAGCATGACATGGCAGTTAAATTTATCACTGTACAAGTACCTGGGCCAAAATTTGTTATTTGTGTCCTTCTTTAGAATTTACTTTTTTGTGAACCTGACCTCATGGAAGTTCCACATCCTTGAATAATACAGCTTTTAACCTCCTTCCCTTCTGTAGGAAATAAAAGCACATTATCCTTTGATATAACACTGTTAAACTTCATGTCATAAAAAGTTGAAAAAAATCTCATAGAAAAGTTTTCTAACTGTGGAAATTCATGCATGAACAATTACAAAGCAGGAAGCATTCTAGGTTTGTTTAGGGTTTTTTTTAACCTTATCTATAGAATATAAGGTTAACCAACAAGAAGGGTACAGAAGAATCCAGAGGATAAAATAGTCTCTGAGGCAAATATCACTGTTAGATACCCCTTTCAGCAGACAGGAGTAAAATTAGAGGCATTTGGGCTATTGGCATAATCAGAATTGTTGAGTTTCTGTGGCAGTCAGCATTTTTTATGGCTCTCAACTCAAATCTGCTACTAGATTGTCAAAGCATAATACCACGCTCCAACCTCTGAACTCTCTTTCTTTGGGATGCCAGTGTCTAAATAAGCTGCTCTTGAAGCAAACAACCCATTTTCCATATGAAGAACTATGGGAAGTTAATGTGTGGCCTTCACTGTCATAAGAAATATGCAGTGAGGTGAATCTTCTAGTCCATCTCAGCTTAAGGTAGGAAAAATATTATCACTTCACCACATAAAATCTGTTTCACTTTACATTAAAGCAGGAAAAAAAAGAGCTCTGTTCAGAACTGTGATAAGGTTATAAACTGCCAAAAAGATTGTGTGCTAGTGTTTTGATAAAATACATTCAGGGGAGAAGGGTCAAGCAAAAAATAAGACAAAACTGAGTACTAATGTGATGAGAAGTATGTTTTGTTCTACATCAAGTGTTCCAAAAAAAGCTAAAAAGTTTGTGATGGATAAAGCTGTAACAGAGATGTGAATGCTACAAAACCTCTATTTTCATTTATTTTATTCACAGTGAACCTAATCCAAATGTCTCTAAAATGGCTCACAACTTCTTAACCAGTCCCCCAAGGGGCATGATTCTTTATGATCTTAAGAAAGACATCATAAAGGAGGAGCTTTATTTCAATAAACAAGAATTTAAGAGGCAGCAAAGAGCCTGTGGTATCAAGGAGCGTAAGGGGCAATGGAGGAAGGAACAGACTTAGGAGGAACACAGTATTACAGATAGGAAAAGAAAACCCACAACTGAATTATTATCTTCCTATTTTCTTGTAACCTAGAATGTTCTTGTAGTAGGGGGAAATTAGTTTCTAATAGAATATTATATAATCTAGACATTTTTTTTTTAAATTAAATGGAAAGGTACTTAAATGATCATTTTTCTTTAAAAAAACCACAGCATTTTCTAAAAAAAAACCATCTAGCTCTACTACATAGCTTTCAAAATATGTATGGCATTCTTAGTCTGGGTGATTTCATTTGTTTAAATGTAAATTATGAAGCTTTATGGATTTGAAGCAATCCACTCAGTGTTCACATTACTAGGAATTTAATGAAATTCCATTACCAGTATTTCCTTTCTGTAAAATCTGTTATCATTTTCTACTATAATGTTGATAATAACACTTGCTAAAATGTAAATCTTTTTCCCATTTTACTGAAGTTCCTGCATAGGACTTCTGAATAAAAAGACAAATTATGTGCTGAAGTACTTTCTTCTGCCTTCTCCTAACGATTCATGTTAGAGCAATAACTCTAGATCTCTATTGCTTATCTCCAATTCTCTCCACATTTTTAGTATTTACAAGGATTATTGCATCGATTAAAGCCTGTGATATATAATGTATTAAAAATGAGTAAATCTCTTCATCCCAGTAAAATTGCAACTGAAAATAAAAGAAACAAGTAATATGTTTTATAGCAATATTAAATTGGTCTAGCTTGATTTTTCATACCCATGAGCTTTATGCTACATCTCTTGCTACAGCTCCATAGTACCTTGCATTAACATCAATATTTCCAGAGAGGACACCAAAATTAAGATCTATCAAAATTTGTTTTAACAAACCATAATAAAACATGGCATTAAGTAAAGGGTCTGGCAGTAAAAACATCCTTTAGCATATTAAAGAAAATAAGATTTTAGAGCAGGTGTGAAAGTCCTCACTTGTAACATGCTTATAGCATAGATTAGTCTGCAGATGCTGCACCATATGTTTAGTCACACAAAGAAATTACCTTTAAAATTGATACATGATCCACACAATAAGAGTTATGTGTATGAAAATGTGGTAGTCAGAGCTATGCCTAGGAAAGTAGTATATAGCTTTTATTTTGCTTATTTTGGAAAGAATTGCAGCAAGAATTTCAAAAGTACAGATCACCCATGTCTGTACAAGGAATTCTCATAGGCCTCAATCAGTAACGGAATTTTGTTAATTAAATTAAGTTAGCTAGATTACAGCTGCTCTGGGTCTGAATGCCTCATGTTTGTAATGAAGAGATGGCTGTAAAATGGATTCATTGAGGTTCCTTTCTCTTTCTTATCATAGTGTAGGAATAGGAAGACAGAAAATTATAGATGACATACAGGATATATATGAAAGTAGAAAAGGGGAAAATATGTTTCAGTAAGAAGAAGGAAACTTAAACAATTTAGACAAAAGACATTCAGTGATAATAAACACTGAATGTTTGAAGAACTGCTGTGAGACAAATGGAATAAAAGCCGAGCTACCGCTCCACATCCACAACCACCAGGACCTGAGAAAAACAAAACGGTGTCTTCTTTTTTTTTTTTTTTTTTTTTTTTTTTGGAGCTATATTAGGAGCTACTAGCACTATGAAATGGCAAGGTTCACACATAGCCTAAGATTCTTTGGAACTTCACAGATACAGACCAACTGCCTTCTAGGGGAAGCATGTACTGCATTTTATTTATTTTGCAACTGAGAGAAGTTCACTGGGATTTCCAATTGCAAGAGGAGTGATAACAGTTCATCTAAATGGCGTGCTCGTAGAAAGATTGAATCAAGACTAATGACCACAGGAGAGTGGCATACATAAAAGCTGAAAATAATTAGTTCTTATATATTTTAAAACAAGTTTAAAAGTACTTTTCATGTGTCTAATCATTCTAGTTAATTACATTTCTAAAATCTAAAAATTTAAATAAAGCTGAAATATATAACATTATATTCAGAAAGAAGTTTTTATTCAGAATCACTTAGCTTCTGAAAGAATACAAACAACCTACAGTATTAATTATTTTAATACTTTGCAATGTGCTTCTCAAAACAAAGGGACAATGACACAGGGAGTAGGTAAATTTAAAAAAAAAAAAAAGTAAGCCAAAATTTTCTCTGTTGCAAAATAATTTCTGCTACAGTGGTTAAAAATTTGAGAAAGCACATATAATGAATACCTTTAAATATATTTTTAAAAGAATGCTTTCAGCATGGAAGATTCCCATCAACACTCATTCTGGAGCAGCCTCTTTGCATCAGACAGCAATTTCTGACAAGACCTTTGAAAGCAATCCACTTATACTTCTTGGAAATTGGTAATTCTGAAGGATTTAGTTAAAACAGCTGTTCTGCACTAATACATCTGAGTCAACTAACAATTTCAAATCTTAATCTTCATTCTGCAGATAATAAAATTGATTAATTAATTGCTTGACTTTTAAACATGGATTTCTGTCAATCATTAAAATGAAAACTCTCTCTTCTCAGTGTATAATACCTGTGCAATTTTGGAGATGTCTTCCATTTACCTGCAGAAAATGTTAGTTTCATACTCTCTTAGTGGAGGGGAAAGAGGAACAGCGTTTCAGTGGCTCTCAGTTGACATAAGATAGCAAAGAAAATATGAATTTTCACGCTTCTGTTCTAATGACCATTCATTCTTGTACTCTATTAGAAATACATTTCTAAAAAAGCACCTCTAAGCTATAGATAAAATTGATTCAGTAACAGATATTGACCCACTAGCTCAGCTGCACACCCTAAAGCTCAACAACTTCTTTTCTCCATCTCTTAACATGGCTAGATAGAAATGGATGATTAAATGATCATGTATAAAATTATCCCAAAAGGAAGAATTTGTAACTCACTCAAAAAAAGGCTGCATGTACATCCTCAGGGTAGGAGTCTCTTCAGTCTAAATTTGGCTTAATGTGGACTCTATTTTGGAAGATCAAAAAAGGTCATTTGAAACCCTCTCGACTGGTTTCACTGAATCATATTTGAAAAAACAGTCTCTTATAAGAAATATTCCTGATTTCTTTTTCCCCCATCTAACCTAAAAGTAATAGAATAAGAGAAGTTCAGACTATAGTCTCCTGTTCAGAAAACCCAGATTTATTCTTCCTCAAACATCATTATTAGGTTTCACAGGAATATTTCCTCTGGCATTCTCTCATTCAAGCCACAAGAACCTTAATTTCATGGCTTTATGCCACAAGAACCTTAAATTCATGGCTTTATTTTCTTGATAGTCTCACAATGACATGACTTCTGTAAGAAGAATAGAAAGCAGAACAATGGAGCCTACCCACCTTGCTTAGCTAGTTTTCTCAATGCAACTCGCTAGCTAGGATAGTTTTATGAGAAGAGATATGGTTTGACCTCTGTCAGATTGAGAAAGGCATAAAAAGATATATCTCTGGTTTTGTGTATCAATATTCTAACCAGTACATTATTTTTTAAAAGACTGGATGGTGACAGAAAAAAACCCTGTATGCTCAGTTCAACCAAGATTACATCTTAATACCCACGTTCAGAGTACTTGTTCTGAATGGATGGAAATACTGCTCTTCAGTCTCAAGTCAAGCCAACTTATATTATTAACAAGGTTTAACTTATTACTTGCTCAGCTGGTCTATTCCTTTATCTGAATTTTCTTTGTTCCCAAATTATCCTTTTTTCTCCAGTACACCACAGACAGAAATTTCTTGAAGTTGAAACACACAGCTTGATTTACAGAAATCATATGTGGCTACAAAAAAATCATTTAGGAGATGGCCTGTATTTCTAAAGGTAAGGTAGACCTTATTAAGGTGACCTGATGTGCAGTTCTAAAGATTACTGCCAGCATTTTTTAACAGATCTCTTAACCATTCAGACTAAATATCATTAACAGATAGCAGCAGCTCTTAATATCATGATATATTTTTGCTGGACTTTGATCAACAACTTTATCAAATTAAATCAAAAATGACAGTGCTGCTGACTTGTCATATAAAACTGTATCAGTTCTTTCATGTCACCTCTAACTCCTCAGCCTTCTGTACTATCACATCACCATTACCTCAAAAAGCTAATCAGAAGCAGATTTTGAAGTCTGTAAAATCAGACATAAGTACAGGAACCAAGTATGTGCTTCCATGACTACAAAATTAGGAGCTATGAGCTCTAAAGGAGAGCTGGTAAACCATTTCAATTAATAATGGAAATGAAAATTATTTTTCCTATTTACTGCTTAGTTCTGGGCAATTCCAAAGTTCATGCATGTCTACTCAAATGCATGTCCAGTTAACTTTGATGTCCAACCTACCTGCAGTGACATATGACATCTTAGTAAATTCATACTAAATAGGTTGTTATATGGATTCCAGAAGGCAACTGGATTTGCCACTGTTTGTGTACTCAAAACCACCTATGAGGTTCTTCTTTTACAAGCATATTGCACATTGAGCACTTTGAATATTGAACAATCCTTGTTATTACCTATGACATAGATTATTATCAGAACAGGCAATGTGTTGAGTACTACACGTGAAAAGAGCCTTTGATTATTGGATATTATCATTGGATTATTCATGGAACATATCTGAGAAAAAAAGAAGCTGAAATAGTGGCTAAATCTGAACAGTTAAAAGTAAACAAACAAACAAACAAACAACCCCAAAAAAACAAACAGCCTCCAAAACAACAAAACCAGAAATATATCAGCATGAACTATCAAGAAGTAAAAGGGTTTTTTGGCATTTTCTTTTTCAGAATATTCTGTAAGGAACTACTACATCAGCTCAAGTATCAGGGCAAAGGAGAGTTTCCCCTTATCCAGCACTGTTTGGTGCAATTACACAGTCCATGATCCCAGCAGAGCCATTTGCTTTACACACATTCTCTAATTCAACCATGCCAGGCCCATATACAAGTGATACACTAATATGAAGCAGCAAACTGAAGATTTCTGAGGGATAAGAGGTGTACTGAGAGAACTTAATAGAACAGGGATATAGATGAAACATTGTGGACACTTTCTGAAGCCCAGTCTTGAGTCAATAAAATAATTTCCCAGATTTCTTTAAACAAGAGAAGTAGATAACACATATTTGTTATTAAATTATTATTGTGCGTGTGAAGAAAAAAGTGCAACCAATTTAATTATTCTATGAACATTTAATGAAATTATATGTCATTCTTGATTCTGACCTGTAAGTAGGTGTTCCAGTTTCAGCTGGGATAGAGTTAACTGTCTTCCTAGTAGCTGGTACAGTGCTATGTTTTGAGTTCAGTATGTGAAGAATGTTGATAACACTGATGTTTTCAGTTGTTGCTCAGTAGTGTTTAGACTATAGTCAAGGATTTTTCAGCTTCTCATGCCCAGCCAGTGAGAAAGCTGGAGGGGCACAAGAAGTTGGCACAGGACACAGCCAGGGCAGCTGACCCAAACTGGCCAACGGGGTATTCCATACCATGGGACGTCACATCTAGTGTATTAACTGGACATCACATCTAGTATATTAACTGGGGGGAGTGGGGGTGGGGGATCGCCGCTTGGGGACTAACTGGGTGTCGATTGGCATGTGGTGAGCAATTGCCCTGCCCATCATTTGTACATTCCAATCCTTTTATTACTACTGTTGTCATTTTATTAGTGTTATCATTATCATTATTAGTTTCTTCTTTTCTGTTCTACTAAACCATTCTTATCTCAACCCATGAGCTTTACTACTTTTCCCGATTTTCTCCCCCTTCCCACTGCGGAGGCGGGGGAGTCAGTGAGCGGCTGCATGGTGCTTGGTTGCTGGCTGGGGTTAAACCATAACAGTAGGACTTTTGCCTATAAAGATAATAGAAAATATATAACCTTTAAAGTTACTATAATCTCATTCTTTCAAACCATCACACACAGCCATGAATACAATTGCTTGGATTTTATATCACACAAGATATGGTGTAATTTATTCTTGTTATTGCCACTATTTTACATGCCACTAGCAAATGTTAATGTAATTACATAACTAACTGGAGGTAATTTGTATCCATATCACTGGAATTGCATGTCTTCTCTGCATTTGAGTACTATATCTTATCTGAGAATTTAATTCTTTACCATGAAAAACTTAATTACTTTGAAATTATCCACCTTGCCTCAACCTTTACCTTTTATTTATTTCTTTAACCTTAAAAAAAAAAACCTAACAAACAAACAAAAGAACAACAAAACAAACTTCACTCTCAGCAAGAATGAGGTTGTAAAACCAGTGCAATATCAAAATCCCAGCTGATGGTCCAGAAGTTAACTTTTTCACACGTAAGAATTTCTTTATCTCAGCCTGTATGCTAGAAACAAGATATTAGCCTACATATGCAAAAGATGCATATGTCTTAAGTACATTCACTGGCCTCAATTCTCTTTCTACATTAAATTCAGAACAAATCTGTGAACTTGTCTCTATCTGTAGCTTAAATTTACACTCCCACATCCTCTTAGGTCTAGCTCTGCAGTTTTGTTTTTCCTTATAATTGTAAAAGTTTTACATATATGTGTATGTGTACATATATGTGTGTATATATTTTAGTGTGTGTATTTGTGCATATGTATTTGTGCTTGTGTGTGTGTGTATCTACTCATACATTTGCTCTCTGTTGTGGTTTAACCGCAGCCAGCAATTCAGCATCACGCAGCTGCTCACTTACGTCCTCCCTACCCAGTGGGATGGGGGGGAGAATCAGAAGGAAAAAGGTAAAACTTGTGGGTTGAGATAAGAACAGTTTAATAGGACAGAAAGAAAGAAAACAATAATGATAATAATAATAATAAAATGACAATAATAATAATAATAGTAAAAGGATTGGAATATACAAAACAAGCTATGCACAAGGCAATTGCTCACCACTCGCCAACAATTGTCCAGTGAGTTCCTGAGCAGCAATCCCCCAGGCCAACTCCCCCCAGTTTATATACTAGACATGATGTCATATGGTATGGAATACCCCTTTGGTGAGTTTGGGTCAGCTGCCCTGGCTGTGTCCTGTGCCAACTTCTTGTGCCCCTCCAGCCTTCTTGCTGGCTGGGCATAAGGAGCTGAAAAGTCCTTGATTTGGTATAAACACTACTAGCAACAACTGAAAACATCAGTATGTTATCAACATTCTTCTCATACTGAACCCAAAACGTAGCACTGTACCAGCTACTAGAAAGAAATTTAACTCTATCCCAGCCAAACCCAGGACACTTTCCTGCTCTATTTCAATTGTTGAAAGTAGTTTAGGATTGGCAAGAATAAGAAATAGGGCATGAGTCACCATATAAACTTTTGAATACATATCTGAGAGCATTAGGAGGCCAGAATTTTCTGATTAAATACAGAGATATAGGAAAACATAAATGCTGAGATGTTTTCACAAATATCACTTTTGGTGAACTTTAATTAAGCTACTCTCTTGTTTCCAGTCATTGTACCTGATGCACTAATTGCAGTTCTCATATTTATCCTTCTAAATGAGGCCCATACACAGATTGACAGGCAGTCCTGGAAGTTCAGTCTCTGGTCAGGGCTTGGTCCTTATCTTTGCAGCAGGAAGACTGAAAATCTTAATTCTCTCAGACTTAGCTGGATCTCCTGTGGCCTGTATATACCAAGGATTTATTCATGCTATGAACTAAGAGCATTAAATTCTTCTCTCTTCAGCAGAGACAATGTTGGAAATCCTAAAAATCACCACTCAAGTCAGAGGGAAAAACTCAGATATCTCTAACTACCTGTGAAAAGGGTCAGAAAAAAATCTAATGTTTCAAAATATTTCACAGAATGGAAATGCCCGGGCTCTACCAGCTCAGTTTGTATTTTAAGGTTTTTCTTTGCAGTCAGATGGGTAGAAAATGTCCCTTAAGAAATGAAAGCTGGAATTCTAGATATTCTTAGTTTGGGGAGTTAGGATTTCACTGCAAGATAAGATCAAACTACAATATTGATTTGTATTTAAGTAATAACAAACCTGTACATTCCAAGAATGCAGCAGATATGATAATGGGCAGCATTCAGATTTGAGCGCTAAATAAAATAGGAATAGAATTTAAATTTCTTTTTAACATTAAAAAAGAAGAAGAAAAAAAAAATTAAAAAATCAGGTTTACTTCATAAAAAGTACCAAAACCCAAAGTCTTTACTTAATTTTCTAAAAATTTTTTTAACTGTAAAATGTCCCCAAATACTGAAACAGCATTTTTCCAATGAAAAATAATTTTGACTGAAAAGTAAAGTTCCAGTACTTCTGATAGTAAGAGCAATACTACTCAATATAACAAAAGGAGTTCTGCTGTAGCACAATGAAAGAAGATTATGAAAGGGGAAATGTATTCAAGCCATAAGCAAAAACTTCCTGATACTTATATACATTATTCATAGCACTGATAGGAGCATTCAGTCTAGCCTTGCTTTTTGTATGACTCAGGGTATCAACTTTCCACCAGTTATGTCATTATTGATCCAAACAACTTTTATTTGGCTGAAATGCATCTTTGAAAAGCCAGAGAGTCATCTAACCTTTTTAACAAAAGACAGAAAAATCTTCATTTCCTTTTGTTGTTTCTACAGTGACTAATCTCCCTCGCTGTTGAAATGTATGCCTAATTTATACCTCAGATTTAGGAGACTGCCTCTGTAGTATACAGCATTTTTCCCTAATAAAAAGTATTCATTATCAAGTTACCTCTTAGGTTTATTCTAATAAAACAATCAGATGTAGGTCTTTAAGTGCAAAATTTTATCCCTTGTTAAAAAATACTAACAAAGGTATTGGAAAGCCAAAAAACCCACAACACTTGGCCATAAGATATTTTCAAAAGTCAAAACAAGTGACTGAGCTCCTTTGACATGCAATAGATAGACTTAAGGGTGATCAAAGAATTTTAGAGGAAAATTCCATGTTTCCAGAGGAGATCACTAATCCTCCACCAGTTCACAATGACCTTTACAAATTAAGTCTCTTCAGAGTGCTACAGGGTTAAGCAGCTTGTAAAGCCCCTGGATGGGGGCACTTCTTTTCCCTTCCTCTTTCAGCCACACTGTTTCTATACACAATTCTGTCTGAAAAAGGGCCCCATACCACTTTCTTATGCTCTTTGCTGCCTATCAGAATCCTGCTCTTTGGTATGAGAAACCCACTGAACTGCTTTCTCAGCCTCTTAGAGACTACTGTGTATCTGGAGTGCCGAGGAGGAGGGTACAAAGCAGTAGAAGTGAATCCAAAAGGAAGCTTCAAAAGAGGAGAGTTGCATTCATTGCGTTGACTCTTATTCCATGTATTATGCATTGTATTATTATTGCATTGACTGTTATTTTATAAGAGCTATGGATGTAATCTATTTGGACTTCTGTAAGGCCTTTGACCCAGTCCCCCACAACATCCTTCTCTCTAAATTAGAAAGATATGGATTTGATGGGTGTACTGTTCAGTGGATGAGGAATTGGTTGGATGGTCACATGCAGAGGGTAGTGGTCAATGGCTCAATGTCCAGATGGAGATCAGTGACAAGTGGTGTCCCTCTGGGGTCTATATTGGGACCAGTACTGTTAAATATCTTCATCAATGACGTAGACAGTGGGATCGAGTGCACCCTCAGCAAGTTTGCAGATGACACCAAGCTGAGTGGTGCAGTTGACACACCTGAGGGATAGGATGCCATCCAGAGGGACCTGAACAAGCTTGGAAAGTGGGCCCATGTGAACCTCATGAGGTTCAACAAGGCCAAGTGCAAGGTCCTGCACCTGGGTCAGGGCAACCCCTGGTATGAATACAGGCTGGGGGATGAAGGGATTGAGAGCAGCCCTGCTGAGAAGGACTTGGGGGTACTGGTGGATGAAAAGCTGGACATGAGCTGGCAATGTGCCCTCGCAGCCCAGAAGGCCAACCCTATCCTGGGCTGCATCAAATCAAACATGGCCAGCAGGTCAAGGGAGGTGATTCTGCCCCTCTACTCCACTCTGGTGAGACCCCACCTGGAGTACTGCATCCAGCTCTGGAGTCCTCCGCACAGGAGAGACATGGACCTGTTGGAGCTGGTCCAGAGGAGGGCCACAAAAATGATCAGAGGGACGGAACATCTCTCCTATGAAGACAGGCTGAGAGAGTTGGGATTGTTCAGCCTGGAGAAGAGAAGGCTCTGGGGAGACCTTATTGCTGCCTTTCAGTACTTAAAGGGGGCCTATAAGAAAGATGGGGACAAACATTTTAGCAGGGCCTGTTCCAATAGGACAGGGGGTAATGGTTTAAAAATAAAAGAGGGTAGATTTAGACTAGATATAAGGAAGAAATTTTTTACAATGAGGGTGGTGAAACACTGGCATAGGTTGCCCAGAGAGGTGGTAGATGCCACATGCTTGGAAACATTCAAGGTCAGGTTGGATGGGGCTCTGAGTAATGTGATCTAGTTGAAGATGTCCCTGCTCATTGCAGCAGGGGTTGCAACTAGATGACCTTTAAAGGTCCCTTCCAACCCAAACTACTCTATGATTCTATGATTCCAAAGTTTGAAAACATATTGGTTTAAATTAAGCCTGTACTTTAACATCCTTATGAGTGCCATGTTCACTATACAAATTCTCAGTAATTCATACTGGTCTTGACAACTTAATCATTTTCATAACCATCATGTTTCTAGTTGGCTCACTTTTTTATATATGTACCATTTTGATTTCCTCTAATCCCATTTCTCAAAATGTATATCTTCTACAAGACACCTTAAACTACAAATTTGATTATTAGATATATTTAGGTATCTACACATTATGAATTATGAACCATTCAAAAGAATTTTGCAGCTATTATCTATGAGAATTGACTCTTAAGAATGAAATTGGACATCACATTTTTTTCCAACAGCAAAACTAATCTAAGATATTAACAACCTCTCATCTCCGAAATACTTGTTTCTGGTCCTCAGTTATGGCACTGCTGTAAACAGATTACTAAGATAAAAAGTGGTTTTTTCTAAAATGTATTATTTCAAGTTTTTTCCTAATATTAATCTTTTTTCATCAGCTACTGTAGTTATTAGCTGCAAAGAAAACGCCAGGATAATAAATGGTATCCAGATAGGCATGCCATTTTAAATAAACCCTTTGTTATTTTATGGCTACTTGTATGTTTTGTAAAACACCAGTAACATTGATAAAAGGGCATATCTTCACCGGTGATATTCAGTTAAGATACCACTTCTGTGAAGGATTCATTTCTGGCCTGGCATCGATTCTCCAAATCCTTCACAACCAAGCCAATGTCTTAACACAGTAAAAAATGAATATTTGAATAGGCAGTATAGGGAATGCTTCTTCATACTTTGTTGGTTTATCTCCTAGAACTTAAAACATAGATTAAAACATGAATCTAGGGACAAATATGTACGCAAAACATCTCTTTTCTTATTCCAGATAATACATAAGCTTCTGTAATCTTGTTTAAAAATATACTGCATGACAAATCCATACTTAATACACCTCTGTTATAGAATTTATATGATACTGAGGATTAATTTAGCTTAGTGTTACCACTTTATTTGTACATTACCTGTAAGTAATTATGAATATAAACACCGGCTTAAGAGAAACAGGCAGCAAAGATCAATGATTTTAGCATCCTCTTTCAAAATATTTCATTTACTGCAACAACAACAAAATAACCCTGAGAAAGACAAGACTTGCCAAAACTGCAAATCAAAAGGTTGAGTACTAAGATAACAAGTGGCACAGTAGCCAAGTGGTTAAATAATCTAATGAAAGTTTCTGATTGGGTTAGCTTGGTTTGTTATTTAAATTCATTCATAAGCAAACTAAAACTTTTACATATTCTGTGCAACTAATGCTATATTCTATACAGACGACATGACAATTTTAGAATTAAGGTTGCTTAAGTGCATTTTACCTCAAGATAATCACATACACACATAAAAATCAAGAAAACAGTCATTTACACCACTCCCATTTTCAGTGCTTCCCTGCCTCACCATTCAAAATATTCAGCCATGGCTGTTCCATAATTTTTTTTCAGTTCTTGGATGTAATCCTAGTATTCATTGCTTACAGTCATGATCAAACATAATATTTCATATCCAATCTAGATTAAGATTAATTTTCTGCTAATTCACTAATTCTACATAACACAGTATGAAGCCAAATTATTCATTTGAAGACAGTGCTTGGAGAACTTGGCACACTACCATAAATACTTTGCCAATGGAGAATTTGCTAAGGAGCAGGGAAGTTAATGAGTGAATTTGTCATAGTATTTGATGTAATAAGACACATTCAAATGAGATTGGCATGATGTTAATATTCTCTTAACCAGAAATTTTCTATATTGCAATTTATTACACTGACAGATATTACACCTGAGCAATTTTCATAACAAGTCAATTATGTGGGAATTGTACGGGGAAAGGTTTGCTTTGGTTTGCTTTTTCCTCCTCCAACAGGTTTTTCTCCTCTGTTTGTGTTTTCTTTCCTGTTTTTCTCTGTGTTTTCTGGGTATCCTTAAAGTTAATCCATTGTTTTCCATCTTTTATTCCTTATTGCACTGCTGAAATTGGACTGCTTATTTTGAATCTATTAATTTAGTGATCTTGGTCTTATCTTGGTCTACATTTCTTAGCCACCATCTAATTAAAAGCAGAGCCAGGGAGTTCTTGCTTTTGCAGTTATCCATTTGGATCATGCAGTACTATATACTCCATCCAAATCATCAGTACAGGAAAAATTTCTCAACTGACTTAGCATCTCAGCTGACCTGTGCTCCTCTCCCTCAACTGCATTCATTGACAGAAACTAGTTTACAAAAGTTAGATACCAGGACGCTCTTTATGTATTATATTATCATAACATTTTTCTTTAAATCCTTCATTCTGAATATAATTTATTGTGGAATGGAGTCAGTGAGTTGGCTGGGTTTTAGTCCCATTAGTTGTTAACACAGATTAAAGACCTTACAGAAATAGGCTATTAGTGAACAGACATTCCTGTCCCCAGGGGTAGCAGAGCACATTTGATTAATTCCAATGTGTTTTAGAAACATGAATAGCCCAAATATATGTGATGCCTCAACCACAGAGCATTTCTACAGTCATTGCTTAATTAAGGAGAGCACTTCCACATTCAGTGCAAGAGTATGAGTGATTTACTTTTGGGGATCTAATCATACCTGGAGTTAATGCTGACTCAGCTGAAGGATTTACAGTCTAGAACCTTTAATGAAACTTTTGGGTCTTTGTGCTTCCTACCACCATAAAACACAATACTCATTCCCACACCTGGTTGGAGCTCACATGCAGAGTCAAAGTTAACAAATGAAGTTGAGAAGTAAAGTGGCAGAACAGAGCCATTTTCTTCACAATCTGTATTACTCAGCTCCCTGTTGCCAAGACCTGTGTCAGAGGATGATATAAGCAGCTGCCCAAATGCAAGATTTCCACTGTGAACACCACAGTCACATTTTCTAAAGCGCAGCCAGATATAAGGAGCTTGCTTACTACCCCACATGCTCATGATAACATACTTTCTCTGTCATTCTCTTAAGAAATATGTAATAGCCAAAAAGATGCAAGTGATTAGTGGCAACTTAGGAAAAAAAATATTGGTTAAGAATTGAGATTCCTCTTCAACACAGCCCCTAACGCTCTATTACAGCCCATTAAAGCACACAGATTACTTGGGTTGTGGAGTTTTTTGGTTTCTTTTTCCAGGAGTTTTGGGAGAGATTTTTTTAGATGCCCATGTGAACAGTTTTCTTCAGCACCGGCCATTTTTCATAGTGTGTAGGCTGTGACAGTGGCTTTCAAAATAGTCCAATGAATCAAATCAGTGCCAAGATAAATTGGTACTAGTAGTAACAATACCCTGTAAATAATGACATGTAAGAAATGAACCCCACTGTTTGAATATGTCCACTGCAATAGAGGACAAGATTATTCTGCACCTCAGATATGAGAGTAACGAGCATTCATTCAGAATACTCAGTGGCGCTGTGAATACTTAGTGAATGCTTAGTCAATGTTGATCCTTTTGACAAATTAGGCTAAGCTTAATTTTTAAAGAATATAATGGCAAACAGCAGAGAAAATATGTCTGGCAATATCTTCAGCTAGTAAGGTTTTTTGGTTAGTAGTTTGTGTACTGTACCATACAAGAGACTTTGAAGGTAAGTTAAATGAATGGTGCAATAATATTTCAACTCCAACTCCAACTGGCATTTTTCTGCAGCCAGAACATCATCACACAAGCACTATGGCTGTTGAGGGCTATTTAGACGTTTCCTGAAAAGCATTACAAAATTTAGATGCATCTTCAATATGATGACATTGTGTTTATTTTTCCATGATATTTGTACAAAAAGGGTAAAAAGAAAGAAATTAAGTCAAAGCAATATCCTTTTCCTAAACTAAGTTTTATAATAAACCCAGGTTTTGATATACTTAAAAGCAGCCACAATAAAATTGCCATAGTCCATGTCAGCCAGACACAAGCCAACTCCAGTCCAAAAGCTGTATAGCTACAAGCTATACATCACAAACCATAATGAAAAGCAGGGTATATTAACCCAAGTAAAATCAGTGTGTAAGTATACATATGCAGGTTTCCAAAGAGATCATACCTGTCCAAAGTAATTCCAGTTTTTTTCTATTCATCTGAGGAGAATGTCCATGATAAATGGGGCTCTCTTGAAACTTAAATACTTTATGAAGCACAGCAAGAACAATATGTGCTACGTAGTGTAGTGTAGCATGTTGCAGATTTTTTTCCATTAACTTTTTCCAGACTCTAAGTTCTCAGTGAATGGGGGCATATCTTGACATTACCTAGTATCTCACCAAACAGCTACGTGTTTCTTCTTCCTGACTGGTTTTGATCTCAATGCTATTCACAAAAATTGAGTCACATGATCATAATTAATTTGTAATAAGACTGAGCTCTGTAACATCTGCAAAAATGTAAAGTAGGACACAAGGCAGGGGAGGTTGGGTTGTTTTTTGGTGTTTGGTTCGGGGTTTTTTTTTTCAAAATTGTGGTTACTTATGCATAGTCATACCAACATATTCTGAAACTGTAGTCCCTTCTTTACACTGTCAAGCTTTATTCTAAAGTTCATTTATACAGAACAAAGTTTGTGATGGTGCTTCTCCACAATGATGTGTCTTATCCGCACACAATGCTGCTGCTTATATTTTAGAATTAATTATATAACTAGGTAGAAAGCATGTAGGTTTTTTTGGAGGGGGGGGTGTTCTTTCTACATATTTATCTATTTCTCTATGAAAAAAGGAGAATTTCAGGAAATTGAAAGCCAACATTCCACGTGCACATACACACACATACACATTATGCTCACAAATACCCATTAGTAGTATCAGTCAGTTCTGCTCCTGTTGTATGGAACATAGTCTCTGTGAGGTGGGAGCCCTTATTCCCTCCCCACCTCTCACCCCTAAATTGAACTTGAAGGTTGCTGCAGTTCACTACTTCATACATACAGACCCACTACTTGTGCCTTAAACATGCACTTGCAAGCAAGGTAGCTGTGCATAAAACACTGTAGGTGACTTTGTGCAATTTTAAGTGACTGGGGACAATTGAGGTTATCCAGAGGTATAAATCTCTTTCTACATTATTTACAATTATATAGTATCATGGTTTAGCCGCAGCCAGCAACTAAGCACCACACAGCCGCTCACTCACTTCCTCCCCACCCAGTGGGATGGGGGGGAGAATCAGAAGGAAAGAGGTAAAACTTGTGGGTTGAGATAAGAACAGTTTAATAGGACAGAAAGAAAGAAAACAATAATGATAATAACAATGAAATGACAATACTAATAAAAGGATGGGAATATACAAAACAAGTGATGCACAATGCAATTGCTCACCACTCGCCGACCGATGCCCAGTTAGTTCCCCAGCAGTGATCCCCCCAGGCCAACTCCCCCCAGTTTATATACTAGACATGATGTCATATGGTATGGAATACCCCTTTGGTGAGTTTGGGTCAGCTGCCCTGGCTGTGTCCCCTCCCAACTTCTTGTGCCCCTCCAGCCTTCTTGCTGGCTGGGCATAAGGAGCTGAAAAGTCCTTGATTTGGTATAAACACTACTAGCAACAACTGAAAACATCAGTATGTTATCAACATTCTTCTCATACTGAACCCAAAACATAACACTATACCAGCTACTAGAAAGAAATTTAACTCTATCCCAGCCAAACCCAGGACATATAGTTACTTCAGAATTTATGACAGATATGCAAGACACAGATATTCACACCCTCTTAAATCCCAAGACCAAACATTAATATCAGGCCCCATCAAGAAGACAAAACATATATCAAAATTCAAATCAGAAACTCAGTATAACACATCTTTAATCTTGTGTCCATCTGTGTCTGCTACCAGATGTTTCAGAAGCACGCACATAAAATCCAGAAGTAGATTAATCTGTCACCTCATATTAAAAGCCAGATATTAATTATGAAATATAACTTCTTTGAGCCCTGACACATGCAGATTTCTATCTCTTCTACAGTGCTATTAATAGATGACAGTCACAATTCTGGACACCTCCTGTTTTCTAGACAGTTTAGTATCTCAATAAATATTCTTGAATTCTTGTATACTGAGGTTAGGCAGATTTCAGGCATGTAAGGCAGAGATGAATATAGGTTACCATTCCCAAGTACAGTTTGGGAGCATATAAAAATATACTTGAATTCCTTATATACTTAGAAACAGAAAAAGGCATTTTTGTACAGTTAAGAGTATTCAGCTAGTTAGGGTGCTGCATCAGGAAGTGCTAGTCTTAATTTCTAGATCCTCTCAGCCCAAGCAAGTTAAAAACTCTCTCTTCTACTTTCTATCACACCAGTTAACCCTAGCCTCACATTCTTGATAGCGCTAGTCACCAGTTTCTCTGCTGAGGCTGAAACTATATTCAAATAAAAAGTACTTATTCATGTGAACAGAAAAATCTACAAAGAAAAAAATTGATTCAGGCATCAGAGAAGATAGGATTGACTTGAGAAGAATGACTCTTATCTTCTGAACCAAGAAATACACTTGTTCCGTGTGTTTTGTGCTAAAGAATACTTGGGTAGAATACAGAAAAAACAGGTAAGTACCCTCATGCTGTGATGATGGGCAAAGTCACCAAACCTCCTTATTAGGTAGAGCCTATA
The DNA here is from genome assembly GCF_947461875.1 of Haliaeetus albicilla. Classification (NCBI taxonomy): domain Eukaryota; kingdom Metazoa; phylum Chordata; class Aves; order Accipitriformes; family Accipitridae; genus Haliaeetus; species Haliaeetus albicilla. Next base: position 44,962,119 of record NC_091483.1, read on the forward strand.
CTTTTGATAGATGGATCTGAATAACATAGCTGAAACCAGAATTGAAGCCATCAGAGAGCTTAAACTGGAAGCCTGAGTACATGCTCCAAATATGGCCTACAGAGTTCAGTATGGAGGATAAAATTACCACTGGGTTATATGACAAGTATACATTCTTTGGGTTGTCAATCCTTTGTGAATAACACTGACTTGCATGCATTCTTAGAAAATATATGGTCTTTTACATTCAGAGGAAAGGGAGTGTTAATTTTTTACAGCTTCATCTAAATATAGATGCATGCCTAGCTGCATCAAATTTAATATCCATCAAAGAAGAATGAGTCAATTCTGGAAATGACATGTGTCCTGGTTTCAGCTGGGATAGAGTTAACTGTCTTCCTAGTAGCTGGTACAGTGCTATGTTTTGAGTTCAGTATGTGAAGAATGTTGATAACACTGATGTTTTCAGTTGTTGCTCAGTAGTGTTTAGACTATAGTCAAGGATTTTTCAGCTTCTCATGCCCAGCCAGGGCACCTGACCCAAACTGGCCAACGGTGTATTCCATACCATGGGACGTCCCATCTAGTTTAGGAACTGGGAAGGGGGGCACAGGGAATCGCTGCTCGGGGACTGGCTGGGTGTCAGTCGGCGGGTGGTGAGCAATTGCCCTGCGCATCATTTGTACATTCCGATGCTTTTATTACTACTGTTGTCATTTTATTAGTGTTATCATTATCATGATTAGTTTCTTCTTTTCTGTTCTATTAAACCGTTCTTATCTCAACCCACGAGTTTTACTTCTTTTCCCGATTTTCTCCCCCATCCCACTGGATGGGGGGGGAGTGAGTGAGCGGCTGCGTGGTGCTTAGTTGCTGGCTGGGGTTAAACCACGACAACATGAACCACCGTGCTAGTATATAGAGATGAAGCAAGAAGACACATTGCTTGTAAGGAAGAGATGTGCATCAGAATGCACATAAAACTAAAAAACATGCTAAGAAATATGTGTTTTTCAGGTATGAGCCAGTCTTGGTTTGTATTTTTAACATACTAAAGTCCCTCTTGAAAACTGGCTTTTTTCTTCTATTTTACTCACTATAGTACAAGTGCTGTTTTCAAGAACTGTTGTACTGGAGATAGTTCAAAATAGAAATTTATAACGATTAACTGTATCCTTTGGATGACAGAGAACTTGCATGAATCCCTAATTGTATTGAATAACTATAAAACTTTTAAGAGAACTCCAAACAACTGATGGAGTCAGGGAAATGACAGCTTTCGGCAAAGTATCAGTAGATTTCATTTGTTTCTGGCCCACAGAGACATTCACCTTAAGGCACTGCCTCAGGCTTTTGGATCTCTTAAGTCTACCTCCTTGAGATTATTTATGCTGCTTTTAGTTCCCACTAAATATACCTATCTTAACAATATTTCAGCATCCTAGTGCAGTTCTGTGTTCTAAATTCAGTATATATCTTTCTAGAAAGAAAACTTATAGAAAAAGTAACTGTAGTATCCCACCTTTAAACCACATTGAGAGAGAATAAAAAATAAGGTAAGTGATCAGTTATGTTTCTATACATCTATCTATAAACAAAAATAAAGTATGTTCTGGGTAGAACAAAAGCATTGGTCTACTCCACAAAGCTCTGCTCACATGGATAACTTAGCACAGGCTTTTGCTGGTGTAGTAATCACCAGTGATGTGGTTTTTACAAATCCTATAAGTAGAGCTGTTTTTTTACTGACTTATTTTATGCAATTTGAGAGGGAAAATGTTACCCTGAATTCTATGGCAAATTATTTTACACATTAGCTGCTAGTGCTGCAGCACCCACTCACAGATGTAATTGGGAACAATCACAGTACCAGGCCTTGTTTTCATTTTCAAGAACTTAGAATTTGAAATTCATGCAACATGCATATGCTGCTCTGAACTCTTCTATAAAATGGCACTCATTGTTTTTTCCATATTTCAGATGCCTACTACATATTTGATACTTTCTAGTTGATGCTTTTGAGGTGAAATCAGAGGTGAAATTTTTGTTTTCTTAAATTTAGTTATAATAAATAATATTCTCACAAGCTATTGTGAGGTAGGACTAAGGTACAGAAAACTAGGCACATCGTGATAAATCCATTTCCTACAGTCAGACAGATTAAGGCAGATTACCAGCACTTGCTATAATAAAAGGACATATTGAGTGCTTCTAGCTGTGAAAAATCTAAGAAATGTGAGAATGAAGTGATCCAATTATAATCTAAGAACAGATAACTTCCTTAGTCTGCAGTCAAACACAAATGGTAGCTCTAAGAAAAGTCTATGAAGTTTAATGTGGAATTAGTCTCAAGATTCCTTGGAATTGACATGACAGAACCAGAACAACACACATGATATAGCTTACCTGGGACAGATGCAACCCAGCCAACATATACTGTACTAGCAAGCTCCTGCTTGCACTTGCTTTCCCAAAGCAGGCTCCTACCACACTCCAGAGAATGTAACAGGAACCAGAGATACTCCTCAACTTCTATGCAAAATCATTGTCATGATGTGATGGCTGCATTGAATTGCCTTACCATAACCCTGTTTCTAGCTATGTTTACATGAATGAAAATTAAGGCATCATGAAGCAAAAGAACAGGCTTCTCAAACTGACAGCGACAGAGGTTGAACAAGGTGGCATGAGGTACTCCAATTGCTCTGTTTTAGCTATGTTACCCCTAAGACAGGGACCAGGCGATGTTGTAAGTTAGAAAGACTCCTCTATGCAAGGTTTTGTTTTCTTTTTCTGTTTTTAATTTGCATGCAAACCTGTTTATCAAATTCTGGATGTCTTTGACAAACCATCTAACAGCACACAGAGTTTGGGAAAATAAAGACAAAAGAAGCACTGGGGTGTCCTCTTTTTGTGCCAGGTAATGTTGGGCAGACAGATTTTCAGGACCTTACAGATCTCTAGGTTTGTCAGTAACTACTCACATGCTACAGTAATTTTTGAAACTTCTGGGTATGAAGCAGTCTGAACACTGAATATTATACAAGCAGGCACAGAAAAAGTTCTCTTTTTTCTTCAGCAAATATCATATTTACTACTCCTGAGCTGCCCAGCTGCTGTGCATTTAAATTGTATTCTGATCAGGCTATCAAACCACGAGTCTCAGATAAAACAAAGTAAATACAAGGAGTACACATGCAGATACTAAAAGTAATTGAAAAAAATTGTTGCCTTATGTAGCATTAAGTCTAATGCTTCAAGAAAAGGCCACACACTAAACAGCTGTACAGCTCCGATGGTCTATCAGTTATAGTATGTTTGTGCTATAATAGTAAAGGAACATCTGGGAAGCTACATGTCTAACAAAATATGCAAATGCCAACAGTTTTCTGAAGACAGTATTACAAGTTCAATCAAAAACTTAAGTCCAACTAACAAAGCTACCACAGGCATCTATCTCTCTAATTTGCCCCATCAATTATGCAACTTTAATGCCTCTGGAATCCTTCAAGAAGAAATATGTTGTTTGTAATTTTAAAATAGTTTCTCTTTTATAAGATTTTCTGTACAATTACAACATTAAATGTCATGCATATGATTGAAAAATGATAGACTGGGAATAGAATTTTCAGAAACCTCTACCATACACTGACCTCTTTTTTGTACTTCCAAAGCTAAAATAGAACAGAAAAGTGATTTGAATATTCTGCACATCAGTCTTATTTTTCTCTTTTGCTTCTCAGGAGATAATTTTTATTGCAAATTACCGATTGTCTTTTAAAGTACATAATGATCCATTATATACTACATCTTTGTCAAATAATGCTATGTGAGTGGAAGACTGAATTTAAACAGTCATTTTCTACTGCAGAAATTCTTCTACAAAATAGTAGAAGAATGCCATTCATTTCACTAGGAAGCTGAAATAGAAGAACAAGTCACACAACAGAGCAAAGAAGCATATAGTAATTTTCTAACAAAGCTAACTGTATCAGCTGTGCTATTGATTTTAACCTGAAGATTTTATCCGAGTTTAAAAATAATATGCCTGTTAATCAAGATTTTTATTGTTGTCCTGGTTTCAGCTGGGATAGAGTTAACTGTCTTCCTAGTAGCTGGTACAGTGCTATGTTTTGGGTTCAGTATGAGAAGAATGTTGATAACACACTGATGTTTTCAGTTGTTGCTAAGTAGTGTTTAGACTATAGTCAAGGATTTTTCAGCTTCTCATGCCCAGCCAGCAAGAAAGCTGGAGGGGCACAAGAAGTTGGCACAGGACACAGCCAGGGCAGCTGACCCAAACTGGCCAACGGTGTATTCCATACCATGGGACATCCCATCTAGTATAGGAACTGGGAAGTGGGGGCGGGGAATCGCCGCTCGGGGACTGGCTGGGTGTTGGTTAGCGGGTGGTGAGCAATTGCCCTGCGCATCATTTGTACATTCCAATCCTTTTATTACTACTGTTGTCATTTTATTAGTGTTATTGTTATCATTATCATTATTAGTTTCTTTTCTGTTCTACTAAACCGTTCTTATCTCAACCCACGAGTTTTACTTCTTTTTCCCGATTTTCTCCCCCATCCAGTGGGATGGGGGGGAGTGAGTGAGTGGCTGCATGGTGCTTAGTTGCTGGCTGGGGTTAAACCATGACAATTGTTTACTTGCAATTACCTTCAGAATAAATTGCCTAGAAATGCATTTTCCTATTTTTATATAAAGGGAGAATTTTAAAACAAGATGTTTATATGTAAAGGCCATGTAATTTTCAAACCCTCTCAACTGGAAAACTGGTTGATAGATTTTCCAATCAGATTAAATAAAAAATTAGTAAGTTTCATGTTTTTCACTCAGTTTACAAGAGTTTGACCTGGTTTTTTTAGTTTAGTGGTGCTTATCAAAATTTGATAATAAGCATCAGCACTTTGATATGGTATTATAGCTTGTATGTGAAAACAATACCTACAAATAGAAAAATTCATGTTAAAATTCCAAATACAAAGTTGATTTATTGATATTTACAGAAAAAATACATAGAAACAAAATATGTTCACCATTGACATTCACAGTAGAATAACTGCAAGAAAATCAAAGGAAATTCTGGAGTCTAAGGTTACTTCTCCAGGATTACACATCAAATTATGCATATATGAATATCAATGCCTAAGTCAGATGACATAGTACTTTCATGTCAGAGGAGAAGGAAAGAAAGAAGTCTTTTAAGACAAAGAAGGTTTTGAATATGGTGCAGCAAAATATTAAAAATGATTTGCATATTTACACTATCTGTTTTCCTGTAGCTTTGCTATAAGCTTCATAGAAAATGTTTCCTACATAGTAATTAGCCTTCCTTGAATATCAGACACTTCTTCTCTTACACTAATTTCTTAGCTTCATTCTACTACTTTGACATATGCTAGTTCTACCTGCATATTCAGATTTAAAAACACTCTAAAATCTAAAAAAAATATATCATTTTGGCTGAACAGTGATTGATCTGAACTAACATCAATGATGGATGGAGAAATGCAGGGAGAGACAAGTAGAGATGATAAAAGAACAGACAAATGAGGACAAAAAGATAGATGGAGTTGCAAAGTTCAAGAGAGCTATTCCTCATATACTGCTTCTCAACATAGTCCTCCTTTTTTTTCTTTTTTAAAATTTTATTTTAGATTAATGCAGTCCCTGAATGTGACCTGTTTAGCCTGAGTTCTTAGGTTGTCCCACTGTAGAACATTTCCAATGCCATGGTTTGAAATCCTTTTTTTTTTCCCTGATTTGCACAGAATTTCCTGTCATAAACAGTGAAATTCATTGGAAAAAAAAATTGCTTAAACACATTAGTAACATAATGCAAAGTTTCTTCACCTACAAGTTGAATCCCTTGTTACTCATACCACTTCAACCCTCTAGATGTGCTTCCAGCCCTTAAGCTAAATTCTCACAGAATTTTGCTTTAAGCAAGTAAGTGCTACTAAATATAAAGTTTATTGCTCTAATTTCAGAAAATATACTTGCCTTGAGAGCTTTAAAGATTCATTCAACCCAGACTTTTTTCATTTTTCTGGTAGCTCAACACCTTAATGCCATTGTAGTTAACCAGGACATTAAATAAACAGAATGACAATTGGCACTTGGGAACCTAATGAGAGGCATTAACTCACAGCTATTATGACGCTACAGAAGGCAAAAGTTCTAGTTCACTACATGCATTTACTGTGCTACTTACAAAGCATAGAAAAACTATTGCCTATACTGCACTGTAAGAAGACCTCCACAGGTGTCTAAAACCAGAGTATTTGTCTACTGAACTTCTTTCAATCCCAGAGCACATTCAGAGGCTTCCTGGATGTGGCCCAGGTAGACAAACTTGTGAAAAGAAAACCTTAAATCCATCTGAGTGTTTCAAAGCCTTTCACTTCTGTCTGGGGCTGCCTCCTTCCACTAACATGCATCCATGACCAGCATAATAAAAGCCAACTCTAATTAGAAATGCCAGGGCAAGCACAGGGCCAGTCCTCCATTACATACCTTTTTCATCCTGTCGTAGGAGCTCTAGATTGTACTATCACTTAATAAAAGTCTAGTCTGTCTTCACAGCCAGAACCAGAACCTGTGCCATCCTTTCAATGACAAACAGAAGTAGTAGATAAACTTGAATACCTAGCGCAGCTGTTTTCCTTTCTCTCAGTTCATTGACACTGAACGACAACATGCCCCCCCTGCTGGATACTGCTCTGACATTAGCCTCAAGACGAGCACATGTCTATGTTCTTTGCATTACCACCACTGTACGAGTCAAGCAAGCCAAGCACTAGCACCAGTTTTCTTGGCAGCTGTAGGAATGGCATTGCAAATATTCCTACATCCAGGCTTTTCAAGAACAGTGGACAGGCAAAGTGTTTTCATACCAGCATTTCCATCCTAGCCCTGATAATACACAGTAAGAGGCATGGCAGATGGGGGCAGTCTAGAAAATACAGTTCTTCCTGAGTGAGAACCAGTGGCAAGAGAATGCTCTCATCCAGAATGTTCACCACACACATGTTGAACACCCCCCTACATAAGTGGCAAGACAGGTATTATTTTTTCTTAGAGAATCAATAGCTCAAAATACCCTTTCAGTGGCTGCAGAGACTACTAATAAAAAGAGGAGTCTACACCCTTTAACTAGATTTATTTTCCATCCTAAAGCCTATGTTCACCATTCCTATCCTTGCTGCTGCTCTACTAAAAATCAGGGTGATGTCTCTCAGGATGGCTATTAATAATAATTTACTTGCAAGCTCCCTCTTTACAGGTTCTTTATATTCTGTTGGACCTATGTTCACATTTACTTTACATCCAACTGTTTTTCTACCAGGCTGGAGAGAAAGGATGACTCCTAATCATGCATTGCTGATGTAAATCTTTAAAAATCCTCCCATTCATGAGGAATAGTAAAATATTATTACTTTCGCAAGGTGTCTTCAACATTAAAATAATCCAAATACTCTACAGATATGCTCTGTAAAGGCATTCAGAAGTGCTGAGTCTATGTGGACAAATATTTGCTTTACAGATGAGTATTCTGGCTAACATAAGCAGCACCTGGGAGACTGATGGGAAAGAATGCTAACCCTGAGATCCAGCTCTGCTTCATTTTCCTGGTATGGTAGATAACAGTGTAAACCCGGCCTTTTCCATCATACAGTGGGGGGATGGAAGGGAGAATAGGGAGGAAGAGGAAGACACAGGGAGGAACTGGAATCAGTGGAACAACATGTGAATACAAAAAGACGATGAGGTAGGTCACATGCCCATAGAGGCTCTGCACTGTGTGCATACACAAGAAGGAACAGCCCCATAGTGTCTACATAAATAATAAAATGTTGTCAGTGCAGTCCTCGTAGGTATCATTGATATCGGACTTCCTTCTATTTAAAAAATGTAATTTTACACAAAGTCAATGTTCTTGGAATCAAAAGCAACTATTTTGCCTCATTGCTATAGGTATATTCCATGTATTCCATTAGACTTTTGGCCAAAGGGAAAAAAAGCACCAAAAGCAAACAAACAAAACCTTTCTACATTTTAAACTGTACAATAGACAGTAAAAGTTTACTGATTCACAGGGAGATGTATGCTGTTTGAACTACATCTATGTTCAACAGACAAATACTAATTTAGTTTGTAGAAATTATAAATTTTAAATTAATTGATGTGGTATTAATCTAGTAGTTTTCTCTGCACCAAGCCATTGTGTTACAGTTAAGTTGATCTTGCTCTCATGGGAAATCTTTGTTTTCCCTGACAGATGCCTCCTACACAATCCCCTCTCACCCCACCTTCCCCCAGTAAACATCTGTACAGAGCTGCTATATTATTCTGGAAAATTTGTTTTTCCTCATGCAGCCTCCGGGCTCATTATTCATAAAAACTTCTAAACTTTATTAGAGGTAACACTTATTTAAGAGATACAAGCGCTCTCTCAACAACATGTATAGCAATCTATAAAAGTTTTGGAATTTGTAACAATGATCACATAACTGCTCTGCAAAAAACAGGTAAGGAAGCAGTGCAGCCTGAATTTGCTCACTTGTACATTGTGTGAATAAAAGTGAAATATGTGTGCTTTTTTAACAAATTCATTAGTAATAGCACATCCATGCATTAGTACAAGCCCTTTCTGCCCTCTCTCACTCTTCTGCACAGCACAGAGAAATCAAGCAAGCAGGTATAAGCAACTCTGGGAGCTAAGAGAGAAGAGAGGAATGGAAATATGAGTTTAACTATTGAGGACCTATGCCTCACTAGGCCCAAAAATTCATGCCAATTGGAAGGATGCAATGAATATTCCCTCCTCCTCTAATCTCCCACCCCATGTCTCTGCTTCGCTGGACAAGGCTACAGCAGGCACACCGCTCAGTTCTGATGGACTCCCTCTCTTTCTGGATGTCATGTCCTCAGGCCACAGAGCAGATTTTACAGTTATTTCCTATTGTATCCTTGTTCCAACTCAGGTGAGTCTCGAAGGTTGAAGTGTGCAATGAATACCAAAAGCCAGGCTCAGATGGATCAAGTTTGAACATTTAGAGTAACAGTCATTAACAACATACTATACCCAAACAAATGACCAGATTCCCAAGTTATTAGTACTCTTGCCTCCAAAAATAGTGTCAGCTTTTTGTTTGAAAATCCATTCTTCTGTGTTTTGTTAAGTTGCAAATCCTAGTTATGTCCATACTAGTATTATATAACATCACTTGCATAGTCTCCCAAGTTAATAGCTTCTGTCTCATCTTATAGTTTCCAAACTTTGGTATACTACTGTTCAAAACCTTCTAAATCAATTTGCGATTTATATAGAAAAATTTCATCATCAATTACTGATTAAATTCTTGCTTAATATGATGCTGCAGTATTATCTCAACCAAGCTTCCAGTACAAAAATAAAAAAAGAAAAAAAAAAAGAAAACATTGTTTTCTTTAAAAATTATTTTAAGGAAGAAGAGGAAAAGAAATTATAGAAGTAAATTAGAATGACATAATTTGACCTTGAAAAAAAGGCATTTGCTGTATTAAAAAGAAAATGATGAGCTACTATTGACATTATAAGAACCAGAAACAATGGTTCTCTAAGCTTCTGGTAAGCTCATTTTTTAACTCACATGTCAGCGTAAATGATTGTTTAAAGAACCAAATCTAGCATCAAAGTAATAAGTTGTCCAACTGATGAATTAGAATCTTTCTTCTTTATCATCTGTAAAATTTTCAAAATATCCTTAAGCTACAAGCAGACCCATAGCCCTTTGGAACTATTCAAAGGTCAGTTCAGTTACATACAATAGCATGCAGATTACTGAACTATCCAAGGGATGAGACCCATTTTAATCCAAAAGTGAAGTACATGTAATGAGACATGGCCATGGGGCCTGCACACTGAACAAAGAGTTTACACGCATTCAGTCAGAAACGGATGTATTTGCCTACTCAAGAAAAAAAAAGAAAAAAAAATCCACCACGGATTCCAAAGTAAAATAGGTAGGGATTCATAATTTCATATTATTTTTATTACACAATCTGCACTTTTCTAAATGCTTTCTTTTAACCAGAATATTTATTTTTTACTGAGGACCTAAATCTTTATCAAGCATGCCAGTCTGAGGAACAAGGCTGACAAAAAGGCAAGTAGGGAAATCTGTGTTAAATACACAAAAATAAAGATGTCTAAAGTATTTCACTGTATGGGAAGTGAAAGACATGGAAATTTAAGCCACTAAGGTGAGATTTTATTTGTTAAGTTTAAATGAGTTAGCGATTAGAACTACAAAATAAAGCTTTTTTTTGCTTTTGATACATTAAGCTAATAATAATTATTTTAGTTAAAAATTAGAAAGAAATTGTTTAGCCAAAGTCTCCCTTACCACATAATGCTTGATACTTCAAACAGTGACTACAATAACAGTCACAACAAGGTATTCAAAGCAGCCTTGTCAAACATGAAGACTCATAGTAGTCTTCAACTTCCGCAGTTGGTAAAATAGATACTTAAGTTAAAAGGATTACTTCCTTTAGTTTTGAAAGAAAGCAACATCTTTCAAAAAAGAATAAAATAATAATAAATAATAATTAGTTTTATAATAAAAAATGAAGCCATGAAGCCATAATTATGAAATTCTTGTAAGATTAAAAAGCATAACAAGTTTTAGTTAAAATCCAATTTCTACTGGATACTTGGATTCCGTACAAAATAAGAAGGGGTTGTTCAAATCTAGCTGCTTAATAATTTTTCCCTTTCCTCATTTTATTATGAAGATCGAAGCTCAGGTTGTGTTTCAGGGAATAAAACAGTGCCTTGCAATGATACCCAAGCTAGTTTTGCTCTCATAAGCAGCAAGCATTTTAGAACCACACTCCCCACAGGCTAATTAGCAGCCCTGTTGTAGCAATTACATAGCATTTCAGCTAGGCTTGTTAACCTTGCTTCTGGGCATTAATCACTATTACATTAACGCAACTATATAGATGCTGTACCAGCTAGTCTGTCCAGGCATTGCAATGCGCAGAGCTGCAAGTTCAAGATCAACAACTTTAAAACAGATTTAGCTGGATGTGAGAAAACCATTCACTGGGACCAGGACGGTTTGTCTTTGTTTTGTTATGTGAAGGAGAATATGTTCAGCAACAATAACTGAGATTTAAACCCCATGAATCCAACAAGACAGCACAACAGCTTTGAGACTAGAGGAAAGGTAAACTGCATTTAAATAATTCCCAGACAGAGAGAAGAAACAAACCAGAATTTCTTGCACTCTGCCACACTAACCACTGAATAATCAAATCAGATTTGTATGGCTATCCTTTCTTCCTGGACTCTTCAGCTCACATCTCTGTGGTTCAAGGCTGAGAAACATGGTCAGATACTCAGATCTATAAAATGAGTGGCCCTTAAAGCCACTATCTATTCAGAAGTTCCTACACAGTTCTGCAGTTGTTGTGTGGGCAATAAAAATACTTGGTTAAGAATTGCAGTGTCCAGAAGGTACACAAATATTTAGCACTACTATTAGTCTAGCTCACTTTCCTTTCTTTTCAGGAGAACGCTCCTGTCAAAAAATTAATTCTGCTAAAATGAGTGATTTTTGTTACTGACTCAAACAGTGTTCTCCCTGGGTCCCCTACACCTTCCTTAAGTCTCAGAAAAAAATAATCTTTGCCCAGTATTTGGTTTGTCACAACTTAGATTAGTTAATGCATGACACTTTTTTTTCCATCCTTTTCTTAACATAAAGTGTTCCTTGCAGGTAAAGTCAAGAAAGCATGGTCATTTTCAGGCATGCATTGTTTTAAGGCAAAAATGCTATCAATCAGCTTTACAAAATCATTCAGCTTTTCATAAAGAAGACTTTTTGTGGAGGATAAATATATCATTTACAAATTAAGGTGACAAAACTCAAAAATAGCAAGGCAAATCAGAAATTATTGGCCTTTGCATTTTCAGCAGAGCTCTACTTTAATTAAATACATGTCAAGGCATTTGTTATTATTACTGATATGACTGGCAAATTCTGCAGCTGGAATGGTAACAATCTGAGCTATGGATATAACTGAAACAACCACCCTGCAGGGCAGATCTGTTAAAAATACCCCTTTCTCCTATACGTCACATATTCTTGAAGTCATAAGCTGAAATATGTGCTCGGAGTACACAGAAAAAATGAGGGTTTATTTTAGAAGCTTATATACTATTGTCAGCATTTACTTAGGACCAACTTTAATTTCTTTTCCTGATATTTGCTGTAGTTCAAGTTGCATGGAAAGCAAACACTCAAGGCCATGCCAAACTAAACATTGCTGATCATTCTTGCCAGGATAAGCACTATAGGTGCATCTTCTAGTTCCAGAAAAGTCTGATGCTCTTCTCCCTTCATTTGACATTCTGCATAAAGTTCTGTTCATATTGCTTTCCACTGAAGACATGCAAAGACTATAACAGAAACTAACATGATAGAATTTCTTCCAAAACCAGCTGGAATCCACTCTTACTTATTATCGTGAGAGGGAAGCTTTGTTATGGTTTCTTACTGTGCTAAACTTGTACGACAATTTGGCCTACATAGAGCCTTCAGGGATTTACTGATGATGGGATCACATATTGGCCATACCTATATGATTTATCTAAAAGTTTACTGATATAAAAACACCTCATGAGTAAAACATACAGAAGCAGACTATGATACAAAAATCTACATTTACAAAATTCTACAGGGCAGAAAGTGGAGCTTATTCCATATCCAGCTGTGATGGGTTGACCCTGGCTGGACGCCAGGTGCCCACCAAAGTCGTTCTATCACTCCCCCATCCTCAGCTGGACAGGGGAAAGAAAATATAACAAAGAGCTTGCGGGTTGAGATAAGGACAGGAGAGATCATTCATCAATTACCATCACGGGCAAAACAGACTCAGTTTGGGAAAAATTAACTTAATTTATTACCAATCAACCAGAGTAAGGTAATGAGAAATAAAACCAAATCTTGGAACACCTTCCCTCCACCCCTCCCTTCTTCCCGGGCACAACTTCACTCCCAGATTTCTCTACCAAACCCCCCTAGCGGCACAGGGGGACGGGGATGGGGGTTTACGGTCATCACACGTTATTTTCCGCCTCTTCATCCCCCTCAGGGGGAGGGCTCATCACACTCTTCCCCTGCTCCAACGTGGGGTGCCACCCACAGGAGACAGTCCTCCATGAAATTCTCCAACATGGGTCCTTCCCACAGGCTGCAGTTCTTCACAGACTGCTCCAGCATGGGTCCTTTCCATGGTGTGCAGTCCTTCAGGAGCACACTGCTCCAGCGTGGGTCCCCCACGGGGTCACAAGTCCTGCCAGAAAACCTGCTCCGTGGGCTCCTCTCTCCACAGATCCGCAGGTCCTGCCAGGAGCCTGCTCTAGCACGGGCTTCCCACGGGGTCACAGCCTCCTTCGGGAACCCACCAGCTCCAGCGCGGCATCCTTCATGGGCTGCAGGTGGATATCTGCTCCACCATGGACCTCCATGGGCTGCAGGAGGACAGCCTGCCTCACCATGGTCTTCCCCACAGGCTGCAGGGGAATCTCCGCTCCGGCGCCTGGAGCATCTCCTCCCCCTCCTTCTTCACTGACCTTGGTGTCCGCAGGGTTGTTTCTCTCACATGTTCTCACTCCTCTCTCCAGCAGCTGTTTTCCCCTGTCCCAACTTTTTTTCCTTCTTAAAAATGTTATCCCAGAGGCGTTACCACTATCACTGATTGGCTTGGCCTTGGCCAGCGGCGGGTCCATCTTAGAGCCAGCTGGTATGGGCTCTCTCTTGAACACAGGGGAAGCTTCCAGCAGCTTCTTACAGAAGCCACCCCTGTAATCCCCCCCGCTACCAAAACCTTGCCACACAAAACCAATACACCAGCTAATCAGAAAAACAACAACAAAAAATACAACAAAAAAAAATTTCCATTAGAAATAAGTTGAATGTCTACCAATTAATAAACACCTTAACTCTAAAAAAATTAAATGCACTTTATTAAAATTAAATTACTCATATTTGTGCCTACGGTTAAACCTAATTTAAATATTTTTACTTAAAATACTTGTGCTACAACAGTTGCATCAACAGCGATGATTATTTAAAAACTCAGATTAGTCTGGTCTAATACATATAACTATTTCCGCAAGCCATTGTTGAGTGATTTGGAACTTACAATTGCATGCAAGCTGTATTTTCTAAAGGTTTACCATTTAAATGGCGATCCCCAACAAAACTTTTAAAAATCTTTGAGAATTTGCTCCTAGCATATACCCAAGGCAAACAATTTGTGGTTTTAAACTGATTTTGCCCCACATAAATAATTTGCAAGATATATTCAGCCTCATTGCCATTATTGTAATAAAGCAGGGAAATGATACAAATCCAGATGAAATTTTAAATAAGTGCATAGAGACCTTAAGGAAGATGAGTAAGATGAATGTGCCAAGCAGCTATGGGATGTTTAGGTTTATCTCAAGGACAATAAATGTGATTTACACTGTTTTCATTGAGCTTGCATCAGCCCTGTGATAATTTATATCAGTTACAATAACATTTATCACCTTGAGAGTTTGTTTACCTTCTCTATTTTATGAAAAAATGACAGTTTATTGGTGCTTGTTAGTGAAACTGTATATTTACCTATATATTATACTTTGTTTTATCGGTGGATAAATCAATATTCTGTAGTTTTAGAGGGATACTGTTTTACAGGTTGCTTTCTGTCAAATTCCTACACGACAGTTAAAAAGCAACATACTGTGAAGTGAAGGCCTTGGCCATCATGAATATCAATAGCTCAACATTCTAATATTTTGTGAAATCTTCTCTGCACTGGAGACTAATTTTGTATTAATGACAACCTGTCTGTTTCTCCCATTTTACCACAAAAGACATGGGGAAAACAGGATAAATAAAAAGGAGAAACAAAGCAATTTCATTTTAAAAAGAAGTATTTATACACAGTTATGTTGTACACAGAAGAAATATTAATTGCATCAGCACTGATGAAAGAAGAAAGAAAATTTATCAATTAAAACAGGTGAAAAGGAAGGTAATTCTCCATGAAATTTAAGGAAATTAAATAAACTTGTTCATTTGTTCCCAACAACAAACATTATCAGCATAGCCAAAAATGGAAGGGAGTTAATGCTAGCAGTATGCTTTACCATTTTCTCCAGTAGTATGGTAGGGAGGCTTGCAGTTGGGCTATAACTCCATATTAAACAATGAATAACTACCTCGTTTAGGCACAAGTGAAAATCCTCACAAGAACATTCAAAGAATATTCACATCTAATAACGTCACAAGAATGAGGGTTAAGAGGTAGGTCATTGGCAGCAGCATTAGCTTTTAATGAAAAATAGTAAATCTGGACTATTTCAGACTCTTTCTCTCCTTACTCCAGGACCAATAGAAGAGAGGAAATAGGCCATGAAGCAAGATCCTTTGAAGCATTCCACTTAGTCTAAAAATGGCAATGTGAAAGTCTTGAATAAGCCTGGTTCTACAAATTTAGCAACTGTTTTGGAAGGTCTAAATCTACTCTCTTACAGCCACCAGGCAGAAAAGGTGCAGTTTGACCCTCTCTGTACAGATTCCTATTTTAGACAACAGAAACATCAAGTGATTTGCTTAATTAACCAGGGAAGTCAGACTTGCAAAGGGTAATCCTAATAAGTTTACACAATTGATCTACAGTGCAAGAATTATTTGCTGGAGAAACCAATGAATTTTTATTAGCGAATAAATTTAAGGTTATTGTATTTCAGACAATTTCCTGATGGTGAAAGGGGAATACATTTATTGAACAAATTATTCATCACTCCCTAGCTACAGAGCATAACGTCAGTCCTTGTATATGATACTTAGCAGCCTAATGTTAAGAAAAGCTGCTGAAACATTCTGATAAGAGGCCAGTGTAGTTCTTTGTCCCCCAGAAAAAACACAATCTTGTTATTATTCAATCTGTAGACAGCTCTTTATTTTTTTCCTTGAGAAGCATTAGGAAAAAAACTTGAAAGACATTCTGTTCTTTCAAACTGCTTCGTTTTCAGGCAAAAGGCAATTTTTTTTTTCCTTTAAAGCATTATTCTGAATCATATTAGATACAATTGGAAAGAAACAAGTTTTCTTCCTTATTGTGACATCCAGAGTCTGAAAACCTGTTAGATACACACATATATGACAATTAATGCAGGAAGGAGTGTGTGTTTATGCATATTTATATAATCAAGTTGTTCAAAGGCTAAATTGCTTCTCACACTTCTACCCCGCAACTCAAACAATTACTTTTTCTTTCCTTTGTTTTTCAAAAATATTACTCCCTTAAGTCTTTTGATAATTCTATTCCAAATGCCTGTATTGCTATGAAGTTAAGCTGTTATTATTAGTTAGGCTAATACTACGGTATAGTATTAGAATCACCTTTGCTAAAGTTTTCCATCACAAAGGAATTAATGGAACACTGCATGACTGTCTTAGCACTGGGGAAATCATGAGCATAGCAGCAGGTTTTTATCTGCTGTTTGTTTCCTGAACAAAATAATAAAAGCAGTGATTTCAAATACTGCTCCTAAGTGACTATATATAAACATGTATTGTTTGTTTTCTTAGCAGTGTTATGCCAACCAGCAGGTAGCATTCGTTGACGAGTTAATAACCAGAAAATGTATTTTCCTTTGGCATTGGAATGGACAACATTAGACATTATGTTAAGAAGGGAAGAGGACTCTTCATCCTTCACCTATCATCTGGCAGCTAGCCAGCCTCTAAACTAAATTTCCAATTTGAATCTCAGTCTGGTGGAATACCACACCAATACTGGAAACTATTACAGGGAAATACGTAAAATGAGAATATATTCCCTCCTGCAGGTTAGAAGGGAAAAACATAAATGCATACCAGAAATGAGGGAACAGAAAAAGGAGAAAGCAGGAAGATGTGTCATTTCCCTGGCACCAGGAGCTGTAGGGTAAATGGCTTTTGAAGCAGCCAGGACACTTCTATTGTGGTGGGAGGTTGGAGTGTTAGGAAGAACTGAAAATATTTTCAAAGATGAGGGACTTGGGGCAAACTAATCTTCTTTTTTCCCAAGTGAGGATTTTATTTTATGACAATTTCATTTGACCTCAAAAGTATAAAAGTCAAACTGTTCTGTGCATCATTTGATGCACTAGAATGCTCATTGTCATTTCAGTGATCAAAATGGTTTCAGTTCCTGGAAATTCATTGTTCTGAAGACAGCCTTGTGTACTGCTGGCATTACTGTTGAGGTCTGGAGAGAAAACAGATGCAGGATTTGTAAGGATAGGCAATACATCTTAGATAGTGGGTACAGGTGAAAAAGCAGACAGGTTCTCAAATGCTATATCCCTTCCCCAGATCTGTTGAGATATTACTTCTCCTTACAAACATGCTTTGATGAATGCTTAAGGATTAGATGCTTCTTCTAAATGCCTGTTTTCTAGAGCATAAATGAAAGCAGACAGGGAGGTCGCTATGTAGATTTCGTACCAGTGAAAGGTCCTCTCATCCCACAGAAATTTCCTGAAGCAGAAAAGGTTACTTTGTATATAAAAATAGAACAAGACATAGGATGGAAAAATAAGTTCTTTTTCAAATTAAAAGAATGTTATGAAGTTCAAAGTGTACTTTCTCCTGTTCATGTCTTTCTCATATTTGCCTGCAGCTGATTTCTGGTATATGCTTTCTACAGTTAAAATTTTGCTTTCTGCTTAAACTGCCTCTTTTGCATTTCTGCCAAAAAGTGTTTTGTTTTCAACTGTGTTTATGTAATAAAAGCCAAATTTTCAGCTACAAAATTTATTAAATCTCTTAAAAGAACAGTAACCATCACTAACATGCAAAGCGATTAGATTTGTGACTGCTGAACTTTGAATGACTGGACTCGGCAGCCTTAAAGCACTTAAAGATTGTATGCTTTCTAGGGTAACAGAGACAGATGTGGATATAATTCGCTGGTTCGCAGTTGCAATATGTACTGTAAAAGTCAGCATTAGTAAAATATTCAGTCACAGAACAAAAATGCCTATGCTGGTTTTTAATAAAAGTGTATATGCAAATTGTGCAAGATGCCAAAAAGATCTGCCATTCCTGAGGTAAAATAACCACTCCAATGGAGTGATTAAGAGACACTTTCAAGTGGAAAGAAGTTGTGGGGTTTGTGGTTGGCTTTTGTTGGACTTCTTCCATTCTCTGAAGAGATTAAAGATACCATAAGGACATTTATATTCAATTTCATAACTAGCATATGATATCAAAAAAGCTGTGTGTGTTTCTCATTTTCCAGTACTCATTTTAAACCAACTTGGCTGTCATGTTTACTATTATAGAAATTCAGCAGGTGTTGGGGCACTGATTTAAATCTCTACCTTTCAAAAGCATTTCATCATTACCTTCCTATTTCTCCAAAACTTGTTCAAAACTCCGGAGGGTGAAAAGACAGTAAATATGTTGAAATAATATTAAAGTTTGATTTGTTTCCTTTTACATTAGTGAGAGTTTCAATTAACATCTGGTGAACTGTGAAACAAATAGATTTAAGCACTGTTTAAAAACTTCAGTATTTCACTGTACCACTTTGAATTCTACTAGCAAAATGCAGAATCTGGAAAGATTTGGCCAACAGAATTGTCCCCCACACTGATGATAGTCTTATTTAATATTTAATTTACAAAATGTGTGTTTATAACTAAATTCCAGAGTGTTTCTTTCATTTTTACCACAGATGTCTCTTGGTAATTACCTCAAAAATTTGCAGAGCACTGCTTTATATAGACTATCTATTCCAAAGTATGAGGTTGGAACTCTACTTTTTGACTACAAACAGGAAAGGAAAGTGAAGGGCTGTATTTTTTTCTTCCTGAACTGAACGGATTTGGGTTGGAACAGAAAGTGAAGGATTATTTCATGCTGAAATTAAAATGATTGGGAAGAAAAAAAACCAGTAAAATACGAGGAATCAGTAGGAGAAGTCTAAGAGGAATCTGAACTGAAAAGTCATTTCAAAACAGAAAAAATATCAAAAGATTCATTTAAAAACTACCAATATGTTTTTACTCTTTTTGCTTTGTTTCTTTTTAATTTTGGAAGTGTTTTCCCAATGTTGGTGCCTGACACTAAATCACAGCCTAGTTTGTTGCTGCTGAAAATCCTTCTCCTCTAGGAATGAATTTTCATAAAAAGGCTTTCACCAGTTCTAGTTAGTTTGTGAGGCAGCTAGCATCTTCAGAATATTTAAACACATCCCAAGGTAAAACCTTTTCATACTGAATTGATTTTACAGACTAAACACATCACAGACCGTTTGTTCCCTGCTTCTGGGGAAATAAGCAGAGGCAACTTGAATCATTAAGGAATTTCTCTGGAAAAAAAAAAAAAACCAAACCAAAAAAACAACCAAACAAACAGAAAATGGACTCAGATTACTACCAGTTCTATTATAATTAATCTGCTGTACACAAGCACGCAAGACATTCTGCTGGCAACCTGAAACATTTTTAATAGCTAATGCACCTGAGAATATATGAACACTATAAATTTTTTTAAAGATACTTGGTGCCCATTTCTGTAGTTATTGTCATTCTGTACCAGACTTGGTGAAATCTTAAACACATCAACCTAAGTTAAGACAGAGTCCCTATTCTCCTGCTGCCTCTAGCTTAACCCAATTAGTTTGAAAAGCTTGGCCAAAACTCATCCCTTGACATTTTGGAATCAAAAGCTGCTGCCACCATCACTGCATATGTACTTAGGAAGGCCGTTTGTTTTAAGACTCCAAACTGCCAAGGTAAGCAGTTGTCCTGCCATTTTTTCTCCTTCAAGGAAACTGAAAACAGAAGACAGTACAGTAGATGTACTGTCTACATGACAGAATACGATTAACTTGCTAGTTTATAGGCCTAGGGCTTGTTTAGACAGAATACAGCTCTATAAATCCTTAATCTTTTCAACTATATCCTTTGAAAATGTTTGCATATCTGAAGGAAAAATGAAGGTGGCCATCCAGTCTCAAATAGCAGAGAAGGGAGATGACAGTTGCAAGAAGACAAACAAAAGGAACAGCAGTCCAGAATAAGAATTTGTGCAGAACGAGATCTCATTTTCTGGAAATTTTCATGAGACAGTGCAGTTAAAAATGTATCTTAATTATGTGGAATATTTGCAAGACTATATGCAAACATAGCATGTAAACACTATTTTCGTTTTACCAGTACTTCACAACAAAGTTCATCTCCACTTATGTCCTATATTTTCTTTCTATGTCCTGTCTTTCTCCTAAAGCTTCCCATGATTTACGTTATAGGAATTGTATTTTGTCAGAAGGTTGGGACAGAGACACTGACGTTACAGGTGTTAGGATTTACTTCTTCAGTGTCACAGAACACTGACAGAAAATGTTAATAGTAGCCACATAAACAATTTGTCCCCAAATGCTCTGATGTAGTTATTTTCAGCTATATGATTTACCATTTGGGAAAGGGTTTTGAGGGAAATGAGAGATGGTCTACTTAGACTTTGTCTTTAATGTTTGCTGGTTTTCCTTAGTGGGCTCTCCCTCCTCCCTCTCCACCCACCTTTTGGAGCTACACTGACGTCTTATCAAAAAGCAACAGCAGTTAAGTAACTGCTCAATGCACCCACCAATAAATAGTACATATTTCACATTTTGCAGAACTTTGTCTTATCAGCTGCTTCTAAGTTTTCAGTAAGTGATTTTAAAATTGTGTCAGGTTATAAATAATATGGTAAATTTAATATTTTGCCTATCTAGTGCATGAAGAGAACAGAAATGTCCCTCAGTTCTGCTGCTTCTCAATGCACTATTTCATTTTGGCACAGACAGACGAGAACCTGCTAAGTCAGTCTAAACAGTCTGTTTTAAAACAATGAAGAGATATCCTACTTCAATTAACTCCTATATATAAACAAGAACAAAGATTGTTAAACACTTTGTAAACAAAGAAGACGATTCCTCATAATTGGAAAGAGATCAGGATCAACCCTTCCCCAAAAAACTAAACACAGCAGGAAGGAATCTGCTGAGACACCAGACAAAAAAATCACCTATCTCTTCTCAGTAAATACAAGGAAAAATCCATGGCAACACTGATTGCAGAGGAACCTCTTTTATAAACTGCAAAAGCAAACACTACAACTGCAAGTAACAGAATTAAGCTCAGATTCTTTCCCGGGGTGCCCACTTAAGCCATGCTGATATTAACCAGAAAGATATATGATTAGTCAAAAAAAGATCTCTGTGGCACACAGTGCCAGGATCCTGAAATGCATTACCTTGGGAAATAAAACACATACCATTGCTAAGTGAAAAACTTTTTTACTAATTGTTTTATCCCTCAGAATGATTGATTTGCAGCATTGCTTTTTTCAAAATCTACCTGGGTTACAGAAGAAGCAGCCCCTTCTCTCATCTGATAAAGAAATATACAGGATCATAGCCAGAGCCTGTTGAAAACAGGCAACAAGAACTCCTCAACTCTGAATTAACCACCAGTCTTCAGTGCTGCCCAAAAAAAACCACACACCCTTTCCCCAGTCTCTTAGACTGGCAGTTTATATGAGGTGGACTGGGATGATGCTTTGCTTTTGTACATCCCACAACATGGGAACAATGGTTTTAGCTGTGTCTAAGTCCCAAAAACAAGTCTCTCTGCTAATACTGAGATAGGACCCTTTGGGGTCAATGTGGCTTTGGGCGTTCAATGCCACTCAAAGTAAAAGGAGAATATAATCTAAGAATACCACAGGTCACCCTGCAATAATGTCACTCTCCATATCCCTGAAGACTTGAGTATTTTCAGGAGTTTGATAGAAACATTTTAAATTGCCAAGCAGCCAGAGCTGTGGAAGCAAAATATTGGATATCACTTATTATCATGTTACTGTAAATAACATTTATTATTGTAAATAAATCATTATTTCACCCTCCACCAAAACTGTGAATCTGCTTAAATGCAGTTTAAGGTTGAAATGCCAGCAATACTTGACCAGCTGAACTCCGTGGATAGGAACAAAAACATCGTTACATATTTCCTCCCCTCCAGGTCTCTCTCTCTAATATGAGCACAGACTTGCTAAACGTTACAGGTTCGATCTGTGTAGAGATTGTAAAATATATTTTTTTTTAAATGAAGCTAATGTACTGATATGGATAATGTAAAAGTACCTGTCTAAATATAGATGCTGCCCAAGTTTAAGAGAGCTTAATACTTCAGTTAACATGTTTTCTGCATAAACTGAACTAAGAGTGGCAAAAAGATCTAGATGAATTTTGAAGAATGAGTTTGTGGTAAGAAAGAGCTGCTCAATAAATGTATACACATGTATGTGTATATATAGGTAGGCAGATGATGTGTGTGTGCATGTAATGTATACATGACACATGGACACACACCATCAAGGTACTGGTTCTACCAAAACCAGTGGTAACTAACACAGCTACAGGACACAAATATGTAAATGTCAGATAAAAGGAAAGATAGGAAAAATTTAGCTTTTCTTTTTAAGATATAATTTGCTCTCAACAGACAGCAACTTTAACAGGTGTAGCTTTTTCGACTTTGCTTAAACCTGTGCTTTTAGAAACACAACTCTTTCTTTTCTGAAGCTCTTGAAAGGCTTATCCTTTTCCATTTTCTTCAAAGAAATGTGCTATGAAGGAGTTACACAGGCACAACATAATCCCAATTATTATATGCATGTTGTATAAAACATGTACACATTTCTGTTTCAGAAGTTTAAAACAACAACAAAAAAACCCACACAGGACTGTTCCTTGCTTCAAAAAACAACTGAAAGAGGCTTAAAAGAATACTATTAGATTCTCAGATGTCTGGTTAGGTTGCATAAAAATGGGTTAAATTGGTCAAACCAGGTTCATATTGACTCTAGAATTACTACGTTCAGGAAGCTCAGATAAGATGTAGAGATTTAAATAACTATATCAGAATCTAACATTATTCACTAAAATTAAGCAAAATGAACTGGATTTGCGCATTTGTGGCTGACAGCTGCCATGGAAGACACTTTCCATGCTAAGACAACTGATGCCTTCCTGAAATAGTATAGGCACTGTCCTTTGCTTGCTCAGTTTTAGCGAGTTAAGATCAGTTTAGTCAGAATTAAAAAAAAAAAAAAAAAAAAATTCTATTCTCAAACTTAAAATCCTTTATGACCAGGTATACCGGAACTGCAGGGGCAAAAGGATTGCCAGGAGAAACATCAGAACCTAGTATACACATCTGAATATAACAAATTAGTTAATAACTCAATAATCCATGAACATGACTCCCCTCCCCTGGCTCGTCCCAAACATAAAAGCCCAGAGGACAATTAACCCTGACATCACCTGCACTAAGGCCCCGCTCACCTGTGAAATGACTCTTGGCTGAAGCTGGTGGCCCAGGAGGCGAGGGAGGCAGCGGGTGAGGGAGGCAGGCGGCGAGGGAGGCAGCCTGTGCCAGCCCGCAGGGCCTGCACAGTCGCTCACACCACCGGTGCCCAGCTCCTCTGGGCTGAGATACCCAAATTCACCCTGCAGTGCCTTGCCGGCCTGTTCACAACAGTTGTGGCCCACAGTAGGGTCAGGTGTGCTCCTTAGCTGCTTTTTGGCTTTAAGTCTTTAAGTTGAGGGAATTGTCTGGACCAAAAAAGACAAAAAGAGTCCCTTTTCTGGGCAGGTGGGAGGAAGAAAGTCAAAGGCTTTTGCTTACGCGAAGCTTCACCATCCACCCAAAGCCCATCGGTTCCTGCCAGGACAGAACATGGAGAGCAGCCATTTCTGTGTGAAGTGCTGGGGTGGGGGGGCAACAAACCTTTTACTCCCCTGCAGGCTCACACCCGTGCTGTTCCTCCTTGGACAAGAACAGCTACTGGAGTCGCGCTCGATAACTTTAAGAGTTAATAAGCAACTTGGGTCCTTGTTTTTTTCCAGTTGAGGTGCCAAATGGTACCCAGCTCCCCATCCACTCCCAGAGAAGTGCCTTCACTACCTGTGGCTCGAGGTCCAACCCAGGCCAGAGCATACCAGGAGAGAGACATGGGATGCAGCAAGACAGGGAGGGAAATGGGGAGGGGAGAAAGCTAGAATCAGGGCAAGGAAACTCCTGATGTGAAGAAGGACCAAAGGCCTGGGAGCTTACTGAGGAGAAGGCAATTGACCAAGGGAGTGAGGGTGCAGCCATGGGGCCTTTCCCCACTTCTCATTCCCCCATGGCTGCCCTCTGGGGAGGCATCTTCCCCCGCTTTCCCTCTGGCCTAAACCAGGACCCTGTGTAACCCACACTCCCCTTTAGCAGGCAGCTGGGGCTTGCCTGAAAGGCAGGCCTAAACCTCGCCCCTGGCAATCCTTGCTCCTGCCCTACTGCCTTCCGCCTGCCCCATTGCTCTGGTGAAGGCCCACAGCCAATACAGCTGCCACCCTCCCATCCCCTCTGGGGGAACTAGGGCTGAGGAGGCTGAAAGGGAAAAGAAAGATCCAGAGAGCCCCAAAATGCAGATGAAAAGAAGCTGCTAGAAATACCTGGGGTACCCCAGGGGAAAGAGCAGCTGGCAGGGAGGGTGGTATAAGGGGGGCTGCAAGAGGAAGCCCCATGGGAGCCAGGGAGGTCCCGTAGCTCTGCTGTGTGCTCACCCAAATACCCACCCCTACTTCACACAACCCACCCACACAGAAACCCTGCTGCTCTTAGATCATTTATTCATATATTCCCCTGAACCCCACCGAATTGTATTAACTTGTTGCTCTACACATACTGGAAAGAAGGGGGAGAGAAAAGGTGAGACTTCTAAAATGCATTTGCTTCCACTCCCATCTTCCCAGCCACCTTTGAAGCCAAGCATAAAATGATTTAGTTGTTTTGAAGGAAAACAAATAAAAATGGTTTCCTAGCAACAGGAGTTGTGGTATTGGTCTCAGAGGAATCTCTCCTTGGTGTTTTCAAGGCTTTGCCCATTTACTAATATTGGAATAAAAGCATTCACATCATATTAGTGTGATTTGTTTAAACAAGGACAAGCCTATATTGCTTTTCAGCAATGTAGACATGGCAAAGCAGGATGCTAAAAGAACTCTTATTCATGAAAAAAGCAAGGAATTTCAAAACTGAAAAGCAAACAGCTAGCATACCTTCAGCAGGTGCAAATAGCTTTATTTCATTGAATCATATGGTGTATTATATCCCAACCTGCAAACCTACCAAGATCTATTTCAAAACACAAACCTAGAAGTACCTTGAATTGCAGAACTGTTCATTTTTCCAATATATGAAACTGCATTCAACAGGTTTCAATCCAGACGTACCATTTGAGTTATTTGGCAGAAAAAAAATAGGCGCTGTCAGACTTGGACTGTCTGATGGCTGATAACATATTAAGTAGGAGAAGAAAAGTGAATTAAATACCAATATTTGACCTGTCTGAGATGCTTTAGGGCCTTCTGGATACAACAGATGTAAACACATCAGGGGGATACACAATTCTTATTTTTGGAAAATAGTACTGTCTTGAGAAATTAACTGCTAGGAGATACCACCAAAATCAAGTGCTTAGTATTAAAATAAGATGAAGAGAACATGTACAGTTACATTAATCAAACTAATAGAAAGACATATGGTCCTAGGCCACTTTTTATCAGAAGTGGCAAAGAACATTTCAGAAATGGCCATTGCAGGACTTGGTTGCACACCCTACTGAAAAGCTTATCAGTTGTAGGAGCAGGTTAACAAACTATAGTGACCATTAATTTGCTCCAGCATGGAAATACCTGTAATTTTATTGATTGGAACTAACTCACAGACTGAGAATAGCTGTATTATTTTGGAAAAGTAATTTCTTTTATTCTGATATTATTCTGAGAATAATTTTTAATGTTTGCAAAAGTGTCAAGAAGAATAATGAAACATAACATGTGCACAAAGAAATAACTATTTATACATCTGCCATTTTAAGGCCATCTTTGTTTCTCCAGGTTTTGATTATTTAATATCAAGATAAAGCAAACAAGTGCATAACTTTCATAGATGGGAAGCAACTGTTTTTATGCTAATGCTATTTCTATTGGTTTTATATGAAAAAAAAAGTACAAACTGATGAAAAGTTATCTGTAAAAAAATGCATTACCAAAATAAAATAATTGTACAAGCAAATATGGGGAATAAGAAGAAAAAACAGATGCATGCTTCCTGCTGGTGCAAATCAGTCTTAAAATAACTGAGAATTAAAATGTGCAGGGATTAAATAATAAATAAAGTAGGAATAGGGCAGATGAGGAAACCATAATCTTCTACCTGCCCTAGCCCCCCTCCACAAGCTGCTGTTCTGCCTCATGTTAAAGCAAAGGTTTGCCTGGCTGTGCTAGGAATCAGGCTGGGGAACTGATCTAGCTCCAAACAGAGGAAAGGGGTTGCTTTTCCCCTTCTCATTTTTGGGGGAGTTTGGAGGGGGGGGGGGGGAATCCAGTGAAATAGATTTGGTCACCCAAACTCAAGAGCACACTTACAAAAGGAGTGGGAACAAGGAACAGATAGTTTGTTGCCAAATATATTTTTATTGTGAAATTATCATGTGAGACACTAACCTATTTAGGAGACATTCCCAAAAGTCCCTCTGCAAATTTCATGTTTCTTCTAGCAAGCACATCTACCAGCCAGCTTATTTTATAAGGCTTCTCTTGGTATCAGAGCACCTTTGCACCTGGCAATAAAAGCATTCCAAGCAGGCATGAATTCTTGTGTCTTGCCCAAACTAAAAATATAGAAATTTGCCCCTGTTAAAAAAAAAAAAAAAAAAGCAAAATAGGGTAGAGCTATTCTGAGGAAGTGACAGTTTATTATTTTCTTCTTAAAATCTGCCTAGATTTATAAAAAGCCATTATTTCTTGGTAGTAAAAGTGAAACAAACTATCAAAAAAGGATAGAAATACTGCTTAGAAGGGTGATTGAATTTTTCTTCATTCTATGTTTTCAAAGAGAAAGAAAGAAAAAAAAGAGATGATAGTGATGTTTGCCTTTGGATGATGTATTCTTTTATCCAGATATAGTGCTAGTTCAGACCTTGAGCACTCTAGTTCTCTTCCTTAGACCCATGGCTAAATGTGAAGCTGAATGACCTGGTAGGGGTCATTCCTTCTGAGGTTGCAGAAGTTGGTGCATGCAGCTGGATAATGCAGTGAACATGCAGGATATTGATCTCCTGGGTTAAAGGCACAATAGTAAAATAAAGGAAAAAATAGATCAAGAATCAAAGGGGAAAAAAAAATTTTTGATACAGGAGGACAGTGCTTACCTGTTTTTAAGCACTTCTTGTTGCCATGAGCTCCAAGTAATGTAAACTTTACTTAAAGAACACCAGGGAACATAAGCTATCTTCTTGTTCATCAATAGAGTATCTTAATACTGAACAGCGTAGCAATGTCTCTGCCTAAGAAAGCAGCCCTGATACTTCTTATGAGTAATCTACTTCAGAAAAAACATAATATATCACGAGTGTGATGAGACTATTTAGCCATCATCTGTTTTGGAACTGTAGTTGTGTAATTGTGACTTAGATAAAAGGAGTAATTCTGTTTGCTTGGATTTTCATATGATGTGAAATTAAGCAGCTTGCTCTTCAGTATTGATGTAGACAGATGCACCATGTACTGACCGGATTCTGGGGAAGAAGGTACAAGCACTATTGATACAGCAAAAAGAAGAGAGGGGAAAAGAAAGAAAAGATACTTAATACAGCTAGGAGACACTGACAGAAAAGTGTGACCTTATCTAGATTTCTAATAGGAAATATTAAATGACATTTCATCATTTAACATATCTGTGACTTTCTGAGGGTATGCATCAGGCCCAAGCTCTTCTAAAATTAATTATTTCATATGCTGTTCTGAGACAAACAGTGACTTCAGCTGCAGATGTGGCTAACGGGGAAAGCCATTTGAAATCCAGAGCCAGGCAAACATACTGCATGAGTGCTGCATGTACTTCTGTTAGTGATGAGAGAGAGACATACAGTAGTACCATAGATTTTATTTTTTCCACAGAAGCTGGCATACTGCAGTTTTTTATTAGCGTGTCTAATTTGTTATCTTGTGTTTAGTAGTATCTGACTCTTAGTCCAATATCATGACTTCAATTCTCCTGTGATACTCTGCACATGTAGAAGTTTTTCGTGATGTAGAAGTGTGTCACATTACCCATATCACTATCTGCTTTTTGTAAAAAGTCCAAATCCTGAAAGTCTCTACAGTATTTTCTAATCCTTAAAAAAAATCACAATATTTTGCTTGAAAATCTCCTGTGGCAACAAACTCTGCAGAAATACTATATATTGCATTTCAAATGTTGGCTTATTAATAAATGCAGTAGTCCAAACCATTTGTATGGTACAGCAGCAGGAAATCTGATGGGATTAAAATAATGTGACATAATAGCTTCTTCTCGTATAAACAAATACACTGAAATGACATGCTTTCTGGTTTATGTGCATCCATTGAAAAGCTGCAATGTTATTTGGATGTTATAAAGAATATAAACAATACAACTAACAAACAGTATATTACTACTATTATTTATATTACTTGTTAACAGTAGCAATGTCAGCAGCAGCAGCATACAATTTAATAAAACAGAGATATCAAAGCACTGTCACTCCAAAAATAATATATTCCCACATCATCCAGAACCAATTTGCTGTAGTATGAGCTGAAATACTACAATAGTCAATTCTTTATATAACTCTTGAAAATCTGCTGCTGCTAACCCATTTTAGTGTGGGCATTGTGGTCAAATCTCAAATGGGTTATAAATTAGACATATCTTTTTATATTAGACAAGAAGAGGCTACACAAAACCTTGTTTGACTTCTTCAGCATTCAGACAGCAAGAAAATAAAATCTTAGGAATCATAGGGAAAGAAACAGAGAACAGAAGAAAAAAAAAGTGTGCAAAGGTATAAATCCATGGTGCAATTGCATGTTGAGTGTGAAGGTTTCATCCCCCATTTCAAGACAAGATGTTACAGGAGCAGAATCATAGAATCATTTAGGTTGGAAAAGACCTTTAAAATCATTGAGTCCAGCCATAAACCTAGCACTGCCAAATCCACCACTAAACCATGTCCCTAAGTGCTACATTTACACGTCTTTTAAATACCTCCAGGGATGGTGACCCCACCACTCCCTGGGCAGCCAGTTCCAATGTAGATAACCCTTTCAGTGAAGAAATTTTTCCTAATATCCAATCTAAACCTCCCCTGGTAGAACTTGAGGCCATTTCCTTTTCTCCTATGGCTTGCTACCTGGGAGAAGAGACAACACCCACCTCGCTACAACCTCCTTCCAGGTAGTTGTAGAGAGTGATAAGGTCTCCCCTCAGCCTCCTCTTCTTCAGGCTAAACAACCCCAGTTCCTTCAGCCACTCCTTATACGACTTGTGCTTCAGGCGCCTCACCAACTTGGTTGCCCTTCTCTGGTCATGCTCCAGCACCTCAATGTCTTTCCTGTAGTGAGGGGCCCAAAACTGAACACAGGACTCGAGGTGCGGCCTCACCAGTGTCGAATACAGGGGGACGATCACCTCCCTGCTCCTGCTGGCCACACTATTTCTGATGCAGGCCAGGATGCTATTGGCCTTGTTGGCCACCTGGGCACACTGCTGTCATATTCACATTCAACCAGCTGTCAACCAACACCCCCAGGTCCTTTTCTGCCAGGCAGCTTTCCAGCCACTCTTCCCCAAGCCTGCAGTGTTGCATGGGGTTAAAAATGGACAAGTAGAATAATCAAAGGTGTAAAACAATTTTCATACAAACAGCAAGTAGGAAGATTCATCTTCCAACACACACCACTGTAAGAAGTCTGTAAGGAAATGACAGACTGTGTATTCTACGTAACAAGATGGAAAGGCTAGCTTATTCCTCATGTTAAAACTGGGGGTTACAAAAGCGTCTCTGATGGCTCTTATCATTTATGCCAGCTTGAAGGCTCTCCTGGGTAGTCAAGTGAAATCCATCCACCAGGAGGATTGCTCTGCTCACCTTATAAGATATGAGCATCTGAGATCTTTCTTCACTGTATCAGTCTCCCTTCTTTGACTTGCTCTACAGTTGCCCTATATATTGGACAGCAGGGTGTTACAGACTTTTACAATCTAAGTTAAAGTAGTTAAGTGTGTTGGGGATCCCAAGCTGTTTTCAATTAGTTGTTGTCAGTTACAAAGTCATTTAACCCAAATAAGCACTGCCGTAAGTAGTTACCACCTGACTGTAGCTGAACAGAGTACCAAATCTGAAGCTTGAAAAGGAAGAAACCTTGAAGAGTATGATGCTTAGCCATTCCCACCATCAACTTGGCTAGAGGAATTGCTCCCATGCTTATGTTTTTCTAAGTTACTGCTATGTTTTTTTACATAACTTGATAGAGTTTTAATTGCCTTGATTCAGCACACAAAACGCTTTGCAACTAGTACATGGATCACATCTGCTTGGTTGCTTACCATCTGATTAGTAAACTGTAGGTGGGAGGGAGGTCTCAGAGTTTCTGTCTTTATGACTAAGAAACATGTCTGGCAAAGTCCAATGTTTTGTAAGACTGGGCCTGATCCAACAACTAAAAGCTTATTAAATGAAATAAAAAGTGTTTGCCACTGGCAGCTGTACCAGTCTGGCTGCTTTTCTAGAAAAATCACAGTACTGTAAGCTGCCTTTAATTATGTATTCACACTTCTTACCATTTGTTATACAGGGAAGAACAGTTTCTTGCTGACCACAGTTAAACTGGCTATAAATTTTTATTCATG
Organism: Haliaeetus albicilla; assembly: GCF_947461875.1. Lineage (NCBI taxonomy): Eukaryota > Metazoa > Chordata > Aves > Accipitriformes > Accipitridae > Haliaeetus > Haliaeetus albicilla. The sequence continues at coordinate 44,992,972 of NC_091483.1, forward strand.
AGTCATAGAAATAACAAATTTTTATCTGAAATGCTGCACATGAAAAATTCATGATGCAAATATAGCACATTTATGTAGTTAACTAAGTCCCTGTTCAGAGTGACTCTGTTGCATTTTCCAGAGAAGAGCCAACTCCAGTTCTCATCATTACAAAACTCATTGGCTCAGCTGCCAGCAATGAAACAAAACCAGCTCTGTTTAAATAGCATTAGTACCATGCTGGCAAATTGAGACCTGGCATAGAAGGGTGCCATGCAAAAAGCTGATTGTTCATTTCACTGATCAAGTAGAAAATTGACTGAAAATAAAGAGAATTGTTTCTATGATCTTCTCCAAAAAAAACCCCAAACCAAAAAATGAACCAATTTGGGTGGACCAGAAGTTGCCTCTCATCCAAAAAAATGTTTCATTTCCTTTGTGATTTTATTAAATGTATTTATATTAAATATAGATTTATTTCTTCTTTTAAAAAATTCATAATGGAAAACTGATATCTTGTGTTTAGTAAATGTGTAAATAGAATACTATTTCAATAAAATTGTTACCTTAGGGAAGGAAGGGCGGGAGAGCTCACCCAAAAAAGTTCAACAATTTCAACTCAAATTTGCAAATACTAGTCAACATGAAAACACCATTTCTGGCTAATCTTTTGAACAAAAACATTTCAGATGGCATTGGATATCATCACAGTAGCACATTCTTAGACTATGTCTGTTGATGACGTGACTGACTTATTTTTCTGTATTTGCAGCAAAGATTTGAGCATCATCACTCATAGTTACTCAATTAACTTTAAAGTAGTCTGATGTCATTTTCATGAAATAAGGAAATAGAGTAATTTCTTTGAAAGTTGAGACTGTTTTCCTTTCTTATTGTTGTAGCACACAGATACCTATGAGAAAATGGAGCCTGGTTAAGTCAGGTGCAACACACAGAAACATAGTAAATGTAAATAGGAAACACAGAGAGTGGTTAAATAAGGATAGCCATACAATATCCTAATTTTACAGACAGTAAACTGTGTCCCATAGGTTGAGAGACTTGAGACTCTGTCTGTGTCTGAGCCGTTAGCTGAATAAAATGAATGCAGTAAAGGCACAGACACATAAAATATATTATGGCATTCTGAAAGCAAGACTAGTGATCTAGAATTACATGCCTGATGTTGTGGTGTTATGCATATTTTATACTTGTAATTTGATTGTTTAAAGCACCATAGTGCACTGTTTTTCAATATCTTTTTGAAGAGCAGCAATTATTAATATTTTTTCAGAATATTATACATCAACAATATTGCTGTCTCTGAAGTCCCGCACATTGCTTATGCTTGCTAAATGGAATTTTAAACTCGAAGGGACGTGACGTGAATGCTGATAGCAGTTCAGCTAATCAGAAGAAGAGAGTTGCTTCCACTCATATAAACTCCTGCAAACATTTGCTATATTTGAGCTGAAAAATGTTTGCTACAGTTCTGAAGACTTGCATCTGTAACTACTTCTGTAACTACTGCTGTGAGAACAGCAATCTGACACTACGGTTAGACCTGCAGAGGAAGCCCTACTCTATTCAAGACCAGGCTTAACCTGTTACACATTTTCAGGTTTCTTATTGTGCATTAATTAACATGTCATGGAAAGGCCACAAAGTTAGAAAAAAAACCACAGTAGTTCTAAAACAAGAAATAATGTAAATTGCTATAAATGTAAAGTATTACATTAAAACAGCAAGAATTTCAAATTATCCACTACAAATTTTGAACTTACCATTTTGAGTGGTTTAGAAAGTAGGCAAAATGCATTCATTCCAATATACAAATTTCTGTAATATATGTTTACTGATAATATATTGTGTTTATAGGAATAGATGCATCCTGAAAGAAGTTAATATTAAAAAATGATGCTTTAGACACAAAAGCACGTAGTATGGAACCTACTTCCATACCTTATTCTTTAGCCCTAAAAGATAAAATGACATTACAATGGACTTCAAAACCAAACAGTCTGAAAAAAACACTGGACAAGTATTTATACTGCTGGTTTTTATTAATTTTCTTTACAAATTCATAATTCTTTATATGTACACATGTCTGGTAACATACTGATATATTTAACTAAGAACATTGTCATTTGTTTACATCAGTTACAGCTTATTATCACTAACCATACAAAATGATTCAACATTTAGAAACAGGCTGCCTTGCAGTAAGTCCTAGCAGTAATATTCCCACACACGATATTTTGAACAAAATAATTGTGTAACAACAACCTACATGTCGTATGAGCAAATGTGCAGACCAATACTGCAGACAAATAGGGCTTTAATATCTTTGAATACATTAAAAGATGGCTGTAAAACAGCCTCTGTCCCAATGATTTATTTTCTGTACCTCATGACTTTCCAGGATGATGAGTGGATAGTCCCCTCTAAAAAGGGGGAAAAAAGTAAGGGATCATTCTATGACACTGATTGCTGTATATATCCTCATAATAAACATTTGTTAAAATGTTTATCAAACCAGTTCCTATAGAAGCTGTGATTTATAAATGAATGATCTACAGAAGAATGGACTAACAGAGCCAGAAGGATGGTACAGGATGCACAGTTCTGCAGAAGTAAGAAAGAAAAGTTCATTGACTATCAGGTGATAGTCACAGCTCCCTGTGACAGGAATGAAATATGAACATCAAAGCGGGGATACAAATGTAATTTAATATACCATTTTTTTTGATCCTTATTTAAAAGCTGAGACAAAAAACCATAGAAGTTTTGTATTGTCTCATGCGGCATGGTTTTGTGCTAGTGCCTTGTTAGATGCACACACTTTAACACCTCATCAAAGGAAGCCTGTTAGACACATAACTTGAAGACCATAAACCTCGTCAAGTCTTTGCCATGAACCAAGACTGTGAGTAAGCTTCATAAGGTGCAGTTACTGCCAGAGTCTGGAAAGCACCAAGTTGTCTGACCTTACAGCACTGATAACACTGATGTTTCTACTCTAATTTTAGAGGGAATTCATTTGGAGTTCATGAAATCTACCATCAGTTTCAGTGGCTATTGAGATCAAGACCGAGCACCTTTGGGAAGCCCACCACTCTTGGGTGGCAAATGAATACTTTCAAAACAACATCTTTCCTGCCCTTCTGTTTAGCATGGCTTGACAATGAATATAAGAGTAAATTCATAGTTGTTGGCCTGTACTAGAAATTGCATTGCCACATTCAGTAATTCAACTTGAAACTGCATCTCTGAGGTGTTCAACTCATATACCCATTTTAGAGATGACTAACTATACTTACATGAAAAGGGCTATGTGCACTAATTGACACATAGAGAGAAGAGTGTAACAACAGGCCTGCTAAAATACCCTACGTAAAAGCATGTTACCATGACAGTGAACAATTTTGACATCTGTATAGTAGCCTGTCTTTTAAGAAAACATATAAAATCAAATGAAAAAGCACAAGCTGAGGACAAGCATTAATACATATATCTGGTAAAAATGAGCCACTCTTTATCTGCTACATTTTCCTAAATCATTCTTATTTCATAGCTTTAATCTTGTGAATAATCCACTGTCCAATATCCTATAAGATCAAGGAAAAAGAAAAGATCATAGACTTCAGAGCTAATTATATTATCAGTTAACTTCAAAATTGCTATATTCAACATTTAATTATGCTCTTTAACTACATAAATCTTTAGAATTAGCATCACTTTACATAAGGATTTTAAATGTATTCTTTTAGTGACCATTTGCAGTCTTCCAAAAAGCAAGACTTTAAAGAAAGAACAAGAATTTATCTTATATGTTGTAAATATTTTCCTAGGAAGTTGATTTGAGTTATATTGTGCTGCTTCTCTTTATGCTGTTAAAAGTAATCACTTAAGGAAGAGTTAATACTAGTGCACATATACATGTGTACATGTATATATACATATACATAGAAATATATGTCATTATTTCACACATAGTCCATATAAACCACTTACGTAATCATAATAGTTTTAATGTACAATAATTACTGTTATATAAAATTTATTATACTATATTATACTAATATAATATAAAAATTTACATTAGTGTATATGATCAACCATCCAATACTAAACCTAAGCTACTGATGAAATTTTCTCATGTCTTCTGTTGAAAATGAATCACTTGGTAGACAATCACTTAGCTTTACATGGGGAACAGCAGCTTATGACATACTTTTAGGAACTGTAGTTTAAATGTTATTTATGAAAAGCATGCTTAATAAATTTCATGATGCAAGGAGAAAGTATATAAACCCAACATATTATATGGTACTGTGATTTGGCCTCAGACATACTCCTTTTCATTTTAACTGTTCATAGAGCAGAACTTCTCTTTATAGAATTCTAAGTACTAAGTAGGATATTCAGCTATAAAGACGAATAGATATGTCTTCCCAATCCTAGTTGAAATTTTCTTCCTCTGGTTATTTTTTAGTAAATGCAGAAAAAATACATTTCATTTTAATCCTCTCTTTTCCCTTATATACTTAGATGTAGGAAATATGATATCTTTATATTGCACACGCATATATGTAAATACCAACTTATTATTTTAGTATTTTCTAAATGATAACTGAAGCCTGAAGAGCTCCTACTGAGGAGCAATGCATTTACCTTGTCTTGATAAAAGGCAGATTAAACTAAGTTAAGCTATCCATTTTTGAGAGTCATGTACAAAGCCCTGAATGGTTCTGGAGCAACCTGGACCACTTCCAGCATACATAGGAACTGAAGCTTGAGTGCTTAATTTTAGTGTGTCTCCTGTCCCTTCCTCTGTAGAAGCCATATTTGTCCCCAGCATGGAAGTGTAGTGCCGAAGACAAATGGTTATAATTCCTAAATCCTACTTTTCCTTTGATCATCATTTTCTGTATTCTAAATACCTTGTGCTACCCACAGAGTAGGAAAATATACTGTATATACCACATGAAGAAAATTAGTCACAGAATAGTTAGGTTTTTAGTCAGGTTTTTAATAAAGAGCAAAATGCTAATTTTCAAATCTAAAAAAATTAAAGTTATTTGAACAGCTCTACAATTGGAAGAGCTGATTCTGCCTAAAGCTATTACTGAAGACCATAGATAAATCCTGGAACAGTCCTTTAATGTCATTGCTACAGAATCTTTCTTACAATCAGTTACAATAACTCGGTATTTTTCTGTTAACCATATGCAGCTAATGTTTTTTTCATCTGGAAATGAATGACTATGTTGCATATAAAAATAGTGCTTTTTTTTTTAATGGTAATTTGGAAAATGGATTCTGACCATTTACTATTATTTTTCTATACTTAAGTAAATGCAATTAAAGAAGGATGGTAAGGTTGATTATTGCACAGCTAGTTTAACTAAATTTCACATAGAAATTATGATCCAGAAAATGCTTCTTTGTCAAGAAATTTGGTAACATCCTGGACCCAAGGTTCTGCAGTAATGTTTATCAGAACCCCAATTATTATATCTATTATATCCTATAGAACTGACAAAAGTGATTGAAGTTGTGTAAGAACTGGACTCCTTCCTAGGCACTTTAGCAAAGCCATTACTGTGGGCAGAATATTCTGTGTGTTGACAAACCAAGCAATCGCCAAATACCTTCAAATCAATTGCAGTACAAAGTAAACTCTTTAAAATGTTCAGAGATGGAGTGCAGAGACTGGGTTACAAAGCAGTGTTTCCTTTTGAACCCTTTGGATTTGAAAGGGTGCTTCTAAATGAAATAATCTGTATTTTTTTTCTGTCTCTTAATTCAAATATTTTAAGTCTGACTCTGAGCTCATCCCTAACAATTTCAGTGGATTTATTTCTGCTCTACATTGATCTCACTGGTAGCAGAATCAGATCATGCAATGCAGTACACTTACAACAAGAAAAAGAGGACATAAAGTATGGCTTTTGAGCATTTAACAGTTCTGTTTTCTCACTCATTTAGCATAGATTTCTGATGTCATTTCAAGGCACTGCATGCTTGCTTCTTACCGTGTTAGTTACAAAACCAAAACAAGTCATAAGTTTTATATTAGAGTACCTGACATCCAGTTCTGCTAATTCACTGAGAATCTGTATTTGTGCCAATCCCACACAAGCAGATAGTCTTTCAGCCTTCTAGACCATTCAGTAATTTTGCTAGTATTTTCAGGAATCTTTACTGAATGATTGATATTACATATTACATTCCCTTCTCCACTGCTATATGATACACATATGCAATGAAATCTTTGAAGAGCCTTCAGCTCTTTCCAGATGAATAACAGTCTTCACATTAAACTCAACAGACATACTGATTCTTCTTAATTTTACTTTCCTGACACTTTGTTATTTTGCCAGGAATGCATGCCATCCATGCATTCCAGACAAAATTACAAGTGTCAAATGTAATATGCAACAATAGATACACTCAAGCAAAGTATCCCCTGATTTAAAAGTTAATGAAGAAAAAAAACTAAGGAAAAAAAATGTGCAAAGTAAATATTCCATGTTCTTGTATTGCTGGTGGGTAGCATACTGAAACTAGCTTTCAGTGGCATATTATGACATGTTGTCATTCATCTTTTTACTTCAATATAGAAAGAAAAAAAATATATTGATCTAGTGAGGTGCAAACTGCTTTTCTTTTAACATGGGAAATGTATTTTTAATGTGGCATCTTCAGACAGAAAACAAGTGATAGAATAACTGGAAACTAAGAGAACAAACAAGCTGCTTTTTACTTTTGCTAGGATTGATACTATTTTGTTTGATAATAAGGTATCTACCAGTTTTTTTCTTTTTCATTCACTTCAGGCAGGTAAATTGTAACACCCTTCAAAGTTTTCATTAGATAGCCTATTATTCCCTTGAAAGAAATCATACTCTATGCATTATTCATTAGGGACAGCAAATCTTCACAGCAGCAGTATCACAGAACTACTTAAAATTCTATGGCTTCTTTCTCCATTTCTGCTGAATTCAGTTCTGGTCTAATCTCCATGTATAATGCAGTATCTCTGGCTAATTCAGATATTGCAATGCTGAAGAAAATATATATTCTTTACTTTATTAGTGCTGAATAAAATACCCTCACTTTTATTTATCAAATGCTTGTAGTTCACTCTGTGTATGATAGGTTCCTCTTTTTTTTTTTTTTTTTGATGGTGGTATATACATGTATACATCCATATGCAGTGGAAGTCTAAATAGAATATTTTATTGACGCTATCCCCTGCTTGCCTCCTAGAGTTCATTTTTTTCCAGGAGTCGCTTTAGATGTACCTTAATAGCTTTCTGTACTCGTTAAGACTATTACTGTGTGCTTTCCTCACAGTTTCCTACCAGCTGATATATTATACTTTATGGGGAGAAACAATCCATCTTTCATACGCGTCAGATGATGCCCACTTGACAAGCTGTATTGAAAATGGTGTAGGCGGTGAACTAATAAAATAATGCAACTAGTTTTCTTGGGTCTTCTTTTTTCTCTCTCTATCCTCTACAGATTTCTTCTAAACAATGTAATGTAAGACTAGACAAACTGCGTAGTTCAGCAGAAGGGCCACTGCAGAAAGGCGCAGACCTTCTCCCATTAATTACTGGGCCATTGACCTTTCATGAGTCACTTCTGTTTTCTGTTTTTCTCCCTCCACCCAGCGCTTTTGCATGTCATTTATGCTTAGCACATAACTAAGAACACCAGGGCTGTCATTTGCTATGTGCATATTCAAACACTAGCAAAATCCTCATCACACTGGGGAACTCCGGAGACTATAAATTGTTTTTTTTAAAAATCAAGTGGTTTTTTTAGTTGCTGCTTTTTACCTGATGTCAGTCACCTCATATCAGCTCAGTTACTGATTTTGTTCTTCATTTCTTCTCTCTTTTCCTGCTACTGTGTATTTTCTAACCAGTCTCAGTTCAGCTCTTTTTAAGTGTAGAAGTTTAGGAAAGAATTAGGAAGGAATTTACGGTGGTACAGCCCCAAATCTGCTGATTTGCACCTTTCCCACCTTTCAGATGACTGTATCTTTGCTATGTTAAGTGGTCTTGGAGTACTGTGCGTTCTTCCTGCCACTTTTGAAACCAAATATGCTACCACAGAGTTCCCAAATGGCAAAGTTCCTCTTTAGTCAGGACTAGTTTTTGCTGAAGTTATGAGACGTAGATTTTCACAATATATCTTCTTTTAATGCTATCTTTCTTATTTTTAACTCTATTTGTAGTATTTGCTGCTTTTTTGATCTCTGAGTGAATAAAAACTTTTAAAAAGAAGAGAAAATTATATCTAAGAGGCCATATGAACTGTTTAAAGACAAAGTAAGCGATACACTGCAACAGATATTAAAACAAATTGTAGAGTTCCATAACCATATAAATACAAAGAAAATCAGAGAGGAAAAAAAAAAGTGCAAGAAGACAGTTATACAATCAGATCTAGAAGATAATATAGGATTATCCGTCCCCTCAAGAGAACAAGTGGTGATGGTTGGTTCTTTGGGTTGGGTTTTTTTCCCAATTTTGAACTCAAGCATGGGGTGATGGAAAAATACCTAAAGGAAATAAAACAATGAAAATACATATTACTGTATCTAGCATGGAAGCAAATCCGAAAAAGCAGAGGAGGGACTTGAGGTCTAAATTGCCTACATGCATAATTGCTGAATCTAGAGTAAATAAATTCCAAATCTTTTAGACCACACAATAGTTCTGAAGTTATTTAAACCACTTGCCACAAAAAAAATTTCACACTTTATTACTTATCTACGTAGGCCATTCCGAAACTTTTTATAATACTTACATAAAAACCATCCCATCACTATCAATACATACTTAAAAAAAAATCTATTATGTCACAGATTTAAATTCATATTACACAATGAAGAGGTTAAATTTCACTGAATACTACCATACTTCTTATATATTACTATCTTTTTGGGTTTTGACCAATTAATCTGCCAGAACTATGAAGTGGACAACTCTTATTATATGAATTCTATACATTTAATTTAATTTTCTTCAGTTATGCATTAAAATAACAACATTATATTTTCATGAACCACATTCATTTTGGTGTAATACTGACCAATGACATTCATCATTAGGCATGATAGAAAAATGTCTTAAATGTATATACAAGTAAGATCATGTGGAAAAAGTTCAAAATGCCAGTACGGTAAACTTTTTTTTTTTTTTAATTTAAAGAATTCAGATTCTAAGTAGTATGAGGATGTAAAACCAGAACATAAGACTTTCATTTTACCTATATTTTCTTCAGAGAGATGGAGGATTATCTCCTGCTTTGGTATAGGGCTGGAAGTTAAGGTCTTGGACTGAGACAAATGATTAGTATTCACATTTTGCAGAAGATAAATTTTCACATTAAATATACAGACACTCATGTATACTGAAAGTCACTAGGGATTAGCATAATATTTCTATTAGTAATGCTTGCTTATCCAACTGAGCGACACAGTGTAGTCAAGAGCAAAGCCCTGGAATTCTGAAAATGAGCTTTAAGTGTTTCTAGAATGTGTTAAGGAGAGAGAGTGACTGCTTCCACAGGCAGTTATTTAACCTTAACTACTGTATTTCCAACAAAAAATCTCTGTCCTTACATAACTGATTGCCCTCCCTTCCTTCCATATTCCCTTCCTTCTATATTCCAGTAATTTCTCCCTTTCTCCACCATGCTGCTTACTCCAGACACTTCACCAAATGAAATCTAAGAAACTAAAATTCTACCATGGAATCAAGGAAAATTGAAATTATTGCCCTGATATTTGATTGTAAAAATATCCCTTGTGTATGTCAGCTATACCTTTTTCAATGCCATGTAAATCCCAAATAATAAATACAGTATTTTATGTTATTACTATTACTATTTGCTATTGTTACAGCAACAGATCAATTAAGGAAAAATTCCTTTCTTCAATGCTACATTACTCATTCCATATCCATCTTTTCCACAGCTATAAATATGGTGTTTCCACACCACATAGAGGGATTTAACATGGGGTATCCCAGCTCTTTACATAAACATATGAATGTTATATGAACAGTGCAGATTCAGTTTACACAAAGGATCACAGAAGGAGACTATCCCTCATGTTCTTTCCCAGAAGAGAGTGTTCAGGAAGATGCTGTGACTTTGATAGAAAGTATAAAGCACAGTGACAAGCTTTCATTTGTAGGCAATCAGGTTTTCTTTGTAAATGTCTTTCCACAGGGAAGACCTGCTATTGCTTGCATATTTTTGAATAAAGCTACCAGGCTGAAAATTTTGGTTTGAGTCAATCATCAGTCCTATTACAAAAGCACAGTAACTTGAGACAGGCTGAGACTGATTAGTTTAATACAGGAGGAAAACCAAAAGAAACAAAGCAAGGCAAGGAGCCAGGACACAAATTGATCGATCTTTAAAAAGTGGCTCTGAGGTGAAAAATTCTGTTTGATCTCTGACTCAGTTTTTTTGAGTCAAATTTTACCTGACTCAATTTTACTTTTTTTCTAAATCATATAGAGAAAAACCTAGGGTCTTCATACTGCTCCGTATCCCTAGCTGAAAAAAGCTGAAGCAGAAAGGAGAACAGTGCCACATATGTTGAAATACTGGCAATAATTATTTCACTATTTGGATACATAATGCATATGCCTATACATAGAACTGTATCATTATAGATATATTTTCAAATAAAGTTATTAGCTCATACTTTGAGTACAGGAAGTAAAAAACCCACTTTCTGCACAAAAGGAAAGAGGAAACATACTGGGTTGAAATTTGTTTCAGATAACTATAATACTAATTAACTTAGTTAAATAATGACAGAGAAAACCAAAACATGATAATTTAGATGTCAGCAGTACCCATGACAAAACAATACTTAGTGACAAAACAATACTTAGTGACAAAACATAATGCGTTGATTCAACGTATGGGTCCCATCATGCTCTCTGCCTTATACATGCTTTTGTATCAAATCAAATCAGAAAGAGGGTGAACCCAAACAATTTTTGAAACCATTTCCTCAAGTTCTATGAACAGTTCAGGGTTACAGATTTAAATTGTTTTGCAAGTTCACTGCAGCATAATATACCCAAACTGGTCTTCCTTGCTCGAGTAGCAATTTGTGATTAGAGCTGACAGAGTATCAGAATTTCCATTCTGCAGGAACTTGATGGGCAGGGCGGGGGGTTGAGGGGGGGAGGAAGTGTTCAATTTTGTAGCAGAAAAAAAGTTGGAGATTTCCTAACAGGAATTTCACATTATATAACTGAGCTTCATTTGCAAAGTTTTCAAATAAAATTGAGCTTGGGTATACCTGGGCTCCTAGTTCCTTACATACTCTTAGCAGACTGATGAAGAGCCAGAAGTCTAGCAGACAGAGCTTCCAAACCCCCGACTCTGCAACAGGGAGTATAAGGAGGATGACCGATCCAGACAGTGGATGCAAATGTACATCACGGAAACCCCCACAAGGAATGGAAAGTATCTTACTTCCACCAGAAGGTTAGTAAACACTTGCACTGAATCAACATTTTATGAATTATCATGAGCTTGGTCATCTGATGTCAGGCTAAAATTTTTCTACCTTGTAGCTTCCCCTTCCCTGTTTTTATTTAATATTTCATGAAGACCTTGCCAGGCTAATGTATCTCATGTCTCACCATAATCCAGGCATCTCAGCCAAAAGCTTGCATCTTTTCCAGAATGGGAGTAGCCCAAAACATGATTTATTGCATGGCCTACCAAATCTTACCTTGTTCAGCATTCAAAAGAATATTCTCGTTTTGGTAGCTGGTCATTATCAAGCCTCCTCAACAACTAATATTCTTATCCCTATGTGATAGATGACCAGTCATAATCACTTGACATATTTTTTCCCACAGAAAATTCTTATTCTATTTCTTCCAGTATTGATCTACACACTATCCGAAGCACAGACTTTCACTTGGCATCACCTCATCAAATAAACAGATAAAACCCATCTCCATTACTTGCTTTCCTTACTTTACTAGTGGTTCAGGTTTTCAGAAAGCCTTTTTCTGGTAATTCCCTTTCCCCATTCCTTCATATGAATTGTTACTAAGCATTCACTAGCTTTATACATATTGTCTTCACATTGAAAGATAGTTCAAAGACACTATCTGCCTTTTTCATTCACTCCATGTTTTTCTAGTGGAGACGATTATGTTAGGACAGTCTGTCATCACAACAGTTCTCTCAACACCACTGCTTTAAACATCTCAACTGGCACAACATCAGTGTCTGCTACCATCCCATGTCTCATCATTTTAGCAACAGGAGTTCCTACTGCAATAATAGACCCTTTGAGGCAGTTATTTGAACATTCCTCCCCCTACAGTTTTCTCAGATATTTTTGCTGAATAGTTTTCCATAAAATCACTGCTGTCTGCTGATGCCTTCATTATTCTTCTATCTATTGCATTCTGAACCTGCATAGGTTTACAAATCCTTATCAACTAGCCCCAGACTTAACAAGGATTTGGCTATAAGCCCCCAGCTGTGCTCCCACTGAAGTACAAGCTATCTGTTGATAAATTTAGACATAAGCATAGCAATAAAATAAAAGAATAAAAGAAATAAGAATTGATTTTTTCTCTGGAGTCTAAAAGATGTCTAGGCAAAATTTAATAAAAATATCCAATGGCTACTTTCTGTTCCACACTTCACCATAAAAATATATATGTATTTTATATTCTAACTGTAAATCTTTATTAAGTGCCCTATGGCTATAACTTTGATCCATATTCTTTCTAATTTTTTTTTTTTTGGTCTTACTGCCAGATGACTATAAATTAAACAAGAAAAGTGAGGTCTGTCATGCTTGAGAATCATTAGCTGTTGCAAAATATTTGTCCAAAAAGCATAAACCAACTCTGTATAGTGAAAGCAGAGATATTCCTTATTGTAATGCTAAAGCCATTTGTTGCTCTCAGGATAGAATTTCCATGTTCAGGAAGGAACAACAATAGCCATATCTTAATCCTATCAGTGCCAAGGGAATTGTGTTATTGCAAGTAACAAAAACATTACTTGCATTTTTCCTTTCACAATAATATTTCTTTTTCACATAGCCAAACTAATTCTGTTTGAATTTCGTAAAATATCTGAGAGGTGCTGAACAAAAGTGTAATTTTTTAATCAGAAGAAAAGGTTTATATTTAATAAGAAGTGTCCCCTTTGATTTTTTTTCCTAATTATTGTACTATGAGTCAGACCACAGAATCTGAAATCATTCAATTACTTCAAATATCTTTAAGATGTAATAGAATCCTAGGTCACCAATTAACGGAGCATGGGCTAACTTAGGAAAAACACCAAATCCATCCAGGTCATGTACAGTAATTAGATCAGAAATGTCTGTGGTACCAGAACAAAAAGACAACCTTACACTGCATTCATTTTTAAATAGGAAATGTATTTTTCTTTTTTGAGTAGGAAATTCTGAAGGGCCATAATTTTTCATAGAATCAAAATTCTCAGAAGAGAATCTTGCAACCTCTCCAAAGAATTGTCTGTTCCCCTGTGCAGCCCAGTTGTGGATTTTGAGCACAGATCACTGTATGTCAATGCGTTGTCCAGGTTCCCTTTCTAAATAAATATACTAAATGTAGAACCTGTAAGATGTTTTGGGGGATGTTTTTTTTTTTTCTCCAGCATTAATTACATTGCATTTCTTAATAGTGACCTTCATTATAATACTTTGGAGAATACTAACTCACACTAATAGCTAACTGTGAGTTTCAGAAGAGTAAAGGTACCTTTTTGAGTCATGAAACTGGGCACTTCACTCTCTGCAAGGTGTAGGATTAAGTCAGACTTGCTTATTGGCATTTTGCATGTGTTTCAGTGATTCATCATTTAGTGTGAATCCCTGAATCCTTACATACATTATATTCCCAATCACTGTGTGGGGTTCCTGGAAATTTTCTAACTGGTGAGACATCTAAATGTTAAATTTAAATATCATAACACCTAAATTATAGTATAACCTATTCAATATCCATCAAAGGGTCTAAGCTTCCCTGCAAATCTTTTGCCTCAGAATTAAATTGATCTAGGGAGCTCAACTAAAAGCAATCAGGTCTGAAAATTTTATCTTATTGTACTAAAAGTAATCTCCATTATATTTCTTAATGTTCATATTTTGGGAGTAAATCATCCACCAGTCATAACAATTCATCTTTATTACATCCTCATATTCATAAGGAACTCATGAGGAATATAAATCTCTGCTTTCAAGAACTGTGTACAATATAAAACGCATCTTAATTTTCTATGTGTGGGAATCCTTCCAAAAGGAATAATTAAAATTCAAGACTGCATGAAAAGAATGCTTTAAAACTCCTAAGCATTCATAGCATTTCTTTAATTTTCTTATTCTTTTTTTCTGGTGTTTTATATATTTGTTGATTTTACCTCATATAAGCATACATTTCACCTCATCTAAAATAGTTTTTACCCCAGCAATGAATGCCTTCCAGAAAGCTGGCAGTGTTGGAAGTGATAATACAAAGAATGCGCATATTTAAATTTTCTGTATTCCAAAGTGACCAGATAAAAACTATGGAAAACTTTCCAAAATATTTTTTAAATACATGATAAAATCGTTCTTTGTATTTTTATTGTAGATTAATTTATGAAGTAGAAAATCAGCTGTGGTTTCTAATTTATGTTATTTATTTGTATTTTTACAACTCTAACAGTGGTTACTTTAGCAGGCCCACAATGACATCTTGTGGCTACTCTGGGCTGGTCTTTCAGTGATTAATATAATAAAAATTTCTACTGACTTTCCTAGAAATCTTTCCTGCATAAACAGAAAAGTTAACCTTGGTAAAGAGTCTGTGTAAACTTTGACAGTGGTGCCTGGACTTTCTAAGTCACAGCAACCATTCCAGCTGCTCCATTTTTCTGTCAGTGGAAGATGAACTAATTAACTTCTCATATAAGCCAACTTTTGTGAAAGTGGATAGACTACACTAAGTGACAGCTGAAAGACTTCAAGTTTTCAGAAGCTGATAGATGAGTTTAAAACTGCAACATTAGGAAGATGGAAACTAAACCTGAGTGATTTACAAAGTCAGCTCCAAAATAAACGCTTTTGCATAATCTTTAGAAAGTTCTTGTTCTGCTGTGTTTTGTTGTTTTGGGGTGCATGGTTGTTATGTTGGTTGGCTAGTTGCACTTTTTTGTTTTCCATCAGTCCTCAAATATTTTCACCAAGTATCCATTCCCATTCACTTCCCTTTCTGCAAATAAGAATTGCAATAAACTTCTTGGGATATGAATGTATGTGTGTATACCTAGAGCTATGCAGCAAATGTTGATGTTACTATGACTGTTATGTTAGCTGCCTACAGATTTCTCTGACTTCTTATATACTTGTGACTCGACTCTATCTTCAGCAGCTTCTTAATTTCAGGTGAACTCTTTCAGTGACAGTTTTGGAATTTTTTTCCTTAGATGATAGTCACTTTCTAATAACTTGGGAAAAACAGTGGCCATGTCCCCTCCCCTCCTTTGCTAGTTTATAGCTTCTGAACTGAAAATGCCTGACAGAAGTTGAGGATTCATTGCAAATGTTTGTTTTAATATTTCGTCAGATCTTAGATAGATATTTACACAATTAAAAGGCAGTTGTCTGCTTTTGGGTAGAACAGCAACTTTCTAATTTCACATTTTGCAGAGCCATATGCCTTCATAAAAATAATAATATCAAATAATAATATCATTTTTTCCATGGTTCACTGAGGAATTGTCAGCAGCATAACTTGGTGCATTATTTGATTTCAAAGATTCTGTTCTTTTTTACTTTTGGAAGACCATTGCATGAAAGTGCCATGACAACTTCATAAAGGTAACCCAGTGCTCAAGCTCTTTCCCTGTGAGCTAGGTCACAGTGAACTATAAATATACTTTTATATATATATATGCACATATATGTATATATCTCCATATATACATTTGAAGTGTATGTTCTGGGGGGATTGGCAGGGAATTTATTGAAGACAAGAGCATTGCCCATCCTTTATTAAATCCCAAATTCATACAGCCATGCTTGATTTTCTTGAACATTATGTGTGGTAAATCTCATAAAATGCTGATTTATTGCTCTTCACTAAACACAGATAGGGTTATACAAGATCCTGGCTGAAGTATGGGGTATGTAAAACAGCATTTTGGCTCAGGGGAAACACTGGGGGATTCATCAGTTGGCTGAGGGGTAGGAAATGGCATTATACCCCTTCCAGCAGTACAATTGGAGGTTCAGGGAAGGAGCTGGCAGGATGGCTATGAGCTGGTGAGCTCAGATTTACCAGTGGCTGAAAACTCTCACTGAAGAAGGAGTCAACATCAGACTGAATATGTGATCATCGGTTGTATCAAGAATCAACAGCAGCATGAGGTGAAGGCAGAGGCAGCAAAGGGGTTTTGGCAAAAGGAGGCTGCTGGAAGGCTGTAGTACAGCGGTGAACAGAAAAAGAAGTGGAGGCATGATGAGAACACAGTTCCTTCAACAATTGCCAGTGAAGGTGTCCAAATATACCTGTTACATACAAATGAGTGGGAATGAGTGGGAAGAACGGTAGGCTCTCAGTAGCTGAGCTTCCCCCCTAAAACCATTGTAACTGAGATTCAAGCTCTATCTCTAACATGGTATTGAACCTCATTCTTGGTAGAAAGTTGCAGTTTTACAACTATTACTAGTGTGCAGTTGATGGACTAGAAATAGCCAGTGTTAAGAATTACTTGCTACTACCAACAGCATTACACTGCCTACTGGTATGCTTTAAACTGTAAAGTACAGGCTTGAAAACCTTTGGCAAAAAATAACTGCCCATATTTGTTATGAATAATCTCATTTCTATCACCTTCTTACTTGAGCTGATGAATAGCATATGCAACAATGCTAGCAAATAGCAGGAAATCATAGAAACATGATCAAATGTGTTGGAATGGACCTCTGGAGGTCTTCTAGTCCAAGCTCCTGCTCAAAGAAGGTCAAGTTGAAGCAAGTTGCTCAGAAAATCTCCAAGGACGGAGATTCTACTGCCTTTCTGGGCAACCTGTTCCAGTGTTTGACAGTGTTTCTTCAGAGTAAAAAAAACTCCCTGCCCTTGCAGTTAACTTAAATTTCTCCATTTACACTATTTCTGCTAAAATTTGGTAGCTCACAAGTTAATAAACAAAAAGTCATATGTGTTTTTCACCAAGTTGCAACTACAGTATTGTTTGTTCATTTACTTAAATTGACGTCCAAACCGGAATGAAGATAGAGCAAAATTTGTCTAACTCTACATTTGGAGAGGCGTTAGACATCTGCTGGCAATCTTCACTAAGGCAAATGTCCAAAGGTGCCATTCTTCTGGCAGAGGTACGAATCCAGTTGCCTCAGGCACTTTGAAATTCAGGAAATGAACAGTGTTGTGCCTTGGTTCCCTAAGGACACTGATCCAATATATACCGACAGACAAAAAGGAATTCATTTGGAATTGCCTGATTAGGCAGAAAAAGGCCACCTTTTGCAGAGCAGCCTTATGCAAGGATTTCAAACCACCCGCAGGCAGCCAGCCTCTTGACATATATGAACAGGCACAAGCCCGGGGAGGCCTTGTTTGACAGTAATTGTGCATATGTTGTTTTGGTTTGCTAGACAATAGATTGTCACTGTCAGCTGACTGGCAGCTAACATCAATCAACTCATTAGATGTCCTTGGCTTTCCATCCAAGCTACTCAGAAGATCTGGTCAAAGAACGCAGGCAGTCCTGGCCTTGCTTTCCCCCTCAGGATACCAGCATCGGACCAAGGGAAGTACCATGTTGGTGAGATGGCAAAACTTAGAAGCAAGATTTAGATGAAGGCACAGTTTGCAGTCCCACTGCAGTCACGAATAACAGGAGTGAGGAGGCAGGAAAGAGTATGGAACTGCTTTACTGTTACTGTGGAAAAGGGTGTTGTGGTTTAACCCCAGCCAGCAGCTAAGTAATACGCAGCTGCTTGCTCACTCCTCTCCCCTCCCAGTGGGATGGGGAGAACAATTGAAAAAAGAAGTAAAATTCATGGGTTGAGATAAGAACCATTTAGTAGCTAAAGTAAAATACAATATACTACTACTACTATTATTAATACTACTACTACTAGTAACAAAAAGGAATATAACAAAGCAAACAAACAAAAAGAAATAAAGCCCAAGAAAATACAATTGATGCACAATGCAATTGCTCACTGCCCGCTGACTGATGCCTGAGCAGTGAACTGTCCCTCCCAGCCAACTCCCTCCAGTTTATATACTGAGCATGGCATTCTATGGTATGGAATCTCCCTTTGGCTAGTTCAGGTCAGCTGTCCTGGCTGTGCTCCCTCCCAGCTTCTTGTACACCTGCTTGCTGGCAGAGCATGGGAAACTGAAAAATCCTTAACTTAGGGTAAGCGCTACTTCGCAACAACTAAAACATCAGTTTGTTATCAACATTATTCTCACACTGAATCCAAACCACTTTGTACCAGCTACTAAGAAAATTAACTCTATCTCAGCTGAAACCGGGACAGAGGGGGACTAGCAGCATTTATACAAACCCCAGGGTAAACTGCATTTGGGTACACCTCATCCAACTGTTTCCTCACTAATGAGTGAGTGAAAGGCTCAAGTTCACCTCCTACACTTAAAAAGAATAAGGAAAAAAAAAAAAAAAAGAAGAAGAAGAAAAAGACAGAGGAAAAGGAAAAAAGAAAAAAAAAAGAAAAAAGGGGGGAAAAGGGAAAAAGGAAACATGGGATTGTCCTAGCCACCAGCTCATTTATATAGCTTTCTACAGTGTAACTCATTCTTCCTGTGCTTCTTGTTGAATCTAGTCAAGAGTGTAGCCAAGAATATGAGCATTGTAGGCCTAGGCATGATGCTATACACTGCTACAGCACATACTTGAGAAGGTAGAGCCCATTTCTGACATTTGTCTGTTGTAGGTGGATTTTGGTTTTGTTTTTTATAAATTAAAAAGTTAAATACAAAAAGATCTAATCTCAAGATCACAAACAGAGCACAGCTTCAAGCTGCCTCAGTTTCTTCCCCAACCTTTGAGGAAATTTCTTACAAAACACACAAATTTCTAAGAGATTTCCAAAATTATTGCACCCTCCACAGGAGGCTTCCCTATATTCTAGAATTCAAAGCCTCTGTGCAACCTTAAAACTTACAAGTCCTTGGAAAGCAGTCTTACATCTATTCACTGTAAGGCAGGTCCTAATCAGGTCCCACCACTTTGTGTTACTCTAACCTTTTGCTGAAATCTTATTCAGCATACAAAGTTCCAAAAGGACTGTGATAAGGCATGAGTGGGTGCAAACCTGATGGAACAGTGGGATTTCATAGCTTCAGCAACCTTTCTTGTGACAAGGAAACCTGTGCCAAGCCTAATGCCAATGCATACAGAGGGAAAACAAAGCTGTCTGCCCATCTTGAATAAATCCACTATTTCTTTTTTGGACTCCTCTTCATATAAACCTAAAACCCCAGCAGTGGGATCTCATGCTGTAACAATAGTCAAAGTAAAATCTAGCTGAGGTTAATCTTGCTGACTCAGACTCAATCTGAAGAATAGGTTTCCTCCAAGGCTCAAAATACTGTCATCACAGAATCACATCTACATCACCCATGGGAATCTTCTTATTTTCTATACCTTCATTCTAATCTCTTGAGTGCAAACTGTAAATGCTGTATTAGGACAGAATGCCCCCTCTCTTATCTGCTTCACTCCCAGATGTTTGATATCATAATCTAAACTCAACCTTTAAAAGGAAAGAGTGAATAATAGACTTCATTAGACTTTATTGCTATTGTAAATTGTCCTGTGGTGCACAAACTATCCTTTTATCACTTTCTTGATTACAACAAAATTGCACTTGTCTGGTGTATCAAAGTTAATGACCCAATAGTGTTAACGGAATTGCTAACAGCTAATAAAAGTGTTATTAAGTAATGTATCCAATTAAATAGCTTCAATTAATGTATTTATGTCTTACTGATAATAAAAGTATTCTGCCATCTACAATTAACTTTCATCATGAGTAAGAATTGCAGAAATTGTATACTAAAGCATATTTTCAGTAATAGAATTATCCACTATAGACCATGATTCAGAAGACCAAGAGCAATTCTTTTAAAATCAAACATGTAAGATAAATCAATGATACTCAGGCCTGAAAACTGTGAATACTAGTTACTAGAGCCATGTTATGGATTCAATCTCGAACATGCAGTTTATAGGCAGCTTCAGAATAGACTACTGAAAAGGATGTTTATAGGCTTAAAAACCAATGAAAAGTATGCAGTGGACATTCGCAGTGTTATAGGGAAAAGAATATAAAAACAAATGTAAAATGCAAATCTATATGGCCTGAATTAAACATATGGTGCTGCTTATGACTGGAATTTGAGTGTGTCCCTAGCAACCAGGTAACAGAATAAAACCAATAGAAATGGCACGATAAAGACATAATACATAATTAATAGGTGCAGGATGGGTAGATGAAAAGGCACTGATTTAGGATCCACAGCTCAGATCCAGGCTGCTGTGTGGTTGTAACTCATTGTCACTTAATTGGTCACCTGCACTCATACCAGCTGGTACACCTCCTACCTACTCTATTATCCTAGTGCAGAATAGTGGATGGTAACTTTGGTGTCAAGTGGAGTTTTGCTGATGAACCAGTCTGATCACACCAAAAGAGGTGTGAATGCCTTCCTGAGCTAGCCAGACCCTCAGGGGGAAGTGTATATTGGCTCAGCCCAACACAGAGTATGAAATCTGAGCAACCAACAAAATTACCTTAGAAGAAGGTAGATGACTTGAGCAAGCTTCAACTTATGTATTCCTCCCAGCTACTGGGGAGGCCCAACGTTGTGACAGTGAGCATATCGACAATGGTAATGGGAATCGCATCCATATTGTGATCGAACTGCATATTGTAATTGCTATATTGTGCTTATGCTGTGATTTCAATACATTGCTGTATCATGCTGCTTAATGAAAATCCTGTGTAGACTCAAACATCTTCAAATAAGTAAATTTGGTATTAAAACATTAACCCCTTCCTGTGTGGACTATCTAAAGGAATCTGTTCAGAGAGTATTGGAGCCTGACATAACCTGTTGTAATTATGCAGAATTAATCTAAACTGGAAATTTGTGTGCTCAGTTTGCAAACAGGCAAATGTATGCAAGTCTCTTCTTGATTTTATTGCGTCACATGCCTCTTCTTCTTGATTTAAGTTGTTATATGCAGTATTTGTTCCATTTCTAGATAGCGTGTAACACAACACACAGTTAAATTAACATCGTTGATTAGCACTCTGGTTCTAATACCATGAGTATTCTGTTTCCTGTAGCTCTTGATCAAGCCAATGCTTCATTTCCTCCTTAATAACCAAAAGCTTTTAAAATGTCTTTCAAACAAGCAAATGAGCAAGCTCTGAAGTCATTCATGTCTCTTCTGAAATAAGAGTACTAGCCAAACTAGGCAAAACATTCTAGTAAAAGAACTCATTAATACCATTAAGAAGTAAAACATTTTATTCCTATTATACTTAGTTCATAATTTCCTTAGGTCTGATTTATGTGTATTATAATTGTTTGCATTTAATTTTGTCTTATATTATGCTGCAATAACCATTCTTATTTGGATTCAGCATTACAAGATGAACCTTCACTTTTATAAACCAGCATATTTTTCCATAATTATAAAACTAAAATGTTGAAGTTTAAATCAAGGACAATAAAACATTAGGCAAATGAAGCATAAGATCAATTTTAAATCAAACAAAGTGAAAAATATTGAACTCTCTCAGGACCAGTGCTTAACAACCCTTAGGATTACACTGTTTGAGTTATTAAAATAAGCCTATATTGTATCGTACATCAGTGTGAAAAGCTACAGTGTTTTCATGAATATTTTATTTGAATCCCTGACTTGTAAGATGAAATTTTGCTTCCATAAAATTTGTAAAGGAGTACAAACTATAAACTAAGTCCTGTACAAAGCAAACTTCTTGATATGAAACATCATTTCATCCCCACCTTGTGGAAATTTTCTGCATACACTATTACTTAGTTCAAAAATAAACTTGTTGGTATGATCTGAACCATTCTGGTAACGTAGCTGTAGTATTTAATGTATCAATAGACATCCTCTTAAATTCACCTTGTCGTGGAGTTTATAGCCCCAACATCAGGTTTTCATTTAGATGAGCCTGAGCTGAATCTGTTTAATAGAAGGAGGGGGGAAGAGAGAAGAGGAGATCACAGTATCAGAGCAGGTAAAAACTCAGATTCAGGTTTTGTTCCAAAGATTATTGACTCCAAACTTGAATCTGATACATAGATACTGAGAGATGAACTGAGCTGAACTGATATTGTAGGATATTGTAGGATACTGCTATATTTTTGAGCATTAATCCTATCCATCCTCAAAACAATTCACTGAAGCACTGAATGGTTCATTTATACAAAAAGAAACCAGGAACATGGAGAAATTACATAAAGAAAAATTTCTTACCTTTATCTGCAGGTAAGACTCCCACAGTGTAAAACTTGTTTAACTGACAGCTCCCCTGTGAAGCCCTCTTTTCCCAATTCTCTTCTAGCACTGAAAATATATATTCCTATTTAATGGTTTGGAAATGAAGGCAGAAATGCAGACCTAGAGTGATCTCTGGGATCACAGCGTTTGGTTCTTTGCTGTTATAAAAAAATACCATAGAATTATTTCAAAATTACTATTAAGTGCTGTCTAATAAGATATTAATTTTTCCTTCTATTTTCCCATTAGAAGGTTGCTACAGAAAATCTTTACATTAAAGGTTTAGAGTCTTTTCTTTTTTTTTAATTTCCAGCCTAAAACCCTAACATTTAACTTTTACCTATTTATTCTTTTACCAGTGTTAGCTAATAGACTGAATAACTATTTCTCCTTCCCTAGTATTCACTGTCATACAAGTCTTCTGTTACAGACAAGAGGCATATCCTCTCAGTTTTTGCGTTGCTCGGCTGAATATGTCAGTCTTTTCATGCCCTCTTTTTCATTTACCTGGCCATATTTGAAAGACTTCCATACATTTCTGCTAGAGCCAAATCCTTTGAATTACGCACTGTGTTTTAGCTAAGACCTCTACACAAGGTACTTCTGATATCATATTAAAGCATTTATTCTCAGTTAGCATAACAACAGAATCACAGTTCTGCAGAAACTCTGTCCACTCTGCCTGTGTTTGATATGTTCAGAAGAGATGGTTTTTTTTCTTGAATTCTTCTGTTTTCCCTTATTCTATTGGCAAAACTTATTTGTTGGTGTGGGACAGAAGAGAAACAAGCAGCAGTAGAATGATGGAAGGGGGTTTCACATTAATTTTCAGCTAAGAAAATACCATCTTTTAAATGATTTTTTCTTAATCTTTGTTCTGTGTGGTTTCCAATCCAATACATGTAGTAAATATGGTATTGCTTATTTGCAAGTCTATAAAAGAGAAGCAATTTTGCTAGTCAGGTAGAAAAAACAAACTAGACTGAAATAGTAGTCTTCATATTTTTGTAACCAGTATATTTCTTTCTGCTATTCTTTACACGCTATTTTTCATTTCAGCTTAGGGACAAATAAGAAAAAAAAAAAAAAAGGGTGGGTTTTTTCTGACTTTAGTGAAAGACAGTGTTTTACTTCTTGTATAAGGCCTTCCAGAAGATTTTAAATCTCCTGCTCCAAGCTATATCTTAATGGAAAAATGTCAAACCTTTCAAAAGCACTATTGAGAATACAAATTACTAACACCATAAATGCTAACAAAAGGAAGATTACGTAAACTAACAAATAGAACAAGGCAAGGGGCTGTTACCTCAAGTGAGCCAAGTAGTACAGACTGGCCATATCTGTACTGCATAGCTCTTGACTGCATCTCTCCGTCAGCCTATATA
Organism: Haliaeetus albicilla; assembly: GCF_947461875.1. NCBI lineage: Eukaryota > Metazoa > Chordata > Aves > Accipitriformes > Accipitridae > Haliaeetus > Haliaeetus albicilla. The sequence goes on from NC_091483.1 coordinate 45,016,968, forward strand.
TGGTATCTTTACAGCTCTATAACATAATTCTTATTTTCTTTAATTATTTAAAGTTCAGAGAGAAAGATATAAAATGAAGGACATATTGTAATCCATCAGAATGTTTTTACATGGAAAACTGAGGATGGGTGTTACAGACTTTACATGCAAGCATGGAAAAATAATGGCAACAAATTTGCTGCATTACTGGTAGGGGACTTTATAACGTGACAGGCCAAGCCTGGCACAATCTCATCCATTTTGCCTGGTGCACACCATCCCAAGAACTGTACCTTGGCATTGTCTGAAAATATATCGGCTGACAAATCAAATTAGCAATTAAGCAAAATGAATAACCAGACATTCAGCACTTAAGTTCACCTTTCACTTCAATCAGAATGTAATCTTAAGGGCAAAACATATAAACTGGCTTCCTGTGGGATATTGTAATTATATTTTCAGATATGGAAAATAAGTACTGCATTGATGCACTGCTATGAGCTTGACAAAGCATTGGTGTTGGGTGGAGGGCTGGTGGCAGAAGACATTAGAAGCTCAGGGCTTAGGCTTGTAATAATCCTCTGATGCAACAGAATATCAGTGGTCTTTCTTTTGGCTCTTGTTGTTGTTGTTTAATTATATAACAGTGAACAGGGGTTTTTTTCTCTTTTTCTGTGGTAAACCTCTAAAAACCTCTCTTATCTGTCTAAATCTGCAGAAAATCTGAAGGGAGCTCTAAGAGGACTTTCTCAGATCACATATAACCACCAGGACCAGTGATCTGGAGGGATCCATGTTCCAGTCACTAAGTGATTATTGCTTGGCAAACAGGGAAATGCTGTTGCCACTCCTCTCCATCTTACAGAGTTAAAGAGAAGCTTCTTGGTTTTATTCCAAGTTCTTAATTTTTCATTCATGCTGTGAGAGATTTGCAGTCTTCTGATATCCTGCTAGGGAGAGGGAGAGATCCCTGCTTCCATCTCTTGGCTGAGTTAGCATGCCACCTGCAGTCTGGTTAAAGCAGCATTTTGACAGCTGCCTTTTTTTTTTTTTTTTTTTTTAATAGTGCAGCTGTGTGCTTGCTTTTATGGGGGTATGTAAGCAAGAGATTTGAGGAGTGGCAGACATGTAAGCATATGTAGAGCAGAAACCTAAACAGACTTCCAGCTGACATTCTGGCATAGCATCTAACCTCATAAATATTTTTATCACATGAGTATTTGCACAAGTAAAAGGACAATACAATTAGCATATCATTGCCATTTTTATAAAACTATTAAATTAGTCAGAAGGTTAGGGTTTGGCACCCTCTTTCAGTCCCACAAACAAAATCTCCTGTACATGCTTAGAAACTGTATCAGGCACTAAATACCTTCTCTTTGTTTAAAGGCTGTTTAGAAAGTACAATATTATAAAACTGACACTCTGTGTGACAACAGCAGGCAGCAGCAAGAGATCTGGGTTTAGCCTTTCGGAATAAACAGTGGCTACAAAGCATTAATACAGTAGGTGACCAGTTATTTTCTATTGGAGTGATTCCTCTCATGAAAATAGTTTCCTCCAATCCAAACTGTTATTTGGGAAAATGTTCCCCAAATGCTGTCGGTTGAAACTGAAATAAAATAGTTTGGTTTGGCTTAGTTCTACCTAGCCCAAAGCTCCTGACATGTTTCATTTCAAACTGATTTTAAAAATTCTGAGACATTAAACTGTTTCCTTAGGGAAGACGTAATGTGAGCCTTCATAGTCTCCTCAGCTAAGCTCCCTAATGCTCTGAAAGCTGTGTGAACATCCGCATTATGGGCCAGCCAGCTCTGACAGCCAAGTCTGCCTTGCACCGTGCCAGTCCTGCAAGGAGATACTGGCAGCTTGAATTATCATTCATGTGAGGAAAAGCAAAATAATTTAATGACTGAATAAAATATTTCAATTTCAGAAATTCTGAAATAGAATGTAATAAAAATACAGAAGGACATGTTCACACAAAGCAGAAGTCTACGTATTTTTAGGGTTTCCTCTTTTTTTGAAAATTTTTGAAATTTAAAGGGTTCCATTTACACACACTGAAACAGCAACATTTCTGAATTTCACTAATTTTTGGCTACCACTTCCTTCTGCCTATTTTAGTATCCTCCAGCTAACCTGTAGAGACCCTTACCAGAATAGACCAGAAACACTCATAAGGCACTAGGCAATCTTTCATAACTTTCATTTGTTATGTATGTAATATTTGTATCACATAACATCCTCAGGCCAGCACAATTTAGTGCTTATTGCTAGACAAACATAGGATAAAAAAGGCATTCCTGAGAGCTGGAAAACTGTATAGAAAAGAAGATGGAGCAGACAAAAGGAAACTAGGAGATAACACCTGCCAGCATGAAAGGCTGTGTGCACATCATCTATCAGGAGCCAGAGAACACCCCCCCTTTGAATGAAATGCTCCACAGACAAGTAACACAGCAGACAATTCTTCTTACCCAAAACAAAAGGACAAAACAGAGAGGCTGATAAGGACAACTGGGATGATTACATTACAAAATGAGCAGATATCAGAAGAAAAGTATTGGTGTTGCCTTGTCCTTCACCTCATACCAGAGAGACTCCTAAGATGGATCTAGGAGACTTAGGCATGAACATCTGCGTTAGTTCTGGCTGAAAGCTGGAGAAGCTGTGTGCTTCCTGGGAGTCTGTTAGTTTCCTCCTGGCTGAGCAGCAGTGTAGAGAAATTCATCTTCCTTAAAGGATATGTCATGCCACACATATGAAACTGTAACACCTTCTGAACCTAAAAGCAAACATTTGCACTATATTTAATTTCCTTGGTTTTGTTAGGTTTATCTTTTTCATTACTGTTGCTATCTTCATAATTAAAAAAACCAACAATTACCAGCAAGTGGTACCAGGCTAATCACACAGACTAGAAATCCCTTTGTGGATTTCTAGAAATCCCTTCAGTGGTCCACTAATAGGTTTTGGAAATGTGAAGACTGTCTCAATATAGTAAGATATTTTCTACTTCCAAAGTCGTGGAGTAGAAAAGCACACTACAGAAGACAGGCTAAACAGTAGTATAAAGTACATTTACATTTTTATGGAAAGAAATTACCTTTGGGAATGCTTGTTTTATTTCCTGTAATTATATGCTGTATAAATTCTTAATACTCTACACAACTTTTCTAAAACATGGCAGAGAAATCCTGTCAGATATTTAAAATCTTTTTGCTGCTTGCTATAATTCTGATGTTATAAATAAATTAAAAAATAAATACTCTTATCTTGTTCTGCTCTCTGTTCTTATGTGATCTTCTTCCTCAGTCTCAATGACTAAGTCACTTTGCAGTGGCTCATAGACTTACAGAGGAAGATCTTTCAGCTTGCTTTTCACTTTGTATTTCAGCCTCATTACAGGTGTTCCCAGATGTCTTACTGTCAAAAGGCACTTAATATGAATGTCTCTTGACAGTTTTTTTTTTTAATATAATTTCAAGGTCCCACGGAATTTGTAAATTGTCCAGTTTCTCTCTGGACTCATGTCCAGGATCTCCAAATACTGTTAAATAGTTTTACATATCTCATCTCTATGTCTGTTTGTGAATCTTTTTTTTTTTCCAATATTTTCCCGCTCATTCAAATCTGCCCTCTAGTCTTGTATCAGATTGGTGATTATCTGCCCCTTCAGTGGGTTTCCCACTGTGGCCCTTGTTCTGGGCATGACCCGTCCCTGCTCTGTTTCCACTCTGAGGGCTCCCTGCTACATCACATCAAGTTCTGATTTGCTCCCATCCCCTTCAGGCCCTTAGTTGTTGTTCCCCTGTCATCCTCATTTTGTCTTGTCTCTTCTTTTTCTTATCACATCCTCTTTACCTTACCAGCAATACCTATTTGCCCATTTTTCCATCAATTGCTTTGTGTGTTCATCTGTTTCATTGCCTGCACCAGTTCATTGGAATAGTTTGCTCTCCTCCATCAAAACCAGCTCTGAGATAGGCGTACACAAATTAGCAAAATGTTTAACAGTGTATGTGTAGCACAGCTGGTTATGTGGCAGTTAAGGAGAGCATAAGTACTAATATGTGGAAAATATAATGCACTAAATAAAATTATCAGATAAGTAGATTTTAAAACTACGTGCTAACAGTCCCTTTACCTGCGTTTAGTGCCAGAAGCCAAGTCCCAGAACTCCTTCCAGACTGCAGAGGCTGCAGAAGTAACGATGAGAGGAGTGCAGGAAGATATTTCACACATTTGGGGAATGGGAGGGGGGAATGACAGCGAAGTCAGGCTTTGGCAGCTAACGTGGTTTTAAACTGCCAACATTTCCACTTGAACTAGAAATTTGACTACAGATACTCTGTCTTTCCATTTGTCTAGTCACTTATTTTGGTGCCTTATTCTGGTCTTAGACCCTGACTTCCCATGCAGCCGGTTTTGAATTACTTTTAAGAAAAAAGGTTTGTGAAGAAACCTATGTCTTAGTAACTTCAGAAAGGAAGCCTAGGTTTCAGGAACCCAGTGAGGATCGCTACTCATCCCAGATTCACTGGTTACCTCTCTAGCCATTTTTTCTGCTTGAACTGTACAGACCCAAGTCCTGTATTGCAGTCCTCCTGCTCTGCTTCGTATGCTCACACCTCAGCAACCACGTTCCTCTATTAGAGTACAGAGCTTCAGCTCTGCTGCCCTCCCTTTTCACTTGTAGTTCTTTCTTTGTCATTTGCTACTCTTCCCCATGCTCTGTGCTTGAAAAGCTTGTGATGGTGTTTATCTTGAGTTCTGTGCATTTCATAGCGGACCTTTCATTTCACCTCTAGCCTTTAGGCTTCATTTGAAAACTTTAAAAATACAGCCCTGTCCTATCTGCTAGACAAACTTCTTCCTGAGTCTGCAGGAAGGCAAAATGGGACTTCCAAGTGGGAAAACAGCTCCAGGCATTTCAGTAAGATGTTACCTCTGGTATTTAGGATTTGTGTGCAGAAGGAAGCAAGCGGTGTAGCAGACCCAGCTCCGATATCCAAGCAGATACAGCTCAGCCGTGGGATAATGTCTTGCTGTATATCAAACCCCAACTGCAACGAGAGAGAAGACCTGTACCCAAAGTGGTTTTGGTTATTAGAATTGTATTCTAATTAAACTAGCTTGAGTTCATAAGGTTGTCCTTCTTGGCCTAGTTTGGGCTTATCACAAAAAAAAAAAACCTAAAGTACTTATAGCACCCGTTTATTAGTCCTGGATCTCTGTACATTTTGATCATGTGTGTTTATTTCTCAAATAACACTCCTACTTCTGGAAATTTCTGAAGTGTCACGCTGCTTGAACACCTCAGTTTAGGTGTTTGCATGTAAGCAAAATGTGTAAAATCTCATTATAGCCAGTTTAGATCCCAAGTTCAACTCAGCCAACTGAATGCATGTGGTACCTTCTGAGATGATGCCCTAGCATACCCATGATACGTGCATGGAGCTGGCAGTTGTCTTGATGGATCTGGCATAAGAATTACAGGAGACTTACAGTTTTCTGTACTGGCAACTGGAGATTAAGTGGTCTAGCCTACAACATCTCAGTAAATACCTATGGTTAGGCAATTAAATCAAACAATACTGATAGTCAACAGAGCTTGCGGTGATATAGATGGCAAGATCCTGGGCATCACCTTTTGCTGGTCTGAATTTCTTTCTAGACTCCATGTGCTAGAAGAGGAGCTTAGACACTGGACTAGATTACACACACACACCTCACATGTGGATGCTTCTAGTTCCCTTACTGTGGAGCTGAATTCCCTTCTAATGTCTCACTGAATGGCAACACTCATCTGTGACCCCACAGAGATCAGGGAAGGATCTTGTATCTTTTTCAGGAACACAGCAGTCAAATCATACATTCAGCCTGCTAATATATTAAAAAAGAGAACTGCAACTTGTTTTCAAACATTACTACTGAAAAATGATTCTACTGATTTTGAGTCTGTGATGGAAACTTGCCATAGCCACTTTTCTGAAATAAAATTATATGCCAAAGTGGTCCAAATTACTAATTCTAAATAGTAATTTTTTTTGTGTGTTTAAAAAACTTTTAACAACTATGCCTTTATGATTTTTCAGTCGTATTTACAATTACTGCTGTGTATATGATCCTTAAACAGTAATGGTCACCATGATTCCCCAAATAATAATCTTATTTAATATATAATATATTACATATTAATACATGTATTAATATATAATATTTAATATATAATAATATATACAACATAATAATCTTATTATTTGGGAAATCATGGTGACCATTACTGTTCAGGGATCATACTAATGTGAATAGTCTCTAAGGAAGACATCGCCTCCTTCCTAATAAACTTTAAGAGAATTTCGTGCTTTTTGATTTTGGCAAGAAATATTTGCTGACAGGTAAGTAATTAATGCTTCAATTAAAATCAATATTTTATACTCAGATGATTTTTACATTATTATACCAGTTATAATAAGGTCATTCTCTATCATATTTCTGCATTAACCATCTATATTTTCATGTAGTAATGGCATCAAATAATTAATCTGTTGGACCTTTACATTTGGTACAGCAACGTTTTGTATTACCATATTAACTCTTGCTGGAAAATATAATGGTAAAAGTGATCAAAGTGTCAAATTCTGCATTTTCTTTGATGTTAAATAAATGAAGACTTTACAGTAAAAGAAAGTCATTTCCAATACCAGTCAGAGCATCTCTGGCAAGAGGCAATGGACGTTTTTCTTATGTACACTAGACTGAATAAAGGTTGTGGTAACAGTTACTGACCTTTCTTTCAGGAAGTTGATAAATCATAAGCAATGCATCTCATCTTTTTATGAATTTTAAAAAACCAAAAGAACAAACAAAAAAACTACTAAAGAGAAGAACATTGCTCTCTGAAACAATAGTTCCGATAAAACTCATAGAGAAGCAAGGGCTTAGCTGAAGAGTTTTATAGAATACTTCATGAAAGACAAAAGTACAATATCCTAAATTCAAATAAAATTAGTCTGGATATCTGGAAAGTCTTAATGCAGTGGGTTCCAGAAGTGATAAATACATATTTATGACCAACATGGAAGTTCTTTATGCTCGTTATTTTGGGGGAGAAAACTGTTTTTTCTGAGGCATGTCTCCAATTCAGCTTAACAGTTGGTTCAATCAAACAAGAAACCAACATGTAATTATGCCAGCTATTGTCATCTAGACAAGATCTTTGTGCAAGTAAACTTAAGTATGTCCTAAAATTAAGCAGTGGCAAAGGCACATTTGCCATACTTAAAAATATCACAATACATTTTGACAATTCTATTTAGAACACTATTTTTGTGCTAGCCTGGAATTTTCTTCCTGGGAAGGGACTATTCATTGTTAAACTGAAGTAAGGAAGAACTAAGAAAATTACATGTTTGGCAAGGCAATAAACTCTTTTTTTTTTTTTTTTTTTTTTTTGGTTTGGTTTGTTTTTCCCAAAGGTTTCACTCCTCTTGCTAAAGTCTTGTTTTGATAATGACCTTCTTACTGATAAGGTTCCCCTCATTTGAAAAAAACACAGCTGAATTGAATGAATGCATTTTTTTAAATATTTTCTAAACATTAAATACAATTACTATTTTCCATTTCAGTCACCAAGTAAGTCTGCTTTATGAAGGCAACAGAACATGAAAGGTTAAGGTTCTCATTTGCTCCAAGGTGCAGTCCTTCCTATTTTCCTTATTAAATCAGATCTATATTTTAAGTAGTTGTTAAGGGGAAATGCGATATCAAGAGCAGGGCTACATGTGTTATGTATGTACATGTTGTTCCTCCAGCTGGGATCCTATGAGAGCTGGAAGAGCCACAGATGGACTTGCCTGTGTTGTCTCCTTGCCAAGGAGCCCAGACTGGAGGGCTGAGCCAAAGACCGCAGCAGCAGGGTTGGCTCTGCTGACTTCCCTGTGCTGAGAAGCCCCAGCCAAAACACTGGAGATCAAGAGATCTAAGACTCACTTACCTAAGTCTAGTAACGCAGTGTCATTTTGCATGGTTTAGGGTGTTTGATACCCTTCACAGGGCTAACAGATATGAGACATGTCACGTTTGACACCCCTTCTGGAGTAGTAGCTGAAGACCAGGAGAGATATCCTAAGGCATCTAAAATGACCATAAGTGTCATCCAGTCTATCCCTCTTTATGCTTTAGGCTCTAGCAGTAACACAACCTGGGTTTGAACAGCTGCTTGGCTTGCTAGATATCAGGGCAGCTTAACATGCAACTTCCACATCTACAGGGGTAACACCACTTCCTGCAATCTGTACCAAATTGAGTTGTCTCGTGGTCGTCTCATGATCCCATGGCTTTTGAACCAAGCACATCCAAGTGAATCTAGAACTGTGCTTGCTGCTTTAATGCCAAATAAGGTTTAGATATAGCTGGAAGCTGCCACTACTACCACTCATTAGTTTAATTAAATGTATGTTTATTCTAGAAAGTGATAAAGTGTTTCTAAAAGACTAGCAGCCCTGTGTTCCCACCAGGTAAAGTAAGCAAGCATTTTTATAAATTGCACCTGTGATATAAAAAAGCGCCCCATATTATACAAATGAGTAGTATTTTGGTGGGGTTGATTCAGAGTATTATCTTGCAACAGTAATCATATACAAATGCCATTTCTAAAGTAGGTGGCAAAAACTGCTAAAAATTAAAAATCCTTTCAGATTAATAAGCAATGCCAAGAAGTCAGGTTCACCATTGAAATCCTTAATTATTGACTTCCTGCCAATTTACCAATTATGCCTAAGATTTAAGGGATGAATCTACCTATATATTTATATAAAGACTGAGTGTTTAGATGTTTTTAAGCTATGTTACAGAAGAATTTCTAAATATACAGAACTAGAAACAGATTGGAATAATCTCCTGAAAGCGATTATTTAAATTCATACTCTCTCAAAGCGACTAAGTAATTAGCCACATCTTTCTGTTTTAAGTAGTTTTACCACCAGATGTCAGGATTCTACAAATTTCAGTACGAGATTGGCCACAGTCTTCCCCTTCAACCATTTTCCTCATTGCCATCAAAAGCTACAACAAAATAATACCTTACATGGATAATCTCCTTGTGCTGTGTTTGTGGGGGGGGTTATATGTAAAGATACTTAAATGTACTGAAGAATAAGCATGAAGATCAACATGCTTTCAATTTACCCACAATAGTGTCTTACACTGCTATGATTAGAACACTGAGCTCCGTCACATGGGCAGAAAAAAAATACGAATTCCCTAATAGTTTCTGTTAGTGTTTACACTGATGTTTATTTAGCTTACACCATCAGGTCTGATGGGTCTGGTCATCAAGAAACAAATTGCCTGAATGTCATAGGAAGATTGTTTTACCAGCACACCACTCCACAGGCTATTTGCAGCACATGCTGACATGTAATTCAGGACAGAAAAATATGTCTAATATCTGATTTCAGTGTCACCACAGTACTTTTACTTGATTACATCCATGTTTTTTGAATCAGTTCATTTAGGTAGAAGAAAGATTCACTTTGAACTTCAGAGACCTTTTGAAAATTATAATGCTTTCCAAAGAAAGGATAAGCACATTTAGTTAGTTAGATTTCTCAGTCTGAACAAATTCCTAGAAAGAAATAGAGCTGAGATTATTGCATTTTCAAAAATTCATACAGAAAAAAATGTATTATAAAAATAATCAAAAATGTTTTGAAAATGGCCAAAATCATCAACGTCAAACAAATGGAATGTTATTGACAAAGTCTCTCTACTTAACAACACAGAAGAAATTAGATTAGGTCAGCTGGAAGTATATGAAATCAAGACTGCAGCTGCCAAATTAAAAATACAGAATAAGTAAGGGTACCTTTTTGCAGGCAAATGAGAATTTTGACACCAGGTTTTCAAGGCAATACAGTCTGTAATACTGGTTGACCATGATCTATGCTTCATAACAGAGAAGAAATGAATGATCTGCGAAACACTTATCAAATTGAAGTGTCTAGATTATGTATTTGTTGTCCCTGTCTAGCATTGAACCAAGAACTCACGTAGCCAAAACACTGCTGGATCAAACACAGATTTGTTTTCACTCAGAAGGCTCTCTATAATTTTTTCTTTAATTTTATTTTCAGGTAGATAAAAGAAAACAAAACAATAGAATTATTAGAAGGACTGTGACCCTAAAAAGAGTCATAAATTATGCAGTCTTCTCAGCCTCCTGGGAGAACCTGTGACCCAGAGTTTAACTGTAATCTTCTGGAACATAGTCAAATTGTCTGCATGTCTGTTCATAAATACCTGTTCCACCGATCTGGCCCATATACTAGTCCAGGAACTGAGTGGATTTTGTTCTCAAGAATTTAATCCAGTTAAAAAGATTAATGCAGATAACAAGCTCTTGCTGCTCCCCATGGCACGCAGGGAAACCCTTGGTGAAAGGAGATGACTTTCACAGTTTGATAGCTCCTTCAAGGCACGCGGCTGTCTAGTATATTTTAATGAAATTGAATACAAATGGATATATGAATCTATGTAGTTATTGTCAAAATGCAAAAATATCACATCATACACAAATTACCAAAACATTAAAATGCACATCATTCCTGAATGCTGTCAGCCGGTCTTGTGTTTTAAATAAGGAGATTTTTTAATTCTCTTTTTTTAATAAACTTTTTTCCTTAGGAAAAACAATTAACACCTCCTATCTTTCACTTAAGTATATCATATAAATTATGGTATGAACTCACATTATTACTTTCAATGTCTTTTCATGAACTTAGCAGATTTGGGTCTTTTTATTATCAGCTGCTTTGTCCGAGATGAACACCCCTCCCCAGATTTAGGAAAATATTCTTTTGTCTCATATTATTATTTATGATTTTGTTTGATTTTAAAGAACATCAACAATAAATCTTGACTATCAGTTGAAAAATATTGCATAGCACAAATTTGCATAGGATTTATGGTAACGTATTGTATGTATAAAGATTCCCCCACTTCCTGGTTTTCCCTTATTTTTACACTAGGAGTATTGAAGGATGATAGAAATTTCTTTAAGGAACTCAGATTTTTCTCCATAGTTAATGTCTTCTCCATAGTCTTCACAGGTATTGTGGTTTAACCCCAGCCAGTAACTAGGCTCCACCCAGCCGCTCACTCACTTCCCTCCCACCCAGTGGGATGGGGGAGAGAATCAGGGAAAAAAAAAAGTAAAACTCATGGGTTGAGATAAGAACAGTTTAAGAGGACAGGAAGGAAGAAACTAATAATTATAACAACAACAACAATAATAAAAATACAATAACAATAGTAAAAGAATTGGCATATACGAAACAAGTGAGGCACAATTCAATTGCTCACCACTCGCTGACTGATGACCAGTTAAATCCCGAGCAGCGATCCCCCCAGGCCAACCCCATCCTGGTTTATATACTAGACATGATGTCACATGGTATGGAATACACCTTTGGCCAGTTTGGGTCAGGTGCCCTGGCTGTGTCCTGTGCCAACTTCTTGTGCCCCTCCAGCCTTCTTGCTGGCTGGGCTTGAGAAGCCGAAAAGTCCTTGACTTAGTCTAAACACTACTTAGCAACAACTGAAAACATCAGTGTGTTATCAACATTCTTCTCATACTGAACCCAAAACATAGCACTGTACCAGCTACTAGGAAGACAATTAACTCTATCCCAGCTGAAACCAGGACGACAGAGTACCCACATTACCGCTTATTCCTCAAATTTGGATCATCAGGTTGAGAACGTGCCAGGAGAAGCATGATGAATAACTGTGGCAGGGACTTAACTGGGTACAGCTTCACATTTGCTCAGAGCCAGGTAAGATTAACGCCAAAGCCATTCTCAGCTGCTGGCAGCCGGAGCAGACCTGACTTGCAGAGGTGAAGGTGGAAGCCAGGCCCAGCAATGGTTTGCCCAGGGGCAGTGAGGTGCTGGTGAAGGGGGCACCAGGAAAAGGGTTAGGGCAAAGCAAGCATGAATTTACAGCACCTGAGGTTATACTCCAGAGAGTGTAGAGGAAAGAACAGTATTTAGCTAGTTTAAGAATGACAGGGGGAAAAAATCTGCTTGTGCGTGTACTTGCACATGTAAAATTCTGAGGGAAATCCTATAGTACTATTATGCTTAACATTTCTATCAGGATGTTTAGAAGATCTGAAGGGAAAAAAAACAACACCATGAAGGCCCAGAGGCCTGCTATTAGCAGAAATAAAAAAAAAGCTGAATAGGCTCATAAAGAAGAGTAAAAGCTGCTATTATTTTCATAGATTATCTTACCATTTGCACAAGTATCTGATGAATATGGCAGAATAAAATAAATGCCCTGTCCTGTAAGGAAAGAAAAGTTCACCTAATCATTGAATTTCCTATTTTCCTTTAAAGGTGGCATTAATATTAGTGTAGCATGAAGGTTTATTCTCTGAATTTGCAGCTGTTACAAACTTCTAAGGACGAGGGGATGCATATGGGTGTGTTCAGCATAGAGGATGTCAACTAGCTGAAGTATTGGGGCAATAGAAGTGGCACCTCTTCAGTGAGGAAACTGGTTGCTGCTCACCTACAGCAGAAACATTTTTCCCTGGGTCAAGAATGACTAAGATAAGATGAATTCAAACTAGGAATGAGGAAAAGAGAGCTGTGTGCCCCAAAAGACAGAGAAGTCCAAAACAACCAACCTCGTAAAACACAGAAATGACCAGATACTCTGCCTGAAAGTGATGGAGGTGTTCGTACAGAATCAGGACCAACCATCCTCAAAGATGAGCTAGTCTGGAACCCAGAGTCCAAAAATTACCTTCCTCTAATGTAAGAACTGTCCTATTTATTATCTGTTAACCAATCATTTACCCATACAAGGACTTGCCTATGGCTGATTAGTCTTAAAATACTTTGACAAGAAACTATGTCAAAAGCCTTTTGGATGTCTAAATAAATTGGAAATGAAAGAGACTGCTAATAACCACATGGCTGCTGACACCCTCAAAAGACTCCAGTAGGTTTGTTAATAGACTTCCATTCATGCTGTGTCTTCTCAAGTGTATTTGATTTATCCAGGTACCCATTAATTGTATTTTTTGCTGTAGGTTCTAAAAAAAACCCTGTTGAATAAAGATAATGGGCTTACAGGCCCACAGGACATCAGAATACTATAAAAGTCTGCAGGATCTCAGCTGACTCTTCTTCTATAACTGGAATAGTACAATTTCAGACAACAGAGCACTGATTAACTGTATATTAAAAAAAAAAATCTATTTTATCAGACTATATATTGTATGCATGTATGTGTATATTTAAAAGACATGAAAAATGCAATCACTTAACTTTAATTATTACATTGCAAAAAATCCTAACATGTCTCACTTGGTTTTAAACAAATGATACAAACACCGGATTTTCCAGACTGCTCATCCTCAAATCCTGACTTTGTTCCCTTCTGTTAGTGAAATACAACCTTGCTTCAGTGAGGCCAGGATTATGTCTGCAGCGGTGGTCCTCTTCTGCATCATCCTGTGAGCTACTTTAAATGACACAAACTCTACCTGATCGTTCCATGCAGATGCGTATGTGACACATCTGCTCTGCCATCAAGTCACTCATGCTGGGAAGGGAAACTGAGAACACATGGCCAGGCCACCAGCGACTTGGTCCTACTGTGACAATTAAAGGTAACTTGCAGCTACAGGTTTCTCTCAGCCATCTGCTCCTTTAAGAAGAAACAGGCTTCATGCTGCCCAAAATCAGTATGTTCCAGGCAGTATTTGCCCTTTGTACCTCATCAGAAACTCTCACTACTCCTTGAGCCCATGAGTCCTATGAGGCATACCTGTACGTAGTTCTTTAATTGAGGCACAGGTCCTGAGCCTAGCTTATTACCTTGCAGCTAGGGCTTACTAGGAAGGGAGAATCTTACATTTCCTTGTCCCTGTCTTGCTCTTTTTCACTGTCCTCATCCCTGTTTCCAGCCATGAGGCACACCACTCACTTGCATTGGTGAGATCACCCCTTCTCAGTAGCAGCAAGTTGTATGTTGTTTCAGTTCCATTTAAAATTATGGCACAAGGAACAGCATGTCAATGAGAAAAAACAAATCGTGGAAGGAGAACACAGACATGAATAAAATACCTTAATAAGGTATTCCTGCCTAACTTGTTATTCCATGTTTCAAAAGATGGCATCAATATGAGGGGTTCAACACTGCCTTCTTGAGAAAGGTTTCAGTCTGCTTAATCAGCTCAAACCAGCCAGCTGACAATTTGCCTCTGTGTCTAACCATGTGATTTAGTTTATTACTCCAAAAGACGGAACTTGTGAGGGTGAGATTGTACATGCAAACTAAGCTGGCTAAATCATAAAAGTCCAGGAATTAATTTGCATGTTTTAATTGGGACATGAACTTGTTGAGGATAAATTTGTTCCCCGATGAGAATTGCTCTTAAATTAATATTTATCCTTAAGGAGAAATACAGGTGACTAAACCTCTTTAAAAAAACCACAGGATTTACAGTGTCAGAGACCAAAATATTCTCTATTAACGGTAGGAAGGTTTTTCATGCATAAGTATCATTTCTCCTGGACAGCTGAGAAGAAAAAATATTTAGACACATCAGAAAACCTAGCTCTTTTCATCACTTTTCTCGCCTACACAGCATTTCTGGCTTGAGAACCTCAACATGCAGAACCATAGGATACTCATGCAAGCCTCTTGTTATTTTTTTAACTCTTTTTTCTAGTATAATTGGGAACTAGTGGCAAAATTTCAGTTGTTGCTGTGTTATTGCTATAGCTGTGGCAGCTGCTGTGAAAAGAGCTTCTGTTTGACATTACCTCACCACTTCTAGAGGAGATATACATGCCCCCAAATCATCCCTTTCAGCCATGGGAAGTTCAGCAATGCCAATTCAAAAAGCAAGTAAAATGATCTTCTCTGGGGCTCACATTTGTCTGGCCAGACTCCACTTGACATGGGGAAAGAGTCCACAGCAGCTTCTACAACGTGGGCAGCACTGTTTTCTCAGGACAAATTTCTCCCTGCAGAATAGCTGCGAGAGTCCTGACTGATGCTTAGACTACTGTAAGCCAAAGATGATCCACTTCTCTACTCGTCACCAGCTCGCTCACTGTCCCAGCAGAATCACTTACCTGTCACCATCATTGCTAGCAACTGTTAAATATGGAAGTAACCCTCTGAAGTGTTGGAATTCTCCACAGGTATCTGAAAGAACAAGAAACTATAGTTGAAAATCTCAAATTTCAGAAACTGCGGGAGTTCCTCCCTTGTAGAAAATACAAGTCAGAAGAATTCATGTGGGACAAAGAGCTGTTAAATATATTAAGTGCTTTGAGCTTGTTCTCTTCAATTGATATCTACTCAAAATGGATGCAGTGCTGAAATGTGATATCACCTGGAGACATAAATTTTTTTGCTGCGTAACAATATCTATTTGCAGGATTTCTGTGCAACCCAATGTAAATAAAATGTTGCTTTTTTTAAGAGAGAGCTTGTATAAACACCACCTTTCCCCTCCTGGGACGAAATGCATTATAGTCTACTGTTTTATGGTTTAGCTGAATTGAGCTGTGTTCTTCAGAAAACCAGCTATATTAACACTTGTGGCAACCTAGAACTGAATAATTGAAAAACGCATTGGATCTTAATGATGGAAAGAAGTCTATAAACTTTTGCCATTGATTATTATAGGAAGTACAGTACAGAAATGCTCTGTCCTAAAAATTACTATACTGACTGAAGGTGAATTGCAACCACGGTCATGTTCAAAAAATACTTATGATCAATGCATACATATTACAATTTAAATAACTGCACTAAGTCAAGATTAATAATTGCATATATTATTAAAACCAATGAATTTATAGATATATTTCCAATTATAGTAGAAATCCTCCTTTTATTTTAGCTCCTGTGACAAAAAAAAATCATTAACTATTTAGAAATATGAAATTAGCAAATCATTTCAGTGCCTCCTGCTTTTAACTATACCACCCAACTATATGATACACTGGCCTCAGGAATGAGGCTGACTTAAAAATTCCCTTTCTCTCCACCCCTGCTGTAGGCCCTCATCCCCACATCTGGGGTGCACTTCACTATTGCCTAAATCATGCTGATTGAATGGTTTGTGTGTTTGTGCTGAAAACAGAAATGCTGATACAATCTTGCTGAGGGATAAAACAACCTTGTGCAAAAAAAAAAGAGATGATGTGGGTAGGGGAAAATGGGAGGGAGGGATTTCTAACTCAAGCAAATTTTTGATCTGTTTTGCAACATGCTGTTAGAACTATTGTTAGGGCATAGTAAACTGTGAAGAAAATGCAAAACTGAGGATGTAGGGCTGGAAACGTCTTAAATTGGAATTTTCCTTTAACCACACCCTTTTGTGCAGCAAAAAACTGCACCAGATGGATTGATCTACAATTGGGTTTTTTTTTTCTGAAAAGCACAATAGTCACAGGTTTAGACTAAGCAGAGAAGAGTCTCTAGAAATCAAGATCCATGCAGTCTACCTCAGGAAAAATCAGCTTAGGCTGTCAACAGAGAAGAGTCTGGAATGAACCAAATATGCACAGACTTTGAAGTGAATCAGTTATGACTGATGTGCTGTGGAAAGCTCCTCTACTCCCTTGGCTTGTGCTGCTGATGAAAAATTGTTTGCCACTATGGCACGTGTTCTCATCGAGAGCACACAAAGAGCTATATAACAGCTAGTTAACTGAGAAACAAACCCATTGCAAAATGGTACTTTAATTAATTTTGCTTAGCGATATCATGTTAATTGGCACAGCTATAGATTTCTCTCAACCATTTAAACAACTTTACATGCATATAAGTAATGCAATATCACTATCAAGGTTTTAAAGCATTAGCTACTGGAATATCCAGGTATTAGTATCCTCAGCAACATTCAAATTGATGTCAGACCAGCTTCTGTTGAGCTGTTCCAAACGACACTGCAGTAATGTGAATCTTGCCCAGTTGTTCTCTTGACTGATACGTTAAAAATGTAACAAGTGTGGCTCATGCTACCTGGCTCTTCCCAGACCATAAAATTCTGCTCTTAGAAATTATTTTACTCTCTTATTCTTAGGTTATATCATTTCTGACACTAAACACTGATTGAGAGACATATTAGAAGCAATCTGCTCATGGGAACTGACCAGGAGTTTTAATTCAGTGCAACAAACTACCCCAAACTGAGGGACAATTTCTAGCCATGGAAAGGCTGCACACTCTACTTTTACCTATGTGTGATTTGTAAAGGTACAGGCCAGAGGGAAATGTGTCATGAAAGGGGATAAGAATATCATTCTTTAGAGTTTGGATTATATTTTTTTTAATTATTCATCGCAATAAGAATTTTTTGTCACAGATTTGACAAAGATGTATTTTCTAATTAATGTAACATCTACAGATTATTATCTTTTTAAATTTTACTCTTTGTTCTCATAATTTCTGCTAAAGGAACTATCTCCCTGAGCATCTAAAAGGAGGTTGTACAAAAAAATGCATAATACCGAGAACAGTCCTCCAATAGCAAGGACAATAGAAGGAACAAGCTTCTTCCATTTCTGGTTACAATGATTTGTCTGGTATAGGCAAAGAAAAAACTACACGACACAAACAATTAATAAGTACACAAAGTACACAAGTGTGTTTATTACATTTTTGCAAGCACTTTGTTCTACATTTCAAAAACGCCACCATCAAGCTGTTGGCACATTTATGTACAAAACAGATTAATTGTAATGCCTGCTACAAAGCATTCTTTGTGAAAATACAAACTCTAATACCAGAGAAGAGCCAAAAGCATTAACATCATTACATGAGTTTAAAAGACATAGTTTTAAAAATCAGCACAAACGTTTTAAGACACAAAACTGAAACACTACAATATAGAATCCAAAAGAGGTTCCTAATACTTTTTGCAGAACTGTAATACCGGTACTGCACATTATCAGAAAACTGTTGACCCCATAGGACAGCCTAAGTGAAAAAAAAAAAGAAAAAAAAGAAAAGAAAAAAAAAATCAAACCCCAAATCAAAAACACAACCAAAAAAACCCTAAAACAAGCAAAAAAAAGAAAAAAGAAAAAGAATTCAATCAACTAATACTACTTAATGCATTATCATGCCACAAGTAACTATAGTATTACCCTCTACTTACTACAAGAATTGTTAAAAATTACTGATGATGCATGACTAGTAATAGTACAAAGAAGAGTTTTACTCAAGAAGTTTTATTAGAAATGCACTTACACTGAGAGAGAATTCACAATGGTCCAATAAGTGCACAAAACTACCTAAGATTTTTAACACTGACAAAAATGTCTTGTCAGGCTACATCACTTTAAAAGACACTTTACAGCATTCTTGTAGCATTAGAAATAGGCAAAAAAAAAAATCCACCAAATTTGGTCCCATAATACTTACTTTTCTTAAATAGGGGTTTTTGTTTTGTTTTTGATACAGGTAATTCTTTCAAATTAAGATGATCTATCTTTCTGATAACATTTTCCTATCAAAATAAAGGTTCAAATATATTACTACACTTTCAAATAATAAGCTCTGTAGTGGTCTTTCACCTTACTTTAACATAATACAGGTAAACCAGTATGTGTAGGAAAGCTAGAAGCCAAGCTATAACATTTATGGAAGTCTCCTTTAATATATCTTTTACAGTTCAGACAGGTGCAATCCATTTAAATTTTTAAAGCAGGTAAAAAGACATCTGGCTCCTACAGTCACTGTATTTTTGATATATTACTTTCATAAATGTAGCTAAGCAGTAATTTCTTACATCATCACATGAACAGCTCCAATTTAGCATAACCATCATTGAATTGAAGAGAGATCGTTCTGTAAAAAACTATGGATAACTATATCACTTAATTAACAATTGTCTATATACCATAACTCTTTAACAGGTAGCTGTAGTATTGAATTCCTTCAAAAGGCAAGTGGCCATGCATTGTTAGCACCACAGTCTGCATGCTCACAATACAAACAGGAATTATCACCCATGGAACTTGGAACAAGAGAATATTCTTTAAAAACATCAATAATAATACAATGTTAACAAAGATAAGAAGCACTTTTTTCTTTTTTTTTTCCTTTTTTCTTTTTTCTCTTTTTTTTTTTCTTTTTTTTTACCCACTATTACAAATTTAGAAATTGCACCTTTGATTGTTTAAAACGTTCTTAGGACCTTCATTCAAGTTGATCAGGGTCCATCTGGCAAGTTTTCCAAATATAAAGGAAAGTCATCAGAATGTTTTCTTTATATATTGTACATCACGTACAATGGTCCCTTTGAAGTATACCTGTAGTTAAAGTAGTTAATTGAACTCAAAACTAAAAAGTATAAAAAGCTACTTTTTTTCCAAAAACATATAAGAAACAATGCAAAAGGTGTTATGCATAACACATACAAAGTGATTAAAAAAATCAAACACATATTTGTATTTGACAATAGTTTAGTATCCTTGATCTAGCAGAACTAATTAGCTCAAAAGGATTCAGGAAAGGCTATTTAGGAGCTTTGTGGTAGATAATGGTCACACAAAGTAAGAACTAATTAAGAAACCAAGTGCTAGACAACCAAGAATTTTACATGGGTGATATGTAAGTCACCCAAACTATCTTTTGTGAGAAGCACTTTCAATTGTTTTTAAAATGGTTGGATGGCCTTTAGTTAAACAACAAAGCATTCACATGTTAGAAAGTAAGACAAGGTTTCTTTTATGTGTAAGCATTGAGCCGCTCTTTAGAGCGAGTCGAATGAATATCATGAAGCTCTTGTTCCTCCTTTGATTTAATATCCTCATATTTTTGCATTCTGCAAGCATCTTTCACATAGGCCCAGTTGGCAGACAAGACCATGAGATAATGGACCTGTAAGAGAAGTAACACAGAGTTAGAAACCAACAGAGATAGTCAGAATAGAGCAAGTTGAAACTTGAAAGCTACAGGAAAGAGACTGGGTTTTCACGAGAAGGAACTGAGCGTTAAGGCAAGAAGTAGTACAGCAACATGATGTGAAGTTCAAGCTTGAGCTTCATTAACCCTCATATTACTCAGCTCACAGCTGTTACTATTACAGTGACTAGGAGTTGGTAGCAATGGTTACAAAAAAAATTAAAAGAACTGAAAAATCAACAAATCATGCCTGCTTTACTATTTTAGCCAGCCTGCAAAACTACATGGAAAAATGTCTTCTGGTTACTTCTTGCAGACTTTTCCCCATTGAATCACTGTTTGTTAAAGCAGTTGCTTAAGCTAGAAATATGCCATAGACACATCCGTAGTCTTACGATTACATATCTAATACAATTACAGAAAGATTTGCTTTTTCTTTCTTGTTAAAGTTAGCATTAGCTTTCCATTTAGCCATGATATCTTTCTCTCATCTACAATTCTAGCTAATTAGTCAAAATCAGCTAATTTACAAAAAATTTGACAAAAATTGAAAAATATGTTCAGCTAGGCAAAATGTGACAAAATTTACTTACAAATAAACTTGAGGTCTTAAAAGGGCACGCACCTGTCACCATTTAATTTAGTAATTTTATTTCACTGTTATATTAGTTATACCACAATATATTTACGTAATTCTTTGAAATGTATAGAAAATTTAAAAAGTGATTTGTATGTTTTTAGAAGACAACTTCTGTATACATCTTGAATGGAGCAGAAACAAAGTTCATGTTCCATGTAAATTTTTGAATGTGTAAAAATACATTTATTTAATTTTTTAAGAAAACAAAATTAAGACCTTTCCAAGCATTCCATCCAAAAACAAAATTAAAAATTATCTGAAAAGAAGGGGGGGGGAAAAGCTGCAGCCTGTGATTATTATACAACTTATTGGTGAGTATGGGAGATTGGACCTGACTCACTTGCAGCCAACACAAATCACTGGATGAGATATGATGATAGACTCTCAAAGAGCTTGGTTTATTTATGTTAGCAAATGGGGAGAACAGAATGCCTATGAATACATCTGAGGATTAAACACCAAAGGATACTGGCAATATTGTCACATGAACAAATGTTTTTCACATGGCTTTGAATAAATTTAATCTGAAAGTCAGTGAAAGGTATCTTACCAGTAGAAAAATTATGTTCTGCAATTATTTTCCATTATAAATAGAGGATGTAAAACACCCTAATTGCCTTTGAGATGGAGCTTAGTAGTTTGTAAAAATCACATGGTATGGCTGCCAGTGACTGAGTTTAACAGCCGGTAGATGTCCAGTCTTCTGAATGGTGGCAATGAATGGTCAAACAACTGATAAATTTTAACATAACGCCCATACAAGGAATGAAGCTAAGGCCTCCAAAGAACTGCTGCCGCAAATACTTTATTCAAAACTCCTCCTTCAGGGGCAGGCAGTCACATGCTATCTGCCTTCAGTCCCTTTTGGAGTTAGTTTGCTTAGTCTTCATGCTTGTGACCATCTACAGTGCAAAGGCTACTTCGGCTGCCTGTTACAGCAATGAACTGCTCTCCAGTCCATTTCACCTTCTCAAGCCTGGGCCTTTCAGGACATTTGCAGACTTTGAAAGCTTTCCTTTTGAAGGTGGACCTCAAATGTCCTACCTTCAGTCTGCTGGATCTACTTGCAAGGAGCCTCTGACCTTCTCAAAACTTGTCTCCCTCTCACCATAGGATGTGCTCTGTTGGCTCTGTATTCAGCCAGAAAATAAAAATGTTCAGTAGCGGTATTCAACTGGTTTATTCTAGGACTCTCTGAACATTTATTGCTCCCCTAGCAGGCCTTCAGATACTTTCTGATGAAAGCATCTCTTAAACTTCTGTTAATCAAATGCCCCAGAGGCCACAGATAATTTCCTGAAATCAGAAAAATTCCACCCCTCCCTAAGAAATCAAGAAACTAAACTAGGACTCAATTACCGGAAAATCGAATAAAGTAAACATAAAAACACCCTGAGATTATGCAAATTCTCCTGTTCATATTGGACTGTTGTATATATATGAGTATCTTAGATTCATACCAAATGAACAGAACCAATTTAGTATGTTCTTTCCTTTTTGGAAATGCCAATGTTTGCTTTTTCCACAAATGTTTGGTGGCAACTGTTGCTGATTAGTTCAGGCTAATGTACATTTCTTAATCTGGATAATTAAGATCAAGGAAAGCATTCTGAAACCCTTCAAAGGACCAAATATTTTTGGTGTCGTTTTTGCCCTTGTGGTTTATGGCAAGATTTCACCCAGTTAATCCCTATCTGAGGAATACAGACTGAGTTGAGGAGCCATAAAATAGGAAGAAGTCTTCAGAGAATCTGTCCTCTAGGAAGAATACTACAGATAGTAGTATTTTGACGTATCTTTAGGAGTTTCTTATTATCTACAGTACAACACTTGCAGCACAACCCATGATGACAGTGCAAGTGCTGGAGATGGCAGCATGTACTGCGTTACTCTGGGGACACGTTCTGGTCATGATTTAGCACACAGGAAAAAGAAACACGTTGTATCTAACTCAGCTATTCCAAAAGCTTTCACCATGAGTAGTCTCTGGATCAGGCATTTCTAGATCAAATGAAAGACACTAATGCCAAATCCCCATTCCACTGAATGAAATGCCTTAAATTTCCTCCACAGTAAAACTCTTGAGAAAAATAAAAAGAAACGGGCTGGTAATCCTAATAATTCTGTCATCTCAGGCAATTACAATTTGCATCCAATGAAAACACCAGTGCTGGTCCTTTGAGAGTAAGATTTCAATTAAAAAATACAATCTGATCCTCAAACAGATTGTAGACATGAGAATCCTAGAAGTAGGGGTATCTGAGCAGTCTACTCACGTCTTCCTGACCTTTTAAAACACATCTGGCAGAAAACCTTGCAACAGAAGAATACATGACGAAAATGGGACCATGCAGGCACATTTATCCTCACAAAATATTTGGTAACGACCCAGTAAGAGACAAATTTAAACCTAATGTCTTGCAGTTTCACTTGGCATTTTTCTTCTACTAAAAAAATAGACAAACTCTTCTGAAGGTATATTGGCCACAGTCTGACCTTCATTAAACATCCATTCTTTGCCCATCCCTTACTTAAAAAGTTACAGAAGCAAACTTCTGGAATAACTGTTGAAAACTCTTGAAGTTCACATTCACTATAAGTAGGATGACTTTCTTGGAAACAACTACTTTAGCTTATATAATGAGTATAATCTCAAATATATATCCATGTTATATATTGATATATACATTTAACAGTCCCACCACCTTTGTTTTTTTGTTTAACATCAAGTTCCTAGATAACATTGGCACACTAAGGAGGTCATCTCTAAGTGGCTGTCTAATTGCATTTCACACTTCCTTGACCTGAATAGCCTGAAGCCAGTGGGGCCCTGTCAAGGCTTATTCAAATTGAAGCAGGGCAGCTTCCACAGCCTGCCTCTGGATGTTTCAATTACAGACATATGCAAGACAGTGAAGGGTCTTTCCACACCTATGAAACATCCCTGCTTAGATTTCTTCATAAGGTGAAGGTATGCTTCAAACTTTCAAAACTGTAGAATTGCATCTAAGCTAGGAAAGGGTTTGGTTTGGGTTTGGTTTTCCTTTCCTTTTGGGACACATCATTATCTCATCAGGGCAGAAGTCTAAGCAACTTTTTTTCCTCCCCTTACATGCATCTAATATCCTGCAGAAGAGCACAGTCATAATGGGGGAGAGGGACTAGACCACTTATACATTTCCCTTGTTCTTGTTTCAAGAGAAGTGATTGCATCTCCACCTTACAGGACATAACTTCTGCAGAAGTTCAGGCAGAAGAGTACTGCTCACATTGTAACTTTTGAGAAGGGAAACTGTGTCTCTCGTAATTCAGTTTTGCTATAGTGGTTTTGGGAACATCACAGGCACGATGAGTTTACATTTAAACAACTTCATGTCTTCTGTTGCTATCTGACACAACACTGACAACAGTAAAACTAATATGTATTACTTCAGTGATCATTTCTGTATCTATTTATTATCCATTCAGACATAAGAAAGAACAGTAATGCTCAGAATCATACATAGTCCAAATTAATTATGATTCAAAATCACGGCTATTTTTTCTGTGCTCAAGACTCACAAAAACCATCTATAATGTAAGTAATTCTATCAGGTTTTTTTCATCTTGGGCTCAAGTCTAAGAATCATAAATTTTCAAAATGAACAATTTGACTTTTTCCTTCTCTGCAAAATAAAGCTTTCCCTAATATATACTGTAAAAAAATATGAGTTTTTGTATACATCAGTCCTAACGCGTAGGCCAATTCTCTTTTTGAACCCCAAACCAGCATTGTCCTTTGGAGACTAAAGAAGCAGCTAGTGAATTGTAAAAAAATGCTAATATTCATATACAAATCTGAGACCAAGAGAGAGATTAAAGTAGTAGATATGGGAAAATTGTGTCTTGTGACCAAATGGCTTTGCAAGTATTAACAATTTTTTTGTGTTTTTTGCAATAAATTACTACATATTTTTAAAATACAGTTTCATGAAAACTATCCCAGTGACAGCTGGGCTTAATATTTATGAACAAGCTGATTTCTTTGGTGAATTTAATGACAAATATTGACATTAAAAGAGTTAAAGAAATCTGCACATATTAAATAATCTGGCACTTGCCAATGTCCACAAATCCAGAAGCGAGGATATACTGGAGTATATCAATGTCATGACTTAAAATGTGATTTAAAAGAGCAGATTTTACCAATTCAGTTATTCGGCAGTCTCATTGATGATGCATTACTATTAATGGCTGGTAGTAAATACAAAATACTTACTACTTTAGTCAGATGGACTATTCTAGTTTAAAGT
The DNA here is from genome assembly GCF_947461875.1 of Haliaeetus albicilla. Lineage (NCBI taxonomy): Eukaryota > Metazoa > Chordata > Aves > Accipitriformes > Accipitridae > Haliaeetus > Haliaeetus albicilla. Next base: position 45,041,835 of record NC_091483.1, read on the forward strand.
AACTGCCTGCAAGAAATGTTTTAAAAGTGCAATAAATTCATAAGCTTTCTCTTTTGTAAAGAACTGGTATTTTAATCTCATTTTTCTGTTAAGAAGTCTTGTTAAATCTCAGAAACACGGAGATCTGCTATTGTTGTGGATATATACAAAGACTAACTGCATTAAATCATGTTTGTGGTTATTCTTGCAACAGCACGTATAGGGAAGGGCATTGGTTCTCCAATGCCTTAAATGGCTTCTGCAGATTTTGTTCCTCACCCTAGCCTGTTGCTGATAGCTTACCACTTTCTACTAATTTGAGCATAGGATGTGGGGAAAAAAAGATGTTTTCTTCTTCCTATATGAGACATTTAGGACCCAAAATTCATTTTCCCTCCCCTAAATTACTTCCTCCTTGGGAAAGCAAACTTCCCTTAAAGAAAGAACCTGTTAATATCTGCATGTCCAACCACAAAATTCTAAACTTTCTCTCATGTCCTGTCCCAGTCTTTGGGCTACTGTGTCAATGTGAAGCACACTGCACAACCTATAAATGTGCTTTGGTATGCCAGTTTTAGAAATTACCACCATCAAAGAGTGGAATGTGCTAGTCTTTACCAGGTACCTAACAGATCACAATGGTAGGTTAAAAACAATTTAATTACAAAATTGAAATACATACAACACAGTTGCAAACATTTCATAAAACACACATTTACCAGCATTTGGATGCTACACAATTTACTAGCACTTAGATCCTTAACTTATATTTCTGTTGAAACAGCGTTGTTATGCCTGCACTGTGCAGTCACAGCATTCAATAAAAAGCATACTTGGGTATGGGTAACCCTTCAAAAATATCTGAATAAATGTGAGCCATCAAAGTGAATTCCTAGTGGACTAGTGCTTGGTGTAACACATCTATGGCATCTTTGATATGGTACTGTGAGCTTTGAAGTGGTTTTTTTTAAACTTCATTGAAAGTATCATGTATTTAAACTACGTGGCTCAATGTACCTACTTAATTTGCTTCCACTGAAGATGTGTTTGTTTCCACTGAAAATCTTTTGGTGGCTATTCTGATTCAAAACTCTTCTTTGAAATGCAGAATTGTTATCTGGACAAATTAGCATTTGATAATTACTACTGAATATACTTCAAAACAATAATGCACTGGAGAACTAATGGTCTCTTGGATATACTTTCCTAATACTAATATATGTATTATAATAATTACTATTTGCTCACCATTTTTTCAGCTAGAAGTAGAAAAGTCTGTTTGGAAAATCAATTTAATTATTAATATAAATTATATTCTAGTATTGTTATTTGTGGTTTTGAAGCAAAAGTTACATTGAAAATATATTTTTTTCATTTAGCTGTCTCTGCTTTGCTGGCAGGGTGTCATGTAATACTGAAAAAATGGCAGAGAAGAACAATAAAGAAATAATCACTAATGCCACAGGAATACTAGCTTCATTGAATATTCTCTGATTGTCCTTTTTTATAAATGTAATTCTAAGGAGAACAAAAAATTTATGGCCCCAGGATTCAATGAAAAATTACTAGTAACAGTAGTAATAGTAATCACTAACACTTTTCTTATGGAATACATCAGTGCCAAGTAACAGTCATTTTTCATTTCCCATTCCAGTGTGTATTATACAAACCTACACTGATACAGAATGCCTATTCTAAAAATATATTTATGTTTAAGCAGACACAGCAGTCAAAAGACAGAAGAGCAGGGCACTAGCTCATACACTTTTTTCTCAGTGGAACATTCTCATTGGCAAAATGTCATCAAATTCAAAGTAAACTTCATTATAAAAAAAAAGCAAAAATCAGTCCTGACAGAAAAACTGACACATTCACATATACGCACAGAACTGACAAAAAGAGTCTGCTCCTAAAACAGCAGCATAGCAAGCTTGTAAATACCCAGAAAGGCATAGATCATAAAAGTATATTACTATGATCACGAGACAGGCACGTGAGTTCAGACACTTGGCTGAACACAGCAAGAGAATAGTAAAAATTCTTAGCATGTACTTAAAGGTGGGTTTTTTTATTCAAAAACATAATTATATTCTACTTCAAATGGAATCCATCAATATATTTTAAAAAAAGATAAGAGAGAGTATTGAATTACAGAACTATATTTCAGTAACAGCATTGAGTGATAGTATGGAAATTGAATAACTGATACTAAGTAAAAACCAGAAGGCATTAGCGATTCAGATGATGATGGAAGTACAGAGTGTTGGGTAGCTTACCATAGCAATGACTGCTGCTCCAGCTCCAGCAAGTGCCACAATGAACAAGTGGAATGTCATGTTTAGCTGCAAAGGGGGACAAAGAAAAGGACTTTCATGGTGGTACACTAAACAGAAACTGAATGAAAAGTCAGAATAACATAGAGCAAATAATTACATCCCTGGTGCCACCCTTCTACAAAAGTAATTACTAATACTTTTTCCAAAAGACTGACATCACTATGTGACATTGTGCTTGTGCTGGTTTTGTTACAATACTCATATCAGGGATGAAGCATACTTCTATTTAAAAACATTGTATTTAAATCATAAAATATTAACAAAGCAAATTATTTAAAAATAAACTATCCAGCGCTTTTTTTCTTTTTTTTCTTTTTTTTTTTTTTTTAGTTGCAATACTACTTTACCAGATCTACAATTGTTTGTGGTCATTTCTCTAGTGGCAGAGACAGCCTAAGAAAACCCCGTTTCCTTTCATTAGCTGTAGCTTTCCATCCTCATATATTGATTTACTTCCCTCCCAAATTTGCCAATAAAATTTGTTCATAGTGATATAATATAAACCAGGTTACTTAAATAATCCAAGTTAACCACCTTCCTCAACCCACCCCAAACCAAATGATTACATTTGTTTTTAATTTCAGTGATCTGGTTTACACAGCAGCCACTGAGTGTTGACTGCACAGCAAGGGTTGCAGTTTCTTAGATGGTTTTGGTATGAAGGCAGATTGTGTACCTTCACTCTAAAAGGATTTATTCAAACATAGGAAGACCCAGTGACACATTTAGCAAAGCACCGTCTGACTTCAGAGGGATCAAAATTTTAGCCTCTTTTCTTGTTAGATAGATGTAAATTTGTTCATCCTGTCTTCATCCCTGATTGTTTAAAAACCAAATCAGAAGCCTCAGCTGCACTGAAATAGGTGGCCTTTGCCTAAGGGAAAAACTACAAAGAAAAATGTACTAGCAATTATTATCCTAACACACTGCAAGATTTGGTCAAATCCATTTGAAGTCTTTACTCTCCTGTCACAACAGTAATCATACGATCTTCAAACAGTGATTCATTATATAGACCTACTCATTGCACACCAGATGCATTAGCTTTCAAAAACATCTCACTAAAAATATATGACAATGGAATTCTTGAAAAAATAAAATACAAGTGTATTTAGAAAACAAATGGCTGGAGAAATTGCACTGACTAAATTTGGTATGCAGTAAAAGACTAGGAAAGGTACTTCCTGACTGTATTTTCCACTGGGATTTTATTTCATCACCATAGCTAGAATTAGAACATAAAGAGTAAGAAGAAAACACACATCATTTACTTCCAACTATAACATATATTACGGATTTGCCAAAAATATTATCACATTTATTCACCTCATTAGAGTCACACATCTTGATGAAACTTTCTGAAGTGGTGCAAACCTTCTTTTCCTCTCCAATAGTTACAATACCTGGAGCAGAATAGATATTCACAGCATTTAGTATTCCTAGTACATAGCATATTACTTCATATGAGCCAGAAGAGCTAAGAAATACACATTCTTGGCTGCTTTGCAGAACTGTTTTTAACAGGAAAATCAGGTTTTTGTTGATGATCAAGGGGCTGGAGCACCTCCCATATGAGGAGAGGCTGAGAGTTGGAGTTGTTCAGCCTGGAGAAGAGAAGGCTCTGGGGAGACCTTATAGCAGCCTTCCAGTACCTACAGGGGGTCTATAAGATGGGGAGTGACTTTTTGCAAAGGCATGTAGTAATGGGACAAGGGGTAGTGGCTTTAAACTGGAAGAGGGTAGATTTAGATTAGATATAAGGAAGAAATTCTTTACTGTGAGAGTGGTGAGGCACTGGAACAGGTTGCCCAGAGAAGTTGTGGATGCCCCATCCCTGGAAGTGTTCAAGGCCAGGTTGGATGGGGCTTTGAGCAACCTGGTCTAGTGGAAGGTGGCCCTGCCCATGGTAGAGCGGTTGGAACTAGATGATCTTTAAAGTCCTTTCCAATCCAAACCATTCCACGATTCTATGATCATTTCAGCCATCACAAAACTAACACATCATCTGTTTAGTAAAAGCCCTAGTAGGAAACATGCAGGTAATAATTTTTCAGCCATTTTTGAAAATACCTTCATTCCAGATTTTGAGCAATCAAAACACAAGAAAAATTATTTGCAAACAGTATATACTTTTATCATGTTGTTCACAAACATTCCCTACCCTCATGTGGAGAAATGTGCTGTACGTTGTTTTCAGACATGTTGATCTGGTACAAAGCTTCTTTTACAAGTTACACAAAAGCATTACTCAAATGTATACTTCATTGTAATAATAGTTTCTCTATCAGCAAGAATAACTAGAACCTGCTACATTGTTTCCTTTAGCTAATGTCAAGATACTAAATCAAAGACTAGCTTGAAGAAAACTGCTGTAACTCAGTTATCATGAAAAATGGCACTGTTCTTTCCTATTAGTAATCAGTGGGTTTTACGCTGAATTTACAGGAAACAGGTACATTCACAGAATACACATTTTATATGTTAGTGTTCTATGCACATTTTAAATAGAATTAATAACAAAAAATAGGCATTAATATTAGCAAAATAAAAGGTCATAGAAAAAGAATTAATACTCTTGATGAAATCTGTACAGATAATTGCTTTCTCAACTCACTCGTCATGCTGGGGCGGGGGGGTTGTGAATCCATAAACTAAAAAAAGGTGGGTTTTTTTCCCCCCTCATGAAAACAATAATGTGAAATATTTTGTTTCAGGTTAAGTCAAATGTTTAATATGAACCAACCGTTTCATTCCTAAGCAATACAGCATTTTTTATATCTCAAAATCACAATTAAAAATATACTGCTATTTTATATTAGGCCAAGGCAACAAAAGAAAGACTTAAGGAACTGCCTGACAAGAGTATGATTACCCAAAGCTCTGTGGGCTGAGAAACCATTAAGGCCAGGATATCTAGATTCAAATCAGTCTTGTGGCAGAAAGGAATTGAATTATCATCACCAAAGCAAGAATTCTCAAACTTTTTAAGATTCCAAACCACCTTTTGTCCAAGTTTCCCATCCCCTCAAAACACATGTATGTGTATATCCCCACTTTATTCTAACCTCCACAGTTCAGGCTTTAGCCTTGCTCTCTCTGTCCACCAGCCTCTTAGAGTGTTACCATTTGTACTGCCATCAAAATTTTTGCAAGCAATGAATCTTGTCCTGTCCCAATTCACCTCTGCAGAGACAGATGATAACCTAGGATCTCACATCTCCAAATTAGTGTCCTACCACAAGCTTAAAGAGTCAATTCTCCAGATAAAGGACTAATTAAGCATTTTAGACAAGTTCCAGCTATTCCAAAAGAAGCAGCTAAACAGAAGCTCCGAGCCAAATTCTCAGTACTCTGGGAAGATGGACAATGTTGATTCAATTTTGTCAGGCCTGGAAATGCAGTGCATCTCTAATATACTGCCTTGACTAGAGGGTAAAAGGATAGAAAGAGATACGTAACAATTGTTTAAGAAACAATTCTGGAATTGTTTTCAGAAACAAATCTGAAGTGAAACAGTTCACTTCAGATACACGGAAGCAAAGCAAAGTGATGCTTTCTTTTGTGACATTTTGCTTTATATTTAGTGCTTTTCATTCACATACCATACTGGCGAAGATCCAAGCAGAGATTAGCTCCATCCACTACGGTGGCATTTCGGCAAATGGTCCACAGATTGAAGTACATGTAAACAGGCAGAGAAGTGAAAGCTGTAACGCCAAGCCAGGCCAACATAAAGATGTATGTCAGCATAATAAACTGCAGTAAAAGAGGGAAAAACAAAACCAGTGGTAAGTCAGAACTTAACTGATACTCCTTTGCAAAAAAGGAACCACAGAGAAGTAACAAATGCGTTTCTGACTGGTTTTGTCTGTTTCTGTCCTTATTTAAACTACAGTTTTGGTCTGGTAATCAATTCGTGATCTGGTCAAAGTGAGTGACAGAGCACTAACATGTTTCTGAAGAACAAGCAGTTATGCTTCCAGAAGTGCAAGCTTACTCCACATTCCTGTCACTCTTGGGCCTGTGATTGATGCAAAGCACCACATCTGAAGTACAGACAGCTGCGTGTTTTGTGAAGCCTGTCTCTCCCTCTCTCCCATCACCATTACTCCATAGTTAAGGCAAAAGGCCACATGGTTGTTTTTTCCACTACCAATCATGATGTAAAAAATTAGAATTAAATACTATAGGCTTTGCTTGCTTTTGCTTTTAAAATCTGGGCCTTAACAAAAATGAGTCATTATCAATGGCTGCCACAGAATCTCACTGGCAAATCCATTTTGCATTGAACCAATGAGACAATATATTTGCCATTTTGTTACTGTATTTAGACATACTTGGGGTTACATACAAGGGAATTAGTCATTCAGAACAAACTAGGGTGCTTACCTCTGTTAATAAGGAATGCATTAAATTACATGCTTTGCAACATATGTGCTCCAAAGGCTACACATTTTCTTTTTTTATCCATGAGCCTCAAGAGTATAGCAAGCTGATTGTAGGAGGCATTGAACTCTACTTGCCCTTAGGGCTAGTAGTTATGCTGGCACACCCAGCTTCTGCAACCACGTAGGCATGCTACATTACTACTCTGCTGCTAACCTGAGACAACTAGCAGACACATTCATCAATAACAAATTACCTTTTCATTTTATGCTATGCAAAGGATATGAAGATGCTACATGGTTAAATGTGGAAGATAAGTCAGCCTCTAAATGTTGAATCCAAATAGCCCCAAGATTTGATGGCTTCAGAAATGCTGATGAATCTAAACACATTACTGAAACAAAAAAAAATCAGCACACTAACATTTTTCTAGCTGCTTACCACAGAAGAACATTGACTCTGAGAATAAGAAATAAAAGCTATTTTTGAAAGCTGAATAAGCTGGTCCACAATCTGCTTAAAATTAAACCTTAAAGAATAAATAAGGAGAAAACGGAAGACATTTTCTAGTTCTTTTTTAATGTAAGATCTTTCACATCATGTGATAAAGGAAAAAAAGCCTAATATAAATACAGATTTTAGTTATGGAAATCAAATAAGGTCAGACTCAAAAGGGTTGTAAATGGTAGTAAAAATTGTTAGAGGGGTGTCTTGTCCATGTGGACCTCATCAGGAAGAGCAATCCAAAACAACAAAAGGGTTGAATTTAGGTGAGCTAGTTTTATTACTTTGAAGTTATGGGATGGACATTCTTAAGCAATATTAAAGAGACCTTAATTTGATTTACTTTAATTCACTTCCAAAGAATATTAAATAAAAGCCATTTTAATTCTGAGAAAGTGTATTTACATAGGGATTTAATGTAGTTTAATTAATCCAGTTTAAAATTCAATTCAGATTAATTTTCCTGATTGTCCCTAGGTAGATAAGACTTTCAGCAGTAGTTTGAAAAGCTGGAGAATTTATAGCACTAAAAAAAATTACCAGAAGGATGCAGGAAAGTAAAAGATAAAGTGGAAAAAGGAATCAAAGTTTTCTGCTTAATAATTTGGGTATCTGCTTTCTATCCTTTTCTTTATTTAGTACTCAACACTTCAGCTTTTCCTGCCGGTTTGTAAGTTATGAACCATTTTAACTTTTCCCTTAACACCAAACTAGTTTAAAGGGGAAATTGATGTATCTAATTTATGTTTAAAGATTTTTGAAAATGTATTCATGCAGCGAATGGCTGTCTTCCTTTCCAAATTTTCCCAAACCCACACTTACTAGAAAACCAACTGAAAAAATAGAGAAAGTGATAGCAAAGTCTATAATAAATATACAACCTTGAATGTTACAGTAGACTTATCTGTGCATCAGTTGCTTTATATAATGGAAATTCTATGCCACCTATTGCAGAGAAAATAGTCAATACAAGTAAATACTGTTCTGTACACACTCCATTTATTTTTTCATGATTGTTCCTTTATTGTTTTCCTTTTTTTTCTCTCCATATTACAGTGTTAAAGCTAATGAGACAACATCTGGTTCAACCCCAGGCACTCATTTACAAATAATTACTTGGAAAATTACTTGGAAATGTGGATTCACTTCAGGGCTATGAATTCCCAACTAAAATGCTATGTCTGATCTTAATTTACTATCAAGCTAAAGAGTTGTACTCAAATTTTCTAAAGCAGGAGCAAGAAATAAGAAAGCAGGCTCTCTGTGTGTTCTCAGAACAGCCTTTAAATTCTCAGTTTAGTATATTCTAGAAGTATTTTAAAAGTAAAATGAGCCTCCTAGCTTATATTCCATGAGTTTGCCAAAAACAGGTAAGTCTGAGGCCTTATTTTTGAACATTTTTCTAGAATTTCTGAACTAAATATTTAATAAATTTAGTACATCTCTCAGTGTAGTACATGCATAATGATTTAATGGAGAACTAAATCTTTTATATTAGTTATATTATTGAACTGTCGTAACTGTTTTTAAGACTGGGCTCCACACAGATTCAGGAATCTTCCTATTCTGTGATTACCACCAAATGGAGGAAAAAGATCAGCCTTACTGTGAGCATTACAATTCCTATTTAATATCTTTTTATTTTTCTGATATGTAGTAGGGATGAAACTCTCTGTAGCCTTGTTTGCTTAAGAAGCTTGCTTAAAACTCTGTACTAAGATAATACAAAGCATTGGTATAGCAAGAGGGTTAAAAACAGAGCTTATTAGGCTCTAAAAAAATCTGCCTTAGGCATAGAATAACAGCAGGAGAAACCTGTCAGATGATAGCTGCTGGGAGTCACAAGAGCTGCTTTCTTAGAGAGAATTGACTGCTTGTTTATGGATGGGATTCTCTTTTAAAAACATGAATCTGTTTCATTGAATATCTCAGAAAAAGTGAATCAAATGCCGATTTCATTTTAAAAACATATTTTAGAAAAGGAAGAACTTTATTTTTCCTCTTTCAGTCACTTTTGACTGAAGAGCCAGTGGCCAATTATATGCCCAAATTCATGTTATAACACCAAGAAGAGGGGGGGGTGGAATAGAGAAAATTCACTTGTTTCATGTAAAAATAACTAAAATGCAAAACTTAATGTTAAATCACTTGGTAGTTATGAGTTATCCCTGGAAGCTGCTATCACTGGTATCAGTGAAGCAAATCACAAAAAAGTGATCTGGGCATTAATATACTTTCTGCTGTAGGGGCAGTAAAAAGCAAAAGGTTAACCTTGCACAACAAGTTTTTAGTTTCTAGCAATAGGAGGTGTTAGCTTATAAATTCTTGTTATAACGGAATGAAATTGTGAATTATTTTTTTTAAACCACAGGTGAAGGACTAAAGTATTTTTTTAGATAATTTTATCTGCTATTACAATCTTCCCTCTTTGCTCTAGAGACCTTACAAGAAATGCTTAAGGAGCCTATTCACTCCAGGAATTAAATTCAGAACTCAGTCTCCTGAGATTCAAAGGGATCTTTCTCCTTTGAAGTACCATTCTGCTACGTGACAAGCCAAAGATTTATGAACTAGCAGTACAGCATCTTAAAGAGGTATCACAGTTCGTTCTTTAGTATGCTATGTATTGCGTTGGTAGTGAAAATTACTTTCTCTGATCAGTTCAATTTTCACTGTAAGAAGTCAAACACATAAATCCAAACCAAACTGGAAGTGATAGTGAAATTCATCTACCAAATCATGAAGATAAAAGTTCACTAATCAATACTCAGTTCACTGTAGGAAAGAATAGCTAAAGGAAATAATTATTTGAACAAAACAAATCTTTAACCTTTGTAGCAGTTAATTTCTTGTACCAACACCATGGCTGGTAAAACTCTCTCGCCAGATTTTATAAGCTTTTCATTGCCAGTAATGGCTTTCCTGAATCACAAATCATCAAAGTAAGCAAACCATCAACCCTTCTGGAAAGATTTTTTTATAAAATCTGTTGCACAGATCAATGTCAGGACGTAGAGATTTCAGAGCATGTTCTGACATGGTACGTATACAGCACAACAGCTTTCATAGTGGTCACAGCTGGCTGAAATCCTGTTTCCACTGAAAACATTACCCAAATCCTATCTATTTTAATAAGATCAAGATCACAGGTACTGCTTTCTTTTTAAAATTTATGGGTACTTGTCCCATGAAAGCACTTTCATTGAATCTCAAACACTGTTCTTGTTTTAGTTTTGTTATAAATATTTTATTACCCCTGAAGAAACATTGTATGATTGCTTCAGTGACCCTAGGGACAGAGGCAGTGAAATCATATCTGAAAGGTACTGTTACTACAGAGAGATGGATTGAAATGGAAACAAAGTAAACCCCAGCCATTTTATTGTATGAGGCCACTGCTGCTTACTAAAAAAAAAAAAATATATATCTAGAAAAATAGCAACAAATTCAGAAGTGCCTGAATAAAACTTAACTCCAGAAACCTCATGTTGCCACGTAATTTTATCTTTGTTCCAAACCATTCAGCACTTACATTTATACTTCCTCTCAATTTACTCATATACTTATTTTATATGAACTCCCTGACATGAGCTCTCAACTCAAAGAGTTATAAAAGACATACACCTTGCTGTGTTTATATCTCATTTAGATTTATTATTCTGTGACACACACACAAAACTTCATTATTTACTTTCAGCTTCACGATCGAAGAGGTTCCTTCCAAACTTCTTCACAGTCTCAAAAACTCTCTTTGACAGTTTTTGCCAGAGATCAAAACTGCATCTACAGAGACCACATACCTCCATCCTGCCAAAAGGCAGGATTCACTATTGCATTCATAATTCACTATTACGATTCACTATGAAACCCTGTCAGGGCAGGACATCACCTGAAGATGAGCCCAGGGTTAGCCTGGCTGTCTCTAACTGGAATACTGAGAGGCACCTGACCTCTGCAGTGCATTGTGTAGTCCTGGTTCTGGGGGCAGTTTCCCAATCACACATCAGAACAAGGACCTGTGTGTCATTTGATGGCAAGTCAGAAACATGAACAGGAAGATCTTTTCAATTTCTTCCTCAACTGCCCTGTCTCTCTAATGTCACATTCACTTTCAATCGTCTATAGATTAGACTTCAATACTAATAAAACTTATTTTAGCTTTAGCACTTTGCCCAGCTTTAATTTAATAAATGACCTTTGGCTTTCGGGCCTTCTGCCTCAGTCTTGTCCATTTTTCCTAGGAGAAATTCCTCTGAGTTAATGCTACCATCTCCTTATCCTGCGCACATTCTGCATAAACACATTTACATATTCCTTTTAAATTATTAATTGCAGTTGCCAATTGTTTAAATCTAAATAAATCAGAAATTGAAAAATTACACAGATGTCTTTAAAGTCATTGATATATCAATGCTTAATATGTTACAGACCATCCTTTGCCACCCTGGCCAACCTCTCTTTGTATCCATACACCCTCTTCTTACACATAGTATGAAATCTAAATATGTTTATGAAGGACTGTTAAGTAGCTCACAACCAAATGCCCTCCTCTAATGTTCTCGTTTCTATGCTAACGAGCATCTCCTACATTCATGCCTCAATCCTGAACAGAAGTAAAAGATGAAGCAAAAGTATTTCAACTTATCTCATTTTACATATAATGCTGCTGGAAGAAAGAGACTGATATTCTGATATTACCACTAAATGCACTATAAATCACAGAAAATATACACTTACAAAGCCTTTTCCACTTGGTCTAAAATATCACTCTCATTGCTAACAATCACTTGTTGGACATGTATTATTGCCTCTGCAAAACATGTTCATCCTATCTCTCTCTCTGACATATTATATTGCCAGGCACGGCTCCAAGAGTCTTGTTGAAACATGGATACATTTCATGCTATGCTATTACTGTCACATGGTTGATTCTTCTTGGCTTGCATTCAAGTCAACTGCTTCAAGAGGAAAAAAAAAAAAAGCCAATATTGGTCCAAATGTCTCTTCATAGTGGGACAGACTTCTCAGGTTTGCCTAATTGCAATTCATCCATATACTAAATACCAGCTAATGTGATATTCCTTAGATTGTTAAAAACTATTACCAGAAAATTATTAAATCCCTGAAATTTTAAATTTTGAAGCATCCGTTTTATGGAACTGTTTTGTTTGGGGTTTTTTAAACATTTTCTTCTACAGACATTTTAGATGGATGAAAAACTGATTTTGAAAAAATAAAAACAGTTCTCACTGTTACTTTCTGCTTTTCATCCACACACACATTTTTCTAAAATTTCCTTTAAATGTGTATTTCAAGGTTGAAATATTCTACGCATGATGTCAATTGCTTTGTAACTATTTAGATACCTACAAAAAGCTGGTTTACTTTCTGATTTACTCTGAATTGATTTACTGGTAGCAGTGGGGGAGGAGATTTCCACAGCTGCATCAGAAACACAAAAAGGAGATCCTCTAACAAATTGATTCATTTTTAGAAACTGCTTTGTAACCAAATCCAGTATCAGAACATACTCCATTTGAAGAAGATGGCTTTGCATTGATGCAAGACTAGGTTCTGCCTGAAGATTTTATAATTTATCTTTTTGGTACTTCCTTATAAACCAATTATACTAATTTTTTTTTTTTAATTTCTGAATCTTCTTTAGGATGTGTATGGTTTTGTAGCACTGTGCTGCTTAAAGTTGTTAGCATTAATTATTTTATATGTCCTTCAGGCAAGACAATTTTTGTAGTCCAACAGGCTTCTGAAGTCCTACAGAGAGCATTGGATATTATCTGCCATTTAAGAGCAGCAGAATTTCCTATTTAATTTTACAATCTTCCAGACAGGAATTACTTTTTCTCAAAATGTATATGCTTATATTTTCACATTCTCAAAGTTTTTCCTTTCCTTTTGTTTTTCTTTTTGGTGGTGTTTCTAACACTTTGAGGTACTCTCAGGGAATATAGCTAAGCTATTGGGTTTGTATTTAAACATGATTACAGACAAATAATCTGGTTTTAAAACTACTTTTTTAAAAAATTGAGTAGCTATCTTCATTAAATACTGCTGCTTCATGGGTTCTTCAGACTGTGTTCATGCCATGTAACTATTCAATTCAAAGACATAAAATATGAAAAACAATCAGTTCCATCATGACCCACTCCCTGCCAATGTAGACAGGTTCCAGTAGTAAATTTTCCAGGTATTTTGCCTCCAAATTGCTGATAACCTATTTATAAAATCCTGATCCATACTCTAATGGTTTTTAGTGATGACAATTTTTCTATACACAGAAAAAGATAGCACCCATCTGGGAAAAGACTGCACTATACAGATTGTTTACATTTTTCGCATTGCCAAGAGCACAATTTTTGTTCAGGAAGTTTGTATGGTCTATACTCGGGAACAAGACAGTGAAGCTTAAACTAGAAAGCAGAAATAATACTCTTATAACTTCTCTAAACAGATGTGTCAATCAAAATGAATGCTTGGCTATCAAAAACAAGAACATGTGTTCTTTCCTGATTTCTTCTTAATGGGGCTTGAAAAGCCTATGAGAGAATCAAGGGGTAGGGACTTTCCTTTCTCATTTGCTGTCTTGCCAAGGAGTGAAGGTCAATAACATGGCTTCTAAACAGCCAGGGGATTCTAAAAATGTGACCTTAAATGTTAAAGCTCTTCAGCTAAAAGAAGCATTGATACTCTGGTTTGCTAAATCTGACCAGCTTAACTTGAATGCTAATCATCATATGCAAATAAAAGGATACGAGCAGTGAAGGGATAAATTTACAAGTTTCCCTCCTTTGTCCTGGGCAAGTAATACCAAAAAACATTTACAATGGTAACTATGAAGATATAAGACATCAATAGGAAGATGCAGTTTATAAGAAGAACAAAAAGCTGTATATGGTTTCTGTGGGTTTGGGGGATAGTAACTTTAAGTGGGAGAACTGAAAAACAAGCAGGCTAGAAAGCATTGGGAGTTGGTAAAGGACACATCTTTGACCATAAAATTGTGAATTTATGATAATGTCACTGACATTCACAGGCTTAAACAACTATAAAAAGAGTAAGATGTCTAGATGCAGTGAAAAAGAATAAGGCAGCCAGGTGAGAACAAGGTTCAGGGAAAATGGTGATCATCTGATGAGCATTCAAGTTAAAACTGAGAAGGATTATCTGAACCTAGGGGAAAATAAAGCTATCATCTTGAACAATTTATGATGGTTCATAATAGAAAGGTAAAGTCCATGGAGAAAGTGTAACAGCTACCACAGTCAAGCACACTTTGGAAACTTATGACAGCACATTTTCAGAAAATAGTTTCATTAAAAAACCTACTTATTAACCGAGCTTACATGCCAAGGAAAAAATCTGTCGTCAATGTGAAAGACACACTTACAGCACAATCTGAAGCAAAAACATTTTGTCCAGTTTATCACCAATAATAAAAATTCTGTCAGTGAGCAGCAAGACCAAGAAAAGCTGAGAAGCTACTGGCAAGGCATATTATAATGTTTGGTACACTCCTCTATTAAAGGAAGCAATGAACACTGCAGTCAACAAAAGGGCTGCGTATAAAACACATGGTAAGTTATGCGAGAAGAGGAATGATCAGTCAAAAGAATGACTTTCTTAAGTGTGACATCCCTGAGTGAGAAAATCTGGAAGTATAAAATAAAGAAAAACAAAACAACCTGGAAAGATTAAAGAAATAAGACAGACCAAAAGTACAGTCAGCATCTAGAAATATGTAACAAAATAATTTCTGAGCTCACTGCAAAAGATTTCTAGAAGTATAAAAAATAAAAAAAACCAAAACAACTTGCATTCTTCTTTCACTTCAAGAAACTGTGTGTATATTAACAATGTAGTTGGGAGGGTAATGGCATAAAGAGAAGAGATTCTCTTAACCACTCAGCTGAGTTCTGAAGTATTGCTAGGGCTTGTCCTTCCTATTTCAAGAACAAGCACAGAAGATTACAAGGAACCCAATCCTCTCAAAAAATTCAAACACTGGTTTAGTATCCAGAGATAAGATGACTTCCAGAAACTTATTTTATTTACTTAACTCCAGCAGTGTTTAGATCACAAATGTTATTCACCTAAACTCCAATTAAAGGGGCCAAGCAGGGTGCATCCTACTAAATTTAGACAGTTGACTGAAGTGCTTAATATAAAGGACTTAACTTAAAAGACTTGAGGGTTATTCTCTTTGCAGAAAATAAGACAGTCACTTGCAGAAAAATTCAGCTCATTTGAGGAAGTCTCTAACCCTCTCTCTCCTCTAACTACTGAAGGAGCATAGGCCCTTCTCTTGGCAATCTTAGTGACATTCCTAGTTAGGTGGGATACATCTGTGTCACAATGTAATCCCTCTGAAATTAACTTCTCCATCAGCTTCTGGGTCATTTGTGGTGATAATTCATGATTCTGGTTTTTAACTACGCAGTCTGAAAGGTCAGACCACCATATGAATGTCACCTTCCCCATTTCCCATGTCAGTGTCTGAAACTACTTATGGCTTTCACTACTTAACATGTATAGGGACAAGAGATTTGTTAGAGGCTTTCCTTATTTAAGATTGGATTAACGAATTCTAGACCCATAAGTACATCTGCTGTGTTGGAGAGAAGGTCCTTTACTTCTCATAAATGAAGAAGCAGTGGCATGGAGTATTCTGCATTCCTCCGATACAGCAGTATTCAATCAGAAGGAAGGCCTCTCTGTCTGTCAGCTCAGCATTTTGCCACCAGAATATCCAGATATGGTATCTGATTTTCAGAAATGAGAGCTTCATTTCTAGCATTCATAAATGATGCATCTGTTCTGGGTGGGAAAGCCAGCTGAGCCTGCAGTGAACTCCTGTTACACAAAGAATCAAATGTCAATATGATGCAGTTTCACTGCCTCTAGAATAACTGGTCTGGTAAGGGCAAGATGAAGTGACAAGTTCATCCTTTACAGATGGTTTTTCAAAACATTTGTGAAACTTCCCTGGTTTTTCTTGCAAAATAAAATCTGGAAATATTTTGGAAGGTTCAAGTTTTAGTTTAAGCACGCAGGAAGCATGGGTCAAATAGCACATAGGTATTCAGGTAGCCAAAATAATTTTCTAAGGCAGAAAAATCCCTTTTGCTCCCTAAAATAAAAGATTCCTAAATACTAAAGATACAGAAGATATATTAGTCAGTGCACCTGGGAATATAAAACATGTTTCTCTAGAGCCTTAACATGTCTCTTGTAAAAGGTAAGATACAAAGAAATAGAAATACAACTGCCAGGATGAAATCTTTATCCAAAGTTTTCTGATGAAATAAAAAGAACTGCTTTCCCATTTCATAGCATAAAATGAGGAAAAAAGCCTCATTTGTGTTTGTTTCTTCAATTTTTTGTTGACTCTGTAAGCAGACGTTCTAAAACAAGGTATAAATGAGGCTTTCCATGATCAAGCTAGCTGAATATAAATAGGAAGGGTATTAAATCACAAATATATGGTGTCACAGTTGGCTTCAGGCCTGTCTCCCATTCTTCACTAATCATGCTGCAGCACCATTATATATAACTGTTTATTTAATTCTCTAAAAGCATGTTCAGGCATTGAAAAATGAAGACAAAAACCACATCCATCCCTCCTTGAATGTGACTGGCATTGTTATATAGCTTTTGTTTTACTTTTCCCAGAAAATTAATTCTGAAAACGCTGCCAATGAGACTCCTCGCTGTCACTTTCACAAGCCCTCTCTCAGATCTGAGAGGGTACACTCCACAGCAGCACTGGCATGACTTGGATGCTAAGCGTCTGAATGCTCATGTAGGCTGATTAATCAACTATACAAGCACTGGAAAGGTTAGGTTGAGCTATTTCTTTTTCCATTACTTCAGGCAAAAAAGATTCCTTTTGCCCATGTAAAGCTAGAAAGTGAGCCAGTTACAGGGAAGGAGGGAGGTCAGGACGGGCACATGAAAAGTTTCTGTAGATGTTGGTTTTCAGAGCTCTTAGAAGCCTGCTTTTCAAAGAACATTTTGATAAAAAAGAAAAAAAGGATGTTACTTTTCAGATTTCCAGTGAGAAATATAGCTTGTCCATACAAAGTTAAAACAAGCTTCTCCTCCTTGAAATTTTTTGTTGATTTTTTCCTCCATTTTCCTAATAGGTTTAGTCAGACATAATACATATGCTTGTGCAAAATATTAATGAGAAGTAATTCTTCAAAACAACAAATATCCTGTGTGTACATTTCTGCTAGTATTAAGATATTGCTAAAAGAAACTGTTTATTCTTTGACAGCTTAGATTTTAATATTTACAAAACTGCTATCTCAAAATTTTATACAAGGAAGCTTTCTTGCAACATGTAGTATCTGCCAATCCTCTCCAATAGCATTATCTCATTTTGGCAACTGTACATAACAAAAATTATTACAGCAAATTTGCATAGCAATAGAACAAACTGGGCTTGACATACAAGGATACTGATTAGGTTTGATTTACCTCTCCAGTCATCTTTTTGTTGTACTTACTTAGAACTTATTCCTTCATATCATTGCATGATTTAAAGAACTGAATAAATTATAAACATATCACTGCTAGACTGAAGTATTTTCTAATTCCAAATGTTTTTTTTTAAATGTAATCTGTTATTCACCCTTAAGAATTTTAAATACGAGATAATAAAAATAAACCTAGTCAAAAAGTGTATCAAGTTTTAATTGACAAAAATGCTGTATATTCTGTCTTGGTCTCAAACCTCTAAAGCACATAAGCAAAAGCCAGAATAATAACCCAAAATAGCTCCAGACATTTTTATAGCAATCTTACTGATATATCATCAGAATAAGACAAGCAATCAAACTGCAGACTTTTTTTGTTTCCAGGGAAAAGAAAAAACTTCCACTAACTTCAAGAATAATAACAACAATGCATTTAACTCAAAATAATTGATGGTTTATTTTAACTGTAATCATAAACAATATACAGCCTTAACCTTAGCTGCACAATGTATATCAACACAAGGTTTCTTAAAGTAAAACACAAACATTACAATTACTGATGAGGAAAGTAAAATGCTGAAGGAATTAATTTAATGAATCATTAATAATAACCATAGAACAGATGCTTAACTGTTCGTTTCTTCTAGACACGTACTACAGCATTACAGTTTATACTGCAAGGGCATCAAAACTGGGAGGATGCAGCATTGCTTTGCTGCAATACTGAGGACAGGCATTTATGGGAGCTGTAAATTAAAAACAATGTTCTGAAATATTTGCTATTCTGTACAGAATTTGAACTAGCTTAGTAGGTTCTCAGTGAATATAGATTAGAGATTTCTCTCCAGGAGATGAAAGCAGTGTTGGTTTAAGCAACGACTGCTCTTTCTTTAAAATGTTTGCAGTCTTTATTTATATATTTATTTAAAGGCTTTAAAACAATTCTAAGTTGAAGTGCCAAAATCATACAATGACATTTGGCAGGAACAAAAGAAAAAAAGGATGAAAAAGCAGCATTGCTGTGGAGCATGTTACATCTATGTAGGGATGGCATACATGCTGTATTCTCCAATCTCCAATGTGTAGTTTATCTGTGTTCAGTTTAGCCTTAAATGTCAGAATACCCAAAATACTAGTTTTGATACTCTTTAGTGTTACTTGAAGATATTCTCTATTGCCTATATTTGTTCTTAGTCTGTATTCCAGTTTAATAAACATTGACATTTGTAGTAGGGTACAATGGGAAACCCTCCTCTGGCTATTATTTTATATATGATTTATTATAAATATAGTATAATATTAAGTGCATCTTAACACCCAGATCTACTTGGCTGTATTTCATCATTCATTTTCCATCAGAAAATATGATTTGTTGATACTGATGGTGTTTGCAGAACTATCCAACTCCAACAGCTACCAAGTGTCCAGGCCTCTTACCTTAGATGCAGAAGAGTCAAATACCAAAAAAGTTAATTACTTACCTGATATTGAACAGAGACCTTAAAATATCCCAGTTCAAGCAGTCAGCAATTTTAGTATGACAAATCTCCACTTAAGGCCCAGTAGAAATCAGAATTTTTTGAATCTAGGTTTTCCAGTGTCATAAGTCAGTGGTCTCTCCACAGCAGAGATAACATAGGAGTAAATAATGGACTGTTTGCCAATTAGAAACAAAACCAAACCTGGTGATGGGTCTCAGCTTGTCCCAAAGAGGAACAGGCAAGATGTCTAAAATAACAGTGAAAATATTAGTAAGAAAAATATTTCTTGCCCAGTAGAGCTGAAGGCATTACACACTTTTAGTCCTGTCCCAAACAGCTTATGTTGCTAAGGGAATAAGCTTTCCCATTCAGCTGGTGGAATCAATTGCTCCTAGTGATTAACCAATACAGAGAACATTTCTAACACTCTATTCTCCTTTGCTGTGATTTCTAACCACTAAGCTGAAGTATCAGAAAATATTAAAGAAACAGAAAACAAAAAATAAACATCACAAGGCACTACAAATATATAAAACATGTTGAAATTGTCATAATACAAAAGCTTTCTTAACTACTTACCCAGGCACTGACACATCTGCCGCAAGTGGTGATTTTAAAATCCCCATAGAGATCCTTGATGGCACCGGTTGTAAAGAATCCCTCCACCATCAGCAAAATGCCATATACAAAGAATGCAGCTGCTACACCATATATCACATACTTGAAGATGTCAATCCTGTATAGGAAGAGCAACAATTATTTATCTGCATAAATATTTAAAGCTGACTCTGAAATTTCAGGGTGAGATAATCAGACCCACTAAGCCTCAAAGTTTCTACACTGAAGTCAGCTTAAGTGCTGATGCGCTATAATGACAGCCGAAGCTGAGGACAGGAGTGAACTTTCAAATAAAATAACATTGATATAAGAAACACTGGGCCATTTAATTTAATAAAATGCAAAAATAGATCTAGGTGTGTAAGAGCACAACTTGTCAGAATAATTTAGAAGTCAGTTAATTTTCATTTTATTTTCCTTTAAATAAAGTGGCAAAGAAAAAAAAAGAAAAGAAAAAGGAAACAAGAATCTGACACATTTCCTGAGTAGCACATTGTATCCAGCATTTAGGTTATAGAAAAGATATTTTGTCACAATCTTCAATAAACCTCTCTACATGTACAAGTAGTTCTCAAGCTGCAATGCCAATCTGCGCTATCTTCTCTTCATTATTATTTTTCCACTTATTCTCCAAAGTGTCTGAAACAGAATAATAAAGTCTTCAAGAGAGATCCCTAACTTCAAACCAGAAACATGTTATAATGAAAGTAATAAGGTCAGATCATCTGGTGTTCTTCTATAATGAGGCTTTAGAAACATCATTTCACAGACCTAAAGCTCAAGAAATGGAAGGATGGCTTACAGCATAACATGCAGAGCCCTAGAATGCTCAGTTTATTACAGAGGAGATTACCTGGGTTGTCGTGTGGTTGTCCTGCCCAGCACTGTGTAGAAGCTCCACAGTGGCTCAAGGAGACTCTGCCTCCTAAACGTTCTCTCATGACCAGGGTTTGTGAAAAGATGTTTGACAGCACCTCTCTGCTCTAAGTGTTTTGTCTAAACTTGGAAACGTTCCTAGTGATCATTGCCTTGGATCGGCAGGCTTTAATGTTTCCTACTTGGACTTCTCTAAAAAACTAGCCACAGCAAGCTTCCAGTTTATCAATATGACACAGCAGAAGTTGTGCAACTCTTTAGAAAATGGTAATATGCAGATTTAAGACATTAATAAGTTCCAGTCATATTCTCCAGGTCAAGATAGCAACACCTCATAAGAAAATAGGACAAAAAATAAGCCAGAGACCCATTCATTAGGATCTGCAAGATGAATTTTGACATGCACCAAACAACTACCCAAATTGGATGTTTCTCAAGACATAAAGATTAATACTTTTATTGTTATGAAAAGAAATATTTAATGATAACATTTCTTTAGGATCACACTTTTCATCATCACCCAAAAGATAACTCTCAATACATGCTTTACATGTACAATAGCAAAGCTCAAAACCCATTAAAATTTCTTTGAGTTTGGATTGTTTTCAAGAGATTCAGTCAGATTCAAGTTTACAGTTGATATTTCAGATGTATGACTGTGTCTACAACTTCACTGAATGCATCTTAAGCTTACATTAGTGTCATAAAAATGCAGTTAAACTTATGACCTGATTGGGGGTGGGAGAAGTATTATAAATGAATGCTTTTGGCACTTATCGTAGCATTTTTTCAGAAGGTGATAACTGAAGGGTTCTGGGAATGAGACAGGACACGTTTTTCCCTAGCATTCCAATAACAAAGCCCTCTCAGCTTTTTTCTACATCACTTTTTCTTTCATACTCTAGTGAAAACTAGGGTAAGCTGACATCTGTATGGAATAGATACATGGACTATTCAAAAATGGTGAAATATATTTGATGCTATAGACAGTATTAGATGATGCAAAGCTGAAATTTATTTTAATACATATAATTGCTGTTTACATTGTAAAAATTCCATTTCCCTAATTTTATAGTAATTCGGCCAGTGGAACACTGCTTTAACAGGAAAATTATGTTTTGAACCTATCTTGTCATTATTGATGAAAATAAACTTACAAGAAACAGGCAGCAACTTTGTGATTATTCCATAAAATCTCTACCAACTCCTACATTATACACATTACAAACTTGTGACCTCCACCAGTGACTGAAGCATGGGAGTTCCGCCAGCAGCAGCTCCTCTCACAGACCTCTGTGGGCTCAGTGCTGTAGAAATTACAAGCTATCGTTGCCCTAAAGAGATTAAGACTTTTGGGAAGTCCAGAGACTATTTTAGCCCTTGCAACAGCCCTTTAAACCATCCGTGCTGAGCCTCTCACTGAGCTGCTTGTATCAAAAAGTGTACTAAAAGATCTCTGCTTTTTCCTCAGCCTTATGTGTAACTAAAGGAATAACTTTCACTTAAGCCTTCCTTTCACAAGGAAAGAATATATATAGCTATACACTAGCCAAATATAGAAATCAATTTCTTCCTCATACACTCTCTACAGAGAGAAGTACTAAAATCTCTAAAGATCAGGCTACATGAGATGGAATAGCCAGGCTTACTCCAAGGAGAAAGGATCTTGTATAATGCAAAGAGTAAAAATATAAACAAAAATTGTGAAACAATCGTTCAACTACCTCTTTAAAAGTTAGATAGAATTCTATTGCAATACAACTACATTTAGTGTGTGCTGTATTTAAAGAGAATGTATTACAACAGTAACATTTTGTGTATATATATATATATAGTTTTGAAGATAGTGTTGGTATTAAATTATTCTGCAGCATCTAATAAATTTCACATAAACTTTGATTTTCCAATGAAATTATAATAGATAATAAAATATAGGCCTTGTGAAATGGAGATTGCCTTTCTTTAAAATAAAATTTGATTCTTTGTGGATGAACTCAGGGAGATTAATTGCCATCTGTGTATCAGCAAAGTCTCAAATGCTGCAGGCAGAGCATGACAATAACCAGGGAGGTAGAAGGGAATGGCAGAAGGGGTGATGAACATGAGCCAATGGGTGAGATGGGCAAGGACAAAGAAAAAGGACAAGCAGGGTTTACACTTGTGTAGGCTGGAATGGAAGGAAAGAGGTGGGTAAGGAGCAAAGGAAGAAGAGACAAAATGATAAAGATAAATTTTGTACTCCTGACAGGATTGGAAAGATATACATTAGGTGAAGTCTAAAGCTACACTAAATAAGAAGAACAAAAAGAAACCTTGAATACCCATTCACTAAATGCACAAGTCCTGTCAATATTGTATAATGATATACTTAAAGTCATGAGACATTTCTATTAAAAGGCAGTCAATGAAGATTGCTAAGATAAACCTGATTTTAACAAATTCGTGTTGATCATGCAATCTTCACATATTAACCTAGGTTGCTGTATAGGATAAGCTGAATTATTATCTAAACATAAATTAATTGTGAAAAACACCTTGAAATTAGTAAAAGCCTTTTTTTTAATAGAATAATCTAAAACATGCTTTGCATACAGTCTTAATCTTGTAGACGGTCCACAGGTTCTAGATCTGCTTTTTCTCACAACACTATGTTCAGAAATGTTAAAAACACAAACATCACTGTTTTCAATTTGTGATTTAAATCAAGCTGATATTTCAATTTTTAGTTCTTTTTCTGCTGCTGGGACATTAATTATTCCATATTAAGTGGAATTCCTAACTCATTAATCTGAATCTGGATTCTATCCAACAAGATGAATATTAAAATACCTCTAGAGAAAACACTTTCTTCCTCTGACAGAAGTTATTGATGGAAGCCACCAATGCTAACATCTCAATGAACAGGTTGTAGCTGAGTACAGAATAGACTAACCCAGCAGAGACAAGTCAGAGGTGAGTGAAAACATTCTCAGTGAGTCAGATCAATGTTGCAGATTTCCTACTGTGTATTTTCATGGTGCTTTGGCAAATTCAAGGATTAAAAAATAAAATACATCAGCAAGCAATGAGATTAATTGTTGACTGATCATATCCATGTGTAGCAGGTGCAAAAAGTGTATTATAACAAATTACTTATTTTTTGGTTGTTGAGACTCCTTCAAACAACTGAGCTCACAATTATTACATCCTGTTTCAAAAGTATTTCAATATTCAAAATTAGCTTCTGTTAACTGTGTCTAGAAGTAACAATGTCTTGGACTTGTGGCACAAGTCGCTTCACTGGAGTAAATCACCATTGCTCCACCATAATAAATGGATTTACTACCCCAACAAATAAGCCAAGAAGAACTGTTAAGATTGACCCTTTATATTTTACTGTGTCCTAAAAGGAATTGCAAATTGTAGGAACCCTGAAGCATTTACACTATTCAGTCTAATCATGATACTCTTTCTACTCTCAGTGTTGAAGGCTGGTACTCAGCTAATGCACACCAATATATATTTTTCTATCAAAATTACTTAATATTGCTTTGGAACAATCTACATACTAGCTAGGGATGTTTTTCTTTAATCTGGTTAATATAGGAATGCATTGCAGACATTTATTTGCAGTTAACAGCAACAAAAAAAACCACATTAGTTTGCCCTGTGACACATGATTCTTGTGCTGCCCAGAAAAACTTTTAAGTCAAATAAAGTGTACACTTCAGCCTGAATAAGCAATTAACACCTAACGTTACAGAGGTTTGGGTTGGCCTAGCCCACCAGAATACTAGGTATTACTGTGGAACTAGTTTTCCAGTATTCATAATTCTGCCTCACATTTGTCTTGCTGAATTTATAACTTCTCCAATATAGATAACGACATTCAGATACTACAGGTGCTGAATAGCACATAATTGCCAGCAAACTGGACCTATACTCTCTGAATGCAAGTAGATTCAGGCAATTATACCTATTTCCAAGCTAAAACAAACCCAATAAGGAAAATAAAATACTATCTAAAAAGCTATCAAAGTACTAAAAAGTTACTTAGATTATCATAGTACAATTCCTAATTAAAAAAATGCCTTTTTTATAGGTGGCATAAGCAATTTAGAAAGATGAGAAATGCATGTAATCACTGCCATTGGGGTAGGTCAGTTTTGAGAGTTTGGGGTTTTTTAGGGGGGGGGGGGGTTGTTGTTGTTGTTGTTTTTCAGTCACAAGGAACTTTGACTAGTTGATGTTCACACCTAGAATGCACAATAATCTGTTACTCTGTAAAACAGCAATGCTGGCCCTCATGCTGATTCTCTTGCCCCCTGAGGGACTGATCCTAAGAGGCTGGTTAAGAGACTGAGATAGCAGCCTGCCCCCTCAAGCTATCTCAAGCTTGCAGAAACACTTTTGCAAATGTGTTTTTTGAAGAGAGACAAGATAGAACAGGATGTTTGCAAGCAAGAAGGTTTGTTTAGGGTATGCAGAAGCCATGCCCCATGGAACTTTAAAAGAAGTGCTCAGGTTCTCTTGCAAACCACCTGGGAAAAATTTCTTGGTGTAAGTTCATGACATTATTCACTGAAACAGTTTGAGCAAAGAAGATAGTTGGTACCATGAAGCACAGAGGAATTATTAGCAAAGCGAGGAGACGAGCAAAGGCAAACTTCAGAAGAAAAACATACAAACAGCAGGGAGAAAGAAGGATTTCTTAATAATCATGTACTACCTGCAAGGTAAGACAAAAAACTCCAGGTAACAATATAAATGAGGTAAAAGAAACTGAAATATCCTCACTGTGGAGGACATAAAAAAGAAACTAGTAAGAAAATGTCAGGATAGGTCCATGAGGGTTTTTTCCGAGATTAGGTTAATACAGAGTCTAAACTTATGAACTTCAGGTGGAAAGAAAAATTGGAGTAGAGAATGCTCAATTAAAGTTTGTCAGGAAATGATAAAAGGAGAAAGGATTAACAGTAGAAAAAGGATAAAAGCAACAAAGACTTTAAAGTATTTTTTATTGAAGTAGAAATAACACATAATAAAAATAAAGCAGAAACTTCTGTTTCTGTATTTCTGGAAGAAATTTTGTATGTAATCATACATATAATTTCCTCAAAACTAAAGCCAGACTGTTAGGATTACATAAAGAAGAGATCATCATACTATAATATGCAAGTTACACTCACATTCTGCAAGGGCCAGATTTTGTTATTCTACTCCGAACAGAAGCTGATGTGACATAAGAACCCATTGATTTTATCAGATTAATTTGCGGCATACAACTCTCTGCAGGTATGCGGAACACAACCCTAAATCTTCACCCTCTGAAAGTTTGACGGTTGCTTCCTTCCTAGGAATAGGACAATTGAGATGAGATTTCGTGGAGCACCTCTAAAGGCAGTAGAGAATTCACAAGCTAACGGAAGAGGAGCAATAGCAGCGCAAACCACATCTCTCCTTATGAATCTTGTAACTTTCTTGGAACGGGAAAGGATCCAGCATAAGAATTTAAATAATCATGAAATGTTCGAGTCCAAACCACAAAATTCTGACTATGACATATGGATGAGGCTGCTTCTGAAAGTTGTTTCTGATAATCTAGGCTTCTTCTGTCTGCTCACCTGTAGGAAAACTACTTTCTTAGAAACACTTTTAAAGATGCCAATTACAGAAGAAATCTGGAGCCCTCTTTGCCTGAAGAAGGCAAAAAAAAATTGCAATTAGTGCAAAGTAACATGCAGACTTCTGGCAGAATTACATGGTGCTGTTGTGCACTATGGATACTGAATACCCAGGCAACTTTATATAGCAATAAAGTGTAAAAATATGTGGCAAAAGCATATCATGGGATTTGTGAGTATTTCATTATTACAAATGTAAACTTGGAGTCACACACGGTACATACTGATTGTGTAAGACTGACAAGTTAATACTAAAACTCCAGATTGGGATGGTAATAGTTAATTTTAGCCTTTTCAGATCTTCTGTGGAAAGACCAGTTATCTTAGTTTTGCATGGCGCGTGAAGCAAGATTTAGCAACATGTTTATTATGTAGGAATATATGCTTTCCATTTTACGTGTTTATAAAGTAAACTAAGACTAAAAGGAAATAAAGGCATTTAGAAGAGAAAAAGATATTTCCTATGAAGATGATCCACCTGCTGAGAAAAGTCTATTGCAAATGCTTCAAGTCACAGGCACATAGTGATTATAGCCAATCTAAAATTCCAGACAACCAAGAAAGAGAGCTGCTTAACACAGTATTAAACAATACAGCTCTCTGCCTAGAGGTAGTGGACTGTATTTGCACAGATGAAAACCAAAAAATTCATAGAACCGTAGAATGGTTTGGATTGGAAGGGACCTTAAAGATCACCTAGTTCCAACCGCTCTACCATGGGCAGGGCCACCTTCCACTAGACCAGGTTGCTCAAAGCCCCATCCAACCTGGCCTTGAACACTTCCAGGGATGGGGCATCCACAACTTCTCTGGGCAACCTGTTCCAGTGCCTCACCACTCTCACAGTAAAGAATTTCTTCCTTATATCTAATCTAAATCTACCCTCTTCCAGTTTAAAGCCACCACCCCTTGTCCCATTACTATATGCCTTTGCAAAAAGTCACTCCCCATCTTATAGACCCCCTGTAGGTACTGGAAGGCTGCTATAAGGTCTCCCCGGAGCCTTCTCTTCTCCAGGCTGAACCACCCCAATTCTCTCAGCCTGTCTTCAGGTGGAAATTCATTCTGTAATAAAATGTTTTTTGCTGATATTTGTAACTTTTTTCAGATACATAACTTTTTTCAGATATTTTAGAGGTATTGAGTTGACTTAATGCAACAATAAAATCTATTATCTAAAACCAAACATACTTCTAAGAAGGCATACTTTAAAAATAACTATTTTTTATATAAATCTATCATTTTATAATAACCTTTTCATGCTAATTTTACAGATATGAAGCTAAAAACTTTAGCTCATACTCCCTAGATGATATATTAATTAGTTATATAAAGGAAAAGTAAACTATTGTTTAAATAACTACTTGGATACTATTAAATAATCAGAAGTGTGAAAACAATCCTTACCAAAAGGCAGTCTACACCTCCAAAAAGGCAGTATACACCTCAAATGACTGTACAAGCCTGGACTTCAACCACAGGCAGTCATCCTACTAGTCTGGTATACACAAACCGTGGCCACCTCCACTTCTTTCCTGTCTCTTCTTCCTGTTCATAGGCTCCGATAGCTGAATTGTCGCCCAGGTGAATCTTCTCCTTACAGAACCAGTGGGGTCATCTGCCAGGGCTCTTTAGGATGGTTGCTGTTTCCAGACACACTATGACGCAGCCCCTTAAGTTAGCAATTGCTTGTCCTGATACAGACCCTTATGTGTTTTGCTTCCCATAATACAAATAGTGTTTAAAACATAAGTTTAAATCTAAAAAACACCAAGCTTTTGTAACAGAACAAACATGTATAAGGAAAACCAGATTAGTACTATTGCATACTAACTACATGACTAAAACAGAACCCCCACATTTTCTAATGCAAATATTTATAAATATCGTATTTCGTATCAGCTTGCTTTTACTACAGGTCTCATTGTAATACCTCTCACAGTATTCCAGTAATATCAGTGCAATGATATAAATGATAACAGTAATATTTTTAGTGGTAGCAATATTTAACTTGTGATAGCAATATTTCACTTGCGATAGCAGCAAAGCTAACAAAAACAAAGAATGGCAGAAGATCAGAATAACATCCATTTATCTACCTCTCAAAACACTGGTTTCAAACACTAAGAGGGGGGGATATAAAAGCTTCTACACATGCTCTTTTGTTTTTCCCTCAAAAGAAAACAGTTGCACATACCTATGTATATTACTAAAGAATAGTCTTTTAATGAACAATGACTATACACTGACTAACAGAAAGGTTATCAGCAAGCATCAAACTTAGACACAACAGCATCTGAAACACAGGCTTTCACATTTTGAAAGGAAGGAAATTTTTAGCTGTAAGAAGTTGGCTCCAGTAGACTGTCTGTGACCCTCCCAACAGAGAAGACAGTGACAACAGATTTACAGATTGTAACTTCACTTAGTTTACTATTTGGTTTCGCACCTTTAAAAGGAAGCAAATTTACAACAACCTGAATTAGCTCTGACTGTAGTAGGAAAATGTTGTTAATGTTTCTATCAGGAAGATTTCTTCATTTTCCACTCTAAGAGCATGATTCCCTTGTTTCGTGGCCTATATATCACAAACATGTGACAGATGGCACTAACTGGCCTTGCATACTAAAGCGAAAGAACTGTGAAAAGATGCTGTTGAGAAATATACCCAATGTACCTTGTGCTGCTGATTTCCTAAAAATCATCTGGAATTTGTTCCAAAGACCAGAAAAATATAAAAATCCAGCTCATACAATACATGTTTGATAATCATACGTCTATTTCTGCTGACTTCAGAATCTTGCAAAATCAGTGATTAAGTAAGCAAATCTCAGTACTCTGCAGATATAGTATTCACTGTGGTTTATTAAGTTATTAGAAGAATTACTGAATACCACATGTGCCTCAAGCAGATCACTCAGTTTCAGTGAAGCCTACAGAGCTGTTAAACTGACAAAGTAGGCAACATAAACCGTTCACTTCTTACAGTTAAAATGCCATAAATGCAGTTTTCAGGATAATTTAAACCACCATATTTATTTTCTTAGGATCCCTTTGAATCACAAGAAACTAAAATAACTACTCTACCTCCACTGAAGGAATCCACATCACAAATAATAGCTTATGACTTCTGTACAGTAAATCCCCAAACAGGCATTTCTTTACTTGGCGGGGGGGGGGGGGGGGGGGGCTACTGTTAGAGCAGTGTTAATGTTGATAGTGAAGAAGTCTGGTACTATGGGGAATGAAGTTTCACAAAAGTGATTCAGAAAGCAATACAATTAGTGGTTAGTCGCAAGGAAAAGGTCACTCATTGATAATTCCAAATGTTTTTTATAACCATTTGATTTATTAAAGGTTCATGGATTTAGAAATGACTGTGTAAAGAGAGAAGAGTTTACCTCATTCAGCTTTGTGATTTTTGAAGATATGCTCCATCCATAAGGAATACCTGTCTGTACAGTATGTGTTCTCAGGAATTTGAATACATTTGATTTATTTTAGTTTTCAGGTGTCTAGAGTATCTGTTTTACCTGTGTCACCCTGAAGCAATTCAAGTCAGGCTGTAATCCAGTACTTTGAGAAAAAATCCTTTTAAAAAAAAATCATTGTTACTTTTTAGAAACTATTGTTTTTAGCACCCTATTACAGGCCAAATTTGATTTTGTTTTTTTCCCCTCAAAGCAAGCAAGCAAAAGAGCATTCTTTACTGTAAACCTTTACTATAAAATCACTATCTCTACCCCACCTAGCTTCTCTCCAGGACGTCTCCAATACCTTCAGAGTTATTGACCATGATCATTCCATATTTTAACTTGGAAAGAAAATTATAAATATGAGAAAATTGATTTAACTGCCTGGCATTTAAGGAATTTTAAAACCAGCTGCAAAACTTGCTCTTCATTTTTAAAATAATGAATATCTGCTATTCACTAGTATTTCCAAAGCAGATATGAACTGCAGCTGGTATATATTATTTGAACTCAGATAAGAGTCTGGGGGAGCTGGAATCAGGGACCACGTCCACCCTGCAGGGCCAGCACTGAGACCGTCTGTTCTGTTCCATGGGGCTGCTGCTCTTGGCTGAACCCCCCTCCAAGGGGACTTCAAGGCCTATTGCAGGTTCTTAACTCATTCATCTCTCCCCAAGCATCAGGGCACCATGTGGGATGAGGGTTCCCCACAGGGCAGCCAGGGCCCATCCCAGCACCCCAGCCAGGGAGAAGGGCAGCCAGGGAGCAGCTGGGGCAGCCCCAGCCCCATGGCCGGCTGAGCCTGTGGTGAGGGACCGAGAGCCCCAGGCTGGGCTGAAATGGGGTCCTGGACCTTGGGCGGGTTGAAGGGAGGGTCCAGGGAAGGCCAGGCAGGGACAGTCAGGGGTGTTGATGCCCTCAGGGACACTGATATGGACATTTCTGAATGGCTTTGTTGGATTTAGGTACTTTGGCTTTTATTTTAGGCACTTAAAGAGTATTTCAGATCTTGT
This sequence comes from Haliaeetus albicilla, assembly GCF_947461875.1. NCBI lineage: Eukaryota > Metazoa > Chordata > Aves > Accipitriformes > Accipitridae > Haliaeetus > Haliaeetus albicilla. Next base: position 45,072,660 of record NC_091483.1, read on the forward strand.
TTATGCCCTCATTATGCCCTACTTTCTCTACAGGCCTCTGCTGCTGCTTTTAAATTGCAATGAGTAGCTGTATTGACAAAGATAAAAGATACAGGCTGGCTTGTGAGTTGTGTTATTTGAGTTCAGAACACACACAGTTCTGGGCACAGTTAAAAAAAATCCCTTATCTCTTACCACCCACATAAGTAGCTCTCAGTTAGGGATTGATTTTTATTCTGAATGACATTTGAAATCCACTGTGCTAATAAAAATATAGACAGAAACCATAAGCATGATTAAACAGAATCTGACACACTTCACTCCACTGCAGCATCCGCCTAGCACATTTATCACAGAAGGACGGACTCCAGGTCAGCCTGAGACTCTCCACAGCACTAGAAGCATTAAGAGCCCAAATGTCTTAAATAACCTTAAAAAAGTATAATTTAATAGGGCACACTGCTAGATTTATTTATTTTTAAATTATTATTATTTCTAATCAGGACAATAAACAACTAGGTTTTATTTCCATTTCAACATGTATAGTTTTAAGAAGGTAGGCACTGCACTGCTTATTTCTACTTACATATTTTTTTATTTCCGCTTTTTGGCCTTTCAAAGCAATATAATTACCATAGGGCTTTTGTACCTCCAACTGTTAATCAATAATTGTGACAAAATATCGAGCATTTCTTCTCCCTACAAAATTATTTTAAAAAGCAGAGTAATCCTACTTAAGCAGGTAGGAAATTAATGTGTGCAAATTTCTTTCAGAATCACACAGTTTATCCAGTTAAAAGCAATGGCTCATCTGCTTTCAGTCAAAATATTTGCTCCTTCTCCCTTTAAGACATAAGTTTAGAGACATCTTTCACAACTGAATAAACTGAAATTTTGATTCCAGTAGGTCTGCCAGGGAAAGAATTGGGTTTAGTATATCGTTAAGTAAAGAAAAAAAACCAAACAAATAAAAAAGCTACTTACTAAGCCAAACAATAAATGCCAAGAAAAAAAAAAAATCACCTTTACAGTTCCTTAATCATTTCCAGTGAATTCTATGCATTTGAACTATGTCTCCTGACTGATATTTTCACTTAAGTATTTGACAGAGGGAAACTGGAAAAGTTGCTATGGAGAGAAAGCATCGATTTGTGGCTGTTCTGCACTAATGGGTTCCTAGGGACTAATAAAATAAGTTAGAGTCTAATAAAATGACTGATCTTTCATTCAGGATAACAATGAACCTTAGCCGCCAAGTCAAGTCAGACCCATTATTCTAAATGACAAGCCAAAATGGCAAAGCAGAAGTCACATACTTCCCATCAACTCAATATATTATTATACAAGAGCATCTAAATTCCTTGGTCCCAAGAAGAAATTTGGATATGGTATAGCAGTGACATACTTATTTGGTACATTCTCCCTTCTGGCTACTAATTCCACAAACAGTACAGCTAACATTCACAGAGAAGCTTTGGAAAAGGTGCTGGTAATGTAGCACTGCACAAGTTAAGAGATTCAAGATTCTGTTTCTAGCTATCATGAAAACAGTGGTACCAAGTCAGATCAAATATATATCTCGTCCATTTTCCTATCTCAAACAATGAATATAACAATATAAGAGCAGGCAAGTTGACAGGATAACCCCCAATGCTATTCTAGCTTCTGGGACTTCTGAAGCTCGGTACGTCTGTATGTCATTAGAAACCATAAATGGATTTGTTTTCCAAGGTTATCCAGTCCTCCCTTGAATCCATATAAGCTTTTGGCATCCACAATATGCAACCAGCTTCACAGGTCTGCTATACAACAATTGAAGAACCATCACTTTCTGAACCTGCTGCCTACTAGTTTCCTCTGATACTTCAAACTTCCAGTACTGGAAGAGAAAGACAATCTAACCTTGTGCACTTATCCCATTGTGAATTTACAGACCTCTAGCCCAACAGCTCTTAATCACCCTCTTTCTAGACTGAAGAGTCCTACTATACTCAATTTTTAACCATATAGCCTCTGTTCTATAACTCTAACCATCCTTTTTTGCTTTCTTTGGGGCATCAATATTGATCACAGTACTAATGATATGGATGAAAGACTGATTTATACAATGGCATAAGTGTGTCCTCTGTTTCTCTATGATTTTCCCAGGTTTGCTTTTTGACGTCTGCTAAGCACTGAAGTGTCATTATCATGGAACTATCCATGATAAGAGGTCAATGTTTTGATGGATAATCAAATCACTTCACTTCTCCAAACAACACTGATGAAAGACAAAGTTTACAAATTTGAGGATAGGATTCCTCAGCTTTGGTTACCACCATTAGCAGCCAGATAAGAATTTGGATTTCAAATATCTAAGAAAATAATATTTTAAGGAGACAATTTTAAAGAGATTAGAAAATACATCATTTAATTTCAGATTACAGTAAACTACTTTGTTAAATGTAATTAATTTACCAAAGGGAAGGAGATGCTCATCAAAAAAAGGCCTTCCAGAAATAGGTTTTCAGGAATAGCAAAGCATGAAACCTTCAAACCAGGTGAATTCTAGGAAAACCAGAAGCAATAGAGTTTTGACATTTCAAGTTTCAGGGTTCTGCACAACTCTTCAGTTACTTCTGTATTGTGTTTATTCCCAGAACTAATCTGTTACTTGTTACACGCTCCTGCTTTATCTATTGAGAGCATAGAGTTTGGGGTTAGTTTGTTTTTACACTTTTCAGCAAAGAAATTATGACAGGATAAAAAACATAAAAGCAACCATATATGGAACAGATTCATCAATATTATATGAGGTAATATTTACTAATAAATTAAATTATAACTATGGGATATTAAAAAGCATTACAAATTGCTTGTAAATAGTAAAAATATCAGCTCTGTCAAAACCTCATCTGCTGAACTTATCCAAATCATTCTTTCCATAATTTTCTTCAGTCAAATTTGTATCCTCTGAGAAATTTTTCAGCAGTTTTAAAAGGAAACAATTAAAAGAAACTAGTAACTTACATGGTAAAGACATCGATAACATCTCCTGCAGCTCTTGTCATCTCAAAGTAGGTTTGCAGAATGTTGACGGTTCCTGAAAGTGCTTCATGTCCACAACCACAGAACAGCGCGACTCCAGCATACAGCAGGATGGTAGCAATCAAAGATGCATAGGGAATACCTCCCAGGCATTTGATGCAACACTCAAAGCACCCTACAAGAAAATAAAGTTGTGTGTTAATATATTATATCAAGAAAGCAAAAAGAAAGATCTTGCTCTTGAGAAACACTTTTTGAAATTGAAGACTTCAGGCCAAAGAGAGATTAGGTTAAGTATAACAACCCATAAACGTCAGAAAATCTGTGAAAGGACACAGGTTAATTCAACTTCTGAGTTTTCTCAGTTGCTACTTGACCTATTAAATGTAGACAGGCCATCTGATTAACATGAAATGTAAAACAATTAATTCCTTGTACAGCTTCATGTTTTTATTCAGAGCAGGTTACAATGTTAATCCTAGGTTATACCTATATTCACAATTCCTGTTGCTCACCTATTGGATTACTGAGGAGGATCCTCAATAACAGGAAAACCACAGAAAGAGGATATCCACTTCATATCCTTCCATCACCATAGGTTTATTCCATTTTTCCATCTGTATAGTCCTGATAACAGAATTGCTCCTGCCCACACCACCAATTCTTTGTGCATCACTCAAATACCTCACAAGAATAAATGAAGATACCCACTAAAAAGGCACAGAAGTAGAAACAATTATACAAGTTGAATTTTCTCTCAATATATTCTACCCTGTGCAATGTTTCTTAAGTAAGGGCAATTACTCTTGAGTTATACAAGGCCAACCTTTTGTGCAGCCATCAGAGTGTCTAAACAGATGCCCAGTTCCACAACAAACCCTTTCCCCAGCAAGAGTGCTCAAGTTTCTGGCACTACCTTGCCTAGTTTGTCAAGTAGTTTCATGACTGCAGCATCTCTGACTCCCAAATCTCACCACTCTCATAAGGACTTTTACACCCTGTAGAGCCCTTCCTGTTGCCTTCTGGAAGATCAGAGAAGGCAGGAACCACTGGCTGATGGAAGGCAAACATGCATTGAGTCAGTAGCCAGAAGTTTTATTTTCTCCTAAGCATTATCCGTTTATGCCAGAAAGGATTTGGATAGAAAACAAGGTGAGGCCTGTAAATTTTAAATGCTTATACAGACAATAGCCAATTAAAAATTATTTACAAGATGTTCAACAGGTGTGAGTCAATCTATTTTAACACACTCCAAATGCTTTAAGCTATGCCAAATCACAGGAGTACCAGAGATACATTAAAAAAAGAAAAAAGAAAGAAAGAAAAAAAAAAAAAAAAAAGAGGCACAAAAATGCCGTTCTTTAAAGAAAGTATGTCTACTTTTCTTGAAGTACATATAGCCTCTAGACGTTAATTTCATATTTTGTCCTTTAAGTTAGTAAGTTCTTATTTCCTTTAGCCAGCAGAACCAAAGTAGTAATTTCCTCTGTCTGTTCAAACATTCATTTTCTGCTTTTAATGAACAAATATCAATCTGTCATATATATAGATATGTTTAGCAGCTATTTATACACAAGATTCTCTGAAGAGAACAGTTTAAGCCATTTTCAAATATACACGCATTTTAGTTAAAAAGAAACCTCTATTGATATTTTGTAAGTATAGGTACTACAAAAGGCAATATTTAAACTGCTGGATAATTCCTGTCAGAAAAATATAAATGAATATACTAAACACGTACAAGAAAAAGAGACTTCAAAATTTGGAGTAATTCCCAACCATGTATGCTAGTTGTATAAAAATAGAAAGATATAGCTTGAGACTACTTTTGTTTAAGGACAAATTACTGTATCACAGACAACTGTAAAATACCAAATGTAAAATGTATAAATGAACATACTTAAACTGCTGCCAAAGCCTTACTAAGGAACCTGTTGTACAAGTCACCCACCTCCAGCAGCCATCACAGACCTGCATGGGTGTAACACCTTCCACCCTTCCAATACTCTAGTAACAGCATTTTATATTTTTCCCTCTCTAGGCCCATATGACACTGGTTGAAGAACATGTCCTCCTTTCAATTCATGTCATCCTACTGTACTGACAGTAGGAAGCTTTCCTATTCAGCAGCACAGGGCTTTCAATGTCCAGTGATCATTTTGTGTCTTTCTTCAGTAATTGTTAGACTATGGGGGTTAATACCCAGGAAGTCTGTGGGCTTTCCCTCAGTAGGAGGTCTTAGGAACAGACTAGGAAAATATATAAATGCTTTGGGAGTAACTAATTCTGTATGCAGATGAATACAGGAAATCTCTTAAAATTCCTTCAGTCTTGTTTTCTAAGATTACCCTTAACAATAACTGTAGTTAATTTCTCAGTGTTTAAAAGCCTACACAAATACTAGAAAAGGATCCTTCAACTGGATAATCTACAGCCTAAAAGGCATAAAAATAAGAAATACGTATTGAAAATATATACATTGAGCAAGGACTGCAGGGAAATATATAGCTGCATCATATCAGAGTTTATCAAAAAATGCCCATTGCCATTTTGAGCATGGATTAACAGTAGAAAAAGCTTCAGGAAACTAGTAACACTGTACAACTGTCAGCATTAGATGAAAAAGTAAAAAGAGAGATGACAGTAGAGTGATAATGGAAGTGATGTATGAGGGCCCGTAAAGTCAAACATGAAAAAATAAGGTAGACCTAAGTATTTACAGGGACACAGGCACTATAGGGAGTGTTTCTTAACATTGCGGTAGCTTGGGGCAGGGAGGTGGAAGAGAGATTTTGTAAAGATTTCTTTTTTGCCTTCCGAGACAGGCTAAGTGGAAGAGAGAAAGCTAAAGAAATGACAATGCAGGAACAAAAATAGCTAGTAGTCTGAACTGGAGTAAATTTCATTAAGGTCACACTCACATACAACTGCTGTATTTAATAGCGTGAGTATTGTTATCTGGAAAGAGCTGGCTGTGCACTACCTCCTGAAGCTGCTGCACCTCACCTGCTAGGTCCAGTGAGAGTTGAGCACATGCTCAGACGTCACAAACTACATCAAAATCCAGGGTCAGTAATATTACTTCAGCTTTATTATAGTGAAACTGTAATACAGTAAAATAGCATAGCAGAGTAAAAACAGTATAATAAAATAAAGTGATAACAGATATAATAAGGTGTGATACAATGAAAAATTTCATCAGAAACAAATCCCTTTTTTTTTCAAATTGTTTCAAAATTTGAAAAATAACTGAAACAGATTTATAGTTTGTGAAGAAAAAGTGCTTCTGTTCCTCTCTAATATTAAAACTGTTCATGCTTAGAAGCCTTTGAGGGAAGCTTTTAATAGTAGTATATTTTAGCAATTCAATACTTTCCCACTCATAGAAAATTATTTGAAAAAAATTCCTCCAGCCACACAAAATTTTCGCATAATCGGGTATTGCTCATTTACTCAGCTCTTCCATTGGCCTACCACCTTTCTCACTGCTCACTTCATGAGTAACTCTCGAGTTTTCGGTGTTGTCAAATCAACTCAAAACTAAAGAAAATCAGTGAATCAGGACAAAGATTTTAAAATGGGTATCACACATCATTCATACACCACAGAAGGTGATGTGCTGTAAGTAACACTTGCTTCAATTCTTTTCCTTCAACCATTCAGAATGTGAAAACAGCTGTTTAATAACAGAACAATAGAAATGCTATTTTAACTTGCACAATGATATTGAACCACTGGTACAGAATGTGACTCAGCTGCGCAATGTGTCTATATGTCTGTGTGAGACAGGCAGTCATTCACAGCTCTGAACACCATCTTCACAATGCAGTTAAAACATACAGCCACAGAGGTAATTACTATGAAAGATAAAAAAGACTGTATGCTCCTTTGATATTTGTTTACATCTGCAAATACAGGTTTCAGTACTTTTCAAACAGTTCACTCTGCTCAATAAGCCTGCACAACACCCTTGTGCAATATAATTCAGCATTTGCTGTCCTTATTTTGCTTATGTTTACCAATATTTTCCCTCACATAAAAATCTAGATCTGCTGGGACCATGTATTTTTACGTAAACCATAGGAAGTAATCCAAAACAGTATTCTTCTTTGTAGCTTTCAACATGAAGAACTATACTGTTCTTTTTTTTATTTTATTATAAATCATTCCACAGAGAAAATGTAGTAATGAAAGAAATACATAGAAGATGACAAGACAAGGAATTTTATTTTACATGGATAAAATAAAACTCCAAATACTGGCTATATTCAGCTATCAAAATAGTGCAAATTAACATTGCATTACATACGTCCACCTGCCAGTCAGCAAAGATACCTCTGCTCCTCTTCGTACAATTATTACTGTCTATATCAGAAATACTCTTGATGTAGGTATATAAACTTCTGCTTTAAAAGGCTTGTAAGGTGTTACTTATGCAGGCAAATCTCTGCACACGTCTTCTAGTTTATGCTGCTTTTACTTATGCAGGCAAATCTCTGCACACGTCTTCTAGTTTATGCTGCTTTTGGGTGCAAGTTTTCTAACATATCTCCAAGTGCACCAACCAAACATAAGTTGGCCTTGTCTGTTTATACAATCTCTTCTCTACATTAAAAAGGCAAAAGATTTAGATCTTGAGCAGAAGCAGAAGTTGTCCTTCTGATTTACATGCTAATTATGCCCACAAATTGCACCGCCACAATCATTTCATTGTGTGTTAGCGATATATTTTCTCCTCAGTGCACATCAGGACATCTAACTGACAAATAAAACACAATACATTTCTGGCCAGTGCATTTAAAAAAAATTTAAAAAAAAAAAAAAGAAAAAGAGAGAGAGAGAGATTCAAGACCTGTACCTCTTGCCACATAAGTCTGTGAAAGTGAAGTTTAAACCAATGATACCAGAACCAGTTTCAGAATCCAATTATGCTACTGCCTTTTACATAAACTGTTAAGAAAACTCATCCACCCCAGGTTTCTATGGAAAAATTAACATGGAGAAAAAAGATTTTGAAAAATATATTAAAAAATTAAACACAAAATAAACACAAAGAATATAGAAGAATTTTCTGTGTTTGCTTTATTCCTCCTTTACAATGCATACTCAGCCAGAACATCTAGGATGATTAATCACACATAACTACATCTCCAATGTATTACTGATTAATCACACATAATTACACCTCCAATGGGAATAAGCACCTCTGAAGATCATATAACATTTTAATGACATTTTTTCTTAACTTATTTTTTTAAAGATTTTTTCTGTCTAATATTAGGAGACAGGACAGCAGAGCCCAAATAAAATGCAAGAGACCTACATAAACTTGAAATGGAAAAGAAAATAAGAAAATCTTCTGTGCCTTCCATGCCTGGCTAGGCATGCATTTTTTCATATCTGAATTTGTACCACTTGTCACACAGCTTTCATGGCCAATCAACTCAAATGCAGTTTCAGAGACCATCATGAAACATGCAGATTTAGTTCAGAATTTTATTAAGCTAGCCTTAACCTCATGAAGGTCAAGCTACTGTTATGTAATATTTTAACTGATAAATACATCCATCAGAACACATAGTACTGAACAAAAAGCAACACATTCTACTTAGATCTGGTACCAAAAAAGTCCCAAATTATTCAACATGTAGCATGACTTCCTGATCTGAATCTGTTCTCCAAGGCATCACAGCAGAGCAACAGGCAGAAGCAATCCAGCTCCCTTGATATTGTCCCAAGTACAGAAGACACGAGACATTTGAGATGTGGTTTACAAAGCTGCAGATAAGGGGAAGCAACATTTGGTAATTAATCGGCAAAGATCATCCTTGTACTGTGATCTGGAAAACCTGTTCAGGAAGTGCTGCATACACATCCCACATGACTGCCTTCTAACTGTGTTCCAGGGTCTTTCATGGGATATGTCCCCACTCTGCTCGCACCCTCTACCAATAAAGAAAACTTTATCACCTTTCTATACCAAACACTAACAACTAAAGTACCTTTCTTAGTCTTGTTTAGAAGATGATTTCTCCTTTAAATTAGCTTTCTATGAGAATGTTTACTATTACAGAATTACCTATCAAGCAACAAAAATTACTTTTACCACAAAATTAATTCTGAGATCCTGGCTGCTAAGACTACAGTGGAAAAATAAATAAATAACACAGGATTTTGATTAAACTGTTATAAGCAATGTGATATGTAGAAGACCAAGAACAAGGTCCACAGAAAATCTCAAAAGGATTTTCAGGAAAAAGGCCAACTAATTGCAAGAAAATACAAAACAATATGCAGGTATCCTCTTACACATTAAATTCTGCATCATTACTGGATCTACTTTGACTTGTTACCTTCACAGCATGACTAGATGGTAGCTAATCAGAAATCAGCTAATATCAAAATTCAAAATGTTATGCTTTAGGCCTTTACAGTCATTCTGCAGTTCATTGCATCAGTCACTGTACTGAACATGGGACCAAGGCCAAGAGGAATTGTAAAAAGACTTTTGCTTATTTAGATGCAGAATTTCTCGAATTAAATTGAAATGGTTAGGATAACCTCGTTACTCAGGGGAATTGTATGAAGGATCAACATCTCAGCAACCTGCAACCAGAAGCCTCCCTGTAAGGTCTTAGGCATCCAAAATTCTCCCTCAGTAGAAATATAACTTCACACAACTCATCCAATAACAAAAAAGGAACAAAAGATTTACCTTTGCAACACCCATCCCAACTGACTGTGCTCTGATTCTCTAACTTATAGAAAGCTTCAGTCATCAAAAGAATATGACTAATTTGAATGATACTGGGATTATCTCACCACGGACATGGAAAGTCCCCACGTAGGTAGGCTCCACACAGCGCAACAATAATTAAGATAATATTGCAGCATAAAAAGCCACAATTTTCCATCATATTTACTACTACATTTTGTCTTCAGGTTATACACAGAACTTTCAGCAACACAAGAAATTTACAAAATACTTAAAAGATGTTTCAAAACAAAAATCAAAAGAAAAATGACATAAGTATAATAAAGTGGTCTGAAAATGGAACCTTAAGAGACTGCACAAACTGAATGTGTATATGAAGAATCCTTTAGTGACAAAAGATGTACAATTTTATTGCCATCTTTAAGAGCTGATGTCTTCTTATGAGGCTAAATGCTGAAATAGTTGAAATTGAAGCAGTAAAGGTGAAATATTTGGTCCTTCAGAATAATTTGAATTCCAGAAAATATTTGGAAACTTGTCTGCAGTCATTAAAGCAAAAGGAATAGAGTGGTCCAAAGGTAAGCAACCTAGCTTAGTTCAGCTCAGTTCTACCTAGCATTTTTTTCTTAGTAGGCTCACAGAAATAAAATTAAAATAATCAACTGCTTATTTACTCTACCCTGTATCAGTATAAGATTGTTCTGCACTTGTACTAGGAAAGTACGGACTTACAGATACATTGTTGTAAAAAGCTTTTTTCTAAACTAATTTAAGTCAATTCTTTGAGAAATTTTAGTTAGAAACTTTAGAATTGTAATACCAGTTTAGGTCAGTAGTCCAATGTGAGTTCAAATGTCTCATGGAATGCAAGTTGGTTGTTTTTTTCTTTGAAGTTTGCAAAACCTCGTATAGCAGCACCAATATTTGTTAAAATAGAAAAATGCACAGTAAAGCATGTTTTTCAATGAAAACTACTATGACCTTCAAAGACCTGCTTCACAAATTCATTTACGAACACCATTTTTATTTTTAGTGCATATACAAATCATAAAGTTCTTACTGTTCATGATTATTTTCATTTGAAGTATGGGGATCTGTAGATTACATGGCATTGTAATAAAATACAGTACATGACACAAAATCCATCCCTCCCTTACTCGTACTGATACTCTCTTGTTCTGACTAATGGATAACAATAATAATTAAAACTGAACAAGGCAAACAGAGTTTGTAATTTTTGTACACTGCTTAAAATTAGCTATTATTTCATCCAGAACTGTCCTTTGTTTTTATTAAGCACTCAAAACTCCATTTCAAATTGTAATGTTTAAAAAACTGCATTCACTAGAGAAAAAACTTAATTCAGCAAGATCACTAATAATCCATCATGGTACCTTCTACATCACAAATATAATTTAGATTTCCATTTTCATCATATGCATTGAACACATTTCTTTGGTTATTGTCAAGGTATTAAATCTCAAATGGATTGCTGAAGTGGGTTCCAAATAATTCAGTTTTAATGCACAGTGGTAGTAATATGAAATATGCTACTTAGCCAAAGAGAAGAAATATTATTTCAAGAAGCCTGCAATAGAATAACACCAAGCTATTCAAACAACTTTATTTTGCAAATCCACCTGGCAGAGAGATCTATAATTTCTGTGTTACCACCACCTGGTCTAATAAACTTTCAAAGCCAAATTAAAGACGTATTTTCTATCTGAGCTAAATTATATTAAAAATCAGTTTTCAACTAAGTTTAAAGACACATCTAACATAAATAAACACATTTTTAATTCTCATCAAAGCACATAGCATGGCAACTTAAACAGCAAGTGAGAGGAAGTCCTCTTTCTCCTAGATAAGGAGTCATAGGTATGTACTTATCTCACAGATAACAAACATGCTTCTGTTTTGTTCATCCTTCTTAACTGCAATGAAATCTGGAGGGGAAAAAAAAAAAAAGGGCTACGCACAGCCTCTTTTCCTGGGTAAGTGAAACACAGGTGGATATGGGTAAATATACATATATATATATATACACACACACTTCTATTATAATGTCCAGCATGGAACAGAATGAAATGAAAAATTTATGCGTTGAATATATCTAAAAAAGTAAATTTGAATTAACCAGCACGTACAATAATTTCATTTCATCTTTCATTGGTCATACTTCAGCAATACTCAATGGTGGGAGTACAAAAATTCATTTTCTGGCATACTGGACTGTACTCTTTTATCGGCGATCAAATAGCTTGTTGAATTCCTCTGTTACACCAAAGTATTCTGCCAAGGCATTTATCAAACCTGGATAACTTTCTAATGAATGATGAGAATTGCTAGGTATCATACATTAACAAAAAGAGCACTGTGAGGCAATCCACCCAATTAGTACTTTTCAGCAGAATGCAAATCTAAGCTATTGTGACAGCAGAGAATCAGTGGCTTGGCAGTAAAGTCTCATCATGAGTCATGATCAAAGGTCTAGATTTCACATAGTGAAGGTACATTCCAAGCTTTGGCAGCGGCTGCACAAAATCCCAAAATGCTACGCTGCATCTCTTTCCCACTCCATTGCTCTCAACAGCACAGGGAAGCTATCTTGGATTGACTGGAACTACATTTTTAGAGCAAAATACCTCATTTGCTTTGTCAGTCCAATAGGAAACTAGCCTTTCTTTTCATCACTTTATTTTTTCTTCTTTGATGGACAGGTAAATGACCATTGTGCATGCTGTATGCTTCCTTTAAGGTATCAGTGTCACCTTTCCTAGCCCTGCCAATTGTAATTCTAACAAAGAACTAATTTAAGCAAAAACTCCTGGCTGCACATCTCACAACTTGTCAAAGAAATTGGCTCAGTTACTATTTAGGTACCTACACAAGGCTCCATTTAGAAATGTATTGAGCACATGGTTGATTGCAAATATGTGGCTTGTCTCATCAACTTAAAATCAAATTTACACTGTAACTTCAATAAAATATACAGAATATGAGGCAGATAGACAGAACTAGGTGACATCACACCACAATTACTTCCAAATAGTACAGCCTCACCCTATACCTGAATTCATTGTTTTCTTGGGTAAACATCTATGAAAGCATTTAACTTCCACTAATATAACTGAGACGAAGCAGTAGTAGTTTAGGGATGGGTTTAGGCCAATACCTTTCTTTCTTTCTTTTAAGTTTTTTTTACTACTTAGTGTGTCAAGCCCACTTTGCATCTCCTTGCCCTTTCAACCATCTTTGCTGTTTTTCCTTAAGCCTGCTTATGTTTGACAGTTGCATTGTAGAAGTAACTGCAAAACCTAGTAAGAGTCAGACCCTAGCTGGCTGTGCTATATAAGGAACAATCATAAAAATGGACACAATCTGGCTTGGACTTTTCTTACCAAATTTTAGACACCAGTACACATGACATCTTCATTGGTTCACATTTGTAAAAAAACCTTACATATGTGATATTTATAAATGCCCATGCTGTTTTTGTTCATCTGTGCCCAGGTGGGTACCATTCATTTGAGAGAGCAACTGATTATTAAGTGAAAACATTGGAAGAGGGATCTGCACATGCTTGAGAAGATGATCTCTTTTTACAGGTACTGTTACAGCTGACAATGTAAAGTAATGAAATTTTTTCAGACAGAGTATTGATTAAAATATTTTACATATATACATGTGAAAACTTACACATTCACACCTTTGAAAGAAACTACGAACACAAATACTCATATTTGTGGGACATTGATGATTATGACAATGTACAGAAAACTGTGTTGTGATTAGCTGTTATAGACTCTTCAGTACATTAGGTTTATTGCTGTTTAATGAGACAAATCTTAATCTAGCAGTTAATAAGTATTAAAGTTACTGACACAGAGCAGTTGCTGCCTGAAATACAAATCAGTCAGGCATAATACAGTCAATCTTTGTAATCTTAAAAAAAAACCTGCTGGCTGATTTAACACAGACAACATTTGTCAGCTTCAAAATCACTCTAAAGCTAAAGGGACAGGAATGAAACAAACTAGTTGCACAAATGTGATACAAATAAAGAAGAATTTGGTCAATTAATTCAAATGGTTTGCCCATTACATGTGCTTTATATATCGTGTATCTAAGATTTGTACATTAAATAAATTAACAATTCATTATTGTTAATAAATAGCATATAAACATGTTATATATATCAATAATGCATAGATGATGATTGAAATTATTATAGATGTTTATAATTATGTTTTTGATCTGCTGGAAACAATAACAGTTTGTAAGAACACTAATTCTATGCAACATCTAGTACTCTCATTTATAAAGGGAATGACAATGCCATGGATCATAAAACTAGAAAATAAGTATCCTTTTCATTCCTCTCACCTAGAGTTCATATAATCAGTCCCTCAGTCCTTCTCCTCAGCCTTGAACAGAGCTATTTCTCTCAAATGGAAAACTACTACAAAGCATGTACTGAAACGTAATTCTGCAGTAATTTTTTCTCATTCACAAATAGACTGAGTTACACTGGGCTTTAAGCCACATCTTTTTTCTTTTTTTAGTGCATTATCCAAATCTTGCAAACTCAGAGAATATTCCTCCATGAATTTTCTGTGCACTCATCTGTTTAATTGGAACGTTCTACAAACCTCTTACATATTTAAAAGTTATTTATGATTTTAAACATCCTCATTCTAGAGAAGGTAGCTTCCCCCTTTTTTCAGGTGGTGAAACAGAGGAATGAACAGGTTATTTGCCAAGTGACTTTTCAGCTTGGTACTCAGAATAACATTAATATGATTTCTCAGAATACTTATGTTTATATAGCTCTTTATATAATCAAAACACATTTTACTGTTGTCATTTCCAGTTGTGTGTACTTAGCACTCAGAAATGACAAAAATACAATTAGAGGTAAGTTGTGAATACTTTGATCTCAAGAAATTTTCTAGCAGCTGTGCAGGACATAGTGGCAAGAAGTGTATGAATAAAATACCAAATATTCAGCTGCCTTAAATAATTTCTTTTACCTTACAAATCCTTTCACTGCTGAAGTGGATAGGGTGTGTAGGTTGTACAGCTGTTAGCTGATAGCAGTGAAATCCTAGAACTCAAAAATCCTGGGTAGTGATTAAAACTTTCTTTTACTTGGCATTACATAGCCCTTGCTCTTTATTCTATATCACATGCAACTTCTGATCCTATGTCCTCCTGGTTTACATCACTTTTATCTCAAAAGCCTCTCTTTGACTTCATCTGCTCCCTTTACCCTCAGGCTGTCTTCATGCTGGCTACTCTTATTCCCCTGAATACCTATTTACCTGAGAAACAATCGAAGCAGATAATCTTGCTCTTCTCTTCAAAGCTGGGAGAGAGCAAGCTCCCCTGCTCTGGGGGATGAGCGGTGGGAACACAGGGTCACCTCCTTCTCTCTCTACCCTTGTTCTAATTTCACCACCCCTCTCCAAGGCACTGAGATACTCCTCAATGAAACAGACATGCACAGGTTTTCCTATGTATTTACTACCCAAAAGGGTAGAATAACTTCAACTAAAGTAGCAGAAAGAAGAATTATAGAAAGCTTCAGTCTGAATTTTTTAATATTCTGAATATTTCCATCTGGAAATAAAACCATAATCTTTTAATAGAAGCATTAGATAACTTTATATATGACTGTCACTTCAACACCTCAGAAAGAAAAATAGATGAAGAAATAGATGATGGTGGGGCATATAGTGGTCATCCTTCAGGATGATCTGAATAATCCAGTCATGACTTCGCTAGTTATGAGGAAGACTGTTCCATGAAACTAATGAAAGACATCTTGTATATTTTTCAAAATATATATGTGAATATGTGTAACACTTTCAAATGTACTATTTAGACTTCTCTATATAGTAATTAACCCCTCAATCCCATTTAAAAACACAAACCTATGAATCTATCAATAAGCAGTTTTGCAGACATAAATAAAACAGAAACAGAAGTGTTTGTTAATGAGCTTAGAATAAATAATTTAAAGGTACCATTTACTCAGTGCATTTAAACATTCACTGTTTTCATTGGTAACAACTTTAAGGATACAGGTCATAAGCAAAGTCTCTGTGGACCAGTATGTTACATACTCTTCCAAGCCTACAACTAATAATCTTAATGATATCAAACTGAATATTTTTTACTGGAACTGAGTCATTAACATTAATTCTACCAAGATCTCAAGTTAAGTTATGTACTTCTTTTGAACAGAAACATCTGTAGTAGCCAACTTCTATTGGCTTCAAAAAGACCATATATTTAAAACCTAAGCCATCTCCCACTAGAGTTAAACACCATTTATTACTGACTCCATCAGGAACAGAAATCTCAGCAAGTATTCAGTGAAGTGACAATTTTTAGAGTAAAGGAATGAATAACTGTATCAAGGAAAATGACTCTCAACCAGACACATTAGGATCTAGTGAAAGACCAATCTGCATTAAGCATGCATTTCATTTTCACTCTCTACATAAAGTGGAAAAAGCATTTATTCTCGTATATTAAAATACTAAAAGACATTTACAACTAATACATGAGAGGCAGGCAAGAAAATTCCATTTTAAAAACACAGACTCTGAAATCATGTTTCATATTACTCTTACTGAACTGCTGCTTCGCCATGAAAGACTGCTTTCTTTCCAGTTTCACAAAAGTTCATCTGTAAGATACTTAGTTACAATTATTTTCATTGAAGTTTATAGTCTAGTCAAAAGTCAATCTAGATAGGATGCTGAAAGTCACTAATAAATCTTAATAACTTTTCTATTTAGATATCCTGTCCCCTTCCTCTTTTATAGTGGGGTGGGGTTTTTTTGCTACTAAGTCTTTCTTCAATAAAAAAAAAAAAATAATTATTTTTTGGAAGGATGATCGCTGCACAAAATTAGAAAGTTCTACTAATTCTTTGCTTTCTTGAACCTTTTGACCTAGAAGCAAGGCTTATTTTTTCTTAGCTAAGATAAACTGAAGTATGGGGAGGTAACAGGTAACACTGCAAAGAGTCCTTCAAGAGTACAGAACATGAAATATAATTATTATGTATCACAGGCTTTTTTTTCCTACCATATATCTAGGGTTAGGGAACTATTTTTAAGACAGGTACATGACAAAGCAAGAATAGATCTGTGAAAAAGCAAAGGCAATAAAAAGTTGGAAACATGGTAAAAATAAAGCTGCCATTTAACATTTTTATCCTACAAATATTTTTTTTTCAAACTTCAATTATGAGGCCAAGCAAGACCAGCTACAAGAAGCCAAAATACCTCCTATACAACCTAACCCTTACCTAAAATTGCACTAAGACTGTAACTTACAGTTTAATAGGTTTTTAGAAAGAAATGAAGTATTAATTTATGGATTTCAAATGATGCAGAATGAAACATATCTACAGGTGATTTGCTCAAAATATGAAATTACAAAACTACATGAAACTCAGCAATATACAGATAGCCTGAATAGATATAGTTTCCTCCTCCACCAGTTGAATCTTCCAATCCCCCTGTCTAAAGTGGGAAATGCCTGCAGTAGTTAAGTATGGTTTATGCTGGCTTTAGAATGTTTTATTATTACAACTTTTATTCTTTTTCCCAAATTCCAAATACCAAGGAAAGGAAACATTATACATGAAATAGAAAAAGACAGGCCAATCCTGAAATAAAAAAAGCAGTGCCCAGAAGCTACAATCCATGATGACTAGCTTTCATTTATTACATATCTCCTGTTCTGCTGGTTTGCTGTACAGCAAGAGAGCTCTGTAGTTCTTCACAGTTACGCCACTGTGAGGGGATGCTCTCTAATCTCACATTTCACAGCCAGAAATATCCACCTTCCCATAAATTATTTCACTCAAGCAGTTCCAGAAAAAGAAACCAAACAAAACAAAGCAAAAATCAAGAAGCCAATATGTGATATTTAGAAAGAAACCAAAAATATAATAAAACAAGTTCAAAAGAAAATTTCACAAAAGTATTAGGACTTTGGCAGTGACAACAAAGTCTTTTAAATTCTATTTATAATATGTATGATTTATATTGGATTTTCCTTATTTAAAAGATTTGTAGTTATTTTATTATGGTTAACCAAAGAAAATTTCTAGGTAGTGTGCTAGTTTGTCTTTGAGATACAGAAGATTTTTCTCATACTCTCAAAATGTTTGAGCTTATAAACTTTCTAATATAATATTTTATCAAATATACTGCTGATTTAAAGCAAGGTCACTACAGAAAGTGAACAACAGCTGCTTTAGGAACAGGCATTTTTCTTTTTTACAGCAGTGATTTTTACCTAACATTGCTGTTATAAGTCACGTGGTGACTATGGTCAAATACTACTTAGTGAATATTAAATTTGTTTTCATTTTATTATCTTCAACTTAGAAGTCTCCTTACTCATTCAGTAAACATGAACTGAATAACATTAACTCCTATTTGATAAAGCAGTTGTAAACCACTATCTTTTTAAAACTTGAAGCTGTCAGAATTAATCCATTGCAGCCTTTGTGCACTAATTTAATCAGGTTAGCACAGTTATCTCTGGAAGTAAGCCTTTTAGTATTTAAAAAAGGTCACGGTCTCAGGAAGTCTTACTGAGGTCCTGTACAGCCTCTTCATTGTAACATTGTGCTAAGAGGGATATATTTTACTCCTGGGAAATAAAAAAATACAAAAGTGAAAAGGTCAACAGATGGAAGGGTTTGAGACAAAAAAAAATCAAAGACAAGCACATTTGAAGAAAATTGTTAATGTAAAAGATATTTATCTGTACATATCTACACCATGCTTATCCATAAGTATTTATATAACTTAATTTAGGTTAAACTCTGTTTTTTTAAAAAAGCAACTGGAGAATTTGTCTTTTCTACTGTGTCAACTTTTATGTCTATGGCAATTTTGTCTAGGTTTGGGAATGCAAAGATGAGTCCTTCCATCTGGGATCTCATGTATGCCTTTGCAGCATCATTACTCCAGGCACACACCTTCACCGACATGTACAGGGGAAACTCCTCGCTTACATACGAGAACAAAGCTGTGTTGCACTCAACAGCTGCTGCAGTGTGATAAGAGGCCACGGTCAGGATACTCACAATTGCAATACAGATAAAATTTTGATAATGAAAGAATCAGCCACTCTTGTGACCTAATACCATCCATACAAACTGCAAGTAGAGAATCCATTTATTTTGACTGCCACTAGACTTCTTTTGGAGGTAGCGGAGGAGTTGCACAGAGCTATACAGTCTGGCAAGAAGGAATTTTGACTACCTTAAGACCTATTTGAGCAACACTTTCACCCCCCACAGCAATCATTCCTGAAAATGTTGTTCATTAAAAATAATCTGTTGCAAGGGAATTTATGATTTTCACAGATTTTCAAAGTTATTTCTGTTGTTGTTGTTTAAAATGTTTTAGCATTTTCAAATGGATGTCTGAATTTAAGCTATTTTTCTTTTAAAATTATTTTTATATTAAAGGAGATCTAAATAAAGCCAAAATTAAAATAAAATACACACAAGGAAGTTTTTGATAAAGCCAAGTGATTTCTCTGAATTAACAATGTATAAAAGACACTGAGATTTCAAAACTTCAGCTGTTTCAGGATAGAAAGGTTGTATACAGAGTGCCCAATTCATACTAGTTGTATTTTAAGACATTGAGAAAACAAGACAAGGACAGACTTTGGTTCATTATGTAATTATTCATTGCTGGTTTTCTTGGATGACTTCTGAACAAAGTATCAAGATTAAGATAATCTTGCTACTTTGCCTCTTGCATTACCTGTTCTGCCTGGAGGTACTTGAAGAGTACTGAACTTTTAATTTGTAATTACATATATTAGCTGGATCCCAGACAAGCTTATTCTGATTCACTTGCCAAGTATGTGGACTCTCTTTTTGTGCAACACAGAAAAAAACCTGAGTGCCCTATACATCATATAGGGAGGTACTCAAGGATTTGCAAGAGAGCTGTTTTGCAGACCAAATCCTCAATGTATGTGAAATGAAATAGACTAAAATACTGAATTTTAAGTCAACTCTAGCTATTCTGATTAGATGTCAACAGCACTGAAAGCATACCACCAAGCTGAAGATTAACTGATTAACTATGCGTAAGAGAAAAATGCAAATTAATGGCATTCACATTTTGATGAAAGCTTGCAACCAAATGTCATAGAAGACAACAGAAACCAGGACACAAATTTGCTATATAATTTTTTGAAATTATGGTGATTTGAGAATTTCCATTTTATGAACAGGATATTATCCAACATGGAAAGTTACAAATTTCTCTGTTTGCTAAGACATATGAAACATGAGTGAGCTGCAAACAACTCATGCATAAAATGTTATGATAAAAATATTTGAATCATACATACTTTGCTGATAACATTGCAACACTGTTAGTATGGATTTATAATGCTGTTTCCCTACTTTACTAAAGACAAATCCTTTAGTCTTTTTCATACACACAGACAGATCTAACAGCACCTGAGTGCAGAAGAATGCATGAAAATTGTCTCCAAAGCCAATGATCTCTTTCCTACGTGAAGATTCTGGAGCTGCAGGCAAACATCATCAGGGAGCACTACGAAAAGTGCTCTAACTGCTGTTTTAACAACTATAATTGACTCTAATTCCACATGCTGCAGATAAATATCATGGGAAATTTCTAAAATTATGCACAGATCACTGTTAGTGACTCCACTGCATTCTTATAAAAAATAGAATCTGATATTCAATTCCATTTTAATTCAGGGAGCATATCAGTACATTACATGCAATCTCAGACAGGTTTTTGCCAATTGCTTTTCAATCACGGATTAATTGTAATAAGGCTAGGTTATAGCCACTAGCACAGGGAACAAGAATTCACCTGCCTCCAGGGATTTTGATCTGCTTCCTGGCCTAGCAGAATTCATCCGAAGAGATGATAGGAAAAAAAAAAAAAATCAATTTGCAGTAAATGATTCCCTTGCACACCTCACAAAACTCACTGAACACAGCGAGTAGGGTTGCTTTTTGAACAGCTAGACAATTCCTGGTGGGCAAATCTCAGCATGGCTGCAGGATGGATGGTCAGGGAGGCAGCCGTGCACTTGCTGAGCATATTAAAGTATAAATATTTAGAGTAACAGCAATGCTACCAGATTACCTTAAATGTAACACCCAAAAGACTCCAAACAGACATTACTGGCTAGCTACCATATTGAGCACACAGACACATATAGAAGCTAGAGGCAACTTCTTTCTTTTACAGTTACATAATTTCTCATATGCCTTTGCTTATCCTTATTTCAACATTACACACCAAGAGAAGGTTTACATAGCCAAAGTTATATGAAAAAAAAAAAAATTCTTCTTATTTGCTTTTCTGCATGGGAAATACTACCAAAATTTATTCATCAGACTTGGAAATATGAAAACTCAGGCCACTTCCAGTGGATTCAGCTTTACAGACCATTGAAGGGTCTGAGTAAAATCTCTCACTATTTACATAGACCTTTGAACAGGATTTCAGTACCTAAAGCAGAAATTGAAGGAGTCCTTAAGTAAACCAAGAAACCAGGTAATACAAGATCCAAGGCAATGCAGATGAAATGGACACTACTTTTTCGTCTTGTTTAAGGCATTACCTGCTAGTAAGTTTTGAGAGTACAAATGCTTCTCCTGCAACACGATAGACTAACTTTATAAACACTTCAAAGGCTGTGAATTCAGAATATCAAAAATAACTTTGTTGATTACTGTTTGTGAAAAGAGACTCAGAGGAAGGATGATGTGTGCAAAAGGAGAAAGAACCCCATTCCTGAAATCAGAGAATTATATTCCTGCAGTTCAATGAGATACTGAAGGAAAGTAGCCCAAGGGCCTTCTGAATAAACTAAAGTAAACATTACCTATAATCACACAAAGTGGCCTCCAGAAACCCGTTATTAGAATCAGTAGACTCACAACTGGGTTTTTTGGAAGTTGGCCTGTGTTTGAACTCTGAGCCATGGAAGAATGACACATATGTAGTAAAAAGCAATTTGCATATGAGTAATTGTATAGCTTTATGAGAATGAATTGCTCAATAAAGGGAAGTTCTTCTCGGGGAGATAAGCAAAGAAAAAAAAATTCCCGTTTCCATAAATTGCCAAACATAACATACAGAAACTTTTATTTGCTGTCAGTATAGAAGACTTTCATTTTTTTCTAAACATTTAGTTCTAAATTAACGGACAGCTTACTCTGCTTACATTGGCAAAATATTTAGATTTTGTATGCCTAAAGTCCTGACAAGAGAGGGACAGCAAAACAGGCCCCAAACAGCATGATTTTCATCAGACCCTCAAAGCAAATAAACTTTTCTGCAGGTTAGGAAAGCACAAAAACATGGAGGTTGGCAATACATTTTGTCAACAAGTTCCAGTAAGCTAGGTAAAAAAATAAACTAATGAATCTGCAAGTATACCTCCTCCAATGACAGAAAACAACTCACTTCCACAAAGCACAAATGGCAATAATGTTTATACGAGCTCATCTGAATGACCTTAAAAGACTTTGTTCTGTTTTCTTGAATGGTATCTTCTGAGGAAAATCACTCTAAAAAGACATGAAATGGTCAATATAATACTTTAGATGATGATGATAAGGAACATAGGAACCCTTCTAAAACTTTGGCATACCTTCAGACAGCAAGTATACATCTCATCTAATGTGGTAGGGCAAGTACAACAAAGGAAAACTGCAAAATACACGGCAGGGTGCATCTTCAGCCAAACATACTGCATTC
Organism: Haliaeetus albicilla; assembly: GCF_947461875.1. NCBI lineage: Eukaryota > Metazoa > Chordata > Aves > Accipitriformes > Accipitridae > Haliaeetus > Haliaeetus albicilla. Next base: position 45,095,190 of record NC_091483.1, read on the forward strand.
TAGTAAAAATCCATTCTTTTGGAGAGCAGATGGTATTTCAGCATGGACCAATTTGCAGCTCTGCTGAAGGAAGGTTTTTTGTGGTTTTTTTTGTTGTTGTTGTTTTTTTAATTTTAAACCTTACTACAGCTTCAAAGACTCCTACCAACAGGCTTCTGAAGAACTGTGCTGGCTCAATGAGCTTCAAAATTACACTAAAAAAAGAAGACAGCTCATTTTCTAGATGATGCCCACTCCCCCAGACCTAAAGTTAGGATAGTTAAGTATCACCAAAATGTTTGTTCATGTTCTGCTCCACATGCAATTTTTGTCAGAGTAAACAGCCAGTGCACTACCTGGGAGTCTAGTACAATATTTATTTGTGGTGAGGTGTTAAGGTATGCTGTCACACATATGGATTCCCAGCCTAAAAGGCTTCTCATGACCATTACACTGGTGTCCAGTACCAGATGGGCCTCAAAAAACACTGAGTATGTTCCAGTTAACTTCTTCTGAGTCAAAATTTTACTCACATACTTTTTGCAAAGAAGAAGAGAAGTATTATAATTCCTCATTAGAAACACATACGTATGTTTTATTCTCCTGGTCACACAAAAAAGGGGTAATAGGTGTTATTTCTGGTTTGCATTCTGGAAACCTCTACAAATGTCTTTTGTGAGGGATAAAGAAAATCTTCAGTTGACTACTATCCAACAGAGACCGGGTATTTTAAAGGTCATCAACAACGCATTACAGGTCCTCAAGAGAAGACTATTTCTGCAGTCATCAGCGCACTAGTGTAACAAAGACAAGACAAATATAAATGCAGAAGTTACATAAAAATAAGGTCAGTAAAACAATGACACCAACTGGAACAAACACAAAGCTAACTTGTCTTAAGTCACAACTTGGAGTAGAACAGTGTTGACATTGCAGAACCATTATTATTATTGGTATTTAAAATAATGTTTCAAAGTAAATTCTATCTTTAAGAGGTTCCAAATATTAAGCAAAGCAACTAGGAAAAGTTAATGTGCTGTGAGCTCTCTTGTGTAGGGAAAAAAAAAAAGTTTTAAGAATCTTCTAGCAAAAATCATGCAACATCATTGTCTCAGTAAATGAGAAACAAGCTTACAGGGACATTGGCCACAAAATATGTACTTACCACTTGTCAAAATCAGTTCAAGTGTTAGAACTTATTTCTATTCTGCAGTTTGCATTTACAAATCTATACTCTTGTCTTTCACTGTACTGTGTTTTAGCCATAGGCATTTGTGTGACAATTGTTGGTAAGAGAGATGTACTGTACTGAAAGTCTCTAGGAGCTGCATAATCTAGAAGATTACTTTTTAAATCTCCAGTAATACTCAGTTTTATTCTGAAACTCTAGGACTTTAAACAACTGTAGGAACACACTTGCAGATAAGATTACCTTAAAAAAGATCCTAAAAGTAAAACACAGGCTAGACAGGTCACCATGACTGTCTCTATTAAAATGCAAATACGCAAGGTGTCCTCACGATCTATGCTATGAAAAAAATTTCATCACCAAAAGCACGATTACTTGTCAATGCTTCTCCTGCCTGTGGTAGAATAAAGATAGTAAGACCGCTTTTTGATTGATCATAGGCAGCTGTCAGAGGTACTCTGCTCTTTACCTCCTCCTAACCCCAGATGTTTTTAATCTAGGATCCCTTCTTTCCTCTCTAGATTTGCAGTGCCCAGCTTCTCCAATATCCCTGGTTATCTTCCCTAGCTACACAAGCATTTTCCATGGATTATGTATATCCTGAACCAACATACTACAGAAAGAAAGTAAAAAGGCTGTGAAGAAAGTAAAAGGCAGTCAGGGATGCAGGGAAAAACAACTGCACTTAAATGAGGGGAATATGTAGTAGACAAAAACAAGACAACGTAAGTTAAATTTTATGAAACTCCTTAGGCCACTTTTTTTTAATTAAAACCTGTGCTTAAGACCTCATGAGCTTGTACATCTTGCTTTAGATGCAGGAAGGAGAAAAGTCTTAACAAGAAGACAGAACATAGGAAAAATCATGGAAAGGAAGACTCAGAAAAGATATTCCCAATACTAAGGAATGCATACACTTTTAATATGCATTGTACAAAACTTTGTTAGAATATTTCAAACATAATTCCATGTTCTTCTTGAAAAATTTTTGTGTCAAGGCCACTAACTAAATTCAATCAGGTAAAAGACCCAATAGAGATCCTTTAGCCCTCTTCTATTTCAAAATATAATTTTCATATTATGAGTACTTACTTAATATGAATGATTTTTTTCACAATATTCCATCCCCTGCATCATCCATGTGCACACTTTTACACTGTGTTATCAAAGTGCTTTAGCAATTTTTTTTTTCAATTATGCAACATTAACATACAGTATGCTAAGACAAATTAACTCAGTCCAAAATATGTACTAACTTAGCATCTTTTTCTAGAGCTTTGCAGATCAAGAAAAAAGATTCCAGAATGTAGAAGAAAAACTATGTCACTGCGATGTCAGTGTTAGTGTGATACTGATAACTATAACTACACATTTTTGTCTTGAACCTTTAAAGAAACGCTGGCAGGCTTGCTGACTAAAAACAACTGGTTTTTTTCTTCAGTAAGAGTTAGGCTGATCAGGTTTGGGGGGGTGGGGTTGTTGCTTAAAAAAATCATTCCAAAGAGGCTAGTTGAAGGGGAATGAAATATTTTGCAGGAACATATCTTTTTTGATTAAATTTTCTTTACAAAATTTTCTTCTGTCATTTCTAGACTGGAATGTCTGCTCAAAAGCACAGTAGAAATGCAGAGAACTGCCTTGTGGTTACATTCAAAGTAGAGATGCGAATCTATTTGGGAAGGTAGATATTTACTTCTCCCAAACTACAGCTGATTTTTCATGTTTTTGTGAACTTGACCTTTACTTTGATTTCTGGAGTGTCAAATCCTGGAGAGTAGAAAGCCTGTTCCTTGCTCAGATCTTCTAAAAAAGTGACCATTCAACATGTCCCAAATAGCAAGACTAATAAAGCATTTGCAGCTCGAGTTCACAGTTGGAAATTACTGTATCACAATAATTCCTGGAATTCTAAATCATACAGGTGTACACTGCAGTAAGTTCAGGTATGGTCAGCAAAGCAGTTGTGTTGTCACATAGCAACACAAGCTCCATAAACTACCTGAAGAACCCACTTGGTTGTTTGCCTGCATTATTTCCAGTGTACACTGATGAGAATACCTAAGGATTTTTTTATGTGTGAAGCAAGAGCAGAGATGTCTCCAAGAGCTGTAGTCATATTTTACCTTCTTATTTCTTCCTCCCTTTCAAAGTACCATCAATTTACAATAGGTCCTCTGGACACATCTAGCTAGTTCTTGTATCATTGTGACAAGAAGATTCTGAATCACAACAGAAAGTCTTCAGTCCACAGAGCAGGTGGGTCATCTAGGTGGCTCAAATTGAAATTGATTTTATATACTTACACTGTAGCTTTTATAGTAAGCTCATCTGCTCTCTGAGCAGGCTTAATAAGCTAATTTTTTTTATTTTTTCTGACATAAGGCTAATAAACAGTTTTTAAACATTTACACTGGCCAAGGGATAAATAAAGAAGTGCGTAAGACAAAAAAGTTTGCTGCAGTTGGTTTAATTTGAGATGGCCTATGCAAAGGTGAAGGAAAACTTCAAAGGTAAAATACATCAACTATTTTGTAAGCAAGAGAACAGAGATGGTGGCAATCAAAATAAATGGAAAATAGTGCTTACTACAGTATGAAACTCATCAAATATTTACCTCCCTCAAGTGTGCAATATCCATGGAACTGCACAGGCTGAGAATATTTTTCCTGTTGGTATGGGGGTTTTAGTGCATATTCAGTTCTCAAGCACCATTTTGCTATCAGATCTCATGCATGTAAGTTATGTTTTGCACTAATGACAAATTTTGATGGTTTACATTACATGTAATTAAAACAATGTTGAAAAAGTCAAGGTATTCAAAGTAAAAGAAAAGAAGAGAGACAATAAGATTTATTTTAACAAAGAGTAAAACTATTGCAATCAAATGGCAACTATTTATTCCGTGTTGCTAAGGATGGAAGGACGGCTGCATAGTAACTTTTGTTAATACTTTAAGATTCCTGTCCAGACAAACCCAATCAGTACATGAATTACTTAATAAATAATTGTGTAGGCAAAGTACTATCATATTTCTTTGAAAAGTGCAGGATCCAGACAAGTTAATGAGGTAGTATGTTCAGGTATAACTCACCATCCTTCCCTCTTCCCACCCAGCTACATCACTACTTCACACCCTTCTTCCTCTTTCTGGATTTTCTACTTCAAGCTCCAAGCATTAGGATTTTTTTTTTATAGAGCTGGATCAACAAGCTCTTTTTTTTCACTAGTTCTAAATTTTATCTTATCTGCCAAGGTTGCAGAATGATGTGGAATAAACGAACACCTGCTCTTGAAAAGGAAGCTATCTGAAACACCAGGCTTTGGCAAGATCAGTATAGAATATGCATGTCACCCAGAAAATCTGTTACAATGGCCAGTTGCCAAGGCATTTGTTCCCAGTGAAGCACAGGTTAAAACTGCTGTCAATAATTTGTCTTTAAAAGACAAAGAATCAAGTAGAACCCAGCCAAAGTAGGAAAAAACCCCCAACAGTCATAAACCATACATTTGAAAAAATTTTGCAAGGGAAAAGATTCGAGGCCCTTCTTTCCTACTACTCCTAAACAGCTAGAAATAGCTCATTTTCATTGATACATTGAGTAATGATTCAGTCAGAACTGAGTCATGAGTTCATTACTCTCCTTGGGGAGAAAAAATTGGTCAACATACTTTGTAATAAACCAACTTTGGTGGCAAATATCTGGTACAAAACCTCCCTTAAAAACCTGTATTTTGTAGTGAAGTTAAAAATATTAAAAATATGTATTAAAAAAAAAAGTTTGGGCTATTTAAATTATTTATTGTGTTCTGGTAATGAGACATAAAGGCTTCCTTGTCTATTCTGATAGATTTACCCCATGTGAGTAGCACATTACTGGAGATTAGTATGAGGTAAGTTGTAAGGAAGCTTTCAAAAATCTTAATTCAGAAAAGTTCACTAACTAAACATATATTTTAAGTTGTGAAATTCTCAAAAAATCCAAAATCAGTCTTTAGGCATGAAAGTATTAGGAGAATCAACAGCAGAAAACTGATAATACCCATTTGGATGTGTTTTAACCTTTCAAAAGTTCTAGATGGCCCATAAATAACAAGTATTTGAAAATGGGATAAAAATATGCACAGAACTTAGGAAAATTTACTAGTCATTCTCATATATACTCCCATTTATTTATTACCCTACCTAAGTTTGCTGTTCCCTCTTTTAATAAAGGTTTCATGATCTGCCCCAATAGGACAAAAAAGCCTAGAGAGGAAGAAGAAAAAAAAAGTAAAACTCAGTATCAGAAAGAAATAGAGAGAGATGAAATTCAGAAGCAGCAAGCTACAATTATATTTTCATTCTCCAAATGTTTAAAAAAAAACTTGTTTGGGAGTAATTTACTTATGACAAAATATAACACGTATATAACCCATCATAAAATCATTGTAAATAAATTCATGTAGCTGAATTTCATCTTCTCAGGGAGCTGTAAGTTACAAATAATATAAGGGAAGTTAAACATTTTTGTTTAGTCTGAATGTCAGCACACAAAGAACTGACTCATCTTAAATTACCAGCTTTAAATAAAGCATTCAGACAAAGTGAGTTCTTATGCATGGTCATTTCCTGATAAAGCACTGATAAACATCTTCAGAAATCTTAAGAATTGTATGTGCTAAAAGTGAAAAACTACTTCTGCAAAGAAAAATAGTGGCCTAACAACTTTCATGAGAATGGTATTTCTAAATGACAGTTTTGGCTGTCAGCAACAACTTAAGCATTTAATGGGGAAATCTTTTGAGTCAATAAGGTAACTAATTCATAGCTCTCAACAACTATGTTTATGAGCATACACTGACTTCAAAGCCATGTGCAGTGTGTGCTTGGGAGTCTTATTTTTAAAGGTTTGAATACTTCATTCAAGCAGATTCTATTAGTCAAAGAAACTAAAAATTGTATGTAAGAACATCATTCCTCTTATTCAGAAAATAAATGTGTATCTCAGCACAAAACAACAAGTAAAATAATTTTTCCATATCTTACTAAAAAAAAATAAATCATAACATACCTAAAAGAAAATCTAAGAATGGCTATAGCAAAAATAGGTATCTCTAAGGAACAATTTACTGAGCAACTTTTAAGGAGTGAAAAGAAATTCATAAGGCAAGTATAAGAGAGCCATGATAACAGGATCCTCTACTTCTGGGGAAATGATGTCCTCATATCATTTATGAAATTTCTTCTGGCCTGCTACTTGTTTAAAGACAGTATTCTCTGTCAGCATCTTTCAGAAATGCAGCTGTCTTGGAAGTTTGCAAAGAATGTAATCTTCTGGGACCTATTTGGCATCCATAAACGTGATAGAGTCTTAAATTTTGTTTTGAAGACATCAAAGGGATAGGCATTATTCTTTTCTGTTTATAAAGGATGGTATTAAATAAAACAGTAGCTTCCTTCTAAAGACAGTAACAAATTTTTCTCTTCCTTAGCTGAACATGGAAGATTGTTAAGGGTTGGTTTTATTCTTGATGACAGCATTTGACATTATTCAAGACTAAATTATGAGCTTGCTTAGCTGAGCATTATTTTGTCTTCAGCCAACGGTCTGATACTAAAGCTTTAACAAAATTCCACCAAATTTTCTCTTTTCTCTTACTATTATCTCTGTGTATTGGTTTGAGTCTGAGACAGTTTCTTATAAGATTTTTACTGATTTCTTCCACAAAATATCTGTGTGCTTGATGACTGCAAAGTCAGATCACTGCAGAGTTCAGTTGAGTGTAAGATGCATCATTGGCATGTAAATCTGAAATAGCCTGTACAAGATTTGAAAGAGAACACAAAGTCTTGTACAAGTCTGTAAGGAATCTGAATAAGAGTCTATCTTCATAACTTTAGGGTCGTGGGGGATTTTCCTCCTCCAAATAAAGGGGTTTATTAGAAATGTTGTTCTTCATAAGCTTTGTTTGCCTTATTGATTATTGACTTATTTTATTTGCATGTCAAATATCAAAGCCCTGAGGTGAAGCTAAAAGTGCAACCGTGTGACTGACTCCCCAGCCAAGGAGAAAGTTCTCAGGGACAACTGGGATGCTTTACAGAATATCCTGCTCTGACCTCAAAAGATACAGTGCTCTTAAATAACAGCATAGGGGTTGAGAGAGATTTAATTATATTCTTGATAACTTTGGCAATGAAATGCCAGAGGGTTTATTCATCTTAAGTAAAGGCTTCCCCTAGTCTGGTTAGCATACTATTTACTTTCGGGCAATGAATTACACATGTCCTCCACTACAGAAGTGGAACACTAAATTTCTCAGTAGCCATGAGAGATCAGAAGGGCAGATGTCGATTTTAAAGATAATGGCCTAAAGATATTTCAGGGTTTACAATTGAGCAATTAGCTCAAATTTTAACTTGTATGGATTTCTAGTTGTAGGAACCTTGTCCCTGCCTCGTAAAGCTGATTTCATTTTAGTCTTTATAGCACCATTTTATCAAACTGTAAATTTGAAGGTTTGACTTGGGTTTTTTTTTTAATTTTCTGCTTTTCCAAATGATTTAACAGCTTACTGCTCAAAACAGTTCTATTGGTCATAGCATGGCCTATGCAACTGTAGATGTCGTCTTCCCCCCCTGCCCTTTCCCAGCCATAGCAGCTATAAAAGCAAAGAGGCTCCTGGCACTTCACAAACTGTGAAGAGCAGACTTTGTGCTTTCTCCTTCTTTTCATGTAATTAAAAGAAACATAGTGACCTACCAAGCTAGCACGGCATATGGGTTATTTCCAGTGCTAGCTAGCTTACTGATGACACTAAGTTGTAATGTTCTACTAGAATTCATGAGGCAAGTATAGAAGGATTAACGTATGTTGAATTTCCTGTCCTTTATTCTTTTGTTTGTTTGTTTTAACCCAGAATGGAACAGAAGAGTTGTCTGGAACATCTATACTGACTATAGCATATTTGAGATGTGGAGATTTTAATTTCTATCATGTAATATAAAATGAGAAAGAAAAGGCCTCCAAAAGCCATCTAGGTGATTTCCTACCATCACAGAGAAACCAATCATACCCAACACACTTCTATCAACTTTCTGGTAGGTTGATCATGGACCCCCTTGCCAATGGATATTCCATTCCTTCCCTTTAAAAGGAATTGATTTCAATTAGCTTTTCAGTACATTTCCATCTAATAGCCATCATTCTCATCTACTCATCTAACAGCCAAAGGTATATCCTCTCTTCTTATTTCCAATTCAAGAAGATAAAAGAAGAGAGGAAAAGTCTCCAAAGGTGGAGAAGCTTCTAGGAATAAAGGAGGAATACTTGTGGAAAACAAATCTTCAAGGAAAAAAAAAAAAAGTCAAGAGAAATTAAGATCCAAGAATTACATTTGTCCCCAAGTACAATGAAGTACATATTTGGTTGAGAGTTTGGATCTGGATATAGGTTTATCACCATACTATAAATAATGTTTTACATTATTTATTACAATTCCTCATTTCTTGTTAAATATGAAAATTACTTTAAAAGCCCTAGTTACAATCTCTGACTTACCTCTTACTGCTGAAAAAAATCAGAGGTGATATAATTTCATGAGTTGTATGAAATTTAAGACGTATCTGACATACTACGTGGTAACAAATTGAAACTTTTGCGTAGCATGAAAAACACATCAGGAAGATAAAAGCAAAGCTAGGGAGACAACATATAGATTGTTCTCCCACTTCATATGACATCATTTCATCACTAGCCATTTAGTAAGAGTAAATGAGTCACTGAACAAGTTTTCAGGTTTAAAACATTTCTGTAAGCATGCAAATATCTTCAGTTGCCAGCATTTCTACATCCACTAATTGAGGACACTACTGGTGTGAAAAATTGGGTGTCCAAGATCTTGCAAATCAACAATAAAACACAATACTTGGGGTAATTACCCGAATCAAAAACATACTGCTTGAAATTCAGGAAAACATTCTCATATTTATAATTTTATATTTTCACAGTTGCTTATGGACACACAGCCAGAACAGTTAAATAACTGATTCTACAGCACAGTTGAACACAACAGCAATACACCTTCCCTGATTTTAAAATGGTAAAGAATGTTCTGTAGGAATATAATTTCTTCTCAGTTAGGCAAGAATTACGCTAATGCTTGAAAGGTCATTGCTCTTCTGTTATGCTTTACTTGTAAGTCATTGCTACCATAAAAGAAAACAAAAAAAATTCTTTTCTTCAGTTTTCCCTACAATTACTGCAGAATGGTATTTGAGGCACCAAAATGTTCCTCTGCACAAAGCCTTGAAAGTACTTTGAAGAGGACCAGAGAGTGGAAAGCTCCTGTGTTTTCCATAGCTTAAGCCATCATAAATAAACAGCTTCCTGACACGTGATTCTTGATATGTCAAAGCTCTCTTTCTGCATCAGCTGCCCCACAAAACAAGATTAGAGGCTTAAATTGAAAGAGACAAGAAAGCATCCATCTTCACTTCCAAACGGTATGCTGCTAATTTCTATAGTCATTAATACCAGTATTAAACAGTTGTGTTCAGTGAGATAACACAGATAAAAGCCAGGTTGTTTTCTGATCTTATTGGTAAATTTAGTTTATTCTAATCTCCAAATCTTATCAATATCCTGCCATCAGAACTGAGAGAGGTCCTCACAACAGCCTTCTAAGAGTGCAGAGCTGGTGTAAAAAATTTAAAATAAAACCAAAAAAACATCATTATTTTATTGTCCCAAGGTAGGCATATTCTAATAGAGGATACCAAAGGTGGTATAGACTCTAAAGTCTCCTGAGAGACCCAGGACAACTGAAACTTTAGCAATAGCTTTGTTTGCAAAAAAAATACACATTAAATGCAAGGCGAGATCTGGAACCTACATTCATTTCCAGGGGAATTTTCAGAAGGTCACAGAGTGCAGAAAATTTCACTTGCAGAGTCCAAGGAAATGGTCCAATGGAAGAGCTGCTTTATTGAGCTCTCTCTACAGCTGCAACCTAGAAAAAGGCTTCTATACAAAGGAGAGTTCTTTTCCAGCTGTACTCTCATTTTTACTGGAAAATCTGCTGGCAGAATAATGCAAAAATGTGTTGAAAAATGATGAATAAAGAGAAAACCTAAATCTATTGTTTTAATAAAAGAGGAAGAAACAGAATGCTTCAGGATGAAGGAAGAGCATGGGCTGGGTTTTTGCAAGTTGGTAATACACACAACTCAGGAGTCTACTGGTCTTTCTAGGAGGTTTAGAATTCTGTCTAAACCACAACAGTACATAAACAGCATAGATTTGTACAGGTTGATTTGTACTTCAGGGTATTGAAAAAAGTTCTCTAGCAGGAGGAATACATGCTAGAAGAAAGTTATATGTACATTTCTTGAGGCTGAAAACTTCAGGCTTCACTCTGTAAAATACACTAAACCACAATACTACCTTTTCTAGAGCAAATACACAGCACAACAAGCAAACAGCTCCTGAACAGTTAGAAAAACCTCTACGTATTTCCTCAACTGTAGGAACACTGTAATATTTTGGACTATTTTAGTCTGAGGATTTTGAAATTTTTTTTTCTCCGAAAGCCGTCCAGTAAGTGTCAAACCCCTTCATTTACTGCCCCATTCACTTCTACTTAAACTCACATGATACAGATAAGAGTTACAACAGCCAGCTTTGCTTGAATCTTTTTATACTGATAGAATGCCCGGTGAATGCCAAAATGCCCCTTCCATTAATTGAAAATCATAGCTATGGCAAAGAATCCCATATTGCACACTAATGACTCAAGGCCATTTTCTTCTAGCAATTTTTCAGGTTGAAAAGAAACCCCAGAGCAACAATGGGGTTAAACTCTCTCTAAATGCTGAGAAACAGAGTCAAATGAAACCAGAATATTTTGCTACTTGATGCCAGTTGCTTCAGCTTCATTCACAGCATCAACTCTTCATGTGTTTGGCATCATTATACTTCAGCAACAAGTTTTTTTATGGGAATAGAGCTTTAAAGAATTTTCAGAGAGATATCAGGTAATAATCCCAGACACTGCCAACATGACAAGTTTCCCTGAACATGCTTGTTCCCTGCTTGTGCCTTTCTGACGTGTGGCATATCATGCAATGAAATCTGTAGGAAAGCAAAACAAAAAATCCCTCACACCAGAATAAACCTTCCAAAGGGTTTATAAATATTTGTGTTCACTAGAGACCACCACAAATAGTGGCAATGAGGAAGAACAAAATTGTAATCAGCAAACTTGGGGATTATTTTGGGTTTTATTTTGTATTCAGGAATTTGCTTAATAATGGTGGTTGTTTCATTGTCCCACATAAACAGATGCAAACAGTCATGATGCTTACAGAAATTACTCATGATCATATTCATTTAACTTCAACTGCCTTTGCAAGGGGCAAGCTACAATGGAAACTCTGAAAATGTAGAATCTGTTTTATATCTAGCATTAATGAAGAGAAAGAAACATCAGAAACATATTTCTCTACTACACTGATTTAGTAATTAATTTATGAAGTAGAAATTCCATGGAAAAATATTTAAGTTCTTTTACTCATATGAAAAAAGGTAGAAGACAATGCAAGTTAAGCATCAGTCCTTCAGTCAGTGAACACCAACCTAAGCATAATTTGGACAAATTCTGGATCATCATCAAAATAAATAAATTTTTACTCATTTTTCATGCTCATTTATTCAAATACATCATCCTCCAATGCTTGATATATAAAAATTAAGAAGCAGTAGTTACTACCCTTTATATACAATTTCTTAATGACTAAATTCATAGACAAGCTGCAACTAGCACAGCTTCATGCCTGAAATCATTACTCTGGGTTCACTTTATCTGTCACTGGGGAATGACCAGAATACTAATTCTCTTTAACACAACCTACTTGTACAAGCTCTTCCTGTGAGAGCATCTTTTCTTGAAATTTAGTGAATTCAGGAGTGTGCGATAGTACAGTGGTTAAAAAAAGCTTATGAATAAATAGGAGATTCCTAATGAAATACTGACTGCCAAAAATACTGGCAAAGATCTTATACGCTCACTTGATGTCAGTAGGCTCTTCTGTATAATTCTTTGGACATCAGCTATCTTTCCAATGCACCAAAGCATCTATAAATGCATGTTATAAATGCACATTGTCAAACACACAAGCATGTGCAGTTATGAAAGTCACAAAGGATGTCTGTACTATATATAGACTGCATCTGAGATAATGAAGATTGTTTACTCTAAGTCAGTGAAAAACATTAACATACAACCAATGTTTTATTAAACATTCATATTTCTCACATAATATAAAAAGAGAAACCCCAACATTTTACTTACAAGCACATTTTTGTATTTATAACAAACTGGGAAAAAAAAGAGGTTTGGTTGTTTTGATTATTCTTACAAAATATGTAAAAGTTTCCTTGCTTCATCAACTATGGCTTAACATGGTAAAAGAAGAAAAAAAATTTTGAAATTATAGTTTAATAATACTGTGAACTATCTTAGTTGTACTTTCCAGGCCACAGGCATGTGAATGTTTGTATTTCTTCACTAAAGTGCTTCAGACCTTCAAGATAAGACAGTTACACAACATGTTATCAATGAGACTACTGATGGGAATTAATTTCTGTGTAGTCCATTAACCAGGGCAAAATTTTTCTTCATTTTTCATATGCAGTTATTAAAAGTCTGATATCATCACCTACTTTTAAAACACCATTACACCTTTAGACTGAAGCTCAAAGGAACTTTAGGAGGTCTCTTCCTCGCCACTGACCCCACACACCATCCAGCTCTAGGGAAGGGCAGAGATGCAGCAAACAGCATGGGACTGGGTCAGTCTGCAAGAGGTACAACTGCAGGTATCTTAGGAGTATCAGCACCCATCATAGGCAAAAAAACCCTTCCAGCTTAAACTGAGAACACTAACAGGTAGAAGATAATTGGGTGTACGTGTGTAGGAGTGTACAATGTCAGAAATTGAATTTTTGAACTCTCAAGCAGAAGTTTGCTATTTGCCAGCTGCAACAAGTACAGTCTGACTGTAAATTTTTATAACAGCTGGTATAAAAGTGTCATGTCCCAAATATTCCAACTTTCAGAGACATAAGACAACCACAGATTAGGATGCTGATCACACATTGTGCTTCTGCACACTGGCTGCTTAGATTGGGAAGTCTAGAGCTTTGGGGTTGTGGAAAGAAAAGGAGGACAAAAAGAAGGGAGCCTGGAGAGAAGGTGGTGAAGATCCTGACTGGAAGAAAGATCCTGGAAGTGGGAGAAGATCCAGCAGATCAGCCACCTGGATGGAGATGCATGCTATGGTCACCCACGGTCCTTGGCTAACAAGGCCCAAGATGGATAAGCAAAAGCAGCACAGGAACCACTACAGCTTTCGGCCCAATCATCCTGGGCCAGCAGCAATCTCTGCAGGGAAATTATGATCTACTGAACATTGTGTTGGGGAGACAGAGACAAATGGGACAATGTGAGTGGCAGTGTGAGATAACCAAGTAGGGGAAAAGCTCTAGTCTAGTTGGTCCTTAAATAAATCCTGGTATACAAATCAACTATGGGTTGTTTACAGTGTCTCACTTGTGAGAGTACCTAAAAACTTAGGCATTATATGTATTTTTATAATTATGGTATCAGTAGGATATCTCTATATCGCTTTCAAGTAAGTTGAATGTGGTTTTTTAAATGCAAGTATTTTGAACTACACAAAGCACGTACTCTGATGTGAATTACAAATGGACATAACCAGAATTTTTAAATGATAGGGAAAAAGCCCCAAGGTTCTTCTGCCTTACAAACCAGAGAATCCTACTAAAGTAAATATTGAGCTGTGTTTTAGTCCCATATTGCAGAAATCATTTTTTCCTTACCAGTTTTCCTTTTATGTACATATTTCAACATGAAACAAGACGGAAACAATGGAACTCTGGGGAAAAATTCAAATCTGAGTCTTATCAGGATTCTGCTCAAGTGCAATGATTGTTGCTCTGTCGTCCTGCTCCTGATCTGCAGATTTTCACAGCTGCAGGAGCTTAGAAGAGCATAGGAATCTGCAGTGTACTGCCAGAATATATTGAGAGCCTTCTGGAAAGAACTGGCACAGGCTTCCTGAGATCATGGTTAGGAAAGACACTTTTATTTCCAGTGATTCTAGCTACTGGGAGGGTAGGACTGTTCACTTTCTGCTACAACAATCAATAGTCATCGCTTCAAAGGCTGTTGATTATGGGCACTCGAAAAATCTCTGCCTAAATGACTTCTGCTTTTGCAAGATCTTCAGATAGTGACATCTACATCTCAGTTAGATGGCACTTTCTCTTATTACTCCATCCCTGCAAGCATGCCAAAAACTCTCCAAACAGAAGAAACAGAGAAACTTATACTGATTTTATTTCCTTCTGGGAATATTTTTACTGGATGAGCCTGGGGACAAAATGTATGCCAGCTAAGAGACCTCATAGATACCAGTCTGTTCATTTCACCTTTTATTCAGAGCAGTCACCACCCCCTCTCTCAGCTGAAACAGCTAAATTAAACAAATTTCATGGGGAGACATGACCACAGCTAACAGGTGTGTGACATGCAAAGACACAAGATTTAAATAAGGTTCCAAAGTTACATCATGGATAATACTATATAAACTTGCAGTCACAAGAATCTCATTTCGGTCCTAAAAAAGGCTTTCACTTTCAATACGTATCTCCATTTGTGAAATCCAGGATATACTGGATTTCTAATATAATTTGAGTGACAGTCACACTGCAATTAAAAGAACTTTCTCATAGCTTTTAGAGATTATTTATCTTTTAAATTTAGATTTAGATGGGGCAAACATCCCATTTAAGATTATGAAAGATTGTGAACATCCTCTAAACGTACAGATGGAGACTTGGTAAAAAAACAGTTTATAAACTCTGACCTTAAATCCTGGACCAACATTAACTTTGCTTAGGTTTGCCTGCATACACAAAACCCAAAGCCTTTGGTAAACTCTTCCATGCCGTGACCTTCTACCAAAATGCACAAACTAGGTTCCTTTGCTCATTGGGAATGAATTCACCTCAGGGAATAGAGGTTTCATTTCTGGGACTCACATTGAGGTTCAGTCCAATCAATAAGGTCATATGGGGAATCATATCTGCCAGACCTTTTCAAGAAACCAGTTGTGTTCTGTGTGTACCCCTGGGGCTGGCGCTTGGTTTCCATCTCATTCTGAGTAAGCTTAGACTGCCTACAAATCTGCTGGTTGATATCCCAAAACTTTTGGTAAGGATCCAGGGCACACCTTTGTCAAATGTCAGCCCTGTGAGGCTGGTGGCATAGATTTCCCAGACATATCTGCATGGTGAAGAATGCAGCCAATCCAGTAAAATCAGACCTTTTTTAGAGAGAAATTTCAATCAAGTTACCAGAGCCAATTCTGCATGTATTTTCAAGGACAGATATTACAGAAAGGCAACTATTTTGTCCTTGAGTCTTCCCTGATGGCCTCCCTGCATGAGAGGTGTATGCCAGCTAAGGGAGAGCATCCATACATCCAGAAGAAATCACACTGTGCTGCAACTCCACATTCTTGACAGATGACAGCCATGTAATTAAGAGAGCCAACAGTGATGCATCATGTGGTTGGAATAAACTGGAAATTCATTCTGCCTTACATAAAGCTTATATAGATGTAAGTTACAAGTTTGTTTTTTTTTTTCTAGAAGACCACCTGAAAACATTAGCAGTCTGCAATAGCATTTCAGCATACTGGAATTTTAAGCTATTAGGTATACACATGACAAAATCCACCTAAGGCTTCCTGCATTATCTGTACACAGGTAACTTAAACCTTCATTTGTTCCTATCAAGTTACTTTGTGACAAGTCATTGGAATCAGATAGAAATTCAGCTCATCTTTAAGGCCTGCAGTATGTAACATGCAAAACATTAGTGGGGTACCAGGAATATATATGCATCTTAGATTCCTCCATTCAGTGATTAATCTCTCTCAGAGATAAATTGTATTCCATAAACTGCCAACTGAATTTACAACAGAGAAAAAAAAAGGACAAATACTCGTACAGTGTCTCATGATCTTTGTAGAGTTACAAGGCAAGCAAGAAAGTAAGGTAAAGAGAAAGACCCATCCTTGAGATATATTTTAATACTTCTAAACCAAACAAAAACTAAATCGATTGCTGAGCATCAGTTATAAATACTTTTTAGGCCAAATTTCTCTGACTACTAAGCAACCCAGAAAGTAACAGCAGGGGGTTGTGACATTTGTATTTCTACTACCTAAAATTCTTCTGCTGACACTTAATCAGTACACTTAGCAATCTATCATGCACACAAAATGATTACTTCTTTACATATCTGGGGGGCAATAATTAGTCTTGTAAAGCAATGTAATTATTACCATTACTTTTTTTAACTGAGCAGCACTACCTACAGATGTGTATGCTTACAAAGACCCATGCTGAAAATACTTCTAGAATCTAAAATACATACCAGAGAGGAAGTTACCAAAACTACAGGTCTATTTTATATTACTAGTCAACCAGCAGGACAAGGTTGTTCTGTGCCATTGGAAAATCTGGTCCATTAAGGGAAGGAAAGAGATAATACATACAGGAGGTAGTGGTATAAAGACTGTCAGCAGGATGTCTTACCGAGTACTAATGATCTTTCTGAATGAGTTTAACCCACTGCATGTCATCCTGTATTTTATGTCCCACATTTTAAAATTATTATTTTATTAATATTAAAACATAAAATTTATGTGTTTGTACTACCCACCTGTGTGTAAAGTCAAGATCTTACCTGCCACATAATGCAATGTACAGCCATGTGCCCAGGCACCAGAAATTTCTCCTATTCAGCAAGTCCACAGACCAATGACTTTGGGCACCCAGCCAGCTATGTGCAGCATTCACACATGACTTGTATGCCCACAGCAATGTAAAGACTGCTGGTGCTTTGTGGGAACATACCAAAACAGGGAGGGTATACAGCACAGAGAAACAAGTATGAGGGACTTTGAAAATTCCCTACTACAACAATGCTACTGGCAGTAAGGTTTTCACTAAACGTGGGTGGTTTTCACCAAAGAGTTTGGGGAAAGCCATTCAAACCTGTTGTCATGCCAAATGATAACTGTCTCCCACTGAAGGAAACAAATAAAAGAATTTCAGGAAAAAAGATTAAATTGGTCAAGATCCCTGAGCAGGCTTAAAAGAGCAGACTGACAATAAAATCTAAACACAAAATAAAAAGGCATGAAAAATGCTGAAATGATTACTAACATTTGGACAAGAAGGAAACAAAGTAAGGTGAAGAAAGAAGAGGAAGAGCCTTATATTACAGATACATTAATATACTAAGAGCAGTTTTTGTTAGGATTCTTTACCTAAGCATCTTACAATAATTTGTAATCATACTGCCCAATTTAAGTGCTACAAATAAATGCTTATACTTGTATTTTTCATTAATTTGGTTCAAGCTAAATATGATTTCAATGAATGGATAATAGCAAGGAAATCCTCACAAAAGGCCTTGGGAAACACCTTAACAATATCCCCAGCGCATCCTCCAATGTATCAAGCAGGTAACAAAGCGGGTCCTGACTGGAGCTGCACAGGCCAGGTAAAAGCTGATACAGCAGGGGTCAGGAGAAGGAAAAGCGACTTGAGTAAGGCTTGAGACACTCTGGCATTCAGTAAAAGATTGGGATACCTCCCTTACTTCAAGTGCCATAGGGACAAAATCCAGGTAATGGAACAGTAAGGGGTCCACAAACCACTGCAACAAGTTGAATTACAAAAGGGGACTATGACAGGTCATTTAGCAAGGAATTAGAGAACATATGCTTTGTCTTCTGGAAGTCTGCATGCCATATTCAGAATAAGAGAAAGCATATTATAAATTAATTATAAAACCACCAACAGCAAATACATTAACTTTGTGCAAGTTGTGTTTCTGTAACACCTTCCCCTTTTCTGTTTGTACTGGTTTCCAGTGGTTTGGAACTGGAAGGTGAATACTAGCATAACAAAGGGGAAATCATGGCAATTTCTCACATTCATCTCTTAAAAAATAAAATCCACCATATAAAGCTGAGGTAAGGTATCACACATAACTGTTAAGAAAAGCTGATCCTGAACTCATGCATGGCAATGAACTTTCAGAGCCACTTGCCCAAACAACATCTCAGGAAACAAGCTGTGGAAAATGAAACCCTATCTCTTCTACAATAAAAGCAAGAAAGCAGATCTTTTCCCTCAGATGTAAAAGCTTTTTTTTTTTTTTCCCTTTCTTTTTTTAAACTTTTATGAGCTATCATCCCTGTGGGAGTTAGTGGAGAAGAGAAAAGAGAAAAAGGAGAAAATGAAAAATCAAGACTCACTTTTGTTTCAATTTTCAAAAAGAAAAAGACAATAAAAAAATCAAGTGATTAAAACCTTAGTATTTGGCACTCAGGGTTTTTTCTTTAAAAAAAAAATCATTAATTTTACCTACCTTTCTTAATATTCGTTCTACTTTCTCTTTATCCCTTCATACTTTCACAAAAGCTTTTCATATGTCCCTTTTTTACTAAACTGATTTAATTTTCTTTTTATGGTCTCCTTATTTTTCTTCTTTCCAGTTTAAGTAGTCCTGACATTATTTTTATTGTTACTTGGTTGCTTCCCTTTTCTTTTGGGAGCTATTTTTTTCTCAGCCTTACATCTTTAACTGTATCATGAAGGCACTTGGCTTTTTCTCCTGTTTCTTTCATTCTGTTCACTTGGAGATGTCATCAGTCATGCCTTAACCAATGTGCTTTTTAAGACTGCTCAACTGTGCTCCATTTTGGCAGAATTTACATTCTCATTTTTTACTTTACTAACTAAATTTCTCAATGCCTTTCAAATTTGCTTTCCCAGTTTCTAAAATTCCTATGTGGCTATATGCTATTAGAGCTATTGCTTCTAGGTTGAATGCAAGAAGGCTGCTAACACAAGTATTAGATGTCCTAATTTCATATGGCTTCAGGTAACTTGTAACAGTTTATTTTCTGATAACTTTCAATAACCTTCCTGTTATTTACATTTTTTTGTAATCAAATTTTCCTATGGCATTTAAACCCCCCGAAGTATTTTACCTCAGGAAAAACAAGTGCTCAGTCATACTACAGAGACTCAATCTTACTGCGTATGTTGAAAACATGATATAAACTAATAATTCAATGCAAATGCATTTTGACAAAAAGAAAAATTAAGAAAGTGTGCAAATAAAGGAAAGCATAAGATATATAGATATATCTTTTTTTATAAATAAAGAAGGAATTCAATTTCTATTTCACAAACTATTTTTTGCAGAGTTTTTCTGTTACTGTTCAGACTACCATTATTATGCTTGGCACTTTACAGATGTCTTTGAAAATGAGGTCACCGCCTTGAAGAGCTTATAATTAAAACCCTTGTGAATTATATACTGAGTAAGTGAGGATAGTACATATATCTGCCTGTGAGTTATACAGACGTTATTCAGTGTTACATATTACATATTTATATTACTTTGGGTTTCAGTTTGTATGTTATCTGACATGAAAATAAAAACAAGTAAATCATGGAATATTTAAGAAACAATTCTAGCCAGATGACTGTTTTCTCATTTGCTTTTTCATAGATGTAAGCAAAATGAATGGGTTACCAAGACAACCATTTCACAAAATCAGATTGTCAAAACCTGTTAGGAAACAGCCTATAAAACGAGCCTTTGGCTACATGAAGTCAGCTGATATGATGTAACACTAAAATTACCTCATCATTGCAACTGAAGCAAGTTGCACCCATTTGGTCCATGAATGTTGACCATTATCACAGTCCACAGTTGTCATTCTCCAAATTACTACCACTGAAAATAAATAGTCCAATGTCTAGGGAACTTACAAGACCACAGCAGTTCCACTATCCCTTTCCCGTTCCCCATTCTTCCATCCTCATTTATATTGTGCTGACCATCACAACTGAAAGCATACTTTTGCAGAGCTAGCAGAAAAAAGGTTAAAATTTTCCCAGACAGAAAGCTGAACTGAAGAGATTGTTTAGTATTCATAATATCACTTCTTCTTCCTTGCCCTGTCGAGGCAAGCAGGGAGTTAGATCCTGTGTATATAAACCAAAGAGAATAGTGTGAGAAGAATAAAGGGCATGCAATTTCCATTTTTGCCACTCCATCTTTGCTACTCTTTTTCAAGTTCTCACATCTAAAATCAGCATAAAGTTCTCACTTGCCGATACTATGAACTTGCAATCAGTATTACTATCGAATCAATGACATGCTGAGAACATCACAAACAATCTCCCAGGGAGTGCATACCGGTTTTGTGACACTAGTCCTGTATACTGACTGCTTTACAACTGGGGAAAAAAAGGCCAAAAATAAGCACTACAGTTTATTTCTGTTTGTTTGTATATGTAATATATGCCTTCTACATGCATGTAAAGAGCATTTTGTATATTAAAACACAGAAATACACAGATCTTTAAATTGATATGCTGCCTATTTCACAATGCTTAAAGGAACTTTTCCTTTAAAAAAATATTTAAGCTTAACTATAGCTTCTGAAACGTTCTGAAATTTCTTTTAGTAGAATTTCTGGAATCTCTGGAAAACACTAAGAGCTCCAGATGGAAGAATTTTTTGAAAAGCTTGATTCAAAAGACTTCTGAATTTTGGCAGATAAATGCTGCATATGTTGTGTGGAGGTGATCTCCTGTGGGGGACAGGAAGATGATCTCTTAATGCACATTCACCAACTGTCATAAGGCTGGAAAGAATATGCACGTATTGTGCAAAGATACTTATCAAAATTTCAAACCCCTGTTTTTCAGTGCAAAAGCTGAAAGAAATCCTAAAAGTGAACCCTCATGTTCTTTCAGGGGATGAATTAAACATGCTGTTAAGTGTATACACCATTGGGGAAAAAATGTAGTCCTTTTTAACCCATATTTTATATAACTCTCTTTAAAAAGAACACATCCAACAGCATGTTTTATTGGGGGGAAAAAAAACCTCTAAGCATGCCAACATTACATGCAACAATCCAGTTGATATTTTCAGCCTAAGTGAAGGTACAATTTGAAACTAAAAGTAAAATAACCAGACTAAACTAAATAATTAACTAGGACAAAAAGTTAATTCTGTTTAAACAGTGGCAGTACGTTAACCTCTCCACTTAAAAGGTTTACTGATTTAGATATCTGTAATACTTTAAAAAGATTTACAGATCTGTGGCCTAAATATGTAAAAAATTCGCAGAAAGAAAATGAATTCATCATTTCCTGTGGGACTTTTCTGCTGCAAAGAAACACAGAGCTCCCACTAGGACAAAAACAGGTTTCAAACTCATTCAGTTGTGCCACTTGTTGTTGACGATATACAAAAAGTTCCCTCTTTACTCAGTAGGTCAAACCTCTATAGCAGGATGCAGTTGCATAGCACATAAGACTGGTTTGAAGAACATTAATAAATGTGGTTTTCCTTAGAAGCCAATGAATGCTCTTACAGGATGGGGCAGAATTAGGCTCCCTATGGCAAACAGGGATCTCGGCGCTCACAAGGAGGTATTATTAGTCCCCAGATGGCCACCTAAGTCTCACTACTGTTCTGTAAACTCTTTCAGTACAGTCATCAAGCACTTCCCTGTTCTGCAGAGCTACAATACAAGATTGGCAAATAGCTTTTGAAACACTAAAATCATTAACATTTAACAGAGAGAACCCCACCATACAAATGGCCTTGAAGAAATAGCTTACATCCCACAGAGAGACTAAACACTGGCACCTCCCTCAGGCCATTAAGTGAAGCTTATACCATAACATTCTTTCTTAGCAAGATGAATTATACTCACAACACAGAACCAAAACATACAAAAGTTGGAGAGTTCTTATACAGCAACCAAAGTCCCATGAACTAATTTCCAGAGAAATACAGAAACTCACTAAGGTAAACAGCCTCAATGATTACTTTGCATATCACTATTTTATGGAATGGAAAGCAGGCAACAAAAGCAGCTTTCATCATCAATCTTTTGTCTAAAAGAATGTATTCAAAATGTCTAGATTACAAATAATATAAATTATTATTGATACACTGTCCTGGTTTCAGCTGGGATAGAGTTAATTGTCTTCCTAGTAGCTGGTATAGTGCTATGTTTTGGGATCAGCATGAGAAGAGTGTTGATAACACACTGATGTTTTTAGTTGGTGCCAAGTAGTGTTTATACCAAATCAAGGACTTTTCAGCTTCTCCTGCCCAGCCAGCAAGAAGGCTGGAGGGGCACAAGAAGTTGGGAGGGGACACAGCCAGGGCACCTGACCCAAACTCACCAAAGGGGTATTCCATACCATGTGACATCATGGCCAGTATATAAACTGGGGGAAGCAGGGCAGGGGGGTATTGCCGCTTGGGTACTAACTGGGCATCAGTCGGCAGGTGGTGAGCACTTGTACATCCCAATGCTTTTATTATTATTATTGTCATTTTATTAGTGTTCTCATTATCAGTTTCTTCTTTTCTGTTCTGTTAAACTGTTCTTATCTCAACCCACGAGTTTTACTTTTCCCCCCACCCGATTCTCTCCCCCATCCCACTGAGGGGGGGACAGGGAGTGAGTGAGTGAGCAGCTGCGTGGTGCTAAGTTGCTGGCTGGGGTTAAACCACGACATAAACAGACATGATTTGTGCATATACTGTATCTCTTATGAATGTGAAGAGCACAGAAAAAGGAAAAATAGGTACCCATCAGAAAAACTGCCCCTAAGTTTCTGTGAAGTTAATGTAAGGAAGGAAGTCTCATGAGGTAGGATCCTTACTGTACATATTGAAAAGTAATTATTCAAGTTTTAGATTATGTCTTAGATTATTTTTCACAGATCACAAAGAAAAGATCATTGTTGCAATAGTAAATGGAATTATTTAATAAAATACTCCTGAAATTCAGAATAAGCATTTTTTCAGAAACGAATTTTATGTTGAGAAACAATACATAGCACCTTGATGAAAGCGGTTGAGGTTTAGTAGCTTTAGCACCTTTGGTCCATTATTAAAATTCATTATGAAATAAGCCTGGTCAGCATGTCTCGATGAGGAAACATGAAACAAATCAGTTTTTTAAAAGAAAGCATGCCCATAACTGGCAATTGTACTAGAAACGTGAGGTTATGGGGAAGATCCAATGAAAGATATGAGCCATTTACCCCAGAACAAATCTAAAAGCTGCACATTTAAAAACTTCCAGGTTTAAAAATTATGTCATCTAAAACAGGCTCAGCTGTTGCCTTGGCTCCCAAGAGGGCCAGGACAGCTCAGGGAGATCCATCATGGGCCTCAACTTCTGACTGAGGAAAAAAAAATGTCCCAAAAGACAAAGTTTGGGAAATACTTCTCTGATGGTTACAAGGCAGTATAGAACCATACAATAAGGAGCTGTGCTGCACTAAAGGTTTTACTGTAAATCTCAACATCCTATTCTCCTGTTGCCCAGTATGGGATAAGTGCCTGCTATGAGGGATATTGTTTCTATAGGAAGGATGAAATAACCTGAAAAACATAGTTCAACAGATCACCTCTTTCCATAACCTCATTTTAATATTTACAAGGAAAAAGAATTATCAGCAAATAAAAAAACCTAACAACATCTACATAAAATCAAGATCATTTGACAACTAGGTATATGACGCCTTTAGTAAATATATCAGAATAGGCATTTCTAATTGAATCTTAACTCTCTTACCTACACAAATACTAAGGCATACCCTATTTAACTACAGCTCAAATGATATTTGCTGAGTGGGAATCATATACATCTAAAAAGATTCAAAGGAAATAAATGTAATTTCCTTAAACAACAAATACCAAGATTATTTTTCAAAGGGCAAAAGCCTTTTGTTAAATCATTTAGCAATAAAATTTTGTTGCTATGCAGTTCATTTCTAAAGCATTTTGGTCCTTTTATACATTTTTTAATAAAAATGAATTATATTCTAATTACAGATTATTTTAAAATTATGAAAACGGATACAGAAATAAATCCTCTCACTCAGAAGCCACTTGATTGCCACATCCACATATTTTTAAACACAAAATTCTGGATTATTTGCACAAAAATCAAAGCAAGCAAACATTCTATTTATTCAAGGTGATTTTTATGAATGTCCTTGCTTAATTCAGGCCAGAGACCCTATGGCACAGGCTATACAACTTACTGTTGGCACCTCAAAATATACAAACATCTTAGAAACAAGGTGAAGAAACTTTCCCTCGTTTTACATGCATTATACAAAGCTAATGAAAAAAAATCTCTCTAGAGCCACCATACCCTTTCTCTTCTCTCCTTCTACTCTCCCCAACCAAAGTGCCTTTGCAAAAGCAGTCAGAATAATTTGTCTGTAATGAACTATAAAATGTTTGAAGAATGAGTAGAAAATTAATGGAATGCATAAAAAAAAGCATTAAATTTATTTGTTTGGGTAATCCTGCCTACATAAATTAGGATACTGTTAGATATAGGAGGAAAAGGCAACAGTTACTATAGCAACAGAACTATGGATGAAGTATATATTGCAAATACTATTGCTCCATTTGCTGACAAAGCAGAGTAGTGTTGTGTGCTTAAGTACACAATAAGAAACAGTAAAATAAAGATTTTGAAATTGTATTGTTTCTAAACTATTAAAATTATAAATAGTGGGTTTGAAGTTTTATCTTTTGAGCCAATGACTGTAATTTACACTTATCACAAATGAAATCAAAGTATTTGAAAACCATTAATCCCTGCGAGTTGGCTGTATTTTGGCATTGGCCAAAATCTCTAAAGGCTGCTCTTCTAAACTTCAAATTATGACCAAATTCATGGCCATGGACTTTTAAAAAATGCTTCTAAGGAAGTTTATGATTTTTTTTTTTTTGGCACTAAATTTAGCAGCAGTACCGTATTAGTCATTCTTCAAACAACATCCAAAAAGAAAAGACAAAAAAACCCCAACACAACAAAAAAAACCAGTTGTCACTGAACTATTTCATTTCAGTATTTGACACTTAATCATCCAAAAAACTTTCTTTGCTAGACTAATACAGCAAACATACTTATCTGACCAATGTTATCTAAGATCTACCTTTTTAGCAGACTTTTAGCAGTTTTAGTTCCATGGATCTGCTTTCTCAAGTCCTGAAGAAAGAGACTATTTGAACAATTAATATCACAAACACAGAGCTTTAAGAGCTGTAAGTAGAGAATATATACCTCCAAGACATTATATTAATATTTGTTACTTAAAGGAATAGAATATTCTAACAAATACATAGAACTGTGTAGCTTTTCATTTCTGAAAAGATGTTTTTAAAAATTGGATCCTCTTATGTATTCTGGCTATGGCCACAAGATCACAGAAAATAGGACTAGAGAAGATTTCAGGAGGTCACTTGGACCATTCTTTTGTCTTAAGGCAAGATAAAGTTAGCCTTTACCTCTTCGTAGCAAACAGATTTATCTCCCTGAAACAATAGTTTTTAAATATGTACTGAGATGTTTCATAAGACTCTGCTGGTGGATTTTTTAAATAACTATATAAAGTTCTTTTCTTCAAAACCTTTAAAGATTTCCTATTCAATTCAGGAAAGTACCACAATTAGGAAGAGTGAACATTATCCTGGCAACCAAAGATGCAATCATCGAATGATTTTTTTCTAATTATTTTTTTTTCCCCTCCAGAAACTAACCTGATAGGGACATACACTGTGTTTAGAAGGAGCTAGAGAAAGCTAAGTACAAAATAAGTCAAACTTTAAAGGCAGCTGCGTAAAGACTTCCAATTTATTTTTAAAACAGTTTATTACTTTAAGACAGGGATTGCAGGTTATTGAAATGGACATTTACAGATGTGTTGGTCATACATTTATTTCTCCTTTGCATTATCATCTATTCCTTTTATTTACAAGCCAATGCCCTATTAAGGCCATTTATCTCTAGGAGGGCAGACCCTTTACTTCTGGTATAGTATCTCGGGACTAGGAAGGAAAGAGTTGCAGTTAACATCCCTGACACTAAATATCTTCAACAAACAGCAAAATAAGCTTGGTAACAGCAAATACATTTAAATAAGTATAGTCTTGTACAGCATTATTCAAATGAAGATCAACCATGGGGTTTTTGTTGCAGTCAGCCAGTCAGTATCAACTATATCCCCAGTAAAGTATAATGTAGTGCCTTATTTTACAAGAAACAGTAATATCAGTGAAAAAGTAGTAAAACTTATGTACCTCAGCGAAGTTTTAGAATTACAGGTTACTGACTATAGATTATTTACAATTTAATGACAAAAAAAATTTTAGGAACAACAAATATAAATAAAAATACCCTTACTAAAATAATACATTGCACAGCAATTTATAGATTGCACTTCTTTTGTGCAATTAAATTTTCTCAAATTGATATCTAATAACATTCACATCTAATTCAATATTTTGGAGACAATTTTCAACAGAGGCTGAGTAAAAAACTCTTTGTACCCAATTTATGACTTTTTTGATGGTCATATGAACTGGTACTTTTATTCCTGGTTATACTGCAATTTTATGTTGACATAGAGTGTCTTCAGAAGATTTCAGTTTACTATATAGCATGTTGAAAACTCTAGTTTTCTTTTACTCAGAAGAAAAAAGAAATTAGTCTGAAACCCACCTTCAAAGTAAGGTATAAAACTACCACATCTTAGATGCTATTCATATGCTAAGTGTTGGCAAAAGTTCCTTCTTCAATAATGATCACATTTTAGTTCAGAAAGAAACTGTTCCACATGATTTGAAAATGCAGCCTTCATTAGACAATTCTCACAGCCTTAGGCTCCTGGTATATTATCTAGCTATGATCATTATTTTTTTTTTTAACTTAGAAGATGATGGTTTTCCAATAGATACAGACATCCATCTAAAATAAGAAACTGCAGCAGTAACAAAACCATAAAACAGGCAAGGTGAAATTAAATCATATTGCTACCCAAGTCGCAAGGAAAGAAAAAAAACATAGAGAATTACAAGTCTTAGACTGAAAAGATAAGACAGTGAGGGAAGAGGTGGAGATTTCTCTGCACTGTAATGTCTTTATCGGAGAACAAGTCTATCACGTGGTCTTTGTTAACAGCATTGTCAAAATAACTGTGATTACAGGAATGTTGTGCACAGGAAGTCAGTTTACCAAGAACACTTGCCTCACACTTTTAAATACATTTCAACTTGGTTGCTTTAAAAGTTTAGAAAGCTTTTTGAAAGTTATACCCATTGGCCAGTATTTACTTGTGGGAGGGAGGGAAAACCAAACAAAGTACTCCATTTGAAATAAACTTCAAAACAAATTTAAAAGAAAACTTCAAAGTTAATAAAATATACTGAGTAACTAGCACTGGCAAACCTGTTAACAATCATTTTTGCACCATAACCACAGTGTAGAAAACATCTGGCCAAACGAAAAAAATAAGTATGGACAACACAATAACACATTCAAAATTCAAAGGCAAAGAAATGAGGATGCTCAGCTAAAAAAAAAAAAAACAAAAAAAACCAAAAAAAACCCCCACCAAAGTATACATTAATAACTATCAGATGGTTCTGGAGCATTTTCTAAAGTTGGGTTTATCTGCCAAGGTTGAAATTTTCATCAGAAATTTGCTTTTATGGTTGCCCACATGAAGTGACAAGCACAGAGCATTGTATCTTTTTGTACATGAATGCTTAGATACACATAGATTAGATCTGTATGTCCAGGTTAGTTAATCATTCAGAAGTAATTTCATTTCAAATTTAATTAAGCAGAAACACTTACAGAAGAAATCATAGTTTTCAGTCGAAACAAATTTTGGCTTGTTGATATCATGAAGCTGGTTGTCTCTGGCCTCTCTGAAGATGGGCAAAATACGAGCAAATTTTGCAATTTGTACACCCTAAACAGAATCCAGAGAGAGTCACAGACAGTGTTGCCCCCTGGTACCCAGCCAAGCTGTAAAATCCCCTATCACCTACTATGGTGTATTTTAGGAACAACTTGCATACTTATGATACGTAAGAACAAACAAAGTTTCTCATTCAAAAGGGGATACTTAAGCTTCAGTAAAGCACTGAATAGAATCACTTGCAAAATTCAAACTTAAAATTATATAAAGCTAACCTCAAAAGCAACAAGAAGTGTATTTAAGTCTTTGTTTTAAAATACTAAAGATTCAAAAAATTTTAAGGTTATAGGTCAGTGTTGGAACAGAAACATAAATCTGGGTATCCTTGTGTGTACCTTGGTTCATTCATGTATCTTTATCTGAAGTATGAACATACTCCTTTTATTCTCTAAAGGTTCTTTACTTTCTGTGGCCAAGTATTTAGTTGTCTTAAGTAATATAATGCAATAAATTTCTTTTTTAAATTTGCTACACCATACTGTGCAAGTTAATATGCAAAAGAACTGAGAAAATCATGTCACATGTCTTTTTCATGTAACTCTCGCAAACTAGGTATTTATCATGACACTTGGCATACAAACAGTGACTCAGCCAGTTAGGAACACAAAGGAGGTGAATCCAGATGGGGCTGAAAAAAATAGGTAGTGTGATTTGGACTAATTACCACAGTTCAGAAAACTAAAATTTGGATTGGTTCCGAAAAAGTCAGAAGTCAGATGTGAAAAATATTTCTGTGATGCCTTAATTTAGTTTGTGTATAACTTATTCAGACAATGATGCTGGAAACATTACAAGGATAGGCTTTACAAAAAAAAAGAAAAGAAAAAAAAAAGAACTGTCCTTGAATAAATTACCCGTTCTATTATACTACAGAGAGACTTTCTTTCAAGGGTGAAGTATGAATAAGTTAACTATTCTTCCTATTAGTTTTCACCCTGGAAACCTCTGAAATGGACATCGGAGTAGTGCTACTACAAGAGTACTACTACTAGAGGAGTCATAATACTATTCAATTGCAATTTGGTGTTTTCACATTTAGATAAGAGCTATATACGCTATAACATCTAGAGTCCTAGTATGGCATGGAAATCACAGCTGAGTTAGTTACTGAAATGTACAGCTCTCATCTAGGAAGTTAAATGTAGACTTTTATCCTCTTCACAATATAATAAGACTTATGTTTTCCACATACAGATAATTAATGCTGCAGGCGGAAACTTTACCATACACTTTATTCTAATCACTCAGTTACCATCGCCACACCATCCAATCAGGATACAACTGTGCTTTGCTAATAAAATATTTATAAAATCATAGACTCATATAAAAGCTGATTCTAGCAAGTAACTGCCAGTGAGTACTGTATTTTAAGAATTAGCTCCCAGCTGACCAAAAATGTTACTTAATTATATTTTTTTTAGTGTGTCTAAAAGAGCTGTCCAAGCACACAAAAAATTTAAATAACCGAGACTGGAGCTGTATAGTACTAAATGGCAGTATTCGCAGAGACAAGTAATCTTTATGGGTCTCAGAAGTATCACTGTAAGAATTATTGACATGAAGAGAACATGAAGAGGTAGCTTTTAAATAATAAGCCATAAATGCAAATTGGTTTTGTCTTGAATGAGCTGCCCGTATGAACCTGAATGTATGCAAAATAGTAGCTTTAGCATATGCTAATGCAGATAGAATACCAGACATGCTAATGCAGGAGAAGACCAGACTAGTACTTGACTTTACAGTTCAAATTAAATAGACAGGATTTAAGTGGATTATATCACGAGTACTTTGTGCATACAGAATGCCTTCAAAACCTTCCTAGTGTGAAGACACTTTCATGTAAAAAGTATTCCATTTTACTAGTAAGCCCTGAAAAGTCAATCCAGATAAACATATTCAAAAATTTACTATGCCAAGCATTTCAAATACCAACAAATTTAGCATGCACACACTAAGCAGCTTTGTGTTACTTCTGAAGTTTTTAATAAGGGCAAAGCTGTATACCTACAAATTCAATATGAAGCATTTTGAAAGTAATAAGTACATCGCTGTCTACCGTAAATAACTACTACATATATACTAAACCACAATTTGTGTAAAAACAAGATTTGATTACAGTATCAACCAACGTCCACAAAACACCAGTACTTGATCAGTAGATTGAATGACTGGCTGTCTCCCATTCAGAAGCTGAAATACATATCTAACAATAGTATGCATACATTGAATGTCTCTTTAATTGTGATTAAAAGGGCATGCTGATAGGCTCATCACCAAACGTTTCACAAGACTGTGTTACCTAGAAGATTTTTAGGAGGAAGACAGTGAATAACAGAAGTTAATTGTGAAAGTAAAGCGTTAGGTACCTATAACATTAACGTTTTCATAAACATTATTTTGCACCTATGAATCTCTTAGGCCTCACAGCCAGCATATGTGTATTCTTTGCCATCATCATCAAATTATTTCCTCCAACTGATTTGTGGGACAATCATTTATCTTCTTCTGTGATCGTAACGCTTGATACTCCTGCTAAGCAGAGGAGTGCCACCTGTCTCAGGAAACAGATGACCGGCTACGCGCAGCAGAGCACGGTACAGCCAAGGCTACCATGGTCTGACATAACTATTCTGTTTCTGGTTGGACAGGTTGCTGACACCTCAAGGTTCGGAGATCTATATTCTTCTTCAGTATATGCAAATTACTAAATGAAAACACGGCTGAGAGATTTTTCCAACTCCTACTTGCCTAGACTGATTATTTTAGCTTTCACATTTAAAACTATGGCAGAATGTAACTGTACAGGCAGGAGGGATGCCTAGAAGGGTGTGCAGGAGTCTCATATGACTGTACTCACTGCTTGAGTGCACTGGAGACTTCAGAGGCTCTCCCTAGCCATCAAGAGAGAACAGACAGAAGAGTCACTAACCACATCATGCCATTACAGTAGAGAGGTACCTCAAGAAACGCTAGACAAACATTTTTTTTACATATTACTGATGCATTTAAAACTATTTTTAAATGTATTTGTGAATTTATGTTGAATTCAGAAAATTATATTGATATTGGTCAAAAAGAAAGATAAAAACTAGAGCTCAAAAATTAAATGGATTTTCTGGGGTCAAATTCACTTAGAAATTTAAGCATGTCTCATAAGGAATGAATGCCCTAATTTTTAAACTATGAAGTAATTTTTCTCTTTCTGAAGAAAACCAAGGCACCTCCTTTTGGAACAGGCTGCCCAGGGAAGTGGTAGAGTCACCATCCCTAGAGGTATTCAAAAAGCGCATAGACAAGGCACTTCGGGACATGGTTTAGTGGGCATGGTTGATGGTTGGACTCGAGGATCTTGAAGGTCTTTTCCAACCTAAATGATTCTATGATTCTATGATTTTGTTGGACAATTTGATTCAGCACAACTTTGTTACCAAGACAAACAAATTCAACTGTTATATTCATAGTACTAAACACAAAAGTGAAACTGTAGAAATTGCCCAAAAGCTGAACTGTATTGAAATGCAATGTGTTCCATATTCTATGCTTGATTATTCGTATAGTTCTATGGGTTTATTAATATCTTTAAGTGTCCTGAATACAGTAGGTATAGCAAATTTTGAGGTATTTCAATACAGAACTATCTCAAGTACAAAAATAACATGATGAAAGTGAGACTAAACCTTCCACAAATATATATTACAGAACAAAGGAGTATTCTCACACTAAATGTGGCTTAAGAAACTTCAGTAAGATTTAACGAGTCAAGTTTTTTACTGGAAATTAATTGATGGCGATGATCCCAAAACTAGAGCAGTTTTGAACCTAGAAGGAATCACTAACAGTTTAAATAATTGTACGGGCATGATGCAAAAGTATGTTATAGAATACTCTTAGTGGAGAAGACCAGCAACATAAAAAGCAACTTAAAGAACTGTATTTGATTCTTCCTCTGTAAGTACAAATCAGCAGTGTCACCATCACATGCAGCAGTTTTGTACTGGTAAGGGTAAGAAAGGTATCAGTTGTCAAAAAGACAATCCAAACTTATTAGAAAAAAATTAAAACCTGAAAGTCAGTATGACATCTCTCTATCAATCACCATGCAACCATGTCAATTTAGATATCAATACCTCTATCACAGCTGCATACTGCAAGCACATTTACAGAAAATTACAGGTCAGTCACAAGTATTGTTAATCATGCAGCTTCATATGAGACACTGCTTTTGCACAGCTTGTTTGGAAACTCACAGTTTCTGGCCACACAGCCCAGCAGCCACACAAGGGACATAATCCCATTCAAGCATGTACTTTGTATTTATGATTCACATTAGACAGTTAAATATTAGGCAGACTGAGAACTGATCACTAGTATGATTCAATATTGTTCCTGCTACCTTAGGCTAAGATATTTACCTTCAACACATTAAATAAGTCATTCTACACTTGGAAAAACTTGTTTTGTGCCAACTTAATGGCATATATTTGTTTACTGGCAAACTAAGCATCTTCCGTGTAATTAACTTAAAAGTACTTTGTATTTTCTGGACACTATCAGTAAAATGAGGGTATATTTTTAAAATTACTGGGTCAAATAATGATTTATTTGGATCAGTGTAGCTGAAGTACCTCAGTCAGGCAGAAGACGAATTCTGACCACAGGAAAGTCATAAACAGTGGTATGAACCCCCAGCTGATGAGGACTGTACTAGAATGAAATAGGTAAATATCTATTCCATCAGAAAACTAGTACGTGTAGTTGTATTAATACTAAAAAGGCATTTAAGATATTC
Organism: Haliaeetus albicilla; assembly: GCF_947461875.1. Lineage (NCBI taxonomy): Eukaryota > Metazoa > Chordata > Aves > Accipitriformes > Accipitridae > Haliaeetus > Haliaeetus albicilla. Next base: position 45,128,134 of record NC_091483.1, read on the forward strand.
CCCTTCTTCCATGTTGGCTTCCTTCTTTTCTAAACTCAGTATGAATCATTATGGATGTTAACTAAACCATTTTCTTCTAGTCTCCCCATCCTATTTAATACCAGTCACTGGAAGAGTATCACATAGCGATTTGGAATGCACTTACACAAAAAACTAGCTAGACAATGACAGAACAGACCAGAACAATTTAAACTTTACAGAACTTTGTTACTTTATCACATTTCATAGAATTATTCTAGCCTTTTTTAATGAATACTCCATTTACTAATGATATATAAATAAAACAACTTCAAACATGGAAGATATCAGAACAAAGCTTTTCACTGTTTCATTTGCTGTCTCACTCATTATATAAGCTTTGTTTTCTTCCCAGCACATTCATCCTAAAGTATCTTCATTAACTGCTATGAACTATTACTTTTATTTTTCTTTCAAATATCTCAAAGGAAAAAAATATATAAAATTTTAAAATGCTTAATATTTGCATGGGAAAGTGTCAACTACACGCTTTATCTTCATCTTTCATATTTCATTTACAACAACATTTAAGATTTAAGCTGTTTAGGCAAGAGGCTCCTTTTTTTTTTTCTCCATATGTTTGGCTAGAACCTAATAGGTTGTAAGTGCTTTAATAATGTATGCAAAATGTACCCATTAATTAAAATCTTTAATTCAGTGTCCCATGTATCCCAATGCTATAGAAAAGACAGAAAACAAGTGCGTGTGCTAAACTGAAACACTCTTTGAAGATTTTAAGGGACCAACAACAACAGCAGCTGGGCATCTGAGAGTATCAGCGGTACTTTTAGAGGACTTTGTATTCATTATATTGCATTTTCAAAAAAAAAAAATCAGGACACCTTTATTATGACACATAGTGGTTACTACTCCTATGTTAAGACTGAAGGTTTTTTTCATTTGGGTATCTAGACTTATGCACACTAAGGTACAAGTCCTAAAGGACCTTGGTATTGTATCTCTTTCATAGCATACAAAAATTCTTTGTAAGATGCACAGTTTCCCCACCCAGGGCAAGGGCAAGAATTACATGTGTCAGAAAGGGAACTGTGATAGCCCAGCACAACAAGCAAACTTTCAAATTCTTATTTCAATAATTTATTTAGTGAGAGCTTATTTAAAATAAGCATGCAAACACTAGGCTTCATCATTATGCTCTCTTTACTGTTCCCTTTTTTTTTCTTCCTCTCTCTCTTCTACTGAATCTGTAATTATTTTCAGTAAAATCCAACAGTTTCAGCAGAGATGGAATGGCCCCCGTTTCAACCTGACCTACAGCTTGATTGTTAGAATATGCTCCGGGACACAGGAAACATGGGTGAGAAGGGAATTGATCCCAAGCATATGCTGTAACCATTAACTTAGCACTCTCCACCTCTGATGCATTTTCAGATCACACTTCACAAGATGAAACCTGTAAGTGAACACAGGCGAAGCAACACTCTGCACGTAGATGAACTGCACAAAGATGTGAAACCCACTAAGCCAGTTACTGGCAGCTCCACTTCCAGGATGTCTCTAATGCAACTTAGATATTTTGGTACCTACACATGTTAGAAGCCACCAGGATTAGACAAAACCTCATGAGGTTTAGTGAGGATCAGATTAAAATGCACCTACCTAAACTCTAATTCCCTTTTGGATGAGTCCTAAATCTTCCACTCCTTTTATATGGACAACTGCAAGAGATTCAGGCTGGGAACCTGAAAATATAGTGCTACTATCCATCGCAGCCTACACAGAACTACTGCCACAGACTTCAGGAAGCCTCCCTGCCAGTTCAAATCCAAAACTGAGTTGTGGGAGGCTCTCTTGCTCCCTTAGGACAAGCACTTGGGAATCTTTGGGGGAGGAGAAGGAGGGGAAAAACAAAAACAAAAACAAAAACAAACCCCAAAACCCAACAAACCAAAAGAAACCACCACCACCCCCAAAAAAACAACAAACCAACTACCAAAAACCCCACAAAACCAAACAGCATAATGAGAAACTTTTAGATCTTCTTACTGGTATTACATAGTTTGTATTCCCACACTTGCTTTTGAGAGGAGTAGAGCTAGCTTTTATTTATTTTAAAACATAGATATGCTTTAAAATAAGCCTCTTTGGATGTTAGATGTAAACACTTGATGCAAACCCCTGAGGAGGAGTGTTAAATATCTTGTGGCAGAAAATGTCAAAATGCACAGCTAACATATCTGTGACTTAAGGTTGCATACACATTGAAACAGAGTAAATGCATTCATATTTTCTTCTGCATATGAACTCTGACAAAATTATGGCCAGGTACCAACAGTTCTACTGCAGAAAGATATCACAATAAGAACTGCTTTTCCTCCCATTCCTGCCATATTTTGGGGGTTTTAGTCTGTCCCACTACAGAAGATAAATGGGGGGAGGGGGGGTGATTTTTGAGTTTCCAAAGAAACTTTAAAAGACAACAGCTGGATATGTTACAATAACACTCTGTCTACAATGCAAATAGGAAATGTGGAGAGAGATGCTTTAGTGGCATTCCATTAACTTTGCAAGGTCTTAAAATACAGAAAAATGTAAATAGTCTCTGTGACATTTCAATCCATTAGGCTATGTGCTATTTCTCCAAGAATACAGCGGAAGTTATATCTCACACTATCAAAACTACCAATCAAATAAAATATAATTGGAAAAGACTCTGTAAGAAGTCCTGCCTTGCCAGATCTCAGGCAAAAGAAAGATCTTCCCCACATCTCTTTACAGTAGTTTAAATATCTCTGGTTTACCTCTCACTTCTAGTAGGCTACTCAAAAGACATGACAGCCAGGCCAAGAAAAAGGCACGCATTTCATCTTGACTTATAGGTAAAATATTTAAACAAAATAATTTCAATATGAAAATGCATTTGTGCTGTTTCTGAAAAACTAGTATGCCATTTTATTTAATTATGCAGTAAATCACTTCTCAAAAATCAAAGTGGTAGGATTTTCAGGCTTATTTGGTTTGGGGGACCTGGGCATTTTTGGTGCAGGAGAAAGTTCTTTTTCCTTAACCTCTTAAAGATATCCTTATCCCTGACACACTTTGCTGGTTGGGAGTTGGCACCAGCTTCATGTATGCTCACTGCAGTCCATCTGTTAAAACAAATATCCAGTGAGTATTTAAGATAGCTAGTACCTGTAGCAAAGTGTATATCCAAATATTTTGTCTAAAGGAGGAAAGGACATCACTGTAGGTGAACAAAATCGAGTTCCAAAGTCTTCTGACAATCAAAAGTTCATTTTGGAAAATATGCAACACATATTGAAAATTACAGTGCTACAAACAGGAAATAAAAGTAGGAGAAGCTGTAAGATTTAAGATTGTGCCATATGTCCTCCACTGTCTTGTGCACCCACTTGAAAATAAACCCCTTAAGCACAGGCTCTAGAAATCTGAGTCCCTCCTGCAAATTACTGGAGTTGTGGCAGATTTTATTTACTGTCCCTGGCTTTTTTGCAGCTCTGTCCCTCACATTCTTTAACATGTTCCAGTGAAATATGATGTATTTATTCCTGGACCTGAAGAAATTTAAAGCACTGCAGAGGCAGATAATTTAAGATCTGAGTATACAGCAGTGAAGTCTGTGCAGTTTTATCATTAATTTCCATAAAAGCAGCACTGAGTCCTTAGCCACAAGGACAAAAGAGTTAGAATCACAGGGCTATTTGAGTCAAACTGAACAGCAGTATGTCTAGCTATTTTGCTCAGAAGAGAAACAAACAGCAAGAAAGTATTTAAAAAAAAAAACTACAAAAAACTGAAAACTTCCTTATAGAAAGAAAGAGACAATCCTTTTATAGAAATTGTAGTGAAAAGCTGAAAAAGTTTTTACACAAGATTACTTCCCATTTATTCAAGGAAGAAGTAATGCTTTCAAAAGCCATGGTGTTTCTCCAAATTCAAACCCAAAATTAATGAAAAGGAACATTTTCTCTGCTTTTTTTGACCAAGAACAACAAATAGACTACCTAATATATGTACGCTAGCCTTTAAAAATGCTTCTGTATGGTCGGTTTTTCTTTCCTTTCTTATTAAAGACATACCTTTAATTGTCCAGGTAATAATTAAGCAATAAAGGTGAAAGGTTAAAACAGCCAATTTAACTACTGTAGAAACGTTAATGACATTTTAAAAAAAAAATAAATCAAAACCTCCTGTCCTTCTCCCTAAGTCTTTTTTATTAGTAGTAGTATAATAATCAACTAATTCTTTAATTCTTCTATTCAAAGGTTGGTTTAGTTAAACTATGCAGGACAAGAATCAAGTCAGACAAGGATGGTTTGTGAGAAAAGGAAAGAAGAGAAAGATAACCTATAAAGAATATTGGGAGGACCAAGACTTGTTAGGTCCATATTTTTTCCCCTTTTGCCTAAAATACATACAGATCACAATGTGGTATTGCACCAGATCATGACTTGGTGCTCATCTAGCCTGAGTTTTAAAATTTAATCATTTTTATAATTAACTTGCCCACTTTCCATTTTCAGCTATTTTGAATTGGAGTTTACCTACTCCTTATTTGTCCAGTGTACCATTGTTTATAAGTGGATATACTTAGGAGTATTTTTAAAACCCTTCTGAGATCCCCAAGTAGTCTGAATTTTTGTTTATATATAACAGGGTTTCCAAATTGTACTTCTTCTGCTACTTCTGAAACACGTGCAGGGCCAAAATGTGAAGTGTGAAGTGTTCACCATGCAATGTGAGTTTACACTTCAGCAGAAGTAATTGCTGATCAGCTGATGAGGATGAGAAGCATATGAGTTGTGAAGGTGACAAGAGTTACGTGCTGTATCAGGTCTGGATGTGCAGCATTATGACATTGGTGTTCCTAGTTTTTTGGAATAGCTGAAACCTATGTGAAGGAGACAGGGAAGCCTGGCTCCCTATGTTAGCATAAATGGCAAAACAGAGCTGGCTGCTGGTACTGTAACCAGATCTATGGCTGCTGCCATGAGAAAACTGTGGGAATTCCTACCTGAATACATTTCTTTTTAAAAAACTTCACAGCTACAGAACATGATATGCCCCTCAGCTCTGTACAATGCTTTTATTTTACAAAAATAGACGTTTTTACCAATGCCCATCAAGATAACAGTCTACTCATTTTCAGTCATCAGCTACTCGACTGAAGCAAACGAAGACGTAGTCCATGGAGCAGTGTCAATAAAAAAGCTTAGTTTCCTCCAGATGCAAGACTTTCACTGATGCTTTGACTAGGTCAGGGAAAAGATTTTAATCTTTATGTAATTATAATATTCCTTCCTTTTCCCTTCACAGCCCTTCCCTGGCAAAGTATTTTAGCGGTAACATTCAGGCTTCAGCATCAACTGTAGAAATAAGTTAATCAGATCAACAGTTAATACTATAAACTTGTGGATGTTCAAATTCAAGTTTCCTCTGTGCACAGACTACTTTTCAGAAACTGGTAAGAATTTAATTATTCCTGATGTCTTTTGAATGTTCGATGCCTGGTTTAGAGTAACCTATAGTAAAAAGCAAGATAAAATGGCAGTTCGTTCTATTCTGGATTTTTCTGGCTAAATCAAAATATTTAACTTACAGTAGCAATATAAATGCTAATAACTGTTGAACTCAAGCAAACAAATAGAAGGTGCTAGCAATTTATATTACCTTTGTGGAAGCTTGGAAACATCTACCCATTTGAGAAAACCTACTAAACCAGCCATGAACAACTCTGTTAATTCCCATCTTCTTTACTTGCAAGTGAAGTTTCCTAACTTACCTCTCCATAAGCATCTGCACTATGCAGTATAAAAGCACTTCTCTTAAATTCCTACCTGTTTAAATTAGAACAAAATTGGTTCAAGAGATTGACAATTGACCAATCTGTAGCTTTAAAGAATGGAAACAGAACATTTATCTATCATATGTTTGAAGCCTCCAACTAATTTCACATTACCTTTTTCCCCACACTCTTAAGTATGTTGATGGGACAGAGCAGAATTCCTTTTCAATAAGACACAAAGGATTTTTTCTTTGCTTGTTTGAAATTTTTGTGTAGGCACAAACTCCAAGTTTATTTCACTTGAGTAAAAATCATACATAGCTGCACTTGCTTTTAAGTTTCATTGTTATTAATTACACAGGCATGTGGAGTCCATTTTGTGGGGATTGTAAATAAAGCTGGATTTGCACAGGTGGTTTTTACTTAACTGGAGTTTTAGCTGCTGTCTGTGAGGACAGCAAGAATATTCCATTATAAATACTGAAGATGAGACTTTAATCCCACTGTATGACTCACTTCAGCATTATTTTGAAATACCATTCCAACATCTGCATATACTGAAGTAAATGAAATTTTCACGATATCTAAAGAGGATGCATCTATATCATGCCTTCTTGAGAACATATGATAGTATTACTATATCATACTATAATTGCTACTTATTACTATTAGTGATATTGCTAATAGTGCTATTACTGCATTATTACTAGCACTAATTACTATTAGCATACCACAGTAGAGAATAGTATTATATGCTATTCTAACACCTTCATCCACACTAAAAAAGTTTAAACTATCGAGACTAATTTAGTTTCAGTTACTTATTTTCTCATTACTTAGAAACTCCAGGTTTGCAAAAGGTTTTTAAGCCACTCAGAAGGTGATTTAATCTCTTGTAAAAATTGTCCATTAAAATGACATCTTTGGAAATGAAATAAAGAATCTTGAGAAAATCAGTGATTGCACAAGGGGTTATATTAATTTTCTTCTTCCATCATTGTGTGACTTGTCACAATCTAGATCAGTCTGAGCAAAAAGCAGAATTTGTAGAGTTAAACTGTTTATCTTGGAAAAAACCAAAGTTCTCTTTTTTGCTCATCAGCATTTGATATGCTTCTAGATGAAACTATCTCCAAACTGCTCGTTTTAATAGGAAAGAGAAAAATTAAGAATACACGATGAACAATGAAACTGACAGTCTATGCATTTATCCTCCTTTTTGCGCTCAAAAAAAATACCCCAAACACAAAAACAGTCAATGAAGTGTGCCAACTAGCACCATACATAAGAATTCCAACACATGTGGAATTCTGCTTACTTATAGATTCATGGAACACAGCACTTCATCAGTTGCTTCTCTATAGGGAGTTGTGGAAGAGTGGGGAAGAGAACGGCAAATTAGAGCAAGATCTAAAGCAGTTATGAAATATTTATTTCTTCTGTCACACATTACAACAACTAGCTCCAACTGATGTATAATGTATTCAATCCCCCCAAACTAAAATATTATCCAAAGACTTAAGAACAAAGCCATACTATAGCGCGGCAATTGCTGCGCCTCACTTCGTTTTACCGGTAAGTTGGCATTTCTGTTCCCCCCCTCAGCCACCACCACTGAAAGACAACACAGACATGAGAAAACTAGGGAAGAGCCCGCTGCCCGTTTCAGCACCCAGGCGACTTTTCCTCCCCGCCCTCCCTCCGGTGATGGACGCCATTTGGGAGCAGCAGGCCTGAGCCCGCTCTGCGCATGTTTCCTAGACCGCTGCGGTTGCCGTGCCAACGAGCGGGGAGAACTCGGGGCTGACATCGGGCATTTCAATGCAGTGACCCAGTTACTGTCTGTCAACAAATTCACTGGGACAATAGCGAGTGTAACACATTATGGAGATTAAATCCCACAGACTGAACGACAAAGATGTCTGGAGCAAAATCTTTGTCGGTTTGAAAGGCCAGAATACTGTAAACAGAGTTAGCTGTAATATGTTTTAATCCTTCGGTGTATGTGTTGCTTTAAAGGAGAAATTTCTACCATAATAATCTGCATTCATTATTTGTGTATTTACTATTTCAACCACGTTCACAAACCTAAGTCAATACTGCTGTAAGAGTAATGAGAATTAAGTATCTGGCATATTGCATTCTTGGCTAAATCTGGCTAGAATTAAAACATAAAAACGTTCTTCCAAGCTATAAGAATGTAATGGTTAATTTAGAATGTATTTGTACAGATGGTCATCATGGGAGCAAATCATTTAAAAAAACAGTGATTTCTACAAGACAGTTAGATGATGGATTTATATTTTGAAATGAACTACGTGCAGGTTAGTTACAGGTTTCCCATGCTGTCATGCCCCTTCACAAATATATTATCACAGGCATGCTCAAAATGTTTGCCCCCCTCCCCTTCATTTCCCAGTTTCCTTCTGTTGTTTTCATTCTCTGCAAATAGATTATTCCAATATAAATAATTTGCTTGAAGAGACTGGCAACTATCAAGAGAACTAAATATACATAATGGCGTATTACCAAATGCAAAAATACATATTTAATATATATTTACCTACATTCTTAGGTTTCTTAGCAATATTACCCTGTCACTTTAAATGTAAGTCAACAATTTTTTTTTTAAAGGCATGTGTCATCAGTTACCAAATGGAATTATCTGAGGAACCATGCAGAGAGCAAAAAATAGCTGCAGCCTTCTGCAGTATCTGTAGAACAGGCTATTTTTTTAAACCACTGAGGGTTTATTTATGTTTACTCCTAATATTTTGTGTATGTGTTTTAGTTGCCTGGCTATAAGAATCCATACTGCAGCAATTAGATATTACCAAAATTCTGAGACTGTTTCTCTACTACCTGCCTCCAGCAGAAATACCTTCCTGATTAACACCTAAGAGTGTTCATTTCACATTTTGAAACCGGTTTCCAAAGCTGATGTGCTTGCAGACACCCATAGTGTCCATATAACACAGACTTTTTTTTTTCTTCCCCAAGCTTATGGTTGGGGGTTGGGGAGGAATGCAAATGTTCCTTATGCTTGCCTAAGATCACTGATACCACACAAACTCAAAGGTGAAAACTTTACTCTAGAAAATTCAGCATCAGTAAGTGGTAAAAATTGCAGTTCCAGATTATACATAATATCCGTGCAGTATTGTCTAATAGTTCAACTAGCTTATAGAGATGGTGAACAACACACAACCCTTTAACTTCCAGCCACCCTTCCCATGCACATTCTTTATAACCCACACTACTGAGCACTCAGTCCTTCCTCTGGGCTCTTCTATAGCTTTGGTGTTTTTCCCAAAATTAAATCCCAAATCTGTCATGTCTTCAAAGTTCTCCCCAGGCCCATGCTACTATGCCATGCTAAAGTAACATAGGGGGTCTCCCTTCTACCTCCCAGGAGGATTATCTTTGTTTATAATCTTGCCACGTTCCCTACATGGCAAATTCATCTCTATACTTGCTGTTCAAAATATCAGAATATTATAAAACCCCATATGTTATTAATACTTCACACAACACACATTTTATCAAACCCATAATCTCTCATTCTTCACAGATATTACACACCAGTAATACAGATACACACCTTTGCTATTTCCACTGTTTTTCCCCTCTTTCTTACACTCAACTTCTCTCGGGGACACAGGGGCTTCCATCATTATGCCAATGTTTTCCAATATAAAACACTGGTTTTATTTACTAATTTTTCAAAGTCAGTCATTAAGGATGAAATTGGCTATGCGTGGTGTCCCTCTAGGATGCAATCTTTGAAGTTACAGCCAAAAAACCCTCCCACTATTCCAAAGAGTGAAGTTAAAGGAAAATACATTAATTTGCCCTCAGGGGTGGGAAATCTAGCAAGCTTTTCTTTGAACAGCTTTAGGATCTCCTTTAGGCTTTGCAGGACTGACTTGAAAATGGCAATGGGATAGGTGTAATCTCAGAGATGTGCTCTTTGAAGCTTTCCTAAAAATTCCCTCAGACTTAGTCCATTAAATTTGTTGTACACACACACACTCGGTGGAGATTTGTTGTGTCTGTGGAACAAATGCTGTCCAGAGTCCAGCCCATGTCAGCTGGGGCACAGCACAGCTTCTCCTGCACCTCTGCAAAATAGGACATTGGAAGAATTATCCTGAACTGACTGCATCATGTGCAGAGCCTGGGGTGCCCTGTTGAAGAGGGACTATCTGCTGGTTTACAAAACACTCACCATGATTTCCAGTTCTTGGCAATTCTATAAGAATTTGCACAGCCTGGTCTGCTGTTCTTGATTGCAGGATGTAAAAAGGTTCCAGTTCCCCACTCCCTCCCCCCACCAAGATCATCTGCTTTGCATCTGCCAGTGACTAAAAGGTGCCTAGGTTTCTCCTCAACACATGCTTAAATGAGAATCATTGTGAGAGAACGACTTCAGAATTTTTGCCTCCACGAAGTGGAGCGTTCCAAATGTCATTTGACATCAATGTCCACAGGAGCACTTTAGAAGGGAAGAAAGCACTACTGCAGTTTTTTCTCCACTTCTCAAACCACATCTGGAAAGGAAAAAGCAGACTCTACTGTCTGCTTTCACTGTTTGGTAGCCCTCCCCTCCCCTACACAAGTCTGGCCTCTCTTCCTCCCAGCAGATCCCAGTCCAGTACCTCCTATCTCCACGAGAAACAGCAGCAAAATACTTTCAACAGTAACAAATGCTTCCTGATGCAGTACTGCATTTCCCAAAGCCAAAGATTGAGGGCAGTAAAAATGAGATAATTCACTCTTTTGTACTAGAGAAACATCTTATGATTGATAGCACATGCTGCACTCAGCTTTTGGCAAGTATCACCAAAGAACAGCTTTAGCACTGGACCATACTTATGAGTTACTGCTCAAAGCAAAGCAATGTTTTTATAAAAATTAATGTGCACATCCTACACAGCATTGGAAGGTAGCTAGTGATACAGGGCTAACAGTTCATGGGAACTCTCCAGCTAGAAGCAGACATAGCATTTTCTGTCTTTCTTCTGTTGCTGCCGGGGGGGAATGCTAAAGTCCTCAAGGCTGCCTCTCTGGCTAAAGACTCAGTGCCAATGCTGTCCCCGATGCAGCTTTGCACAGATCCAGCATAACTGCTACAGAAATACCTTCTAGCTGAAAAGTGATTCTGGTTTTCTTCTGTCAGCTTCTTGCTTTGATAGCAAATAGCAGGAGTAAAATATCATGTAGATATCATATCACATCCCCTAGACACAGAATAAAAGATGGAGACCCTCCTGTCCTAACAACTCCCTTTCTACACTAAACACTCCCAATCCATCTAGTTATCTCATTTGCCAGCCACTGGCAATTCCAGCAGCTACCCACCCTCCCACTCCATGTAACACCATACAGCCCTGACAGTCTCTGACCCATCAGACATACTTCACTATCCAGCTGCTGCAAGCGCAGGTCTTCATTGAACTGATATAATGACCTAACATTATACACTCAGTCTCTATCCACCCGCTGCATCTTGCAACACCCCTAGACACAGAGCCTCCAACTACATTTTCTGAATAGGCTTGTTATCACCTGCTTTAGGAGTGAGAAAATCCATGATTCGAGCGAAAGGAACAGCTAAAGGACAGCTCTTGCCCAAACAGCAGCTGCAGTGGGGTCACAAGCCTTGCTATCATAAAATAATTAACTGTATAAGACTACATTAATTGCCATACACTGTAAAGAAAGGAAAATCAGGCCCCCATGTGCCACTTAAAGCAAGTTTGGGGGTTTTGTTTGTTTGTTTGCTGGGGGGGGGGGGAGGTTAAGGATTCTTCTATTCTTTCACTTGTCTTCTAGTTCCTGAGTCTTCATTTTCAAGATGCTTCATTCAGTTATGACATTAAGACTGATATTTTCATTTAATCCCTATTAGTCCTTGGAAATTTCGAAAATATAAGGAGATATGCCATACCACTCCAGGCAGCAGTCACCTTATGTACTGCATAGCTGCTCAAAATTCCCTTGTGATGAAAGTCCTCTTCGCTCTTTGGTTGTTCTTTTGTTCTCCAGTGGTAATGAATAATGGTAATCATTTATTTCTTCCAGACTAGTTCACCCCCAGATCTCCTTGGCTTTGCTGAACAGTGGAGCATGAGAAAACTGCAATCACTTTCCATTTTCCTCTCTCCTAATTTCACTTGGTGAGGAATATCAACATACAACTGTGCTCTACCCATGCTGCTAGCACAGCAAGCCTTATTGGTCTGTTTTATGTCATGACTCTGAAATACGATGGCCTAATGTTTGCTTCACAACCAAGGCAGATATTCTACAAAATGCTTTTTCCTCAAAATATTTTCTTGAAGCTCTGTTCATCATCACTTATAGGACTTAGCTTGTTCCACAGAACTGAGAAAACCAAACTGTTCTGCAAAACATTATACACATTGCTTTCCAGGCAACTACAGTATAGTTATATTCAGAAAGTACAATAGTTATTGCACAGCTAGTACAACCTACCGTGTGCTATAGATTGCAAGCTCACACGTTACATTCATCTTCTGAGCACCTTTTACTACTACTTCATCTGCCTCTAACTTAGGACTCAGAAGGGCACTTTACAGGACTAAACCAATCTGCCATATATTTACTGCCTCTTCCAGCATTATATCTGTCTCCCAGGAAAAGCAGTGTTTACTTACGGGCAAATAGTTTTCTATGCATGCAACAATATAAAGAAAGCACTACACTTATGTATGGAAGAAATCAAGCAGAAAAGAATAAAACTTTCAGCCTTCCCAAGAAACTGCCATAAGATTAGACTTTTGAAAATAATAATCTTTTTCCAAAATTTTTTAATTAATAAATGCAATTTCATAGGTTTGTATCAAATTTGTACAAAATTAATGCAAAGCTTTCCTTTGAATACTACTCACTTGGAAAAAAAATTGAAAGTAATTGGAAGTATGTGATTTCCCCTTTCCTTCTTCCTTTCCAACTCCTTTCACCACCACCACCCCCCACTCCCCCCACTTCTAACAGAATCAAGTACTCAGTTGTACAACAATTCAGGATACTGACATTTAAGAGACATTGTAATCTATGGGTATAAAAATTCTTTTGGCCACTTTAAGGAAATGTTTACATTATCTCTATACTCTAAGATGTTGAATATATGGCCAAAAAAAAAAGGTATTGTTAAAAAAAAGAAAAAAGCTGACTTTGTAGAGCTAAAGTTTGTTTTGCAGGAAAACAGTCCCAATAAAGAGAAAAAAAAACCCAAAATGTCAGTAAAATATTCCTCTTTGTATAGCGTATGTGACATATGTAATCTAATTGGTTGATGACTATCAACCACTTTATTACTGAAAGTCATCTAGCATGACGTGATCACTTACATGTGGTTCCACTGTTTGTGAGCAATGAAGTATTCCAAGTTCGCAGCAATGGCACCTTTTTGCTTGCTTTTGGTAATCTACTTTCGAGTCACAGCAACTTCTTAGCACTTTCTGGCTACATACAGATTGAAACAGGCCTGATCCTTCTACAGTCACCAAGGTACTAATTCAAAGAGCTCATCCGAAAGTGATTGGATCAAATTTCAGATAATCATTACAAGCAGTGACAAATGCACTGATATATTATGACTATGTTCAGATATTAGATTATAATAAAAACTAAGCCATTCAGGGGTTTTGTGGTGAGGGTCGTTATTTTTTTCTGCCCATCATGCAAGGAAACAAATGCTTATGTTCTAAATAAAAAAATTACTAAACAAAGAAAATTTGCAGTTGTCATAACACAGCAGTAGAAGAGAAGTTCCAATTCCTTTGCTGAAGGGCTGGGGAAGTCACTTCCCATGGATGCTCTTTAAGACACATGACAGCCTCAGAAACAAAGCTATACAGCTTCCCCTCCACAAGATGCACGTTTAAAAAGCATTTTTTTTGTTCTCCAAAGCGTAAGGTAATAATAGGAGTTGTGACAGGGCTCACGTATACAATGTGAAAACCATGTTTCCTCAGGGATGCAGTACATGGGTCGGTGCTTCAGTGGACTGACGTCTTAGCATTATCATTAATCTTCTTGAGCGAGCTTACCGGCCTATTACAGTTCTTGACTGGATGTTGAAGATAAAGTTCCATCCACTTTTCCTCAACCCACGTACTAGACAGCCTAACTTCAGAGACCTTTATGTCTTATACTTCATCTGTTTCATTTGTAATAAATCCTTCCTTCTTACTTTTATATCTAGGGAAGTTTATAATAGTTTGACATTGCTTTCAGTCATTTTAATCTTGACATTTGTTGTCTGCAGTCAGACCCCAAAGAGGGCAGAACTGCTCTTCATTTTTATTCAGCAAGTTAGCAGCAAACGCTAGGTCCATCATGTGCTTTGACCCTAAAACTATAATACCAAAGCCTGAGGGCTACTCTTATTTACCACAGAAAAAGAAAAAAAAAAACCCCAGCATTTCAATTTATTTGGAAGCATTCAAATGAAAATGAGGATAGGGCATTTGCATGCTGAAAGTGTCACCAGCATTGTCAGAGCCTCCATATGACCCATATCCTATTGATAGAATATGTTATATACATAATTTTAAGAATAACTTTTTGTTTGAAGTCATGAAGGCCAGAAATTTGCTTTTATAATGCAACTGCTGAGATTTTGTTCATATCACGTGATTTCAGGGCTGCTATTTAAGAGGACTTCAAACTCGCAACAAAGTGAGGGGCAGGCAGAAGGCTGCCTATTTCAACAATTAATCTAAGCGTACATCTTGTTAGCAGACAGCAGTGTTAAAGAAAGATCTATAAACAACATTTAAACAAGATAGCTTAAGTAGCAGAAATAAATCTTGCTGTAGCAGTGCAGAGCTCACCACAGTGTATTCTTTCCACTAAGATAAATTAGATGGTGGTGATGCTTATAATTCCTGGTAGAGACTGGATGCACTGTGACATGATGGGACCACATCCCATGCACCACTGGGGAAGATACTCAGAGTCTCTCTTTGCATGGGCAGTACCCCAAATGTATTCAAAGAAAGCAGATACATTTAAGAAACAGTCTTTTGAGTATATTTCTGTTACGTGTTAGGTCTGCTTATCTCCTTCCATACTTCAGCCTGAAGTTTTTTGTATTTGGGATTATATTCCATCATGTGCTGTTAATACAAAGTGCATGTTTTTTGCTGCCAAAGACAGAATAAACTTTTTCATCATTTCATTAGCTGAAAATGTTGCAGTCACCTTCCTAAAGAAAAATAGCCATTCATCTGAAGACAATGTTTGGGGTTTTTTAAACAAACAAGCAAGCAAACACAGGCTATGTTGTCACTGTTGGGTATCACTTCTGTAAAATGAGTAAAAAGAGACACTGATTCCTAGTAGAATCATATCTGTCCTGAATTTTTCATCTCACATGTCTATTATCACTAAGAAATCCAGTTCTTTTAAAGGGGCTTAAGTTAACAACTTTCTGAACTGTTCCTTCCTTCGGCATACTGCACAGACATCTACCATATGTATATCACAGCATTCTGCCTTAGATTATGTCACTGCTAAAAATCAAAGGTCTATCACTCTTCATTTTAATACCACATATGCCATATGCATAATGATTGCAACTCCTTTAGTTTTGCTCATTTAAATAAAATATTTGGTTAGAAACTAAAGCAGGACAGACAAGATACTTCAGTTACCCTGTATTCTACCTTTAATAGCAAAGAACATTTAATGGCTGCAAGTTATTTATTTACAAATTGGTAAGTATTCCCTGGCATACTTCATCTTTCTTTAGTATCTAGAGGCCTCAGCTAAGATGACATTCCCATTGTAGAAATGTAAAGACTATGACCTACTAAAGCAATAAACAAGTCATAGAATGGGTAGAAGAAATGAAAGCTTATATATGTCCTATATGGCTTTTCACAGATGGGAAATCAAGACACAGTGAGTTACTGTCAGATTTTTCAAGGGCACAAACAATTTTGTAGTAATTTCTGTAGGTCAAATTGAAAAATCTAAACGATACAGATTATCAGTTTCAGATCTTTCATATCTCAGTCCAGAATCTTAAATAATAGACTAATAATTTTCACAAAACTTTATGTCTAAAACAGTAACTTATAAATTACTGGCTGAAAGAAGAGCTTACTTTTTAATCCAATAATATAACTTTTGATACCTTCAACATTTCATTACAATTTCATTCCTCAGAATTACCAAGCACGATGAAAATTATTGCTGTGACACATTTCCTTTTTTAAACTGTGTATCTTACTGAGAATTCATATATTGGACACAGGGCCAACGTTTGTACCTACTGAAGCCACGTACTGGAACTATTCTTGGGAAGGTCTTTGATGAGATTTTTGTTTTGTTATTTTTACCCTATTTGTTGAAAGGTAATTGTTGGTATTTGGTAAAGTCATTACAATAAAACAGTTGTTTTTACAACCAGTTTATCCAAGTAAGTATTCTGCTTCACAGAGCCTGTGAGCAAACCTGTAGGGGCTATGAAATAAATTTTTTAATGAACATACGCCATACAGGTTTGCTTTCACCCACATTAACATTTTCATGCTCTTGTTGCGGGAGTTTCATACCCCAGTTTCACAAACTGAAAACTGTCATCTCAGTACTGCTTTCTTTAAGTGGTAAAGCAGGTTAGGATGAGCTGGGAGAGCTCACTAACATGAATATAATCTTATGAAATTTGGCTGCATATTCTACCTCTTATTTACAAAAAGCAAGAAGGTCTCCCAAGTATATATTGAACACAAATGATCCAACTTCTTATTTTCATTGTACATTATATTACAGTTGCAAACATTCTGGCTATCTACCCACTTTATTAGCTCATATATAAGAAACAACCGAATAAAAGCATGTTGTTCTTTGAGGAATACAGCTGAATGATTTTTTTTTTCCTATATCCTTTTGAAAAAGTCTTGAAAATACTTACAATTGTGTGATTTTTGAAGTGTGTTTCCTCTCAAATCCAATTAGAAAGCTCCAGAATAGCACAGTATTGTTGCTTACCTAACACCAACATCAGCTGTAATTAAAGTTGTAAGACAGCAATTGGAAGATTTTGCCAGAGGCTAGTTGTATTAATAGATACTGCAAAGATTGTGTTCTCAATACAAAATCATTAAAATATATAGCATTCCCAGTCTTCTCCGTCTTGATAACATATTATGTCTTTGAACTGAACAAAATTAGACTCATCATCTAGCTTTTTGATGGCAACAAATTATTCAGATAATCAGCTGTGGTCCTCAGTGCACTAACTGTACCAAAAAGGCAGCCACTATCAGGAAGACAAGTTTACTATAAACTAGGGAGAAGGAAAATAAAGAGCAATTAAGCATGCAGAATGATGCTCTGCGATAACGAAACTGAGCTGATAAACCTTGAACCACTGTCAGGAGCACAGAGCCTACTGGGGTACGTCATTGGCATTCTGGCCCAGGATGCTTTTCTCCTTCTATGGAGAAGCAGGGTGGATTTCATTCATTTCCAAGCTGTGCAGTTCACCAGCATAGAAACATAAGAGTGGAGTGGAGATAAGCCAAAAGACAGTATTCCACTAGCTGATAGCTCAGAAGAAATAAAAGCATAACTAATAGCAACAAAATAAACAAGGCCTACACTTCTGCACTACCCTGATACTGAGGAACCTATGAAGTTTCATTTGAAGTTCTTTTTCCTTTATATTTGTCCTTAAATAAGAATAGTATTGAAATAGCAGAAAACAATAATTTAAAATTTAAAGAAACTGTCCTGAGGCATTTTCTTTTTCCAGCATGAAAAACAGCTCCGGAACTACAGACTGTTAAGAGGGTTTCTTTAATAATATGGTTATTACTCCTTTGAATATTCATACCTATTTTTGAACTTCCCTGCACTGCTAATAAGCAAGACCTGCTGAATACATCTGCAAGCTGAGTAACTGAGATACTTAGCACTTATTACACCATTGAGGATGTAAAAACACTTAACTGATACCACCTCCAAATACATACTACATAACCAGCTCCATTAGCTGTCTTTAAAAATTTCTAAAATGTCAGACATTACAGCAGATATTTAGCCTCTACATATACATAAAAGCCCAGTTCTGCCTCTACCTTAGATTTACAATGGCTTTGTTGGAATGTACAAGAAATACAGGACTGGATAACAGAAATGTGGATATTTTATTAGCTATAGTAATGAAATTGTACACCGACACAAGCATTTGTCAAGCATTATGTCATAAAGAAATCTAGTTTCAGATTTAAAGCAAACGATTGTATATTCTGAAATGAGAGCACCCTGAATTAGTCATTTCCATTAAAACTATGAAGTAGAATTGCCTAGCAACCAAGACAATTAATTCAGAGATTAAAATAAAACACTGTGACACTGACAGAGCAACTGCTATTCTATCCCAACAATCATAAAGACACTTAGAAAAGAGGTTAGTGTTTCCTTAATTTTTCTTAACAAAGGAAAAACAAACAATTTCATAAAATGAGTCATAATGGACAAAGAATAAAAACAGTCAAAGCAATTGCATAAAGCAAATGCAAATAATTGCCCTCTTTTTATATAACTTCATTAAACAGAAAAATATAGAAAGTTTTTTCATATTCCAACAAAGGTGAACAAATTGCTGTGGAGGTTCCTAACATGCTTTCCCACTTACAAAGAGCAAATTTGTTTCATTACATTCATTCCATTCAAGTATTCTATATTTTAGTACTTACTAGCTTAATTTATTACAGAATTTATGACCATGCCTACCTGAAAAAACTCTGCAGCATTATTACCCACTACTACCCCTAGTCAAATTATTCCTCATCACATTTCTGTAGGGAAGCTTTTAAATTATACAGTTTATCACATGGAGGTTGTTATGGAAAAAAAAAACTTAACAGATTAAGCACAGTAAGGATGGCTGCAATAATTTAGTTTAATGACTGCTACTCTTATATTGCTTGTTACATCTGGGCCATTGTGTAATTCATTGTCCCTGAAGGACTACAAAAAGCCTAGTAAAATTATCCCTTTAGAAATAAAATAGCCACATTCTGTAGCAACATTGAAGTCTATCGCTTTGTCAGGATATTAGATTAGAGGAATGATCACAGATCAGCGATTCCTGAGTAGCAGTACTTTCAGACCTCTAGTAGTAGACAGTCCGTCTTTCCAGCTTGAGGTACAGAGTTTGTATGCATTCAAAAAAAGATCAGGAATTATGTGGGCAAGAACAACCAAAGGAGAAAAATGAGATCCCAGAGGATATCACAAGATTTAGCAACTGCAGAAGCGACATCAAATCTAGTTGAGTCAACATTAAAAGATAATAATAAAAACCATAAAACAATATGAGAAATAAATCAAGACAGACAAGTAGGAACAACCATGCATTAGAAGGTAACTCCCCAGGCGTGGACATTACTGTACTTTTCTATCAGGAAAGAAAAGTATATTTCAGCTCTTTGGCTGTGTATAATATTCACAAAACACACCCACAGCTAGCTACAGGTACTTTAAAGTCTTGAAATCTGCATATTTCAATCACATTCAAGAAAGGCAGATGTGCCTGAACTGGATTTTAGAAGTTAAGGCTGTCAATAAATATGCAATAAAGTACATGTTTTCACCTTCTAGAAGGGGATATGGCAGGTAATAATGGAAGGATATTTGCTGGAAGCACAAGCAATACAGATGGTATGGGTATGTGTAACAGCTCAAAAGGAAGAAAATATTAACAGCAAAAGTCCTCATATGCAAACACATCCAAAAAGCTGATAAAAGACCCCAAATGTCCATAACAGGTTCCCCTGTGTCTTAAATATTTGATGACTGTACCAGATGGGGAAGGGAGAAAAAAATATCTTGTCTGAACCATTAGCATAAACACAGCTGACCTAAAAGACCTACTCACCACTGGGTTGTAATTACTCCAGTGTTTTCACTAGTGAACAATGTTCATAAATCTAGAGTAATTTTGAAAGATGACATCTTTGAGAAATGGTAGCCTCCATATGCTGTTGAATAGCTGAAATAAATTTACCTTTTTTTTCTGGTCTTTGTGCACATGCCATGGGTGTGGTTGTAGTATACATGTTTTACTAAACTCTTAGGATAGTCATAGTGATAAGCACCTTTTTGATTAATTTTATCCATATGACAGAATAGTATTATAAAACTGGAAGATACTCCTGCAAACTCTACACACAGCTCACAATAGTATATTTTTTCCCCTTTAAGATTTTTAACAGCACAGTTTATATGGCAAAAATCTCAGAAACAAACGCCCATTTTCTGTGTTCACACTAGACATCGTCAGAGCTCAGAGCCTTGTAGTAACAGAAAGCCTTGTAATAGACCCTCAATTCAGAAGGATTTATCAAATATCTACCCAACACGCTGCTTCAGACCTGCATTAAAAGACCAAAAGTCTCATCTATAGTTCGTTACAAGAGGACAGTGAGAAGAATAATACTGGTGTTAGCCCTTGCACTAGCAGCAGGAATTTCATGAAATTAAACTCCCAGATAATCTTAGAAAGCAGACCATGAACATGTTGCAGAGAAAAGGTAAAAAGAAGGTCACTAGTACCCTGCCTTGGGGAGAATTCCGTCTGCACAGTAAATTTGATGATCAGCTTGGCTTAAGCATGTGAACAAGACACACTAGCAAAATATTTCAATACCACTAGAAGGTCCACCCTGGTCTGAGTGAATCCAAATTCTAGTAATTAAAAGGAAAAACACAGACAAAACCCCTTGGAAATTAAAACAGCCAAGAAGAAAAGAGTTATTTCTTGGAACCTGCAGACAGCCACAGGAGACCTCAAAGCATATTAATCTACTGTAATACTGTGCAAAACAAACAAAAAACCCCCAGCTGATAAACAAACTCCATTCAACTTTCCTTCCAGTCTCCTCTCAGACCCTATTAAATTGCATCATCATACCCTCTCACAGATTTCCTGCCAAAAACCTGACAGCTACATGCAAATTACTCCATGACATTGTCAGGTCTTAATCTTAAAGACTATGCATGTCCTTCTTTTTTGTTTATGTGAATAATTGGTATAAACCCAATGGGATTACTCACAGTGCATGGCGTCAAATATGTACATATAAGTCTTTGCAGGATCAGAGCCTTGGTCATTGATCTTCCAGATTTTGAAGTTACTTATGTCTATAATTTTAGAAGCATTCTATTACTCTAAAATCAAGGGCAATATATGCATTCACAAGCAAACCCTACTCATTTGTACAACATTGGTGGGTAGTGTGAATGAAAGTGGTCCTTAATACTCTAGTAGGACTATTAATTTTCCAACAAAAGGGAAGTATTATGCAGCAAATATAGTCAAGACTAAATAGAAGAAAAGTTTTATGGCTTAGAGGAGTAGATCTCAAGCTAATTATGAACACTTGGAAAACAAAATACTGTTTTGTTTCCATATAGCCATCTAGTTAGGTAACAAAGCACTAAGGTGCTTTTGAATAGCATGAGAACCACAAAGAGAATCTGCAGGTGTTTATAAGGAACTGCAACCTACTACTAAGAAGAAAGGCAGGGTGGAAAGCATGGTTATGCTTATTTATAATGTTAAAAGTTCTTGTTGATCAGAAGTAGTGGTCAACTCTCAGTAAGAAATTAGAAGGCTGAGAAAGTCTCTGAAGACAATTGTACTGCTATATTGAAGCATCACCACAAATAGGAAAAGTATTTTATACATCTAATACTCAGACTATTTCATGAAAAAGCAAATAACTGTATTTGTGTCATTCAGTTAGAAATTTAAGTTCCTTTTCTATATAGGAGTGGTTTATCAACAGGTCATGAACAAAGGCAAAACACATTAAGTGGGAAGCGTTTCACATGAAAGCTACTCAGTTTAAAAATCAATAATACAACATTCAATAATATAATTGAATACCTTTATGAACAACACAGTGGCCAGTAATCAATGATCCCTTTCTCAAGGCAATTTCAGACATTTACTTTCATCCTCAGTTATGCATATTGAGCTACTATTTACATTGACTTAGCAACCTACTACCCCCATAAGTTCAAGTGGATACTCTTTATTGGTATATAATCTCTATGAAAAACACCATACTTTAAAAGTTTATAGGTTCTTTTGCACCATATGCAGAATTCAAAACATTATTGATTTTACCATTATCATTATCAGCAAAAATAAAAATCTGTTCATGGACATGTGCTCAATTAAGGTTTTTCACAATGGACTAATCCAACAGCCAGAGAGGTTGAATTTGGGATCACTGCACCCAGTAGCAGCTACTGCATCCCCTTTCTTCTAATGTGCAGCTGCCTGACTTGTTTAACATTGTACTCAGGTAGGGCACAGAAGCATTTGCTCCGACTGACAGCAGCACCTTCTGCTCAGTTGTTACCCGTCTCCTCCATTGAAAAGGGAGACTATCAAAAGTAAGCATCTGAGAGACCAGATCCAGCCTCCAAGCTGTGCCATGAACATGGTAAATAAATTATGCAGAAAAATGTAGCTGGAGATATAATCTTCACCACAGAGGTCACAGAACAAGCAGGCCAGTAAAGAGCAAGAAGTTGCTGAATATAAACCACTTTGTACATATGACATGAGGACACAATATGGTATTCAACTGGTAAAAGGCAAGGATTAATTTACTGGAAAGGTTAACTTTAGCTTGTCTATTGCCATTCACTAACAAGGAAGGCAATCCTCCATTGAATGATGTCAAGTTAGGTAACCCTCAAACACTTCCTCAAGTAAGATCAAGAGTATGCCTCCCTCTGGAACAAATGTCTTTTTACCTCTCTAGTAAGTAAATGTTAGTTCTCCTGTACTTCGTAAGGAAGGGTAGATGCTCTGTTTTATATTACTTGAACTGTGTATTTAATTCTCCTTATCCAACAGGAACACCTCAGAATTTGCAGTTCCTGGTAGCATTACCAAACGCTTATCACAAACCACAACAACATATAAAAATTATTCAGAGAAGGCTCTACCAGTAGGCTATGCACAGATGTTTTTAGCAGCATGCCTAGGATGCCATGAAATTCAAGGTGTTCCATAAATTCCCACATCATATTCTCAGGCCATTTGGGCTTTATGGGTCAAAATGTATGACTTGACTTTTCCCAAAAGACCAAGGAGATGACCAAGTAAACCCTGAAATATGGGAGGCTTACTAATCTCTGCAGTGTACGTCTGTAAGCTAACAAAGAGACTGTCTGCAAGTTTCTCTGGGGCTTTATATGCTACCACAATATCTAGAGTCTGGGCATTTTTTATTTTTTTTTCCAAAAGATATCAGAAAGAAAACTACCCAAAATTGCAAATGTTTACTAATGTGAAATGTTAAAGAACAGTCATAAGACCTAGGACTTTTTTACTGATAGAACAGGAACAACAGAACTAGCAACAGTGCTAACTTTTCCATAGTCTTCCACCTCTAGTGCAGACTTGGAAGATTCATTTTCAGCAGCCTGCACAATGTCTTGCCCACCACAGTCCAGATTCTCCTTGTCATACTAGAGAAACTTACCACAGCATCTACTTCTGCCTGCAGATTCTAGCCTGTAAGTATTAGAAACTCCCAAAGCATTAAAGGTACTGTTGGTAACTTGCAATATATCAAAGCAGAAGATCTTTTGAAGGTCAAGGGTTGTTTGAAGTGAGATGTGCAATAGAAGGGTAAAAGAGATGGGGAGCAAACAATTTGGCAGATGAAAGTAGAACATGACAGGATGTATGTATGGGCTTTCTTCTGGAGAGGTGAGGAACAGAACTCTGTGACATCCAAGCATAGGGATGAGTACCTGGCTTGGATAGGTTTCCTCATCTACCCCCTGAGATACCAATCAAAACCATGACACCAGAAGCTCAAGATCTACTCTTGTATAAAAAATATGCAAGCCTATGTTCTTAGCTACAGCCAAATTTGTCCTCACTTGAGAGCTGCAAAGAGACACCCCAGTCTCTTCCCATGGTTATTTCCTAAAGGCTTTTAAATCGATTCAAAATTATGCCAGCTGCTCACTATTGCATACAGCTTAATAGAGTAAGAGAAGATTTCATGGGAAATCAGGGGGTGGCAGGTTTTGATGAATTACGTAAAGAAAGCTAAGGTGATTCACCAGTAGTAGAGGGTGACACTACACTGTGGAGCCTCCCACACTGGCTACATCACTTTGCTAGGCAAGGGTACACAGTAATAGCTTCCTTCACCCAGGAAGCTAGGCCAACAGGTCAACTGTAATAACTTTTTCCATGAACATGAAGTGATATACTTTCCTCTTCCAACTAAGAGAATATTTCCTATCTCTCATTGCTCTAAGATAAAATCAAACTTGCTCTCCCTCTTTCCATCACCTATGCATAACTTCAGAATAGTTAGAAACAGTTAGAAACTGCCCACAGTTACAATATTACCATAGTAGCCATGAACATAGCATGGATGCTGGTTTACTTGGGGGAAAAAAATGTGTTTAAGTTACATGTTCACTATTTTTAAAAGGTAATCTGAATTTATGTTCTAATAACTTTTTATGCAAAACTTTACAAATGCTTTATTTGCCAACATCAATCTGCAAATATCAATCTAGTACTACTCTGTTCAGATAACTTGTGTTTTGGTTGGGTTTTTTTTAAGTTTAAAATTACTGAACTTTATATCATTATATCAACACCATAAGAGATTTTTTTTTTCTTGAGAGACTAAAATGTAAAGATTTAGAAGCCATTTAAAAACACTCTACCTTAAAACACACATTTTATTTCTAAAGAAACTCCTAAAATGTCCATCAAGGCCCTCTATAGGTCTTGTCTGAAAGACCAAATGTCAGTATCCTTCATTCTTTCAACTCCAATATTGTCTTCCTCTATTTCCGTATCAATTTCAAGCTTCTGAACCCCTCCAAAGGTGTTTCAAGCTATATTGCTTATTGCTTTCTTCTTTTCATCATATTGCCTCTCTTCAACCTTTATCAGCACAATCATCTCTGCTTTTTTCCCCATTGTGCCTTACTGCAAAGCAATCTCTGCTTAATCACTTCACTATGCTACTATACTCTTCCTTCAAATTCCTTAATGTCCAATTTTACCTATATAAAATCATCCTGTGGCAGATTGAGAAGTAGGATGTGACCAGCTATAACTTAATTAATAAACATGCAGCACTTGTCATCTTATATTACATGTTCCCAGAAGAAATTTAAAAATGCTGTAGAATTTCATTTCCATGCCTTCCAGATGCTAAAAGAAAGTGCTTCCACAGAAAATTGAGAAGCAGGACAGCAGCTACAAAGAGCTACTTTTTTTTTTTTTAGGAAGAGGAAGAAAACACTCTTGGGGTACAAATGGGAAGATACTGACAAGTGAGGAATGCTTACTGGAACTGCAATTAATATATTTTACTTGAGTTTTATTTACACTTTGGCAGTAGCACCTTCCTGCAAAGCTCATGTACCAGAAGTGCAGCAAATGCACCTTTTACTGAAGTCTAGTTTTATAGCAGAACCACAGCAAATGCACTGCTCCTGTCACATTAAAAAGACAGATTTTTATGAAAATTGATACTAAATTTATTGTGATATTTATTTGCTGTACAGTTGTATTGTTAACAGTACTGGAAAAAAAAATATGAAACTTTCACTACATGAACCAAATAAAAATTTTTCAGATATTGTCCAAGTGCAAATATCAGGGATATTACAAATGTAGAGTAAACCTTGCACTTAGTAGTAGTTGGTGATATTTTAGCAACTTTTATTTGGAACAATGCTGTCCCAGATGGCTGCAGTGTAAATTTTGGGAGGACTACTGAAGACCTACATGATGACTAGTAAGAAGGAGATTAAAATATTAGAGGGGAAAAATTCAGCCTTCTTGAGACTAGTGTATTGTAGTATGAGAGTTGGCATGGACAAGCTAACAGAATATTTGTCCTGGTTTCAGCTGGGATAGAGTTAATTGTCTTCCTAGTAGCTGGTACAGTGCTATGTTTTTGAGTTAGGTATGAGAAGAATATTGATAACACTGATGTTTTCAGTTGTTGCTGAGTAGCCTTTAGACTAAGTCAAGGGTTTTTCAGCTTCTGATGCCCAGGCAGCGAGAAAGCTAGAGGGGCACAAGAAGTTGGCACAGGACAGAGCCAAGGCAGCTGACCCAAACTGGCCAAAGGCGTATTCCATACCATATGACATCACATCTAGTATAGAAACTGGGGGGAGTGGACGCGGGGGGGATCGCTGCTCATCAATTGGCAGGTGGTGAGCAAATGCATTGTGCATCACTTGTATATTCCAATCCTTTTATTACTGTTGTCATTTTATTAGTGTTATCATTATTAGCTGCTTCTTTTCTGTTCTATTAAACTGTTCTTATCTCAACCCATGAGTTTTACTTCTTTTCCCAATTTTCTCCCCTATCCCACTGGGTGGTGGGGGGAAGTCAGTGAGCGGCTGCGTTGTGCTTAGTTGCTGGCTGGGGTTAAACCATGACAATACTTAAGCTATTTTTTGTGTCAGTGGCCTTCCTTCGTAAGGCCCTAAAGCGTATGTGTACAAAAATTCACAGTTCTGATAGTTAATCCCTATTTGGTGTTTATCTTTGACCCTCACAATTTTGATGCTCTGAGTTTGGTCTCTCTGCAGCTGAGGAAGTGACAAGACTTATTTCTCATTCCTTACATGCTGGAAGTGAAGCCTCTCTAATTCCATGCCCCCCCAAGCAAAAGATTTGTGACAACACATCAGTGCGGGACATGCTGGTCTGTCTCAGAAATCAGTCATCTGATAAGATATCAGCAGGAATTATGCATTTTGGTTGCATGAATTGGCTGAAAACTCTTCTGAAATAGAATTGTCAAGTGGACTATTAAATGACAAAATGTTTGATATGAGATCAATATTCACCTTTGCCTTTTTTACATTCTGATCTTCAATGGCCATCAGGTGCTTATGTGCTTTATGGTTTTTATAAAATCATACACAGTGTCTACAATCTGAAGCAGAACAGCCCCAAAATGTGTATTTTTTTTTCTTATTTTCTATTTAATCCTCCATATAAAACTATTAGGAGGAAAGAGCATATTCTCACCTGTTTATATAGGGAGAACTAACAGTTCAAAACTATTGTATCAAGAAAGCAAACATTGTCATTACGTGAGGCCAGTGGCATTCCATCCATTCTTCCATCTTGAATTTTAGTGCAGTGGCAGGCAATTCAAACAGGTTAAAAATCGCATTGCTAAAATTGTTTAAGGTGCTTATCAGAAATGAATGCATAGTCACAATATAAAATGAATAATTTTTAGATATTAGATATATCAGTCCCTCCATCTTTCTCTATAAGGAGCTGAAGCATTAAACTGAATCAAATTTATTTTTTCCGTATCTGTAGTATTGTTTTGTCATTACTAAATGCTTACTTTTTCAGAGTAATTAGGAAGCCAAAATACCCCTTTTCCCCCAAAGTGAGCCTTTACTTTCACAGACTGTAGAAAAAGCTTTTTATGAATTTATATTGCTATTTTGATACAGTATTTTTCAAGAATTAGTATAATATTCAACACTTTTTTCTAAACATTTACATTCTTATTTATGAAATACCTTATTTCTAAAATAGCTTATTTATGAAATAGACATACAAGTGTCAAAATTACCATGAAGACTTAAATTCTCACACATTGAATTGAGGATTCCATCTGCCTTAGGGCAGTTGGAATACTTTTTTGCCCTGGAAGAATATATATATGAGTATAATTAGGTCCTATTAATGCTGGATTGTCATGCCTATGACTAATATGATGTTAAGCCTGTAAGAAATACAAAGTTTTCTACTATTAACAGAGACATTTCAATGTTAAAGATTAAGTAAGCAAGCAAGACTAAATTTGTTTACATCATTATCTGTGAATAAAAGCCTAATGTATTGGATAATAACATATATTCAAATTAAAGCTCTGGAACTCACTGCTCCTAATGTAAGAATATTAAGTAAGGTAGTCTGTAGTTACTACATAAAGGAGAATAACTCTTACAATATTAGAACAATTAACTTCAAATTCATATTGAATGTTATTGCATTTTTCTTTAACAAACCTTATTGATTAACTACTAAGGAGTATTAAACAGGAAATATAGTGAGATACTTTACCAGATGCTAAAATTTACTTCCATATTTAACATTGATTAAGAAGGAAAATTATTTACTCTGTTCATGACTTTGTGATTGTCAAGTGAGCGAGTATTTTATCTGACACTCTCACTATAAACACACACACACACTTTTAAGAATAGGCAACAAGAAATGTGATGAAAGTTAAAACCATTCTGCTCTAAAGGAACTTGTAAAAATCCAATCTGAACACAAGCTTGGGCACTAAGATTATATTCCCAAAGGAAACAGAGATGATCTCTGCCCACCATGCTTTCTTTAAGAATCAAGCATTGCAAATCCACGTTTTGTATGAAAAAATCGGCCAGCAAATGTCTGCTACTTCCTACTTATAAGGCCAAATTTTAAAACTGTTTCCAAATTACTCACAAAACTGATTGTACTTCAGGGGTCCTATAAGACTAGACAGAGTACTAGCAACACTGTTAGATCTAACTGAAAATACAAGTGTGGCTCACACTTACTGTGGCATTTACATTAAAGAACAGAAAATAACTCCTCAGGTTTATTTACAAGTATAGTCACCCAACAAGATCAAAGTGCAAAATATTGAGATTTGCTCACTGTTATTTTAACCAACTTTCTAACAATAGTCAAATGAGAAACTGGACAACTGTTCTCTTTTAGAGGTAAATAAAAAGATTTAGAAGACTAACTTGCAAAGGATGCCAGTAGTGTTTTGACTATTTGGCTGTTGGTTTATTTCTTAATATGAAATAAAAATCATCACTTTCATCTAGTCTATAGTATCCTACTAACTCAGAGTCTGCCATTTTCCAAAAAGCACTGAAGTAAGAGGAAGCAATTCAGCCTCTCATGGCTGAAGAAGCAGAGGCTGTGTGTACATATTACTGATAGCATCCTAGACTCCTTATGACTTTCTTCTAAAACTCTGCTTAAAGCTCTCCTTTACTGGCATGCTGTGGAACAAACAAAAAAGCTTTGCTAATAGGCTGCAGATCCACTTAAATCACTAATGCAGACCAAATACTAACTCATTATTTATTTTCTTGTATTCAACCATTTCTTGTCACAATAATATTATAGATTTTTTTTGCTATCCTACCAGTGTAACCTTATGTATGTTTGTTAGGTATACTACAGCCAAGAGAGCTTAAGTAAAATTAGCTCTTCCTCATGTTTGCTGTTGTACAAACACAGATGCTCCATCCATTCCCAAGTGTTTATTTTATGAAGGAATTCAAACTACAAAATGAAGTTGTGGATGAACCATAAAAAAGGCACATTTATCTTCAATTTAGTGCAAGTGGTATGTCTTGCTGTGCTACAGAATGTTTCTTTTTTGTGAAATAGATATCTGATGTGAATAATCCTAAACTCCACTGTACCAAGTCCCACACAATGCAAAAAATTACAGCGTCTGCCCTCTGAAAAGTTTTCTATTTGGACAAATGGGGTTGGGAACATCATTGCAATCTTAATGCTTTCACAGAGGGAAAACCTGTTCTGCAGGAACTGGACCAATATCTTTTTCCACATGGCAAAGTTAACAGTTTGACGTCATTGTCTTTCAAACACTGGCAGTTGAGACCTACCACTGACACATGCAAATTTATGCATGAGGTTTTCAAAATTAGCATGCATCCCTAAAGACATCAGTGAAACTTATGCTTCTAAGTGGAGCTGATCATTTTTGAAAAATAAACCAGTCAAATAAATTACAGGCTTTAGTTATCGTGGGTTTTCCAGACAGCAAATTTGCAATCAAAGCTCTTAGTATGTTACAGTTCTAGGCATGTAGCATAATGTCAGTATTATGGAAATTGTGAACAAGTCAATATTTCTGAGATGTTATGGCTTTTTACTTTGTTAGAATGTATTTTAGTGTTCACATGTAGCTTAGATTTCAGCCAGACTTTTTACACACTTTCAGTTCTTGGACGGGTACAGACAGCTGTGTAGCAAAAACCATTGAAACATCCTCCCCAAACTGGACTGGCTTGCAACTTAGGAAATGTGCTATGAAGGAAAAAAAAAAGGGGGGGGGAACGGAGGATTGGGGGGACGGACACAGGACAGGAGGATGACAAAGTCTTCTAATACTTTAAAACAGAAAATGAATTAATACAAATTATTCTTGGTTTCAATTTTTACAGCTTTACATATGAAAACTGCTGGACAACAGCATTATCTCAATTGAGCATATTAAGGATGCCGATGCCAAGCAGAAACCACACTTTTCAAAGCCAATAGAAAGAAAGGGGGGGGGGGGGGGGGGGGGGTGTAGAACATGTCCTTTGAACTGTATAGTTTCTAGTAATTCATTATTTTCAGAAAACAGATGTAATGTATTTCCCTGCTGACAATTTTCCAAGATAGAGCCACAAACAAATCGTGTTAAACACTAGACTGTACAGAGATTGTGTAAGGCAGAAGGTCATTATTTGGAACCACTATGGTAAGAATTATGTTTGCAGTTATCAATATCCTATTGCATAAAATTCTCTAAAATAACAGGACTTCCAAATCTGCAAGCCTTTTATTAGAGCTACCTTTATTGCATTTATGAAATGCATCAATATGAAACTATTCACTTCCATCATGGCTGCTAGCAAGACGTAATGCTGTTCAGTGGGAGGTTCAAAGCATCTGCTGTGAAGAGCACAGGAGTTGATAAGCAGTGACAATTTATACTCCCATTGATTTTGTAGAAAGCAGAGGAGAAAGAGAGAAAGAAAGAAAGAAAGAAACAGTTCCACTCAAGATGGTAGGAGGACAAAAATTAGAATATATGAATTACAGTTAAAGTTGCTGGAACACTACAGTTAGGAAACTAGTCCAGATGACCTGGAACTATACTATGGATATCAATTAAACACATAATAGACAGATCATGCTAAATGAAAGCAAAAAACCCGGGAACTATGAAAGAGAAGTATCAAGTCATACTAATAACAGTCAATATTTTTCAAGTGCAAAGTGCAAAGCTTAAAGAGATCCATGCTTTCATAGTCATCCCTATACTTCCTTATAATTTCAATATCTGCATTCAAGCACCCCCAAAAATTCAAAAATGAAAATATTTTTTCATTTTCTCCCTGAATTGCAAATTTTCTTCAAACCCTAAATACATTTTAAAAGTTGCCATAATCCAAAGTGGGAACACGACAGGTTGACATGACAGGTTCGCAGGTATGGTCACAGCAACTAAGCAGCAACCCCTTCCACACAAATAAGAAAAAATACATATCATTTGTGAGCTCATAACATTCTCCTGTCACTGTCTGTGATGACAGCTGCGTACCACTAAAGGGAAAAAAGGCTGAACACATGGCATTGTAAATGGGGGGTGGGGGATAAGGAGTGTTAGCTGTTGTAATCACACTATTAATCACACTATTTTGAGTGGCTATTGGTCATCCAACTGCTTATCATATGAACAATGAGGACACAATTTATCAATAACAACATGTTCTTTTAATATACAAAATTATTCACTTTTTCCTCTGATTTTTTTTCTCTCTAATAAGAATTTAGGGATTTTGAATTTCACACTGTTTCTTCAAGCAATATCATTCAGTAACAGCGAAGTATTTTGATTCAGTGGTCAAACAGTCCAATTCACTTGTTTTTGAAAGGAAAAAAATGCATTTTAGAATTTAAAAAAGCATGTCTGCAATTTCTAAATGTAAAGCACACTAAATAATTTGAACCATATAATAAAAGTATTGATTTTAACTTCAGGGAAAAAAAAACAAAACAAAACAAAAAAACCCCTGAACTGTCTTGTACTTTCCCATTATTTCTGCCATTTGCAAATAATAAAATTCAGCTGAAGAAACTGCTGAAATCACCAACCAGACACTAATCTATTGATCTATAAACGTAAGTATGTATACATACAGAGGGGACACATATATCGTCCTTTAGTCTTCTCATGACTATCTACTGTGCATCTAGATCATGTCAAGACCATAAACAATTCAAAGCTGCATTCTGTCTAAATGGGTCACTTATAATGAGAAAGCATGACATTTACATGTAGAAAGCAGATTGATCAGGGAGCGGAAAAACAGAGTATGGCATCAGCACAGAAAAATATGCCTTTAGAGGCAATTTATATTAAATGGTTTGGCGAGTTCCTAAATCCTCCTCAAAAATGGAAGTGAATTCAAAATAAATGCAAAATGAAAAGTATACATGACTTAACATGGCAAATATTCACTAGGATCACCCTTTGTGCTTGCAGTAAACTAAAATGAATAAACCTTGGTTCCTTTTGCTACTGTCATGTTGCTTGTACAGAATAACACATAAGTGAAAAGACTAAAACCACCGTATTTCTCAGACATCCACAAATTAATAAACAGTCTTCGATAATTTTAAATTGCACCTTTAAGTACTAACACATCCCATAACGTTCAGTTATTTTCAACTTGACCGGAAACAGTGGAACAGAAATGCTCCGAACATGCTGTGTACATCTTGCTAAAGCAATTTCAGCTGCAACGTGCAAAATGAATTTCAGCAAAATGCAAATCTGTACAATGCAAATATTAGAACTATAGCAAGGCTGCTTCAACACATCGCAAAACAAAAGTGGAAAAAAGACAGAGGGAAATTTCTATACTGCCTAAATATATACAAAATATAGCCCATGTCTTTGTTCAGTCTGAACTCTCATTCAAGGTGTAAATACTGGTTACATTGTTAGATATCCAACTGCAACGGGCTCCAAATATTGTGTGAGTAGCTCTCTCATAGTTCACACTAGACTCCCTTGACCCAGCTAGACAAGCGTGAAAACATGAAATAAATGAAGGTTAACAAAGACTGGTCTGGGAAGCAGGCTGCATTAAATGCTTGCAATTTTATTAGTATAGATGCAAAATTTGCTATTTAGATTCTTTTAATACCAGATAACAAATGACAGTCACTATATTAATGCTAGGTGCTATTGCAGAGAGACAAATTAAGCAAATGGTATAAAAAAACCCCATCTTTCCCCATCTGCCACATAAGGATATTCACTAACCTTACAGCATGCTGCTAAAGCAAATAAGGAACTGCAAAATAATTATCTCCTTGCAAAGAAAAAGCAATTTTATCACAATACCTTTCTGTGTTTGTCCCTCTTCCATATTCTCTTCCATGGCTACCTTTCTTCACTAGAAACAGCTACAGAGAATTAATCAAAAGCTTCAGTCAGATGTAGGAAAAAGTGTGGATTTTTTTTTTCCCTGGGAAGCTCCAACAGCAGAGGCTTAGGCAAGTCCTCAGAGCTTAGCTAAGGCTCCCTCACTCTCCTTGTTTGCTTGGAGACAGGCTGTCAAGTGTAATTTCATTCAAATTACTCTTCCGTGAAGATTATCAATTTTTCTTCTCAAAGCTGCCCATTGTGTACCACTGTAAGCAGGTATTCAAATGAACAGCCTGTGAATTTTGGGGGGAAATTTGGTCTGAGCCTTTATGGCAATGACACCGATTCATAAGCCTCACTTTGCATATAAAATGGAGAAAAGAAATTGAGGTTTGTATAGAAATCTGTGTTTTAAATTGGAAACAGGCTGTACTGAAAACAGATGGAGGGGTGTCCTCCTAACGGGAAGCAGACCACCAACCCATAATTCCCCCTATTTGCTACTGAAGTGGGAAAGCCCAGATGCCTGTGGGTTCTTTATGCTGTATTACTTGTCTGTCTTTCTCTCTCTCATTCTCTCTCCCCAACACCCCCCCTCCCCCCCCCCCGCTCTCCCCCTCCTCCTGCATCAGCACATTTAAGAATAATATGACTCTTCATTTCCCTCCTTCTCATATATTAGTATCATCTGGATCTAACAGCAAATATACACTATTACCCTTATAATATTCTAGAAAACATCTTTATAACAGTACCATTTGGTATGCAACTGTGTGTTTATACACACATACAAGCACAATTTAATACACAACATTAATTGCTGAAAAATATATGCACCCTACACATTATCTGTCAGTGTCACAGTAAACAGGAATTTAGGGGCAGTTTGGACATTTAAAACAGTATTTGCATCAATTCTTTTTCTGACTGCTAATATCCAAAATTAGCTGTACACTTCAAAGCCCTATTAAAAAAACTGGACCTTCTTAAAATGGTGAAACACCCCATATGGGTATGTATGTGAGGAAGCACATACAAACACACATACTGTTATGAATTTATTCAGGAAAAGCATAGGTTAAATACACTGTGAGGGCACCTACTCATTTGGGGAGTTCTGCAGTCTGATTTGGAATGCAAATTGGACGCTGCAGTCTAGCAATAAATTAGCATTTTTGTACCTTATTCTACAGAGTAATGTAACATCATTTTAAGATGTTACATTATTTTCATTATTTCAACAAAAGTGCAATTAGAACACAAGTCCAATTTTTCTTTACAGTTTTCACTTCTCATTCTTCTGGGAAAAAAAAAATGACTAAAACTTACCCCAAAATAAAAAATATTATGGCTGAAAATCCATAATTACATATAAATGATAAATAGCTCATCCATTTACTTTATGCTATCTAAATAGATTGACCTAATGCTGCCTTCTAAGTCACACACACACACACACACAAAAAGACAAAGTTGGTTGGGTTTTGGTGGGGTTTTAGGTGGGTTTTTTTATACTGTTTGTATATAAATCTTTTCAAATCTGGTTCATACCAGAATAATTTTTATACATGAAGTTAAATTTATATATATGATTAAATAACTGAATGCATGTTTATTGAGTTACCCAGTGCATTTCCTACCCCTTTTTTCCTTTTTTAATTCACCTTTCTAGGGCTCTGTTTTCTGCAATATTGAAGAACAATGATCAGATGTTTTAGTTCTCGGATCTAATTTATCATTTCAAAATCAACACACTGAGATTGCCTATACACATGGAAGTGCTGCGACATCATAGCATCTAAGTGTCTTCCATCTTTCTAGGAATTATTCCTTCAGTCAGATGCGTATTTCCTTTAAACAGAAGATCTCCTAAGTCTCCCCTGCTATACTTTCTTTTCAAAGTATTTCTTACAGAAGCATTAATAAATCTTCATATTGAAAAAGGTGTCTGGTGAATATTTTACTTGCTTCTAAGCTTTGTTTCTTGATCGCACCAGATATTTAAGATGACGTACCTCTTTAACCTTTGTTTGCAACAAAGGAATCTATAGCTTGCTTATGAAACCAAATGACCTTGTTCCTTGAAACAATCACACAAACTTTGTTTCAAATATAAAAAGCATCAAAAAAAAAAAAAGGCTGGAAAGAGATAAGTGGGAGAGGATACAATAAAGATTGTACAATCATGAGTGACACAGAAAAGGTGAATAAGAAACAACTTGTTCAATAAAGGGAGACGGCTGCAAAGAAAGTAGGCTCAGAAGAAAACAAAGGCACAGTACACAATGTGTAGTTAAGCTGTGGCACTTGTGGTCTTGTAGAGGGGAAAACCAAAAAAAGAGCAAGGAGAATCTGAATCACAAAGATTCATGGACATGAAGATGCATCTTTGGATCAGGAGATCCCTGAGCTGCAAATTATGGGACAGTAGAGGAATATTTTGATGAAAAATTTTATCTTTCTCTTATACTACTTCCAAGACAGTTTGCCTTTGGACTCAAATATATGAGATGCTGGGCTGAGTGAATCCTTGGTCTAGTCCCCAATATGGTCATTTTCACATCAGGTTCACACACACCTTAATTTTAATGAT
This sequence comes from Haliaeetus albicilla, assembly GCF_947461875.1. Lineage (NCBI taxonomy): Eukaryota > Metazoa > Chordata > Aves > Accipitriformes > Accipitridae > Haliaeetus > Haliaeetus albicilla. The sequence continues at coordinate 45,163,799 of NC_091483.1, forward strand.
AGGATTTTTAACTTCCTAAAAAGCCTATAATCATACGTCAGAGGTTAAGATGAAATCACAGTAACTGGTGAAGCGAAGTATAGCATTGCCAAACAACGGCTTTGAGCTTTCTCCCCACCTCTTGGCAATAATCTATTTTTCTGCATAGATATTACTGTTATCAAGGTACTAACAGCTCCTTCTGTTAAACATCAACTCCTCCAAACTACACAAATGTCAAAGCTCCTTCTTAAGAGGACTCTTGATTAGTTTCAGTCGCTATTAACTGGCCATCCATTCACATTTTGTGTATGAGTGTGTGTAAGAGAGAGAATGTGAAAGAGATTGTCAGCTTCCTTCATATTTAGCTGCGTTTTATTAATATATTAATGTTGAAAGAGAAACCTGCCTCCTAGATGTTTCTTTAAAAACTGTTCCAAGGACCTTTCAAGATTAAATGATGAATAGGTGTTAATCCCAAAATCAAACAACAGAAAAGCTCTGCCAGTATTAAGTGTCTGCAAGAGTAACAAACAAAAACAGAAAATGCCAGCTTTATGTGATTATCTAAGCAGCAACCATAGAGGCTTGCTTTCTTCATCATACTGTGAAACGTGTTTACCCTCAGTGATATGCAAGCTACTTTAAAGCCATACCCGGAAACTACCCAAGCTGCTAACATACTCTTTCTGGCCACACTTCTGGCACAGAAGAAAACTATTTTAGTAGGAACTACATACGACTGTCTAAAATTGTGAGATGAGATTATTGGTGCAAGTGATCACTGGACAACCATGCCAGTTGTAAATGGCAAGGCAAGACAGAACATCCAACTGTATAATGAGACTAAATAAACAGTTAATCAAGAGAATAATTGGAAGCTGATGACATTAACAGATCCCCTGGTATCCATTATGATATTATGAAATGTAGTTGAGCACTTACAGCTTTAAACAGCATGACAAGACGCCTGACTTTTACTCCCAGTTTTGTATGGCCTTCAAATCAGTTTACCACTCCATCCTTCAATCCTATTGATTTTCAACTACATAATAATGATAATGTTGTGGTGCAATGATGTCTTGATCAACACATGAAAACATAATTTAAAAGCACAATGTTATTTATGTTGCTAATACTACTACCTCAATAACTGAGCAAGAAAAATCAAAAGCCAGCTCAAACTACTTCAGCTATGTTGCAACACTTTGCCTATGACTGCATGAACAAGTTGTGATGCGTCTGGGGAGTGAAGCAATACCCGATCTTTGTGTTTCACAGGAATTCACTTCGGACTAATGCCAGTCAGGTCCCATGGACTGACTGCCCTTTAAAGGTTGGCGTGGTGTAAGGTGCACTCCTGGAAAGCATGTTCTGGTTTCATTATATGAAAAACCATTTATGTTCTTAGAAAATATTCCATGATGCAAACCAAAATACAGCAGGTGGGGAAAACTGGGACATTCACTTTAAAAGCTCACTCCTGAACTCACCAAAACACTAACGTAGATGCACATGTAATAATTATTTTATGAAAATTAGGCAGCCGATTATGGAAATCTGTGAAAGGCTCACAGAAAAATTAAAATTGGGTGATTGAATTGGATATTTTAGAGTCCTCCACAATTAATATTTATATTTTATATTCAAAACCAAAATATAACTATAAAATTATGGTACAAGGTATTTAATCTTTGGAATATCCCAACAGAGTAAGGTTATAGGAAGCATTAAGAAGCTTTAAGACTTCCAAAATGTATCTAACTGCCTGTTCTGAGATGTGAAGCTGTAAATAAGAAATACACAATATAATTATCAAAATAAACAAACACCACATGGTCCATCCCAGAGTTTAACTCATGCCAGAGAGTCACACGACTGTCCAGGGAAAGGAGAAATGCTTAATGACATGAAAAATTATCAGAATTAGTGGGGAAATGGAATGTTAAGAGAGGAAGGAAGGAAGTAAGGAAGGAAGCAGAAGGTAAAATGTAACATTGGCAGAATATTATTGCTCATCCCAATGATGGGATTGTGTATAGTGCTACTAATTCCCTAAAATTATTTTTCTGAGGAAATTACATTCTTCTAGAGGAAGAAAGTACCAGTTTAAAGGTGGTTATCAAAGAAATAGCAGGATGGTCATATAACCTAAAGACATTTCAGAACAGGCCTTCACTCGATAGAAGTCTATTACTACTTAAAAGAAATATTTGCATTCTGACTAATAATATCAATCGTTTGCTAAACTGAGGAAAAAAGAAGTGATATACTAAAAAATATTAAAAAAAGAAGAGGTTTAAGAGGTTATTATAATCTTATTTGTGCTCAAGTCTGGATGTTACATTTGACAGAAGTGTAGTGGACATCCTTTCTTTAATGACCTTAATTTATTCTCATTTCTTTTTACATCCTTCTATAATGTAATGCTTCTAGCAACAGGGATTTTATTGAAGATGAAAGTGTGAAGGAGACCTCCTTGCATATAGCCTCATTATGTTCTATACTAATAACCATGTCATGGTTTAACCCCAGCCGGTAAATAAGCACCACACAGCTGCTCGCTCACTCCCCCCTCCACCCAGTGGGATGGGGGAGACAATCAGGAAAAGAAGTAAAACCCATGGGTTGAGATATGAACAGTTGAACAGAACAGAAAGGAAGAAACTAATAATGATAATAATAACAATAATAAAATGTCAATACTAATAAAAGGATTGGAATATACAAAACGAGTGATGCACAAGGCAATTGCTCACTGCTCACCGACCAATGCCCGCTTAGTCCCTGAGCAGCGATTCCCCCAGGCCAACTCCCCCAGTTTATATACTGGGCATGACATCACATGGTATGGAATACCCCTTTGGCCAGTTTGGGTCAGCTGCCCTGGCTGTGTCCCCTCCCAACTTCTTGTGCCCCTCCAGCCTTCTTGCTGGCTGGGCACGAGAAGCTAAAAAATCCTTGACTTAGTCTAAACACTACTCAGCAACAACCGAAAACATCAGTGTGTTATCAACACACTTCTCATACTGAACCCAAAACATAACACTATACCAGCTACTAGGAAGAAAATTAACTCTACCCCAGCTGAAACCAGGACAACTACTAACATCATTATCATGTTCAGAAGATTAACATCTTTGCAAAATTCTTATCTGGTTAAAAAAATTTCTTCATTGAGAAAATCTTTCACCACTGCATATGATATGTAGCCTTAAAACACAGCAGATAAAAATTTGTTCCTCTCAGTACTCAAATACATATTTCATATATGCTGTATCAATCAAGAGGAGAAAGATAATAAAAAACTGATTAATAGGACCTCTGATTCAGAATAAAAAAATCTTAATATACTTCCAGACTATTATCTGTAGCTATTGTAAGTATTATCTATAACTTAAAACCTTCAGTCTGACTGGATATGTTTCATTATTATTATCAGTAGTTTTACTTTTGAAAATAAGTAAAATTTTCCAGACTAAAAAGAGTTAACACTGCCAATACTATCTCCCTAAAATTCTGAAGAACTTGAATCATTTTGATAACTAAAAATAAGAAAATTACACCTTTTCTAACAGACCAAGTATGAATTAATACCTTTGGGAACAAAAGTAGTTGGCCACATTCCCAAAGGATATTGTTACTCGTCCAGTAAGGTTTAACTCTGAAAAGATGCTGACAGTGGAGGGAATAATGGAGGATAGCTGAACATGAATGCCAGACAGTAAAATTCAGGGAGATCCCCAATACCACATTTATACATCAGGGATTCTAAATTGTATGGCTAAATGCTCCACATGGACAGTCTAAGTCTCAACTCAAGCCTATGTGTATATTTAAAGCCCAATAGTAGCTGGCTGCTCACATCTCCTTTCAAAATCGGAGGCCATGCCATAAGCACAGCACTGTGATCATCTAACAGCTTTTTTCCCCCCAGACAGTGGGTAGTGAATGTACTGATAAATACCCATATTGATGTATATTGGATGTACTGATAAAAAAAGAGCATTTCACAGCTTAGCATATACACACACAGTTCTAGTTGATGCTGCTTTTATCAGGAGGCTTGGACTACACTATCTCTAGGGGTCTTCTCCAACCCCAACCACACTGTGATTGCATTCTAAGATTTCCTACTGGTGTAACTATTACTGAAATAATCCACATAGGTTTTGGTGCCTTCATTGCAAAAAAAAAAAAAACACAAAAAAAACAAAACCAAAAACCAAAACCAAACAAACAAAAAACCAAAACACACAAACAAAAACCAACAACAACAACAACAAAAAACAATGGCCACAGACATGGTTAAGGAAAACATCCTTTCAATTTAAAAAAATCAAAGTGATTAGTCTGGTAAATTTAACAAAAAAGTTAAGGAGCATCTATATTACATCAAGGTATTTACAAGAAAACAGATATAATTGAAACCTGTTCAAGTTAAGTCAATATTGCTGGAATTTGAAACTAGGAAAATTCAGAACAGAAATGATATTCAAATTTTTCTTCAAAACACTAGAGAAATTTGGAAAGATTGGATTCTTGAACACACACACACACACACACAAATAAATCAAGATCTGGTATTTTCCCAGTTATATTTTAGTTTAATTAGGTCATTGGAATTCTCTGATTAATTCCTGCATTATGCAGGAGTTTGGACTAAATGACCACACTAGTCCCTTCTGTTTTTTTAATCACTTAATTAATTAAAGCTGTAATTATGTTTGCTGAGAGATTTCATATCTTAATGTGCTCTGAGGTTCCCTTGACTTCTGTGGTCTTTGTACACCAAAGTGTTCATTCAAATAGCTTCAAAATTTAGAGCTCTAATATATGTAAGAATTAGTTACAGCCAACACATTTCCTTTTTCTTCCCTTCCCACCAGTCTTTCAGAGTAAGTTGCTGACACATTGTGATTAAATACGTTATTTGCCCCACGTGCAACAACAGTACGTGTATCTCCCTGTGTGCCTCTGTGCCATTAGTGGTATCAGTCTATTAAAGCACTCAAGTTTCTCTTTGGCTCTGTAAAGTCTCTCTCATGTTCAAAGTTTGAGAAATTTCTGAAAGGACCTTTTGAAGATTTCAAAAGGTTGTACTTGGTCTAACCCTTTGTCCTGACAAGGACTACATTTACCTCTAAGTTAGGAGCTGAGAAGGCAGCTGGGCACAGTAGAATATGCAACATACACACAACATACCATTAAAGTAACAAGAACAAGTAAACATAACAGTATGGAAAGAAGAAGGGGGGAGATAAAAATGCACAGACAAGAATGCACCTTTTTTCAAAAAGGTTCTCACTATCAGTCATATCTTGCTTCTACTTATCAGAGAGAAAGAAGAGTTTGACCATTCCCCTTGGGAAACAGCAGCTTCCATTGGAGATGCTGCTTCACAGGGAAAGAAAGCATCACATTTTTACAAGTGAGCTTATGCTCCCTCACTTCCATCACAGTTCAGCATGTGCAAGTGTAAGCGACAAAAGTCAAGGCAGCATTAAAACACAATTATCCTTTAAATCTTACCTCAAGATTCACTATTTCTTACCCACACCCTGCCTACAAGATTCAGATGGAGGAGTTGATTTACACTTAGTGATGGGGCATCTCTAAACTCATTCGTTTCTTCTGCTTTCCACCTCAGATTTGACAGTTTCTCCACATGAATCACTACACAGAAGAAATAGCCAAGTTACTGCACATGTACAGCACACAAACCACAGAACAGCAAGCTACCAAATAGACTACCTGCAATACCCAAGTCAGTTAAATTAAGTTCTCTCCATTATCCTACAAGTTGTAGTTTAGACATTGTCTTTGTTCACACATTATTTGACAGAGAATAATCTTTGCAGTTAAGACTTTCAGATATCACAAGATATAAGAATAATAATCAGGAATTACTGATGTTTGGCTTTCCGCACCATGGAGTGAAAAGTCATGTGAACTAAAATGAATGCAAAAAAAAAACCTGTATGAATGGTATGTGCCAGATTTTAAAACAAAAGTCCATGGGAAAAATTCTAATGATCTTACATAGAGCTGAAGGTGTTATTTACTCTCAATAGAAACTCAGAAAACACAGACATGAAAAGTGTTCTGACTTTTTAAACTGTTGCTTTTTAGAACTGCAAAATTAATATCTTACTATATATTTCAAAAGAAAGAATACAATAAATTTTGAGACTGTCTAATTTATAGTAATGATTTTCTCATGAGAAGAGCAGCGCATTATGGCTTCTCATTAGCCGCACGGAAACATTAATGAAAATTATGCATTTAAGACCATCTACACATCATAAAGTGCATGGGAGGCACAGGCAGGGTGCTGAGGAGGTCATTTTGCTTCAGAGAATTTTCATGTCACCAAAGGTAAAATATTATGGAAGATCCAGCTGAGCTCTATGGAATATAAGAAGTTAGAGAAAGAAAAAAAGAATAGAACAAACAAGATGTCCTTGCAATGGCAGTAAATGTTTGGTTGCTAATAAGTTCAGATGTCCCACTGTGGACTCTTTTCTTCAAGGTCTGGTTAGGGAGCAGCTACAGTACATTCTTTGTGTAGATGCCAGCTACGTTTTTGCTACCAATGGCCTTTTCTCCAACTGCATCCATTTCATCCAAGCTCTGAAGGGAATAAGGAAGGAAAAACAAGCCAAAAAAGGGAGATTAGCAGTACAGTGAAAAAGAGAAATAAACAAAAGGCTGCTGGGTGGGTCCTCCCACTGGCATAGAAAGCTCAAGGCTTATGGAGGACTGTGAAGCTGACAAAATCATAGAAGTTTAATGCTTAGTTTAAGATCAATTTTAGTTGCCTGTATTTATTTGTTAAAACTGGAGAGATCACAAATATTCAATTTGTAAAATAATGAAAGTTACTGTGCTTATAACAATATACCAGCAAACTTTTTACTCCTTAGTATAACCCCTAATGAGCAATGCATCACTGTTTCTGATGGCCTACATGTGACAAATATAAGGAATCTAAAACAAGCATCATTGTCATTCTCTTAGAGTAACTGTCATGACAAAAACACAAATACAAAGCTTAACTTTTTTTGAAAAAAACAAAACAAAAACAAAAACAGGGAAAAAAGATTGCACACTTCTGTTAGGAGAGAGAAGTTCTAGAGATGAAGTGCACCTGTATATCTATATGCATGTGTGCTTTATATAAGTATATATGTGTATGTATGTATATACGTATGTACATGTACACATATAAAACACACACACACATATACACCTATGCAATTCTATTCAGTTGCAAAATATTCAACAAATGAGACCTTTCTGCAATATGCATGCCCAGCAACAAAAGGCAGGTAAATCATGTCCTAACAGAACATACACAAAGTGCTGCACTGCATCCTTCACCCCACCCCTTTATCATTCCTAGAAAACCAGAGAAAAAAAATTTAAAAGCCATAACTGAAACTGACTGTTCAGTTACAGGCTACAAAAGAACAGTTTATAAATATCTTCCATGAGCACTGGTTTAATGATGCTGGTTCAGCAAACTCCCTGGATCCTGTAATCCCTTTTTTAATCTCTCTTATATACTTAGTGCCTTTGAAAGGCTCAAAGTAGCATACAATATCCTTGTTACACAGCAACATTATAACAGGACAGGTTGGGGGAAAAAAAGATTGACAAAACTTTTGGGGATGGTTTTTTTGTTGTTTTTTGTTGTTTGGGTTTTTTGGTTTGTTTTTTTTGAAGTGGCACATTTTGGGTGGTATTGAAGCTAAGATTCCTTTACAAACTCTAATTGCAATCTCTTAATACAACACGATTAGAGGATCTTCCTAATCTGGAAAACTAAATCACATAAATGGATTGCAGTTCAGTTTTCAGATGACCAAAAAAAAAAGTAAAAGAGTAAAAGCTGTTGATGAAAACACAGCAAACCAAACCACATTTCCTGAATTATCACCTCTACTCTAGCATAGGTAAACTGATTTGTGTTTTAGATATCAGACACCTCTAAGCCTTCTTTGCACCTATTAAAATCTAGTGTTTTAACAAGAGAGGAATTGCGCCCTACACTATAGAAATTTCACTAAATTAAAGTATCACAAAATATTTTTTCCACTAATCCTTGGATAAATATAATAATTTTAAAGCCAATACTTACTCTGATGAGAGATTCTAAAGAAGTTTACTGGTCTGTCTCTCAAACTATGGTCCAAAGCAAAATTATAATGGAAGATTCTGGCTGAACAAAATCAGGATTTTATTTTTTTATGCTATTATGCTCATGACATTTATCCTACTAGCACAAAAAAAATGGATTTTTTTTGTTTTACCATTAAGAATTCAGATGTGGGTCACAGTCTTGACCCCTCTTTCCTTAATTGTGCAATGCATCATAAACATGATTCTTTATGTCTTTCTAAATTTATGTGCTAATACTGTGGATCATAAGAATGCATATCTACTTCAAAAATTATTTTCTAACCATTTCAAAAATATTTTGTACACTTATACAGCATCTAAAAGAAGTAATCTGAGATGTTCAGGTGTAAAATTATCACCTGCATAAATTTTTTAAATGACAAATTTAATAAAATACTGACTTACTAGTGTGTCTTTTAAAATTACCCTACACTAACAAGATAAATGAAATTAATAAAATAATTATTTAGGATACCTGTAATAATAATAGGGATCAAAATATCGTACATTTTAGTGGTTTGTTTATTTTTAAAGAGAAAGACCAATTTACACATATCCAAATGTAGTACAGTTTTGCCCTGAGTGAAGACAATTGACAAACTAAGCACATCAGTATGGAAGGAAAACAATCAGTGAGACACTGTAATGCTAGATTTCAAAATATACAGCAACACACAGAAAAAGCTATGACAAGACAGAGAAAAGAAGAAAGAATATCAGCCATGGTTTTAGTAAAGTTCAAATGGGGAACTGTGTAAAAAATAAGGAAATTTGTTAAAAAGAAATGAACAGGACAGCTAAAAAAATTAAACCCTCGCAGAAGGCATAAAGACTCCTGAAATTCATACTGGAAGCACAGCATGAACCTAATATAAAGATCTGGGAAAGGGTGGAAGCTGGCATGGATAAACATGGGATTTGCTATGACTAGCAGATTTTTTTCCCTCATGTTTTTCATCCTTTAAACAGACTATAGTAACATATGATTTCAAGTTTGCAAGATCTACACCTTAGGAACCCAGCTGCAGTTGTCATTCACTACATACATATTTCATTATAATATGAACTTTGGAAGGAAAGACGATATATCATATCAGAGCAAAACCAATGGTAAATGCAACAAAGTCTCCCATGAAAGAAGTGACATTCTAAAGTTTGCTTCTGAAGTATGATTTATTTTAACCTTTCCCTCCTTTTCTCAGAAGCAAATAACACATACCTTCAGAGCAGAGGCTCAAATTATGCATAGTCTGAATCATGCTTTCTCTCTCTCTGAATCAGCACAAAAATGTTTATTTGCTTATTTTTACAGGTGTCACACACTTACAATGCTTCAGCTCATTTTAACATCTACGTACAGAAAAACTGTTACAGTGAGAAGCATGTCTGAAGACATAATGAGGAATTAGCAATCCTGAGGTATATGCTGACCCAACTAAGCCTCCCTAGCTAGTACCCATATGTTAGCCTAAGTGGCCGCTGAATGACCCCACGCTATGTCCTGTCATGCTAGCTTGCAGGTGTTACAGGAGGATGTACAGATGTTACAGGAGGATGTACAGATGGTCCTGTCTGATGTTCTAGCATGTATGACCTGTCCTTCATGGACATTTCACACTCTTTAGATGACAAATTAATGGTTTTATTGTGAGGGAAAAGACCATCTTTAACTGATAAATTTAATGGTGAGGAAGAAGACTATAAAAGCATGGCAGGTGGTGAGGTATGTTGAACTTCACCATGGATGGGAATGCTGTGCAGCATGTCATGGACACCTTAAAGACGTCTGTCTGATGCTGACCCACCTCAGGGGTTCCTGGCATCAAGAAGTGACATAGGAGTAACTCATTACTCTCACTTTCTAATTATTTAGTAAGCAGCATTTAACCACATATATGTTTGAGTCATTTTTCTTATCAAGATCCAGAAAAAGCAAGCATGAAAGAACTGTAAATGACTTGAAACTGTCTTTAAGCACAAAACCTTTTTTAGCAGCAGATCTCCTGTTCCGTCAATGACAGAGAACAGACACAGTAAGAATTGGACTGTTTGGCCTCCATCAGTAACTTAACTCTACAATTTACGTGTGTGTGAAAAGGGAAGTGCTAACAATATCTATAATTTGGTCCAATGCAATTTTTAACTTTATTAATACATGTTTCATTACAAGGATGCCTTCTTTTTCCTACCAGACTGAGGCTAACTGTTTCTATATGGTGAAGTACATGCCTGGTACCTTCATATCTGCCAGTATTTGTTTCTTCCTCAGCCTTTTAGCCATCATATTCTAATGGACATAAAAGAGAAGTAAAAGGATGATAAAGTATGGCTGTTCCTTCATTAAGCACAATGCTGCCAGTACAAAACTAAACTTATGAAGGGAGGACTATAAAAAGCAAAAGTAGAACAAATAAACCTACTTGAAAAAAAAAAATCCCTATTTCCATGACAACAGAAACACATCATTAAGGGCCAGTATACTTCAGAAGAGCTTGTTTTCTCTAATACAGTACACTAACTGCATTTTTATTGTATTATTTTTTTAAAAAAGAAAAAGCTGTTCCTCTGGAGTCTTCCCATAAACAAACTGATAATAGAACAGAAGACAAACGGTTTCTTTTGATATGTAAGCAAGAAAACCTCACTGCACAGTACTTAAAGGAAAGAAACATAGTTATTGTGAGCAATGCTGAACACACTTATCTCTCAAAATTAAGCCCATGGATTAGTTATAAAACTATAGAAATGCGACAAAATTCTCACACACCCATTCTAGGTGGTTTTCTGAAGTTCATTTAAAAAACAAGTCCATACAGTTCTCCTATTAAGGGACTGTTCTACATTGTTATTTATAGATATAAAAATTTCCTTCCTCTTTGTTCATTATACATAAGCAGCCACCATCTTTTCACAGTAGCCCCAATGTTTTACACATTTATTTAAGTACACATTCAAGCTGTAAAGACAAAGAAACAAAATCAGTCTTTCCTAATGAGGGAAGTATACCAGCCTTCTTATATCATTATAACTGTATCCATATCATCGCTTCATGAAGATCCTAGTTCTGGACAAAAATTACCATTTTAGCTTTAGTTACTGAAACACATAATGCCTTTCTCTACACTATTTTTAAACAAACCAAAACAAACAAACAAACAAAAAACCCCCACCTCCTTCCTAATGCTATTTCCATCTTGTTATTCTCCCTAGTTTCTTCCAACATAACAAAATTCCAGAATTTCAGCTATATATCAGGTTCATTAGCTGGACAACATCATTTACTGGACACAAGCTTTCTGCTGTAACTTGCTAGTACCACAATTTCAGGACCCCATCCAACTTCACCACTGCCAGTACCTCTTTTCATCTTATCAATGTCATCCACAAAGAAATCTCATCTCACTTACCTTTTTCGTTTCTTGCTCTTCCACTTTCTAGCATATCAACTAGTACGTCTGGAATTCATTTCTATCTCTGCTGTGCAAGGTGACCACTTTAAATCTTTCCCCCCTTCTTTGATTTTTGTCCTGTTTTCGAAAATAAAATTTACTACTTCAATTACTTTAAAATACTGATAGATGATCATAAAATACAGGCATTTAAAAAATAATTTTAGGAAAGTACACTGCTAAACTTGAAAAATGATATACTCTAGGTCAGAGTTGTTATGCTCCACTTGGATAGATGATCAACAACTACTTGATACATGACAATTTTCAGAAACAAATAATCTTACTGCTATATCCTTATAACACATCATTATGATATTATATTAAAAATGCTGCATTCTGAGATATCTATGACCATCAGCAGCTAGATTGCCTAACACTGATGTTTGTCACTATTTACACTACAAACTTCGTGAAGTAGTAATAGCACCTCTGCTATGTTCGGTGCAATGGCAAATGTCAATGATTAAGCAAATAAACTGACCAACACACATACACATAACTTAAAAAGAAACTATCCACTGTAAAACAGCAGAAGGTTCTAAACTCTGAAGAGTATCCTTGCAATATATGATGATACATATATTTCATTGATTGTGTTAACTATAACGATGGAGAATAACTACCATCTACTAGAGAAGGCTATTTAAGCTTTTCTGAGATATGGGAAGGGCAGCAAATATATCTCTGGACCACAGAAACTGTTTCTGCAATAAGAAGAAATGCTGAGGTCAGACATAGCTGGAAAAACACCAGGTCTGAAGGGTTATTCAAACCTTATTTAAATGAAATAATCAGAAGTGTGTAACTTTGGATGACAAGGAGTTGGTACATTCTGTCCATTCAATGGTAGGATTTTCACCCCTTTGAGGGTGTACACATCCTTCTGAGACTGCACAAAGTAGATTATACGAACTTGTTTAAAAAATGTGCTAGTTTTAACAATTCCATACAGGAAACTGGTCACTCAAATTCACCTAGCTACTGCCTGACATGGATGGACTTCCTTCAAAATTCCTTACCAGACTGTATAAAACATCACACCCTTGACAGAAATCTAATGAGCTACCTGCTATTAAGTCAAAAAGAACTTCTGATATGTCTTGATTATACTCTCCATGGGAATGTTATGAATATTTAGGTTTATACATTTAATAAAATAGTAATTCCATGAAATCTGACTTTAAGTAAGCTACCAACCTACTCACTTAAATGCTAAAGATGGAATTGAAACTCACTGTACTACCACTCACTTTGCAGTCCTATAGTATACAGAATAATCTACTTCAGAGATGAGAGCGAGAACATGTGAGTGAAGCACGCAGCAAATGTACTCAAAGTCCAAGGTACTCCTTGCTGTCATTTTACATAATTTTGTATTGTATCATGTATACTATTATGTATTGGTTTGCATGGCAAGGTTTCGGTAGCGGGGGGCAGTTACAGGGGTGGCTTCTGTGAGAAGCTGCTGGAAGCTTCCCCTGTGTCTGACAGAGCCAACACCAGCCGGCTCCAAGATGGACCCACCACTGGCCAAGGCCAAGCCCATCAGTGACGGTGGTAGTGCCTCTGGGATCACATATTTAAGAAGAGGGGGGGGGAAAAACCTGTGCAAGGGCAACTTCAGCCAGAGAGAGGAGTGAGCACATGTGAGAGACACAACCCTGCAGACACCAAGGTCAGTGAAGAAGGAGGGGGAGGAGATGCTCCAGCTGCCGGAGCAGAGATTCCCCTGCAGCCCGTGGGGAAGACCATGGTGAGGCAGGCTGTCCCCCTGCAGTCCATGGAGGTCCACAGTGGAGCAGATCTCCACATGCAGCCCGTGCAGGACCCCACGCTAGAGCAGGTGGGTGCCCAAAGGAGGCTGTGACCCTGTGAGAAGACCACACTGGAGCAGGCTCCTGGCAGGACCTGTGGACCCGTGGAGAGAGAAGCCCATACTGGAGCAGGTTTTCCGGCAGGCCTTGTGACCCCACAGGGGACCCACGCTGGAGCAGTCTGTGCCTGAAGGACTGCAGCCCATGGAAGGGACCCCACACTGGACCAGGGGAAGAGTGTGACAAGTCCTGCCCCTGAGGAGGAAGGAGCAGCAGAGACAACGTGTGAAGAACTGACCACTACCTCCATCCCCATCCCCCTGCACCACTGGAGGGGAGGAGGTAGAGAATTTGGGAGTGAAACTGTGCCCAGGAAGAAGGGAGGGGTGGAGGGAAGGTGTTTTAAGATTTGGTTTTATTTCTCATTACCCTACTTGGATTTGATTGGTAATAAATTAAATTAATTTTCCCAAAATCGAGTCTGTTTTGCCCATGATGGTAGTGAGTGATGTCTCCCTGTCCTTATCCCAACTCATGAGCCTTTCATTGTATTTTGTCTCCCCTGTCCAGCTGAGAAGGGGAGCGATAGAGTGGCTTTGGTGGACACCTGGCATCCAGCCAGGGTCAACCCACCACACAGTAGTACAAAATAAGTTACACAGAAAGAATAAGATTTTTCTTCAGATTGGAAAAGGAGAATGAACGACTAAAGAGGACCAGCAACAACAGCAACCTAACATGCAATAGAATAGGATCCAAGCTTTGTCTACTACAGTTGAGCATAAAAGTAATGTACTTCATTGTATTAACAAACACTGAAGTGTAATGTTCAAGGTTTTACCTCTTCATCATCTTCTCTCACTTAAAGCTTCACTTTGTACAAGAATGACTTAAGTAATAGTTTGGGTGTTTTCTTTTTTTTCAATGAATGGAGGCACTTGAACAGTAAATTGCGGAACCCTTCTCACAGGTCAATAACTTCAGCAAAATACCTCCTTAAACATCCTTTGTTCTCATAGAACAGCTTGCATTTTTCTTAAATTTTGGCATGGATCCTTAGAATGTGTAAAAAAACATAGGAAAGGCAAGACAGTAAATATAAATCCCACTTCTATCTTTTTCATTATGTTATTAAGTCTACTCAATAGCATGGACACAGGCCAGTAACAACAGATAAGAGTTCTGGAGTACAAAATATGTCTTGAGTGACCTGTAATTCTGACCTCTGCTACACAACTTCAGAACACTCTTCTTTTTGAAAGAGTAAACATATTAAACTTTACCCCAAAGATATATGTGAAATCATCTTAGAACCTGTAATTGCAAGAAAACAGCCTTATGCAGAGATCTGAAAGAACTGCACACTCTTATGTTTGGGTGTAATTTGTAGAGGAAAGAAATTGTTGACGTGCAAAGTATTAGGACCCTACCACTGCTGAGTTTTTTCTGTAATATCCTTGTTTACATGTTAATTAATTTAAATCTTGTCTCTGAGTACCATACAATACTAGTATTCTTAGACATAGATAATTAAGAAGCAAAAAGACCATCCAAGATTTAAAAACAAAAGTAGCATACTAAGCTACCCATTGTAGGATGTTAAATTTGCATATCATGTTATTTATCATTAACAAGTTATAGGTCTGCATTAAAAATTGAATAGATAATATAGAAAATTATTTCATTCAGATATTTGAACACTGTGTTGAGTGGGGGGAAGGTAATTTTTCTCTGAAAAAGGACAAACTCTGCTCAGGCCCTATCAAAGCATCAGAGTCATCAGCTGAATACTTTTTAGCTGACCACTTTTTCCTATCTAAATAGACAAAAGTCATACCTCATCTTTCCCATGGACTCTGAGCTGGGGAGGATAAACAATGCTACAGTAAAAGAAAGACTGAAATAGCTTCCTAACTAAATTATAACTTAAGAGCTTCAGACAGAGAGAGTTGAAGAGAAGGGAGGGGAATGGAAAGAACAGAGTGTTTGAAACTGATTATTAAGCTAAAATGGTTTTGGGATATAATAAAAGGATGACATCAAATCCACATACCATTCCATAAAGACAACCTGAAGATATAGGGTTGCTGAGGAACTGTATCCTCAACCAGAGAAACTGAGCATCTCATAGCACGTCAGCTAGAATTTACCGTATGAAAATTACTTCTGGAGCTAATCCAACATTCAGATATATGGAAGGCTTTATAACTGTTTAAATGTTTTGATAAATTTTGCAAGGCTCTATTTAGATTTCTTTAATTACTTACAATTAGTTGTTTCACTAATTCTACTTCTTACACATTTTTTTATTTTACACTTGTGTTTTATTTTTTACACATATGCAACCAGACTAGTTATAAACCAAGCCTAAAGAAACTACAAACCTCCTGCTTTATTCTCCCTTATTTAAAATGTTTGTGTGAGTGAGTTATGAAAGTATCTTCAGGGTATTTTTTCTGCTTCACATTTGTATAGACAGTCCAATACCTGCCTCCCCCCCCCCCCCAGGACAC
The DNA here is from genome assembly GCF_947461875.1 of Haliaeetus albicilla. NCBI lineage: Eukaryota > Metazoa > Chordata > Aves > Accipitriformes > Accipitridae > Haliaeetus > Haliaeetus albicilla. Next base: position 45,179,741 of record NC_091483.1, read on the forward strand.
AGTCTCAATTTCCTTGACTGACTAGCACAGTGCCTGCAGCTATCTTTACTGAACAATTGTCAAAACAAGCTATAATCTGGTGACTCCAAAAAGCCTCTTTCTAATGCAGTATTTTGTGAAATGTTCACAGCAGTCTAATTTTAGCGGCAAACTTCTTCACTAGCTGTCCATCTTGGCTTGGTTCTTGAGCATTGGTACCCAGCAAGGCAGGCCTCTCGCTACACAGTCAACATCCAAAGTTTTGCTGTTTCTAAGTACCTGTTCATTCCCAATAATCTCCAATGGGGCCAAATGACATCCTATTCCTGAGGCTTCTGTCCTGTTTAAGACACCATCATGAACTGTGATGGATATTACCTGCTTCATTTATTTGTACACCACTTACTATCTGCAAGCTGTATTTTGCGGGTATGGCTGAGCTGCAGAGGAAGGGCTGTCTATTTGCCTTGTGTTTGCTGCTGTTAATGAGGACAAATGCAGGCTTTTGGAGAGCAACACCTCACCTTCATTTGGCAAAAGCTTACAGGCTTACAGAAGGCAGGCCGGGAACCTACAGGAGTATGCAATGGGAGACCCTGAAAAGGAGAAAGGAGCATACAACCAGAGGTGACGAGAGAGAGCAAAAAAAAAAAGGGGGGGGGGGAAGGTGGGGGGGGCAGGGAGGAGAAAGAGAGACAGTAGGACGAAAAGAGGGAGGAGGAGGTGAGAAAGAGAAAGGAGGAGGGAAAGAGAGGGGGAAGAGAGAGAAAGAAAAAAATAAAAAAAAAGAGGGGAAAAAAACGGAACACACCACACACCAGAACCACATAAGCTTTGTCCAGGGAACCCAGCAAGGACTACATTGCTTACTGCTCCCAAGAATGCCAGTGAAAGAAGATGGACTAGAAAGTGAAGAGGAGAAAAGGATCCATCATTGTAACATTTAACACCCAAGGGATCTGAATTTCTATTTCAAAAGCACCCATATTTTAGCTTTTGTCCCAGTAAAATATATCTTTAAATCCATAAAGCAGTTTGGTATACACACTTTAAGGAAGTGATGTTCTGACAGAGTTCTGTCAAAAAAATAAAACTGTAACAAGCAATCCAAAGATCTCCCCATCTCCCACATTCAAGTAATGCCTGCATTCACACACAACTGCACTGCAACAAGTGGGGAAGAGAATGGGGCAGTTGGGGCATAAAAAAACTCCAAACACAACTGTAGAAGAAATATTTTCAAGACAAATATTTCTGTTTGGTTTTCTTACTAAGTTTCAAACAAAAAAATAAACATTTCAAATATGTTGAATAAGAATTACTTCAATTATAATGCTTTACCATATTTGGGAGCAGTTCGACTACTAATAGCTTAATACTACATCTTTTTTCCTACCTGTTACAGAAAAAAGCAACAGCAAATCTAGCAGTTCTGTGAATTGCAACATGGTCAAAACCAAAACATTTAGCCAACTAAGACAGGATGGAAACCTGATGTCATCCCACAATTGTTTCACTTAAAGTTGACATTAAAAGGAATAGTAGATCATACATGAAACCCACAGGCTTAACCTGTGACAAAAAAAATTGCAAATGAAGTTTTGGTTCTATCAACACTTTTTCCAATATTTGATCATCTTCTGAAAGGACTGCAAGGGTAGGTGACCATCTCCCACAGTCCTGTCCCTGCTAATTATTTCCTTTCAGTAATATCTTACGGTATGATCTTACAGTCACATTTTCTGTTACACATTCACCATGAAGGGAAAAATGTCACTACATGCAGTGTAACAGCTTGAAAATAAACTGAGAGATAACTGCTGAAGCTTTGTCAATTGTTACTTTAAAAAGAAATGCAACCCTGAAGACCTGTGTTTGGGAGCATTGCTGTGAGAAATGAATAAACATCCTTTCACTCCTTCCCACTGACATTAAGCAGAAATGAGAAAGGGAAGTCGACAGAGGTCACACACTAATGTGAAGAGCTCTGTAGAAATGTCTCTGGATTCTAATCCAGACTGACAGCTATCCTATCCTTTACCAGTGTTATGTATAATGGACACATAACTCTTGCTTCGAAGTCAGAATAACCCTCTAACTCTTTTAAAGACAGAATTACTAGGCCTCATTCCAGCCACCTGAACCAAACTACACATGAATCAATTATTTACTTGGGCATGTAGTAGCCCAACACAATATGCTAAAGAAAAATATAGCAAAAAGTCCCCAAAGTACATTGCATTATTTATGCAGTTCTAAAAGAATAAGCACATCTATTATCTGTATGACTTTAAGGAAATTATTAATATGAACTTTAATGTATAAATTCAGGTTGTTGAGACATTGTAATAAGTGGATCATGAAGACAAGGAAGGCAACCTTCCACCAGGTGGAAAAATTGCTTTCTGTAGATGTGTCATTGGCTTGGATATTTAATTTAACTGTAGTTGATATAATCACCAATTTACTTCCACAGTATTAATTAGATGTGTATTTATCTGTTTCTCAATCTGATTTTTTCATGGCCTTTTCAGTTGTAAAATTGCACAAATATTAATTCTGTTTATCTATACCCTTCCCTAGTTTAGTATACATGTCAGATCTCAAGGTTAATTCTTCCAACAGAAATTTACACCTCATTTTTTATCTGGTATAGTTTTTCTGTATTCGCTCTTGGAGAAGAACTTTGCCACCAATCCGGACAGTAAGAGGTAAGGTTTTTAAAACAACATCTAGGTAACTCTCACACAATGCTGTAGAGCCCTGTCCTGGTTTTGGCTGGGACAGAGTTAACTTTCTTCCTAGTAGCTGGTATAGCGTTATGTTTTGGGATCAGCATAAGAAGAGTGTTGATAACACACTGATGTTTTCAGTTGTTGCTGAGTAGTGTTTAGACCAAGTCAAGGATTTTTCAGCTTCTCATGCCCAGCCAGCAAGAAGGCTGAAGGGGCACAAGAAGCTGGGAGGCGACACAGCCAGGGCAGCTGACCCAAACTGGCCAAAGGGGTATTCCATACCATGTGACGTCATGCCCAGTATATAAACTGGGGGAAGTGGGGCTTGGGGGGGAACGCCGCTTGGGAACTAACTGGGCATCGGTCAGCGGGTGGTGAGCAACTGCATTGTACATCACTTTTGTATATTTCAATACTTTAATTATTGTCATTTTATTATTATTATCATTATTAGTTTCTTCCTTTCTGTTCTATTAAACTGTTCTTATCTCAACCCAGGAGTGTTACTTTTTTTTTCTGATTCTCTCCCCCATCCCACTGGGTGGGGGGGGAGTGTGTGAGCAGCAGCATGGTGCTTAGTTGCTGGCTGGGGTTAAACCACAACAAGTCCGTACGATGACTAGAAAAACATTCTGTCCTTTTGGGTGTCAGAACGAGGTAGGTCTCAAGATCCTTCCTCGCTACCACTGTGGAAACTGGTGACAAAAATGGCCTTTCTGGAGAAACAAGAGAGGAATCACTACAAAAGCAACATTTCCAGGGACCTCCAAAACTTTGTTTTGGTGGTATAACTCTTATTCAATGGGAAGAGAGATAATGGGTTACAAATGAAACAAGGGACAATTCACATTTGAGGAATATCTTTGAAATGTTTTGAATTCCCATGAAGTCTCTTCAGTCACTACTGAACATTTGCAGAACAACGCATCCAAAGACAGTACTGTTCTTGCTAACACTATGCTGTTATTGCAGACAAAGCTATTAAAAGACAAAACACAGATGGCTGGGATTGCTCAGAGACAATGGTGCTGCAGAGGCGTGCACACTGGACAGCTTATGCCTTAAAGCCCCACAGGTTTTACGTCCGGAGTTTTCAGATTTTCAGCCATATATGCAGAGCACTCTCCTTCATCTCATGCAACTCACCTACGTAACTTATAGCTTCCATTCCTAGTTTAGGTATCCTCCTAGCCATGGTAACATCCTCAAAACTCTCAGAGAAGATCAAATCTCAGATTCAAATTTCTTCAAAATGCCCAACACAGTACATATCTTTAACTGTATCTCACTTACTCACTGTTTGCTTTCCAGGTAACTAACATCAGGCAAACTGTGAAGAAAAAAACCCCCACCAAACCAAAAAAACCCACAACAACAACCTTGAATACTTTGGGCTGAAGACATCTCATTTATTCTCCACAGTTTCTGTGTTATACATTTATCTCAGCTGCGGGTTTGTCTGCCTTATTCTGTTCCTGTCGATTTTTTCTCCTACTAATTCCTAGTCTCTCTAGTGGAGACTGAAACTGATTTAAAGCAAGCATAGAGAATAGATTGTTCCTATCCAAGGACTGAAAAGAATACAAATCACTTCCTTGAGTAGCAGGACTCATAATACCCTTGCTATCACTAATTAAGTGCTGATAGCTGCTTCTACAGTGATATGATGATAATGATGGACTAATAACACCATCTTGCAGGATTTTGATTTTCCCAAGTCCAAGTTCCGCCAAGCATGGACAGTCTGACTAGCTACATGATATAGCTGTAATCTATTTAACAGCATTTTACAGAATGAGAATGTAGCTTTTTCATTACATGGCACTCAGACAAAACTTTCAGTCAGGTAAGTGCACTCATGCACCTACTGGAAATGTGGTTAGAGAAGTATAAGACTTGGCCTCTCTCTTCCCTACTTTATCTATTTATAAATCAAAAGTAACTTAAAGGACTGAATTGCTATGAGAACTGTTAGGGGTCCAGACTCAAAAATGCTGCTGCAAATTAGCATTAAGTGAAGACAAGGGGATTGTCTAGGAGCAAAATTAGTGTCTTCAATCAGAACCAATCTGCATGCTTTAAAGTGAGTCTGAAACACCCTTGTTCGCCTCACTCTTATAACCCATCTGTTTATCATAATGGTTTATCATAAAACAAAATCTTTGATTCCTTCCAATGAGGTGTTTTTGTCATTCGTATCATATAACTGAAATCATAAAGCATATGTGCAGTAGAATAACAATGAATCTCCTGTCTTTTCTTTCTTCCCATAAGCTGTAGAGGGCCTTAACTCAATAAAGTCAATCGGGCATTAGACATCCATTAGTTCTGATGTATCAAGATGATGTTGCATGGGAAATTAGTAAAATGAAAATTTGTTCTATAGTCTGAAAATGCTAATCTTTGATTCCTTCCAATGAGGTGTTTCTGTCATTCGTATCATATAACTGAAATCATAAAGCATATGTGCAGTAGAATAACAATGAATCTCCTGTCTTTTCTTTCTTCCCATAAGCTGTAGAGGGCCTTAACTCAATAATGTCAATTGGGCCTTAGACATCCATTAGTTCTGATGTATCAAGATGATGTTGCATGGGAAATTAGTAAACTGAAAATTTGTTCCATAGTCTGAAAATGCTAATCCGTATTGTGGTAAATATTCAGTTCTTTCTCTGAAAGGAATTCTTTTTATAAGCCCAAAAATCTCAAACAAAACACTGGAAAAATACCCATAAAGGCATTTCTGAAAACATATGCATTTTTCCCTCAGCAGTTACAATAAACTCTGGAATTACTGCTCAATGCTGTACAGAAGGAAAGAGAGAAAACAAACAAACAAACAAACAAACCCGACTAACCAAACTATCTAACAAATTGTGCCATGAACTTAACCTAGATAGCCTATAAAATAGACTAGATTAACCACATGATGCTTGGCGTATCAAAGTTGTTAAACTATTTGGGCACAATGTATTCAGAATTCAGCAAGCATTGTAACTGCTGCTATGACTTACTTGAAAATTTACATTCATAGGCACTTTAATTCTTTGGTCTTAGAAAGTTATTAGCTGCAATGAATAGCTTGAAAAGTGAATAAAATGGAAATAATACTCCAAATGCCAAAGACTCCTAGAACTTTCCTTTTCATTCCTCAGTTTTCAGGTTTAGGACATAGATGTAAGAGACTGTTACATTTAGAAAATAAAAGAGCCTTATAAGGGGGAAGGGGGGAAGAGAGTGTAAGAAAAGTAGTTATTTTCTTCACATGTATTTTGTGCCAGAATACACATGGTAACAGAAAGTCATGGCTCTGACAAAATCCTGAAAGATAGATTCCAATATACTAGTCATGTCAAATAGATTTTCAACTCAAATCAGCTCTACAGCATATATGCATAGCAACCTAATAAAATGTTGACAAGCCTCAACTTTTTTAAGATTTGAAAAGCAGATTTTCCAGTTGTGTAACCCCATTTATGCATACCCATCCATGTGGGTTGCATCACTGCAAGGTCAGAGAACCAGCACAATAGCCAGTAGGAAGTTGTTCCAACAGAAGACTATCTGCACCATTCAAAGTTCTACCTAGTCAAATAGTGGTCTGAAAAACATTTTCAACTTCCAGCACTTGGGTCTACTATGTTTTATTGACTAGATGAAACAGCTTTCTAGTGTCAAATTTTTGTTTATATCATACTTCAGAATGTGACCATCTTAGAATCTCTTCTTTTTAGCTAAATGATGCACTGCATTCTCTGAGTGTTTCATTATAACCATTGATTTTATATTTTGCTCCACATCCCTGAAAAAAATGTTAAAGTTTATAATCCCGCTTAAAATATAGCACACAGGTACCTACTCCCCCTTTAAAATTAATTTGGAAGCCATCAGCCAACTTCTGCTCTAAAGTGTACCATTTTAAACTTATATCACATCTATTTTTAAGGACATTGACTTCCAGCATCCCCTGTCTGCTCTTAAATACATCTTTACAATAATTTTGTCAAGTAAGATCTACTCTCCATTAACCCCACCTGACTGCATTAATTATATTATATTCCTTCAGTTTCTGATTAACCAAGTCTCATAGGAAACATTTAATCTCTTGCCTGGGATCAGCATCAGACTGATAAGAATAGAAATACTTATTTCTTTCACCCTATCCTTTTCCAATATTGGAACTGTTATGCCAGGTTTCAAGAGCTACTACCTCTGTTGTACAGGTGTTTTTTTAGGAAACCTAACAAAGCTAGTTCTTAAAACTAAAAGGCTTTTGTAGGCTGCTCTTTTATCTCTTCAGGATAAGAGAGAAATTATAAAAGGCACATAAATAGGATGAATGTTTTGACAGTTAGGAGGGCCTCTAAGCATTGCCTCTTCCAAGCATGGAGAGTAAGACCAGAATCGTAGAGTGAATCCATAAAAGCTGAAATTTACTAATAGGGCTTGAAAATAGCCCACCATTTGCTGACACCACTCAAACATCAACTAAAAGATAAGTTTTCACTAGTACGTGAAATAGTTTGAAGGCAAAACATTGGGCTTTCAGAGATATCTGGCTACATAAAACATAGTATAATCTGTGACACCAATGGTGCTGCCAAGCAAAATTTACAAACTCTTAGGATCTACTCCAGCATTCAGAAGTTGCATTATGTTTCATGACCAGTTCACTCAGTGCAATTACTCAGCTTTCCTGACAAGTTAAGTTCAATATGTACAAATTAGTCTTTAAATATGTATTTGTTCAAAGCATATCTGTATGTTCAAGCATATGGTCAGGCCAATTGTTTCTGGTGGAACTATTCAATTCACACAACCAAATTATCTTACTGAGTTGGAGATGCAACAGAAAGAAAAACAGACTTTCTGTGACTATTCTACTGAATTAATAATGCAATAAACATTGTTCTTGATAATGCTAAAAGAAGTTTTTTAAAAATCACATACTTCCAGTGTTATCTGCAACAGTAAACTCTAACTAAACAATACAGACATTAGAAATAAATTCATTTTATAGATGATTGCTCATATAAACCTGAGAGGCTTTCGTGGTTTGGAATTAAATTTCAAAAGCACATATACACTATCTCATATTTCTGCAAGTAAAATGACATACTAAACCACAGAGTAACAGAAAGTCCTCTTTCTGAAGGAGGTCCAACTTAATATTATGCTGCTGACACTGTCTCAAAGAAGAGAGATTGAAAGTAATATTACCATAAAGAAAATTAAATTTCCATCATTAAGCACTGTTGCCACATATTTAACTCAGTAAGAACGCTGGGTGATGATATCTGCTGATAATTCTGAAAATTCAGATAGCATGAATAGAAACACTATGAAAGTGCCATTTCTTGAAGTGTTACAGTGTTATTTTGTCCTAATAAATTAGCATATTATTAGAAGAGGCCATATGATTAGTATGCAGTGTTCTGATGAGCTCTTAATTAGGCTAACAACTTAGAAGACACAGGAAATAAAGGAGTTAATTTAGGCAGCTTGTACATGAAAAGAATTAAAAGTTAATGCTAACCATGCACCAAATAAAAGTGAAGCCATATGGCATAACCTGTGAAAAAAAAAGACTCAAAATTTTCATTTTCATGAAACTGTAATGTGAGCAGCATCTTGTCTACTAATTAGCAGAACTTGATGGTCCCACTTTCAGTATATGCAACATATGTACATATGTAACATATGTACTTGAGCATATGTACAACTTTCTATAATAAATATTGATAGAGATACCATACTATTTATTTGATCTTTTTCCTAAAAGTCCTTATACAGCATTTGAAGAAGTATACAATATTGTTAAATTCCTATTCAACCAGGAAGGTTAATTACACGGAAAGTGGAAGTGAACCACAACATTTTTCTAGCAATACTGTGGTACTGTCTAGAAATTCAGTGAAGTAACACAGATCTGCAGTGCCATGCACTGTCAAAAGATAAAATCAGAGACATGGGTCATGTCCCAAAGAACTACTACTTCAACTATTAAACCAAATTCTCTATCACAAAAAGGAGCAAAACAGCAAGCCATTTACATATCCCCTGAAATAGTCCTAAAAAATAAAAAGCTAAGCAGAGAGTGGAGGGGTCTTCAGTACAAGAGAGGGTTAAGGGCAGAAGGATTAGTAAAATGTCTGAGGATCAGGAGCAGAGGTTTGATATTCATAATTTTAACATGATACTTAGCCACTTGGTGAGCTCTTAGACTTTGGAACATGTTAGCACTATAACACAAAACTCAATGCAAGACCAAACCTCAGTCATTTTTGTTACTTTATTTGCATCTCTGTTTTCAAGATAAATTACTGCACCTAATCACTTAAGAATTACTGTCTGTCCAAATCCTCACTTCTCATCTTCCACACCTTCTGTAAGCATGAAGTAAATTATCTAGACTTAAACACCTGCTGTGGTGTTAATTGGAGCTGTTACACCTCGAGCTATACTCATTTGTGACTTGGTAACTAGGTAGGCTAGCTAGTGCAAAAATAACACTGAAATTACAGGCTCACAAACCATATCTCCTTATATCTCTATACTAAGTAGAACTATCTGAGGAATTTTCTCATAAATTATGGCAAGAACTGTATGCCACCTGAATAGACATTTGCCATCCTATATCGCCTCCTATTGCCATCCAATACGTCCATAATATTGAATGGTTACATTGATGTACAGTAATTTGCACTAACAAGTTGCAGCCCAAACTTTCAACTGGAATCAAAATCACAGTCCAGTGATGGAGATAGTTGGACTGCATCTGCAGTAAGGAGAAGTATTAGTTAGAACTTATTTCTGTTAATGTGATGAACACAAGGCCTTAGTGCTATTACAGAAAATCTACAGAGATTCAAACATTTGGACATTTCTCTCACTGTTCTACCCCTAAAATTTCTGTAAGCTCTAGCATAAGCCAAGTTTGCAAAAATATACAATTTGCTACAAAATCTATATGATTAGGTTTCAACATCACCATTTCTAAAAACCACAACCATTATGCAACGAGAATTCTCATGTGTTGAACACTCTCCTTCAGCAACTGCAAGTTTTCCCATATTTCTCAAACCTGAAAAGACCATCTACTTGACCTATGGCATTACAAAAGCCAAAGAATCAAACATATCAACATCTAGAGGTGTAATTGTGAAACCGAACTTCAGCCTGAAAATAAATCCTCATGTTCATGGTAGATGTCAGTGAGCCACAGTGTAGGAGGCAGATTAATCCACGTCATCTTTCTAATGAGGATTTCTATCTTACTCTCTCTATATGGTCCTGCAAATTCTGACCTAGACACTACAAAGCAATTAATCAAGACAAAATATGTCTGCAATGTGAACTGTAACTTTTTGCAGCTTGCCAATTCCTTTTTTCACTTCATGCCTTTGGTAAACTTAAGTATAAAAAGAAAAAAAAAAACATCCTTTCACAAGAGTCAAAGAAAGCTGCTGTACAAAAGAAGATTTTATGGTTCCAATAACCAATCTGAACCCTAAGTCGCCACATCTTTGTTTAGTTATTACTGCAGCAAACAATTATCCCTACTAATTCATTGTGGGCTATTGTACTAGCTCCATCAATGATGAAATTATCACTGAACGAGTATATTTTAGTTGGCGCAGCAAAAGATATTATGAACTGTTTTCATCCATTTTGCAATATTAGTTGTATTTATGTTAATTATTATTTTAATTCACCTATTATTTGGACAGTTTATTAGACTAAATCTAGTAAAGCTTGTGTACTGGTTTTGGATAGCAATGTTTTGGTAGCAGGGGGTCTACAGCGGTGGCTTCTGCAAGAAGCTGCTGGAAGCTTCCCCTATGTCAGATAGAGCCAATACCAGCCAGCCCCAAGTCGGACCCACCACTGGCCAAGGCCAAGCCCATCAGTGATGGTGGTAGTGCCTCTGGGATCACATATTTAAGAAGGGGGGGGGGGGAACCTGTGCAAGGGCAACTTCAGCCAGAGAGAGGAGTGAGCACATGTGAGAGACACAACCCTGCAGACACCAAGGTCAGTGAAGAAGGAGGGGGAGGAGATGCTCCAGACACCAGAGCAGAGATTCCCCTGCAGCCTGTGGGGAAGACCATGGTGAGGCAGGCTGTCCTCCTGCAGTCCATGGAGGTCCACGGTGGAGCAGTTATCCACCTGCAGCCTGTGGAAGACTCCATGCCAGAGCAGGTGGATGCCCGAAGGAGGCTGTGACCCTGTGAGAAGACCACACTGGAGCAGGCTCCTGGCAGGACCTGTGGACCCGCGGAGAGAGAAGCCCACGCTGGAGCAGGTTTTCTGGCAGGCTTTGTGACCCCACGGGGGACCCATGCTGGAGCAGTCTGTGCCTGAAGGACTGCAGCCCATGGAAGGGATCAATGCTGGAGAAGTTTGTGGAGGACTGTTTCCTGTGGGAGGGATCCCAGGCTGGACCAGGGGAAGAGTGTGACAAGTCCTGCCCCTGAGGAGGAAGGAGCAGCAGAGACAACATGTGATGAACTGAGCGCAACCTCCATTCCCTGTCCCCATGTGCTGTTGCAGGGGGACAAGGAAGAGAATTTGAGTGAAGCTCTGGCCAGGAAGAAGGGAGGGGTGGGGGGAAGGTGTTTTAAGATTTGTTTTTTTTCTCATTCTCCTACTTGGATTTGGTTGGTAATAAATTGAGTTAATTTCCCCCAAATTGAGTCTGTTTTGCCAATGATGGTAATCGGTGAGTGATCTCTCCCTGTCCTTACCTCAACTCATGAGCCTTTCATTGTATTTTCTCTCCCCTGTCCAGCTGAGAAGGGGAGTGATAGAGTGGCTTTGATAGGCACCTGGCATTCAGCCAGGGTCAACCCACTACAGCTTGTTTTGGTGAATATCGGAAAATAGCATTTTACCTTTAATCTCCAGTTTAAGTCAGATGTTTTAACTGAAGTGCCTCTCTACTGATCCACTTCCATTGCTGTTCCTCAGTACTGGGAAAAGCAACCAGCTCATATTCCAATATGACTTCTATCCATTATATCCCCCCATTGTGGAAGCCAAAGGAAGGAGTTGCCTTTAATCCACAGTAAGAGTCTCACTGTGTTTTAAGACTACATCATTAATGACTGCCATTTGCCAATCCAGAAGTTATCAGGTGCAACCTTCTGGCAAATTTATGGCAACTTCTGGGATCTTAAGGCATACTAATTTTTGCAATATTCAGTGATCTTAAGATGTGTAAGATAATTAGTGATATAGGACAGAGAGCTTAAATTAATTATGTCAGTCTGAACTGCTACCTGGAATTACAACACCATTTATATATGCATCTTGATGCATCTTCAAGTCTTCAATTTCGAGCTGGGTAGTCATTCCAGTTCCTACGTTTTTCCTGAAAGTGATCAGCAGTTAGCAAACCCCCTGATTGACTAGTAGCAAGACCTTATTTATTAGCTTTGCTAAACACAACCCAAAATCTAACCTAGCCACCTACCATGCTATGGGATCAAGGATAATAGTGAAAAGCTATAATGGCTATGTCTTTATCCATGCTATTACACTAAGGTTATCAGCAGACATCAGTACATCAAGGACATCAACCTCTAGGGCCTGAAACAATCAATTGTGTTACTGTAATTACCCAGAAGCTAAGACACAGTAACTGGAAAAAGAGAGGAATAGAGGTAACACATTAAAAACAGAAAGCAGAAAAGCAGAAATGTAAAGACTAGATGTAGCAAGCAAAATAATGTTTTAAAATAAAATCTTGAAAAACAGATAATTATTTTCTTTAAATGCATGCAATTGGTTTTATAAATATCTTTATTATACACATACATACAGCATCCAGACAGGTGCGCACCCAGCTAATGTCAGTTCTTTTAATGGAAATATCACTTATAAGTAAGCCCAGTAATATAATATAGAGCAAACAGTAAAGCAGTTCTTGGAACCACAAACACTGCTTTCAGAAAGCACTAAAGGAACTGAGTAAGAACAAAAGCATACCCTTCATGATTTTCATTTTCATTAAGACATTCTCTGCCAAAGAAAATAGCTGAATGGTTCCAGAAGCCAGAAATATTTTCAAGGTCTATTAATAACTGGATGAATGTTATTCATCTAACTAATGTTGTTCAACTAATCTTCATTCAACCTGTCACGTGACTAAGTATAAAAAAAAAAACAACCTACAAGCCAAAACTGCATGCAATAATTATTCAGATGCATAAATCTATGGCGAAGTATCCTATCTTACACAAAAGGGTGTGCCTTAAGTATTGATAATGCAGCTAGAATCCATCCATTTTCTGACAGCAAAATGAATTACAGTGCATTCCAGGATGCTCCATATAATAACACAAGGGATTATATTTGCGTAAAACATCCGTGACTTATTTGTGTTAGTGTTGAACTAAGCCACAGTAACATAAACTATGAGACCACACATCCAGTGACAACTTTTTAGGTACTGCAGATCACTTTGGCTAGGGACAGTATTAGAAAGACAGAGGTATTTTATTTCTTCAGATGTACAACATTTGCTTTTTTATCTGGCACATACTGTGCAATCAGTCTCTTTTGCTCTGGATTCAGCTTCTGTGACATTCCCAGAGGCCATATCTAGGTTTTAGGTCAGAGCGTAGGTATAGTACATATTCTTAGCTTGCCAGATTCAAATTTGTAATAAAAGTGAAGCTATTCTCAGGTCTTTAGAGATCACTTAGTTTGCCCTTGTGCAATGGGGCTGGGTGAACATACCTAGATATTTATCACAGCACCTTATCTTCTCAGCAACACAGATCTACCAGGGAGCAGCAGCTTATGTTTTCTCCAGCTACAGTACACACGTATGGCAATCCAGAGTAGTGCTACTCTCCCCCACCACCAGTCTTCTGCCCAAACTGGATATGTAGCAAAAGAAAGCACCTCTACAGGGGAATTTCACATTTGCAGAAGTTAAATTTAGAAAAGATCCATGGAAGGGCACTGGAACGCAGAAGAGGACTACTTATTGTCTTCTATATTAGCATGAGAAAAAAGTCCATGAAAACCACTGTCTTTTGGGGATCATCCCCTATACCTAGGAAGTTATCACCAACACTTACACTAAGGAAATTTAATGAAGTCCATGGGAGGGGGGGGGGGGGGGGGAGGTATTAAATATTAACCAAGTCAGTGCTGAGTGCCTTTGAAACTCACAGTTTAATTAAATCTTTAAAATGCAAATCTCAGTCTCTCTCATCAAAAGACTGGACTGGCTTTAGCCCTGACTATCATGCAAGGATTAAGGTCTAATCCTTATTTCACAGTTTGGCTACGTAACAGCTGCTTTAACTGCCTCTCTAGTCAAAGTGGACGGAATTGACTGCAGACTAAGTGGGCAGGTATGTGATAAAAAGCCACCAGAAGAGAAAGAAACAGTGGCTCCACAGCCCAGACTAGCTGAGAAAGTGAATAGAATGAGGAGTGAGAAACACCACAAAATAAGTCAAACATGCTCCTCTGAAACAGCTTCAGGAAATCTCTTTTGTAATGCCCTCTTCTGTAAAAGAAGAGCTTAAATAAAAGGGTGGAAAGAATAAGGAATCAGAGAAGCAAATGAGAAGAGAAATAGCAGAACAGACTTGAAAGGAAACTTAGGAAAGACAGCTTTTATAAACAAAAATTCCCCACTCATATTACCCTTCTAATACTAGAGGGAAATACATCTGATCTAATGCTTTTATTACATAGCCAGATGTAGCCAGAATACCCACTGAGATTATTTGAGATCAGTTTACTTCATAAAAGTTTAAACAATTATTTGGGTTTCATTATAGCTAAAAGGGTTTTCATGTCACTTGTTTTATTGTGGTACAGTAAAGTCCCTAAGGAACTGAAGCAGAAGGTTGTTATTCTGTTTACTGATATGATTCATATAATGGTCTTTAAAAAACCCTGAAATTAAAAGAATATGCATATATGTAACAGATAGTGGTTTATTTGTTTGTTCTTCATTTATGCTATGTGCCTTTAATAGACTATCTAGCTCCGGTAAGACCCTTAAGAAAAAAAATGGGAATGGATGGCAGGGTTAGATTTGTCTTTCCCCAAGGAGCAGCTGAGCATGCTTATGGTGGAGATAACTTTGAAGGGGGTAGCAGGCAAAGGAGGAAGTAAGAGAGTGGCACCAAGGAACTTCAAGATGCAGTTTAAGCAAAGAGAATAAGATTACTGCTGAGCAGCATGTGAAACACACAACCAAGTCTCAGAGGAAAAACATCCCACATACCAGAGAGAAGTCCACAGAATTTCCTGTAGGTCAGAAAGTCATTGAACTAACCTGAGTAAGACCCCACATGCCAGAGCACTGTGGGCAGATGTTTACAACCTCCCTTTTTTATTTCTGCTTTCCCTAATGTAATCACTTTGAGTTTTCTATAATTAAGAAGGTAATTATTCTAGTTTTATTCTTATAAAACCTGGCTTTTGTGGTGTTAGGAAAAAAACAACCTTACTTCTCTGGAGAGTCACTATAGAAGAATATTTAGACAAATGCACCTGATCATTCTGGAAAATTCAGGTTCCTGTCACAATAGCATATCCAATATAAGGTATCATGGATCTACATATTATTAAACAGGTATTATAAGTAAGATCTGAAATAAATTCTTAAGCAACTGACAGCCATTTGAAAACTTAGGAGTGCTCCATCAGTAGCAGATATTCAAACATTCTCAAATAGACACTGCCACACAGAAGTAAGTCTGACTCTCTTTTAATAATTCATATTGAAAACAAGTCGGGTAATAAAATTCTCTATTCTTATACTCCATGCTGCACTTCTTAAGCAAGTTTTCTTCCCACAGAATACAGAAGAAATTTATTCAAATAGCTGCAAACAGGATTGTGTAAAAGAAGTTTCATCCTTTCTGTCCACAATAAAGTATCTAAAAAATATTTTCACATCATTAATAAGAATATGGATTTTTATTATAATGTAGGTGTAAAATGTTTGATTAAATACTACTCCATTAATAAGTAGAATAAATTCCTATATTTCACTAGTTTCTCTTCTGTTACTAGAAGCCTAATGTAATGTCATGTGTACTTTCCTGAAAAGAAGAATTCTTCACACTGAAAACATTCTTATATTAACCTGAATTATACTTTGTGCAGAACAGACATCTTCAATTAAAAAAGTGAATGGATATATATAATTCTATGTAAGATACTTGTCCTATATTCTGAAATCATGCATCTTTCCACCTAATTTCATCTAACTTTGCACTGAGCATCCTCACACAATATACAAATATAGTTTCAAGTCAAATCCATTTTATAATGGAAACAATAATAATTTTAAATAATCAGATTAAATGATAAATTTTCAGAGGACAAGTGGTTATAGAAATTTGAACAAAAATGTAGCAAGCCTTTCTGATGCAAACTAACTGTACAGTTGAGGTAAAATACGTACAACTTCACTTTGAACAGACTTGACTGTTTAACGTAGATGTTCTTCTAATTCTATAATTCATGAAATTTTCTGCATATTGTTCTTGCCTCCTGGGAACTTAATGTCTTACCACATTGGTGGGGGGGGAACTTTATTGTGATCATTGTTCTAATAAACTATATTTTATTTCTCCATTACTCTCCTTTTTTCCTCTCTTATGAAAGGACTGAAGGAACAAGTTTTTCAAGTCTTTCTATGCAAACCTCTTATTACTTTTCCCTTCCTTTTAAGCCTCACCATTTTGTGTAAACCACTCCATCACAGTAATGGCCAAAACTTGACAGATGCTGTCTAATACAATACCTGGAACATTAATGAGAAATAAGCACATTCAGGATCTTCATGCAATGCTTGCTTCAGTAGCTCCCAGTGTAAGATTTCCCTTTTCTGTGATAGCTCTTTCTATTCTGCTATTCTCATTTGCATTTGACTTTGTACATATTGATATTGTATTTCATCTTGTTGATATCAGACATCTTCTCCAATTTATAAGATCATTTTGTATATGAATTCTACCTATTTTGAATAAAAATTTTCAAATACTTGTGCACTGATCTTATAGCTAGATGAAACTACCGGGGGTTTTTCCCTCTCTACTTTGCCAATATGAGACAGTATCAAAGTGCTAATAAAGATTTTAGATGCACTGCTTCTTCTGTTGCATTAGCCAAGTTACCCTGATAAATAAAATAAAATAAAATAAATCTGTTCTGCACAGAAAGAATTAGACTGGCAGGCCTAGCATTTCAAAAATGTATACTGTGTTTTTCCTCTTGTAGGACTTCAACCATCCTTCTCAAACTGTCCATTTGTTCAGAGAGTGCATCTGTTTGCGCAGTAGTTATTCTATTGCCCTGCAGACTTGAATGTCTTCAATCTCTAGCTCCCCGTACTAGTCATTTTCTGCCAGTTGCTTTTTAAAAATAAGCAACCAAGAAATAACCTTGTTTAAGAAGTCTGAAGCTTTAAATGCCTTTACCACATCAGTCAGATATTTCTCTTTATTGTTATATGATTTTTTTTTTTTAATAAACCTTTTCAGCCCTATCTGTTTCCTGTTTTTCCTGTAGCTTCATGCTCTTTGTCTTTGTTCCACAAGATCTTTTGGGGTTTCTGGTGCAGACTTACTGATCTATCATTACTTTCCTGTAATTTCTCCCCATCAGGATAGTTGCAGTTGACAATTTCTTTTATTAGCAGCAAGAACTTCTGCATTATTGTTTTCCTGCAGATGGCCTTCCTGTAAGTTCCTCAAGTTTGCTTAACTCTACTTTTTGACATGAATTCTTCCCTTTTTTTAAGACTCATGAACTTGACTTGTTTGTTTTAATCTAAATTCTCACTCAGTTTTTCAGTTCAAGAAAGTCCTCCTTTCTACTAGTCAGAGTCAAATCTAAGCTATTCCCATTACTAATTTTTCACTTAGGAACAACAGATTTCTTACAGATATGCTAGGTACATCCCCTATAAACCTCAAGTCAATCCTCTGGATCCTCCCATTATTCAAGTAAAATTTCACCAAGAGATATTTACAGTCTCTTACCACCTCCATAGCATTTGAGAATCACTTTGCCATTAGGTCTGAGATTTTGGGTTCAGTCAAGCAGTCCATCTCCCAGAACGGCAAGTCAAACAATCTTAAATAATTTTTTTTTTCACTGGGGGTGGAGAGGGGTGAGGGGAGGTGCTTGCCAATTTTTATTGTATGTGGCCCTTTCTTCTCCAAACTCCCAAATTCTCACAGATTTTTGTAATATGCCATATGTTTGCCATGCTTGCCAGATATAACATGGCTGGAAGAAGGAAGTAGCACACTCTCTGCTGTGCCAGAAGGCATGCTTCTTGTGAACCAGTTCTCCTTTTTTCCCTTCCAGCACTATAGTCTTTCCAAACTATCTAAAAACCTCCCAATGACAACTTTCTTGTGTTTCCTTGTCTTCTATGTCCAAACCTCTCGCTAATGCAACCAAAGAGTTTCCACTAATACATCCCTCTCACCCAAGTGGGCACTCTGGAGTGCCTTCAGTGGGGCTACATGGGTCCACACACTCAGCAAATCAAGAACACAATCTAATAAGGATCAACATCCTTGTTCAGTCAAAACTTTCATAGATTTATGCAGAAAGATTTTTCCCATCTGTCATGTCTGTAATACATATACCCCCACATACATCAAAAGCCGTTGCTCCTACTTACTGAAAACTAATTCAGTTTAATTTCTTGGTTCCACTTCATCATGTCATTATTTACAATAAGAAGGGGATCTCATGCTACAAGAGACATTTTTAAAATCAAAGACACAAAGCTAAAATAAAGAAACCACATAATATCCTAAAATGATAAATTACAGACAGTTTAAATAAATTTCCTTTAACTTAAAAACCTTATATCTTGATTATATCTCAAAATAATGAGACCCAAGGTAGAAGTTTGAGTCGTGTAGAAGAAGACAAAAGATTTCAGTATCTGGAGATTTTATGCAGAATGAATCCACAACACAAACATATACTCAAAATCTAAAGGCCTAGATGTCAGTCAAAAGATAAGACACTGATTACAGTTTGTCTGATATGTAAAATTGCTTGTCTCTGATTGAGGGGAAAGGAAAAAAAAAATGAAGGGGAAAAAACAAAGGGGAGAAAGGGGGGAAAGGAGGGGGACAAGAAAAGCACACAGAAAAAGAAAAGCACACAGAAAAAGAAAAAAGAAAGAGACTGCAATGAGGCAAGTGGGGATCTCACAGGGAGCACAGAACCTCTCTCGAAACTACTGGGTTTCAGGTCACAGCTACACATCCTTAAGACTGAGAATAGGGAAAATGGTGTTTAGAGGAAACTAATATGAAGCCTTGGTAGCAGTCTTTATCACCTAGAGAATGCTTCTTTGTAACAAAAGGAATATTATGGTGCATTACACTTCTAAGTTTTCACTGTGCTTTTCTAAAGCCTGTTAAATTATCAGTTCATCAAATCTGTCATTACCCTCACCATACATCTTTCACTGATGTAGACTTCTATTTTGCCTATTTTTTTTCCTTTTTTAAACATCTAAATATGTCATTCCAAATCACCCTCTTGATGACTAACTAGTTCAGCATTTCTCAATATCAGCCCTTATATTTGAACACCAGGAACACCATTTGAACACCAGGAACACCATTTGAACACCAGGAACTAGAGTCAGTGCTGCCATTTATTTCTCAGTCAATATAACCAAAGGAAACATTCATTAACTTTGAAAATACACTGCAGTCAGGCACTGTCTTCCACCAGAATTCTAAATTAAAAAGACTATTATGCTTAAAATAGAATTTGGTACAGTCAATTCCCAGAATTGTTATTTGAAGTTTTATGCAAATTGCATGTCTGCTTAGGGATTTTTACAGGCATATTTTTAACATATGTAAAAGGAAATTGAGAGATACGTTATTAAGCCTTCTACTTATTGTTGTGAATGACCCATCCCCTGTAGAGTAGCACTTCCTTCACCACTCAAATAGTTTATTGTACTCAGCAATTATTGCTGAAGCATAATTAAAAGTATATTTTAGAAGAAACCTATATGGCATAGTGGAATAATAATGAACTGTAGTCCAGATGGCATCAAGATGTGAGGCATTAAAGGACATCTCATTCATCAGAAAGTACTGTACATTAAGTTCTCAGTTTCTTCTCTACTTAATTCTATCTAAAATCATGTTCCTATAGCAACTCTGTGAATATACAGATATGCCTGAAAGAGTTATATACCAGTAAGGATTCTCGTCTCCAAAGCATACATTGCAATTTAACACATCTTTGGGCAGGAGCTTCCATTTAGGGATTGCCAGAAAATCCCCTTGTCCTTTCATTCAGGGGAATTACAGTCCCTGTCTTCACCTAACATCCCACTAGCTTTACTGATATGCACAAGCATCTCTCTCTGCCTCATTGGGGGCAGCTTTGTTACTTAATACACAATCTCATCAATTTCAGTTCAAAACAACAGCAGCTACTTGATCACAATATTAAAAATGAAAGACTGGATTACATTTCCAAGGTCCTTAGAACCATTTTCTTTTCATGGAACGTCTCAAAGATGTTTTCATCATGAAAAAATTGTGATAGAAAATGTGATGTTTGACAAGTCAGAAATTTAATGTTTTTCTTGTCTTTAAGAATAACCTTCTCAACAAACTGAAGTAACTAGTCTCCTTTCCTTCATTATACTTCCTCAAAGCATGAGGACATTGGTATTAGGAAGTATTTAGATATAATATGAAAGAAACTAAGGATTTATGGAAGTGAAAAGCAATGGCACACATACCAAACCTAGAGGTTACAAGAGACTCTGGAGCTATCACGTGTTCCTTGTTTTAATCTTGAGGTCTTTCAGAATAGGTACACATGCTAACCCACAATGTCAGCTATTATACATAAATTGAGTGAGAATGGGTTGACCTTTAGAGTTTTCTCTAAAGGCCACAGATATTTTGACAGATCTTCAAAAATTCAATCCCAAGAAAGAATCAGTTCTTTTAATGTTCAAAATCTTCAAACTACCTTTTCCAGAGCATCTAGCAGATCTTCAAGTGGAATAAATATTTTGCAACTGGGAAATTGGCCACAGGCTCCAAGAACGTGACCTCTTTTTCTCTGCTAAACAGCATAGCTATATTCCAGAGCAGTATTAGTTCAATGAAGCTATAAACTCAAACAGCAGTCTCACAAGTGCAAAAGACATTCTTTGATCCATTCCTTGAGACTCTTCAGAAAGCATCGCCTAGGTTGCCATTTAATCTATCAATTCAGAGCCTCAAAGAGCTCTCTGTAAACTCTACTTTGTAATTTATAGGATCACAAGAAAATAAATAAATAACGTATTAAAACATGATCTTGAACAAGTCTTAAGAATGTTTTTGGTGCCTTTTGAGGTGATCTTGCTGGCAACATAGCTGTTAGATGACCATTCTTGCCTTAGAAATATTTATTTCTAAGCAAAACAAACTCTTTTGAAGTAGTGCCACCATTTATCCGCTGTTTAAGAGAAATTTTATGAAATTTACACCTTTATGGAAATCTGAAACAGTTAAAATGTTAACTAACAGCAAGTATTTTAAATAAAACTTCATAGCCTTGTCTTCATTATCCACATTACATACAAGAAATTATGCTAGTTAAGAAAAAGAAAGGGAAAGTCTGCTTCTGCAAACATTCCAGAGGCAGACAGTGAGAAGGCAGGTTATTTATCACTTTGGTTATAGCACACTGGGATAGAGGTTATGAACAAGGTTTTCTGTCAACTACTTCTCAAAGTGATTTAGTTAGTATTTAGCCGGGCATAGAGCTCCTATGGAGGGCTTGGCGGAGACTGCAGTGATGCTCCAGGTGACAGTAAAAGATAAAATACTAGGCTATAGAAATAACACCGATAATGTTCAGTTCTAAAGAGTGTTGAACTTTACCCTGACATATACCTAGCACTGATTTTATACTATTCTAACCTCATTGATTTCAGTAGGGCTAGTCATGACTGACCTGGAGCAAGTCAGATAAGACCCAACCATTTCACTTTATTCCCTGGACCACAGAGCAAAATATCAACATTCACTATCTTCAATTTCAAATCTAGAATTCAAATTTGAGAGCCAGCTGACCCTCAAAACCAAGTGAAATCAGCCACAATGGAAGTTCTTCATTTTGCCTCATTTTCCATTTCCCAAGGAATAGCAGAAGTCTGACTACTAAAAACTGCTGATGCAAGTACCACAGTCCCACAGTCTTCAAAACAAAATACCAATATTGTGGAATGCCACAGACTGCAAAGTATTCTCAGGTGAAGATACCAGGAGATGCACAGATCTTAGAAGATGAGATGCTAAGCACACTACCTGATAATCAGGAATAAGTATTACTATGTAGAAAACATCTTTTACCCTATTCAATGCAGCACTGGGTTCATCAGTCTTCCACTGACTCACCTTTTGAACTGATAATCTAGCATGCAAATAATCCATCAGACTAATATTTAAAAATAAAAACACATCAGAAGGCCCAGGGATAAAACAGGAGATGATAACCAGAGGAAAAGTGAAAAAAGAAAACATTATCAGACTAAAAAGTTCAGTATCCTTCATGGTTATACTGGAAAATGCCCTGGACCACAGGCAAAAATAACTTTTCAAGCTAAGCAATTCATGCGCTACTACTTTAAAAATCTACCTAATAAATTAAGCATAAAGACCTTCAAGCTCATTAAAAGTAAGAACTCTATCCCTTAAAGATCAACAAAGCTGGGTCACCCCAAACTAGTAAACAGCTTCCTGGGACGATAAACCTCTATGCTGAATACCAACTTTCATCAGACACATACTACATGAACTGTGTAGCAGAGATTTTATTGGAAATCCACTGATTTGAACTCATCCACTAAGTCAAGACAGAATTAAAATAATGTGTTGTTTAATCAGAAGTTGTTGATCTTTCTTTTTTAGGCTTTCCTGGTTTCTTTCCGCCTCTGTGGACTTAATGTTAATGTTCTAACTTGCATGAGGATTATTCAATCTTTCAACAGGCCATTAAGGGTGGGGAATTAAGAGTTTTACAACCCACAGCACATGTTCATCTTCAGCAAGGATTTGGATAAGAAAATCACAAAATGACTTTGTGTTAAACAAGACAAGAAGCAGTAGACCATTTAGAATATTTCTATGCATTTTTATATTCTCCTTTGCAACCAGCCATCTGTTTCATCCTAATCCAGCTAAATAAAGCAGGTATAGTCTGAAGACTGTTCCTGGAAAGGATAAGGCCTTCAGGCCAATGATACAGATGCTAGAACTCTAGTCAAGCAATGAAGACAAAAAGTTAGCCTGCCTATGTTAAAAAGGAGCTTTTCTTAGCAGAAGGGGTTTGGCGATGGTCAGGGTTTTGCTTATGATTTTTAATAAATATTTTTATGTAGAAGATATCTAAAGTAGAATATAATTTTGCTCTCTTGTTCTGGTAGCTATTTGTAGCTAAGATTTATGAGAAAGTTAATGAGATCGATATGCAATAGCCTTAGGGATGTTATGATACTATAGCACACAGCTAGGAATTAAGAGATTTAATAGAAGATAGTGTGGTGCTTTACTGCTCCCCTTTGTTGAACACCACCACCACTACTGAATGCCCATCAGCACCCAGTACCTTCTCCATAACACTCGTGCAATGAAGTTTTATATGATTCAGTTAATCTAGTGCCTATTTTAAGCTGTTCTTATCGCGTACAGCCAGTAATGACAGTGAACAGAGCATAGCCTTAAAGTTGCACCTCCTGACAACAGACTGTCAGGCCTGTATATTCCATCAAATTGTGAAATCTGGGCATTTGACACTCAGGCCATGTGTCCAGTTAGACTCCTGACAAAGATTTTCAGTTCTTAGACCATCCATGTGAAAATTCAAAGCATATATATATAGTAGTAAGATTAAGTAAGAAAGAATTTGATTTATAATTCTAAACAGGTGCTACACCTGAAAAAGGTATCCATCAAGGGCAAAATCAACTTACCAGAACACACAAATAACTGAAACTTAAGACTACAGCTTTATAAAGATATAGAACAGACCTTCTTGTGTTATTACTCAATAGAAAGGCCACAGAAAATTCCAGATGTCCACATACCTGACAAACTAATGCTACTCTCATTTAGCTTTGTAAGAAATTACAATTTAAATGGAAACAGTGTATATAGCTTTTAATGTTAAAAAAAAAAAACCCTGGAAGAAGCACTGCAACATACAATTTAAGATGTTTCTAAGAAAGATACGTGCTGTTCAAGGGAGAGTGAAGAAACATGCTTTTGTTATATTTCATAGTAAAACCTTAAGAGTAATCACTTACATTTTTATGTTAATTAGAGTCACATCAGCATGTGTGACATGACTGATGTTGGAATACTTTCTTCTTTCAGATATTCATTGGAGAGTGAATTAAAAATATTAGAATATACTCCATTCTGCTGCTAACAATTCTATAGGCAGTGCAGCAAAGGAAAGAAATACTTTAACAAACTTAACATTTAAACAAAATAGCTTTGCCACTGTGGATCAGATATAAATACCAAACATAACGATCTTGCTATTCATGCACACAAAAAAAAGGAGAATAAACATTTGCTAGTATCCATGTCTGCCTACCTGCTCCAAAGAATCTGTTCAGCTATATATTTAAAAAGCAAATCCTAACTGTTGCATATCTCAAAATACATCCATTAATCTTTTCATTCAATACAGACGAAGCTATAACATACATACATACATACAGGTACCATAATATGAACCCCCGTATGCTAAAACCACCTCATCTTACTTCCTTAAAATAGCATAAATATATATCTGTGTTTTCAAATAGTGGATGAATTGGTCTTACAGTATATCTCTTTGCAGACTTTGTTAGGATTCAGAATGCAATTGTGGTGGTAATTCCAAAATAGATGTACTAGGAAGGCACAAAATTATTTTAGCTTGCCTGGAAGGCAGCAAATAGTACATTAATAAAGAAAAGTTTCTATTTTACTTTTAGAATAAACTTAGCGGACTGTGACTAGTTAAAATTAACATGCTTATTCTTTCGAGGCAAGTAGTTTCTGAAATAGATTTTCTACTATAAATACAATTCCAATTCAACACTTACTGAATTCCACTAGGGGGAAAAAAAAAATCTTTGCACTCTGGGGCATACAAAGTAAAATCTGCAAAAAAAACATACTACTTATTTTAAAGCTCTATATTTTGACATACTCTTATTTCCATTTATATACTGTGGAAAAGCACATAACATTTAAAAACATTTCACAGTGTAAGCTACACCAGAAGAACTCCGTTCAGTTCCAGAAGCAATCTTGCATTCACTGTCACTTGGCAATATGACTACTTTCTGTTTACAGTACTGTTCTAGTGACAGGAATATTAATTTTCAAAAACCTCTATTTAAAGAATGCAGCAGTTAGGATTCTAAAAACTTTATTAGGCCTTAAATAAAAAGATAAAACAGAAAGCATCTCTACAAAAAGATTTTTAAAGTCACCTGAAAGCTGTTGTTACAGAGTTTGTTTTAACTGTTATATATTTATAGTAATAGCTACAGACTATTCTCCCCTTTAAGTACCTATGCTCCTTTCCTAAGGCATGGCAGAACGAGACACTCTGGACAGTATCCCTATTAACCCAGGGAACACCCCAGAACTTGCCTACAAAGACAGTGAAGATGAGGCTCTACTCTTCCCCAGAGGTCAGGAAAAAAAAAAAAAGTCTGCCTCTAACTCAAGGCAGGCTTTGTACCAAAAGACTGTAATGATTTTGCATCTTTTGTGGCTCAGACTCACAGATTACCTAATACATAACCAATATCTGGATTATGCAGTCAAAAGCGCAAACACATCCAGTGAAGAAAACGTGTGTGAAACAAGCAAGGAGGCTAAATTGTCCCTGCATATCAAAAAGACAGAAAATAGGCCTGGGAATACAGTCTAAATCTCCTGGCACAAGCTAGGATAAGCTTTAACTTTTCTACTCTTTTAAAGTGCTTACTGCAGTGTCTGTCTCAAAAATATTTAGAAAACCAGTAAGGCTTGCTATGCTCCTAGCTGTTGCAAATATATCTTGTTTGTTCCAGGAAAAAAGCAAGGTATGATTCAAGATAAATCATATATCAGACTTCTCAGTCACATGGCTGGTGTGTGTTCAGCACGATAGTCTCTGTATGCTCTGTGCAGAAATGACTCAGAAGCAGGTTCCACATTTGTCAGTCCAAGCAAGGGATACAACAGCAATTAAAGTCTCTAACGATTGGCTAAGGATCAGAGAGATCTCATGAATCTAGATGTAATAGATAAGGATTGATTTTCTAGGACTTATTCAACATCATATCATAATATCTAAAAATATCTGATGGAAACATTAATGTTACAAAAAAGGAAAGCAAAAAAATGGCCTAGTTAGTAAGTTAATTCATGGAAGTGCAAGTGCTTGCTGGCAGTTGCAGCCAAACGATTCTTACTAAATAGTTCTTTCTTTGAGGCTTGAACAGATTCCCAGAGAGCAGCACTAGAATAAGAAAAAACTATTTACACAAGTAACTTCCATGTCTCCTACTTCTCGCTGATTTGAGATCACTGTGCAGTTAAATTTTCACGTTTCCAGATGTTTTTCAATACTTTGATAAGAATTAGATGTAATAAAAAAAAAGACTTGGGCATCTACAAGTTACTTTTCATTTTAATTTTTAGCTGCTTATTCCCAAGTCTGAAAGTTAGGATCCTATGACAGGACTCCAGGAACAAAAGCTAGACATTTTAAAGGCTATAAAGAATAACTTGCACACCAATCAGGAAGTTGCCTAGGCATAACCAAGAGGAAGACTAAGAAAAGCAAAATATATAAAAATCCACTCCCTTCCTGGCATACCTTCCATAAAGTAGATGTCAGAATGAGGTTAAGTGCCAACTGCTTTTCTTTCAGTAATTAGCAGATCATGATTCTATCGTACAATACAGATGGTGAAGAAAGAAAACATATTTTACACCAAAGTACAATCCAAGAACACTCACCTGTGAAATGGAAGATGCAAATTCACTTGACTTTTCTGCCTGAGGTGATTCAAACACAGCTTTAATGATGCATCCTCATCATCAAATTGTAGCATTCTCTGGACAGGACATTCCTCCCACCTAATGTTAAGAAAATAACAAAACACCCCACCCCACCCACATTCCAAAACCTACCGAACAGTCAAAGGTAATTCTGGTCTCTGTCCTATGACTTTTCCCCAAGCAGATCAGTGACTCAGTTGCTATGATTTTGACACCCTGTACTCAATGATCCCTTCTTGTGTTCTCCTTGGCCAAGTCAATTCAGAGTTATTTTCTGTTCCTTTTCTCTTGTCCAACGGATTGTAACATTACAGTTTTGAACATCAATCTCTTCTTGCTACTTCAAATATTTAAGAACCAAAACTAGAAATTAGTTTTCTTCCTCACAGATTTTAATACTCTTTCATAACTGCTACTAAGCTCATTATACAGACCATAAGGGACCTCCTGAAATACTATAAAGATACGCATGCTGGGAACAATGATACAATATGAATTCACTAACAGTTAGTGGGCACATTTTATGAAAAATTAGACATAGCCCTTGCTAGCCTAACTTTTGATAGGCCCTTTCAATCTTTAAAGTACCTTTCCACCCATAAACATGAAAGCTTAGTCAAAATTCCATGAGCCTAATAAAACACAAAACCACTTGAAATAGCCCTAGTGGATCAGACCAAAACATCTCACTAGCTGAATCCTTAGCCTTAAAAAAAAAAAAATTCATTAATAGACACTTTCAGAAGTAAAATGAATATACCTCTTATACAATACAGCCTTATTATTCAAGCAAATTTAGTCTGTAGCACCCTAAAAAATTCCTGGGAGCCCTCTTGCCTCTTTTCAAAGGGGAAGAAAAAAAAAAGTGCATTCCTTTGCCATCTGCCACTTACCTACCACCAAGGCTGGTTTAAATTGTAGATTAAACACTACAGTTACCAATTAAGCAATTTCAGGTTTCTTTCAGTAGTCTCAGATGAGTTTTATTTGATTCTGGCAATTGATTACTATCTTTCCAATTAAATAACTCTTCCACTGCACGATGTTTGAGGCTATGCTTTAGATTTTGCTCCTCATTAGGTGGAATCTAGCTCCTGTATGTTAAGTAACAATGCAGTGAGTAATGATCACAATGATTTAGCTTTGTGTGTTATGGCTACATATTTCTTGAGTTCAAATTTTATACCTCAGTGGTCTATCAGTTCCCCTCTAGCAGCATCTCTGTGACTTCAAGAAGTTTTGGGGGTGGGGGGATTGTGCCTAAAGCTGCTGCTCAAACCTCTTTTCATTTGACTTAAACACAGTACCACAATATTACGCCTGAGCTTTTGCTCTTTTCTGTGTTTAGATACAATTTTCACTTTCAAAAATACTGTCTTTTTACTTCCAACAGGAACCTGCATAGGAATGCTGAACTTTTTTTTTTCCCCCCCATGCTCTAAAAAATTCACTGATATCTGTGAGCATTTTAACTATTTATTTGCCCCTTCTAATTCCCTCTTAGAAAATTTTAATCTGTACATAGCCACTACGAAACTGAATGGGTGGATTATTCCTACAAAGATTTTGAATTTAACTATTACCATTACCATATATATAAAACTCTTCATAGAACTATCATTTTCATAACTGCATCCCAAACTAG
The DNA here is from genome assembly GCF_947461875.1 of Haliaeetus albicilla. Taxonomy (NCBI): domain Eukaryota; kingdom Metazoa; phylum Chordata; class Aves; order Accipitriformes; family Accipitridae; genus Haliaeetus; species Haliaeetus albicilla. Next base: position 45,208,198 of record NC_091483.1, read on the forward strand.
GTCTTGTGTACTGCTCAAGGCTAAAATCAAGAGATACTGCTATTTTTTTCAATTCCATTACCGGCGACACTGAAAAGCAACCATTTATGAAATCTAAATGTTTGCATCGTTGCCCATCAGAACATTCACCCAGTCAAAATAAGCACTTCGCATAATGCTAAATGTCTGTATTTCATGCTTGTTAAACAGTGCGAATTTCTTTGCTTATAAAGTATACACGGTACTTCAAAGCCAATAGATATTACAAAATCACACTACTGTAGTTTACATTGAGAACAAAGCCGTAAACCCTAAATGAATCACACAGAATATTTTTAAGCCTTTTAGAATAAAGTAAGATTTTTAACTAATGTTTCACATTAAAGGTCTGATACAACATGAACTAAAATATTATGAACAATCCTGTTGTTATCAAAATCTGTTTTCATTGTTGAGGCAAATGCCTATGTCCTCTAACTAGCAACAATAACAACCCCACACGCACCATTTTAGACGAAACAGTATGAATAGTTGGGTAGGTTAGATGAACCAAATGGCCTCATTTTACCAAAGAGAAAAGAGTAAAGTATTATTATAGTACAGCTCATAGCATAGATGGAAACTATGCTACTTGTACAACCATTTTCCAAATCAAATCCACGTTTATGTATTTTCAACAGCGACTGCAACCTCTACGCATATAACTAGACTAGCATGTCCTAACGCTGAAGTCACCTACATCCTGTGGAAAAACAAACCTCCTTATAATGCACTACAAAGTCTCATAAATTTTAAAAAGTATCTTTGACTTCACTGAAAGTAAGGCAGCAGGTATTCTGTGACAGAAGAAATTACCTTAATTATAATAAACAGTATGTTACCTCTTTTCCAGAAATGTAAACATGTCTACAAGTCTCAAAAATGCCTCCTAGAAAAGAACTATAGATAACTATAGTCAGGAAGTCTTCATAAGAGTTTTGATATGGTTTTAGTAACCATTTTTATATAACTTGAAATACAAGCAGTGTCTCCTAAATTATTCCAGCATTACAGCTCAGAGTTTGCTTTCCATTGTTGTTGTTGATGATAATTCTAATCTAAACCACAAGAATTTGAACATGAGCATTCTAAATTAAAACAAAAAAAAACCCCAAGCTTTAAAACTCAAAGCATTAAGAGTTTATTTGAAAATTATACCAATTTAATGGCAGGTCACATACCAAGGAAAGTCATAGTCAAACCGATACTATCTTCTGTTCAAGAAGATCTTATTTTGCCCCAGTAGAATCATGTTTTCAGAGACAGAGAGGAGCAAGGCTGTAACATTTATGTCACTTCACCAGGCCACACTTTTCTTAAGAATTTGTTTTTTTCTTTCAGAAGTGGGCTTGAACAGCCTGCATAAAGGCTAGATAATAACCCTTAGCTGCTCAGCACCTACAACTTCCCACAAATCTAACAAGCACACAGCTGCCTAAGTACAGCTTTAGTAAATAGAATCTCCTTTCATGCAGGCACAATTTTCATACACCTGTTCCTTGGTACATGCAGATTTTCTGTATGTACAAAACACCTGTGCAAAGAAATAGCACGGGTGAACCTGAAAATTATTTTGAAGAATCTGGATTCTATCCCATGTGTACTGAAGTGCTGGGAAGTTAAAAAAAAAAAACAAAAACAAAACCACCCCAGACAAACCAACCCACTGCCTCAGAAGAAAAAAGCCTGGAGGTTGCACTCACTGAATAGGACACCATATTGAATTGCTTGTGAAAAATATGTTGCAGTATTTCATCAACAGATGATGTTTCAGTGTTTGTTCTGTGTTTGTTTGAGTTGTTAATGTATGCGGGCAGATGACTGGGCTCTGGCATTGGGTTAGCTGCCTGAACACAACATAACTATTGAATGTGATATGAGAAATTGCTGGACATACTGAATAACAGAGTGAGAATCTGACAAAAGTTGCAAATCACACTGAGAGGAATGGCCAGATTTCACAGGTGGTTTAGGGAGAGTCAGGACAGAAGTGGTCAGATCTCATGGATAATTAAAGGGGGGCAATGGGGAACTTCTGGTGAGTGGACTCTTGCAAAGCCAGTGTTACCTAGGTACAACTGGGACCCATGTGGTAGAATTACATGCAAGGTGTTAATTTTGGGAAGACAAGGGTGGCGATAAGGAGTGATCAAGATTGATCAAGAAGGAGCAAGACCAGCAAAATGGAGAGGAGCTGGGGAATAAAAGAGACCTGACACACGTTAAGCAAGCTACTGTTCACTATGTTTGTCTGGCTGTCATGGTTTAATCCCAGCTGGCAGCTAAGCTGCACACAGCCCCTCACTCACTCCCCCTGCAGCGGGATAGGGGAGAGAATTGGAAGAGTAAAAGTGAGAAAACTCCTGGGTTGAGATAAAGACAGTTTAACAGGCAAAGCAAAAGCCACGCATGCAAGCAAAGCAAAATAAGGAATTTATTCAGTACTTCCCATCAGCAGGCAGGTGCTCAGCCACCTCCAGGAAAGCAGGGCTCCATCACGTGTAACAGTGACTTGGGAAGACAAACACCATCACTCTGAATCCCCCCCTCCGCTTCCTTCTTCTTCCCCCAGCTTTATATGCTGAGCATGATGTCATATGGTCTGGGATATCCCGTTGGCCAGTGGGGGTCAGCTGTCCCATATGTGTCCCCTCCCAACTTCTTGTGCCCCCCCAGCCTACTCACTGGCAGAGTGGTGGGAGAAATAGAAAAGGCCTTGGCTCTGTGTAAGCACTGCTCAGCGATAATGAAAACATCCCTGTGTTATCAACACTGTTTTGGTCACAAATCCAGAACATAGCCCCATAATAGCTGCTATGAAGAAAATTAACTCTACCCTAGCTAAAACCAGCACACTGGCTCATGTTGTTCATGCTTATGAGCGCTGTGTGTGTTTATACAGGTGCCTAGAAAGGCTGGCTGTGCCTGTAATATGTGTGTTTATGTGTGTGCCCACTGGGAAATAGCCTGGCTACAGACTGGCTGGAAACAAAGAGAAGCTGCCACCTCGCATCTAGCAAAGTTCATTGGATTCAGCTACCTTTAAAACAAGCCATGTTATTTTAACTCTGAACTGGCTAACATTAACTTCTTTAAGTTTGTAGGCTAAATTCACACTTCCTCTATCACTAAATATGAGGAAAAATCAAAATACATTCTCACATGATACATGAGTTCTTGTGTCTCTTCTGTATTTTTTTTCCCCTCCCTCCTCAGTTCACCAGAGAAGTATCTAGCAATTATTTGGTTATTCAAACATACCAGGATAGTTACAAGATCATTTAGACAGTGAAATAAAAGAGTAAATTGTTAATATATTTAAAACAAATGGATGTAAGCAGTCCTTTATGCTATATCCATTAGGCTTGAAGAATCAGGACAGAACAAGGTTTGAGTTGACTATAAACCATAACACAGAGATTATAACTTCCATCTGCCAATAATAAATGATGAGCAACTGCTCTGTTCAAATAAGATGCCAATTTACTTGAAAATGTCAATACATTTTGAAGCAAGAATCCACAACCCATTTTGAAATTTCACATGGAATTTCACAGTTCATCCTAATGAGAGAAGCAAGTGATTAGGTATTATTACTACAGCCCCATGGTTTTGAAAACCAATACTTGCCTATTTACTTGAACTTTAAGAACAGTGATCATAGGAATATATGAGAATATTAAGAACTGTGGGAGGTTTTACACTGGATTTTGATGAGTGTGCTGTGCTACATGCCAACTTCTATGGATTACTCTAATTTTTTGCAACAGCACTTTTTGATAGTAACATGATGGGAGTGCCCAACAACTGAGAAAGCATAAAAAGAAACATTCCAGCCATTCTGCATCAAACTTGGCAAAGTTACTATTTTTGTTTGGGGGGTGGTTGGGGGTTTTTTTGTTTGTTTTTGTTTCTTTTAACTTTGGTTCTTTTATCATCAGATCAATTTAGATTAGTAGCTCTACCAGTACTGGTGAAACAGAATTTTTTTTACACATTGTAACGGGTTTGTGTGGCAAGGTTTGGGGGGGGGGGGGGGGGGGGGGGTGGTGTGTTACAGGGTTGGTTTCTGTGAGAAGCTGCTAGAAGCTTCCCCTATGTCAGATAGGGCCAATACCAGCCAGCTCCAAGATGGACCCACCACTGGCCAAGGCCAAGCCCATCAGTGACAGTGGTAGTGCCTCTGGGATCACATATTTAAGAAGGGGAAAAAAAACTGTGCGAGGGCAACTTCAGCCAGAGAGAGGAGTGAGCACATGTGAGAGAACCAACCCTGCAGACACCAAGGTCAGTGAAGAAGGAGGGGGAGGAGATGCTCCAGACACCAGAGCAGAGATTCCCCTGCAGCCTGTGGGGAAGACAATGGTGAGGCAGGCTGTCCCCCTGCAGTCCATGGAGGTCCTCGGTGGAGCACATCTCCACCTGCAGCCCATGGAGGACTCCATGCCAGAGCAGGTGGGTGCCCAAAGGAGGCTGTGACCCTGTGGGAAGCCCATGCTGGAGCAGGCTCCTGGCAGGACCTGTGGCCCTGTGAAGAGAGGATCCCATGCTGGAGCAGATTTTCTGGCCGGACTTGTGATCCTGGGGGGGATCCATGCTGGAGCAGTCTGTGCCTGAAGGACTGCAGCCTGTGGGAAGGACCCATGCTGGAGAAGTTTGTGGAGGACTGTTTCCCATGGGAGGGACCCCACGCTGGAGCAGGGGAAGAGTATGAAAAGTCCTGCCCCTGAGGAGGACAGAGCAGCAGAAACAACGTGTGATGAACTGACCACAACCTCTATTTCCCTTCCCCCTGTGCCACTGCAGGGGAGGAAGTAGAGAAAATCAGGAGTAAAGTGCGGCAACTCAATCAAGCGCTCAAGCTCTCTGTGCAAGATCCCCTTTATTTCACAAAAGAATCCAACTTATATATGTTTCAACAAAGATCTAGAAAGCACTAATGGCATACAGTCAATACTACTAACACAGGAGGGCATATCTGGCCCAGCTGGGATGTTTGCCAGTCCTCAGAACAGTTAAAGATAAAAACATTCCATAGACATACTCATGACTGTCTTCAGCCACATCTCAGGCATTCACAAGGCCATCCTCCAACCCGACCGTGTGAAACTAGTTCTTCAAAGGCTTGGCAAACACGCAGCACAACAAATTCTAACGGTCACTCTTGAAAACAAATGCCAGGTGTTCTGAACTGCTCCCACATAAAGCTGTGCCCACGAAGAAGGGAGGGGTGGGGGGAAAGCGTTTAAAGATTTGGTTTTATTTCTCATTATCCTACTTAGATTTGGTTGGTAATAAATGAAACTAATTTCCCCAAGTCAAGTCTGTTTGCCTGTGACGGTAATGGGTGAGTGATCTCTCCCTGTCTTTATCTTGACCAAAGAGCCTTTCATTATATTTTCTCACCCCTATCCAGCTGAGAAGGGGAGTTATAGAGTAGTTTTGGTGGGCACCTGGGGTCCAGCCAGGGTCAACCCACCACACACACAGTGCTCACAGAACTATGTTCTTAATCACATTAATATTTCACATTCTTAAAGAATACTTTACAGATGAGACAGTGAAACAGTTTCACATTTTTCAGTTAAAAGCATATTCTAATTTGTTGTAATGCAAGACCAGAAATAAGGTCCCTGAAAAAAAGCATATATTTCAAAATGTAAAAAAAATACCTTTAAGATCTATTAGACCAGTTATCTCAAGCAGGTAGATTTCTACATAAGAAATCTTAGAAAGTTTGGAGATGAAGACTAAAGATGAAGCAAGACAGATTTAATATTAAAAAAAAATGAAAAATCCCAGTCTGCAAATAATTTTCCAAGTGACAAATGAAAGTATAATGATTCTCTTACAATGAGTGTAGCATCTTTTGATGTACATATGAAAACTAATCCAGAAGTGATTGAATCAATATAGGTTGGCAAAGTTTTTTAAGAACTGCCAGCACATAATATACATTATATAAAAACACAGAGTTCCCTATACATTATAGCAAGGATGTTTATGGAAGAATCAAATGGGAGAGACACTGGTTCTTCTGTCTGTTCCATGGTCCAAATACTGTCAAAGGGAAATAGAAGCATCAGCTTTCCATACTCATTAAACATAGTTAATACCTGTAAGTCAAGCAAAGTCAGTGTATCATTTTTAAAAGTTTAAAATTCTAGATCTTGTTTACAAATGTATTCAGATCCCAATTCATATCCTTTGCTTACAGAAAGACTTTTACTGAAGTCAGAGGGAAGATTAATATCAAAAGCATTCATTGTGTAGCAGTTCAGAGTTCTACTGATGTTAAGTTTTTCACATAGGAAGCAGAATTTCATCCCTAACAGAGATCTAATCTTTTCTGCTAATTAGCAGAAACTCAGAAGAAAGATCTACACTATTCTCAAGCCAGAAACAAGAGTTTAAAAATTGCATCAGTTAAGTACATTCAATAAGCCACCTGTACACCAGTTTGAATGATAATTATCTCAATTTTAGAATTATTTAAATTAGCTCTTTGGATACACCATATTTCTGAATGCATACTACTTCACTGTTTAGGTGAGTCAATGAAACAACATAAAAAGTAGTAAACTGCCAGAACACTCATCACATAGGAAGTCTGTATTTCACACTTCACTCCAGGTTTGATAAATGGATGACCTGTATAGCAAGTCGTAAAATAGTTTTACTTAGATATATTTCAAAATTCTGTTTTTCAAAAAAACTTAAATTTTAATTCCAGTTCAAATCTCTACAAATCTGCAAATCTCTACCTTAATCCTAAACATTTAAGAAAAGACTATTTTGGATTCCTGAAAACACAGATTATTAACAGTCAGAAAGATGGAGAAGACCTTTTAATTAAGCATGCTATTATTGTCAGACAACAATCACAACACAAGAAAGTTCTGATTCTTTTCTTTCTACTTTACACTGCGGAAATAGATTTGGGAAGATAATGTGTTAGTATGGCCAGGGCTTCAAAGGTGGAAGACAGTGGAAAAGGAAATAAAATACAAATATTATTTGACATGAGAAGATTGTACATTAATAAGGTAAAATAATAAGACAAATGCCTGTTTCATTTAGAAAACAAATATCAACAAGCCTTGGCATGGTTTTTGACAGTACTGATCATCAACTGCCACTGACCTCTCTACTGTTTATGTTTAGCACTTCTTGGAAAATCCAGCTTTTCTTCATTTGTGACCTATCCTGCAATCACTGCACTTGAATAACTTCTCACTGGACTATATATCTGCTTCACCTGCACTTAGTTGTAAAACCCAAGTCCTGCATACTGCAAGTTCTTCAGGACAGAAGATATATTTAAATAATTCTCTTTATTTTGTAAGGAAAAAAAAATATATTTGCCTAAGGAGAATTTAAAGACGTAGCAGAGACTTCACATTGATAAAAACTAGAGAGAAAAAAATGGATTATATTGGATGTTCAGTATGACAAGTCTTTTCTATAATAGCCACTGATCATTTACAAGTGATATATAATTTGAAATGAATGCATCAACCTTGGGTACAATACATTCCTTCTCTAATGCGTCTCCCTTGACACAGATCTAAGCAGGTATATATTTAAAGACTTATTTTCTTTTTAATAAAATTGAACAGATTAAATATGATGTGCTAATGTGCTACTTCAGGATTTGTGGTAATAAAATGCCAAAGAACAAGCTGCAAGCTGCTGTTTGTTACTTAAGATACTTGAAGAATTAATTTTATGCTGGCATATACTGTAATTAGAAATAGCTCTGTGCATCATGATTAAACTAGTAGCTATGGAAACCAAAGCAGACTAGAATAAGTGTAAAAGAAGAATACTGAATAAGCCAATCATAAAACTCCTTTAATCTGTTTATTTTTAATCTTTTTCGTAATGCAAATTGGAATACTAAGGGTAGATATTACTTTATTTTTCTTAACCTTTGTATGTTTGGAAAGAACAGTATTTTTTCCAAACTGGTTCCTATTAGATTTTGTTTTCACATCAGAACTTCTCAGCCCAGACAATCTTAGGTGTTAAAAGCACACAATTTTTAGTGAACTATTTTGTATTAAATAATTGTATATATTTATCCCTTTGTAAAATGAGAACTCTGTGGTTTCAAGAGTGTAAAATCTCCACTGTGCTCCATCCCCTTAACCATTCTGATAGCCATCTGCTGAACATATTCCAATTTAGCAATCTCCTTCTGGGTGGGTGGGGGGGGAAGGATGGACATATCTCCATGCAGTACTCACCTGGTGCTATCTCAAGTGCTGAACAAGAGGGAAGAATCACTTCCCTTGCTATGCTGGCTACTCATACTGTGGCCACCAGGCATGCAGATAGCTTTCATCACACAGTGCTGACTCATATTTAAATTCTCATTCACCCTTGGGTCCTTTGCTAAAGAGCTGTTCTGTGGCCAGTCACTCATCAGCTTATGCTGTTTCATGGGGTTATGCCAGCCCAGCTGCAGGACTTAATGTCTGTTCTTACCGAATTTTACCAGGTACCTTTTGGTCCACTCCTACAGCTAGTTGAGGCCCCTTTGAATACTAGTCCTGCATATAGCCCAGTCTATAGACTGCCTCCCTCCCCGACCCATTTCACTGTCATTCACAAACGTAAGGGCACCTTCCATTCCATTATCCAGGTCAATGATGACAATGTTAAGCAATATTTGCACCAGTATCAGCCTCTAAAGTGCATCACCTGTAAGCAGCTACTAATTAGGCTCCAAGCTGTTCACCTCTGCTCTTTGAGGCATAGAGTGGCAGCTGCTTTCCCACCCATGTTGTGGCCACCAGTCTATAATGCTGTAAGAAATCACGACAGAATACTTGATTAAGTCAAGGTAAACATCATTGTTTATCTGTTCTCGCCTTGTCCACAGAGCCAGCTGTCTCATTACAGAAAGGTTAGTCAGATATGATTTGTCTTTGGTAAAGCCACGGTGGCTGTTCTCAACCACCTTATTTACCTTCCTATGCCTAGCAATGGCTTCCAGGAAGATTTATTCCATAATCTTCCCAGGAATTGAGAGGAGACTATCCCATGTACAGTTCCCTGGATATCCTTCTTTTCCCTCTTGAAAGTGGGCATGTTATTTACTTTTCTCCAGTCACTGAAGACCTCTCATAATCACTACAAGCTTTCAAAAAAGGGGGGGAATAGCCCCCTCACAATAACAGCAACATTGGATGCACATCCAGCAGTCTCAGTTTGCTTACGTGGACTCTTAACTCAATCTTCCTCTAACATAGGTAGTATTTCTCTCCCCCAAACTCTCTGAGTAGGCACAGAGGTCTGTGAGGCTAGTGACCAGAGGCCCAAAGAGAGCACTTGAAGATTTTCAAATCTTAAAATGGTAAAACATTAGGTATGTTAGCCATATTACAGATTCACAAACTGTACCTGCCTTCACAAAGGGACAATTTATCCCACTCTGTGCCAATATTTGGTACATTACTGGGCCATTAATGTAAGACAACTGTTCAGAAAACACACTTTTCTCAGAAGACGACAGTGGCAGGGGACCTAGTCCAAATATATGCCATTCTCTGGGCTGTGACAAACAACAAATAAACATTTCGGATATGATGCTTAATATCAGTACCTTCAGACTTAAGCATTTTTCCAGTATGAAAGATCTGACATTGACATGGGTCAGAAAAAATTTCGTTGTTGATTGGAAACATGTTTTGAAATGAAAACATCATATAGAACAAACTAAATTTTTTTTTCTGACTTCCAAAATAATCAATACAAAAGCAGATAAATCTTACACTTCTAAGTCTCTTTTCAAGAAAGCACTTAGTCCAAAAAGTTCAATTTCATCATTCTCAGTTAAGCACTTTCCTGGGCTACTCCTGCTGCTGCCTCCCATCACCAGTGCACCAGTGCAAATATTCATAAAACAAAATATGCAGAGCAACACTTTGAAGGACACAGACATCTTTTTTTTTTTTTTCCTGCCACTTCTGCCTGGGGTTTTTGCTTCAAAAAGTGTTTCCTCTACTTCAGGGGAGCTAAAAGCTCTGTATCTCTGTGCTAAAGGAAGGAAATCTAGTAGAACCAGCGATTTTGACAGGACCTCATCTACATTCATCATACCAGCATCACTTCAGTAAGGAAAACTGTTATTATCTTCATCTTTAAATCCAAAATCTGTGACCCGTACAGTGACTACATTCAACATTTTTTTCTGCATTTGAAGTCACACCTTCATCAGTAGATATATGTAATAATTTCTTCCCAACTTTGGGAAAAAAAGGTTACAAATATAAACCTGGGTTTGGTTTTGCAACTGTATTTTTACAGCTGAAAGAGAAGAGAATGTAAAAGTCCATATCTATAAAAACATGCTGATTAGCCATGTCCATTTCTCACAACCTATACAACTTTTGCACTGAAAGATGAGGAAACACCTCCAATTAATATCTTTACTATGCTATTGGAATGATTATACTTTTAGAAGTCGGTTGAAAAATGTCACCTCTCAGAGTATAGGGATGTTGCCAATGAATTTAAGTGGTTTTGGGGAGAAACAGAAACAAAAAAGCTTCAATAAAATGAATTAGTATCCAGGATAAAGAGATCAAGTCTAGCTAGTTTACCTGTGAAATTTCACCCGTTCTGTTAATGAAAGTGAGAAGTCCTAAACACACAAGTCAATAGCAAAATAGTCATGTTTTCCTACACCAGTATCAGTCCCTTCATTCATTTATGCTATTATCATCCTCTCTTTCCCCACACTAATAACTTCAATCACTGCACTAACTTCCTCATACAGTATCAAAGCATATCTGACAATACCCCGACCAGTTTCACTATTAGCAACAGGATTCTCACCAAAAGTCAAAATTTCTCAAGAAGATATCACAAAAAGGGTTTTTTCAGCACACTCGAGAGCATTTCTCTTTTCAAAGATCACCAAAATGTTGTATATTTCACAAGCAACATTTTGGAACCAGCCTTCTCCAACACACTCCCTCCCACTCACTACTAGCAGTGTATATATATATATATATATATGTATACACTTTTCTTTTTAACAGAAAATTGATTACTGCAACTTTGTTGAGCCACTGCCTACCCACCTCAACAACATCTGAAGCAACTGCTGGACTGCTTCATATGCTTAGAAAGACAGAAACAATCACCTTCCAGGACTAAATAAATATTTCTCTTGGCAATAATCCAGATGAGTTGGTGTGGTGCCACCGGCACCTACTATCAGTCATTACTATTTACCTGCAGCCAGTCCTGGGCCACAATAGCCAGTATCACCAGTAAGATTTGTATCACCCTTATCATGGCTCTGTTTTTACTAAGAACTGCTCTACGAGAAAACAAATTACTAAATAAAGGAAAAGTAACATCATATAGGTGGCAATTTAAAAACCTGTGCTCCTACACAGGATTACCATCCTATAGGCAGAGCATGATGACCGATAATAGAAACATGCACAAATTAATGGAACTATGTTCAAGTTAAAAGCACTGCACAAATCACTTTTACATTTTTAGATCTGTTTCTGTGGAATAAATACTGAGTACATACTAGCATTTTGCAGCCTTCAGTGCATGCTGGCTGGTAGTGACACAAACAGATCTACATGAAAGAAATCAGTTCATAAGATTTTAGTTTGAGAAGGAGAGAATACAATACAAGGAGATTGCACTTGAAACTAGGAAAAGCCCAGATATTATATCAGCAACACATCTGCTTTTCCTTCATTACAATGAAAGGATTTCAGAACAGGAAGAACCATTATGCTATGTACTATTATACATTATTTTCTTTAGAAGAGTGGAGTTTGAGGGCTCTGACTGACAGGGACAGGAATTTTTCACTCTGTTTCCTTGTGCAGGCATATGAGCTATTCCTCAATAAGATCCCAGACTACAGTTTACAAGCTCCAGCTTACAATGCAGCATTTCCAAAACAAACCAAAATCAGCAATACCTTGATTGAGAAATGGGGTTGTAACATTATAAGCAATCTGCACTCATTTATCAAAACCTTGTATTTTTACCCAGATTGATTACCAGATCACAATCTGCATCACAACCTCATGCTGTACCACAGTTAAAGTCCCTAGAATAAAAATTCCCTACATTTCCCTACCTTTCCCTACCTTTTTATGCCAAGCATGATACCATAAAGGCTTCCTAAGCCTGTATCTGTGTATAAGTATGCTGACCTGAAGACCAAGTGTCATGGTTTAACCCCAGCCAGCAACTAAGCACCACGCAGCCACTCACTTCCCCCCCACCAGTGGGATGGGGGAGGGAATCAGAAGAAAAGTAAAACTCGTGGGTTGAGATAAGAACAGTTTAATAGAACAGAAGAAAAAAGCAGTCCCTCCTTGAGGTTTTCAGAGGGACGAGACTGAAAATCTGAGATGCTTCAAAAGACTTGCTGTTAAATAAGGGAAGCTGAATAGAAAGACAAAATAAGGTCCTTGATAAGGTCTACCAAGAGATAATGTCCCATTTCACCATACCTGGAGCATCTGGATAACAAAACTGTACTGCAGGTCAGCAGACACCTAATGCTTCAGTTTGCAGACCTGGTAAAACAAGTTCTGGATAAAGACCAGCAAAATCTTTTGAAGAGGGCAGAAAAGTATATAGGAAGTCTCCCTTCCACTACACAGATTTTACATCGATCCCTCCAGACCTTACCCCCCCACACCTCTTGTAAAGCAGAAGTTAATACTGAACAACAACCAGTGTACAGAACACATCCTTCAGGATCATTCACAAATCCTTTGAAGATCTCTACCCCTAAGTCTAAACTGTGTTGAACCGTAGAGCCTTAGAAACTTGTACTGGAGCCAAACTGAAAGAAGGGTGAAAGCAGTAAACAGCCAAAGTGATGTGATATGCTCTTTTTCCTCCCCTCTCCCTAACCTTCTCCCTTCTCCTCGCTGTCCCCACCCTGAAAAGTATTATTTGGTTATTTACCTCTAAGCAGAGGTAGATTATACATATAGTGCCTAGATGATTGGATTTAGTTTCCCCAGTTTTTGAGAAAGGCTACAAGCTAATTTTGTTTTAATAAAAGCCCCTTGAATTTTAACTCAGCCTGTTGCAACTAATGAAGACCTGTCAGAAAGGCTATTTTAAAAGGCTTGGGAGCAATTTCTTTTCTTTTGGGAGATGCTAAGAGAGAGATTGTTTTTTCCAGGGGGCAGTTCCATAAAACAAGGTCGGGCAACACAGTGCTCCTACCTCTCACGTGCCTTCACGGTCCTTGCTTTAGATTGCCCTTACTTTGCTAGCACCGAGTGGGACACGCATTGGCTTCAACAGAAACTGCACCCCTCCGTGAACCAAACCGACTCCAATCAAGCAGGAAAAAAGTGGCTAGTGTTACGATAGGACAGTGACTTGAATCACGAGCGACGATTCCGACTTCAAGAGATTGCTGCCGACCGCTGGGACGGGCGTTGCCCCCGGCGCCCTCCCCCGTGAGGCGCTCGCTCCCAGACCGTAACTCATCCTCCCGTTCTCCACCTGCTGGCGGGCAGACGCACCCGCACCCCGCACGTCCTGCTGCGAGAGAACGTCACCGGCCTGGCTTCACTCTCCTCCTCAAAAAAAAAGGGATTGCCCCTCACTGCAAAAACAGATGGCGCGGTCGGTGCCTTTTTTTTTTTTTTTAATACAACAGAGGTAACTGCTACTGGAAAGACAGAATTAAATCTAGAAAAGAGACAGCAGGCTGCCCAGAGACAAAATCATTCCAGATCACGTCCTCACTTTTCCCCCGTTCCACTGTTCTTAAATGCTCTCCAGTTAAAACTTGCGCTCCGCCCTTCACGAATTCTCAGCGAAGAACAGCTACACCTGAGGAGATGGGAAGTGACGGGAAACAGCTCACACGAGCGTTGACGAGCCCAGGCCAAGCGCGTCCTCCCGACGGCGGCCGGCGGCAGCACAGCGCCCCCTGCTGGGGGGGGGGGGGGAAGCCGGAGGCGGCCTGAGCGCCGGGACTGGCGGGGCGCGCGCCTTGGTTCGTGAGCGCTGCGCAGGTGGCGCCGGCTCTTGCCGAGAAAATCCGGAGGGGCTCTGTCGGTAACGAGTGGCTCCGACGAGGCGCCCTGCTTGTAAAAGGGGAGCTCGCCGCCAACCCGTTCCCTGCGCTTCCTTGCTGCTCTGCGGGGTACCAAAATAAGCGGTGCCCGAGAGCAGGGCTGCCCGGGCAGCACTCCGAGTTCGCTTAGTACGTGGAGGAGTCTCAAAACCTCGGAGGGACAGACAGCAGATACGAGCGTTTGCCACGTTCCCGTGTTTGCGGGGATGGCTTTTGACCTCAGCGTAGCACAGCGGTCATGGCGTAGAAGCCACTCCGCTCTACTAACGTTCATACAGAACAAATATTTCAACAGGTTTTCACCCTGCTGGTTTTGGGGGGTTGTTTGGGGGTTTTTTGGTACAGCTTTGAAATAGCTGCTCTGATAAATTTTGTTATTATTCGGTTTTATGCTACAAAAGATTACAAGGTTGTAAAGAAAGCCTTAAAGAAACATTCCCCGTTGGACAACCATCCACTCACATCATTCAGCAGAGCCAAATGGGAGATGTCACTAGCATACACTGCAATCCAAATGTAAACTGCCTCTATGCTGTGTGCTAAATAAACAAGCCTGAATGAGGCACAGAGTTCACCATGCAGCCAGCAATACTACCGCTGCCTTGTGTTTTACTGGACCAAGTACCATTGCTCAGAAAACCACAGCATCCTGCCATGCAGGTAACATGAGCAGCTTATAAAAAAATAAACTAAAACAAAAAAAAAACACACACAAAACCCCCAAAGCAGAAAACAACTAAACAAACAAAACCTCCAAAACTAGCCCACAATTCTCATTGGTCCACTAATTTCTGTAAACACCATCTCAAGTCGGTATCTTTTACGCTAACCTTCAAGATTCCCCAGTCAAATACTCCTGAAAAAGCTCATCTCCATTCACAAAGCCAACCCTGCTATTTGCTGCATTTCGCAGTAGTGTTGAATGACATGGTCAGCCTCAACAAGCAGAGCCTGGAAGGTCAGGAGATGGGGTCTCTCAGCAATAGGGCAAAGCTTTGAGCCTGTACCGGAGACGAGTGTTCTGAAAGCTGTGAGGTTTGCAGTCAGAGAGGAAAACTCACATGGCTTATCTTTCTTCCAGAGCTACAGGTAAAAATAGCACAGAATACGAAAGGAAAGAAAAGGGGGGGAAAGGGGAAAAAAAAAAGAGTAAAAGAGAGAAAGACATCTAAAAAAACCAGCAAGGATTGAAAAATACCCTTAACTACTTCAAGGGAAATAAGAAAATCAGAATGTTGCCCTAACTTGCCTCTTAATGCAGCAAAAGGGACATTACAGTGATCTCAGAGTTGATAAATCACCTGATACAGAAGAAGTACTAAATTTCGCTTCTGTGGAAAGTAATGGAGTATCCACTGACACTGGATTATGAAATGTTCAACATTATGAAACGTAAAATTATTTTGTTGAAGACTGCATTACTTATTTAGGTGAGTCAAGCACATATATATGTCATTATTTAACAAGTGTAGCAGACCAAAAAATGTTTTTGACTCTTTTTTTCAGTGTTGCATTATATTTTATAATCATCAGCAATTGATTTAAAAAAAAATCCTACTGTTGTCTTTCAGACTCTTTTCTTGTATTTACACAAATACATTTTCTTGCTTATAAATTCCAGAATGTAGGCAGATCACCATGATTTTTTAAACACTCCAATAATCTGAGCAAGACCCAGCCACAGAATATAAAACAAATCTTTGGAGCTATTAGACTGACAACTGTAAAGATTAGCAATCTGTTTACAGCATACCAGGCAAATTCAAATCTATATTCTATAGGCTACAGAAGACTACTGTCATCCTTCATCTGAAACACATACATTTTCTAATTGGTCATAAAAGCAGATTTCCATTGTTGCACTAACATATTTAAGATGGTAAATAATATGAAGAATTAGCATTCACCAGCCAATTAAGTTATTAACTAGAATCACTAGTCCAAAAACTGATCAGCTCCCACAAAAATGTATGACACCAGCTAGTGCAATTTTTTTTAACTAAATGGCAGCAATAGGTAGGTGTTATTCTTTAAACATTCCAAGTAAGATATCAAGATTTTACAATACAAATTCCACTAGTGTAAAAACAAGACAGTGTTTCCATAGGAAACTGGTTTATTTTAAGGGGCTATTTTCCTGTCAGAGATGTTCAATTTCATGCATTTCAGCAAAAACAGATGCTTGCTTTTGTCAGTGCAGAAGATGATTAAAAACTTGTATTTTATACAATGGGGCATCTAGTTGGAAGGCATCTGATGAGAATTCACTGCCCAAGATCACTTCTTTTACTAACCCCCTTGACAGAAGACAGTATGAAAGCCCAAGAACAAAAAAAATTGAACAGCTTTCTGGCCCCCAGACAAATCCGTAATGCTACCAAAAAGTTTTTAACCACAACAATTATACATTATCAACTGCTGGGTCTGAAACATTGATACATACCAGCATCTGATGCTAGTAGAATTTCTAGTGTAGTTATTATTAGAAATTAGCATACTGATGATTCTAATAAATTGTGAAATAATGTACTCTTCAAAGATAATAAATGTGTATTCACTCTAAAACTCACTGTTAAGTGACTAAGTGTCACTTAATAATTGCACACACGTTCTGTTTTGCTTCCATTTATTTCCAAAAGGGGTTAGACCGGGATGAATATCCACAGGCCTGTAGCTAGGACAATCACATCTGCAGCTTTCCTAGGGGCAAGAGGGACAAAGATTATTTCTCCTTGTACCAGTTAGGAGAGGAAGTTAATAGCGAGCCAGTGCAATTCTTTCCCTTCCACCCCCCATTTTATGTTGAAACTAGCTGTATATTTTGAAACATTCACATCCATCTGAGGTTTGATTTTCCAAGTCATTAAGATAAATTCAGTTTATGTTTTATTTTCTAATTTGGTCATTCTTCCTGGCAACCTAATTTTACTTGAAGCTATAAGTATTAGAAATGATTACTCAAAACCAAAATACACATAGATGCTGAAGTTACAAAGTGCAATAGAAATAAGCAGCTCAAAAGGAATAAAATGAAAACTCATGCTTCATGAATGAAGAGTCATGTACAAACTGCAAGAAATTCACATTCTTGGCATAATATTAAATCCATGAACTAATCAAGATCTAATGCCAATTAATTTTGATTAGTATCTCAAACAAAATATTTTTAAAACAGTCTATCCCCAGTAATACATGAACTGTCATTTTCACTTGTACCAATGAATAAATAAGACTGAATTTGTAGATATAATTGGGGAGAGACAGGATATGTAAGTTCTATGATCAGTTGAGTTTTGTTTCCTCATTTAAATAAAATATTTCAGATGAAAGCAACATTTCACTGTAAAACCACAGAAGTCTAGAAGCAGACATGTTCCTTCTTCTCTTGCAAAAGTTTTACATAAAAGAAGGAAGCTAGGCTTCCTATGTGTTTGAAGATTTCAGATATTTTATAAGAGCTAGCGGGGAGTTAAAAGATGATCTTTAACATTGATGATTAATGTGTCAGTCTGAACTGTCATCATGTATTTCTCTCTTGCCTTTTACTTAAGTAGTTTAGAATCACATTCTTCAGTAGTTTAGCACTGCACCTAAAAAAACCCCAAGAACCTATGACTACATAAAGGAAATTAATATAGCTATATAATGCTCAAAATCAACCTATTAGCAATTCCTCTAGGTTTGCCATACACCAGCCTAGGATATGCTTATACACAACTGAAATCATTCAGAAGATAAGAAATTAAACACATATATACAGTAACGAGCTTGGGTCAAACAAGTTCTGAACAAATTTTGCCTTTTCCTTCCTCAGCTTTGGTTAAGATATAAAAAATTACATGACAGATCAAAACAGTGATACCACCAGACATATTTGTCTAGATCTTTATAAATCTGAGCCACTGCAGCAGTTGTCAAAAGTGGAGTTCCTTAACTAAAGCTCAGAGATGGACAGTTGTTTCCAACATTCCAATATTCAAGTCGAAATGGTACAATGCCTTTATCTACCACAGTAGTTCTGCTCTACTTTCCTAACAGTATGTTTGATGTTGCAGTAAATTCTGAATAGCGACAGTGCCTTCAAAACTGACCTGTCTGATCTCTGTTTCAAGTATGTCCAAGCAAAATCTTGCCCCCACTGAAATCAGTGACAAAACTTTTGCTTGATATAATGAAAGGCAGGATTCATTACCCCTGGATCTTACTACTATAAAATTCTCTAAAAGGCAGGTTTTTTAAATGCATTGCTTCTATAAAAATAGTTACAGTACTCTTTATTTTATGTAGATGCTGTAACTTTTCAAATTTGAAAACAGCAAGATGTCAGTTCTGGAACTTGGTCCTGCTCCAGTTACATCCACTATGTTGCTTTCCTGAAAACCACTGATTTAGCCTCTAGAGATGAGTAAGCAAGCATGAAGAAATTATACCTGCATGAAAGCACCTGACAAGAAATATGATATCCTATTTTATTCAATGAAAACTGAAGGCACCGAGGGGGGGCCAGGGGCAGGGAAGAAGACGGAAAGAAATGTGAATTAAATGGAATTGTTCTTTAGTCTGCCATTCTTCACATATGAAGGATTAATACTCATAACATCTTAGTACAGACAAGAAGAGTGTCTGAACTCTGACTTTTTTTTAATTCTTCAACAGAACTGTCACAGCCTGACATTACTAAGTTACTAAGTATTGACTAAGTTACCATCCCTTACTTAAAAGCTGTCAGCTTTTAAGTTGTAATCAAGAGATAATGACAGGAGAAGGTGAAAGAAAAGCAGAGAGAACTCCTGCCAAGGAGAGGCTACAATAAGGTAGGTTTAAACACTGGGAAAAGCACAGTAAGGGAAGAAGGCTAGAAGCAAATAATTAGCTATGCATCTGGTCCCTGAAACGCTACTCAAGGATAAAAAGACGCAGACAAGGGACTGAAAGAAGTTAGAAGCAGGCAGGATAGGAGGGGAGGACAAAATTTCATGGAGGACACAGTAAGAGCAGCACAGATGATTTCACAGATTCACAAGGGAAGAGATCAGACTGTAGCTCTACAATCTAATGTACCAACAGTGAACAGGTCTACCTCAGAAATGAAGTTCCAGCATGAACGGAAAACCCTGAATCTTGGCAGTTTCCAGTCTGCGTCTCCCAAAGTGGGGAGGTCTGCCCACGCACATGCCACGCACTCTGTAGCGGCAGCGTGCAGCACCATTGCACGGCCCCTGCCCACAGCACGCAGACCCACCACACGTCCCCATCCCACGGCACACCCCAGGAGTTCCATGGCCGCACACCCATCAGCAGTGGACCTGGCACTGTATTTGAACTCACACACACCACAGGCCTGACAGCCAGGTAGGGTGTGCAGCACAGCGCAGCACAGCGCAGCACAGGCCTGCGCCTTCCCAGGTTCAATGTTATCTGGGCCAGTAGCTCTGCGATATGCAACGGTCTTATGGTCAGGATCGCTACAGGAAGGTGGCATTACCTAGGCTAAAAGTCTGTTGTCAGTAAATATCTGGGGAGGGATTCAGATGATTTAAATTTGGGGGGTTTAAAATTCCCGTTATAGTCAATAATGATCTAATCAATATAGTCAATAAATTGCAGCAAACAATTCATTTTACCCTAAACACCTAGTCTCTAGTAAACTTAGCTATGCTGTGAGAGACTGTGAAAGATCTTGTGGGAGTCCTGTGAGAAATTAACAGTAATGACAGTTTATATACCTACTGGTCCAGCGCTTAACGGTAAGTGCCCCAGTCTCAAAGTGAATCTCATCCCAGTGCTAGATTTTGTAACTAGAGCCTGTCTGTCAGCCATTTCAGAGTAGTGAGTATCCTGTGTTGCTAAAAAAGCTGCTTTTTGAAAACTACTGGTAATCATAAGCCAGGAAGAGTCTGTTGCCTTGTACTTCCTCAGGTCCCACACAACCTCTCTGTTCAAAATCTACTCCGTACAAGTCACTAAGGGCAAGTGGAACTTTCTGCTTTGGTCTGATCTCATTTGCAAATGTTGGACTCTGTGATAGATATTCCCTTTCCCGAAATTAATTCTAGGCAATCCTAATGCTGTAACCACCAACGGACAACATCAACAGCACTGCCAAGGCAGCAGTTCCTCCACTTAAAATAGCTTATTAAAAACTATTGATTTTAGCCACAGCAGAGACTGTATGCATCTAATAAAACAGCTGCATGAATTAAATTAATGAATGAAACTTCTTTCAAGTATTCTCTTCTTTTGACACCTTTCAGTAAGCACTTCTCAGCAAGAATGGAGAAGAATAATCAGCAGCCTGAGTCCTACATGAAGTCCTTTGCTAGATATAATTTGACAGTTAACATGAAGTAGAAAAGCATATGAACCCTGACAGGCAGCAGGCTAATAGTATTATAGGATCACTAGTGAAAAAAAACATTCTTAGTGAGAAATTAAAATAAAATAATAATTGCTGACTCCCACCAGAGGTCAGTCACATCATAGGAATAAAATGAAAGTTACCAAAATTCTAAGTACTCATTGATTCTACATATGATGGAAATTGAAACTCCATTTTTCACCCAATTTAAAGCTCTATTTCTACTTATTTTATTGTATTATCCATAGTTGGGATAAATTTATCCTGCTTTAATGACACCAAGCTGTGTGGTGCAGTTGACACGCTGGACGGAAGGGATGCCATCCAGAGGGACCCTGACAGGCTTGAGAGGTGGGCCTGTGCAAACCTCATGAAGTTCAACAAGGCCAAGTGCAAGGTCCTGCACATGGGTTGGGGCAATCCCAAGCACAAATACAGGCTGGGCAATGAGTGGATTGAGAGCAGCGCTGCGGAGAAGGACTCGAGCGTGTTGGTTGACAAGAAGCTCAACAAGACCTGGCAATGTGCATTTGCAGGCCAGAAGGCCAACCATACCCTGGGCTACATCAAGAGAAGTGGTCGAGGGAGGTGATTCTGCCCCTCTACTCTGCTCTCATGAGACTCCACCTGGAGTACTGCGTTCAGCTCTGGGGCCCTGAACGTAAGAAGGACATGGACCTGTTGAAGTGAGTCCAGAGGAGGGCCATGAAGATGATCAGGGGGCTGGAGCACCTCTCCTATGAAGACAAGCTGAGAGTTGGGGTTGTTCAACCTGGAGAAGAGAAGGCTCTGGGGAGACCTTATAGCAGCCTTCCAGTACCTAAAGGGGGCCTACAAGAAAGTTGGAGAGGCGCTTTTTACAAGGGCACGCAGTGATAGGACAGGGGTGATGGCTTTAAACTGAGATAGATTTAGATTAGCTAAATTAAATTTAGATGAAGGAAGAAATTCTTCGCTGTGAGGGTGGTGAGGCACTGGAACAGGTTGCCCAGAGAGTTTGTAGATGCCCTGTTCCTGGAAGTGTTCAAGGCCAGGCTGGATGGGGCTTTGAGCAACCTGGTCTAGTGGAAGGTGTCCCTGCCCATGGCAGGGCAGTTGGAACTAGATGGTCTTGAAGGTCCCTTCCAACCCAAACCATTCTATGATTCTATGATTCTATGATTCTAATAACATGAGTGCAGGAGAAAATACAGAGCTCTGGTAAGAAAAAGAAACAACTAGCTGAATAAACTTCAGTTTAGCTTTCAGTGACTGAGAACAAGAAACAATTCTTTAAAAATCTAAGGCATTGGTAACTATAACTAATGCTCTTGATAAGACTGTGTACAATGGACGTGGATGGCAATAAGCTAGCACATTCCACCATGATACTCCCATTTCTCAAGCTGAAAGCCACAGAGAAGTTAGAAGTAGGGTTTCTTCTTAGTACTGTGGTAGAACTAGACACCTTGCATAAAGGAGTTATTACATATGCCTAGATTAATCAAGACTCCTAGTAGTAAAAATTGTATTACTTTTCTAACTAAAATAAAACACAATGTAACAGATCTCAGAAACCAGAGAAAATTACAACTTTATGCACTTAAATGTGAGTAGTCCTATTTAAAGAAAAGGTTTCTATCCGTAACATGTGAAAGAGTATGTATTAAAACATTTTTCTGTTATATAATACTGCATCCAGTTTTGGGCCCCCAACACAGGAAAGGCATCAACAAAATGGAGTTAAGTTCAGCAGACAGGACCACCAAGATAAAGGCACGAGCAGCCTGGTCTGACCTCATAGCTCACCCTGCTTTGAACAGGAGGTTTGAGTAGATTGTCTCAGAAGGCCCCTTCTAATCTGAGTCATCCTCTTGTACTATTTTATGATCCTATGAACCTGGCCTGTGACCCACAGACCATCTCTTTTCCAGGAGTAATCTTTAGGCAGTTCCAGTCACCCTATCTCAAAAGAATGAAGTAGAACTAGAAAACATAAAGGCAACAAGGATGGTCATTTGAATTTATAGATTAGGTCATATCTAAGAGACAAAATAGGCTAGATCTCTTCAACCTGTGAAAGTGACAGCTGAAAACAGCTAAGAAAGCATGAATGATGCACAGAAATTGAATAGAAAATTATTATTTGCTACCTATCATTAAAAAGGGAGGACATGGATTACCAGATGGATGTTTTAAAAGTAAAAAATGCAGACGGTTATCTGCAGGACTTTAAAAATAGAATGCAGTATGGTAGGATGTTTTGGAGATCAAAAGTTTAGGGCGATAGATAAATGCCAGGGGTACATAATCATGATCTGAATGTAACATTTAGTACCAGAATCTCAGAGTTTATAATTGCCAAAAGAGATAATGTCAAGAGGGAAAGAATACAATTTTTTCCTTATATTCTTTGCACCTACCTCCCCTTGAAGCTTTCTTTGGAGATGGAACATAGTGCTTGTAGGACCTTTTGTATGACCAAGTCCTAATTCACGATTGTCGAAAGGCATAACATAAAGAGGGAAAGGCTGTATGGCTTTGTTGCTTACTCTCTCTGCACCTCCTTCTTGTACTGACTATTGTTGGATATGGCATATAGTGCTTTGGACTTCTGGTATGACCAAGTATCATGTTATGGTCTTCAAGAAGATATAGGTTAAAACTTAGCATATGGCTTGTAAGGAAGGAAGCAAATTCAGCAAAAATTTTGCTGGCAGGCTATTCCCACATGCCGCAAGCTGAACTGCCGAGGAAAACGACTGGCCTGGCTGAACAGGGAGCTTTTGCTAGGATTCAAGAAAAAAAGGAGAGTTTATCATCTCTGGAAGAAAGGGCGGGCAACTTGGGAGGAGTACAGGGATCTTGTTAGATCATACAGAGAGAAAATTAGAAAGGCAAAAGCTCAGCTAGAACTAAATCTGGCCACTATTGTAAGGGAGAACAAAAAATGTTTTTACAAATATGTTAACAGTAAAAAGAATCCCAAGGAGAATACCTGTCCTTTAATGGATACAGAAGGGAACGTAGCCACCAGAGATGAGGAAAAGGCTGAGGTACTTAATGCCTTCTTTGCCTCAGTCTTTAATAGGGAGACCAGTTATCCTCAGGGTACTCCGCCGCCTGAGCTAGAAGGTGAGGATGAAGAGAAGAACATACCCCCCTTAATCCAGGAGGAAATAGTTAGTGACCTAGTACGCCATCTGGACACTTACAAATCTATGGGACCCGATAGGATCCATCCAAGAGTACTGAGGGAACTGGAGGAGGTGCTTGCCAAGCCACTGTCCATCATCTATCAGTGATCCTGGTCAACAGGGGAGGTCCCAGATGACTGGAGGCTTGCCAATGTGACTCCCATTTACAAGAAGGGTCAGAGGGAGGATCCAGGGAACTACGGGCCTGTCAGCCTGACCTCGGTACTGGGGAAGATTATTGAACAGCTTGTCTTGAGAACACTCACATGGCAAGTCCAGGACAAGCAGGGGATCAGGCCCAGTCAGCATGGATTCGTGAAAGGCAGGTCCTGCTTGACCAACCTGATCTCCTTCTATGACCAGGTGACCCGCCTAGTGGATGAGGGAAAGGCTGTGGATGTTGTCTACCTGGACTTCAGCAAGGCCTTTGACACTGTCTCTCATGGCATACTCCTTGAGAAGCTGGTGTCTCATGGCTTGGACAAGTGTACTCTTCACTGGGTGAAAAACTGGCTGGATGGATGAGCCCACAGGGTTGTGGTGAATGGGGTGAAATCCAGTTGGCGGCGGGTCACAAGTGGTGTTCCCCAGGGCTCAATGTTGGGCCCCATTCTGTTTAATATCTTTATCAATGATTTGGATGAGGAGATCGAATGCACCCTCAGCAAGTTTGCAGATGACACCAAGTTGGGAGGGGGGATCGATCTGCTTGAGGGTAGGAAGGCTATACAGAGAGATCTGGACGGGCTGGATTGATGGGCTGAGGCCAATTGTATGAGGTTCAACAAGGCCAAGTGCCGGGTCCTCCACTTCGGTCACAGCAACCCCACGCAGCGTGCCCAGGTGGCCAAGGAGGCCAATGGAATCTTGGCCTGTATCAGAAATAGTGTGGCCAGCAGGAGCAGGGAGGTGATTTTTCCCCTGTACTGGGCACTGGTGAGGCCGCACCTCGAGTCCTGTGTTCAGTTTTGGGCCCCTCACTACAGGAAAGACATTGAGGTGCTGGAGTGTGCCCAGAGAAGGGCAACCAAGTTGGTGAGCAGCCTGGAGCACAAGTCTAGTGAGGAGTGGCTGAGGGAGCTGGGGCTGTTTAGTCTGGAGAAGAGGCGGCTGAGGGGAGACCTTATTGCTCTCTACAACGACCTGAATGGGGGTTGTAATGAGGTGGGTGCTGGCCTCTTCCGTCAGGTGTCTGGAGATAGGACGAGAGGAAATGGCCTCAAGTTGCGGCAAGGGAGATTTAGGTTAGATACTAGGAAAAATTTCTTTACTGAGAGGGTTGTCAGACATTGGAATAGGCTGCCCAGGGAAGTGGTTGAGTCACCATCCCTGGAGGTGTTCAAAAAGCGTGTAGACGGGCTACTCTATAACATGGTTTAGTGAGCATGGATGATGGTTGGACTCGATGATCTTGAAGGTCTTTTCCAACCTAAATGATTCTATGATTCTATGAGTGTTGGAGTTGTACACTTTCCGCCCAGTAAATCATATACAAAGTGATAGCCTATCCACCTCTTCTCAGTTCCTTCTGCTAAAGAAGAATCTATTGGCAAGGTCAGGAATTACATTGTAGGACAGATCTCCTCAAGCAACACATTCTTTTTGTCCAGAGAACAGAGTAAGAAGACATTTTTTCTTATTTGAGCATGCATAGATACCAGCAACAGAGGGTTGAGTTAGCTTTAATGAAAGAAATCAAGAACTATCTTTGGAGTTGTAGTTCCACGATTCATGGGCTACCTCCCCACTAGTTGCATTGCAATAGCACAAACACAGTAATGGTGATGTAGTGAGCTGAATTAGGAAATTGTTCTGTCTGAAAAATAATTCAAGGAAAAATAGTTGTTCAGTAAACAATTAAGTTCCATGCCGCAAGTCACCATCCAGCTGCGCAAACAACTGGAGGAGGGAAAAAGTAGAAGAGAAAACCACACAGATGTTGTCCAATAAATGTCTGTGGATTAAAAGCCCACCTATGTACCTGATGACTCCAGGGTGGCGGAGCTGGATCCAGCGGAATGCGTTTTGTGGCTCGTATTTGATGGGATTAGCGAGTGTGTAACGCGATAGTATGCAGTTCTTTTCGGTCCCTCAGCATGGAGCAACGGTCTCTACAAACGAGGCGCAGCCGTAGCTAAACGGCTCAAAATTCATGCCATCTTAAAATGCTTAGCTTAACAACGGTATCGTCCGGGGGAATGAGGCCAGCGCTCCCCGGAGATCCTCGGAGCGCGTAAAATGGGCCCTCCCCTCCCGACGCTGGTTTCGGATCCCCTCACGGTAACGGGGAAAGCAGGCTCGCTAGCTCTGGAAAACCGCCCCTCTCTAATCACCGTCCCGGTCGAAACCCGCACGAAAGAGCAGAGCTGGGGCCGGGGTTCGCCCCCTCAGTGTCTCCCGGGTGACGCTGCCGTTAACGGCCCCGGCGCGAGCCGCCGCCGCCGCCGCCGGGGTCTCGCCGGGGCGCAGCTCCGCGGGGGGCCACGCAGCAAGCCCCGCCCGGAGGCTCGCAGGTAGGGCCTCGCACCGGCCGCCCCGTTGCTAGGTAACGCGGTCCCCGCTTCCGCCCGCCGGCGTCTCCCTCCAATGAGCGCGCGGCGGGGGCGGGCCCGCCGGGTTTCCCGGGAGACGGGGTTGGTTTTCCCCCTGCGCGGCGGCGGCGGCGGTGTCGGCGGCGCTGCGGACGGACAGGTGAGGGGCTGGCGGCCGCCACCACCACCACCGGGGCAGCCGGGCTCCGAGCTCGGCAGCCGGGCCCCGAGCTCGGCAGCCGGGCCCCGCGGGAGGTGTGCGGTACGGCGTCTCTTGCCCCGCCGTGTAGGCCCGGCTCGGGCCGTTGAGCCCGGTGCGGGCCCGGTTGTCCCGCGGGCGGCGGTTCTGTGGGGCTCGGCCGGGCCGGGCCGGGCCGCGCCGCCCTGCGCCCACCTGCGGCCTGCGGAGGGGGCGGCCCCCTGGGGAGCTTTCGGGGCTTCGGGCGGTCGTCTGAAGTATCCGGGAGCGGACTGGCGGTATTGGTGGGGTGTCGCACTGGTTTGGGGACTTTTCTACTGTGTGCGTATCTCTGTACAAACGCGCTTGTGTGGAAACTTAAAATCGAGTGAATGCGGAGGCAGCAACCTTTTGAAGAAGCAAAGCGCCTGGGAAAACGCTTTTCCCCCTTCGGGAGGGAGAGCTTTGGGCTTGTTTATACTTCAAACGCTTTTCCCAGCTGGGACAAGTGTGGGAGGGGGGAGCAAAAACGAGCTTAGAGAATTAAAAAAAAAAAAAAAATCATTCAAGTACAGAAGCAAACTACAGGCTAAGCAAACAAAGCTTATGAAAACAAATTTAAGGCAGTGGACTCCGCAGGTGAAGAAATAAGTATTTAAAGCTTTTTCTGTTAAATAAATTCCTCTGATATCTTTTTGATGGTCATGCATTTTCAAAAACGTCATGGGCTGGGAAGTCCATTGTCTCTCTTTCTAACTAATTCTAGAGTTTACATCTCTTCTATGTTAGGAGTGTAGAGCTTTCTGGTTGTATGCCTCATTTAAAAATTTTGTCATGATGTTATGCAGTTTCCTGCTATTCATAAGAGCATTTAGGGGAAGAATTCTAATAATAAACACATACAGTAAACAATCAGATGTTCTTCAAACTTTAGCAAAGTGTTATTTTGCTTAAGTTATTCATGCTAAGGCATGTTTCCCATTGTTTTAAATTTAAGTTCAAGTTGCTAAGCTTTGTGCTTTCTAATTTTTTGTAGCCCTAAAATAGGGGAAATTCACTTAGGTTGGCCATTTCTTTCCTGATTAAAGACACAACTGTATAGGTTACTCGTAATTTTAAAGTCTCTGTTAGAGAACAAGTGCCTTGCACAAATCAGTCAAGCTAACTTTGTGTTATCATTATTTATGTTTTGCATATCAGAACTGTGTAAGAGCTTATGACTGTAGCCATCTTTGGCTAATTGTTGTAACCCATATGGAGACATGGTGATCTAATGAACTTGCAAAGGTAATATGGAGTATATATGGACTAATACAGATAATGCAAAAATTTTAAAATATCTTGGGGGTGTTGTTTTACTTGATGATTTTTGGTAACTTATTAATTATTCTGCCTGACAAGATATCTACTGTCATCTTCCATCTCTGTGTCAACAGAAGTGTCATTCTGTGCATTCTGTTACACCAAATCTTGGGCTCATTGAGTACCTCTGGCTATTTAAAGGACCCATAACACAATGATAAACTTGTAATTTGGTCAACTGCTATGAGAAGAATTTCCACATAGCAAGAACAACATAAGAAAGTCCTCACTGAGTTTGACTAATGGTCCGTTTAACTCAGTGGGTCAGTATTTTATTTCTAACAGTGGTAATAGGAAATGATAACTTAGGGAAAGCAATATTTTCTCTTCCTGCAGTCTGTGAGTCAGTTGATATGGACAATAAGTTACTTCAGCAAATTCTGGTGACGATATCGTGTAACTTGTACATTTTGTTATATAAGGCAAAAGATATGCAGCACAAGAAGAGAAGTAAGTATCGATATAACATCTGAGTTATAGCAACTAGCTATGAGAACTGAGAATTCACCTGTAGGATATAGGCAACTCAGTGCCATAGTGTCATTCTGGCTAGCAATTATTTATGGTAGCAGCTGAGCTGGTCTCTGGGCACTGGAGAAGGACAGAAGCTTTGTACGGTATTCTTTTCCCTATTTAAGCCCTATAATAAGTACACCTTGGCTGAATCCCTTTGGACTATTTATTCCTTATCCTGTTCTAGCACAGGTTGGAGAATTTGGTTTTGCTGTGATGTGTGTGATTTACTAGATTAGCAGTAAAGGCTTGTACAGTTTTGCTGACTTTTTATGTTGATAACAATATTGTATACTAGCTCTCAAGGGTGGGAACTTGTCTCTTCTGGTTCTTTTTGTCATTTGGTGGTGTTTTCATTTATGGTGATGACTTTGACTGCACTGTTGTCTCTGCTAAAGTTCCTCTGTAGCTTTTCAACTTGGGCTGCTTGGTTCACCTTTATGTGGGAAGCTGTGTGTAAGCAGACAAGTTGATAATTAGTAATTTCTAAAATCTTCATCAGGGATGAATCTTTCTATTCAGTGTCCAGTGCTTAATTTTCTGTTTAATGATGGGGGATGCTCTTGGAAGCAGTTGTTGGAGTGGAAAAGTATTAATGTCATCTTTGGGGGGGGGATGTATGTTATAGGTCTCATATTGGTGAAATTAATACTGCCTCCTCCCTACTTAATGAAGTTTTTTCCTTAATGTCTAGTCAGTAGAGAAGTTTAGTGCAGGAACATTTATCTACTTTCCAGCCTATGTGGTCAATTTGAACCCAGCTGCTTAGCCTGCATGGTATCTTGATTTAAATAACAGTTCTATATCTCTAGTGGTTACCTCCTTCTTCCATCGCTTTTTAAAATACTGTATTTAAAATGTTTAAATTAATGTCTCTCAAATATGCTAACCAAACCTAGTGCATGAGTGCCTGGTATAATGGTGTTAAGCTTCCTTCTGTGTTGAAAATAGCCTTCCTAACACATTGTACGTCTCTTCTTGTGGCCACATCCTGTTGATGGCTCATACTTTTCCCATGGTTTATCACATCCAATGTTTGACTGATTTTTTGTAAGGGTTTTTTCCTCTCTCTCCTTTTGACTGATTCCATTCTGCTGCTTGTATTCTAGTTGTGTAGCTTGTACTCAATTTCATGGTCTCTTGAAACGAATCATCTCTACTTGCAGTTTTTTTGAGGGGATAGTTCATCCCATCCCTTTGATTTATATGTTTTTAGATCTCCTATTTTGTTTCTGTCTTAGATATAATTGTTGGCATTTACTTGTGCCTCTAGACAACTTGCTTTTGCTTTTTACGCAGTAGCCTCTTTCTTAATGAGACATAAATTGCCAAGTTTATTGATAGTGTGAACCCTAATCTCTTTGGTTTTGACCTTCTGTATTCTCTTTTTCAATCTGGTTAAAGAATCACTTGGGTTTTTTATGCTAGAGTTGATTAATTTAATTTTTTTTCCTCCACATAAGCATATCAAGGTCCAAGAGCACTAATTAATGCTCCTATTTTCATTCTCTTAACTTTCTCTTCTAGTTGTTTCCTATTGTCTGAAAATACTTGTAGTGGGAGACTGATAATGATGGAATGAAAGAGGATATGTCAGATCCTGGAGATCAATTTCATACATAAGTTTAGATGCCAGCAAAGAAAAATTAAGACTTCCACTTTCAAGTGTGAGGTTAGTGTTGAGAAGAGCTCTGTAATCATTTATTACTAACCTACAGCACGGGTTTTTTTATACTTAACCTACTGGCTATGAACATGCATGTAGCTGTATCCCATTAAGATTTCCAGAGAGTGGAGTGCAATCTTGTTGCAGTTAGAGGTTTCTTTTTTGGAGGTAGTTAATGTGTCTGTTTTCTCAGAGTTCTTTTTGCTTTTGTGGTTATTAGAGCACAAGTGGCCCCTGAAGTGCCTGAACAGAACTGTTAAATTGACTGCTCTGTGAAAATTCTTAGGACAGAAAATCTCCATGTTTAGAACAGTATCTTGGAGACAAACTTTTCAAGAGTTGATCTGTTGTTCTAATAAAATCAAATCTATCTTGCCAGTGTCCAGCTTTAGCTAGTTTTCCAAATTTGGAAAATTAATATTAGCAAATGTGTGAGAGGGTACAGTTTGTACAAGATTATGTACAGCTGGATGTCATCCACACTTTGGCTGTTCAACCTCTCTTAGCTCACCATATCCATTAACAAATACATACAGATGATGAATAGCACAGGGACATGACCAAGGTCTGAAGGATTTTAAATATTACCTTGAGCTTCACAGATAGAGAGAATTATTTCTTCTTCTTTCTTTTTTTTTTTTCCCCTACTTTCAGGTGGGCTTTTTTGTGTTTTAAATGCTGAAATATTTTTCTGCTAAGGAAAGTTCTTGGTATGTTGAGTTAAATATACTGAGGAAGTGTTTTTGTTATTTCTTATATCTGTCATAGTAATGTACTTAATAGTACTTGTTGTTTAATTTATATTTATCTTAACATCCAAATCAGCAGACTATAGTTTAAAAAGTGATTTATTATTAAAATATTTACTTTAAAATGTGTTTGTTGTCATTCCAGACAGGGATTTGCATATTACATTCTAAATTTATTATAATCTAATACGTTCTGAAGAATGTATTAGAATGGAATGACTTAGTTAACATAGGCATCCTATGAGTGTGATACAAAAAATACATGCAACATCTTTCTTGCCATATTAACTGTTTGCTGACAGACTGAATGATCTTTTTTTCTTTTTTTACAGAAACTGGGGCACTTTAGCTTTGAGTACATTCAGATTTTATACGTGTAGTGATTATGAAACCGAGACAAGCATTTCAGTATAGACATAGCTTTATGAATAAGCTTATAACTTTTCTCCATACGTATGCTTGTGTGCCCTTTTTGTCTTTTTTTGACCAAGCAATTTGAAAATCTCAGATATTTAAGTTTCCATTTTCTTACATGTTATATGTATTCTCCACAGAATTTTAATGGAAACATCTGTGAAGCCATATTAACGGTGATACTGTATATATAAACATACTTATTTTTTTCTTAAGAGGTGTTAATTTATTTTCTTAAAAAGAAGAAAAGACTATAAAGTTTCACTGAATTTATTTTTCAAGATCCAATTACGGAACATCCTTAGGAAGCTACGTGATCAAGTCCAATCCACTGCTATTGTTGGCAGCTAGAGCCTAATCTCCTCCATAAACTGATAAAGCTCTATCTTAAAAGTAGCTATGTTTTTGTCCTTGTACCCTTGTGGGAAGGTTGTTCTAAAGTCTCATCCTGGTGCAGATCTGGTGATGATGATGGTGTTGCACATCTGTTACTAACAGCTTATTCTAATCACTGTGAGGTGGCCTGGCTATCCTGTATGTCATCTTGTCCTGAAAAATCCATACAGCTTGTTGGGAAAGAGCAAATGAGGGAAAAAAGAAAAAGGACAACCATTTAGAGCCCTGCTTATGTTTGTGCCCTTAGTAGCTTGGGAGGGGTGGGGGAAATCTAATTCTTAACTGACCTCGTATGACATAGGATCACTGAGATGTAGGTTTGCTGTGTCATTATTGTATGATTGCTTGTTGCACAGCCTTACTGTAAACATGATATTTTAGGGTTTATTTTAGGATGTTTAGGATCATTACATGCTTCATATTCTCAACATAGAGGTTCTTAAAGCACTAATTAATAAATAAAACCTGAGGGGTTTTAACTGACTTCTTTACTACAGATATTCATGTAATGAATTTACATAATGACATACAAATTGTGAAAATAATGAATTTTTATACTTTTGTAGCTTACGGAATTTTTGAAGTATTTTGTTCTTAGGTTTTTCATTGTGTGTGTTTTGTTATGAAGACATTAATTCAGATAATTAATTTTGTGGCTTTAAAATGTATCCGAAGAGAACATGCAAAGTTGTAGCATGTTAATCTTTAGTATATAGTAATTCAGTACATAATTTTTAGAGCTATGATGGGACATATTATGAAATAATGTCTACATGGATTGACAGAGAATGAATTTTGTCATAACATT
This sequence comes from Haliaeetus albicilla, assembly GCF_947461875.1. Taxonomy (NCBI): domain Eukaryota; kingdom Metazoa; phylum Chordata; class Aves; order Accipitriformes; family Accipitridae; genus Haliaeetus; species Haliaeetus albicilla. The sequence continues at coordinate 45,240,465 of NC_091483.1, forward strand.
GGGTACAGTGAATCTGGAGACAAGCTTGCTAAAATACCAATTTCTATGAGTTGTAAATATAGTCAATTAACTGAAAATAATTCTTAATTTTGAAACATATTCAATGCTACTGATTTATGGCAAGAATATGTAAAACCTGACTTTTTATAGAAATTATACAGACAAATGTTTAAATATTTCTCTATATAAGATTTAAGCAGAAACACAAAGTGGTTAGAAATTTATTTGGAAAAAAATGAGTGCATGGTTGATTTGGCACAGTATATCAACTATAGATTATTAAATAATAGAAAATTTGGTGGCAAAAGTGGAAGATCAAGATAAAGAAGTTTCTTACCTCTTTTCTGTTCTTGAAGATCTTTTCCTCATAGCTAAAATGCATTGCTAACTTCAGATACTGCCAGATAAATGGGAGAAGAGTATCAGTTTTTTCATTCCAATGGCATATAGATCATTATTTTCAGATGTAATCTTTTATCCTTTGTTTTCTAGGTAAACTCTGTATGTATGTTATATTTAGGTATATGTTTTAGCGCGTAGGGATGGAGGCCACTATAATCTTCAGCATATCCCTTCAGAGTCTTTTAAGGTCATGTCTTTGTAGAGAGCAAGGCAGTAGCTTACTCTTATAAAAAGATGTCTGCACTGGAGTGTCCAGAAGTAAGATCAACTTTCATATCAAATACAATTAGAAGGTAAACATTGATTTTTTTATTTGTTGTTTTTTGTAAGTTTTGACCTTTGTACTGCTGAACTTTAACCACACGTTGTAATGTTCTTATCCTAAAGCATCACAATTTGCAACATCACTTCCATTTTATCCTTCTGACTCTTTTAGGTTTTTTGTATTTATGCCTAGCCAATCAAACTCTGCGGCCAAGTATTTAGCTGTTTTATCTATGGTACTGGACGTAGTAACCTCCACTAACTGTCACTATTCTCAGGTTGCACATCCTTCCTTATTACTATATAAGGCAGAATCATTAAAAGCAGTTGGCAAAACCCAATTACTATCTTACTCCTGCTGGATTGTATCTTAGAGGAAATTTCATAGTGCTTGGGCTTTCTGTCCTGCCTAATGTCCACACTTAAGGTAACTGAAGGTTGTCATCGTCCATGAAGTAAGTCTTCACTTGGAATGAAAACCTCTCCTACTTGAAGCTAGAAGTTGTTTCTGACTCTGAAATAATGTTGAACTGTTCAATATTCAACTTCTTTGACAATTCTTTGATTTAGGAATCCAAATACGGATTAAAGAACCTTCTCTTGGTGGCTGGATTGATTCATTGTCAGTGTTCTTCAGACAGTAGTTCTGTGAATATGTACAATTTTTGTTATCCTTGACACATGATGGCTCAAACTTGAGAAGAAATTCCCTCTGCAATCTCAATATCTCAGAGACTACATGTTACCAACTGGTAACACTGAAAAAAAAGTTGGGGTTTTTTTAAATGTTTAGCATAGAGTATAGACCTTTTTTCCCAGTATCAACGCCTTATGTAAAGGATTTCCAAACTTATTTGTCCAGTCACTATATTCTACAGTGGCCCATAGCTGCTTGTGATAGCAGATCCTAGAATTGTGCTGGCTACATGCATTACAGCCCTCATAGGAATTGCTTGTATATGTAAGTGGAAACGCCTTGTATGGACAACATTACCTCCGATAATAATAAACTATGTACTCCATCCATCTCCTTCATCTGCCGCCTTTGAATCCCTGTAACTCATGGTTTCAGAGCTCGCAGCTGTGGGATCCAGTGCCTCTGCCATTTTTACAGCATTCTGCTAGTGGGCTTGGCTCTCTGAGCATCCAGGCAGCTGTTGGTCTGCTCTCGAGCTCCCCAGTCCCAGTCATTCCCCATCTTCACAGTGCAGCTTTCGCCTTATGAACCATCTTTTGTTTCACTTCTGTCTGTCTTTCCTGCTTGAACTCACTTGAGGTTGTGAAGTTTATCAGAGCAATACAGGAAAAACCTGAGAAACAGTCTTCTAGAAGAATGTTTTCTCTCTCTTCTCTCATGGTAACAAGATACAGGTTTTCATTATGGTGTTGGGATGGAGGACACCAGAGACTCAGTGAGCAGAGGAAGTTTTCAGAACCTGTGGCTAGTTGAATGTCGTTAGATTCTCAAAGGTAATGCTGCCAGCTACTTCCCACTACTGAGCATTTTACTGTAAGAAGATAAAATTGGCCATAGGCACATTCAAACTGAGGCTCTTTCTAGATCAGAATGCTAGTGTAGTGACCTCTTGTGAGCTTACAAGACTCTCTGACCTGATGATGATATGGCATCAAGAGTGCTGCTCCTCTGCATCTTCCAATGCACAGGCTCTAATTGGCCTGACCAGCCCATAACTCTTGCTCTGCAATCTCCAGCTTTACCCTCTTTCCTCCTCGTGCCAGGGTTTTAACTGTCTGGGTTCAAGGCAAGCTCTGCTATGGTGCAGTTGTGTAACCTTGGGTCAGACTGTGTGAAAACAGTGAAGTCAGGAGAAAGAGCTATGAGAAACCTTGTCTGGGACCTCCCTCCATGCACCTTCTGCCCCCTGGCTCTAGAGCTGCATTGGAGCTTAGACCCTTGCCTTGGTCTTTGCCTTCGTCATAGCCATACTGGGCCTGGCCTTAATGCCTTGTTGCTCCTGACCTTGCCTTACTGAATTCCTGTCTTGATCTTGGATTTGCTTTGGCACTGTGAACTTGTCTGGTATCACTGGCCTATCAGCTGAACCTGGTTACTGCTGCTCTTGTACTGAGGGACTGTGCCACTCATCAGCAAGGTCACACACACATATACACACACAGAGACCTGCACCCCCCCCCCCCCCCCCCCCCACCTGTTTTGTGGTCACCTTTGGCTCCTGGCTTCCATGCTTTGCAAAGTAGCCTACTTGTGCTGCTCCTTGTTGGTCTTACCACAGGCAGATAAGAGCCCTATTCCTAATGGAAAGTCTCCCTCGGAGTCCAGACTGAGAGATAAAGAATAAAAACTGCACAGCTGTGTGAAGGAGAGAAAACAGAGTGCATAGTTCTGTATTGTCTGGCTGCCTCTATGAAGTTGTAGAAGTTGGCCTTCTCCTGAGCAGGTTGGCTCATTCATAGCCCTGAGACACAACCTCAGTGTGACAGTGGGACTTTGTGAGGGCTGTGGACAGTCTGGACAATACACTTGAATATGTGCTAATATGACTGTGAATGCAGGAGGAGCTAAGCATTGTGAAATGACCCAGAACAGTATTAAATCTAGACTGCTATTTTTGTATGCTTTTAGTTGGCTTGTTTTGTATATCTCACTTGCCTTTTAAAATGCACATGGCAATGTAAAAAAGCTGAAGTGCTGAGCCTGGCAAGATATGTTGGGTTTCTCTACATATGATCTTATAGTTATATGTATTTCTCGAAGTCTTATATTACAGCATTGATAGCTATTACAATTTCCACTTCAAATGATGAGAAAATGATGTTTGTGAGTGCTAAATAGTAACAGACCTTTTTGACTTGTAACATACATTGATAGTTTATTCCTGTTGTGTCATATCTTTACATATTAGTTATTACATATGCATAACAACTTTAGGTTCTAAAATGTAGTTACTTTACCAGAACCATTCCCTCTAGGAGTTAAGTCCTGACCCTGAGAATTGTAAAATGATTCTATCACTTGCTGAAATGAGAGTACCTAGTTCCAAAGGGAGGATTGCGAAATGTCTGCACCATAGGCTTGATCATAGAATCATAGAATATCTCAAGTTGGAAGGGAGTCATAAGTATCATTGAGTCCAACTCCCTGCTCCTCGCAGGACTGCCTAAAACTCAACCATATGACTAAGAACATCATCCAGATGCTTTAATGGATACAGAAGGGAACGTAGCCACCAGAGATGAGGAAAAGGCCGAGGTACTTAATGCCTTCTTTGCCTCAGTCTTTAATAGGGAGACCAGTTATCCTCAGGGTACTCTGTCCCCTGAGCTGGAAGGTGAGGATGAAGAGAAGAACATACCCCCCTTAATCCAGGAGGAAATAGTTAGTGACCTACTATACCATCTGGACACTCACAAATCTATGGGACCTGTTGGGATCCATCCAAGAGTACTGAGGGAACTGGAGGAGGTGCTTGCCAAGCCACTGTCCATCATCTATCAGTGATCCTGGTCAACAGGGGAGGTCCCAGATGACTGGAGGCTTGCCAATGTGACTCCCATTTACAAGAAGGGTCAGAGGGAGGATCTGGGGAACTATGGGCCTGTCAGCCTGACCTTGGTACTGGGGAAGATTATTGAACGGTTAGTCTTGAGAGCACTCACGTGGCAAGTCCAGGACAAGCAGGGGATCAGGCCCAGCCAGCATGGGTTCATGAAAGGCAGGTCCTGCTTGACCAACCTGATCTCCTTCTATGACCAGGTGACCCGCCAGCAGATGAGGGAAAGGCTGTGGATGTTGTCTACCTGGACTTCAGCAAGGCCTTTGACACTGTCTCTCATGGCATACTCCTTGAGAAGCTGGCATCTCGTGGCTTAGACAAGTGCACTCTTCGCTGGGTGAAAAACTGGCTGGATGGACGAGCCCACAGGGTTGTGGTGAATGGGGTGAAATCCAGTTGGCAGCAGGTCACAAGTGGTGTTCCCCAGGGCTCAATGTTGGGCCCCATTCTGTTTAATATCTTTATCAATGATTTGGATGAGGGGATTGAGTGCACCAGCTGAATATGAGCCAGCAGTGTGCCCAGGTGGCCGAGAAGGCCAACGGCATCCTGGCCTGTATCAGAAATAGTGTGGCCAGCAGGAGCAGGGAGGTGATTTTTCCCCTGTACTGGGCACTGGTGAGGCCGCACCTCGAGTCCTGTGTTCAGTTTTGGGCCCCTCACTACAGGAAAGACATTGAGGTGCTGGAGTGTGCCCAGAGAAGGGCAACCAAGTTGGTGAGCGGCCTGGAGCACAAGTCTAGTGAGGAGTGGCTGAGGGAGCTGGGGCTGTTTAGTCTGGAGAAGAGGCGGCTGAGGGGAGACCTTATTGCTCTCTACAACGACCTGAATGGGGGTTGTAATGAGGTGGGTGCTGGCCTCTTCCGTCAGGTGTCTGGAGATAGGACGAGAGGAAATGGCCTCAAGTTGCGGCAAGGGAGATTTAGGTTAGATACTAGGAAAAATTTCTTTACTGAGAGGGTTGTCAGACTTTGGAATAGGCTGCCCAGGGAAGTGGTTGAGTTGCCATCCCTGGATGTGTTCAGAAAGCGTGTAGACGGGGTACTCCATAACATGGTTTAGTGGGCATGGATGACGGTTGGACTCGGATGATCTTGAAGGTCCTTTTCAACTTAAATAATTCTGTGATTCTATGCTTTTTGAACTCTGACAGGCTTGGTGCTGTGACCTGTTTCATGGGGACCCTGTTCCAGTGACCGACACCCTCTCAATGACATTTTCCTAATGTCCAACCTGAACTTTTCCTGATGCAGCTTCTTTCCATTTCCTCATGTCACCTCAAGAATTAAACAATTGTTTCTGCATTAAATGAATAGAATCTGTTTTATCTTTTTAACCCATCTGGAATATTGCAAATACATTTATTGGGCAATCTATTGTAAGGTTGAATATGCCTTAAAGATGTCTTTTTTTGGTCTGATCTATTAAAATTCCTTATTAACGTTCTATGCTTGAACAAAAATTCAGGTTTTTTACTTTGACATCATAGTACATCTTGTTGTCCTTAAAAGTGAGAACAAAGAACACTTAACTAGATTTGCCAACTCGATTTTAGGTTAAGTGCATACTGAGTTATTTATAAAACATTTTATAAGATTAATTACAAAAATTTAAGGGTTAGAATACTTTGAGATTTTTCATATTTTTATTGTAATATTTAGTACATGGAGTTTCATTCATCCTCCACTGGAGTATTATTATACCTATAGTATAATAGTTTTTCCAGCAGTTGTAGATGAATGATGGAATAGGCAAACAAATATAATGGACCCATGATGCATTTGCAGCTAGTAGTCTTTCTTGTCTTTATTTTTCAAGTATAATCTAGCACAAAGGTTTTTACTTGATTTACAGGTAATTGTAACAGATCATTTTTAGCAGTTTAAGTTCCTGTCCACTATCCTGTGAAGATTTTAATTGCATCTGTACCTTTATCTGAAGATACCGCCAGTTTATTGAAAAGATAATACAGTAGCTGTATTCATTTAGCCCATGCTTCCCTGATTATCCTGAAACTAAGTGTGAACGACGGTGTTAGTCTCTCTTGAGACACTCATTGTTCTAACAGGTTGGTATTGAGACTAGAAAATTCAGTTCACATACATTGTGGAACAGCTATAGGTGTAAAACAACAAATTTGTTACTGTTGAACTACATGTAGTACCTTGGTCAAGATTCTGAATGATGCTATGTGCCCTTATAAAGAGACAGTGGAGGCTGAAAGCAAAGGGTTTCCTAAATGTACTAGTATTAATTTATTTGAAACCATGGTTTTGGGGTGTAACAAGCAGTAATAACGTGGATATGATTTGTTTAGCAAATTGTAAAATTTTTCTTCATAAGAGTTGTACATCAGTAATATTTTTTTATAACAAAATTTTGTCATTTAGTCATAGACCATGGATGTGGTCAGGCATTTCTTCAGCCGTATGAATAGAAGTGTCTGAATTAATCCTATGTTTCCCATGTAGTTTAAGACCATGCAATTCTGTGCACTTTGCATTGTTTATGTTTGAGCCAAAGTCTCAAAGGGCAAGTAATCTGAAAAATTTCAGCATTAGGGTGGGAAGTTTCTCTGTATGTTTTTGTGTATGTATCCGTTTACCTGGAGGACTGTATAACTACAAAAAAATCTGCTAATCTGGGAATGCTACTTCCCATAAATATAATGGGTGTCTTGATTTAAATTTTTATTATTTTGTGTATGTGCTTTGTTTTTGGTTGTTTTTTTTTTTTTTCCCTTGGATGTCATACTTTCTGAGTAAGAAATTGGAAAGCAAAAGTATTGACACTTTTCTTTATTTCCCTGCTGCATATCTGAGAACATAGCTTGCTTATACAATAGCCTTAATGGAAACTACTTGTGCTAGAGTAGTTCTGGTAATGACACTGAATTGGTCTTTGGAAATAGTAATGTTGACCACTAACTCCAGGTTAGTATCTGGTACCTCCAGCTGTTCTTTTCCTGCTTTGCTTTGTTTATTTCTTGATTGAACAATTGACTTCATAGTCTAGCTTTTGCATTTATTATATTATGAACTTTGGGAAACAGCTTGTTAATCCAGTATAGAAAGGCAGAGGCGGTCTGGGTTCTAGGTTTCTTAAGAAACTGGCAGTTTTTAGGTCTCCATGACCTCTGTTGAGGATCTGATAGTTGCTGCAAGCATGCAGTTGAGGAGATTTGTATGATAATGTCTCCTAAACAGCACAGCTGATGAAGTGTGCAGTACTGAATTGTTGTGTGAGCAGTACAGCTTTTATTCCTCTTTTTTACCTCTTGTTTTCATTGGTATAATGCACTGTGAAATCTTATGTGAAACCTGAGAGCATACCAGAAAAGGATAACTAGCTGCAGAAGGAATAAATAGTCAGATATGTGAAATTCTCCCAAGGGAGAGAAAAGAAGCAGATGCATTCTGATGAATTAGTGAAAATTAGGCTTTTTAAATTTCCCAGCCAGTCCTGGTGGCTGTAGCTGAGCCTTTCAGGCTCTGCTGGCTGCGAACAATGGAGATGCAGATCTTTTTTTCTTCTTTTTTTTCCCTTTTTTAAAAAATGATAAACATAAGATGTTCGGGACTTGTGATAATCATGGCCCCTCCTACTGTGCCAGTTGAAACCACTCCCTAGATAACCAAAACATCACTCCCCATGATTCTGAAAGTATTTTACATTTCAATACAAGCTTCTGTGCACTGAACCACATTTCTTACAGACAGTACATTTGGGGAAAAAAAAAAATCATTTTTTAGGAGACAAATAGGGAGGACTCAAACAGCATGTCATTTTCAGAGCTCAGAAGCACTGTAAAATTGAGCTTGAAGCACTAATCTGCTTTAATTTAAAATATTGGAATATATAATCTACTAATTGTTTTAGTACTGATTTCTGTTTTCCACTTCAGAATCCAATACATATAGCATTTAAATTGCTGTTAAAAATATTTTGGATTATATATTTATAAATGTAAAGCTTATTAAGGTAGAATTATATCACAGAGTTCAGCTCTGGTCTTTGGGTAGCTTGTTGTAGCATTGAGCAAATTTTAGCACAGGACTCATTGTACTTACATGTGTTCAGTTTCTGTATTTTTTTTATTTCAACTGTGCCTTCTGTCATGGCTTGGATGACTTATATTTCCCACTGGTTTGATGAAGATGATTGGTATGAAGGACAACAACGAGTAAGAATTGTTTAAATTAATATTTTCTCTTTTACTTCCTCTATTTTTTTCTTCTTTAAGCTGCTGTTTGTTATATTACTAGTACCAAAAGTACTATTCCCATAGTGGTACTGAGAAGGGCTTTTTGGTGGTTTTAATGAGGTCTTGAATCATAGATAAGCACATCTAAAATGAGTTTTTTGAAAATTAATGTTACTAGCTGTATAAAAGACATTGGAAGTTTGGTGGTCACCTACTTGCATTTTTTAGGTTGCATAATTTAATAAGTAGTAATTCTTTAATATGTGATGAGATGGAAATCAAACATTTATTTTTATTGTATTAGGAGGAATTAATACACTGTGCATGGAGTAACCTAAAATAATTTTAAGCAGTAATTGAGTAAAAAATATTTGGGAGATATTAAATTCACCTAGGGTCATTTCCAAGTTGTACCTTGCATATCTGTATATTTTTATTAACACTTTTCCAATGAGGAGGAGTTGTTACTATAGCAACATTTGTAGGGGATCTTGGAATTTTTTTTTTAACATTTATTAACTGCATGCCTTCGGCAAGCTTGATCTGCTGCTGCTTTCATAGATTTATGGTGGGAACTGAATATAAGTCGCTTTTCTTTCACTGTATCAAGCTCCTTTAGGTAACCATATATTTCTATAATTTCTATTTCTTGTTTTAAGAATATATTCTCAGCTAATGAATCAGAATGCAGGAGATGCTACTGAAACATAAGGGCCAGCAGCTGCTTTATACTATTGTGTATTATTTGGTAATTCCAGTTATATGCTCCCAAGTATTAAAAACTAGCAAATTCTAATACTTTTCCACTGTTCTTATTTTACACATCACTCGTGATATGAATGTTTCAGATGTGGAGTTATCTTCTAATAGCTGCTTCATTCAGGTGTGAGATGTGTCAAGAGGTAACTTTATCTGAAATCAGAAGTGTCTTGGCAATTTGCCAGCAGAAAAGCAATCTTCTGTTGATTGTTGTAGCTCTGGGTTGGAAGATGAGAAAAAATACTTATGGAGGCTCTTAGATGCTTTATACAGAGATCAGACATGGTCGTATGTATTTCTTTGTATTACATACACTATCTGAAAACTAGTTTTCTGGTACCATATGACTAACCACTACTCTATAGATGATGGGTTTGTTACTACTGCTAATGATGTCTCAGGCTGATTAGGTATGTAGTTCAACATTGCTGGTGATGTATTGTTAGAAATACTAGCATTTCTGCATGTTCTGTTTCAAACCCTAGTATTGCTCTTTAGATTATTGTGTTAAAGTTGCACAATAAAGGGTATTCTAGTTTGACTGTCTTGACTACACTACTTGTACAGTTCTAAAATACTCCTTGGTAAGACTTACGCCAAATTATGATTTTTTTAATGTTAAATTTTTGTAAAATACAGTCTTAGGCTGTGATTTCAAATCCAATTTTTTTCGAAACTTGAGCAAAAGGTCTACAACTTCTTTCCTTGTGAAGCCAGAGATACTGTGGTTAAATCAATTCTAATAGTAATTTGGCTCTGAGTTTATTGTGGAGGTTTAAAATGGCTGTGAACACTAGTAGATTACTTGTTTCTTTAAAATGATCTTTTAAATAATAGTGTTCTCTTCCTAGTCAGTGTTTGGATTACTGAATGCACTCATTTTAAACGCTTGCTAGGTTATCATAAGTTAGGACATGTCATCTGCAAATCCTGGTTGCAAGATGGTGGAAGAAGGTGGTTTCCACTGTGTTTTGGAGACACACAGAGATTTCTTGGTAGGTTTGAAGACCTTCATGTTTTTAACAAGATAAATTCATTGTCCATTATCTGGTGCTTCAAACTGGTCCCATTGGATAGGGTAATGAATTTGAAACTCTATGGTTCACAGGTTACATTTTCATCTCCAATGGATTTTCCCACAAAGATGGGTAAATATACCCGATGTCTTTAAGGAGACATCACTTTTATATCACTAAAGAAGATCTTTAATTATTACATTATCGTTCACAAACTAACAAAAATGCTGGTACCTGGGCACAATAGTCTGGATGAGATATAACAGTTTTATATGTCAAACATACAGGATGACAGCAAGCTTTCCACATAAGAAAACACACAAACTTAATTGGAAGATAGTGACAATAGAATGAACAGAAGCAGAGGACACTAACACTTTACTACATATAGCAGTTCTGAAGCTAGGGGGTTGTATACACAGAAGCATATTGATTAACATAAAGCGACTATAAATTCACTTTTGTGTGCATGCCATATTGCATATGTACTCATTTGGACAGGTCATACACCATATGGACCACAATTGCTAACAATATAAGCGTATGTTATTGGTTGTGCTTGATGGTTATAAATTTATGAATATTTATAACATGCAAGCACACCTCTTTATAATGAAAGGATGCCAAGTGATGGATTTAAAGAGCTATTATTATTCTGTAAATATCATTGTAGTACAATCAGGAAATACAACGGGCAATGAAATACACTGAGCAGCTGAAGCAGAGGAAAAGGAGTTAGGTTAAAATTAAAATGGTGCCTATTAAAGAGCTGCAGTTGCCAGGCTACTGACACTGCCGTTTTGTGTGTGTGGTGCGACACAATGCTCAGTCTTTTCTCCTGCATCCTTTAGTAACTGCATTATTCTGTGAACATCAAGGTTTAGTTCCTTCATCTGTCAAGTAAAGTGATTTATTTCATTCTACAACCAGAGCAAGATTTTGCATTTTGGGGATCAGCAAGGTATTGGAATGAACATGGAAATTCTTAAGTGGTTTGCAAAATATGATACCTATGCTAAGGTAGGGATTATTAGGCATTTATCTTTAAGTTATTGGTATATAGCCATGTCTATGTATCTAATCCATTCAGTTGCTATTTTTAAATAATATTAACTCTATGGTATACAAAATTTCAGGTTTATGTGGTGGGGGTTTTTTCCTATATTTAGCAACAAAGGAGGACTTAGAATGTTGCTGCTCATGCCAATTGAAAAGAAAGGTTTTTGTTGTCCTCCCTCTTCCCTTCATCTCCTTGGAAACTGTGGGCATCCTTTGATAGCTTTCCCAGTGTGGTATAGGTTTTTTACATGCACTTTTTTTTTCAATGTATACTTAAGAGTCCAATATTATTACTTGTACATTCCTTACTTTGAAATAAAATGCTTTTTCAACAATGTATGAAAAATCTCCATTGTATAAAAATGCAACGTGTGAAATCATGCATATATATATTTATTCAATTATACTGCATTTCTAGCTTTTCTGCCATTTTACTCAGGCTGTTCTGATGAATGCTGCTTTCTCCCTTGTACTCTAAGAATGTTCAACAGAAATCTATAATGTCTGAAAAGATCTGCAGGAAACTGCTTTAATGCATGATACTTACAAGAGAATAACAGTATGCCATACAATTGTAATTTCTTCTTCTAGATACTATTGTACTGAATTTCAAAGCAAATGTTTCTTCTTAATTACAGTATTTTTTGTAAAACAGTACATATTACAAGAAGTAGGAAATATTAACAAGTTTAAAACAGCAAATATTAGTAAATAAAATGCAAATTTCTTTCTGTAATACAGCTCAGAATATTTTACATATGTAATTTTTTTACATATACTTAAATAGGAAAAATCTATATGAAGAATCAAAGTTTAATAATGCTTCTTAACCACGACAATTATTTACTCTGAAATAATGATATATCACAAAGCAGCATTTTTCATCTAAATGTTGATCTTATTTAGGAGACTTTTTCATTTGAATATCAGACTTCAAGAAAAATAATACATTATCAAAAAATGATTGTTTTAAATTAAACTTGTGAATGAGGCTTCTGTTGGTGAATTTCTTCAAAAAACATTAAAGTTACCTTTTATCTTTAATGTAAATGTAGAACAAAGAGAAGACAAATGTATTCTATTTCAAATGCAGTACATAATATGACATATCCAGTAATGCTTACAGACATACGTATAGAACTAGGCTGAAATAATTTTATAGCCATTTGGTGACGGTGATTTTTGGTCATGATTAATCTAGCTTGAATTCTGATCAGTGACATATGCATTTGGAAACCATTAAAATACCCTAAACTATGCAGGTGTCCTGATGACATAAAAGCTTCTTCATTGTTAATTGGCTGCATGGAAAACATGGAAATAGTAGTGCTAATAGTGGAACTGTCTCCAAATCCAAAGAGCTAGTCTGTTCTGTGTGATCATGGTAATTCTAAAACCAGAGGACCTTTTCCTTTTTGTTCTAGATTTCAGCACTTAGGCTTGGAATCCTCCTTGTTCTCAGCCACTTAGAGTAGTATTTTCCTATAGACTAGATTTCATGTAGTCAGGAGTAACTTCTCTCTCTCATATCAAGGCAAAAAGGAAGATCTACTGAATAAATTAAGAGGATTTTTTTTTTAAATACAGATTACTGCAGAATCCTACAAGACAAATCTGTTGTTATTCTGAAAGAAACATTTCTGCAATTCTGTTTTAGCATCTGTAAGAGATCTTAATTTTACGTATAATCAAACCACAAGTTGAACAAGAATTAAGATAATATTTTCTTACAGATTAAACTTCATCAAATCAGGAACCTCTAGCTCCCATATGAGAAGGCAAAAAAGAACATCTGTGGAAAATGAGACAAATCTGTTATTACTATGAAATAAATATTTGTGCACTCTTAGTGTCTAAAGAGATGTTAAATTTTGGTCAATCTTACATGTGGTAAACCTATGATAATCCAATATTAGACATCTAATTCTCTTCTACTTCACCATGGCTTTTTGAATGTTCCTTATTAGTTTGCTGACACACCTAGTGTTTTAACCATCATTCTCCCTGGAATCAAGAGTGGAAACTGAGAGTTCTGGTTCCAGGTGTTATTCTGCATTTTAGTAAATTGTTATGTAATCAACTGGGTGACTTTAATTTCAGAAAAAGTTGTTGTTAATGGTGCCAGGTTTTTTTTCATTGTGACTGGAAAAAGTCTGTGTTGCTGTTCTGAATGCCCCAAATCCAAATACTTCTGAATATATGTGATTGATACTTCAGCTGCATAGAAGGGACCTGTGGAATTTGTAATTTGACTAAACAGTAAATGAACACTAAATGGCAAAATTGGAAATTTGGAGTCTGTTTTTTGTCACTTAGTAGTTATGATGATGATTCTTTAAATAGTAAGATAAATTTCTTTCTGTGGGACTCATGTCATTTATGACGTGAGATGGATTGCAAATGAACTGCAAGGTGATAAAATTTATAGAACTGTTCTGTCTAGAATCTCTGATTTATTTGCTGCAGAAGTCAGAAGAATTAATATTGTTGGCAGAGACAGAAAGAAAGTCTAATAGCCAAAGCAGAGCTGTATCTTGTAACTTTTTTTTCCTGTATATTTCTGTTCTGTTGTTGTGCAGTCTCCTTTACAAAAATTTTCAAAGGTTAAACATGGGTGTTTAATTTTCTTCAGGCATTTAGAACTCAGTCAGAACCTTTAAGCACTATAACTGCAGTCAGTGATATCTTTGAGATGATCAGTCAAATTCAATTTTAGCCTGATCTTCTGCTAAAGAAGCACCCAAAAGAAGTGTCTCATTCCGTGCCTCCCGCACCACCCCCCCTTCCAAAGTGAAAGAGACAGAGACTTATAATCTTATGGAGGTTGCTTCTTATATTTATTCATTACTATTTATCTGCCAAGTAGATACCCCAAGCACATAAGAAGAATGGAAGATAAAATTGGTCATTCAACTTCATTTTCATCCTTTGTACATATGTATTAAAATGAAATTTTGTTAACATTTATATAAGCTTTTTGTCAATACTGACTGATAGCTTCCCTTGGGTACTATAGGTCACTATTACCATACCTGTACAATTTTTTTTCTATATGCACCTTAATGCTATTGTAATTCAGAAAAATATTTCTTCCTCTGTACAGTTGATGTCAAGTAGGTGAAGAGTGATCTGCAGACAACAGTATCTTTCTTAAAGCTGTTACACAGCAATGCATTGCGTAAACAACCCTTGCACTTAATCAACAGTTGCTCCCTCAAAATACTTGATTACATTTTGAAGTCTCCTTTTTTCTTAATTCCCTTTCCTTTGTGGGCCTTGAAAATGTACCTAACACTTGGTAAATTGAACGTAACTTTCCTTGTCTTTAAAGATTATAGTCTCGGCTCTTTAACCTAGAGATCCCATCTTCCACACTCTATGTAATGTTTTCTCACATAATGTCCCTCAGTCCATTAATCTATCTATAGTATAAATGTGTCCGTAAATGAGACATTTTAGTTGGAGGAGTAAATTTTTATGTCTGGACCTTACCTTAGCCCATGCTGAAGCACTCAGTGGTATGGTGAAACTCAGCAGGATTGTCCTTCACCAATCTGCCCATGAAGATTCTTTGCTGTAGGAGCTCTCACTGACACAACTACAATTGTTTTCCTGTATTAGGATTCTGCTGCTAGCCCAGCTGAAGTCATACGTATTAAAACGTTTTGGCTATGGGCTATCTAAATATCCTGTGTTTGGGTAGTACTTTCAGTCGTGCTCACACAGCCTTGTTTGGATTGATTTAACTTCCGTGCAGAAGTGGTGGGTCCTTTTTGCAGCTATTTGAACCTTGTTCTGCTATTTGGATCACCACACCATTGCAGGCTGTCATCTACCTAGCCATCCTTGTCAACCTCAGTTGCAGTTGTTTGGCTGTTGGAGGCTTCTAAAGCCACAGTTATTTCTGTAGGTTGATGGAGCGGGCATTGCATCAGTTGACAGTTGGCTTGAACCCGAGACGTTTGTATCACATGAAGGCTGGTTTCTAAGTGAATTCAGAGATTCTGTAAAAAACGATGGCCTTCCCTACTTGTCTGCTGTAAATAAATGCAACAAGTCTCATTTTGAACGTTTTCTTAAATCACAGAACAGTTGAGGTTGGAAGGGACCTCTGGAGGTCATCTTGTACAACCCACCCAGGAGTTAAGTTTTAACAATATCTTTGCAAATGTGTGCACTCTTGGTTGTAGTAGAGTATGTAAACGGGTCAGAAAAATGGCCAGGCTCATGTGCTATAAGTAACATTTTGACATTATTATGAATCAAATGTGGGCCAGGTCTGGCCTAGCAAAGCATTTCTTGTGTTCTCGTGTTAAAGTCAGTTGTTGCCTCATTCTGAGCAGAGCTGGTAGTTTTAAGACTTGTTTTGGACAGTAAAGGCATAGCCTGCTATACACTAATACAGAATGTTAGACTAAGCTTTGCTTTTTATTTACCACAGTTTACTTCAACTTTTTTTGTTAAACAGTAATTATTAAGAAAATTTAGAAAGCTTCTCCAAAAAGGATGATGATAATAAGTAATGATAGTTTTTCTATGCAAGTGGTTTGAAGACCTTTTTAGACATGTTGCTTAACTTAAAACAAAAGTATTAGCATATGGTTTATTTTGTCCAGCTGTCTTTGTGGGGGATGAAGGGAAGAAGAGAGCAGAGAGGGTATTACACTATAATATAGAAAGTGTTGAACCAGACTGCAGAAGAAAATGAAAGTGATGAAGAACAGCTTCAGCTAGTACAAATCAATAACTACTCAAGTTTTCATGTGCTGTCCCCCAACTTTTTTTCTCCCAAATGGATTCCTGTGAATGGTATTAAAATCCCTTTCTTGTGTAGCACTGAAGCCTTTGAGCATCTGCTTGGCTTTATTTTGGATACATTCTTCTGTACCTCATAAACACAAGATGTTGCTGTTAAAACATAAAGGCTAGCTGTATTTTTAAGGTACATATGTATATGTTATTTATGGGAACAAAATGTGTAATTCTGTTTTTTAACATTCTGTTGTCTTGTTGTAGTCTAATGCATTTCTGTTTTAAAGGCAAAAATGTCACAGGTTAAACAAGTGGGACTTTTAGCTGCTGGATGTCAGCCATGGAACAAGGATGTATGTGCTGCTAGTGGGGACAGATTTGCCTACTGTGCTACCCTTGCTATTTATATTTATCAGGTAAGATTATTTTTATTTAACAGACTTGTTACACTTTTACATTGTTGTCTATCTCACTTTGAACCTTTTCAGTAAATGTTTCTACAATGTTTTTTGAAGTATGGTTGCTGCTGAGAAGATGTCTATGTAAAGCTCAATCTTTCATTCAAGATACCCCTTCCAAATTATTTTTTTGTCCTTGTTACAGCTAGTGCAAAAGATTGAGGTAAATTTCAAATATGTAGTTGTATGTGTCAAGAATTACTCTTAAAAGACAGGCTCTCAATCCAGCAAACACTTGAGCTGAATGAAGTGCAGTGATAGAAGAGCGGGTTCTGAAAGAGAAATGAAGCAGTTCCACAGTTTCATTTGAAATTGTAGTGTAAAAGTAGTCTCATGAAGTAGTTTAATCCACTGTGCAAAGTTGTGGATTCAGTGGCCCGCCTGTCTTTGATTTGGAACAAGTTACTACTTTCTTAATTTCTGAACTGCTCAGCACCATGGTTTTCTGAAGTTACTATACATTAACACCTAACAAAAAAAAAAATAATGCTGTGACATGTAGAATTTTCAGACTGAGAAATATGTCAGGAAGTTAAGGATGTGCTTATTTTAACTTCGTGAGTTATACCGCTAGTAGGATTAAAATAAAGAAAATTTACTGTGTCAGGTTTGGACATTATTTTTTTTAATTGTACTAAGTGATTTAAGAAATGAGAAGGATTTCAAATTCATTTTCATATTCTATCCTGTTTAACCTCTTGCAGATTACTAAATGATTGTTACCATGCCTATAAATAAAGTATTTTAGGATTGTTTTTGAGTGCAGTTATTAATGGAATATAATAGTTTATAAGTGACAAGAGGATAGACTATGTTAATACTGGTTGGGTTAATTGAATATTTGTCAACTTTTCTGTCCAAGTCAAATGCATGAGAATTTAATTTATTTATTAATTATGTCAGTTACTGACGATTGTTCAATCCACTGTAAATTCATCTGTAAGCCTAGTATTGTTATATGAACTGTTTTCCAACCCAACGGTATTTAAAGTGAGTTTACAAAATACTTATTTCTAAAATGAATTTTACTTTTTGTTTAGCTGGATCACCGATACAATGAATTCAAGCTCCGGGCAATTATGTCTGAGCATAAGAAGACAATCACAGCCATATCTTGGTGTCCCCACAATCCTGACATGTTTGCAAGTGCCAGTGCAGATAGTTTAGTGATTATTTGGAATGTGACTGAACAGAAAGTTGTGGCCAAACTGGACAATACAAAAGGTATTTCAGATGTGGAGATATATTTGATCCATACAGCTTTTTCATCCACAGGTATCAGAAATACTTGATAGAGAGTAAACTCTAAGCAGTTGGTAGGCCAGAGGCTTAATAATTGCATAACACAATATTCTTGTCAGATTTGTTGCAGTTCATTTTAGAAAATAATGGTAGTGTGTTTGAGTAAATTGCTCTGAACCATCTAGTAATTGGTAAAGAAAGACATTATTCTTTTTTCTAAAGTACTTGACCAATTCAAGAATTTACTTTGTCATTGATTTCTTGTTGAGCAGGAAAAAAAAATTCATTTTTTCTATCGCTGCATGAAAGGATAAATAATTAAGTTTTAAACCTTGTGTGTTTTCATAACTTTATGAAAGTGAAAGCAAATAAAATGTAGCCTTCGACAGATTCAAGTATAAATTATCAGTGAATTTGAAAAACAGTTTTTGTTTAAATACCCTAATGCTTTTCTACCTGCATCTTTTCTCGGGACTTGAAACTGCTGATTTGGAGATTATAAGAGAAGTCTAAGAGCTTAAAAGTCTGTCTGTCACTTTTCTTCCCCAGTTCTGATTCATTCCCTTCAGTCAAAACCAGTACCTGTATTTCTGTTCTTGCAGTCAATCTCTGTCAGGTGTCCTTAACTCCTACATTTGCATTCTTGGAAAAGAGGTGCAACCCAAGAACAGTCAGTATCTCAGGATCTTCTAGAACATTTTGGGACCCCCTGCTCTGCTCTTTCCAGAGCACATAGGATACCTCTGAAAATCTCATCTATCTAGCATATCCTGCAAAAGGAATAAGTAGGAAAAAAACCACACTGATTTGATCTGTTCTAAAAGGAATATTGTATCAGTTTATGCATTAATATAAAAACTGATACTTATTTTTCAATACATTGCTTGTTTAAAAAACGACTTCAGCCAATGACTACGTGTGAAAGAAGTGTTACTGTTATTTTAAACTTTTTAAAAGCTAATTTACTTTTAGGATAATATGTTTAAACCTCCTATTAATGCTGCCTTTACTCTCCTTGATGCTGCCATATTTAAGTGTCTAAATATAAATAGTTTTGAATTTTCAGCTTGAGGAGTTTGTCTTACCATAATTTATTCTTTCAGACACACATTATTAAGTTATGAGGATAATGAGGGTTGGAGACATTAAGGTCAAAAGCCTTAAACTGGAATGGTTACAATTAGGTAACTGAATTAAAACTGTCATATATCCAGAGAGAAGCTGTCAAGAGTTCCCTTTGATTACAGAGCTACCTTTCCAATTTTATCACAAATATTTGCCTCTGTTGTATTTATCTCTGAAGTAAATTTCATTGTGTTTTGCAAAAACAGACATTTTAAAGTTTTCAATATTTTACCAGCTTAGTAGCAAATAGCTTACAGTAAAACAATGGTGAATGTAATCATGAATGAATGAAAGTATTGTTTACAGGATCAGGTTTATCCTCTTTCATATGCGTGATTGTCTTTGGCACTAATGAATTATAGGTATCATAAAATACAGCCCATCAAAGTAATATCAAAATAATTCGGGGAAATAATTCAACTTCCTGCCTATGGATATGTGTAGTTTACTTTTACACCACAAGATTTTCACGCAGTTATCTAAATTTCAGTCTAATCATTTTTATGTAGAATAATTATTTCTACAGCTTTTCAAGACAATTCTTGATACTGGCTCAAGCAGTAATACACTGAATTTCCTATCTCGGTTCTTATAAGGTTTACCTGTATGTTTCAGGAATTCCTGCGTCACTTAGCTGGTGCTGGAATGCAGGTGATGCAGTTGCATTTGTGTCCCACAGAGGTCCGTTGTACATTTGGACTATCTCAGGACCTGACAGCGGGGTAACTGTACATAGAGAAGCACATAGTTTCTTGTCAGATATCAGTCTGTTTAGATGGCATCCAAAGAAAAAAGGAAAAGTAGTATTCGGACATACTGATGGAAGCCTATCAATTTTTCAGCCAGGTAAAAACTGATATGGTAAAATATTTATTTTTATATATATGTGTCTCTTGTCTCTTCATACGCATGTAATTCTGCACTTTTTTCATTTAGGTTTTATAATGTATGTACATATATAAAACTTGTTCTTAGTTCATAGTATTCCTATTCCTTCCATATTGCAAAAATGTTTTCTTAGATAAAGAGTGCAGAGCATTTTCTTTGTATCTTTGCCCTTCTGTGACCAAGATAACATTGCAGTTTCTGACAAGTACAAGAAACTGGTTTTTTTTTAGGGAATGATAATGGCCCTGATCTTCTACTGAACTGTATTTCCCAGCAAGTTTGTTCTTCTGAACAGACTGACTTGAATATTTGGCTTAGTCTCTTAATTTGCTTGCATTTATTCTAGAGTCCTCTGCTTCATATTCCAGAGTCCTATGCACTTTTGTAGGTAGAATCTCATGGCTTCATGTTATCTTCATGATTCTGTACTGTCAAAGACTATATGGGACACATTTATCTCTTTTTGTCTGAAATCCACCAAGAACATTTTTGCATATTTTATAAATAGTCCCGTACTCTGCTAATGAAGGTGTCTTGTTGATAAGCTCATTTGAAGCTAAAATTTAGCACGCTTTCATAAATAGTTTTCTACAAAGACAGATATCTGTATTAGGTGGGCTATTTCAAATTTTTTCTGGCTACTTCTTTTTCCTCCAGTAAAAAACAATTTTCAACTTTGTGAGAGAAATTGTTCTTTAAATAATGCATTAATTTTACATAGTATTATGCTCCAACAGCTATCCAAAATTTATTCTCCTTCTGTTCACTTTACTAAGTAGTCATTCAGGATGTCACAGAGAATAGATTCCCTTGCTTCTGTAGTGCTGACTGAATTAGTATTGGCATTGGGAAAATAAATTCTATTTTAATATGATAACTTCTAAATATGTATCAAACTGAGACTTTTCATGAAGCTTGTTTAGAATGATTTGAATATGAAAATAGAAATAATAGGAAAATGATTTAAAATGTCAAAATTGTGTTCTGCAAATGCAAACATAACATTGGCTAAAAAAGCTAGCAGCAGTGGCAGTTTTGTATGTACCACAACTCAAGTTGCTGTAAAAATTTTTTATTGAAAATTATCCATTACTGCTGGGGAAAAACCTAATTGCATCAGCTTGAAGTTAAGTTTAGATTATTACAGAAATTTTGCCTGTCTCTATATTTAGGATAGTTTTCATTATTAATGTAATATTATACATATTCATTAAGATAATTTTAAAATAAAAACAAATTAAACATAAAATTTGTTTTCTGTTCTTAACATATACAAGATTCTTGGTTTCCAACAGAGAAAAACGAAGTTGAAAGTTTATACATAGTTGGGTGAAAATTTTTGTCAGGACTCTTTCACTGAAAATCCTGTATTTTAGTGCAGTTTACTTCTACTTAACAAATTCTTTAGGATTGAAAAGAAAAGTTGCACTTTGGCTTTTAAAATGAACTTTTCAGGTTTTTGTTTTAAACTCTTTAGAATTTCACTTTCTCAAAATTATTCAAGAGAAGTAGTACACTTTCTGTTGGATCATATTACATGTTTTCTAAACCTGAACACACTTCATTTAATGAAATGGATGTAAAAAACTTTTTATTCAGATAGGATTTTTATTTGATTTTACATAACAAAAAAATTACTGATCTGCAGAGGTCTACTTAAAAATTAATTGTTAGAACTAGGTAGCAAATTTTACTCTGTGGGATAAATTAGTACAACAAATTCAGATGCATTCAAGAACAACTATGAAATGAAATACCATAGAGCTGCCATTCAAAGCCCAGACTTCCATGCAATAAGGAATTTAGATATTTTAATTCAAGGATTGTATTCTTGTAATTAACACAATGACATTGGAGCAATCGTAATGACTCTGAAAGAATGCAGACAAGTATTAATTTTCTTTTAACTTGCATTCTTTACACTATTAGAAAAAGACAAAGAATTTGTTTAGATAAAAACTAGATGTGTTTAAGAATAGATCGTGAAAATTTTAGTGAACAAATAAATTCATTAAAATATGTTTCAAAATTAGGTAATAATGAAAAATGGATTGTAACACTGTAATAAAATATAAGTACCATTACTGTGGTTACATTTTCATAAATGACTTTAATATGTATCTTAACATTCAGATATAATTCAAAAAGTAGGCTTACCCAAGTTATCTATTTTATCAACAGCTGCTTTCTAGTTTGCAATTTATAGTCAAAATTCATCTGACTTTAGTATTTGGTAGCTTTTAAAAAAAATAACAATACATAAAAGAAAGTGGTTTAATAGGATGAATATAGGCCCTCAAAAAAAAAAAAAAAGCAGGGGGGAGGGGATACAAAAAATCAGTACTTTTCAATAAGGAATATAAAGCTGATTTTTTTGCTTTGAGATTGAAGTTCAGCCCTCATCTACGTCATCTCAGAATATGGAAAATGACTTGTTATTGGGCGAGAACTTAGTTTGTTAACAAGTGGGGGGAGGGGGGGGGGAATCTTTTTCCGTACTTTTAAAGTTTTCAGTCCTTTCTTAGGATATCCTACAAAACACAATCTTGAGAGAACCTGAACATCCACAAGTTCCTGTTAATTGCTTGAAAGTTCAGTGTGATTGACTCCTTGAAGGCTCTAGTCTTTAAGTGTGAGTCACTGCCACATTATTAGCAGACTACACAACTTTTTTTTTTTTTCATTATTGTTAACTAGTTAGGTTTTTCTCTCGTGGCTGTATTTTCTTTTTATTAGCTCCAGACTATACATTAATGTAGCAGAACATTTAGTGTGAAGAAAAAATATGCAAGGATTTAAGTTTAGTACCCTTTTTTAAAAGAAATACAGTCCAGTCAAGTAGAGCCAAATGTTCTGTACTAGTTTACCTTTCATTTGTTCTCAAAATAAGCACAGTTTACTTAAATGACCTGTGACTCAGTTGCATGATTCTCAGCACTATTGTCTTCTTTTAATGGAAAATAAAATTTAACAGTTAGGGTTTCCATGAGCTTTGCTTCCCGACTCTTGTGAAGCACAGATAAAACTGAGTAGCTCCTGGATACCCGTTCTCTCCCACCAGTTTATTGTGCTTTCTTGGGTCTGAAGTGTTTGAACATGACTGGCTTTGAACAATTGAGGACTTTTTGCCTTTAGTTCTTGTAAAGCCAATTGAAAAATGACAACTGAAAAATGACAATTCTGCTTTGTTGTCAGTTCTAGGTTTTCATTTGAAAGTTGATTTTCATTCACCAAAAAATCTGACCTGAAATGTAGGCAGGGGACATTGTTAAAGAAAGTGGGAATCCCAAAGTTTTTGGCAAATTTAAAGCAGTTATCTGATGATATTTCTGATGTTATCCTTGTTGTTATTCCTGATGCTTCAAAAGACAACTGTGCCTTTGCAGTTGTCTTATACAGAAACATAAATGGAATGCAGAAATCAGTTTATGCTATTAATTGTTGTGCAGTCTTAAATTATTTCCCACATTTCTGGTAATTTATTTATAAAGTTACCCTAGATATAATGTGCACTAATAGCATTTTTCCCTAGAAAATCATAATGAGAGTTATTTTAATATTCAGAATGTTCCCCAGTGAACAAAAACTTTTAAGCATTTTTTTTTTTGATATGTATTGGAATAGGATTTCTTCTACATGAATCATTAAGGAATATAGGTAGGTCTTCGCATTTATCATAATATGACAAATTAATTATATTCTTCATTATCAAAATTGAAAACTAGATAAAAAACTGAATAATGGAAGATGTCAATTCCTTATTTGTAGAAAAGGGATACAAAATTAATTTGTTTTTTTAATACAAGATCACGACTTCAAAACTACAGATCTATGTTGTCAATTATTCATTCGGACTGTACGCTATCTTACAAAACTAAGAGCCAGCTCTCAATAAAAACAAAAAGTGGAAAATAAGCAGGATGTTAAAAATTGCCGTTCTCGATAATACGGATGGATCATCAAGTGAAATATGTCTTCTGTTATGCAAATGTCAAATTAGATATTTAATGGCCTGTTCTAGCTTCAAAATCCATGAATGCTTCATAATTGCATACATAGTTTTGAGGAAGAAAAAAAATCTAAAGGCAGTTGTTCATAAACACATTTTTGACTGCCACAATTTTTTTTCGAGTTCATACTGCCTTTATTTTGCCCGTATTTGCTGTGGTACACAGGTTTACTTAAATGACTTGTATTTTAGGCTGTGCTGCAGGCCTTTACTCATGGAAATTGTTAAGACAATGTATATAATTTAACATACTTTTCTTTAGTGTAAAATTATGTTAATAAACCTGACAGCTGTTTCTATTTTCTGCTGTATTAAAAAGAAAGTCAGATCTCCTGGAGCCAGAACTACTTTAAGTCAAATATTGCAAAGCCAGCTTCATTAATTTCACTAGTGCAGACAGTAGAGCAGGCTACTAAAAATTTCAGGGAGAGATAAAAATGATGTTTGCAAACCTTGTAACTGTTGAAAGGATATACTTGATTTCATTTTGAAATAATCTGTTTTCTTGTGCCCTTTAAAGGTTCTAAAAATCAGAAACATGTCTTGAGACCAGAGTCTCTTGAAGGAACAGATGAAGAGGATCCAGTTACAGCGCTGGAGTGGGACCCTTTGTCAACTGACTACCTTCTTGTTGCTAATTTACATAATGGTATTCGACTAGTTGATTCCGAATCTCTGTCCTGTATCACAACTTTTAATTTTCCCAGTGCAGCAGCATCTGTTCAGTGTTTAGCCTGGGTTTCTAGTGCACCTGGAATGTTTATAACTGGAGGTAAGCCTTTTATTTCCTGATTTATACAAAGGTAATAAATATAGGACTGAGTCTTCAAAATTGATACTTCAAGTTTGATCTTTCTGTTTCTTAACGTTTCTACAAATAAAAGCATGTATGCATTGTACAAAAAAAAACCATAAAACTGTTGAAAAGAACAGAAAACTACACTGAGAAGTTTTTACTTATTTTATATTCGCTGGGTACATAAACAAGTGACTTTAAACTTTTTTTTTACACTAAATAATTTCCTCATGCACACTTTAGCAACAAATATGAGAGTTACTTTGGGAATGGGAATAGAAATGCATTGTACTAGTGGATGTCATTTCTTGATCCCTGCTTTTCTTTCTCTATTTTTATAATTAAAAAAAAAAAAAAAATCTGTTCACTGCTTCTCTTCTACACCATAGACATTACTGCTCAGGTTGAACAAATGAATAAGGAAAGTGAGACTGTGAGCATATTTTTTAATGAGAGGTTCCATAGAGTTTATCTACTGAAGTTTAAATAACTAATGTTAATAATTATTGCTGTTAATGGTGATATTACCATGGAGATGACAGTGCCTGCTTATAAAATTCTTCTTAGGATTCTAAGTTTAATTGTTGTATTTCTTGCTCGAATCGGTCCTTAAACTGCATACCTCTGTGTACAGTAAAAAGAGGATAATAAAAAAATAAATGTTTTTGTATGCTTTTTTAAACCTCAGATTCTCAGGTTGGTGTGTTACGTATTTGGAATGTTTCACGTACAACACCTATAGATAATTTTAAATTGAAGAAAACTGGTTTCCATGGTTTGCATGTGCTAAGTTCTCCTCCAAAGAAAAAGTGTAAGTGTAATTTTGATTGTTTTTCGTTGCAATGGCTGCTAGCTAAGAAAATCTTGTTTGTGAATCTTGTTATATCTGAGTCAATCTCTGTAAGTTCGTGTCAGCTCTGTAGTTCTTAATTAAACAAAGTACCTTCTGGTGCCAATGGACTAGACAAATGTGTAAAGGATCAAGGACTTTATAAGGCCCTTCTTTAGTAGGCCAGGCTTCATACAGGAATTCTCCATTTGTTTTGTTTTTAATCTCATTGGAATACAAAGCATTTTACTCTTTATAATTGTTACTTATTAAATGAAAAAAAAATCTTACCTGTTTATATCTCTTGCTTTGTTTTGTTAAGCATGTTCATCACAGTATCCTACTAAAAATCACCATACATCCTCAACAAGTGAGGCTGTTCCTCCTCCAACTTTAACCCAAAACCACGCATTTTCTCTTCCTCCTGGTCATGCTGTCTGTTGCTTCATGGATGGTGGAGTGGGGCTTTATGACATGGGAGCCAAAAAGTGGGATTTCCTTAGAGATTTGGTATGTTTCATCTCTGTCTTTGGAATGAGAGTTTATTTGGCTTATACACTTTCTTCTAACAGCAAAAAATGGAGGATGAAGTCTTCGCACCACTGTAAAACAGTTTTTGCCATTAAAAAGGGTCTGAATTTCTAGGAAACCAAATGACAATTCTGAAGTTGAAAGTAATTCTTTATTGCAAAAGCCTGAATCCTTTTGGCAATTTTTTTTCATCCAGAAATAAAGATTTAAGGGCTTGTTTTGTTTTTTTTAACTGAAATTTTAATTTGATGGCCTTCTCAGAAGTATTATCTGGAGGGTTTTCTATGATCCAGAATAAAAGTTCTAGTCAAATTAGAGAGAAAAATATATGTAATTCAGATGGTGAGGTCACTCAGTTTAAAATGACAAAGACTGAATTATTAAATCTTCTTTGAAGCAGAAATTAAAAACCAGGTTTATCACATATTAGGTGAGCCTCTTATTCACGGGACTTTTAGTTATTCTTGAGGATTTTTCTCTTTTCCCCTTTCCCCATTTCCTTTTCATTGGAAAAACTTGAATAATTTTCAGCTGTACTCCCATACATGTTTGAATAGAGGCTGCTGGTTGGTGTTCTATTTCCATTTTTGATGACTTTGGTCCCGTAAAGCAACTAAGGCTTTAAAAAATTCTTATATATTGTTTCTCATATATATGTCAGGCTAAATTCTACAAATGCATGTCTTCGAAAACAAGCAATTGACGTGAAATTTCTAATGGATTGAAGTTTAAACTGCAATAGAGCACAGACTGTATTTAGAAACACAGAAAACTTAATGGAATACTAGAAAACTTGTAGAACATGTTCAACATAACAAGCTTTATTTTTTCAGTTGGATACTTTTTACCTAAAGGGCAAAATTATTTCTGTTTTAAAAAATTAATTTTTCTTGGGTTTTTTTTAGCTTAATTTTTTTTTTAATTCTATTTTTTAGCAACTCAGTTCCAATGGAAAATGCTAACAAGCTCCTGGCTTTGCATTGCCCTGTTGTTTCAGTGCAGAATTTTTCTTTTCAATAGTGATGTATGAAAGGGAGGTATGTTATAGTCCAGGCTATTTTATGCCTTTTAATTTTGACTGATGAGCCATAACATACAGGTGTTTTGGAACTCATAATTGACCTGACGGATTATAATACAATGTATTTTAGAGTTTGATCTAGACTTGGACTTCTGAAAAAAAACAAAATGTAATAAAAATGGATTAAATATTTGTTTCATTTAAGGGACATGTTGAGACCATCTTTGATTGCAAATTCAAACCTGATAACCCTGATCTTCTTGCTACAGCTTCATTTGATGGCACAATAAAAGTTTGGGACATAAATACTTTAACAGCAGTTTACACATCTCCTGGTAATGAGGGGGTTATTTATTCCCTTTCTTGGGCTCCAGGTAAGAATATTTTGCTTTAGGTCTAAATGTTCTTTGAATTAGCATTGACTAGCAGAATTTGTGTTATAAAAGTTGTAGTCTTAGATAGGAGGGTATCTAATAATGTTTAAACATAACTGAACTATTATCTGTGAAACTTGTAGAATTCAATGCTTCCCACCTTGTTGAGGCTTAGCCTTATGAGGAATGATCTCAGTATTTCATACTGAGTCAGAATGGAGGGAGGAAGATCTCCAGAACCTTTCTAGCATTATATTATGCAGACAATGAAAGGGCTTTCTTTGCATGGGAAGCAGCTAATTAAAGGAATTCAGATTCTATTTTGTGATGAAAAAGTGGAACATATGTGTTTAGTTCCTTTTCTTCCTTCTTTGTGTAGGATTCTAATCACTGAAGAGCTCTGTTTTTACTTTATTAGAATAGGGAATACCTTTTCTGCAAAGCATCTACCTTTTCTTAGAGAAGTCACTGAAGTCAGTGGGAAATTTTCTTCTTAAAACTGTTCTGCAACCCACTTAGGTGAACCTGGGAGTACATTTCTGATAGTTACTAATGTAAATAGTTGATGATAGGTAGGCATTCTCATTCTGTTTTAATTCTTTGGACAGCAGATGCATTTTTTTTAAAAGTCTAAATAATTCAGCTCACTGCCATTCTCTCCTGTGCTTTTAAACTCTAAGAAATAATAGCTGAGAGAAAAAAAAATACTGTAGTGGGAAGCTGAATGTAGTCTGTGTATGTGAAATGAATTTGCACTTTTTTCATTTCAGGGAGTCTCTTGCACCTTGTTTCTCTTCACAGATTATTTGTCTTGCTAGATGGAAATTGTGGCAATATGAAATACGGTGTTTTCTTTTGTGTTATTTTGTTTCGAAACTTAAATTCAGTTTGTAGTAGTTGTTCACTGTGAGGGGCACTTTTCAAGTCTTGTATTCTGATTTTAAAAAAAGAAAAAAAGTAAATTTAAGCTAATTGGAAGCATGTGCTTCAACTTCAGTTCCTTATCATCCTGTCCAAAAGTTCCTGTCCATTCCAGACAGAAATTCTACTACTTTCACATCCCTTATTCCTGGAGAGTTCCTCTCTGCCTTGTACTTTATTCCTAATATATAATCCAGTGCATGCCATCATTTTTATTTGGTCTCAAAAGACCTTTGAACATACTGATTACTCTTTTTTCTTTTTGTTTTTTCTCCTGTCATTCTCCTACCTGAATCTCTTTGTGTCTTATATATATACACTTTTCTAGACCTCTCCTGCGTAGACTGCCTTTTCCACCTCTGAAGTGTGACATAAAATAACAGTCAAAACTTATATAAATGTACCATATAGCTATTTAGGAAAAGTATAGCTATATTGGGATAGAGGGTCACTGTGGTGAGGAGAATTTGGTGCCTTTTGGATTACTCCTGAATGGAGTCATATATTGAGATTTTCCGCCCTGTGGAGTGTGGTTACAGATTCAGGTACATTCTTGATGGGCTTAGGTGCTGCAGTGGTGCAAGGTTAAGAAGCCAAAGTACTGTTATATGTTCTATTGCATTCTTCCTGCTTTGTCTTAATATGTAGGGAACTTTAAAAAAAAAATGCTGTAGTTGCTACAACTTTAAGCTTGAAACATTGAGACTATATCTCTTTTTCAGTTTGTCATATGCATAATGGACATTATTTTCTGTCACCTTAACTGCAAGACTTTCAGCAGGCATTGAGAATACTTTTTACAACAATACAACTTTTATTTTGCCCTTACCTCAAAAATAGGAATGTAGAAAAGCAGGTCAGGCTTTTGCTGAAATTGGATTTGTGACTGAGTATCAAATGCTGGCCTTAAACTATGAAAAACTCTTGTTTATGTGCCATTGACATCTTCTGTTTATATTACTTTTCTTGAATTTAAAGTAGAAACACACTAGTCAAACAATATTGTGATCTTATATTTATTGTGAGATCTTACAAATGTCTTTCTCTAAAGGAGATCTGAACTGCATAGCAGGTGCAACATCCAGAAATGGTGGCTTCATCTGGGATGTCCTAAAAGGCAAAATGATAACCAGATTCAGTGAGGTAAGATGAGATTACTTCTTTTTTTGTCTATATGAAATGTAAGTTAGTTATTCCCTCTGTTGTCAACAAATGAAGATGGGTCAAAGTTCGTATGTTTTCAAGAGATGCTATGATATAAAAATTTATAGAAAGAATTATGTGGGTGCCAGTTTATATCTGAGGCAGAAGTATTTTTAATTCCTCAGACTGGGTTTGTAACATGAGAATGATGAAGCACCAGATGGTCTCCATTATCTTAAGATTGGTTCTGTAGTGATACACAGCAAAAGCATAGCTGATTCTTTCTTACATGTGTAAATGTATATGGACATACAGACTTTAAATTGGGTATCAAAATGTAAAATGATGTTCTGTATTTTCAAACCAGGCTCAGAAAAAAATTTCAGTCCCAGTAAAGCTCCATTTTGCAGCACACTAAACATTATGTCTTATTTAGAATCTTGCCTTGTATTACCTGAAATGTATGCAGGCATTTGCAAGTCCTGAAACAGTAGCATAATTGTTATTGGCAGAAGGAGCTATTTAATACTATGTTGTAGTAATCTATAATATTTTTTGTATTCTTAGTATACAGCTATAATCTTCGGATTATACAGACATAAGTAACTGTGGCATCTGCATCAGAGGATAAGGGATGCTCTTTAAGAATACAGAGTTGGGGTCGGGGGGCTGGCGGAAAACAAATATACATACATACATTCAGGAGTTCCCGAGTTCTAACACTCAGAAGATTTGCACTTGTACTACTAAACGTCTTTTCTCAAACACTCATTGTGATACGTGTCCCACTTAAGTTTTCACATAGCAGAATTATTCATGCCCCATTGTCATGGTTTAACCCCAGCCAGCAACTAAGCACCATGCAGCTGCTCGCTCACTCCCCCCCCCCACCCAGTGGGATGGGGGAGAAAATCAGGAAAAGAAGTAAAACTTGTGGGTTGAGATAAGAATGGTTTAATAGAACAGAAAAGAAGAAACTAATAATGATAGCACTAATAAAATGACAACAGCAATAATAAAAGGCTTGGAATGTACAAATGATGTGCAGTGCAATTGCTCGCCACATGCTGATCGACACCCAGCTAGTCCCCGAGCGGTAATCCCCCACCCCCATTCCCCCCAGTTTATACACTAGATGTGACGTCCCATGGTATGGAATACCCTGTTGGCCAGTTTGGGTCAGGTGCCCTGGCTGTGTCCTGTGCCAACTTCTTGTGCCCCTCCAGCTTTCTTGCTGGCTGGGCATGAGAAGCTGAAAAATCCTTGACTATAGTCTAAACACTACTGAGCAACAACTGAAAACATCAGTGTGTTATCAACATTCTTCACATACTAAATTCAAAACATAGCACTGTACCAGCTACTAGGAAGACAATTAACTCTATCCCAGCTGAAACCAGGACACCCATTAACTTCATTATTCCAACAAGTAGCTAACCTTTATTCAAGCTTCAGGTTTATATAGTTGAGGGTTGCTCATTCTTCAACTTGACCCAGTTTTGTCTTTTGGATCTTGGAGAGTATGGCAGTTTTACTGTCTCTCTCCTCAGCCCCAGTTTTTTTGGATTCTCAAATATCCCAGCTATATTGGGTGCTCATGATATGATTTTGTACAGTGTACTTTACTGGGAGAAAAGGGTTGAAGCCCATAGGAGAATAAAATAAAAAAAGATGAGTCAATAGATGAGAGAAAAAGGGGTGAATTATTTCTTATTGATAGGTATTTTGCATTTTTTGAAGCATGGAAAGAATGGAATCTTCTGCATTGCCTGGAGTCATAAAGATTCCAAAAGAATAGCAACCTGCAGCAGTGATGGATTTTGGTGAGTGTTATTGGAAGAAAAAAAAAAAATTGCTAAATGCACTTCTCAAGTCAGTAAACTTTGACAGTACTATCAGTGACTAATTTTAAAACTTTTCTTACTGGACAAAACTTGGATTATATTAATCTCCTGTACTTGTTAGGATATATTTTTCATGATTTTAAGGGGAAAAAAAAGGGAAATGTTTGCAAAAAGAATAGTGTCTAAGACACTGTGATAGTGAAACTGAATATTGATTTTTATTTAGCCATGAATATTTTTCTAGGTTTCTAATTTGTAGATATGGAGGACACTTTTAAAAAGCTATCCCACTTAATTTTTTTTTTTTTACATTTGTTATTTCAAGGACTAGAAATCACTATTTTCAAACAAAGTAGTTGCAATTATGCTATTACAGGAGTATAATAGCTTATTTGTAAAACCTTGCAAATGCCCATTGAGAACAATTTTGTGTGTATTGTGTTTCAGTACATTTTAAAATCCTTGTTCATTCTTTTCCTTTGCTACCCGTGTTATTTCTGCTCAAACGTAATGAGCATGAATTTTAGAAAACAATCAATTAACTTTTTTTCACTTGTTTGTTTGTTTTTTAAATCCCTAAAGATCTTTTTGTACCTTAAAGCCATAGCTGCAATTTAGATTTTGGGCTATGAGGATCCTTTGAGGGAGGGAGGTACCGCAGTGGACATCTTTACAGCCTCTCTGAAGGAACATGGACTCTGAAGTCCAATTAAATGTTTTGCTTGGAAACAAACACTTGTACTTGAGGGGCTGTAGGAATAAAGATTTCTCATATTCTTTCTGTGTGCTTTTTTGCTGTCTGGTTTATTTGCACAGAATCAAACCTGACTTTTGAATAGGCTACTTGGAATGCTTTTTTCCTCATAATATTATATTGTGATTGGTTTCAGTATTATTCGAACCATTGATGGCAAGGTTCTTCACAAGTACAAACATCCAGCTGCAGTGTTTGGCTGTGATTGGAGTCAAAACAACAAGTAAGTAAAAAATTAACCCAAAGAATTGATAATATTTACTATTTAAATTGATTACCAATAAAGTAACACAAAGTTTAGAACATGATATTTACCATGATATTAGAGCACTGAATTTTTTTTTCTGTTCCCCAGTAGGATATGTCTGTAGCCCCTCTGTGTTCCCAGTAGTGGATTTCATTGCTCAGCATGAACTTACTTAACTTTCAAAAGAGGATCTTTTCATATTGATGAGAGAAAAAAAAATTCTCTGGCTGCATATATAATGGGGGAAAAAAAGCAGACATTCAGGAAAGAGGGATTTAGATTGGCTTCCTTTTAATGACTACTAAGCTGAAGATATAGCAGGCAACTAAATACACTGTGATATATGTTAATTTTGCAGGTAATTCCTAAAGACAACATGATAACTTTTTGTCAAAAAACAATTATACAGTAATTCAGTCTATTAATAGTTGTGTGTTGGGTGCTTAGTCAGACTGCAATACAAATACTGTTCCCTATTGCAACTAATGGATCTTTATCAGGTTTTTTTCTGATTTGGTATATTTAATTGGGTTATGAATAATTACATCATAAAGACACAAAGGGAATCAAGAATATGCTATTTTTTAAAGTAAATTGCAAAAATACCCATCATATCTATTTTTAAACTAAAAAAATGTGAGTACTCTTGATGGTCTCTGTGACCGAGGATTTTACTATTTTTATTTTGCAGAGATATGATAGCTACTGGTTGTGAGGACAAAAATGTTCGTGTTTACTACTTGGCAACCAGCTCTGATCAGCCACTGAAAGTTTTTACAGGGCATACTGCAAAGGTGTTTCATGTACGGTGGTCTCCTCTGAGAGAAGGAATCCTCTGCAGTGGCTCTGATGATGGGTATGTATTTCTGAACTATTAGAAAATTTAAAAACTCAGGCAGGACTATTAGAGAAACTTAAGATCTTTAGTTGTGCTGGTGCTGGCACCTTTGAAAACTCTGAACAATATAATAATCTAAATCTCTGTCTTGTTCAGATTCAGGCTGTAGCTTTGCTGTTAGCTTAATATAGTATTTGGGCAGCAGGATCATTATCTAAAATTGTCACAGCTGCTGTAGCAATGCAACTTTTAGATGCTTTCCCAAGAGCAGAGTCAGTGACTGATACCTGTTACTCCTAGGAATGATATAAGGAGGATACCATGTGTTTACATTATGTCTAAAGATATGGGTGCAAGACCTGCTTTTACCTGATGTCTTTCAAAAGTATAATTAAGTAGAATCTCTGGAGATTTTTAGTGAGTGCTAAGTACTTCTGTTTTGTTGGTTTTGATGACATTTTTTGAGAGAGAGCACATCAGTCTATGGTAAGCAGGAGAGGAAGGATTTTTCTATGATTCTAAGCCACATACTTGCAAAGTATACAAAACATTTTTGGAGTATTGGCTTCTATTGCTTTCCCCACTATCATTCGTTAGATGTCTTTTGCTTGCAGCAAAATCTGTTAGTTCATAGTATAATGATTCATGAAAGAAACCAACTTGACAACAAACTTTTTACATGTCAATTCTCTCTATTTCACATGAGCAAGAAGTAGTGAATCCAAAATTCTGTCATAATGTCATTATGAGATATTCTGATTTTATTACCAAACATGGCTATGTAATAAAACTTGATTACAGAGGGATTTCCAGAATGCAGTGACACTTTCACTTTGAGGGAAGGGGATCGTTGAATAACTTAGTCCCAGGTAACACAGAAAGTAAGCAGTTTTTTGAGTTTATTGTACTTGGTAACACTCCTGTTCGTAGTCAAACTTCGAGCTATTTCGGATGAGCTGTTGAGCACCTAGGCTTATACAGTACATTGGAACAGTAAGCAAGGGTCACATGTGAGCACATACTGCTGTAGCACTATACATATGTAAATATATAAAATGGCCTTCTAACTTGTGGATTCTACTTTGTGGCAAGGTCCGTCAAATGGCCCCTTTGCAGCACTGGAGAAACTGTAACAGGTAGCTTTGCTGCCATGAGTGAGCTTTGGTAACATATTTGATAATGCAATAAAATGTAGCCAAAATTACAATGATCTTTTCAAGAAACTGAACTTTTAATTTCCTAATTCTGTAGTCTGCTCAATTAGCTATACCCAGAGACAGCAACTACTGAAAATAAAAGGAAATGTTAGAAACTCACTTGGTTAAAAGGGAAGAAAAAAATAGCGAGAAAGCTGGTATGAATTCTTCCTCATTACTTGTGTAATTATGGTGGGAGTTTCACAATTTAAGATAGTGTGGTGTCCATTTCTGCCATGTGACAAATGCTTTGTTCAAAGGGGAGAATAGAATAGAATATTTTGGTTGGAAGGGACCTACAACAATCATCTAGTTAACTGCCTGACCATTTCAGGGCTGACCAGAAGTTAAAGCATGTTGTTAAGGGCGTTGTCCAAATGCCTCTCACACACTGACAGGCTTGGGGCATTGACCACCTCTCTCAGAAGCCTGTTCCAGTGTTTGACCACCCTCTCAGTAAAGAAATGCTTCCTAACATCCAGTCTAAACCTCCCCTGGTGCAGCTTTGAAGCATTCCCATGTGTCTTATCACTGGATCCCAGGGAGAAGAGATCAGCACCTCCCTCTCCACATCCCCTCCTCAGGAAGCTGTAGAGAGCAATGAGGTCGCCCCTCAGCCTCCTTTTCTCCAACCCAGACAAACCCAAAGTCCTCAGCCATTCCACATAGGACATGCCTTCCAGCACTTTCACCAGCTTTGTTGCCCTCCTCTGGAAACATTCAAAGACCTTCACATCCTTCTTGAATTGTGGGGCCCAGAACCACACACAGTACTCAAGGTGAGGCCGCACTAACACTGAACGCAGTGGGATAATCACCTCTCTTGACCAGCTGGTTATCCTGTGTTTGATGCCCCCCCAGGATGGGGTTTGCCCTTTTGGGTGCCAGGGCACACTGCTGACTCACAGTGAGCCTGCTGTCAACGGCACCCCCAGATCCCTTTCTGCAGGGCTGCTCTACAGCCACTCCTCTCCCCTTTTATTTTTGGGCCCAGTGTTACTCTGTTGCAGGTGCAGAATCTGGCATTTGGACTTGTTAAATTTCATCCCATTAATCACTGCCCAACACTCCAATCTATCTAGATCCCTCTGCAAGGCCTCTTGTCCCCCAGGAGAATCAACAGTACCTCCCAGTTTGGTATCATTAGCAAACTTGCTAATGTATTCAAATCCTGCGTCCAGATCATTTGATAATGTATTGAACAGAACTGGCCCTAGAACTGAACCCTGAGGAACGCTGCTGGTGACTGGTCACCAGCCAGATGTGGTCCCATTTACTACAACCCTTTGAGCCCTGCTGTTCAGCCAGTTCTTCACTCAGTGCACTGTGAACCCGCTTGTCCCACCATTGGAGAGCTTGTCCAGAAGGATGCTGTGAGGGACAGTATCAAAAGCCTTACTAAAATCCAGAAAAACTACATCCACCACCTTCCATTCATCCACTAGTGATACTGAAAAAGCCAGTTGAAGAAACTCTCTAAGAATCAGTTTTGGAGTTTCAGAAAGCAGGCATTCTTTATTGCAGCGCTGGGTGCACAGGGGATCGCTCCACCTATCGTGCACACTGTCAGGCCTAATTGTGCAGGTTAAGTACATGTTCTACATACATATTCACTAGATTTCCAAGAAATGTTATACATATTCATTAGTTTTCTGGGAAACTATTAGCATATGCAAATGTCCTTTACACAGGTGCATTGAAGGTCTCTGGTGGTCTTCCATAGTCTTCCTCACTTGTCTGCTACTTGACCCTTCTCGGATGATTCTGCATAGTGTGATCTTCTGCATTTTTGATACATCTTATCCTAAAGAATGCTCATTAGTGCTTCTATTATCTATGCTTACATTTTGATGTAATTCACATGTATACTTCTAAACTAAGTTACCTAAAAGGGCTGAAGTACTTATCTTCTTCAGTGGGGCCTCATCCAGGATGGCCCAGAAACTGGAAGGCCATCCAAAAGCAATTTCTCACACATCTTGCAAATACAGAACCCCCATCCACCACTGATCAGCAAACAATCAGGCAAAGAAACAGCAATGCCATTGTACTCAGAAAAACATCCTGCATCACTAGGAGGGTAACCTTATCATAGAAGAATAGCGAATTAGTTAAACAGGACTTTCCCTTTGTGAACCCATGTTGACTGTACCTGATGATTGCATTATTCTTTAAATGCCTTTCAGTAGTACCCAGTATGATCTTCATAATTTTTCTAGGAACAGAGATTAGTCTAACAGGTCTGTAGTTTCCTGGGTCTGTTTAGAAGGCTGTTAAAGCCATAAGAAAGATAGAACTTACAGTTCTGTTTTGTTTTTCTTTCATTCTTTTCCCCTTGAGAGTCCTAACAGACAAATATAATACACATCCAGGCATATGGGTAAACCTCTTTTCTCTCACTGACATGTAAGATAATGGGGCATGTGAGACTTTTGAAAGACTATGCGGTGGATGGAATAGTTTCTTGCCTGGTGAACTGCCTTTGGTGTATTTTGTACCGCATCCTAAACATGAAGGGCATTGGCTGCTACCTCTCTTATTACAACTTCTATAAACATACTGCAAATAAATATTCTGATAAATTTGAAGCTTAGAATGTTGCTGAAGTAGACAGATAATCATATTTCAGTAGGAGATTTGATGGACATAGGTCTCTTTTATCCTGTTTCAGTACTGTTCGAATATGGGATTATACACAGGATGCTTGTATAAATGTTCTTAGTGGACATACAGCTCCAGTACGGGGACTGATGTGGAATCCTGAAATTCCTTACCTTCTAATATCTGGCAGTTGGGACTATACAATTCGAGTCTGGGACACAAGAGATGGAACATGTTTGGACACAGTTTATGATCATGGTGCAGATGTATATGGTAATATTTTAAACTTTTGTTTTATTTCTGTATTGAAATGCATTTTAAAATATCTTAAAATTTATAAAATAATGTCATCTGGTTATTAGATAAACTTAATTATTTGACTACATTTTTAAATGCCTTCTCTACTAGGATTAACATGTCATCCTAGTCGTCCATTTACTATGGCATCTTGCTCTCGTGACTCCACTGTGAGACTCTGGTCATTGACACCTCTTATAAACCCTCTACAAATAAACATCTTAGCAGATAGATGTTGGGATGAGATTATCGGTAATACAGGTAAGTAAATTGTATATACCATTGTTTTAATTTTCTGTATGTATTATACTTTTTTCTTTTTTTCTTGCTTTTTTAATTTTCACGTATAAATCTTTGTGTGTGTTAGATCGTGCTGTGGAATCTGGTGCTCCTCCTTTGCTGTGTGGTAAAGTTTCCAGGGATATTAAACAAGAAGTGGAAAAATTGACAGGAAATCCTCGAGGAAAAAAACTAAGGTGGTTTTCAGAATGTTTTTCAGTAAGTACTCTGCAAACTTAAGGATGTTGTCAGTGTACATGACTTTCTCTTCTGAAGTTGATCTCCAAAACTGAAATAAATTTCTTCTCTACCATTTTTTTTTCTCTCTCTTAAAGAGGGCTCAGAAAATATGCAGAAATCAGTTCAGTCTCTTAAAAGTTCTTCATGTAAACATGTCCATGACTGAATTGTTTGTCAGTTGTGAACACTAATTTTTCACAAAGTGAAACAGGTGGGATAATTAATTTTCCATAGGAAAAGTTTGATTTGACAGGAATTTTCTATTGAAGAAAATGAAAAGATGTGTTTTATCAAACTACTTTGGATTTTTTTAATTTTAAACCATCAAAGGGAAACCCTCGTTACAGATAAGGTTTGAACTGCCCAAGTGCCTGTGCCAAAACTGCTGTATTGCCTTCTAGGAGCTGTAGATCTGGATGAGCCATGCCCCAGTATCCATCAATTGCCTTTCCTCCATTGTACAGTAGTATTTCCTATAAATCATTGCAGCCTTTTTGTGCAGTTGAGTTAAAAATATAAACTACTGGATTCCTGTGAGTGCTTACCTGCATAGGAACTGAAGTTGAGGTAGAACAAGGACAAAAATGACCTGGAACTACAGCTTGTGTCAAGCACTGTTGTGACTTAAGTCAATACACTGATCTACAAAGACCTAGTTCATCCAAAATACTTGTTTTGATTTCTAGCGAAGTTGAAGTCTATGATTTAGAAATGCTGAAACAATCTTCCTCAATTACAAATCTTGAAATTTCATGTTTTATTAAAAATAGATTTTTATGGAATTCCTTGTTTTACGGAAGTTATGAATTTTGATGTCCCATGTTGATTCAAGAGTAAAACTGTTTATAAGATTAGAATTTTCCAAGAAAAAAACTTTTTTTGATCAGCTGTGTTCAGTGCTTTTTGAGTTCAGAAAATAAAGTGTTGTGCTTAAACTATAGGGAGTCAAATAAGAGGTTTAAGGGACTGAAAAAAGAGGGAATAGTCTCTTTTTTTTTTTTTTTTTTTTTTTCCTAGCAGGATCTCCTGCTTTTTACCAGCTCAGAAATAATTGGACTTCTAAACTTGTAATTCTGTTATTCTTATAAAAACTACTTCAGGTCAAAGGTTTAATGATTTACTTTTTTTATAAGCTTTTAATTACTCACTCTCTTCTAGACCTCATTCAATATTAAACCATTGTCCTAGTTCTACAGAAGGATTGATTCAAATGTTAGACCAATAAAAATGCTTAAAATGTATTTAAAAAAAATCGCCTTGATAGCCTGCAAGATTTTGTGCATATGCAGTTATACCATATGTGTCTGTTTTAAGATTTAATATTAAAATAGTAACCTAGATTGTGGCAGTCGAGCCTTGAAGTTGTTTTTTACCTGGCCCATGCCTTTTGCTCTACAGGAAATGCTAAAATAGTACTAGGGCAGCTCCTGCATCCCAGCAGCTGAATGTTGTTTTAAGCCAGCAGTAGCCACCAGATAGCTTGTATTCCTTTGGGAGCAAAAGGGAAAACTCTAATGGTGAGCCATCAACTATGTCCACACATAACCGAATACTTACGTCCACAGATCTTGCTCTATCTTCACAGCCTTCAAGAAGACTGAAGGAGTTGCAGCATCTTGAACTAATTCATGTCTTCATAGTAAAGCTTCTAATATTGAAATTGTCTGAAATTGTATTTCTTGAAATTGACTGACAGATGTTTTCCAATGTCTTTTTAAGTTCAAGTTTCTCTCTTGAACATTACTGTAATACAACTCTTTTCTTCCCTAACAATTTTAGCCTCCAGGAGGCAGCAAAAATTTATGGGATTTGGTCGCTGTAATAAAAGGACAGGATGACAGTTTGCTTCCACAAAACTACTGCAAAGGAATTATGCATATGAAGCATCTCATTAGATTTAGAATGGTAAGTGAAGCATAAACAGTATGTGAAAATGGCTGTTAATCCATATATATATATTTCACTCTTTAACTTTTAATGCTTTACAAAAGGGTCACAATTTATTTCATGTCCAAAGATATTTGTGCAATATCGGTTCTTTGTGCAATACTGGTCTGTTAGAACAATAGCATCAAGCTAAGTCTGCGTGACTTCATGCATGCTCAGTGTTAAAAGGCTAGGTTACAGCTGTTAGCTAGAAAAGCAGTTTTCAAAATAATTAAAAGAAATGACAAAGCAAGCATCACTACAGCTTGAGCTATGAAGCGAGTTTGTCTTCCCTATTATATATACTGTACTTTTACATTCAGTAAAGTCAAATTATTTGGTTGTATAACCAGGAAGTTTGTAGTTATGTTCAGGTGCGGGGATAGGGGAATTCATGTCTGAAAATGGAGGAGAGTCAGCAGACATACACTCTGTAGCTGTCTGGAAGAAGGAGTGGAAAAACAAGAACCTGTCAGTAATACAGATGTGCAGCTGAAGAGTGACTCAGATGTGAATGTGAAATTCAAGTACTAGGCCATAAATTTATTAGTAGCTGTGTATGTGAATATGCAACCAGACATAAAATTTGTGCAGAATATGGGGATACATGGTTCTGTCAGGGACTTCTTAGGGATACTAAAGTATCCCATACTCTGATGACTGGGTTGTAAATAGAGGAAAGATATCTTTTAGTATGGATCAGGAAATGTGTAACTCCCCACTTGCCACTGCCAGAGCTAAATACCTGCCAGCTATCATCTGTTGTTTGCTGTTGCAGGCTGCCTCTTGCAAAATGACAGACTCTTTAAGAGTGTCCTAACATACCTTATGACAATGATCAAAAAGATAGCATGACAATGATAAAAAAGATAGGTGTGCCAAGTAAAAAAGTAACATAGTTTGTTTTTTTAAAAAAAATAGATCCTTTCTCAGCAGCTGCCATTAGTCTACATTGCAGTTTACTTTGGTGAAGAATGTTCAAAATTTGTTCTTCATCCTCCATATATGGTATTGTAAAGCCATGAATAGCCAAACACCATCTCACATATATTGATGATAGAGTTAAACTGAGAATTCTTGAAATGTGAAGTGAAGCTCCTCCTTGCCTTTTTTTACGTTAAATGTGATCATGTTGCAGCTTGTCTTAAACTCTGTCAGATGGAAAATTTAGTCTTCTTTCTTCAACTAATATAAAAATTGCAGTGGTTGGGAATATAAATCATTTATTGGTCGTAAGTTTAATGGGGTATGACAGATCATGACACAGGTTGAGCCTACTGTATTCTTTCTTTACGTGGACATCATTATAATGGTAATAAGTACAATTTCCAGCTATTTTCTCAAAAGGATTTTTTTCTTAAATGATAGCATTTATATTTCATTGTAATGTTTGACACTAATTCATTCTTAAGAAAACTTGTTTTCATCGCAGAAAACTATTTTTTTAAAAACTTTTTTATCTTTTTTTTTTCTCCCCCCTTAGTCCAAGGCACAAGAATTGACAACAGTAAAAATGTCCAAGTTTGGAGGTGGTATTGGTGCACCAAGCAAAGAGGAGAGGCTTAAAGAAGCTGCAGAAATACATTTAAGATTAGGACAAATTCAGCGATATTGTGAACTAATGGTAGAACTTGGAGAGGTAAAATATCAGAACGTTATTGAAGAACAATATAATATGAAGTTTTCTGAAAACCAGCTATCCTAGCAAAGATGGGGTAGCAACAAAATGGTTCCTAAATCCAGAAAAGAATAATCTTGCTCCAATTATATTAACATATGCAGTCTAATGCATAGCTCATTCCTTACTTAACCTTTTGATAAATTTAATGGAAGAAACATGAAGCTAGTTAAAAATACAGCTGTTTCTCAAAATAAAATGATCAGGTGAAATGTATTGCTGCTTTCTCCTAGTGGGACAAAGCTCTCTCAGTTGCACCTGGTGTATCGATGAAATACTGGAGGAAGTTAATGCAAAGGTAAGGTAGTAAAAATATGATGCTGAACTGTAGTTTCTGTCCATAAAAGGACACAGACAAGTAGGAAGGATGGATACTATTATCAGTTGTACTTGGTTTTTGTTACAGCAGTCTAGTGATGTCACCTTTTGTTCAGTAACCTTTGGAATGGAACTGGGGAAGATTTCAACAACGATTTTGTGTGCAGGAATCAAGTTAAAGGGTTGAGAATAAATTGCAACTTTAACCAGAAACTCTTTAGTGCAGTATCCACATTTTGCAAGTCTGAGGTCTGGAAAGGCAGATGGGTTTCAGTGAACTTTATATGGCTTCATTTAACACCTGTACCATAGAGATAAATTTAGTGATCAATTATATATGTAGATCTTTCTTGCTTATTTATTCATTTGTTTAATTAGGAGAGCTGATCAGTTAATTCAGGAAGAAAATGATGATGTCATCCCATACTGTATAGCTATCGGAGATGTGAAGAAACTAGTTTCTTTCTTTACTTCAAGAGGCCAGCTTAAAGAGGCTCTTCTTGTTGCACAGGTATTATTAAGTATAACAGCGTGGGAGATGTATTTAGCTCTTTGTTTCTTACTCGAAAGATGACAAGCATATTTAAAAGGCTAGCACTGTTTGCTTTTGTGAAATGGCTAAATAATTATACCCTACTCCTTACTTCTGTATTGTATTGACCAGGTTTTATGCAGAA
This sequence comes from Haliaeetus albicilla, assembly GCF_947461875.1. Lineage (NCBI taxonomy): Eukaryota > Metazoa > Chordata > Aves > Accipitriformes > Accipitridae > Haliaeetus > Haliaeetus albicilla. The sequence goes on from NC_091483.1 coordinate 45,282,689, forward strand.
ATCATAAAAAGGTATCTCATGTTTACCGATTTTTAAGCCTGATTCTTCTAAATTGCAATCAAATACCCATCATGAAAAATGATGTATTCGGTTTTGGTTGAAGTAGAAAATTAACCTGATTTTCAGCAGTCAATATTGCCCTTAACATCAAAGACATGTAGGATTTCTCTTGCATTTCTGCTGAGGTCTTGGTTATACTACTTTCTGTAGAATCTTTGGGTGAAACTGCTCAGTTGCAGTAGTAATCCATATAGGAAATCAAACTTTCAAATTAATACAAAAAACAGTGCAAGAGATTACCAAACGCAGGTATCTCCCTTCTGCTTCCTAATGTAAACACAAGTTAAAGGGCATGCAAAACATGCAAGACTGATACTTTGTTTCACTCTTTCTCACCATTCCTTTATTCTTTTTGAATAATTTCTGGATACTTAATATAGTTTGTTAAATAAACTGTCAAGATTTGTCCCTGGTACATTCTCTCATGCCTACCTGTCCTTGAATGTTCAGTTACCTCAGGGATAAGAACTCTAATAATGCATGTGAATTTGTGCTTTGGAAGTTGTCTATCTGTATGTTGTTGTTCTAATACTAGCTGAATGGTGCACAGAATGTAACTTTGAGGTATGCTTGAGTTTAACAAGTTATAATGCTTGAACCTTAAAGCACCTTAAAGCTTTAGAAAGATCTTCATTTTTCTTGAGAGAGAGACTTTGCAGGGGTTGCTTTTATTACAATTCATAGAATAGTCTTTGTCTCAAAGGTTTAATTGGATAATATTAAGCAAGAAAATATCATTACTTTCTTTCCTTTTTAATTGAGCCCTGAGTTTTAATGTTGTTACCCCAGCTATACCTTAAAGCACATGAAAGAATTTCCTTTTAACCCACACGGACCTCTTCTTGTTTAATATTAGAAATAATTTATTGCCAGACATGAAAAGTGTTCAGCTTATGCCACTATATAAACCTCTTCAGATTTACTGGTATACCTACTGAGAAGTATCTACGGAGTTCATGTTTCACTTGCAGCCACTTGCTCCTTAGGGTGTAGCCATCGCTGTCCATTTTAAGCATATTCAAATGCTGGAAAAATCCTGTACAAACGCATAGGAAGGAAGAGGTCTCTTGCTTCTGTAGAATTTCTTGTATGGCTGGATGAAACTAGGCTAAGATTTAGCTATGAATAAGTTCATTGGTTTAAACATTGCCTTTGTTATAGCTGGGCTTTAGAAAAATTTTATTCGCCTTAGGTTATTTTTTTTGTTGTTGAAAAACCACATTTCATATTCAGTTTGATTGATGCATTAATTAATCCATTTTTTTATTAACTTCTAGGCAGCTTGTGAGGGAAATATACAGATGTCACCACTCTCCACAACAAGTGGATCTTCAAATTCTGGTGGAAACAATACAGATGATTATAATGAGTAAGTTGTTCTATTTTATATCTAAAGCCTCATCTGAGTGCAGGATGTAAAGTCATCAAGGGAGATAAACCTTAGTGGTTTAATTTGGCATCAGCAATGTAGAATTCGACAACAAAATAATACATCTTCTAGTACTTAGTTGATAGAGTTACTAACTAACTGATGCTACACTGAATAATTCCCCCATTGTGCCACCTTCTGGCACCAAATGGATTTTTCATATGTGTTGTGGTTGAACCCCAGCCAGTAACTAAGCACCATGCAGCTGCTCGCTCACTCCCCCCTCTGCCCAGTGGGATGGGGGAGAGAGTCAGAAGGAAAAAGGTAAAACTCGAAGGTTGAGATAAGAACAATTTAACAGAACAGAAAGGAAGAAACTAATAATAACAATACTAAAATGACAACACTAATAAAAGGATTGGAGTATCCAAAACAAATGAGGCACAATGCAATTGCTCACCACCTGCCAACTGATGCTCAGTAAGTCCCAGAGCAGCGATCCCCCCAGGCCAACTCCCTGCAGTTTACATACTGGGCATGATGTCATATGGTATGGAATACCCCTTTGGCGAGTTTGGGTCAGCTGCCCTGGCTGTCTCCCATCCCAACTTCTTGTGTCCCTCCAGCCTTCTTGCTGGCTGGCCATGAGAAGCTGAAAAATCCTTGACTTAGTCTAAACACTACTTAGCATATTAACTTAGAACTTTTGGTAAGTAGAGTAAGATTTAGCATTAACAAGTATCTGTAAAACCCTATGTTTTATGCAACTTCTCCTCCTGAAGCTTTGCTCTTTACCATCGGTGAAGTTTCTGACAATGTACACTAATGGCTGTATTTTCACTGTATGTGCCCATAAAAGAAACCATGCCTCTCTCCTTGTTTAGAACAGTGCTCAAAACCTAAATTACATTATCAAGTTATATGTGTAGTAACAAAAGTAGCTTGGAGGCTGTGTAGTTACTTTATTTACATGTGCAATTTTTGAGCAATTAGAGAGATATTTATGCAGAGTTCACAGGTACAGAATGAATATCCAGATATTTGGGGTTTCTTCTGTCAATCTGAAGAGACATCTCCATACTGATGCAGATTTTGGGAAGCGGACCCACCTGAATATGCACCAACATAAGTGGTGGATGAAGCTCAAGTTGATTGCATTTTAAAAGCTGGTGGTGTCATTATCTAGAAGTCAAATATAAAAATTTTAGGGTACAGAAGCAAATGTGTTGACTTGTACATAAATTAGGAACCAAAGAACTCCAACCTTTAAGTGACCTTGCATAATCCATGTTTTGTTCTTGCAGGCTCCTGCACAAGGTCAGTAAAGAACTGGCAGAATGGTATTTCCAGGATGGCCATGCAGTGCTTGCAGCATGTTGCCATCTGGCTGTTGAAAATATAGAGGTAATTTTTTTTTTTCTCTTTAACTATGGAGAGGCCAACATTGACTTCCTTTTTACATCTCCCTGTGTTAACTGTTTTTTAAAATGTATGTACCACATTCTAAGATGTATTACTTGTACTTAGTATTTGCTTTGTATATATTTATACAGAGAGTTTGATCCTTACAGTATTAAAGTTAGTAGCAAAACTCCCCTGATTCTATTAAATTCAAGATTTGTCATGCACAGAAAGTAGTATGCTATTCTTTAATTGTATTTTCATATATGCAGTATCTTGTGATATTAGAAAATATAAGGTACCCAAGTACCTTACATATACACATAAGTATTACTGCTTATTATTTATGGTGACTCAAAAGAGCCATTCAGAACTGGAACATCATTGTGCTGCAAAAGATGCAATCTCTGCCTTGAAGAATTTGCAGTCTAAATGATGATGTAAATAAGAAAAAACCCCTACCCCTCAGTACAAAAATAGGGCTGACATATAGGAAACATTTTATTAGATTTTTCATTTTGTTTGTAGTTTTACAAATTGTTTCTTTTCCTCATTCTCTCTGGATTTTGTTGTTGCTGACTCCATATATTCTTCCTGCTCTATCCCCCAAAATGAGTAAAATTCCATCTTAATGAGCTGTTCAGAGAGAAAGAAATAATCAGTTAATGCCTGTATTATAGACATGAATAGACATTTCAGGTTGTTATGTAGTCTCTTACTGTTTAATATTCTGCTATGCCTACCAGCAACTCCAGTTGCCTGGAGAGGGTAAGAACAGGAGAGTCCTTCCTGGTTTGGTGGTTTGTTTGGTTTTGGGGGGTGTGGGGGTGTGGGTGCGTGTGAGTCTCCTTTCATCGAAAGAGAGGGGAAATATGTACTCTGAAAGCTAGTGTCCTTCCTTAAGACTAGAAGGAATCATTATCGCTTTTGGGTATGATATTTATATAATCTCTTTGGTTGAATAAAGGAAGATTCTGCTAATGGAAATATATTTGGTTATTTAAAAACTGATTAACATGTGGTGCACAATTATTTACTTGAACAAGAGACCCAAATTATATATAAGTTGCTTTAATACATATTTTGTCCCTCTGTAAAAAGCAGTCTCATAAATGAATGTCATATGCTCAACATGGTGAATCCCTAAAAGTGCTTGTGTCCCTTAATGATATAATTTTTTCATTGAGCAAGCTTGCGATGGCAAACCTGATTCGTGGAAATGAACTGGAGTTGGCAATCAGTGTTGGTACTGTCTTAGGAGAAAGTGCAGCACAAGCAACACATTATGCCCTAGAATTACTAGCAAGAAAATGTATGACAGTAACAACATGGTAAGAATTTCTTAATCCAAAGAAGATTTTTTTTATCCCCCCCACTCCCCCACCCCTGACAAAATGATAAAGGTGTTTCTTTCTGAAACTTTATAGACACCAAACCACCATAGGTAGGTAGAATAAGAATTGCTGCTTGAATAAGAATTGCTATATTAGACCTTTGAAGTACAGGGCATGCAAATGTTCTGCTTTAATCTCAAAATACATTATGTATGCATTGTAAATGAGAGAAGAGTCATTGTCAAACAGAGTATGAAACCCACTGAAAAAAACCCTAGGTACCTGGGCAATAGGTAGTATAGAAGTCCTAGTCTCTACTGAGTAAAAATGACTGCTTCAGACAAAGTAAGGCTAGAACTGAATTATAAAGTCAAAAGGAACAGAAGCTTAAGTAGGATCTGTGAAGTGATTTTTAAGTACTTGCTTGAAAAATATAAAAACCTAAGAGGCTGAGGAATTATTGTATATTGGTATTAGGAATACAAGACAGCTGACAAGATTTAAGGAAACAGGATTACTGTTTAATTCTGCAGGACTAAGTCATTTCTGTGTTGCATATAGGGGAAACTTTCTCTGCTACATTTTCTTTTCCTCCCTGTGGTGATTTTACTTTGAAGGATAGTTTTGTCTGGTTTTTTGTCTACCAGTGAAAAGCAGAAAATCTTCCTAAGGTATACTTGGCAGCTGTACAGGTGTTTCAGAATTAACATTTCGTAGAAAACGTGTGCTTAAACAGATACTGCAATTAAGCATCAGATTTTCTGCTGCAGTTGGTATTTGCGTTAAGTATCTAGAGGTAGCCTGAGAGAAACATAGTGGAACTCCTCTCAGAGCATTTAACCTGCCTTAGACAACGAAGCATTGTAGGAAAAGATAAAACAAGAAATGGATGGCTTGCTGGTTTGGTTTTGCAATGATTTAGCATGTCTGCATTGCACTGGTTCTAACAGGGTTGTTTTGGCAATTCCATCTGCAGCTTTTAAAGTCTCTGAAGCTCTTTCTCTGATCTCCCTGCCTTTGTTGTGAAGAGTGATTTTTATGTAGCCCCTGACAGGAAGCACTGGACATGGAGTTAAAAACTGTATATTTTTTCGAGTTCCATAAAAAAAGCTTGTTCTGAACTCAGTGCTGTAACAAGTACTTACAATAGTATGGCATTTACATGTATGTGCATAAAACTAATGCAAACTTATGGCATGTGTACACTGAAGTCTACATGGGTATATGTGATAAAATTTTAAATTGGTGTACTGCATATTGCCCAAGCATACATCTGGATTTGTCAGTGGGTTTCATATGCTATACTGAACACCTATTACAGCTACAGCCTGCAATCCTGGATTCTGATTTGCAGCCATTACAGCATATTTTTCTATTCCGTAGGAAAAGATCAGAGATACCTGAATGTCTTCATATTTTGTAATGAAGAGATACTAGCACAGCATAATACCCCTTAGACCACTGCATGTATAAGATCAATTATGGGGAAGCTGGAGTTCAAGGGCCTCTGATATTTGAAGGGCTCCCTTTTTTGTTTTACTCGTTGTTATGCTTAGGGATATCCATCAATTGGAAACATTTCATTGTAGAAAGACACTTAATTATAGACACCTCAAGGAATACCAAAAGGACCTTGATGGGTTAATAATGAAATCAGTTATTGGTGGAATGTATTTTGGGTCTTGTGGGATGTTTTTTTTTGTTTGTTTATTTGGTTGGTTTGGGTTTTTTTAAGAAGTGCTCTGAAATATAAAATCAAAACCAAAAAGTCAAAACGAAACATTCATGCCCTTCCCCATCGTTCCAAATCTACAGCCTTGGGAAAATGTGTGAGTGTTTAAGACACCATTTTAGTTTTATTTGTGTTTAGCACTTAAATACTGTTAAAAGCAACCTTCTGTTATTCAGAAGGTTAGTGGTATTGTACTTGAGATACCGAATTCTGCATATGCAAACTCAGCCACTTGATTTTGTTCTTTATACTGACAGTGTTTTCAGTTTGATTCTTAAAGAAACATTCCAGGTAACACAATTTGTAGGCTATTATATGAGGGCTTCTTTGGATTTTTTTAAATAAACATTTGATTTCAGTTTTTTGGCTGAGCAATTTCTAATCACTTTAAATTGCTTATGAAGATGAGTACATGCGAGTAACTGATCTTGAAAATAGTTTAAGAACTTGTGAAATATCCTATAGTCTGAAAGAGCCTTTCTGTAACTTGGAAAATTGGCTATTGCATGGTAATAGTATAACAGGTTTTCCAAAGACCTTTTGGCGTTACCTTCTTTAGGTTGTCAAAAGGCATTGGAAAGCTATTTTTTTTGTTGTTAAAGTCGGTTAACCTGACCCTTGTATTTGCTGTTGTAGTTTAATTACTTTCTACTAGATTTTTTCTCTGTAAAGCAAGAATATAAACCAAAGTTTTGTTCATTACTGTTTCAATGTCTTCCTTTTAGCTTTCCATCACTTGGATACAGGTATTTTGCTTGTTTACAGAAAGATAGATTTGAAAAGTGTGTGGCTTTACTCATGCTAAAAATAAGCTTAAACTAAGTGTTCTAATTTTTTAATTGTGATCAATACTTGAAAGTGGGATAGAAAGCAATTGCAAATATTGGTCAGTAGCTTACTCAAACATTTTTTTTAAGCCAAGGACCACATTCTGAAAATCCAGGGGAACTCGGTAGGAGTTTTTGCCTTACACAGCGGCAAGTCAGTCTTGTGGGTCACAGGAGAAATGATGTCTGCATGTATAGAAGAGCTACAGAGCAACCAGAATAATCAGTTATTAAAAGCTCAATAGAATAATTGTTTCAAAATAATTTCTTAATATTTACATATGTTCCCTCCAGCTGCTTGTTGTGTTAAGGAGGGGGTAACAAATGGTAAAAAGTTAGGAATATTTCAGAAATGTCAGTTTGCTAAAACACAATTTTCCTTTCTGAAGGACGAAAATAGGTATCACATTCTTTTCTTGTATAATGTCTCTTTTGTAATGTCACAGAAGCGCTAGCCATTCTGGATGACTGAGAGATGCTTTATGCTGATGTCATGGAACTCTAGAAGCCTGGAAGTTTGAGGATGGTTTCATGTTACAAAGCCACATTAACTTCTTTCCTTCTTTCAAATTGGATAGGTCTACTTCCTCCTTCCCATCCCTGCTCACGTACTCTTCCATCTCACTTTGAGGTAGTTCTGATGCTTTAGGATTGCACAGCTGTTTAATTCAACCAAGTAAAGCAACAGAAAATTAACACATGACTTCCCCAAAAAGATGAACAGATTAAGCCACATTTATTGCACCAAAATACTCTTAGAGACTAAGGTTGCTTCTGCTCTTCTCTGGAAGTAGTATTTTTTTCAGTAAACTCTTCTTTATAAAAGGAATGTAAAAGAGAAAACAGTTTCCTCCTATTACAAACCATTAAGAGTAACTACATGTCATCTTTTGTTTGTGCAGGAATTTAGCAGCTGATCTTCTTATGATGATTCCTGATAATAAATTGCAGTTAGTAAAACTGTGTGCTTTTTATCCTGGATGCGTAGCAGAAATAAATGACCTGCATGAAAAGGTACAATGAAAAAGAATTTACCTGAACACTAACAAGCTTATGTATTGATTTGTTTATTAATTTCAGAAAACTATAGGCCAAATAGGATGACTTTGTCACTAACAGTCTTACATGTTACATATCCTTTTTTGCTCTTTTAGTCTTCATTGACTTTATTTTCAGTATTGCACAAGAAGGACTTCAGTTCTTCAATTCTATTCTGTGTGTAGTCTTTCCATGACACAGGTTACTTCCTGAAGTAGCTTATGATCTTCAGAATTACCTGTCAGTATGATTTATAACCTCCTCATCACTGAAGTGCAGCCTAATCATGTCTTAGGATAGCACAGGAAGCTGATCTGCTGAATTGTTTTACATCTTATGTCTGTAATCTCCTTAAATTCCCCCTTTCCTCTTCAGCAGCAGAAAGGTCTGCTCCACTAACTCCCTTAAGGTTCCACTTAGACTGCACATCTATTAAGCAGTAGTAAAAAGTTCACAAAAACAATAGCAATGGAAACTAATACTGCTTAAATTAAAGTTACAGAACTTTCTCCTGTGTTGTTCTCTGGTCTAGATGGCTTTCTTAAAGCGCATTATATGCAAGTATGTCTGTCCAGCAATGACTCTTCTTTCACAGAGTTTGATCTTATTGTTATGTGGAAACTTCAGTATTTCTCTGCATCTTAAAGAATTGTTTGAACATTACGGTAATTCTTTAGCAAAATCTTTGTTTTCCAGTGTAATCTTCCTGATGTAGAAGAATGCATGCGGTTGGCAGAGACAATTCAGGCAGATGGGGATATATTTGAAACTATAAAGTACTATCTGTTAAGCACAGAACCTGAAAAGGCTCTCCCTATTGGCATTCAGTATGTGAAAGGTAGGTCCTTGGACAAAGAAACCTTTTAAAGCATAAATGATTTGTATAGCTTGCCTCTTGAGGTACTTTTGTTTCTATTTTTCAACAGAACAACTTTGTGGCTCAGATTGGACTTTAGATTCAGTCTGTCCGTATCTTGATCTTCTAAGTTACATACGCACTGAACGATTAGTGTTGCATAAATGTAGTGAGTGAGTATATTTTCCTTACTTATAAAAGTGGAATCTCCAGTAAAGGAAACTTTGGGAATTAAAAAAATATAGGTGCACACTGTTACTATCATTTTTGTTTACCAGAAGAGGGGTACAAAAAAATTCAGCAAGCAAGCAAGCTAGTTCCCAGTTGGGAGAATAGAATGTGGAATTTTCCTAAATATTCAAGGTTTAGCAAGAAGAAAAAAAAGACATTTTACTGCTGCTTTCTCTGTGGGGCATTTACAATGGGGGAATCAATATTGGTCTTACTTGAAGAATCTTACTTTGATGAGCTGTGGTTTCAGTTTCCTGAAGGAAAAGAGCAGTGGTACCACACATAATACGGGTTTTTATGTCAAAGTGTTAAGGAAATGTGAGCTGTCACTCTCAAAATTAACTCTAAAATAGTTGGATAGCTGTGGTTCACCATCATGACAGATGGTTGAAGCTAGGCCTGGGTGCCTGCACAGGTGTAAGTGTCAAGAACTAAAAAGGAGCAAAAAGCTTAACTCTTACCTGTGGCCTGTGGGGAAACTTGGTGAAACTGAAGTCCACACTAATATGTGAAGCAATTTTATTTACATTTAGAGTTTTATCACATTAAAAGGTCTGAGTGACGTTGTTTCTGTAACTTTACATGATTGTGCTTAATAACTATGTGTTGTACATGCTATTTAAAATTTAATAATTGAGATCAATATAAAGCAGATGGAGTCTGTTTTAACAATTACATCACACAGTAAGTAAGCATAATCAGCAAACATTATCCACAAAAGATGGATGGATAAATTAGGTTTTAAAGTGATCATTTTGATTATGAGTTTGTTTAATGTTTTTGCAAATGCTTGTTATTGTTCATGATTAATACTTGTTCATTTATAGACTTCGGAATGAGTTGCTGATTTTGTGTGGTTACATTGGTGCTTTACTTGCTATCAGAAGACAGTACAATAGCATTGTACCTGCACTTTATGAGTATACAAGGTAATATTATGTTTTCACTAACACTGGAAAATCTCAGTCCCTATTATGATGTATGCCATATGTTGTCCCTACACCCCTTTCCTCCCTACCAAAAAAAAATAAAAATTATACACATAAAAGTTTCTGAGGTAATGCAACTAGTTGTGAATCCAAGATTTCAGTCAAACTCTTAGTTCTGCAGGAAAAACAATTTTTAGAAATAGATGAGTATTCAGTATTACCTCCATGCATGATCATGTGTTAACAGTAACAGTTCTAATTTTGTATCTATGTGTAGGCCATTTGCCAAGACTTCCTCGGTAGCAACAAGGACAAGCTTTGAATTTAGAGTTCATGATGCACTAGCTTGATTCCCACCAAGAAACCTGGCTTGACCTTCTGTTACTCAGTGAGCTAATATTCCAGGCATTAATACACTTGACCTGGCCCGGTCCTGCCCAGTTGGACCAGCTCAACCCCAACCAGTCACCCAACTTGCCTTGACCTGACCTGACTAAGCCCACCTGACTAGACTTGACTGACTTAACCAGCTCAGCCTGACCCAATTGATTTGACTGACTTGAACCAGCTCAGCCTAACCCAACTGACTTGACTTAACCTCACCCACTTCACATGACCTGGCTTGGCCCACTTGACTTGACCAGACTTGGCTTGATCCAGCCCAATCTGGCTTGGCCCAACCCACTTGACCCTACTCAACCTGACCCACTTGATTACACTTGGTACACTTGACTTACCTGACCCCGCTTGTCCCACTTGGACTTGAAAGGAGAAAGATTAAGATAATAATCTTTATCTTGCCTAGTAAATAAAATAGGTTTACGTACAATACTTTAAATTCCTTCCTCAGAGTATAACTGTGATTGTTTAGTCTTCCTGTCTGGTTTGGTAACAATACTGCTAACCAGCTGACTTACTTCTGTTTCTCCCTCACAATTTGGGATTGTCAAATCCTTTTTGTTTTGTCCCCTGACTTGCTGAGTAGCAAGGCCAGCTCCAAGATGTCACTGATTTCATAGTGCAAGCTGTGTTGGCATTGTTCTAGCTGTCATTCTCTACCGACCACTGTAGCTTTGCTAAGAATTTCAGCTCATTTACCTCTTCATCAAGAATAAATGTTGTGTATATTGTCCAGTCCTTTCACACCTTACTAGAACTGTGAGCTTTCCTACACCTCCTGATGTTTTATCAGAATTACCTATCAAGAATAATTAGACTACATAAATTTAACATCTCAGAACTGTGTGTTTGCCCCTTTTCTTTTACTCCTCTCCATCAGATGTCTCAACATCACTCCTTTCCTCTTAGCCATCCTCATCTCTGAAACTTGGTGAGATGATGGGGAAAAGGACTGTTTTGTTTTGTTTTGTTTTTTCTTTTGTGAGCCACCAGACTTACGTATGGAAAACAACAAGATGAAATACAAGCTTTTACAGAAGGGCACTTCTGATATGAAAATTAATAGACTAGTAACAAGCTGTCTTTGAGACTCAGTTTGTGATACTTCGGCTGTCAAGCTGTAAGTTTTCCTGGGATTTAAAGAACCACAGAAAAATACCGCTCTAAATTTTTTTCTCAGATTTCCCAGTATTTTCAGGATTCATAGATTTTTAGATTCCAGCCCATCTTAACCTGGACACTTACGTGCTTAAGCTGAACATTTTTAAGGCATCCCAGCACAAATGGAAGTTTGCTGAATTAGGTCAGGTAATAACTGTCCTTTGTATTATGTTTTGATAAATAAAAAATACATCTACTGCAAGGATTTTGAAATTGTTTTCTGCAAGTAATCAGGTGAAACAAGGCTGTCCCAGAGCATGTATTGAACTGTCTTACTTTTAACTGTATTTTTTATCATGTCTACTAAATATAGGCAAAATGGGTCCTTAATTTTAGTAAAGTTGTCATTATTAAGAAATGAGAATGCATATAGCCTTAAAATATAGAACGGCCTCAAATTAAAAAAAATACAGCTAATTAAGGACAAGCTTAAATAAGATGTAAATAGGGATAATTAAAATAAAACTTAAATGAAAAGGTATACTTTTATATCTAGTAATTTAATATTTCTAAGGTTTAATATAGTGATTATTGTGAAGGATCAATTTATTTCCTTAAAGTTATTTCCATATCCAATCAAAAATAGTTTTATATTACTACTGTCTACCTTGTTTTTATTTTAAGAAAATATTTATTGTTAGAATTAATTTGGACTTTAATTACTTGCATTCTTTTTCAGTCAGCTTTTAAAGAGACGAGAGGTATCTGTACCTTTGAAAATTGAACAGCTTTCTGAGGAACTAGATGCATGGAGGGCTTGTACTCAATTAAACAAGTAGGTGGAAAAACATAAAATTACCATGAATGAGACTATTAATATCTGTTTAGTTGTAAATACAGTATTTATTTCCTTTGTAAAATCTGAATATGAATGTAAAAAATGAGTACTTTGTGGCTCTTAATTTCTAACACAAATTAAGATGTAGAGTTGAAAAACAAGTGTCTTTTGTTCATAGGCCTACCGATGAATTGCCATGCACCCCGCCATCTGAATCGCAGAGAATGGTGTATTCAATACTTGTATCACGAATACAAGAGGAGCCTCTGAAAGGACTTGTTGGGCCAGACTATGTCACTGGATCAAATCTTCCTAGTCATTCAGATGTTCACATCTCTTGTTTGACAGGGCTAAGGATACAGGTATGGTTTCAGTGAGCTGAGGTGTTTTTTGCTTGGTGATAGCATTGACTAGTTGTGAGGTTACAGTAAATCTTAAGGTCCCTTCCATCATTTGGGAGGAAAAATGTTTTCCCTGTTGTTACAGAAGCAGAACTTAAAGACAATAAGTGCTGACATCTGCTATATAAAAAAGGCTATATAAAGAATTGTCCAATCAAATAATTGCCAGGTTTCCCAATCCAAAATTTTTAATTTCCATGGGAAAGACAGATTTCCTTTGCCAAATGTTCCATCTAAAGTGCATGTAACTTACTGCCTACTACCTCACCACAGCTTGAATAAAAACCAGGAAATTATTTCTCTTCAATCACATACTAACATTATTCTGTTATTAGTATTTATTATTATGGAAATGCATATTATAAAACTTGTAATTCATGATTAAAAAAAATATTAGAAGACTAAATGTTCAAATATATTTATTCATCACTCACATAGAGCTTTATGATGAAAACATACTAGTCCTTATAACACCTCTTTGGTATATGTTGTTACTTCCATAAAGGGAAAATCAACAGAGCCTGAAAACACAACTCTTGGGCTCCTGTCTCCAGACAGTGCCTCAGGGTGAATTTACTCTCTTACATGAGACTGAGTCTGTTTCCTCTGTCTAGTGCAAGATGCCAGCCCAAAGAGTAACAGGGTTGTTCAGAGATAAAGAGGGGTAGTTTTGTGTCAGAAAGTGGATGCTAGTGGGATTTCTGAGGTAAACAAAATTTCACAACTGCACACTGTCAAGCCTAAAAAAACCTTGCTGCCAATGCTTCCACATTAGACCCATGGTCTCTGGCTATGGCTATACTCTCAACGTTGGCTAACTGCCATGTAAAGCTGCCATTGTTATAATCCATTCAACAAGAATAACAAATATGGTGCTACCAGCTTGTCATATACAATATCCTTATTTCTGGATTAGTGAACATTAGGAGTCATTGCTTTAGGCATGCAGATCATCTCACAAATCACTTAGTTAATACTAAGGTATAGTAGCCTAACTGCTTGGGTTCACAAGTTTTAAGTAGCAAGTTCAGAGAGCAGAACTCTTAAGGTGGCACTTAAACTGAATTGCAGCTTCAAGACCATATTTTGTCAAATGAAGAGATTGGCAAAAATAGCTCTTCCTCCACCAGATAAACTAGTATTTTTACCCTTTTCATAGTGAACATTTGAAATTGTTCTGTAGACTGCATGTAGGCTCCATGTCTCCATGAATTCTTTGAAAACATTATATTGGTTTTTTTTGTAGATGGGGGAACATGCAGATCAGCACAGATAATGACAGAGACACAATGAAATATGTACAACATTCTGAAGGAAAAAAACTTGTTACTTCGGTTTCTAATTCAGGCTAAATTTAACTTTGGATTAATTGACAAACATATAAAATACCACAATTATTAAAAATCAAACTATAAATTTAAGGATTATGAAATATTGGGTCTCCACATTTTGGAACATAAAAAGTTCACTCAATTTATACTGTGTAACTATTATCAAAGCTTTAAGTTGGTGTGGTACAATTTTTGCACGAACATAGATGATAGTTGTAAATCAGGTTTTCATGCTCTCAGATAAAACAAAATGTGCTTTCTGTTGTGATAGCCTTTACACAATACATGTTTACTTCCTTTTTCTTTCTTTCCCCAAACATTTTTGCTCTACAGGGTCCCGTGTTCTTCCTTGAAGATGGAAAATCTGCTATTTCACTGAATGATGCTTTGATGTGGGCCAAAGTGAATCCTTTTTCACCACTAGGAACAGGAATACGACTTAACCCATTTTGATGAGGTGTTTTCCTCTGTACTTTGTACTGCTTAAAATAACACTCTGGGGATTAATACTGATTTAACCTTGATTGTCAAAGGACAGAAAGATGGCAGTTGACTCCTCCTGAAGGGTGATTACTTGGACTTTGTAAAATGAGAACAAGAAAAAGATTTCTATACAAATGTTTGTTGATAATCCAAAGAAAAAGTTATTTGAGAATCCAAAGAAAAAAAAAAATTCCTAACTTCATAGACAGCCATGTCTTTTTTTTTTTTAAGTAAGAATAGTGTTGTCAGACAATAGACATATTTCAGTCAACTCTGTGTAAACAGATGCCTTGTAAAGGAAGTAAGCAACTATATGCATGTTATCAAAATACTGATAACAAACTGTGAAATCCACAAAAACACTTTCAAATATATAGTAATAGAATGACTTTATTGATAGCCACTGCAACCTGTTTTTAGAATGACTGGAATCCTGCAGCTGTTTCATGCATTGTGTCCCCCTTTTTAATTTTAACTAATTTTTTACACATAGGATTCTATAGCAAAAGTAAAAATTAAAAAGTGCTCAGATGATTTTTTTTTCATCCATTAGTTATTGTGCTTTAATAGCAGTACAAAGCTGTTTGCTAATGTTTTGTTTAGATAGGTTTGAATATCTAGATTATAAAATTCTATTTTCTAATAAGTTCATCTTTGGCAACTGTCCCCCTTATATTTCACTGGAAGCTAAAATGTATTTATAAAACTTTTTTTTTTAAAAAAAAAAACAACAAAGGGTTTATAAGGAACAAACAGTAAATGTATTGAAGTTATTTAAATATGTCATGTATATTTAAAATACTTGTTTTCTTTCTACATTTTCTATTAGTTACAAATATACTTATAGTATGACAGACCAGAAGTAAATACTTGTGGATATATTTTTATTTACTAAAGCTGTGCTCAAATGAAAAGAAAATTATGGTAATAGAATACTACAAATATTTAAATTTGAAAGCTGTGTATAGTATGGAATTTAATCATAAGGTAAATCTTATACTTTATAAGAATTATTAATAAGAATAATTATTATCAGAATTACTTACCTGTAGAAAAGATGCCTTAGTTATAATATTCTTTGTTAGCTTAATTGATGGCACACAAGCAGAAATCTACTTTAACTCTTGTTACGTTTTTTGCTGCTGCTTTAAAATAAATTTTAAAATCCTGATAGTTACATAAAATGTAAAGAAATTGCAATTAAAAATTGGCAGAACTATTTCTAGAGAAACTGTTGTAAAACTGGAAATAACACAAGGTCTCTTTTTAGCAGACCCTATTGAAGAAAATCCTCAATATATATGTAAGCAATGCCCTCATTTAACTAGAAATAAAAATGCCACCATGCTGGAAAGGTGGGATGGAGATTAGAAATAAAAAATTCCTGTTTTCCCTCCCTTTAAAAAGTTAAAAATTAATTCTGTCAATGTTCTAGAGTATTATTACAGGGTTTCTGGTGTAAGAATATATGGGGGTGGAAGCTTAGCTGTTTTGTAACCTATACAAAAACATTTTTGTACATACTTGGATGCTGGAACAGAATGTTTTACTTTTTGCAGGTATTGTTTGGAAAATGTTTTCTTTTGTTTAACCCTGTGGAGCTTGGGGAATAAGAGTTGGATTTCAGAAATAAAAATTCATAGTTTTTGAAAGAATTTTCCAGCAGTCAGTATCCAATATGTTGCTTCTGTCAAATGAAAGGCTAGCTATCTTTTAGCATGTAAATTGTACAACCTTCTATGTAAAAGCTGTTAATACAGAGTTGGAGAGCAAAGGTAAGAACTGAACATGCAGCCCCATGACTGATCATTGGGATCTGAAGGATTGACTCAACTGCCACTCTATTTAAAATCTTTTGCTGCATCCTAAGGATTTTTAACGATATTTCACACTTTAAATATCTTACAATATGTAGTATAACTGCATCAATTTGTTGAACATAAACTGTGCCTTAACATGGAATCTTAGATAAATCTACTCCTTTGTATTAGGGAGTGAGGGTTAAGAACTCTTTCATTGCTGAAATACAGAAATTAAGTCAAAGGGCACATTTTGTATTGGGAATCCATCAGGTAACGGTCATTGTGAATAAAATGAGGTTGCATTTTCTTCAAGGTGGTTGTATCCCATGTGGTGAGTGAGGGGAACATGCAGAGAAGGTTGTAATTTTGTCTGCTGCTACAACTGTGGTTGCAACTGTCAAACTATAGAATCATCACTTTCAAAAATAATTTCAGATTGTTTGCTAATGTGTGACTTCATTGTCTGGCACAGCTAGTCAAATACAGATACTTTCCCTTAATATTAAAGAATCCTTTGTCTTCAGATGATTGTTTGACTCTTCTGTAAAAGTCATATTTCTGTTTGAATGAGGAAATTTATCAAGCTATACAGCTAGTGCTTTCCAATACTATTAAATCTCAGTTAAGTTTAACAGCACTTTATCCCTACCAAATCAAAGTCATTGTTCTGTTGAAAGAATCTGACCAACATTACTGACATGTTTATAAGCTTCACAGACTGCAGTTACCTCTGATACTTTCCTAGGTGGGTTCTAAAACAATAAAAAAAAAATTCTATCATGCTATAAACTCTTCCCATTGCAAAGACTGCCTTTAAAATGAGATATGACACTTTAAATCCATGGTGTTGAATATCTCCATTGGGTAAAATAATTTAAATCCAGAATTGCAACAATTTAAGATGACACTAATGCAAGAAACTCCCTTCATTCTTTACACAGGAAACAAAACTAAACTACTGAGTCTAGATCTCTTTTTCAGAATAGGCATTAGTGGTTTGTTGGGTTTTTTTTAAACTTGAAGCTTACACATTTATGTAGGAAGGAAATGAAACCCACAATCATCTTTGCTCTAGATTAAAAATTATCAAAAACACGGGGTGGGGAATATATATAGAAGAGCAGTTGTGAAGACCAGTATGCTTTTGCACAATAGGTCAAGATAGGAAGACATGAAGTATGCTTTCAGATTTAGTGAATATTTCACATGCAACAATTATACCTTGTGGCTTCCAATGTTCTATCAGTAACACTTCTGTCAGGAAAAATTAATAGTAAACCAGCTCTAGGAAGAAATGAAGCTGACAAGGAAGTAAGGCAATGTTATAAAAATGAGTAAATTACAGTATTGCAGATATTAAGAAATAATAATGAAAGCTGCATTTTATAGAATACAATTATTTCAAAGAGGTTTTCAATTTATTTGCTTAAAAAAGAATTGTTCCCTAACAGACAGTAAACTTAAATTTCTTTTTGTTGATTATGCAGTCAACACTACTGTAATCAGACTGGGGTTTGTGTTCCAATGTTCCACTCTGGGTAACCCTTGCAGTGGTCTGCAGGGAGGTACCAAGCATCCCTTGTAACAGGATCTGTCAGCTTGTTTCACCTGGTTTTCTTTAAAATGAACACCTGTTTTGTCTCTTGTTTCTGAGGAATCTAGATGCATGGTGGGGCAGTGCAACTGGAAAACTATATCAAAGGAAACAGTGGCTTTGAAGATTCAAACTATTAAAACTCCATAATTTAAAAGTGACAATGCTGTTTTAATCACCTTAAACAGTGAAAGAAGGCCTCATCTTTCCTGATGAAAGTAGCATTTGAGCCCTATATATACACATAAAGCCAAAGCACTGCCATCTTCTGAGGGTATGATCATTTGAACCGCTGTAGACTATTGTTGGTGGGACAAGGGAAAAATACATACAAAGAACCTGAAAATTGGTCAGAGTTTGGGATTATTGCTACCAGCGTCCAAACCAGCCAAACACGTTGGTGTCTACGTGGGTTGGGCCATGGTGTGGTTCAGCAGGATGCCTACAACCAGGACTCTGACTCGCTACAGAGCTGACTATTTGTGTCCCGCTTTTCCGGCACCTTATCCTATGGTTCCCTACACAGTCAAGATGTCTGTCAGGGCTGTGCGAATTATTGCTTAAGTAAGGACTGGAGCACCTGCCCAATCACACATTCATCAACAAAATGAAGATCATTACATAACTGGAGGGAGGAAAACTGATTTCAGTATGGTGAAAGTATCCAGAATAAACCAAAGCTCCGAGGAAGGCAATAGATGCACTTTTGAATATTAGAATAATTCCTACAGGTGCCATGCCAGGGAAAAGCTCAAAGCAATTTTACATTAAAAATAAAAAATACTGGAAGCCCCCTCCAAACTTCCTGTTTTCTAAGACGTTGTATCTGATGCCTTCAAATTTTAAACGCAAAATCTCTTTGTTGCCTTTACAGCAAAAGTAAACCAAAACCACACACCATTACAATCTGAATAGATTAAAATGAAGACTTATGTGATGTGAGAAACAAACTTACATGAGGTGGCAAACAGTTTTTCCTTTGGGATATGAGCTATGTTCTCAGAGGGTGTGCAGCAACAAAGATGGTGAACCACACGTTGTCCCAAATTTGATTTAATGTTAAACTGCCCTTTAAAGCAAAAATCTCAAGATGTTCATTTCAGCAGCATGTTAAGCATCTGATCAGTTAGTTGTTCAGTTTTCTAGTTTATTTGCACTTACTACCCCCTCCTTGACTGACACCCAGGTGATTTGACAGCTGTATAAAATGAATACTACACCAAAAAAAAAAACCAAACCAAAAAGCCAAAACCTAAAGAGAAGGGGAAACATTTTAAACAGGTTGTATGGTAAAAGTGCACTGTATCTTCTTTTCAAATCAAACGTTTTGCATATGTTGAAAAAAAAATAAAATGAGAGGGCTTCAGCATTTTGGGGGCATAATGTGTAAGATCACATAAATAAGCATGAAATAGGATGTTGAGAGATTAGACAGTATGTCTTGAAACCCCACAGGCTGAATTTGAACAACTTTAACTATTTGAAGAGTAAAATCATTCAGTCATTCTAGTTAAACATCTTACTTGGCAAAGTAGGTCCAATATTGAAGAAAAGCAGAAAGCCCAACCTCTGACAAACTGTGATCATATACATCCTTCTGATGGTCCAGAACAAATTTTTCATTTGACGTCTGTCAATCAGTATACTTTATTCTCTTCAGAAATTTTAAAGATGCAGCTAAAAGACTGACTGACCTGAAGTTCAATGTCTAAATTCTGTTTGCATATGCTTCATTTACTCCTGCAGCTACACTGACATCAAGAAGCTGGAAGAACTTGTACAGTCCCAGTACACGGAACACATGGTACATTAAAAAACACGGGAGATTTTTTACCTTGGCCTGTGGCACAGAAGAGACTGAGATGGGACTGTTAGGTTCCATGTCAGTGCCAGCATTTTGAGAAGTACACTGAGAACACACAGGAGTGCAGAAAGGGGCTCCAAAATGAAACAAACCAGAGAACTCAATCTCATTTGGGAAACATTGATATGGCCCTGATGTCTTTTAATTGAGACAGAGCATCACGAAAAAAAGACACGCTTTAGTTAACATGCTGGTTAGGAAGTTGAATGTAAGATAATTTAAGTGAAATGCAGTGGCCTGCAAGACAGAGAAGGTCAAACTAGACAGGCTAATGGTCTCTTTAGACCTCAGAATATCTGAACTGGTTGCAGTAAGACCAATACATGTACAAACATTTGCAAGATTGGATTGATAGAGGTCTTACAGTTTGTCTCACAGAAGAGAGGAGTAATAACATTGAAATGAATAGAATATAAACTCAGACTGATTGATTTGAAAATATCCTTTTACTTTTGAAGACCATCTGATAATATCACTGATCCAATTCCTAACACATTATCCACATAAGTTAAATTAACCTAATTAGCAGAAGAAGGAAATACTTAGCTACTGCATTATCACTTCCCCTGCTCTTCCTAAGGCTGAACAAACCCAGTCCTCTCAGCCACTCCTTGTACATCAGCCCACTAACCACCTTGGTGGCCCTTCCTGGACTTGCTCCGGTATGTTTTATACCAGGTGGTCCAACACTGAGCACGGTACCCCAGGTGGAGTCTTACAAGTGCCATAAGGAGGATCAGAATCACTTCCAAAAGTGCTGGCATATTACACCCTTACTAACTAACACAGCCCAAGATGCTGCTGGCCCCCACTGCTGCAAGGGCACTGTTCAACTTGTTCTCCATCAGGAATCCCTACACCCTTTTCCGCAAAGGTCCTTTCTAACCAACTGGCCGCAGCCTGTAGCGGTGCACAGGTTGCTCCAGCACCAGTGCTGGCCTTTGTCTTCGCTGAGGCTCATATCCTGTCAGCCCATTTCTCCAGCCTGCTGAAGTCCCTCTGAACCTGGAGGGACCTCCAGCATGTCAGTCACTCCCCTATTTGCTATGTGTGTCCTCCATCCCATTGTCCCAGGTCATGACTAAAGACATTAAGCAATACTGGCCCAAGAAATGATCCCAAAGGGAGATCATTTGTAATCAGCCATCAGCTAGACATCATCTACAACCCTTTGGTCACAGCCCTTTGAATATGACAGTCCAGGCAATTTTCCGTCCACCTCATCAACCACTTATCCACCCTATGTCTCGGTAGTTTGACTAGAAGGACGCTGTACAACATCCACTGCTATCCCCTTGAAACCAGAGCCATTTGTTTCTTCAAAGAATATTAGCGACAAGTTATACCATCTCTACTATAGGTATAATGATTCAGCTAAGAAGAGCTAAGGAACTCAGCAGCTTTTGTCAGTAATAAGGAGTAGCAGAGAGGAGTATCTATCAATAACGTGTTAATCGTGGAAGTCCCATTTATTAAATTTAAATTTTACCCCAGTAGCATAACACTGATACACTACCCAAGGAATGTTGCATGTAGCCACACAGCAGTCATCAAACATCATGAAACACTGGGAAAAATTCAGAAGACTGTACGTATGGCCCAGTTCATGTTATCAATCACCTCTACAGTTCTAATGGTACTCCCCAACCACGTTTAGGCAAGCAAGACAAAAAGGTAGCCGCAGGAGGCCTGCTGCTCGCTGCCTTCAGTTCTCACCCTGACACTTAGCACTGTAGCTGTGGTAAAATATGGCTGTCCCGAGCTCTGGTCCTGCTCTTCTGCTTGTTAAGAAAATAAAAACCAACAACAAAAACAGTCACATGGATCCTCTTCCCTCTCATGCATTCTCATGTGCATATTAATGATGGCATTAACCTTCTGTCTATTTAAGTTAATACTAGGCTCCATCATTATGTCTGTTAGCCTGATGTTACTCTTGATGGCCTTTGAAGCTGTTGCTCTGGTGACCATGGGTAACTGCCTGGTAATAGTAGTCAGTAAAATCAACTTCCCTGTCTTGAAGTTTTTTTAATTCTGAAGGTAAAAAAAAAAAAAGTGTTCAGGAATTTATTACATCATTAAAAAAAAAATCACTCATTTGTAGTTATTTAGTTTTTACAAGTCTGTAACATGTAATTACTTTCATTTTGAAAACAGTGAAACCAATAGACGATCATCTTAAATAGCTTGACCAAAGCTATTTGGTCAAGCTGAAGGGAATCAAACAGCAGTCGATATCCAGGCCTGTGAGCACCATCAGCAAAGTTAAAGCATCTCAAGCTCTTCTTCCAGAGTCAAATTTCACTTTAAACCACATTTTTCATTTATGACTGTGCTAGTTCTTGCCAAATCAGGATAAGATATTAAGGATACTGAGCAATAGGTCAGTGCTAGTGACAAATGCCGACAAAACCACCTGTAGGCATCACCAACTCACCCTCTATTAGTTAGCATCGCGTAGGTGTCCTGCACCTGAGCCTCTGCGGCTCCTGGCTTACAGGGAATTGTTCCCTCTATCAACTCCCGGGCAAGGTTTTGCTTCTGTTTTGCAACAAAAAAACCCCAAACAAACAACTTTATGCAACAGGAAGAAAAGTTTGGGGTGTGAGCAAGTGCAAAGAAGATGCCTGTGCAGTTTTGGTATCCAAACTGAGGTTGCTCCCCAAACCCCTTTAATTCACCCAGCGAGGCTTTCAGTACCAAGACCTAATTTGCACAAGTACAAAAATAAGCCAAATACTGCCGAAAGCAACGGCGTAGCCTGGGTGTTCACCTTTTGTACACCTCAGTCAGGTGGAGCGGGAACTCAAAATGACAGAGTTTAGGCCGCCACGCCCGCCCCCGCCGCAAGGGCCGCCCGAACGCCCGGTCCGCGCCCGGACCCGCCGCCGCCGCCCCGGCCGCCGCCGCCGCCGCCGCGGGGCCCTCGCCAGCCGCCGCCGGGACCAGCTGCCGAGCTCGGCGGGCCGGGAGCTTCCCCGTCCCGCAGGCGCGGCCCTGGGTGTCCGGCGGGCTTGTGGCGCGGCAGGCTCTCCCCGCCAGCTGCCCGGGGGAGAGCTCCCGGCCGAGGCAGCGCACGGGGGCGCCGGCTCCCGCTCCCGCCCCCCGGCCCGGCCCGGCCCGGCCCGGCCCGCCGCGGCCCGGGTAGCGCCCGGGGCGGAGGGAGAGAGGTCGCGGCTCTGCAGCCAGCCGAGCGCGGGGCGGCCCCGGCTGCGGGGAAGCCACGGCGGGGCAGAGCGGCGCTGGCCGCCGAGAGCCCCTTCGCCGCCTCCCGGCAGCGGCCGGAGCGGGGCGGGCGGGGGCAGCCCCGGCGGTAAAGGCACGGCGAGTCCGGTACTCCCGGCCTCTTCCGAGACGCCAGTGCGGCACCGTTCGTCTGCCGCGAGGTGCTTTTTCAGCACGCCTGCAGGATTTCACAGTTGGATTCCTTTGCAGAATCGAGATATCACACTACGGTTTGGGGTTGGTTGTTTGGTTGGTTTGGGTTTTTTTGTTTGGGGGGTTTTTTGGTTTGTTTTTTTTGTTTTTTCCCCTGAAAATGCCTTATGATACTCTTTTGCTGGTATAATCATTCATACAGTAAGAGATACTTCAGCCAGTAAAGAAGACTCCTTCTAAACTTGGGTGTGCCAGAGTTAGTAGTCTTTTGACAGTGCTCTGACATGGTTCAATGTTTGTTTCAGTTCCCGGTTCCTAATACTTCAATACATTACTCAACATTTATTTCATACTAAGAATCCAAACCATCAGAGCCCTACAGGAATGGGGCCCCCACATAATGAGAAGAATAACAAGTCTGTTTCCTTTCATTTCTGGCTAAACAAGGGATCATTTTTTGGAAAGGATTTTACCAAACATTAATGTCAGGTATTTCGTTGCTATGTATTTCTGGTATGTGGCATGAGCATGGGCTGATCTGCCAGAGACCTCTTCCCGTACACAGATAGTCCTGCCAGGGCAACAACATCCATTCCCTATTTTGTTTGTTCCTGTTACATAGTAACAGAAGGGATGCCCATCCAACTTGGCTCAGCTTGCCAAAGTGACTCTATTTTCATATAGTTATCTGGTAGCAAAAGATTAAAGATTATGTTGAGAACTGCACAGTGCCTGAGATCGAAGTCATAATAAGCTAGTTCTGGATTACTCTTCCGGCTAGTCTACCATTCCATAGACTTACAGAGAAAGTAGTACCAAATACTTGTAAACTCTTAAGAAGGTCTTGTTTGCTCTTCGGATGATGGCAAGGAGCAGTGGGAATGGTGGGAACAGACACTGCAAATGCCACGGGAGCATGAACACACCTATTTGTAATGAGACGGCTTGGACTCTGTTGTGACTCACAACAAAACTTCTAACATCATCTAGTTTTGTTTCAAACAGGTGTTTTGCAGAAGAGCCGTGCTTGCTGAAAACTGATCTTATTGTATAGAACACAAAAGCTTTTTTTTTTTTTTTGACACTTTTCCTGAGTCAGACTTGAAAAGCACCACGTACACCTGAAGGTGAGGGTCTAAATGATCTCATTGTACATAGAAAAGGTCAACAGTGCCATGGTTGGCTTGGCACTTCCTTGTTTCTTGAAGTAGTACACAGTAATGGTACTGTACATAAAAACGTATTGTACATAAAAACACAAATTACTGGTTTCTGGATGAAAACCAAAACGACCCAACTTGCTCCATTACAGAGTATGTGCATTATGGACTCCTAAGCAGTTCCTCTTACTTGCATCTGACTTACTTATGCTTTACAGGGACTCCAGAAGAGGCCCTCACTAGAGTTTTTGCAGGGAACAGAAGCAAATTAAGATTACTTTTAACAAGGGCAAGTGTCAGAGAACTGCATTTTGTTAGGATACAATTTAGCAACTGACTAAGCATTCTTCTATGTGAAAACTTCCTCTGTAGCCAGTTCCTCACTTAGCATCTTTCCAGTAGGAACATACATACGGAGTTACTGAAAAGGAGTAGAAGAAAGTGAATCACTAAGGGCAAGGGGTAAATTTGCAGGTGTCTCATGCTTTGGTTTGCAGGAATTGAGTATCAGTCACTGGGGAAGTGTCCTGTTCTCAAAGGAAGACCAAATGAAAAGACCGAGAGAAGGAGTGCTGTATTTTGATGAAGAACACCTGTTTTTTACATGACTGGCAATCATTAACAGGCAAGGGGATGAGCAAGGCAGAAACCCTTCGGGTTTTCTAATGTCTCTTGGGGGTGTCAGCATTCCTTCTCTGGCTAGAGAGTTGAACAATAAAATTTCAACCTGATCACAGAAATGCCTGCTAGAGCATTCTGAGATTCTGCAACATGATTTTTGGAGCTGGGTAACTGTTTATAAACCAGACAGTAAGAGAAATAAGGTCGTTTTCAGAGTGATACCTGTCCTGATACAGGGAAGTGATACATTTCTTTCTGGAGCCTTGTATCCACCTCCTGAACTTGAGGTTGAAGATTCAGTATCCACATCTCCATGATATGCCTTCAGAACCCTCACAGATAATATACAATAATATATGCCTTTCTCAGAGGCAAATGATTATTCAATATGCCCGTGAGTTGCGATACAGCATTGTTATGAAAAGATAAGGAAAGAGCCCAGATAATTCTGTTTTACAAGAGGAGATCAAAAGTATGTCAGCATAAAGGCTTTTTGAGGAATATTCCTCTGGAATTTTTGAAGTTACTAATTGTACTAATAAACAGAGACTCTATAAACTGTGCATGGCTGAAAAAATTGTGATTATGTTCACAGCAGCATAATTCCAATTCACAGCACAGGCAGTGAGGAAGAATAACGGAAGTTTCTCACTGTCATTAATGAATTGTCTATATAAAGAAAAAGAAGAAAAATGGACATCTATTTGCTTTATTTTTACCAATGTATATAGTGCACCCATCACCAAGTATTTTTAGGTACACAAAAAATAGAAATTTAAAAACACATAAAATAATGACTCTAAATGGACAAACTTAACAAATAATAATGAAGAAACTCTTTGTGGTTCAGGTTTGTCAAACAGATTTTAAAAGTATAAATACAATTAAAATTAACAGCACTAAAGCTATTTAGTAAGTGTTAAGCTAAAGCTATACAATCATTTCCCAGAGTATCAGCACACTAATTCAATTCAGCCTTATTAGCACCTTGGTACCAGTTGCTGAATGGCTCCCAATTATTATTATATACCAACACCAGGTGTCAAAGATATATATTTTTTTAAGTAATATGCAAAAGGCTTTTCTTCCGCCCAGCAGTTCTTTAGATAAAACGTACAATAAACAGAAAGAAGAAAAAGTACTTGTTATTCAAGTTTCTAAAGGTTAATTACTATGTTATCTATACTGTAAGAAATTCTTCAGTATTGTTGGCAGCTGGAGTTGTGGCACAAGATGCAGTCTAGCTCTTCCTATGTAATTTCGGATACATAGTCGGCAGAGCTGGCAAAGAGAAGATGGTGTGGCTGCAAACAAAGAAAGGAGTTTAATTATACAACTATAAAAGCCAGTACTTTGTTTTACAACAAGTCTTGCACAATAATGGGATTTCTAAAATAAAAAAAAAAAAAAGTTCACATTTTGCAAATTTGTCCTTTTCCTTCCTTCCTTT
This sequence comes from Haliaeetus albicilla, assembly GCF_947461875.1. NCBI lineage: Eukaryota > Metazoa > Chordata > Aves > Accipitriformes > Accipitridae > Haliaeetus > Haliaeetus albicilla. The sequence goes on from NC_091483.1 coordinate 45,308,888, forward strand.
TCCTTCATTGCCTTTTTGTCCTCAAAGATAAAGACTGGGGCTGCTGAAACCTTATTATTAATCAGGGAAATACTCAAAAAACCAAGGTCGGATCAGCAAATAATTTGTGTTTTTAAATTAAAAACCTGCTCCCAGAAAATAACTGATATCAACAACTTTAAAAACTGCAGGATTTTTTTTAAATTTATTTTTATTCATACAACAGGTGAAATACATGCTACAGCACTACAAGCTGCATTACCAATGCATCACTGCAACAACAATAAGCAGACAAAATACCCCAAGATCCTGGACCATGTTTAGTGGTCTTACTAGCTCATGATAATGCCTTTGTCCCTCTACACCTCCCCACTCCCTCAAAATGGACACATTGCTGTGTTTCTCTGGGCAATAAAACCATACGTGTTTCATGCCAATTTTTTTTTTTTTTTTTTTTTTATGTCTTTGCTGTGGCTTTTAAAAATCCTACTAGCCTTGGTGATTTTGTGATAACCAACTGTTTTTAGAGGGGCTTTTAATCAGCATTCAGACTACAGAGATGTTTTCTGGAAGAAAACATTAATCGATGCTACTTGTCAGTTCACCTCTAAAGAGGTGCTCATGGTTATTGCAATAGTGCCTCTGCTTATTTCCCACCTTTGTCTTGTGGCTTATTTTTACGTTGTACATAGGTCAGTCTGAACAAATCCAGTTCCCTTTGGGATATTGTCTCTCTCTCTCCCCCCCCCCCGACCTTTAAGAATTTTAAGGGACTCTTGAAAGTGTCAACTCCTATTTCTTAGGTACTTATAATTCGGTAAAGAAAATTTACAAAATGAAATTTATTCTACTTTTTGCCTATAATCAAATAAAGTGCTTTACATGCACTTAAAAATATAGGTTTAAAAATATTGGGACAGCTGCCCAAAACTAAATGTATTTTTAATCTGAAATATTCTGTTTCTTTTTAACAAGGTCTGTAACAGCCAATAAAAATGTAGCTTTAATGTCTAATTGTTTAAACACCCAATAAATATAAGATGATACTTTTTCAGCTTGTATAAATCCTGATGCTGCCTGGTCAACAGGCTCTGGCCTGAGGCTAAATATTACTGGGTATTTTTATATTTAGAAAGGAATTTATTGAATGTTAATATATTCATTTCATAAAGCACAATGGTAGCTTCTATAACATGCGTTGTTTGGGCTGTTGGGTTTTGGCGTGGAAGGAAGGGTGGCTCGGTTTTGTTTGGGTTTTGGTGGGGGTTTTTTTTAAGAATACAAGTTATAGTTACAAAAACATACATGTATAACTTACCTTCATGAAGGAGCAGCAGTCTCTCCACTAAACTGCTTGGAGCTGCTAAATCAACAGGCCTCTCAAAATCTGTATTTTTGGCATTTATGTCTGCCCCAAATTCAAGGAGTAAGTTTACGATCTCGGTACTAGAATGCTGGGCAGCAGCATGGAGTGGAGTTTCCAAATGCTTTCCTTTCTGCACATTGGCACCTGGTGGGTAGATGCACATAAAGAGACGTAAGAAGAGACCTAAAATTGTCATTGAGTAAAGATGACGTTACAAAACAAACAAAAAAACCCCACTGTCCTAGAATGCCACAGTGAATTTAGCCACTTTATTAAGTTTATTGCATGGCACTATAGCTAATCATATCGGTGGTTTTTTTTGAACCCATATACTTATCCTAGGATTTATTACCAAAGCACAACTAGATTTTAAAGGAAAATACTTTATAAAAAGAAGGAAAAGAACAATCAAATTAGGTCATGTGAGCATCATTGTTGCCCTAATTATAAGAAAAGGTATATTTTGTACCTGTTTAAGAAAACTTGCACTACATAAAAATACACTTTCCTTATTTATGTCTTTAAAAAGAATCACTAAACTGAGGTTTAGTAGTTATATTCTTGTAAGTACACTAACTCAGGAAGGAATCTAACTTGGACGCTTTATAGTTTTTCCATGTGTTGAAGCTGGCAAAGGGTTGAAATAGATTCCCATCCAATCCAACCTTTATCAAGGATTTTTCTATAAAGGACTTAATTTTAATTAAGGTGGGGTACACAATCGAGAAAGCTAATAGGGAAAAAACCCCAAACCATTAATTCTCTCAATCCACAGATTTCTAATTATTACACTTTTGTACTAATAAGGAACTGCTAATTTATTTTAAATTAAAATGGACTAAATTAATTTGCAATAATGCATTCATATTCAAGAAGAAAACTACCCCTACAAGATTTAAACAAAGCTAGCTAGTGTGGAAGAATTTCCCTTATAGGCAAGCTGTTAGTCCCCCTAAAACTGGGTTTGCCTCAACAATTTTCTAGACTATTCTAATAGAAGAAAAACCCAGGCTTCTTAAGAGAGCTTTACTGATCTTGTGAAACCAAAAATTAGCTTGTGTACCAACTTTTCTCCCTGAGTCAACAATTTTTGCCTTTTTAATTCCCATTTGAGTAAAATAATTTATTAATATCACAGGCCTAGCAATTCAATTTGAAGTCTGAATAACTCACTGTTCTCAGTATTAATAATTTGAGAATAATCCCACAGTATCATTCTCTTGCTTATTTCATTGTTTACTGCTTTTCAACTTCTAATATATGCTCATAAACCGATAAAATATGAAAAAAATCAGATTGACATAGGTAGTTACTTATATTCTCAATTTACATACCCTTTTCTACTTCAGGGCACCAACAAATGCAGCATATGCCCTTCTGTTAGTGTTTTTAATGTATGGTAGTATTTGAATCCCCAAATATGTTAATTACACTTCTGCAGTTCTTAAACATAAAAATCATGACATGGGATAGTTAATCACACAAGGAGACTGACTTAATGAGAAACAATTTTACTGCTTGCTTAAGTTCTAAATAACCTGCAATTAACTAGAAAAACAATGCCGGTGCAATGATGGCAAGTCTATAATTATTCATATATATATTTTCATTCATTGTGCTGCAGGACACAAAAGCCCTGTATGTCATTACCTGTAACATAACAAATTAGCTATGCCGATCGTGTCCCTGGACTTCTGCTGAAACAGAGTGAGCCTCCAACATCTCTTTTCCATTGATAAAATAAATAATGTGAAATTTAGGATCAAATGCCTTTTACCTTACCTCTTCTCTCTGCAACTCAGCCTCTATGCCATGTAAAAAGATAAATCAGAACATGCTGAAGAATGAAAAAGGGTGGGACTACATTGCTAAAATAGTTCTGTTGAAAGGTGAATTATTACTGTATAAAATTCCTTTCTCAAACCTGATTTTTTACCTTTGTTTTTCATACAGAAAATGAACATCTACAAAGCTGTAGTAGGTGCTAAAAATTTTGAACATCCATTCTTATTGGCCTTGCTTCCTTTTTCCCCTCATATGCTTGCTATGCCACAAAAAAATGAAAGACATAGTAAGTTGTTATAAGAAAACAAGCATCACAGAATAAACTTAGAAGTAGTGCCCTGCAAACAAGGGTACTAGTTTCATTGATTGAGCACAGCTCACTTCAAAGGTGAGTAAAGTATGCTTATTTTACAAACTAGTAATATTTTTATTTAAATCACGACATACCTGCATAAAGAAGCTTTCGAATACAATGGATCTGCTGTGAAACACATGCTACATACAGAGGTGTTCCTAAATGAGGAAGATCTTGGTCAACATCTATACCCCAGGATATCAGTACCTCCAGACATTCACTGTGACCTGTCAGTACAAAGCACGACAGAGTTTGCTCGACTTCAGTAAGCTGTCTCATAGACAAAACCAGACACATTTCTTAACACTACTATTGAGACATTCGTGAACTGCTCCATGTTTGTTCAGTAGGTAATTTCTTACCTCTGCTGGCTGCTTCATGAGTTGGTGATGGAAGACAGGACTCCCACTGAGCTTTGGCACCATACTCTAACAGGAGCTCAGCACATGCCGCACTGCCTCTTGAACATGCATTAAATAAAGGTGTCACTCCATCAATTGTTGTAGCGTTTACCTAGAATATATAAAATCTATTTAAGAACAGAATTGAAAGAAAGGTAAATTTTTAAACACGATATAGTCAGAAATTGCATTAAAATACAAAAAAATTTACTGGTTAGAATAATGTAGCTTGACTGATCAGTCCCTGTGCTGCTATCTTCCTCTCACCACGCCCCTCAGCTGAAATTAGTTCACTTTTATTAGTAAGCTATGTTGAATACACCAAAATACACCTGGAACACTAAAGAGCACACATTAGCATCTGGGCAGTAAATAATTTTCAAAAGTCATTGCACTTAGCTTGTTTCATTGATACAGAAAATCTACACTTTGTGTAGTAACTGCATAATGGGGACCTCCTCTCCACACCTCTGTCAAGAATGCAAACTCCATATTAAGTGTGAGAATTATTTGCCATTTTCTTCTGTGGTTTTAATCTCCAAGTTGGAGTGACATTTCACAGGATGGAGACAAAGCTAGTAGTACAGGCTCACTGTTTTAATACCAACCTCGCCACCTCACTGGTTAACTGAATATTCCCAGTGTGAGAAAATGAGGAGAGAAACTACGAGGGATAATAATAGTGAAGGAAGGAGCACAGGTATTAGTGGAGGGCTCCTTCTAGGACTCTGGCCTATCCTCTTCCCCCCAAACCCACCAAAACAATTAAAAGTACTAAAAAAATTCAGTTAGGAAAATGAAATTTGTTCTTACAGTTTTGTCTATAGCATCTATAATTTTGTATCTTTAGAATCCTTATGCTAACTGAAGTGGAGAGGAATTGGTTTTGGAAACTATGTATTTTTTTCTTTTTCTTTTTGTGTAATAACATAGACATACTCTACATGGTTCTCAAAACTGAATTGTAAGGACAATAAATATTACTATCCCAAAGATCAGAGATTTGGGAAACTGCATTTGAGCTCTGATGCCAGTAGAGAGATTGTAGTGAAAGTGGTCTGTAAGGTCCCATTTTTGTTTTGGGACAACAGATAGACAGGCTGTGTCAGGAGTACAGAAAAGAGCCAGGGCTTTTTTGTACTCAGACCAAAGAATCTTAAGAGCACACAGGTGCAGTGTGACAAAAGACATTCTGGAGATTAAAAGAACAGTCTCCTGCAAGCCACTCAAAGCAAGAGGAAACTAGTAAAGGAGAGGGACGCATTCCGTATTTCAGAAGAGAAATAACGTAATGAAATTCAGAGAAGAAATAAGGCTGGTAACATATTGCTAGCAGATTCTCTCCAACTCATTACTGTCTCAGTGTCTGCCCATCACTTTCCTTTGCTAGCTTTCAAATGGCAGCTTATTATAATTCAATGAGATCAGTGCAATCAATAGGGTGAGTAGAGAGAAATACTGATTAAAAAAAAAAAAAAAAAAATCAAGGAATATATCCTTCTCGGTTAAACCAAGGTTAGCATTGGACTTCATATACAAAAAAAAGCCCCTTACATTTGCTCCTGCTTCAAGAAGGATTCTTGCACATCCTACATGATCTCCCAGGCAGGCTTCATGAAGTGGAGTTACTTGGTCAATTGTTAGTGTGTCTACATTGTACCCCTAAACAAGACATGAATGACATATAAAGATCATACAAAAGCTGTTAAGAGTCATCTCCTCGCACTACTGTTGAAATAAATAGTTTACAATACTCTAAGTATGCTTAAAACTCTACTTGCAATAAATAAATCTTCAGTGAGCAAAAAAAGAATCTTTCATCTATCAATGTATATAACAATAAATAAGTTGTCAGCTCTCCTCTAGGATATAGAGGGTATAAAGAAGATGGAAACAGACTGTTGAGATGCACAGTGATAGGACAAAAGGCAAGGGGACAGCAAACCCCTGGAACAGCAGTCCAGAGACGCTGGAGCATCTCCATTCTCGGTGATCTTTAAAACTCAACAAGGCCATGAATCTAAACTGTCCTGTGATTCTGTGGTCTGAAGGTCCAAAATATCTAAAGCCATGAATCTAAATTGTTCTGCAGTAGATGTTGTTTGATTCTTAAGAACTAATAATTGCATCTATTGGCTTTCATCAAATGTATTCTATAGTATAATTTTTCAGTACTGTAATAGCTATATGACAATATTGTAATATTAAACTTTAGCAGTTTACAGTCTCTCCCTTTGCTATTAACAATTTTTTTTTTTTTTGAATCACAACTATGCAAAACCCAGAATCTTTCAGTGATTCTTCCCCTCAACAAGTATCTTCCTGACTAGCTCTATTTACCTGACAGCTTAAAGCAGTGGAACTACATTGACTTATACCATGCAAGAAGGGAAGACTGATGTACATTTAGATAGAGCTTTGGTAAAAACTGGGGGGGGGGAGGGGGTGGCATTTTTAAAACATACAGAGGAAATATTTCAATATTAACCTTTTCTTAAAAAATATTAACTTTTTTTATCATATAAAAAATTCCTAAATGTGTATTGCTCTGAAAAATTAAAGTGGAAAAAGCAAAGCAAAGCGTACTAAATCTGCATTAATAATCTATGCTGAGAAATTAAGTAACATTAAAAATGAAAGCAATTTTAAGAACACAGCCTTCACCTGTGACAATAAAGTCTTTAGAGAAAGAAGACGTCCTTGACTGGCTGCCTCATGCAGAGGTGAGCGATCTGCCCAAGAACCTATACAATAACAACATTTATTGAGTAAACCATATGAATTAGAAGGATTTCGGAATGCATAGAGCAAAGCAGAAAATATAATGCACACAATGAAGCCAGCTGTCCTATGAAATTAATTTTTCCTCTTTAGAGACTGTATTTCAAATTATCAGTTTCTAAGCAATAAAAACTGCTCTATTATTAACTGTAAACATCTCTAATAAATGATTATGTGGTACAGAGAACAAAATATTGATATATTGATTTCAGTAATCTGACTTAATAAAGTCATCAATTACCATATTTCCCACTTCTATTTTTGCATTGTTCATTTTAAAAAAAAATATATAACTTTGGCAGCCGGCATATAAAAATTTATAGACTTCAACAAATTGATTATTTGAACTTAAACCAGACATAAACCTGCCTGAAAAAGTCCTGAAAAAGCTGATGTATATGAAGAAAACCAATATGGAAATTCTTATGTATGATGAGATTAACCTGAAGCTACTACACAAGTGCAAGGCGAGAAATACAGTGAGAATCACACTAAAAAAAATGGCTATAGTAGAAGAAATATGATATTAAGTCTAAGTTCTCATTCTATAAGGCTATTAGGGCTAAAAATAGTTAGATATGCTTAATATGAAGGTTTGGCATTTATTTCCATTTATTTATTGCCCCCCAAAAAGAAAGGGGAGGGGGAGAAACCCAACAACAACCCCACCTTCACACACATACCCTCCCTTAACTCCTAACACAGGTCCCAGAGTCATCCTATGGCTCCTGATGAAGAACCTGCCCTTTCTTCTAGAAGAGTGGCCACAGACAGGTCCCTTTTAGGCAGACTGGGCTGCAGGCATAGCTGATACCAATTTATTGTACGAATTTTGCAAATCAAGTTTTGAGAGATTGTGCAGGGAAGAACCATCTTAAAAATATATTATGAATTACCAACATTTATTCCTGTAAGAAGAAAAATCATTGGAACTGTAAAATGCTAATACAATCACTTGTGAGTTATATCAAGCCCCCCAAAACCCCTGAAGAAACACAGAGAATTAGCTAAGTATGATGAATTGCTAACAATGGCAGATGAATCTCCAATGCATAAACGTGTTTGACTTTGTCCGTTGCAATGGACTAGGACTGCCTGCAAAACCAGTTACTGCATTTTAATGACAAGGCAATGAATTTTAAATAAGAAGGCTATTGCCCAATCACTGGCCATCATCAGTCTAAGTTCTAAGGTAACTACTCACTAGAAACAGACCCGGTTTCTGTTTCCTGTTGGACCCCTTCTGTCCACTAGCCAGTTTCAGAAAGTACACTTTTGGTTACAATAAACAATCCCCTCAAATCCCGTAAAGAATGACCAAAAATATTAAGACTGCTCAACCTGAAAAGAAATCAGGGCATAGTTAAAATACATCTGAAATAGTGCACAATATGGAAACTGAGATAAAACCTCCACCTTCCTAGAGGTGTTAGTGAATGAAACTAAAACTTACTTAGATATAAGACTGTATCTTCTCAGAGAACGTATAACTACACTGTGAAACTCAGCACTGCTGGATGCTATTGAGATAAAAAAAATTAGCAAAAACAAAAGCACAGCTGAGTATTTCAATTATTGTAAGACTATATAAAGCTGATCACAGAAGTTAAAAAATATAGGAGATGAAAGCTTTGTAAATCTGATCTTAAAAATGCATGGAGATTTCTATTATGTCAGAGTATCCAATATCTGTGAAGCTCCTTGTACTTTTTCATCTGTGGGAGTAGACGGACCATAGGCAAGATGCAGCTTCCAATACTCTTTTAGAATTATTTGCGCCAAGCTCTGATCATCTGTGTGTACGTGTGTGTGTGTATGTACACACACACACATCATTTCCTATACTTTTTACTTTAGGTTTATTAAATGTAATATTTTGCAATTCTTAGTACTAGTCAGAATAACAGCTAAAAAACCCAAACATAAAGTGACTGGTATTTTAAGGGGTATTATACTACAAAAACTGAGCTCAGAAATCTTAGTGTGACCTGATTTTGACAAAACCTCAGTATTTTCCCTGTCATCCCAATAAGCTCAGATATATTTATCCTACTGTAGGTTGGATGTGTGCAATCACTATGAAAATTTTGACCAAAGCTTTCCTTCTGTAGTAGTATCTGAACCAGCACTCGAGTCATCCTAATTCAAATGAATTAGGTCCATTAAGTTCTCCTGCTGGCAGCTGCAAAGAATTCCTCAAGAATGACTAAAAGTTGTATTTAGAGGCTGCTTTTGAAATTTTGTCCCCATCTCTACAGATGAGAACTTCTTTCTCTTGACAGTTTATCCTACTCCTAAATTAACAGGAAAAAAAAAAGGCACTTAACTATTATATAGAAAAACATCTAAAAATTCTAAATGTCATGAAGTTTTTATGCCCATTAAATACACTCACACTTTGGACATTTTTGTAGACATGTATAACTCTAAACAGAACAAAGATGCAGGTAGGATCTGAAAGCAACATTGTTTCCACCTTTCTTTCCTTCACCTCCTTCCCTCTTCAATTGCTCAGAAGAGTGTCTGTTAATGTCATTACTCCGGTGACATTTGAGAATCAAAAGATGCCAGATCCCATTGTAAGTTCTGTTTTGCACCTAGACCCACCTTATATCCCTGTCTTTGTGTAGAGACATCCAGCAGCTAGCTGTTTCTGCTAAATCAATTAAATACAAAATGTTTGTATCATCTCTACGAGAAATAAAATCTATAAGCAAAATGCTGCAGAAATATTTTGTGCAAACCAAGTTTGGAAAAAAAATGTTCACATTCTAACTGATTTATCAATAAACATAGTAATTCACCATTAAATGCCACAGGGACAAGAATATGTTCAAAATAAATATGTATCATAAACATCAAAGGTGTCTTAAAATAAATTGTCTAGATTGCTGCCTTCTGCTAATCTACAAACTCGCTATGTTTCTCACTTAGAAAGCATTAACAAGAATATAAACAAGGACATTTTTTCATTCAATGTTGTATGTAACAGCAGTATTAGCAAACATGGTCTATTCCAAAACTGTTAATGCATTAATTCCCTACTGATGGTGTATCTGACAGATGCTGAATACAAAGTATCTCTAACTATATTTAGAAGCCACATTAGTTCCAAGTTCTCTGGTGTATAGTTTACCAGGAAGGGCAGCCTACATTGCTTTGTAAACGCTAACAAGAAAGAATAAATATATTCACTGTATTAACAGGCGAAGTTAAAAAAAAAAGAATTACAAAGTATCATACAATACCTAAATCTCCATCTCCCCATGGCACTTCCAGCCAATTGCAATTATAAATCCTACTCATTTCTTTCAATCTGGAAAATAAAAAAAATTAAAAAAAAAAAAAAAATCTGTTCTTGCTAGTTGGACCTGTTCTTAATACACTCCAGCTATGTTTGGAAGCAGATCAGCAGCTCACTGTAATATGAACTTTCACCCTGTAAACACAGCTTTGAAGATATAAGCGTATACAAGTTGCCAGTTTCATTTCTTATGCTAAAGGACTGTGGCCCTTTTCTTTCACTTTTCACATTTCTTTTTTTAACATCACAGCTTTCTGAAGTGCCAGCATCTGTGCGTTTGCCTTCCAAGACAGATTAACTGGAATTTCAACACAAGAAAAACTCACAGCGAAATCAAGAGAACCTTGAGCTGAACAAGAACTGCAGGACAAACTCCTCCTTTTTTATCCTCAAGCAATGAGACACATAGTTTTGTATCCCCCAAAATCAGTATTAGTACACAGATTTGTAAGGGAAGCACTGCCAAATGTTCATATGTTATTTTACTACTTACTCATAATATACTTAGAAAAGAAATAAGCAAAGATATTCTGAACATGTTTCAAATGCTATTTGATCCATATGCTGAACTGTGTTTTTCTTTTAGCAGTTCACTGTTGCCTCAGTTATCTTCTAAACATTTTTTTCGTTGTTATATTGGGGTTTTAACAACTATTCTCAGCAATTAAAATCCCCCAAAATGGGGATTAGAAATGGATGAAAGTCAGAATTACAAGGTCATTAATGTAATTTCCTTCATGTTTTCCTACAGACTTCACTCCTTTACATCTACCTGCAACTACCTGTGATTCCTGCAGTTATGATCATAGTGGTAAAATACTAAGTAAAAATATTTTCATAAACGTCATTAACTCCAGTCTTCCCATCCTTTTGTTTTTATTTCTAGAAATTTGTGTAGTCTTCAAAAAAAACCAAACCAAACCAAACCAAACAACAAAAAAAAAACCACAGTACAAAAGGTACATTAAAAAGTTGGATTTTCAGAACAGGGAGAATTGGAAATTAATGAAAGTCTTCTCACTGACTTCACTGGGACAAGATTTATGCCAAGGCTCAGCACTTCAGAAAAATACTGCTCTAAGGGTAAATAGATGGTATCCCAGTCCTCAGAAGAAGCAGCAGCATCAGAGAAGAACTGAAAATAGAAGCCTGCCACAGTTCATTACTGGGAGATGAGAAAGAAGACTATTTGGAAAGTGTTGTAGCTAGTATTTATTCCAGCAAAACTAACAAATGCTATGTATTAAGCTCATCACTGTTACCTTTTATTCCTTAAGATGTATTTTGAGTGTTTCAGTTTGTGGAAACTGAAGCAACAGACAGGATCAATAACTATAACAGAAAACCTCTGTAACATTATAGTCCCAAGATCAATGGACTCACTTCACTCCAGTTGTTAAAACTGCCTGATATTTTGTATATGTAGTTAAGTTCTAACAGATTTTTACTGTGGCACTATAAAATTACCGATTTGTCTAAAGCGCTTGCAGGATAGAGAAGTGTGTCAACTATTTAATTGATATTTGACGTTAAAAACTATTGAAAAGAATCTTAAGTCAAGGAATTAAAAGTTAAGAAAAGCATCTATGGTGCTTAACTACTATGACTGGATATGACCAGCAAAAGAGAAGCCACTGCTTTTTAACAAACGAAATTGCAACAATCAGCACTGAAGAATCCCAAAAGAATCAGAATTTAGGCTAGAGATGATTAAAATATGTCTGAGAGAAGATGCAGTTCAAGTGGCATTTAAATATTTCATTTCAATACTTCAAATAATCTTTGTTTTCATTTGACTGAGAATTATATAACAATATATAAATATATACACATAAATATATACACATAGCCACACAAAAAATGAAAGCTTGTTTGGTTCAAACCAATATTCTTTCCAGTGTTTATCATCATGTAGACTTTCAAAATTTGGGGATTTCATTCCAAATGCAAATGCCAACAATTTCCTACTCGCAAAAACCATATAAAACAAATCTATTTTCCCCCAGTTCTGTTTATGATGCACCCACATTACATAAGCACGCATTAGTTTTGCCATTCCACTGTTGTATTCAATGAATGAGTTAGCATTCAAATTATTTTGTGTCTTCATATCTAGTACGATCTCTTGCTCTTTAAGACATGCTACTCAAACTACAAACTGACTATAACACTGTTAATTTTATATTGCCTTTTTCATGGTATTCTCCAATAACAAAAGAATACTTCAAAACCCTTGCTGAATCTATCTTCATAACATCATCCATTCATACTATTTTATAACTAAGGAACCAAAAGACAGAGTTTTAATGCTTAAATTGCAAAACCAATCTGATAGCTTATTTTTTCCAGAGTACTTAAGCATTAGAGTGTACACTGAAAGCATAGTTTAATTATGGTTATGAGAGCTTTGAGCTTCTGAAATTTCAGCCTTAGATAATAATAACCATGATCAGTCAAGAAACTTTTAGGTTAGATGATTGGTCTTCAAACACACAGGTGCCACAGCAAAGGCAAGAACAGAATTTGCTTTCAGGGACATTAAAACGTTAACCCTTTTTTCCTACCATTCACTATATGCCTTCTAACCTTTGCAACATACAGGAAAACATAGGGTGTATTTTTTCTGAATATAAACCTAATGCCTTCTCAGAACATCATCCATCTTGCACATCAAGGAAGCAGGGGCTTTGTCGAAAAGTACAGCACGTGACTGTGTTGTCAAATGCTGGGTTGTAATGCATTATAGGGTCAAATCAGCATGGCACAGGCAGTGTTACTTTTAACAATTCCTAAAGTTTGATTGCTTTGGCATTGCAATTTAACCTACTTTTCACACAGAAACATGAGCCGCTAAACTGCATTAAAAATCCTAAAAAGAACCACAACAGCAATATCCAAACATAGCTCGCTTGGTTCCCAGCAGGAGCAACATGATGCTACGTGAAGGCGATGGTAATGTCGATAGCAGCAGCAGCAGTTGCTGCTGCTGGCTCTGTGCCGGGCCTTGCACACACGGGAAGAAGTGTGTCAGGCCCCTTCTCCCGTCACATGAAAGCACAGCAAGAACTCCCCCGTCCACTGCTCATGCAGAGTTTGCTTTTTCCATCTTCTTGAAAGATCAACAACTGGCTGGATATTTTTCTAGCTGGAAGTAGCTTGCAAACTCTGTGTGTCACAGTTGCAGCACCAAGGTGTACAATCACATCAAGCTCTGAATTCAGTAACCCGTTGGACCCACATCAGATGTGATTTGAGTACACGGAGCAGCTGGCAGTACTCTTAGGCTGTTATTATTCCCTTGGACAAGTCACTGAAACAAAGTAAGGGTTTTTCAGTGGCCTTCCCAACTAGGAGGTGACAGAAAAGGCATACGGACATTCTGAGCTGAGTTCAGACTCTGGAGGACTTCTGCCTGGAATAATTTTGCTCCTCAAATGCAGTCTCAGCCTTAATCCAGACTGCAAGCAATTTTCCCCAAGCTGTGCTCAGAATTCTCAGTATTTTTCCAGCCTGCCAGAGAGTGAAGGCAGCACACGGCCTAATCCCTAGCCTTAAAAGCAGTACCCAGCTGGGCAGCAAAGCTGGGCCTAGTGTGCTGATTTTTGCTACATCCAGGAGATTTTGGTAGAATAGCCTGATTGTGGACCCTCGAGCCAGTAGGCTGAAGACCTTTTTATAGTCTGACCCTATTCTTTCACCCTTCTACCAAATCTTATCATGACATATTCCACCCACCCCCTGCATCACTTCTAGTGCATTTTCCAATCTGCATATTCAATTACATACTGCATTGCAGCATGACTTTCTCTTCCCTTGCTCTGCAAGAGTGCCTGAAGAACAAAGTCAGGTTTGGATACCTCCATGGATGGGAATTGAGAGGAAGAAAAGAGCCTCCTTCAGATTTGATATTAGATATACCTGTTATTCAAGTGAACTGCAACAACCAGAAGCCTCAACTGCAACAGAAGTCTCTCAATACTTCAAGATGTCCATCAATGAATATATATGCCCAGTTTGGCAATCATAAAGAGGCTGTAAGTAGCTGGACCCTGTTAAGATGGATTCTTCAGAAAACTTTACTTTCCATATTTTAATGTGACTTTGAAAATGTCAAACTTGACTAACTGTGGCTATTTCTTTATGAGAATGCCAAAAGAGCCTAATCCTGAACCATATCAAGGAGGGGCTAGTGCTAACACTGATAAACTTTTGTAAAATTTCTCTTCAGTCTGAGGGAGAATGTCCTAGTTTTTGGGGAGCTACTGACCTAATACTAGCTGAAATGTTCATAAATAAAAATTACTATCAATCAGGAAATCTTAGCCCAAACAGTGAACAATATGAGGGTAAAAGATACACTGCGTATTAAAACTGATGAATAAATATAACCTTACAGTACCATTGCATTCAAACAGTTATTTGGGAAGCTACGGTAACCGTTGCTTAAATTCTCAAATATTGCTTAATTCTAAAACTGGCAGTACTGGCAATTAGCAAAGGTTTTTTAAGAATAACTGACTCCTATAACATATAGCTATATTTTACATGGTAAATTCATAATTATTTTTATGCACAATATATTCAATCTCTCTTTCCTGTCTCCTGCATTCCTTGACTATTTTAACGTCTCCAGTTTTTAATTTGATATCATATTATCACAAATTTCAAGTCTGATTTCCTTATTTTCTTTTTTGTTTCACTCTAAGCCCTGCATATGGTCAGTATTAATTGGAATTGAAATGATCGCTCTTGTAAAAAATTCCTATTAGACTCTCACAATTATTCAAAGCTCCCTTTTACACACTTGTATTATGAAAAAAATTAGGAAAATATGGCACAGACAACAGCAATCCTAAACACTTCTTTTATAATAGAGTTTGTTCCTCATTGCTGAAAATGTCAGTAGCCAGCAACTTAAATACCTCCTAAGTACTTCGCTATGCAAACCTTTACAATTATATCTTTGTCTTTAGTATCTTAGTACAGGACAATATTTCTGTCACCTGTAGTTCCTCCATTGCCTCCTATTTCAGCTACCTATAAACTTCTCTTTACATATAAAGTTATATGTAAAGTTTACTCCTCCCCCTCCTTCCATTCCCCTGTTCGCTGTTGTAAACAATTAGCCTTCGGTATCCAGTTACCTTGTGACAGGACAGCAAAAGTCAGGGTAAGTCAAGCCTTAAACACTTGCATAAAACAAATAGGGCAGATAAACAAGAAAAGGTATTTTAGATCAGCTGATAAGAGTGCAGAAGGAACAAAAATAGCCTCAACACCCTTGTGTTAACCCATGCAAGACAATAAAGTGCCACTAACATAAGCATGCATTTATATTACAGCCAGGACAAAAAAAACCCCAAAAACCAAAACAACCAAACAAAACCAAAAACCAGTTTAGAGCTAGAACATCATAAATTGGGTCAGCTTAGCATATTTCAGTACGCAGTTTCTGAAATGGCTGCTATACTAACCTTGGCTGGTCAGAATACCCCAGCTAGCTTTTCGTTTCGCAGGACACTCCCCTATACTTTCTAGTCGTCTTTTGGGGAGATTCTGGCTCCTCTGAACAGCAGTGCT
The DNA here is from genome assembly GCF_947461875.1 of Haliaeetus albicilla. Lineage (NCBI taxonomy): Eukaryota > Metazoa > Chordata > Aves > Accipitriformes > Accipitridae > Haliaeetus > Haliaeetus albicilla. Next base: position 45,324,439 of record NC_091483.1, read on the forward strand.
TGTTGTCATTATTTGTTTCTCGAGGAAAGCCTGTCTGTCATTGGTGCAGGTACTCTGGTCTGACGAACATCCACAAATGGATTTCTACTACCTTTTTTCCTCCTTTCGCTTTTTCACAAAGGATCTTGCTGTACTTACTGTAGAATGGCTACAACACTGAAATCCATTCAGTACCATTTACTAGCTTGGACTAGTGAGTACGTAGTGGGGGAAGGGAAGGACTGCTCTAGCATTTTCTATTTTTAAAACAGAGAAAGAATCAGCTTAGCTACAGCATGAGTCTTAACTATTGACATGATTTAAATGGAAAGGTGTTAATTTTTTAATCATTTAACCAAAAAAGAAACAGATTCTTAAAGCATAAGTATTCAATGCTTTGTTGCTTGAATAACAAGCAACCTAAACCAGAAAAACTAGAACTGTTTTATCAGAATGGCAATTCTTTTAATAATAGAAACAATAATTATTACTGCATCAAGCTTTACTCATATGTAACTTGCAGTTAAGATGGATTTTGGAATTTGGAAGGATCCATGAAACTATGAAGCACTTCTGGTTTTTTGTCATTTGTTGGGCTTTTTTGTTTGTTTTGTTTTGTTTTTTTTTTTAAAATAGGAGACAAGGTATCCTAAAGATGCCAACTAGAAACTACATCCTGAATAAATAAAAATATTGTTTGACTACAAAAAAAAAAATATTTCACTGGTAATTTTGAAAGTCTGATCCCATTATGAAAGTAAGGCTGTAGTCTTGTTGGAAGAAGCACAAGTCAGTATTTTTTAAAAATAATAACAAAACCACAGGCAACCAACTAGTTTTTTTGTTTGTTATTATGTATCACACTGACACTATACAACAGAAATCTGCAGGGAGAAGCAATTCCTGATAAAATTCCATCATGGATAAAGAGGACAGTGACTCCTCTGTACTAATAACATGTTAAGATACTGCCTTTACCTCCCCACCACTTCCTTCTAGTATTTCCTCAATATCCTCTTCTACTGATACAAAACCTAACCATTTGTAAACTTTTTAAAAGGAAATTAACATTACTCGGTTTCATTAATACTACTCCTTTCAGGTACCTGACAAAAAATTAATGCCCAAGATGTTGAAATAATACACAGGTATTTAATGAAATTTTCTATATTCCTCTTGTTTTTCTTTAAGAGAAAATCAGAGGCAAGATTATTGCTAGGTAGGGGAAGAAGAAGAAGAAGAAGAAGAAAAAGAAGAAGAAGCAGCTGCAAATTTCACCTTGAAATTACAGCACATGAGAACTGCCCTACTGGAATAGCGCTACGCTCTTTACAGAACAAAAGCAGGTCAGCTAGTGTTGTTCTAGCAGGAGAGAACAAAACTGCACTTTCCCAGATGTTATGCTGCTTTCAGAAAGTCATTTTCCTCAGGTTTTGTCTAACTGAATGAACCAGAATATCTCACAGACTGAAATAAACACTTCTACACATCCAGCAATCAGACTCTGCAAGTAAGTCCTGAACAGAGCTTTCACAAAAGGGCTCACTATAAAAGGGCATTTTATAAATACATCACTTTAATACTAGAATTACTTATTAAATTGTAGTGTTTGCTTCAAGTAAATGGATACGGGAAGATGAATTAACAGGAAAGCTTACTAAGGATGTGTATACATGTGCCTGTGTCAGGAAGACATCAGCACTATTCTCCGGGTGAAAAATAACCGATGACAATTTCTGTACTTGCCATGGCTCTGAGGCTCATCTCAGTTTTACACTTCCTTTCCATTTGGAATGGAATCCCAGGACTTTCAGGAGAAGGTGGTGAGGACCAGGATCAAGCAGAGCATCTGGCACGGCAGGGCAGGGATTGACAGTGGGCTGAGAAGACAAGACCTACATGTTTTTGTAGGAGTTTTGTGGGTGCGGTTGTCAGCTGAGAATGAAGCTGGCTCCTTCTACAAGAGCAGTGCAAACCGGGAAGTAGTTCATACAACTTGCTTTCCACAGATACTCCAGCCCCCATTCTCTCTCACTAGTCTCAGAGGTGTGAACTGCAGGAGCAAGGAAACCAGCAGATACAGGGATGGCTGCCATGGCTTCAAAGAGGAAGACCCCCAGGGGAGTCAGCAGCACCTGCTCACTCTCGCCCAGAGAACTGAATAGGAAGCAATGAGCTACCAATGGAGTTAAGACTACCCCCAAAATCTGCCACTTTCAAGGCAAGGGTACTAGGAAAAGTATCTCTATTCCATAGACACTTCCCACTCATTAAGCTACTTTGAACACTGTGGAGGACATCGGAATGCAATGTATAAAAATAGGCACTACCTTTTTTCATGTTTTAAAGAAAGCAAATCCTATCCCTATCCCATTCAGGACTGTAGAAGCAACTTTTCTCTAAATTCTGCTGGCAAAACCATTCATCCTCCGGGCAAAAGCCATTAAAAAGTCCTATTAAAACAGTACATAAATAAAAGTTAAAAAAAAAAAGTGAAAGCTAGACCAACATCAGTAATCAACTGGAAATGTATTAAAAATATACTTGAGATGTAGATATAAAGAGGGGATGAACATACAGTTAAAACTGTGGAGTAGGACTGAAGAACTCCCTATTTCACTTCCACCTGTGAAATGGAATTGCTATGTGAACTTCCTCGAGTCAGACATCCGTGCACTGGGTTACATTAGCTACAAAATAAAAATCGGTATCTCTCAACTTCATTAGGTAATAAAACTATTAATATTTGAAACTACTTAGGCTTGGTACTCAGATTGTGTTCTTCAGATTTTTCTTTATAGAAGACACCCAAACACTTCCAAAATCCGCCAGAAAACCTGTAACAGAAATCTAAGTAGACATCCAGGATGTAGAAAATACAGTAGGCCATTACCTTCCTTGCCTTAGAATACAAGCAATTAGGCACGGTATTTAGATTATGGTTACGCATGGAAGCAATGCAGCTACCTGCAAAAAAGCAGCCAGAGGAAGGGGCAGACACTACAGTCTGAGAGGAAGGAAACTGGAGGATCTTACTGACGAGTTTGGAATTCTGACTTAATTTAGCAGACAAGCTTTAAATAAACCACTATGTTGCATTTTTCTATTCAACTTTTATAATCCAGCGGAAGAACTGTTAAAGGAAACTTTCAAGTGATTTTCTTCACAATCTTTTTTTATCCAGATTTTTATAAAAAGAAATGTCAGTACATCTGCAACATTTCTATGTCAGCAAATGGCTCTGACTTTACAGGGGCAGCAGTTCTTTACAGGTGGGAATAAAAATGGAAAGAAATTTTGTTCCTCCCTTTCAATGGGGAACTCATTCTATTCTGAAGACTGTTCTTAAGGCAATGAAGATGCAATTGTGATCACACACACACACACAAAAAATACGTTGATAAAAACAATGACAGAACCCCCCCACACACCTTTCAACCCATGAAGCAGCCCAATGCAATACAGTCCAAACTCCAATAACAACAATTAATCTTAGGAAAAATTGGACAAAATTGCACTGTTTTCCAATGTCACAGATCAGCATTTTGTGTGCAACCCTCCTCAAGCTAGCCAACCGATGAGCCACTTCACTTCCCAAAGTGTTCTGTACTTTCACTCTACTTTTATGACCAGGATTATTATGGGGTCACAGTGACTGCACAGAACCTGCCACACTAAATTCTGGAACAGGACTAGAAACTGCCTTGCCCTGCTGATGTGATCCACAGACTACAACCATGAAGCTGAAATGATAGATAGGCTCCCTGGATTCAGTGCCAGTACCCCAAGAGTTGCCTGTCATTTGACATTGCCAGAAATGAACCAGCAGAGATCTTGAACATTCCTCCCTGTAAGAGGAGCCAAGACGAAGCGAGTTTTAGAAAGAATTGCAGAAATGTGGTTACCGACAAAACCATAGCACCCTAAAAGGCCACAGTGGCCACTGTCACATCCTGTAGTGCCAGCTCAATGCCAAGGAACGTAAATGCACCATAAAAGTACAGTGATAAAGCTCTAACAGCAGGACAGGGAAAGGACTGGAACAACTTTTTTTTTTTTTTTTTTTCCTTAAAATGGATTCTTGCATCAAGCCATCCTTCATGGCCAACACAATGATATTATAAGTCACCAGCAGTCAACCAGAAGCTTAGGCATTACCCAGGTGTCACCAAATAGTCCTCTGTCTCCCACATCTTGACAAATGCCAGCAGATATGCAGATAATACTTAAATGGTCATTAAAGCATAAAATGACATTTCTCTATGCCACTGTAAGTTCTAAAAAAGCCTACTGCACACTCCTGCTCTTCATACAGTATCATCACTGTCTCTTAGCTGGAGATCCAAATTATTATTATTAAGGTAGCAACAGCATGGATGGCTAGTAATTTTCCTACCTCTTCCCCTGAGATTTTTACAGTTGTTAGGCTTTGTATCCTTGGATGCTGGGAATCAGAATGGAAGGTTGAGAAGATTTAGAATTCTGATATGATAAAGGCTCTGTCTCAGCCCCCACAGAAGTAATGTGAGCAATGATACGTTTACTATATTTCTTGGCTTGTGGATTTGCAGCGTGTACCTGTCAGACCTCTTCACGCAGGAAGGCAGTGGTAACACAGAATATTTGCTAATGTGGGCTAAAGTAAAACAAATCACAGCAGTCATGCTAATTAGTTAACTGATTACCCAAATCAGTTACCAAGCAGGCCTAGGCTTCAGATACTGACAGAGAATACACAAGGCATGAGACCAGTAGTCGGCATGGGAGTGGTATAGAGCACCACAGGGTGAATCTTCAGCAAATTACCGTGAGAGAACAGCCATAGAGAGATCATATCTATTGCCAGAAAGACTCTAGACATAGCAAAGAGAAACATCCACTAGTGCAACAGATGCAGCATGCCATAATGGATTTATGACCAACCAGCCAGCACTGCTGCAATCATGACTAGAGCTCAATACTTAGGCACGTAATGCATTCCCCCAAAGCCATCATCATCTAACCCTGGCAGAAGTTCACTCGCTGCCTGCCTGCATTGCAAATGTTTGAGAACATCCCCTACAAGGGAGGAGTGTGAATAGCAGAACCCTGGCCATAACAAGTCTATGGCCTAGCGAAGGAACATCACCTTCACGAAGCTATGCTATTTTGGTCTTTCCCTGTTGCCTTATGCCCCACTGCTGCAAAAAAGACCACTGCAGATGGTATCTTTGAGCTTGCCCCAATCCAGTACTGGAGTTTCCCAACAGCTTTTCTTTAACAACAGTTGTCTTCAAGGCCTTGCAGGCAGATCGCTCCAGGATTATCTTTCAGTCTTATTGCTATGCACCTTTAAAAACCCAGGTTTTAAGCCACACCAGAGTTCATAACATCTCATTTCATACTTGTTTGTAGTTCAAAAGCTTATTATTCATTTCATCCAGAAAAATAAAGAAATCAATTGATGAAGGGGATTTCCATGTGAGTTAACTTAAGAGTGTGCACATCAGGCCAACAGGACCTAGGTTGGTGACAAGTTAAGGTCCATCTTCAGAAAAGACACATTTCAAGGAGGCACACAAACGATCCTGACATAAAGTACAGTTTGTGGCAATGCTGTTTTCAAGGAGGTCCTGACATAGAAAAACAGATAGGAGTAAAAAAAAAAAAACCACAAAGGAATCCACATGATAGGATCTCTCAGTTCCTTTCAGGGAAGCAAGCATGCAAACAGGCTCCAGCAGATATACTCACTAGAAGTTTCTATAGCCTCAGAGAATTTCTTTAAGGTGAGAGAAGAGTCAATGCTTGCCAACAGATATGCTTGGTTTTTGTTGCTGCTAATAGGTCAGGGCTGTGGCCATGCCAGTCTAGTTAGTAACTCTCACCAAAATCCCTTTAAGATAGATTGTGCTCTTCAGAGTAGAATGGTTCTGGTATCTTGCTGGTATGTGGTGTCATTTGCTTCATTCTAAGCAAGTGTCTTCCTGACATTTATTTTGAAGTATGACTCTTTGGCAGTTATTTGACATGCTAGGCAAAGTTTTCAGCATATAAGAGAAGGTTATGAGCTCCACCAAAACCAACTCCCTTTTGAACTTTCAAAAAAGAACATTCACACTATCTTAAGCATTTTTACACCATTAGCTTACGTGCTGCATATGAAAAGCAAATGCTAAATGTGGTGTGTTACACCAAGTGGTATGGTGAATAGGTATGCCATACAATATTCCTGTCATTACTAAATGAATCTCTATTGTATCCAGGAAGCTAGCAGAGGTCTTATATGGCTTTTATTAATAGAACTGTGATCTCTGTGGAATGCAAGTTGAGAAAATGCCTCGTGCCTATCTTCCCTACCTAACAACTGTTGCTGAGTGACATTATCCATTGCAACTTGTTAGAATAAAATAATAGGAAAACTTTGCTCTAATCATTCACTACAGTTCAAAATGCAATCAAAATGTAAACAGCAGATCTCTAACAGTGAAATATAGCATTATTTCCTATTTATGAATTATATTTAATGGACTGGTTTCTTAGGTCCACCCAAGCAGCGCGCAGCGTACAAGAAAAAGAAGGAAACAGAAGGCTTCATACAATTTACTAGCCTCATAATCCTGAAAGGAGATGGGGACTCCAGTCTTGAACTATCACAATCCCATGGATGGCTTAATTTAGGGTAACTAGGAATAACTAGTGTACTGAGCATTCCTATCATGCTTGGCCAAGGCAGATACCGCAAAGATGGGTAGCTTAGAACTTGCTATGTTCATTTAAGAGTAGCCTTTTTTTTTTTTTTTTAAACTTAGAAGACATCAGGGCATACTCCTGCCTCTAGTTCTGCAAAACTGGTATATTTTGAGAAGCTATACTCAAATACTACAAATTCTGCTTTCAAGTAACTTTCAAATATTACTTTAAAATAGTATAGTTATGCAAAAAGTGATATTCTATGAAAATTTTTGCAAAGAGAGTTGACATAATTTAAAAAATAGGTTATTAAAGAAAAAGAATTTTATGTTTTCAGAACTACTTAGCTTGTGCATCAGACCCCAGGTATCTGTGTAAGTACATGACTAGATGTTTGTCATTTATGCTATATTAACCTCTGCAAAATGACTCTTTCATAAAACAGTTTCTCTATATCACTTTCTGCTTGCAGCTAAAAGCATTTTGACAGTTACTGAGTATAAGGTTTAATATTGATAAAACAGACTCCTTTTGCCTTATCAGAAGTTTATAAATGGGAACTATACCTCCTTCTATAAAATTATCTGTATTATCAAAGTATGGACTCTTCCATACCAACCAAGCTCTTACCAGTATTTGTCAGCAGAGTTTATATCTTGCAGACCCAAAACACCTGACAATGAATTAACTCTGAAGATTTGATACACACTTATACTTTGAAATCACTTCATACCACAGCGCTACCACTACATCCTAAAGCAACTGAACTACAAAACTCAGCTGAAGCTCCAAATCAGCACTTGTATATACAGAGCACTTTCCATGATATGACCAGCTAGTTGGTATAGTAGGAAGAATCTAAAGGTTGCTTTGATCCTCTGGTTTGTATCCAGCAACAGCTGCACAAAAGGCTGAATTATTAACTCTTCATGGGTGTGGAAATACAGTGAGTGAAGAAATCTTAATGTGCAGATCCCTGTCACTGCAGATAGCCTGCTAAGGAACTAATTCTACCCAAAGTTAATTTGCAAGTAAGTTAATTTTGTAGGTCAGTTTGTAGGGCACAGAATTTTAAAATGGAATAAACATATATGTGCTATGACTTTTTTCATACAGAAAGAAATTAATAAAATGTTGACTTTTGCAAATTTTCTAGCGTAATAAATAAATACATGTTCACTTCAACGCAATAAAAAAAAAGAAAAGCTAGGCACCATAACCTATTTACAACACGGCTATAGTCCCTGTTTGCAAAGCACTTGGCTCTAAGCAACTAATCAGTCCCTTTCAATTCAGTGGGGCAAGTATGTGTATATGAGTAAGTGTTTACAAAATTAGTGCCAAAGTTAAAAATAATCCAGTAAATGGGACTTTTGTAATAGAATGGATCCATCTTTAATTTAATTTTTTATGGTAGTAATACCACTGACTTCACTGAAAAAAGAATTCAATTCTGAAAGTTTATTAAGACATGGGTCTTTAATTCACCTTAAGCACATGTAAAAGACTGCAGAGTTCTGTCCTACATTTAGTGCTATTCAGTTTTTTAATATTGTGGATGACAAAATATTTATTTTTTTTAAAATCAGTGACACTAAACTGCAGGTGCTGCAACACTGCTCAGAAGGAAACAATTCAAAACAGACTTGAGTAAAATGGAGAAATTGTCTGATATCAAGAGCACGAAGTTAGCTGAAGGCCAGTACAAAGTATTATACTTAGAGAGGAAAAAGCAAATGCATAGTACAGTGACTCTGTTTTAACATGGGGTTTATAGGCTACAGATAGCCTTAATACTTTACTGTTGGGGGGGGGGCGGGGGTGTAAAAAAAAAAAAAAGTAGCAGCATTCCAGGAGGTATTAAGGTATTACATAGGGTATCATACATATGGCACATGACATAACTGTTCCACTTTTACACAACTAATAGTTCCACTAGTCACACTAATAAAGTCTCAGCTGGAGCACTCTGTTTAACATTGGGAATCAGACATCAATAAAGATGTCTATGAACTGTATATGAACTGGCACAAGTCCAAAGGACAGCAACTACAGTAATTCCAGGTTTTGAAAACAAGACTTAGGAGGATAGATTTTTTCTTTATTCTAGAAAAGGCAAAAATGGTAGAGGTAGGAAGATGCATGATAATACTCTTTTAATTTACTTTTCATACATGGAAAAAAACCTGATAAATGCCTTAATTATATTTTATGTAATTAGTTTGCAGAAATAAAGATTTAGGTAGGTCTTCATGGGAGTGGGAGGCATTCTAGTGATGAGAATACTAAAAACTGGAATTGGTTGCATAAGGATGCTGAGAAATCACTATTACTAAGCATTTTAAAACCAGGTTAGCCAAACATTTGCCAGACAACCCACATATACTTGATCCTAGAGCATCCAAATTATCTCTGGTAGTGCCTTTCAGCTGTACACAAGAAAAGTTCTACTTGGACTTCATCTCCATAAACAAATAAATGAGACTTATAATTAGTAGAGCTTTTATATGCACTGTCCTGGTCTTAGCTGATGCTGAATACTGATCTAGTTCTTATATCTCAATGCCACATACACCGTATAATTTCTCATCAATTATTGGGAAGCTATCGCTATCCAGCTGTTCAGACACATATGAGATCCAAAGGATAGATTTAACACAGTAGCTTAGTAACTATCCAAACTGGAGACAAAATATTCCTGAAATATTAAGGAACAAAATATGACCTGTTTCACTACTAATATGTAGCAACAAGACCACAGTAGGCAGATGGCACAGGTAAAGCTGTCTCCTTGTAGTCAACAAAGAACAAGCCACAAGACAAAGGAAGTCAGCCATGAAATGTGTGATCCCTGGGCCTCAAATCCTGTACGGACCTGTAAACCTTCAGTTTGATAAAACGAGTTCCACCAAGTGCTACTGCTCAGTACCTAAAATGTCCTCAATTATACAGGCTTTGTAAAAGAAAGGCTTGTTTTAACTCATGAGCTCAATTCCGTAAACATGAAATAATGCCTGTGCCCAGTAGCATATTATTTCCAAAGGCTCTTTTCTTCTTCAGAACTATAGCACTCTATCCTAGCCAGGCCATTATGATAGCAAAAAGTAATTTTGTACTATTACAAGCAAACTGAAAATACCAGCACTAACAGAATTTTAAGAGTACGTAATCAGGTTAAACTAGAAAATGAAAACTAACATTTCCTCTAATTTGAATTACTTCTTGAAACTCTATAAACTTCAATTAGGCAATGATAAGCTAATTTTCTGGTTTAGTTTGTTGTTTTTTTTTCTGCTGAGGCTTCTCTGTTGCTTAACTAAAAACAGAGAACAGGATCACTAATTAGGAGGATACTCAGTATTTAATTTTATCATTTAATGTTTCAAGTGGTAGCTTCACATTCCTCATTGTACATCTTCTAGATATTACTTTGAACAGGATATTTTGTTATATGGTATTGTATAAAACCTACTGAGGTATCTCTGTATTGTATTTCACAAACAAACCAAACCCCACAACATGGTGTGAGTTCAGTCAGTAACATGCCCCCTTCTACAAACACAGAACAAAGGTATAGAAAAGATGAGATAAAACGGTAATTTTGAGGAGCCTTATTTGCAGCCCAAAGAGCAAGGATTGTTTTTTTTTAATCACAACAAATGGCTGAATTTGCAGATTATGTAACATTAGCTGAACATGTGGTTAGAACTGTTACAAATCCAGACCCAAACACTGCAATGTGGGCAATGAAAAATTAAAGACACACTGGTGTTGAGTTGTAAAAAGTACAATTTAAGCACAAAATAGTTGCATTAATCATTTTCTTTTATTAAACCAAGCAGAAAAGCAGAAACTCTACCATATGTTTGAGCTTCTAAATCAATATAAACCTCTGCTACCTGAGCAAAAAAGTAACCTGCAAGAGTGACAGATTTTCATCTTTTGCATGGGCCAGCTACTAGAATGCTGAATATACATCTGTTCAGATATAATAGTTCAGACAGTTGACGAATGACCAAACTAAAGTCTCCTCGATTCAGCAACAGGTAACATTGTAGAGACTATTTTAGTTGCCATCCTGATGCATGTTATTCCTTTCTCCCTAGTTTTTCCCCAGTCTTTTTCCTTCCTTACTCAGATACTGCGTCAGCTTTCCCAGAATGAGCTGCCTAAGAGCTAGCCAGCAGTTTCTGACAAAAAATTCTTGATTTCAAGTGAGGGCTACAACATTTTCTGCGAGTATTTCTGCCAGTGGGATAGACAGTCCTTCCCATCCAACTGTAGTGAATACATACATACACACACCTCCACATACATATATATCTGTACATATACTCACACACAAACACACATGCATAGTAGTTCAGATGATGTCATTAACATACTCAGATGTAAAACCCCTGGGTTTCAGAACCTTCTGAATTGTGCACAGAACACATGCTATAAATCCACCTCAAGTAAATCTACTGCAAAGCAAGTTAATTCCTGCTTTAGGATGTAAGCCACTCTTTTTGGTTTGCAAATTTAAACACATACACAAAAAATGCCTAGCTTTTGTCCCAACATTGAAGACTGAAAAGATCTTTAGGTTTGAAACTGTTTCTGGCTCGTTTCTATAGTCTCCCCCTTTGCATTTAACTTGGGTTATTTCTTCTCATTCACGGTACCTAGGGATGAGTGGTGAAGGTGATAAGAGGCAAGACAAGTCTTCCTATTCCATTGCCTAACTCAAACTTGATATCATCCCAGAATACAAGGAACAACAATGAAGACAATCAAGGCAGCAAGGATCCCAAGTTGATCAAAACCATGGCTCAGTCATGCACTAGGATACCACAATTGAGAAAAGAGTTTTCTGCGTTCTGTGACCCAGAAAAAGAATTGACTGAAAATGGTACTGGCTCACCACAGATGAGCCTGGGGGAACACTAGTGCCCAGCCTTGCCAAAGTTCTGCTTGAGCAAACAGAAAAAGGAATTCTCACAAGAGCTTTCAACCCAGTAAAATTTGATGGGTTCCCACACAGATGCCCTAAAGCTCACCCTGACAAACAGTAAGCTTCCTGATATGTGCCAAGACACTAACTTATTCAAAGTACAGAAGGACTGTATCTTCTCAAATATATTATTATAAGAAAGTTTTAACTTAATCAAGAAATAATTCTCAGAAATATTGGGACTAGTTTCACTGAAGTGTTGCAAAATAATCACATGCCAAGCATGGAAAATTTCAACCACACATGGGTAAGCTGGGGAACCTTAGAAGCAATTGGGAAAATAGTCTTAGATTGGGAAGTATTTTAAAATCTTAAATACAGCCATCTTAAGTATAGGCTCTCTCCTAACAGGACACTGGCTGTAATACTTCAGTTTTATCTGAACTTAATATTAACCTAAAAAAAAAAAAAAAGGCGCTTAAATAATCTAACAAGACTCCTTCAGATAGTTTTTGTTAAAAAAAAAACACAGCAAGAACTACAGAAAAACACCCACTCACACATATCATTTGACAAACTGCATATAAATGAGGCTAGCAGATAAGTAATTACCTGGGGAAAAAAAAAACCCAGTAACAACAAAAAGCCCAAACAGTAGTGATAAGATAATAAGTACAAATATACCTTGTCCTTGAGGAACTCCGTAAAATTCGGCAGCTATCCTTGCTGCTTCCTTACGGTTTCCTTTCACAATGTAGAAATGACTAAGTATAGCGAGGCTGATCTTCACAAAAAGTTTAAAACAAAAAAGTGAAAGTATAGTAAAGTAGACATTGGATAGCTGCTGGGCAAAAGGGCGATTTTCTTCTATGACAGTCATTGCTGCAGCAAAATCTCTCTCAGTGTTTGGGTAGGGCTCTCAAATGTGTTGATAAGATCATATGGCTTCAGCCACGCACTCTTGGGAACAACTGGTCCTGAGGAAAGAAAATATCAGCTGGTCATGATGCTTGCTGCTCAAAATATGACGATTATTTATACTGTACATAGTATTGAGTTCACTACCGCTCCTGCTAGCCGGGTGATATTCAAGTGGGATGGAATATAACAGACACAGGTTCCAAGACCCTGGATTGTATTTGTTCCACTTAAAAGGTCTGTTGCATTCCAAATTCTGCATTTCTTATTAGTTTATTTACCCTATTAATACATGTTTAAAAATACACTGTCAAAAGTATTATTATTAAGAACTACAATTTCATGTACTAAACCAGGTAACTCAGGTAATCAGTTTTTTGCTAAAATAAGTTCTCCTGCTTCTTAAGTACAGCTGTTCTTTTGTGCTACTTCATTTTATGTTAGACTAGTATTTTCTGCTTACAAAACTAGAACCACATCCATAAATACTTGACATTCACATTAATAAACAGAGACTTAATATATACCAGCTTTTACAGTCTCTTATTATTTTGTTCAGGCTGAATGAAAATATCTAGTATACATGGCTTATAGTATTATGCAAAAAACAGTATTCAGCACAGATTTTAAGAATCAAACTCCTAGATATTTTTATAAATAAGATTTTGGAGCATCTAAAATTAAATTAATGAAAATGTAATTAAAGTTAAATAAATGCAGGGGTAAATACACAACATGGAAAATTTCTAATGCTTATGATACACATTTCATTGCTCTGCATCGTATTATTTTAAACCTGTAACATGACAGGCTTTATTTCTTGGCCAGTTTTAGAGAGGGGAATCTAAATTCCTCAGATTTTTTAAGAATTAATTTGCTTATATACCATAAAGTTATTACTCACAGTCATCAGCAGTTATGCACAAGTTGTTCCATTAGTGTGAGTAACTGCTGACTAAATACTGGTGTCACAATGTGATACAAACTGAGGAGCTGCAGGACAGAACTAGATTCCTAAGTAAGCTATAACCCTAAAATAAAGAATCATGGCAGCATAGGAAAGAGTCCTGTTCTAAGCTTTCATATTTCCTTTTAAATAAAAGAAACAGAGTCTTGAATTATAGTTTAAAATACTCTATCCATAGTAATATTAAACTGCAACACCCCTTCTATTCTACCCTGGATTCTCTTGTTTGATGGTCAGAAAAAAAAACATTTTAGAACGCTGGCAACTGTCCATCAGGAACAGAGGGTATAATCCAAATGTCACTGCATCCACAGATCCCCCTGACTTCAATGAACAGCATAGCAGACATTAAGGATATGATACAAAATCATATTTCTGAAAGGAAAGTGGCAACATAAAGAACCTCTTATCATCTGGCTCCAGGAGTAATTTATTAGAGTAAGAAACTATAAGGTTTTCTGGAAACTACATTCAAATAAACCTATACAAATGAAGAAAAGACATGATAAAGGAAATGTGCTTGAAAATAAGTACCAGGATTTTAACAGACAGGAACGGAATTGAGCTTATCTTGAGAGAAACAGACATTCAGTCTTTTTCTTTGAAAAAAATTAATCCACATAAAAGTCAAAACATTAACTAGGAAAGGCAATTAAAAAGCAGTTTGCACTGTAAACTATATTAGTCTGTGAAAAAATATACACATTTTCTCCTAAATTTCATTTATAGACATTTTCTCATCCAGCCAGAATAGGAACTGCTCTCCTCATACCATAGTTAGAAGCAGGAGTGAGTACTTAAAATGCCAAATGAAAATCCCTTTTTATATTTGGCACATTGTTATCTGACACTGAATTGAGGTGTCATGTTTTCCATAAGGATAAATAGGCATTATGTTCTGAGCCACCACTGCCAATTTCCGTTTCAATCACTAATAGAAATTATATTTTCCTTAGTAACACATCCAGTATTGGAATTTCTTACTTCTTCTGTATCTCTACCAGTGTGATTAAGCTTAACTCAATCAGTCCACAGAATTCCCCAGCCATCTTAAGTAACCTGTTTTGCAAATTTACCATGCAGAATAAGGAAGAATCGTAATTATCTCATGGAAAACCTTTTTCTTCTTTATAGACCTTTTATAAGACCCTATAGTCTTTTACCTGACTCCTTTTTTTCCTGACTCTGCATTGTGTCATCTAGTAACTGGGCTTTCTCATCTGGACTTTTCCCGTGTCTTGTTAATTAACAAGATAGTCTTTGTAGAGGCGAAAATCCAAATAGCAATTACTATAAGTAACAGCTGGAGTTAACAGCAGCGCTCAGAGTTAATCTTCCCCTTACAATACTGTTTCTTGCTTCTTGTAACTGCAGTAGATAAATTACTTAAAAGAAATTTCTCAGTTGTTAGGTTGCCTTCTTCAGGTTGAATTTTTCTGTAAAGAGTCAACAAAAATTAAAAAAAACCAAAACACAACTTTTCAAGAACAAGGCTGTGGATGCATATAGTATTTTATAAGTGATCTTTCAAAAATCCTCACTGATCTGCAAAACTTCTGCTTTTAGAAACAATGTGAAAATTGAGCAGGAGGGTTATTCCCGTATCAAAGCTTGTCTTCTGTCCTCTCAAAAATTTCCCTCCTCAGTTATAATCTACATAAACATGAAAGAAATTACGAGTTTTAAGAATTGCAGTTCACTCATGCTCCTAAGAAGCTGGCAAAATTACTCTCCTAAAAATATTTCTTCTTTTTTAAAGCTCTGTAACTCATATGTGCCAGTTTAATTGGAAACTCTCCCAACTGCATAGAACAACCAAGTTTATCCTAATCTAAGGCTACCAAAGCTCTGCAGAAATTGCCATTACAGCTTGTTGGCAAACCCATGCTACCAGGCACCCAGTCATGAAAACAGAACAACTGTTCAGATGTTAACACTCACACGGCATTTTGGAAGAATCGACAATATGAATACTGAGACTTGAACACAAAATAGCTGAGAGCAAGCCCATGCAGACTGGCAGAAGCAGGACCAGAAAGCTACAGTCTTTGTAACGGAAGTCAGAAAGTAGAAGCATAAGTAAATAAAGGATCTGATAGTCAATGTGATGCCATGGAAGAATGTAAAAAAACTGGCATGTAAGTGTTCCAAATTTTCTATTGCACAGCAACATGAAATGATTGGAGTCTGGTCTTGCAGCAGTGCAGAATACTGAGAGCTTCCAAAGAGAAATGCATCAGCAATATGTAACAAATATACAATGTTATATAAACATCAAAGCACTTGAAAAGAGCAGTGGCATAATCTGGACATTCAAATTTCCTGTATAGTTTTGACTTTTGGGAATGAAATTTTTCTGCCTCATTTCCTCACTTGTAAAATGGGTTTAAAAGGACCACTGAGAAAGAGTATTCTGAAGATGACTTCATTGCTGTTAACAAAACACTCAGATATTCTGGGGAAAACAATACTGAAACTAATTAGTTATCTAATAATGTTTCTTTTAATACAAAATTTGGATAACAAACCTAAATAAAATGTAATATTGAATGGTCATTCGCTTAAAGGCTACAAAAGGAATAGCACGTAAAATGATTATAACATTTAAGGTTTTATCATAGCACACAGGAAAATGGCACCAAGCTACACTGCAGGTAAAACAGTATTAAAATTTTTGTTTTGTTTTAGGAACATAGTAATACTGTGAAAGACAAGGATCCACCTAGCTTGACATACTAGCAGATTCACAACAAATAAGAACAATGTAATAATTTCTCTGGTATGCTTTCCCCATTTCTGCCAATTAACTATTCTACTTTTAAAACCATTTAAAAAACTTCAAATGCTGGAATTTATGGTTTTAAATTCCCTTTTAATGTCACTTGGTCAGTTATCATTTCTAAAGAACATAACCAGTACATTCAAGAAAGCAATATTGCCATTTATAATGACGATAAAAGTGGTTAATTTCAAACTCCAGCGCTCAAAGTAGCCTGTCCTTTAATGCCTTACTGTGCAGTAGCCAAGTGCAGGAAGAAGGTATTCAGCAGCGGCACCTGTTTAATGCTAATTCAAATTGATGGTGAAATCTAGTGCAATTTTCCCACAACCTACTTTTTTTAGAAAAAAGTATGCTCTATCTGCTATGATTAATTACATAACCACATTAATAAACTCGTTATTTTATTCTGACAATTTTTCCTCAATGCATTAGTGTGCTTAATTTTCAGTAAGGCAAGATACACAAGAAAAATAACACAACTGATAAAATATTTAGCCTTTGAAGGCATTTTTTGATACCAAAGACTATAAAACCCTTAGAAATATGATTTCTTTATAGCATATACTATCTTTAGTTCTAGAACTTACTTTTAATTAAATTTTTTAAAGTAACATACTTAGATTAATATAGGTTGTAGAAGAGTAATTATACTCAGGGCACAAATTCTGTTACAGTTTGTCTTAATAGTTTTCTTCAGTATTTTGGAGATACATCTAAATGTCTGAAAGTGAAAATGTTTTTTAAAGATGAGATATGCAATGCAGTATAAGGCATTATTTGTATGACACTTCACCTGTGTGTCTTTCTCCACACATAAGAGATGTGGCTAAAAATACACAAGTTAAGATAGTTGTCCTGGTTTTGAAACTTCTGGCTAATAACAAATATAACAGAAGATAATTTAATGAAATAGGATGCCAGGCAGAGGAACAGGAACTCTTAGGTGCTTTGAAGAATACATTATTTTATATATTATAGACAACCCACCAGGAGAAACTTCCAAAACAATGACCTCAAAACAGAAAGAGTTTAAAATAAAACCAGTAAGAAGCCACTAGCTCTAGTACCAAGTTTCTGATGTAAGTGTACAATGCTTGATGAAGGACTCAAAAATGCTGAGAAGCCTGAGCTACTAAAAAGGCAATGTCTAATTCAGCAAGAAAAATGACCGGCTTTGTGACCTGCTGACTTACATTTTAATGGGCATAAGGGATGCTAATCCTCAATACTTAAAATTTTATCTGACTCATCTAAAGTTATTGAATGTTGTTTATGTCATTTCCTCCTTGATGTATGTTAAGCAATTTTTTCTATTACTTCTTATTCAAAGTATTTGAACTGAATAAATCTAGATACAGAGCAGCTATTCTAAAATGCATTTGCTTATATAGGTTGTTATGCAAAATGTTAACCTTAAGTTAACATTGAAGATAAGACAAAAAAAACACAGACGTACCATAAAAGTCTTCAAAAAATATTAAAAGTTCTTTCCAATAATGTCCTTCATAAGTTAAGTATATTATGCATCTATGCTTAGACATAGAAAAACAAACAAACAAAAATCATATTTATCTGATAGCTACAAGAAATTCAGAAATTGGAGTGACTGGAAGACATCAAACAGCTGATGAGTCCTTTTCCAAACAGGAACTCAAGCCATTAGCACAATCCAGACACTCTCCTTTCTTTGTAAAATATCAAGAGAAGAGGTGGCCAAAGTGCAGACTTTGTGCTACTGTTTTGGGGGAATGAAAAGAAGAAAAGTGGCAGAACGCAAACTCTGATCCAGAAAAGACCAAGCTCGGTTCAGATCTGAACTGCTTTTTCACTGCACCCTATTGCTATCCTTAAAAGTTCTACAGACTTACTTGACCACATGACAAAGCCATATTCTCAGCACAAAAACCTGGGAGTTCTGTTGCCAACTGCAGCAAATACAACACTGTAAAACAAACACATGAAAGGCCTACATCTCCTTTTTAGTTTTTCTTCCTGAAGTACCTTAATGCCATGTCTATTCAGAGCTATAACTGATATCCAAAGTTATGTTTCATTCAGGTTTCTGCAGTTCTCATAATTCATGCTGGTCTCCTGATCACCCCGCTAAAGACTTTAACCAAAAGTCTCTTTCAAAATGCAATGCAATGACATCTTAAGTGTCGTAACAGGGAAAATCAGAATAAGTGTCGTAAAACGTCACCCTCCTCCTCTTAGTAGTTATGCTCTGACTTTTGACACTTATTCTACTGAACAGCTATGTATTTAGACACCATTCCTCTTCTCTCACAAGACTATGAAACACACCAGTTCATTTAAAAAATTTACCTTATACAAGTTTTATTACATATACAGTTTGTCTATGTATTTTAGCGTAGCACATTATTTCCATCAGTTCTCAAACCGCTCCAGAAAGTCCAAATTCATGCCTTTGGGTAGATACGGTAGTACTTTTTTTATTTTTCCTCCCCCATATTAAAATCAGTGCTCTGACACAGTTTAGGTTCTATACAAATCAAGTTCTTCTGTTACATGAATGATGCAACTTTTCAGTTGTAACATCATGGAAAGTTTGCTTATTCTACTGCTAACTTTTAATGAATTTAAATTGGTTTTATTCAGGTGTTTTGTCTTTCCTGTCTGTTGAAAATACTACTCCTATCTTAGAAAATAGTTCTAACATACAAAGTTGCACATCTGGATTTCCAGAAAATGGAGTTGCTGGTCAAGGATTTAAATATCAACCAGCATCACTAGACATAACAGACATTCTCTATATCACATGTATTTAAAAACATTAAAAGTAACTCAGACATTTAAGCAATTATGAAATTCCAGTTTCCTAATTTTCCCAGTTCTTTGAAAGAATACACAGAAATTTTAAAGCTCTATCACTTTGCTACCCACCCACTGGATAGCTGCTTCTCACAATGGTGATAGATTCCACTTCAACTACAAGTCTAATATCAAACAATCCCTGCTATCAGCAACATTATCATGTGAGCATGCTTGATCTGCTTAACCAGTCCGTCTAATCACTGACAGTAAAGCTCTATGTAGAAGGGAAGCAGGTATAACTGACCTGCTTACAAGTAAATTCAGTCTGAGTGCTGGTAAGAAATATAGTAAGTTTGTCCTACAGTGTGTTGCCGTCCTCTTTGGATACCTGACACAACCCAATTATTAAGAGCATTATAGAAGAAGATTCCAAAATAAGTCATGTGTGTACTTGGAGACATTACTAAAACCAGAAACGTGTCAGACAGCAGGCACACACAGCCTGCTGACAGACAAACTCTAGCAAATCTTGCCCCCCAGGAGTTTAAAAAGTTACCACCTCCAGCTGCCCATTCCATTCCTCAGCCAAAGGTTCCTGCCCCTCTTTCTCCCTTCCTGGAAATCAACAGGAAGGAATGTGTACTGGTATTCAGCCACTTCAGTTCAAAATCTGGCAAGTTAAGCTGTGGAGTTTAAACTAACCTGCTGGACTTTACACTGAAAAAACCCCACTCACACCCCCTACCACCCATTCTGCTATAGAGATATTAGCCGCCTGTTAAAAAGTAGTGGCAAACCATGAGGGGAGAGTAATGTCAAAATGCACATACAAGGTGCTTCTTCATAAGGATATTTAGCTGTAATTTTTGATGGCTCAGTGTACTGATATGGCTGTTATCAGTGAAACTTTAAGAGTCTTCTCATTGTGAATTTCTTTGCCTTTATATAGTTCCTTTGTTGGTTCCAAATAAATGTTTTCATCACCAACCGCATGTCTATAGAACTTCATGGCTAACTTCAGCAACTAACTCACCCTCTTCCTTAGGTATGTAGTACTACAGCTACTATGCTTTTGATATTCGAACTAGCCCAGCAGAACTAACTTTGCTATTTCTCTAGTAGGCAGTGCAACCACCCTATTAATCTAAATTCATGTAACTGAACCTGGTATTTTTGCAGTTTATACAGTTAATCTTTTCTTTAATGAACTGCAAAAATGTCACATGTTCTCATTAAATAGTTGTCTCTAAAGAAATAAGTAAATAAATCTGTAACATTCAAATCCCAGAAGAGCCATGATGTGCAGATTTGGTTTTCATCACATATACAGTTAGTACATGAGATATGAACCTGACAGAAATGTTCTGCTTCAACTGACAGTTTTCAAAAGACCAGATTTGCACCTGTCACAAATACCTCTCTGCCACTTTGAAACCTAGACAGACCTCTTCAGCTGTTTGAATTAATACTACTGGGACTTATGAAACTATTTTGGATCCATAGCAATTTTTTAGATATTTATGTGTAAGACCTTTAAATTGTGTCATCAAGATAAGACCATTGTCAATTATTCTAAAGTTAAAAGTTTGCTTGAAGTGATATCTGAGTTGTAAAAGTTACCTGTCACCAATATGAATTCCTTTCAAAATTGTTAATTTCATTCTACATTATAGTCTGTCTTTTAATTTTTCTTTAATCGTTTAACTAATTTTTTTTTCTTCATTACAAACCGTTTCTAAAAACAGAGAAATCATCTGTTTCCTTTAACTGTATGTCCCCTTTCTTCAAAATTTTGCCAGGTTTTCTTCTAGACTAAGTAAAAGCTGTTTCCTTTGTCTCCTTTCTGTGTAAAGTATATCTTGGTGCCTATGAACGGTATTATTAAAAAGAAATTACAAAGTCAGTTTCATGACTTAGTAGGGATGAGAGTTAAAAGATTATTCTGCAAGCATATGTCACTATACGCTGACTCCCGTGCTAGAGTTCATATCCGAAAGGTTTTTTCCATCCACTAAAATTGGTACTGGTTAAGTGATATCATCATGACAGAGCTAGCAAAACATTCTTTTCCTCAAGCCAAGGCATGACAGTCTTTGCTTGGTGCTTTTACAAGAGACATAAAAATACTTTGTGATGAAGAACTTGTAACTGACTTAGGGAATGAGGTAAAACCAGAGCGAGGTGGATCAGTAGCACACAGGCTTCTTGCCACAGAATGCAAAGCACAATGAAGTGTGAAAGCTTCAGCTGAGTCAGTAATGTATGAGAGGACTTTACCTAACATGGCTTCGTATGCCATGGAATGGACAATAGCAAATCTGCCAGGAGCCAAAAATGAAATGTGTTGGGCTCCAAAACATACTTAGAGTTGGTTTTGGAGCCAAGAATATTTGGTTCCATCTCTGATGCAGCATTCTTATGCCGCTAAATGAGACAGTGTTATAAAATACCACGTTAATTCTGAAATCAGAAATTTAAAATTCCCCAAGATTTTCTTGCCGGAGGACTAGCAATAAGAAACAGGCAAGTGAAAATTACTGTTTGCTTATCTTCTTATTCTCCATACTTTGTAAATCCAAAGCAAAAAAAATGGAGGTGGGAAGAAGGTTAGAAACAAAAACCCTTCAATGCAGCCCAGAAAGACTGCTTCTCTTAGTCACAGCCCTTCCACACCAGTTGTAAAAATGGCCGACCGAGAAGAGGTGCTAACTGAAAGGGGGCTGTTGCAATAGAGACAAAAATTCCCCAAGCTGCTCATGGCCACATTTATTTTAATCTTCATCTGCATACCCAGAGCTGCCTAAAACGCTGTGTATTGCTATTGTCTCTTAAAGAGTTAATATTTCGATAATTAATAAAAGACAAATTCAATAAAGGATTTAGACATTTATGGTAAAATTTAGGAAGTATACCCACGGCCCTAGACCAAAAAAAGTTATCTATACAGTCCTCATCTAACCAGCAAGGTACCAAAGATGCCACAAGGCACCTAAACTTTCACCCATAAAATTAGATAGAAGCTTAAGCCCCAAGAAGGTGCTACCACCTGGGCTGAAATTAACACCTCCCCTTCACCTGGAATTCACAAACCATACACCCCAAACTGTCAGCTACTTTGAAGCTTGTATCTACACGTACCACATTAGAACCAATCTGACTTCAGCAGAAAAACAAGTCATAGCAATCTCTGTTGATGGTCAATGTCAACACTTGCTATTTTGTTTATAGATGATTAAAGGAATCACTCACTAACGTAAACATCAGAGTAGAAACATATCAACCAAAGAAAGCAAGCTACTCTCTCTCTCAGAAGACTAATCATCGGCTGCTGACTGGGATCAATCCTGCTGAAGTGCCGACACTATAAAAAAAGAACACAACCGATAGATCAAAGAGTACATAAGAACACAATTCCAAAGTCAGATTATTCTGGGCAAGGACAGGAGAAGAAGGGAGAATTCTACATTTCAGACCTGCTCCAAATCCCATCTCTGCATTTTGTTCAATGAGTCTGTAAAGAAAAATTGTAAAATTTCTTAAGTAAGAACCAGCCTGAGCACTGCCATGCCTTAGATGCTCTGCTGGTCTGGGCCCAAGTACACTGCTTAGGCATACTGAATACCTTACACCACTGCATCCTGGAAATGATCTCCCAAATATTTCTGCCTCCCCAAGATTCTATAAATTTGTTTTCATAATTATAGGATTTGATCCATTCAGACTAACACAACTTATTTAGCTGCCAGTGACTTCTGACACTAATATTATGCCACTATTCTTTACAAAAAGAACAGATTTCATATTTTTCTCAGAACTATTTGGAACTTACCAGCAAAGAGCTATTGTGAATAGTCCTCTTCCCTTCTTACTTCATAACTGCCGTCTTAGCTTCAAATTTTTTTCCTCTTTTGATTTTGCAAGATTTCAGTCATTAAAAAGCTACAGAAGGTTTATTTGTTCTGGAACAGTAACGGATCAGTCCTTCAATAAACTACACCATCTGTCTTCCCCTGCATACCATGTTTTAAAGTGACATTTATTTAAGGGTTCTACTAAAATAAATCCAAAACTACATGAGCAACAGCCATGTTTATTAATTTGTCTTAAAAACGCATGCTAACATCAAGTTGGCTAAACCTTTTGATTTTGTTTGTCTTCAGGTACTTGACTGCTGCTTTGGAAACTTCACTACTTTACTCCTGTATGTTCTGCCTTAGTTACTTAAGTTTTCCCCAACAGCAGGGTTGTTTAATATCTAATGAAAAAAACTCTAAATAGCAACTATAAGAACTAAAAGCAAGAGCAAAGGCAATTGAGCCTTTTGTTTGTAGGTACAAGAAAAGGATAACCTTCACATTTTAAACTATCTTTTTGATTATAGCAGAGACTTCACAACTTCTGAAATGTTTAGGTTCCCCAGTTTGCAGTAAAAGCTTCCTTGTTGCTTCTAAGTCTTCAAATATTTTGGGGAAAGGTACCCACTTTTCAGTAACAGTTAGACAAGGTTTCAGTAACACTATGTTCCAGATCATAAGTCAAAAACCTTTACCTCCCAACAATTAGTATTTTGAATAGCAAATCAAAACATAAAACAATAACAAGCCAACAAAAACCTTTACACAAGAAATTCTCGGTGTTTCTGGAACTCTTCTGGAATATCAGGAAGGTCGAGAATTACCAAATGCAAACTGGCAAAGAGTTTATCAGAACGTTGCTGAAGGGCCTGCGACTGATTTCACCACAGCAAATGTACAGACACACAAAAAACCAACAGCATACTGGAACAGAGGTTCCCAACTGCAAGGAATGCCCCCATAGGTACCTTCACATCCTACCTTTAATAATAGTGCTAAACAGATGTACTACAGATACTTAAGCTGGGTGGAAACACAGAGCATTAGTATGATTTTTTTCCTCTTCTATTCCCTACCTTTATCTGCAAAGATTTTTCTTCCCCGAATCACAGACCTAACGCTCAGTAACAGTGGAGGAAAGGAAACAGCACCATCATTACAGAACATACGTATTTCAGAATGGCCTGACAGTCCACACCTCCTTCTCCCTATCCCTTCAGTCACCATGAGGCAGGCCTCCACCTTTTTAGATCCCTGCATCTGAGCTCCTGTTCCTACTCCCTGTATTTACAGCACTGGAATCTTTGGGCTGGGAAGAGGAAGTTAAATATAACTGAACCACTGCTGACACCTGTTGTCCACTCGAGAAATCTGTCTTAATCAGGCCTGGTGTACTCAACACAGTGAAATGTGGAGAAAACCCCACTGTACGGGCTCTCTCTCCCCCCACTTCTCAGACTCATAATGTTGCAGGTACAGGGAGCAGGAATGGGCGCCAAGTAGGGGCCTAGGACAGGGAGTTAGAAACCACCTCGCTACATAAGCTAAGCTTTGCTAGTACTGCTCTGAAGTGAATTTTCAACCAACTCGCGGTAGTAAGGTAAAAGACTGCCTCACCCTGCGAGCGGGGTGGGATCACCGAGCCATCTGTTAAAGGATTCCAGTGACATGTCCAGCTACTAAATGACGTTTCTATACAAGATGGTTTACATACCGAGTCTGTACGTAACAAAGTGGAACTGAATAGGAACATCCCATAGGAAACAAGGCAGTGAATGGCAAGGCACAATACCAGTGAAAGCAAGACACAGACATCAAGTGAAAAAACAAGCCTTCGGCTCAAACGTTATTTACCTTTTATTATATAAATGCAAAAATCCGCCAAAGCCACAAACACCAACTTCCTTCTGAAAACGAGTGCCTTTAGAACATAGCAGGCGTCAAACAACTAAGTCACCAAAAACGCCCCAACACGGAACAACCCTTTTTTTCCCCGAAGGCGTGAAGGAACCAGGACAAGAATATGGCAACCCCCAGAAGCCCTCTGTCGCGGACCCCCCGGGGGATACAGACATGCCTCGGGCCGGGGCTGTGAGCGACCACGGGCCGTCATCCCACAGCCACGCAGCAGACGGACAAACCGCTGCGAGGACGGCTCGCAAAAGGAAAATAAACCACCCGCAGCTAAACAGGCCACGACCAACCGGCCACGTCTCATCTTCAGGTGTATGTTTTGGGTTTTTTTTTTCCTTTTTTCTCCCTCTATAACCCAGGCCGGCGCAGAAACACCGTACAGGCTCTTTCATGAAAGTCAGTCACCTCTGACACGCCACAGCCACAGGCCACAACGCACTTCCTCCCCCAAACTCCCAAGTTTGAGCGGTGCCTCAGAGGGCGCGGGTCTCAAAAGGCATCGCGGCGCAAAATTGCCGGCTAGCCGGCAGGACCAGGCGCGGGGGGAGGCGGGGGGACGAAGGAGGAACCGCGGGGGAGCAGGCGGGCAGCGGGCGACGGGCCGCACCGCCATGTCAGGACCGGCGGCGACGGCTCGGAGCGGCCGGACGGCTGGCGGAAGCGGGCGCAGGCGCGGTGCGGGAGGCGCATGGCCCCGCCCCTGGCGGGCGGGCTCGTCGGCGAGGCCCCCCCCCTTCCTCCGCGGCCCCAGCCGAGGCGCCACCGCCCGCTTCCTGCCGCCTCCCAGCGCCGCCGGGCCCGCTGGAGCCGCCCCCCCGAGCAGCGGCTGGAGCCTGGGAGCCTGCGCGGCGCGGCGGGCGGGCCGAGCGGGGAGATGAACACGGTGCTGTCGCGGGCCAACTCGCTCTTCGCCTTCTCTTTGAGCGTGATGGCGGCGCTCACCTTCGGCTGCTTCATCACCACCGCCTTCAAGGAGCGGAGCGTGCCCGTCAGCATCGCCGTGTCCCGGGTCACGCTGTGAGTGCGGGCGGGAGAGGGAAGGGAGCGGCGGAGGAGGGCCGGGCCGGGCAGGGTCTGCCTGGGAGCTGCGGCTCGTCCCCGGCTGCCCGCCGAGGAGCCGCTGCGGGGCGGGTGACGGCCGGGGCGCCGGAGGGGACGCCAGCGCCCGGCAGCGGGACGGCGCAGACGCGAGCGGCGGCCGGGGCTCCTCGCCGCTGCCGCCCCGGCGGGGGCCGCGGAGGTCCCCGCTTCCTGCCCGCCGCCTCGCTCCCCGCCCGGGCCAATGAGGGAGCCCCACGACGGCGCTCCGGGGCCGGGCGGGAGCTGGGGCGGCGCCGCCCGCCTTGGGCGTTTCGCTGCCGGAGGTGCCGGGGAGGGCCCTCGCGTTCCGGCGGGCTTGCCTGCCCGCAGCAGCCCCGCTCCCCGTAGCGGGGTGGTGACCTGCGGGGGGGACTCGAGCGGTCGACCTGCTTTTGGCGGTCCTGAGGGCGCAAGGACCGAAGCGAATGTAGGGTTTCTCTCCCTAGCGCCTGCTTTCTTTTTTTTTTTTTTTCCGATTAGTAGTTCCCTCATATTTTTCCACGGGTGGCGCGTTTTGGTTTTTGCGAGCTCTGTGACAGTAGGCTGACTGGGATGGCTTATCCTGTGCAACGCACCAGCTGCAGACCCATAATACCGCACATCATAAGCATGTTGCCCGCATGACACAATGTGCCGGTGCAAACTTGTGCCAGGGGAACCTTTTTTTACATTTTTTCCTACTATTTTTATTTTTTTTAAAAGGAAACTTTGTCGCAGGAAACTTCCCTCAAGTTAAGTGTGTGTGATGTGGAGGGCTGTAGTTTCACCAGCAGCTGCTACCGCCACCCAAAAGCGGAGGTCCTTGCTGCTGCTTTCTTGCCAGAGCTGCACTGGCGAATGGGGCTCACAGGGTACCGAGCTGTTTTAACTCAGCTAATGAGTTTCTTCAGTTTGG
This sequence comes from Haliaeetus albicilla, assembly GCF_947461875.1. Classification (NCBI taxonomy): domain Eukaryota; kingdom Metazoa; phylum Chordata; class Aves; order Accipitriformes; family Accipitridae; genus Haliaeetus; species Haliaeetus albicilla. The sequence goes on from NC_091483.1 coordinate 45,351,211, forward strand.
TTTTGGCCAAGTTAGCGAGCTAAAGCAGCTCACGGAGCTTTGGACTGCTCCAAGGTACGTGGCAGGAGTGGATGGCTGGCAGCAGGGTTTGAAAGGGGAGATGAATGCCAATAAAGAGTGGGAACTGCCATCGCCCTTTGGATTGGTTTAATATCTCAGGAGAATAAACCCCGTATTTATGCTAGATCGAGGATTGCAAACTGCGTAAAACCAGCATAAAAGCATATTTTTGAGTCTTCCAGTGAGGTTGACATACATGAAGTAGCATACTAATGCCTAATTTGGATGAAATTTATAGTGCCATGCCAGTTCCTTCTGTGATGCACAGATCTGGTATTAATGAGAGGCGTTTTACCTTAGTTGCTTTTCTTGAACTTCTGAGAAGTTCTGCAGACCCCAGGCTTAAGGCCCATTACTCCACCAGATTGACGGTGATTCAGCAATGAAGTCAAATGCTTGGTAAGGTTTACTACTTAAAAAGATGTTGCTTTTTGCAAAGGGATGGAAATTCGTAGCAAGGCTTAAATTGGGAAATTTTGGTGGTGTTTTTCTTAACTGCTGTCTCCAAAAATGTTTTTCTGCTAGTAAATTATTTTTTTTTCTTTGAGATTACTAAGCTTAGTTTTAATGAAATGATACTTTAATAGACTAATTTTCAAACTGGAATAAATGTAACTAAGGAGTTCATAACTGTGTTTTTGTTACCTGAGGAATTAAGGTTCATAGCTGATTGCCACCCTGTTTATGGTATTCCTCTTTGTAGAGGGTAAGTTTGGTAAATTGATAAGCTTTGTGAATACATATGAAAATATCTGCTATGTCTCTCTTATTTTCCAGTTTCTTTTTCTAATGTGGTTTAGTGTGGCAGTGTCAGATATTCCTCCAAATGTGGATTTGTAATAAAGTCTTCCAAAATGATACGATTTTCCATAATGTAGAAGAAAATAAGCATTTTCTTTGTACTGCTTCTTAAACACATTCCAGCAAGAAATCTTGTAAGTTGTGTGAACTACAAATATGAACTCTGTTTTAATGGTTGGAGTGTTTTGTATGAGACTGAGCACTAGAGGCTTTTTTTTTTTAAGAAAAGTTGAGAAATAATACTGAAAATGGTTGCTGGCAGACAGCTATGCTGCCACCGGTGTTACAGTTAGCTTTATATATTTGGGGATAGCTAACACATATTTTACTGAAATGAAATGTAGTACAGTTTAGGCACAGATTTTTGTTAACAGTAAAGTCTACAGGCTATTTCTATAATTTAAGACTACTGTGGTGGCAAGGCCTATCATTCAAAAGTGGGGTTCCATAATTTCTGGAAGGTAGGTTTTATTTTGTAATGTTGATTATATTTTAGCCAAAAATATTTAAAAGAAAGTAAAGAAAATGGAGGAGGGAAATATGTAATGCATGGAAGAGAAATAATGAGAAAAGATAATCTTGTGTTTTGTTTTGTCTTAGAAAAAATGTAGAAGATTTCACTGGACCTAGAGAAAGAAGTGATCTGGGATTCGTCACATTTGACATTACTGCAGATATCCTTAATGGGAGAAATGGTTTGCGAACATTTTGAAATAAGAACGTTTTGACATCCATTTTTGTTACCTTATAGTCTTCATATACTCAGGACTTGAGGAAAACTAGCAATTTGACTTCAAATAGAAATTTAAAGCAGTGAAAAATAGTATTTACATAGCTAGAGCAGTAAAATAGAACTTGGAATAGCTGTTATGTCTCTAGGAGATGACACAGGGCAAGCTGTTTTCTTTCTTTTTTTAATACCTGTTTTCAAAATTGGGCTCTATAGTGAAGTGCACTGCATCTAATAGTGGGAAGTGCGTTTAACATCTGGACAGTATTACTGTCAAGTGAAGTTTGTATTGGTGGTTTGAGGTATGAATTAATTATAGGGTTTATATAATGTACTATTTTGACTGTCATACTGAATCTAGAAACTCTGATGCACCTTTCAAACTCATTTTGTTGTGAGGCTTTCAAAGTTCTGGCCAAGTAATAGCTGCATACAAGTACCTGTCTTCCTTTAAAAATTAAAAGGCATTGTAATCCTTTACTTGCTTAGATGTTAAACTGTCAAATCTTTTAACATTGAATAGTATGAAACTCGTTGGGAAGCATATGAGGTACTACAAATTTATCATGTTACTTTTTGGCATCTTTCTTGTTGCTGTTAGCTTTTTGCAACTTTTGTATTTCTCTGCTTCCCTCTTAGTCTGGTTTTTACTGGGGAAAGAGGGTTGTGTATGGGTGGTTTTGTTTGGTTTTGGTAGGTTTTTTGACAGTAGAAGGGAATCATTCTTAGGATTTAGGGTTTTGACAAAAAAAAATTTCTGTGTTTTTCTGCAGAAGTCAGTATCAAATAGGAGGTGGCATGCTTTACCTCAGGTGATTACACTAAGCCTTGCTTTGCAGCCTTTGCAGCTGGGCTGAGATTCCTGGGATTTTTCCCTGTCTGCTGTTTCTTTGTCACTGTGTTAGGCAAGACATTGATTACCTCTGTTTCGGTTTCCCTGTTTTCGAGAATACTACATTGTGTAAGCAAACCAAACAAAATACAGATCTTGAATGCATGTGAACACTGGATAAACAAGTTAATCAGATTTTTACAGGTGTGTGTTGCACAGGAATAAGAGGGATTTTTTTTTTTTATCAGCTGGAAGCAGGAGAGGTGAACTTCTAGGTCTGAGTTTTACCTCTGAAATGCTTATACATATTCACACCAGAGACTAAAATTCTAAAGTAGATTAATTGAACTGTGTGCAGTGTTATATAGCGGGAGGCAGACCAAGGCAGGACAGATTCTCCAAAAGAAATGTTCTTATACAAGGATTAGTCTGCAGTGTGTGGACATAAAGATTCCATGGTTTAATGACTTTTAATAGTAGCAGTAGTTTTAAAATTTTTTTTATAAAAACTCTGACTTAATCTTTCATGCCTGGCATAAATAAACCTTTCAGTGTGTAGAGTAGTAAAATACAACTTCCTGGTAGGTTTTTTTGGACAAAATCTGTAAAGAGATACTGGTACATGGGCTTTCTTAATTAATGCAAACAAGTTTTTAGTCCTAGGAGGAATGAAATAAAATTACAGAAGAAGAAACTAGGGAAAGGAAAGGGGAGGAGACAGTTTTCCCAAACTTTTTAGCATACTTAATTCGTGGCTAACTTGTAACAAGTGTTAAGAAATCCTGCAAAGGAGGTCTTCAGAATCTGGTTTGTTGTTTTGATTTAGATGATGAAAAATGTTCAAGTAAAATAGCTCCGGCTATTCTTGCAGCAACAGCAGTTGATTATTTAATTCTCTCCTTACTCGCTTTTTGAATTAGCGGCTTAAAAACATGATTCAGTCTTGGGATGAGTGGAACAAGATAGAACAGATTTTGAGGCTGGTTAGGGAATCTGTTTAATTTATTCTTTGAGATAGTGGCAAATAGAATATAAAAGAGGACTAGGAAATAGAAGGATACAGCTAATCTTTATTGTGAGTTAAAAGGTCTTTTCCTTAGCAGTCACACACAGTGCATTTTATTGCTAAATAAATAGACAAGTGTTTAGAATATTAGCTTTGTTATACTGACAGTCTCAAATGGCAGTCATCAGTTCTTTACTGTTGATCAAAAATCTGAGCAGAGTTTTGTTCCAGTCTAAGAGGCTGACTTTCTTTGCAGTAAGTAGGTAATTAAATTTGCTAATGCCTGGTGTCCCTTCCAATGTGAAATACCTCCCATCTACTAACCTCTCTAATGTGCGTGTTACAGGCTCTTTGAACTCTCCACACTCAGGCAATTTTGTATTTATATATTGTTTAATGCTATTGTATCTCGATCCACAGTTGAGTACCAGGGTTCTTTGGTAGTATAAATAATCACTTTAAAGATGTTTACTGAAGAATTCTATCTTGCCTTTTATGTGTAAAATTTTATAATAGATCGTCTAGCAGTGGATTATGGTTACTAGCTTGCAGTGTCACATATAGAACTCTTAAATCATTGGAGGAAATAGCTGTTAGATTTCATAAATAGTAAAAAAACAAACCCAAAACCTGTTGCTTAAATATGATTAAAATATGTTAGAACTCCTGGAAGTGCTCTGATTTATAAATAAAATGAGATATGTTGAAAGGTAAGAACTAAGATCTAGTAAAAATAAAACAAGGTTATGTAAGTACAATATGGTATTTTTCTTAACTTGCATACATCTGCAGAGTATATTTGACTGGAATGTTAAACAATTGTTTCTATATTTGTCTGCAGAATATTCAACAAAAAACAATGTAAGTATCAAAAAGAAAGTTGAAGCAATTACCCATTTTGTACTGCAGCTATTTTTAACATTCTGAAGTTCTGCTGGGAAGAGTTAAGGCACCAGCATTTCCTACTAGCTTGGACTGTTTTTACTGGCCTTCATGATTGTTATTTTCTTGACGGTTTAACCGCAGGGTAGGAAGTTCACCCTCATGAAACCTAACTTGGTACATTCCCAGCAGAGTCAGAGAAAAGTAACATGTCTTGTTCACTTACAATAGTGGACTATAAATGAGTTTTTTCACTTACTTGCCCTGTCTGTTTTACTTTTCCCTGAAGTTCTGCAGTTGACTGCTGTTAGAAACAAGATATAGTGGCTTTTGGTCCAGCCAGGTGTGGTGGGTCCTTTGTTCATAGATCGCAGAAGTGTTTGCCTGTACCAGTTACTGTAACCTCATAATACATTTATGTTGTCATACTTCTCAAAATAATTGGCCTTGCTGCATCCTTTAAATTGACTGATAGGTCACTTTGGATAGCTGAAGGCTTCTTTCACTGATCTGATAGGAGCTATGTGGAACCACCTATGGAAATAAATTATTTTTATGAAACACCACACTGCCATGGTACTACTGAATTCAAGTTCAAGCTACTGTGATCCCATTGCAAAGATATAGTGAAGGCTTGGGTGTTTTTTCTTAACTAGCTACACAAAACTATCTCCTGATTTTATTTTTTTTAAGTATCTTAAGTTATTTTGTACATGCTGGTGGATATTGTGCTTGTACTAAAATATTTTTTAGGGTTCTTTATTAGGGTCTGGGACTTCATTGTCGTGTTTCATCTTCTAGATTTTTTTTTTTCCACATAAATCACTAGTTCTTACAAATATCAAGAAATATTTTTTCTAAATTGTTCTATAAGGTACTAAAAAGACTGTTCAGCACCTAACTACTTAAAAGAACAGTGTAAAGTTTCAAATTGTTAAGAATATGGGATCTGGCTTTTGAATTGTTCATAAAATTCTTGGTGTTATGCTTGCAATTCAAGTAGAGATTTTTTCCATTAAAGTTGGAAAAATGTTGAATGCCTGGGCAGTGTCATGGTAGCTCAACTTAAGTCCTGTATTTGAAACAAAGTCTAAATACTGCTTTAAAAGTGACTTACCTTTGCAATTCAAAAGGAGAACCCATCATACTTTATAAGTCTTTGAAAACTTAGGAATTTTTAAAATGCTTTCTCGTGTTTTATTGAGCTGTTCTTTGTTTTCATTTATTCTGTGCCACACTTCAGTGTGTAGTAGTACTAGTTTCCCTCCCTGTAAAGCATTATTTTGTTAAATTAGTTATGGATTGCAAACATGTACTTCAGCTTCAGGGTTCTTAGATGAACAATGCTGTGAAATTCCAGTGACTGAATATGATCTTGTAAGGTACCTTGCTGACTTAATTACAATTGTAATTTTAGGCTCTAAACCAGGTGGTTCTTTGGGACAAGATCATGTTGAGAGGAGATAACCCAAGGTTGTTCTTAAAAGACATGAAGTCAAAGTACTTTTTTTTTGATGATGGAAATGGTCTCAAGTAAGTAAATCCTTTTTTAATTATTATTATTCATGGTGTCTTCATTTACTTGCATACTTTGCATTTTATATGTGTTTTTATTGCTGTCATAAGGTACCTATGTTCTATCTGATATTCTGTCAGTCTATTGCATCTTTGTAGTTTGATTGTTAGAAGATGACCTTGGGGTAGAAGATAACCCTGTTTCTTCTTTAGACTAGAAGATGCACTGCTAATATGAGCAGTAGGCTTCTGGGTTTCTGCTTCCAATATTCTTGTCTGTGTAGAATTGGTTCTGTGATGCACTCAACTCCAAAGGAGTTAAGTAACAGTGGGGGGAAAAAAAAAAAGTCTTATCTGGAAAATAGGTAATACTTCATGAAGTAACTAAAAATCGAGAGGCCCATAATTTCTGGATCAGGAAAACAATTTGCATTCTAATTTATTTACTATTAGAAGCTATGAATTATATTGGTTAACTTGAGTGTTTGTGCTGATAGTCTTTGTTGTTTTTGCAGGGGAAACAGGAACGTCACTTTGACTCTCTCCTGGAATGTTGTACCAAACGCTGGTATTCTACCTCTTGTAACAGGATCAGGACATGTGTCTGTACCTTTCCCAGATACCTATGAAACAACAAAAAGTTATTAAATTATAATTCTGAATCCTAAGCAAGATATTTTTATACTTGTATATTGTGAATAAATTTTATTGCAGTTTCTTCTCACATCCCATGCAACCCTTCAGTGAAAGGTACTTAATTTCCTCAGGTCTAACAGCATAGGAAAAGGAAATGAAAGTTCAGGGTTTGTTTTTTTTTTAATAAAACATTGAAGCTGAAACTTAAGGAAAGGTAAATTGCAGAGTAATGGTTTTGGGGGGGAAACTGAGGAGGGTTTTTTCTTTTTCTTTCTCCTGGCCATCTGGGTATAGATCTCCTTTTCTTTTAAATAAACGTTTTTAAACCAGAAGATAGTCTTACTGTGTTTTTTTGAGGTACTGTGATAGTTGTTTAATCTGTGTAGAACTCAAACACACCTTCTGGAGTCAGTTTCTGCGAGTGCCTGAAGGAAACGGCTATTGTGTTTTACAGCATTTTGCTAAATACATGCTTAGCATGTAAGCTTGGTCCTTTCTAGGACTGCCAACAGCACACCTTCTGGAGTCAGTTTCTGCGAGTGCCTGAAGGAAACGGCTATTGTGTTTTACAGCATTTTGCTAAATACATGCTTAGCATGTAAGCTTGGTCCTTTCTAGGACTGCCAACAGCAACTTTGAAAACTGATAGTTCATTAGCTGTCAGTCAGCCTGTAGATCTTGTTTTGAGGGCCATTGATGTAGCCCACATGCAATTCTGTATTATAAAACATTTTAATAATTGTTTATAGTGCAGCTAACTGGGAGAATAAAAAGAAATCTTTTCAGTGTATTAAGCATAAGTCAGAAAAGTAAAAGCTTTAGGTAAAGAAAGACTCTCTACAAAGGAACCACTTGATTTTTACTGGGATATGCTCAGCAGGAAGAATGAACACACTTGTTCCAAAGGGGGCTGGGACAACTAATATTAGAGGGGCCCTTCCATAGCAAGGATGGGACAGATGTTCTCCAAAACAGTCTGGGAAAACATGTAAGAAATAGAGGATTTCCCATGGGAACATAGAGAAATTTAGACAGATTTGCCAGCTTGAATATGGATATGAGTTTACCTGCAAGTCTTCCTGATTTGCATCAACCAGGAAAGGTAGCAAGCAGCGTGTAGCAGTTCCAGTCAGCACCTCTGCTGAAGGAGGTGGCCTCTGTGTGGCTGCACATGCTGCTCTTCGTGTCTTCCTTCACTCAGCTACAGCTGCAAATGTTTGTCATAGTTGGGAGGACAGAAAAAAGAAACGCGGTACCAGGATTGCCTCTTGGTGGTAATAGTTTATACTGGTCGACTAGTGTTTCTTGCTCGTCTGTATCCAGGAGGAGCACTTGCCACTATCGCCCTCCTGACTTAGTTCTTAATGTACACCCATATATTCAAACAAAGTATGGTAGAAGTTAATTTATTGCCAGATGTCGAATGTTCTGAATGTGCTGGGGACTTTCAAAAAGAGCAAACATAGCCTGAAATTAAAAATGTGAGGGTTTTTTAATACTGCAAATCAGAAAAAATAATAGGAAAAATGATGAGAATTGCAGTGTGGCAAGCCTTTCAAAAGAAGAGATGCAAAAGAGTGGAGCGGAGTGACCCCCTTTGTTGTGAGTTCACCTAAGGGGTGACGGATTGTGAGGAAGCTAACTTGCTAAATGTTAAAGAGGGTTCTTTAATATTTGTGAATTATCCCTAAGTGACTATTTAGTACATGCCACGTGTTGGTGTATCAAAGAGGTGTTGAAAAAAAATCCAAACAGTGCTTTGTCTTTTTACAAACAAAATTTTGGGTTTTAAGTGTAAACACTAAAAAATTATTTTCACAGGAATATTTTAGGACAATTTTTCATTTGTATCGAGGATATTTACATTAATTTCAGTTCTCTGACCTTGTGCTGTTTTCCACAGATTAGCATAATCAGCACACTGAAATACATCCTATTTTTTTCTGTGCTTTGATATCAAATATATACCTTGCTCTAAAAACTTAACTGTTATGTAAAACTTAATACAGTTATATAGAAGGAAAAAATATTTTTTTAGAGATAATTGGGCAAAGTTGTAGAGTTATTTTGTTAATTGCCAAGTAAGTGGTTGGTTTATTCATAAACTATATTCCTGAAATGTTTTCTGAAACTTAGTTCTTGTGGCTTGGCATTCAACCACTTCCCTGTATTCCTTTGGCAGTACTCTTCCAATGAATATAAAGGCTGTCTGTGAAAAAGAGGCTTTAACTACAAAGATGAGGATCTGCTGTCAAAAGACATCAGAGAGAAATCTACCTTCTTTCCTCCAAACTGGTATATTCCTCCCAGCAGATAATAGCAGAATTTTAAGACACTAAAACTGTAGCTTCAGACATGATGCTTGAAGCTTTTCTAGCCTTTCCCAGTGAAGAGAAATTGTAATGTTTAAGGTAAGCCCTTTAGAGGGATGAAGGAGAAACCATCACTGAGTTTATGTTCAAGTTCTTAGAGAGAAGAACTCAGTTTTATCCTGAGGGAAAGGCCAGCATAGATGAGCACTTAAATGATTCTATAACAGCTTGATCTTCGCTTCTCAGCCACCACGTGGGACAGGATGCTCTCTGTTCTCATCCTGGTTCAGGGAGCAAGAAGGCAAACTCCTCAGTTGGTCTCTTTAAAGTCTTTCGAAAAGTAAAATGACTACCATATTTCGTTGTGACAATTCTCAAACCATTTATAAAAAGAACACTCTTGTGGAAACAAATGGTATTTACTTCCTCTTGTCTCTTCTGAGACATCTTAGAAAAAGAAGTATTGTTGCCGGCAGCTGATGGTTCTCTTAGGTGTGTTACTAACTAATAATGATGTTTTATGTAGTGATGTGTACAAAAGATGTATTCCCTAGCAACTGATTTCCTTAATGGGAAAAGGCTTGAAACCCTTTTGTAGGAAATTTGAACTGAAAACACTTCTGATGCATTTCAGATAGCAAATTCATTGAGGTTCTGGAGACAGGAGTCCTTATCTAAGGACTGAAAAATGCAAACTCTTACATTGGACTGCTTTTCTGTTTACTGTGGAGAGCACGCAGCATGACATGGAAAGCATGACGTGCAGGAAAGGAAAATAACTTTTTAAAATCTGTATTTAAAGCTCTCTTCCCCTGCACGTAGAGTTTTATTTATGGACTGGCACTTTAGATACTGAAAATAGACATTGAGAAAATAAATACTTCTAAATATTGGTTGTTTATTCTTTTAATAAGTTTCTTCTGAACAATGAAATTAAAGCTAGCTATTATATTGCTTAACAGCCAGATTCAAGTAGAGTTCCTGCATTATTTTTGTATTATAAGTGTTGAAAATGTTACACTTCCAAAAATGATTTCAAGAGAGGTTTTGCAGGAACAGTTCTGTAAAATGAAAGCTATTTAGGTTGAAAATTCAGATATTGGAGGAGCAATCCTCCAAATTTGCGCCAGAAAATACATTAAAAAATGACTGTTTGTAAGTCTTTGGTATTTAAGAAATGTTCTGGTTTATTTGGTTTCTTTATTTTGGAAGAAAATTGAGATTTTCTCCATTAAAAACAGTTTAGAACTGTTTTTAAAACATTTAAAACTGTTCACGCAAACACACACGCACAAACAGGCATATACTTTTTAGCATGAAGAGTCCCATTCTAAGCACACATGTAAATGCTCGTATTACAGTAGTCACATCAGGCATATTTTTATTGAGCAAAAAAAATCCAAAACGTGGCTTGAACAAGCCAAACTGCTGCTGGATCTTTTTCTGGTGCCCTCTGCCACTTCTCTGGGACCGTTTTTGTGAATCTGCACTTTCTTGAAGAGATGAGGCACAGGTAAAGAGAAAGTAGGCATTCCAGTGTTAAAGTTTCTTTTTCCCTTAATATTGTGTCACAGTAATAATTCCTTTCATGCAAGCTATTATTTAGTTTATCCACTAATAATTCCTCTTAATTAGCAATTCTTAAGTCACTTTTGTTTTACATGGAAAGGTAGTCAGAATTTTCTCTCTCTCTTCTCTGTTTGTTCCAAACTCCAACAGAGTTGCATTTATGATTTCTTTTTCCAACATTAATGGTCTAATAGTGAAATTCTAGATCCTCTATGCATAAGCTATTGCGAAAACAAAACAAACAAAAAACCTGTCTGAATCACTATAGTTACATTATCCAGACTTGCAAGCTGTTGTTTCAAAATAAAAATAATGGAGCCAAATACATCATGAAGACAATATTTGAAATCTCAGATACGGTCAAAAGGGGGTATCTGACCTCCTGACCCCTTTCCCTCCCGGAGCTCAGTGCTGATGAAGCACACCCAAGTCACCTGTAACTATGCTCTGCTTTCCAGCTGTATCCCCTTGTGCTCGTTAGTGGTGCTCCAGGCCATAAATTCTGAAGAAATAGCTGGCACCCCTTTAAAATCATAAAACTGGCAGAAATGGATTAGAGACAGTAGATGTATTTCCAGCGCTAGAGGACCATGATAGTGAGCAGGCGTTTCCGTAATTTGAAGACATATCTATAGTATACCCGTAACTTTGTTAACGGCAATTGTCATGTATTTTTCAGTTGCAATCCAATCGCTTCCAAGTAGCTTTACAAGAAAAATCCGTATTTATGATTTCCAGAAAGAGGCTGGCCTTCTTAAGCCATACTGGAAGTGCTTTGGCAAGCAACCCTCTCAAAAATATTATCTGGCGGTGGCTAGAATTGGCTGGGAGGGTGGATGTGACTAACCAGGCTTCTACCACCTGGCCGCACAGGTGCTTGGCAGGCAAAATTGGGGACAGACACGGACTCCTAACTGGGGACTCCCTTTGCAGAACTAGGCTTTGGACTTCACACCTCGGGTTTTGCTTCTGTGGTGCAACAGAGACAACAGGTACAGTGCTGTTAATTCAGTCTGCTTCCTTGCTTGGTGTTCCTTCTTGCTTTATCAGGGTTTGGGGTTTTTATCTTGGTGGGGGGGTTGTTTTCTTTTTTTCAAGTGACTGCTGTTGTCCTGGGTGCTCGTGCTGAGGTGAATGAGTTGGATTTGGTACACAGGAGATGTTTCAGAGTGCGGTGATAGGAGCTATTATGAGAAAAAAGGGGGTTGGATGTGGCTATGGAAGATCAGCTCGGAAGTGAGTGTTTGGTTTAAGTGTAAAAAATATTTGCCTTTAAGAATGACTTGGATGTAGTTATAAGTGGCTGACAAGGCAGGCAGGCAGAAGAGCTTTTTTTTGTGTAAGGTAGTAATCAAAGATCAAGATAAAACTAGTTTAACTGGGATTGGGAAGTAACAGTCTGTCTGTGAGATTGTCTGTGGCTGCTTAAGTCTATTTTTCTGTTTTGTTGGTTTTGGGGTTTTTTTTAATTGTCTTCTACTTTTACTTCTGAAAGGTAACTTTCTTACTGTTTAATTCTTTCCCTCTCTCACAATTCTGACAGAAGGAGAGGGTCAGAGTTTCCTTTTCTTCCCTGCCCTCCCAGCTCCTGTCTCATTAAATACTACTAGTTCATTTATTTTTTCTTTAGAAATGAGCATAGTAAGAAACAGAGAGTGGAACTGGCACCTGCAACATAGCTGCATATGTGGCAACAGCCAACACTAGCATTCTTCTTTATAAGAGTTGGGGTTTTTTACATTTATAAATGTGAAGATGAAAGAGCAAAGTGATTTGTACAATTTCAATCTGTAATAAAATTATTAAATTATATATCTCATCAGATATATTATCTGAGTTCACTGCAAGGACTATCTCATTTCATAAGCTCTGATCCACTTCCACGTGAGCAATGAACTTTGCCTCATTGTCACCTCTCTGTATTGTCAAGTCTCACTCCTAAATAGAGTATCTCATTAGGACTCACCTTTTCAAAGGCATTTAAGAGCAAAATGGCTTTGAAGAATTAGTCAAAGGAGCATCCCTAGAGACAGTGAAGACTGTATCAAGATACCTTGATTGAAATAAGGCTTTTGACACTGCCTTCTGTGTTGTTAATGACCTATGGGGAAAAGATCCATAAAGGGGAAAATATTGAAGATATTTGTAAAACTATTCAGAAGATTATACACAGTTAGTAGCTGTAAGTTTTTCAGTATCAGACTGGAAGACTGTGTTGGAATTCATACATTAGAGGTGGGGTTTGGGGTTATTTATTTATTTATTTTACTTTTTCCTGGCTTTCATGCTATTCACTGTTCTCATTGATAGCATGGGTGATAGCATAGGAAATATACTTAACGAAATTTAGAGATTATGCTCAGCATAGAAACTTGCAATTGTTTGGAGATTCAAGCAAAGGCAGTCAGTAAATCATATTACATTATTCTTCCTGTGTATCTGGCTCTAGAAAAGTCAGAGCTGGGGTACTCCGTAAGTGTTTTTTGACAGGGATGATCGCCAGGATGCTTTTAGTATTCTTGGGTTTATTGCTATCTAGATTTTGAACATTATTACACATGTAAAAGCAGAATGTAATATCAGACAACAAAAATAAGTTATTTTATGTCTGAATATTTACTTCAAATTTCCCACCACCCCATCCAATTAATCTTTATTAGAAATCCAGGTACTAATGTCTTGAACAACTGATTAAATGAATGTCTTGAACAACTGATTAAAAGAAAGGCTTACAGATGACTCTGGTTATTTTTATAGCCTTCGTGATTCTCAATGGTAAGATGTTGATTTAACAATCAGTAGGATTATGTGATATTTATATTCTTCACAGCCAATGCAAGTTTCCTGTATTGTATTTAATTTAGTCTTGTTCCCTGTAGGTATCCCGTTGCATAAATCCATGCAATATAAGAACATGAGCAATTTGTATCTGCATAATCTTAAGTACAGTTCTGAAAATGGATTTCAGCTGAACTAATTGATACTGTAATAGTCCTGGATTGAGTAGGAAGTGTTACAAATACTACTTTCTAATGATGTTCAAGTGCTTTTTGCCAATAATTATATTTAAAAGGAACTTTCTGGTCTCAAGCTGAAAGTGGTTGGAGAACTTGTTGCATGCGATTTGGAGTATGTCACTGAGAATAGTGGTTCAGTACAGGCAAAAATTCACATAAATAAGGCCAATAAATATTTTATGCTTCTTGTAGTTGTGGATTTTCACCCTTGGGTTTGGGTCTAGGAAATACATTGCTTGTAATTGCTAGAAATCCAAGAAGATGGATGAAATAAAAATTCTGAACGGCTCCAAGTGAAGCAGTGCTGTGCCTTGGAAAAAGCACAGACTAGTCAATGTTTCTTTGATTCTTTTGCATCTAGAGTTGCCAACTTTCTGTCAAAAGGAGAAGGGAAAAAAGAAAAGAAAAAGAAAAAAATCCTCATGTCTAGGAAGCAACTTAAACGCTTGACACAGTGATAAAGTTTATAATCATTCTTATTCTGTATTTGGAGAACAGCTCTCTAACAGGGTGTAAAGTTAATTTTGCAAGAAAGTGAAGTGTGTCTTTTATAAGCTTGGTTGGAAAGTCTAAAAGCAGAAGTCTGTGCTGTTTCAAGAATGTGCTGCCACTTAGTTTTAGAATTCAAAATAATAACTTTGACCCAGATATAGGTTATATGTGTGTGGGTTTTAATTTGTTTTGTATCTTGACAAGCTGTTTGCTGTTTTAAAAAGCATTAATAAGTAGAAACACTGGCAAAGCAACTCCCTACCACACTGTTCCAGAATAACGTTAAGCTATACTGTGTCTGAAATCTCTAAGGAAGAAGTGTTTGCAGATTTAACATTTTTCATTTTCTTAAAATGGATGGGATTTGTCCTTGCAAATAATTAAATCTTCCAAAAGGATATTGATATAAAAAGTTATTGAAACTTTTCATCACATAAGAGCATATAGGTGTTGTGGTTGACTTGGTTAATAGTCAGGTCTATTATTTTCCTCTGTCCCCCATTTTTATAAGTTATTGATCAGAAATTTGAAAAACAGCTGCTGACTTCCTGAAAATGGACAGTAGGCCATTCCTCAGAGTCAGATAATTCCATGTAGGAACCCATCAATATTCATCAAAGTCAGTGGGTGTCTTCAAATAAGGTATGTCTGGGTTTTTTCCCCTGGATACTTGGCGTAATAATAACATCATGAATTCATTATTCATGTGTGTCTTTTTTTTGTTTTTTTTTTTATACTCTCCCTATCCCATTAGGAGGAGGAATTGTTCAAGTAGTATAAAATTTCTGATTTTCTTGTATTAAAGAAAACAAATAATGTGGAACATCCATTTGTATTTTACATAACAAACTGTTACCCTTTCAGGGGGACCCAATAACTATATATGGTATATATGTGTATCTATAGTTCAGTGTTATCCTTCAAGAACTGGTCAATACCAGGGAATTTTAGCAATTTGTTTTCAGTGCTGCTTATATGTCTGGGGAACCAGTATCAAACATTGAGGTCTGCTCAATTCTACTGGATGCAATGCCAATTTAACACTCTTGCTCCTGAGGAGCTGCAGGAGGTGTAAATGACTTGTTTTCCTAGAGCCAACGAGTAAAGTTTTTTGCTGGTTCTGATTTTAAATTATTTTTGTCTTTTTTTTTTCTCCCCCCTTTTTTTTTTTGTTTGGTTTGGTTGTTTTCCTTCTGTCAAAGAGAACTGCGGATAGTTTACATTCAGAAAACCGCTAAGTGTTTGTCATTAAATTCAAGGAACTCTTTTATGCTCTCTTTTTGTCAGTATTGTAGCAAACTATAGCTTTTACGTTGCTCGCTACCAGAACTGTGCATTGTGATATAGGCCTTCAACAGATGTTCTACCAGATTTTAATTCTATTTTATTGTTTTTGTTGTTACAGAGAAAAAATAAGAAAATAAAAATAGGTGGAGGCAATAGCTTTTACTTTTTTTTCCCCTCTCCGTTCCATTGGGTTCATGGTGGTGCTGCTACAGGGCAAAAGAAAATCTTGTCAAATAAAATTTTATTTTTGTTTGGAATGAAGGATCAGTTTCTGTGACTGAAGGAGTTCTGCTATTTGATATCCATATAGGCTTTCAGTAAAGGTCAGCTGCTAACTTTGGAAGTTTTGAGTTGTTTGGTTTTTTTCCTCTAAACTTTGTCAAACAGAGCATTTTATTTGCTACCTCCATATTAAAGAATTCATAAAATGTTTTACATTTTCCCATTGTCCTGTGTATATTCTTTCCTTATTTCCTATTTTCTGGTTGTGAACCAGCAGGATTATTTTCATTCTGATATGCTGACCCCTTCACACACAAAATTAATTTCCCAATTATGTTTTACCAAGACACTGTGTTACACAGTTGCTTCATAAAATCACAGGTGCTTGGTTATTGCAAAACTGAGTCCTACTTACTTATACTGATAAATCCCAAAATTTTTGAAAAAGAACTGTGCAACTCATGAAAGGGTGAAAAACTGAAAGCCTTCAGTTTATCAATGTTGGGGCAGTCCCGTTTTGCTGCTTTTTCTAGTGTAATATTCTTTACTTTCTCTGACGTCTTTGCTGGCTCCGAAGAAGTCTTCTTAAATAAAGATATGTTTTGTAGCCTTCATCACAGATGGGACGTTTGTAAGTCAGTATTTTAATGGCCATTCCTGCAGTCCTGTTGTTTCAGTTAGCAATTGTAATTTTTGGAAGCATGACTGAAATATTACAGAGCAGTGGAGAAATAACCTTCTAAAAAATGTTCCATCTAAACAAAAGGGAATGTGAAGTACAATAGCACTAAAATTGCTTCTGCTAATTTACTAAAAACAACGTGCGCAAAAATCATGTTGGGGAAAACCTGTTTTCCTGAGGACTGGATTTGATCAATCTTGCAAGAAAATTTTGTAGGAAATTCTAAGACACTCACTGTCTTTCATCTGAAAAGTAAAAGCAATATTGATGCAGTTCAGTTTTGAAACTTCATTACATCATGACTGTAATAATTTAAATCTTTTTTATGTGAATAATTTGTATGTTCTAAAGCATCTTCCTTAGTCTAAAAATTAAAGACAGTTTGATGCAACAATATGCAGTTTGTATAATTACCAGCAGATGTCAGGCATTCACTTTACAAAACAACTGAGCTTGAAAAGTGTCCATTTTCACAGTAAGCTGTAAGAAGCTTTGATTTTAAGTTTAGGCATATAATGCTATCGTGTGGCTTGTTACCCATCAGACTCGAGAGATTCTAATTTAATTAATGACTTTTCAGGGTGGTTTGTGTTAAACAGTGGTGGGCTTAATCTTAATGTGACATCTTTTTGAATATTTGACATATTTAAGAATGCCATAAATAATATGGTAAAAAATGAGTCAGAATGATGTACATATGTACACAAGTGACATCCTTGCATTTGTCTTCTTTAGACGCTAAACGTCTGGTGACATTTAAGATAGTACTGTTTAGTTTATCCCTGGGATTTGACCAGTCATCTGTTGCAAATGAAAGAATCCTTACAGTTAAAGTCCATGATAGAGTCAGGACTTTGGAATATTATTCTTGGCTCATTTACAGATCTTTCATGGACCAAAGAAGAAGTTGTGGATGACAAAACTGTGGTATAGAGTTTTAAAATAGATAGGAGCAATGGTTGGTTGTCTCACAAGCACTTTGAAACCTAATTCATTGCGAATATAAGTCAAAATTTTCAACTTTGAATTGTATGGGTAGGGGTTGCTGTAGAGAATGACAAGACCAGACAACATCATCTTAATCTGATGCTCTGCTGTTGTTGTGAATGTACGTAAGGCAATTTTCAGTGCATTTATTAACTGCCTGTTAAATGTTTCCTGTAGGAAACAAAATAAAAATATTTTTTCCTAAATATTTGGGCAGTGGAGCACCAATAGCTGTCCTTTGAAGTGGGGTGGTATTTCTATACAGATAACCACATTGACCCCGTTCTTTAAGGTAAACGTCTGTGTTCTGAGCATCTGCCCCTGCTAAGTGGGAACAGCTGCTTCCCGAGCAGAAAAGACACAAGTCAGTTGCTAGTGCTGCAGCAACGTGAGTCTCAAAGCAGTCTTGGTTAAAAACAACAGAAAGGATAGAGCATGAAATGAGAACTGTTGCCTTGGCAGTTCCCGCAGTATTAGAAACAAACCACTGTTTTTATCCTCTCCCTACCCAACTTTAGCCGCTACAGATGAAAAGGACCAAAATAACTGGTGTAAGAAAATATTCTCTTCTGTATATATGTGAAAGCAAGAGGGAGGACTACATCTGTTGGGCTTTTTCTGTACCTGTTCCAGAATGTAGTGGGTTTTTCCCTCAGGCACAAGCACTAGGAAAGTCTTTGATCAAAAACAAAATGGAAAGACAAAGACTAGAACTGCTGCAAATAGGGATCAATAGTGTTCATAAACCACTTTGGAAGTGCCGTGTGTTGCAAGCGCCCAGATAAGATATGACAGAGGATGACTTTGTGTAAAGGTAACAGACTTGGAAAAAAATCTTACAGACTTCCTTCACCTCTTACAGCCTGGCTCAAGAGCTGATGCCTCTGTAGGACCAAGTAAGAGGTGAGGAAGTAAAGAGCTTACTGATAAAACACAGTTTTTCTCTGAATTAATAAAGTGTAACTACTCCTTTAGTCATGCATAAAGAATTAAGTAGTATCTGCTTAACACTGCACTTAGCAGTTTATGGTGCTCAGTATTTGTTGCAAGGCTGGCATGGTTAGGTTTCCATTTCTTTCATTTGGACCTCATTCATTCATCTCTGAACTGCAAGAAGTTCAAGCAAATGGTCTCCTTCAGTGGCTGAGTCCAAAGCCTAAAAACAACTCGGACAGGGCATCCCACCCTGCCTGCATGTGCACAAAATAACTTCTGGCAAGAAGCGGTATTTCAAAGCTTGCTTGGAACAAATAATACATTAAGAGATCGGTAACGGTAACCCTGCCAACCAATTAATTTGTGTAAACTGTGACAGGCCCTTTGGAAATGTCCTCCATTTGTGGGACTATTAGCTATAAACCTGTCATGAGAGTGGCCAGAGGCAGCGCAGTGACATCTCCCCAGGACTGGGAAGGCTGGGCTGCACACCACGGGGCTTGGAAAGCTGAAGGGAAGGAGCAGGCCAGGGTTACTGTCAGGTTAGAATTTGACTGTGACTCCCTAGAGATTTTATGGCTTTAGCAAGACAGTGCTGGAGCAGCTTCTGCCGCTCGTCCCCGTTGCAGGGGATTCGCGGTGTCTCAGTGAGGTGAGCCTGTGGCACTGTGGCTCGCCCGACCTGCGGGGACTAAGTTCTGCCCAAGGACAGGCTGTAACCCAGCAGTGGGTGGACGTTGCTGGTCCGCAGTGCAAGCCCGTTTGTTTTTGGCTTGAGTCTGGGTTTTCCACTTAGCCTCTCAGGTCTTATGTTTATAGTTTTGAAAATACCTGGTATTGGTTAAGGTGATGGCATGCAAGACATGCATCAGGAGAAAGTTCAATTTCAAATTAAAACAAGTAAAAATGCATATGACTGTTCAGAGCACTAACGGTGAGGTCTGCAACCCTGCAAACAGTCCTGTGTGATCCCTTTCCGAAGGAAAAAATACTAACTTCCACTTCCTACTGATATAAAGGTCTTCTTCATTAGCAATATTGGAAGGTACCAACCAGACTTCTGAAGAGCTAATCATGGCAATGCAAACACACAGTGAGAAATATTCTGAAAAGCAATCAAATAATAAAATTTCCTTTATTATTAAACTAGATTAATAGTTCAAATAATCTTTTATTAACGCTAAACTAATACACTGAGCTAGATTTCATTAGAAAAAAAGTGACTGAGAATAGTTTATCAGCAGAAAACACACTTGCAATATGTCACTAGATGGCAATGTTACACATAGTACCAGGAGCTTTTGTCTTAACTGTACAAGCAAGATTCTAACATCAAGAGAAAGCAGTTTTTTGAGACTTTTTTCATGGATAAAAGTGCAGCAAATGAGAAGAGAGATAATCTTGTTTGCAAGGCTGTTCCCTAAAAATCCTGTATTTGTAATCGTGAAAGAACAGAAGTGTTAGCAATGTTTGTGGTCAGTTGGGTTTGAGGACGATCAGTAGTTAGAGTGAAATAGAAATTGCAGTCTAGTTAGAGTTTGAGTCATAGTGCTCCTTCATAAAAGGGCAACTTGAAAGATCTTGGTATCTGCTGTCCTTCTTGGTAGCTGTGAAACACTGTGTCTAGGCTGCAACCTGTTAAAGCTTGCACATGTTTAGTAAAACTAGACCATTCCCCTTATTTTCATGGGGGTTTTTTCCTGTTTGTTTGGTGGGGGCTTGTTTGGGTTTTTAATCTCCAGTCCAAGTACTAAGAGGGACCCAATAGCTGCGGGAACCAGCTGCAGGAAAACAGCACTTGACAGAGCCTGATGTGACGGTACTGCACTCCTGTCGTGCTCAGAAATTCCACTTTTATCAAAGGGAGTTCCACAGGCATAACGCACAAAGGGCCCACAACACAAAGATTGCACGCAATGAATTATAGAGGAGAAACTAAGCTTTTCAGTCTCCTTCGCTTATCCCAGTGTGCCTGGCTATTGCACAACAGATGGGGTCGAGTGACCTCTTAATGTACGTACAGACTAGTGCCCATTAATCTTGAAGGGAGGTAAGATTTCATGGTATGTAAGGACATTCCTTCCCCCCCCCCTTGTGCTGAAATACAGAGATGCTATGGGGAAATGAAGCCTTGATGATGCATTGACTTTACACAAATGACATATTATTTTAAGATTAAAATCATATTCCCTTTCCTTTTTAATGTAATGGATTATAAAAACAATGTTGCACAAGATGGGTGATTTTATTTGCTGTTAAGAAGTTACATGGCTGCAAAATTTAAATAAGTTTGTATTAAACAAGGAAACAAATTTCTTAATTCCTACCTACAATCCTAAATGTTAGGAACAAGAAAGAAATATTAACTTTTTGTTGATGGGGCATTTGAAAATCTATCACAATAGTTTTCTCAGTCTTTCTTACCAATGGATATGTTTCCATTACTGTTGTTCATTCATGAGAACAAGGGAAGTGATGCAGGATGAGCTGGTGAGAAAATGTAAAGGAAACAATAGTAATGACTCATGACTGAAGTCTGTGCTTTAGAAATTCCCACCTTTCAAAGAAGGTCTGCTAAAGAAAACTCAAAGTACCATTCTAGCCAAATCAAAATTGTATTGAAGAAATACTATGGCATGCAAAGTATTGTTTTCAGAGGGACAACCCAATCTGCTTGTACTTTTGTTTTGAACTTTTTTGGGGTTAATGGCATGCTAAAAATTGCTTGCCCAATCCTTTTTCTTCAGAGACTGCCCTTTCTTTGAAGACTTACAGGAGTTGAATTCTGCAAAGAGCTGACTGCTTTCTCTGGTGTTAAGTTTCTCCACTCTTTGGAGCTGTCTTTTGAAGTGTTTCGTAGAATATGGTTAGTACTTAAAAGGCTTAGGTCTTTAAATGTTAAATTCAGTATAACAATATTGTGAAAACTAGCACTAAAACAGGAACATGGTGACCGAAAGAAGAATATGTATTGTAATGTGATAAGCCACAGATTGTGATGGATTTTTGTTTTAATTTTTATGCACTTTACACATTAGTGATGAGGGAGTGATGTTTTCAAACACAACTCCCTATCCCTCCAAGTTCTTCTGTAAATGTCTTTTTTTAGTGGGCATGGTTAATGGTTGGACTCAATCATCTTGAAGGTCTTTTCCAACCTAAATGATTCTATGATTCTATGATTCCTGGCTAGTGTGTACAGCCCCACTAGAGTTTCCCAAATGCTCCCCTTTGTGACTACACTTAGGATCAAACTAAGTCACGTACCTGAATTTACCATGTGAGAAACATGCTCCTATGAACAGTGGTTCTTCTGTGTTGGAAAATGGAACAGAATCATATCTTGGGGAAATTTAGTCAGCGTAGTAAGATTTTCATCTGCTGCTGGTATGTGTCTCTGCATATGGCTTCTGTTACATTACTACTTGGAAGACTTATTTTCTCATGAATGCTTGTGGCTGTCATGTTAAAGGAGTCTTGTTTATCTGGGAGTTGAAGTTAAATTTACAGAAGTTGTATATTTAGTGGTGATTTGATGTGTATATAGCACTGAGACCACTAATAGGCTAAAGTTATCTGTTAATCCACTAAACAGAAAACATACTGTGTCATATACAGTCATTTTCACGTTAATTTATCAGTGCTCCTTAACTATGTCTGGCAAACTATTTAAACTGTCATCTGGAAGAGTTGCTCCTAAATGTGTATGTGTTTTAACTTTTTGTAGTAGAAAACATACTAAGCCTTTTTTTTTTTTTTTTTTTTTAATGGGTGTATCAATGTTACCAAGTTACCAGGTATTTCAGTGGTTGTCTACTGAAAATTTTTTCAAGATCTTAGAATATGTTATAGAATGAGCAATTTAATAAAAATACAACCTCAGACCATGCACAGATGTAGTGAAATATGAAAGGCAATGTATGCAAAGTCACAGAGCAATATTGACTAAATATACAGACATACCATCATATTTATTAGGTATGCAGTGAATCACTAAAGTTAATGTTTGAGAGAGTGGCTATATGGTTGACTTCTGTGAATATTTAATTTCTGCATATCAGTATGCTTTTGGGTTTTCTTAGCTTTTGCTTTAATCATTCTGATATGTCTGTTTGTTTACAATGTCTTTGCCCTGCCCCTGACAGCTATTCCTGTATGCCAAACTCTCAGATCAAACACCTAAACTCAATTCAGTGGACTAGTGCAATTTTGCAAAGGTGGTACAACAACCCTCAAAGAGGGACATCAGTATCTTCCCATCTTTCCTTGGTATGCCTATGGGCTACATCTAGATTCTTGGAAATTTTGTCCATTGCAGAACCAAGTTTATTTTTAAAAAAAAAAAAAAAAAAGATTTCAAAGCTTCATTGCTTCATTTGCTTCATTGTCAGTTCAGTCTTAAAAAATTTGTTTTGTGTAAGTGAACTGGATACAGACTTTCAAATGGATACCCATAAATGGATCGAGGTGCTATTTTATTCTTAAATTCCTAAACGTTTTTCTAGCGAGAAATGAAGTGGCAAACACAAAACACTTCTCAGGAAGATGCCAATTTTAAGGAAATCTTTTGGAAAGTAAAAGTCTTAAAATGCATCTACTGTAAAACAATTCAAATTCTAATGCTTTAAAACATTACATTGTTGAATACAGAAATTATACTTTCCTGCTTTTATATGTTATGAGTTTTCATTTCAAATTTTCATTATAAAAGAGGCATGGAATGTAGAAGGAGAGGAAAACAGTGATTTTTCTTAATTCTGCATTATACAAATGAAGTAAGAAATAAGCTAACTTTCTGCCTTCCCATGAAATAAAAGTTTGAACTTCTCCCCATTCTTAAGTGCAGTGTCCTCAAGTGTCACCCAGTTTTTATTTTTAAAGATGATGTTCCTTCATTTCCATTTCTATATGCCACACGTGATATTGTGTAGTTGTCCTTATTAAGCAGCCTCTTGTGGTTCCGTCAAGCTTTTTTGACTGGTCATATTTTAGTGACAAATAGTTTAAGTAATCAGACTATTTTTCTTTCTGCTTGGTGATGGTTTGCTGCTTAGAGTTGTACTCTTTCTCAAATACATCATTTTTATGCTACCTATTTTTGTGCTGCTGTTCCTGGAATACACAGCTTTCTGGTTTATCTCTACAGAATAGTACTAAGGTTTCAGTTCCTACATAGTAGTCCAGAGTGTAAAAACAGCCCCTGTTACAGCAGCTCAGTTAGTGGCTCTTCTGTTCTCCTCGCGGTGCTTCTCTTTTTCAAAAACATTAATCAGTAGTTGATCTGAAGCCTGTGCTGAGCTTCTGGTTCATGTGGATGTAATTAAGTAGCATGAAAGCTTGTCTATCAGGCAATGTGCTGCTATAGTTTAAATAACGTGGGTTGGAATTTCATTATAGAGCTAGGTGTCGAACTCCTAATGACGTAAGGTACTTATTGCCTGTAGCAGGTAGTAGAGCATAGTGGGAAGATGCTTGTGTTGCAAATGAGATGGTTGATGCTGTTGTGGCCTAAATCTGACCTGGGCAGGAGCAATTTTTTGAGACTTCCCTCTATTCTACTAACAAATTACTTTGTGCTGATGTGCTTGTCCTGCTGCTTGTTCTGGATCCAGCTCAGGGATCACTATGCTGTATTATACACTACTATACAATACATTATTCTGTTTCCTTGTGAGGTTTTTCTGTGAATCTGAGCTAAGTGTGCTAGCTGGAAGCAGTAACAGACTAATCTGTAATCTGAACCAAAAAGCAGAGTGGCATAGAAGCTTTTAAAAGGGAATATATAAACATGGAAACTGGTATTCTGTTTCTGGAACTACTGATTTCTCTCTGTGGCTTCAGACTAGCTATTTATTTACTATCTTTATTTACTCATCTGTGAAAGAAGGATGATAACTATTTACCTCACAGGAAGTTTTAATGGTTCATTAGTTTATTTTCAAAGAGCTTCATGACAGCTGAAGCAGACCAGCATACACACACACACAAATTTCCAGTGGCCAAGGTCTAGTAGCTCAGTTATGTTGATCCCTGCCCAAACAGCTGTCTCCACTGCTTCAGCAGGGAAGCTAAGGCTGGCTTCAAGATGTCCTATCTCTTTTTCCCCATGCCTGGCTCAGATTTTTATATTTATACACGTTTTTTCCCCTGGAACCTGTTCCATGGTGTCCCTTATGAGTGTTCCTGAAAACCTAACTAAACAAAACGGGTACATAGACTTGTGATCACTGTAGGAAGGTGGTCCTGTGTCCAAATGACTTTTTAAACTGTTAAAGAAGTGGGGTTTTCAGTAAACTTATGATTCAGGTTTTCTAGGAAAAACATGGAAGTTTGATCTGCTTGCAGGGAGGGGCCAACTACTAGTGATGGTAGAAAGAGGGTGAACAGTGGGGAGATGAAGTTAACAGAATAAAAATAGCAGCAATGCTTTCTGGCAAAAGTGAATGGAAAATCACAAAAAGGGTTAGATAACTCCTGTTTCATTGCCTATGTAAATGAAAATATAAGCTGTGTTGTGTTAGCAAACTAGGCAGTGTTTGCCTGGCACTTGGAAATGCAGTTTTTGCAGGTAGGATGTATAAGTTCTATTGATGCTTTACAAAAGCCTGCCCCTGGCTTGTTGGAGATAACCAAAAAGCTTTGAGGCTACTAAATTAAAATTGCCTTTGCTTATCAAATAATGTATTATGCTTATTATGATTATTGCTTATCGTGTATTATATCTCAAAATATACAAAGCTACACAATATCTGAAATAAAGTAAGGCTTTGTGCATTTTTGGTAAGGTAGGGGTGGTTTTGGTTTTGTTTTTTTTTTGTTGTTAACAAACAGAACTTCAGGCTATAAACAAGAAAATAACCACTGGTGGGTATTTGTCCTGCTACAAACAAGTTAGCAATGCCAGAGAGCTATTTTTTTAAGTAAACATATTTAGTTTTGCCAGTAAATTGACAAAAGATGCCTCAAAGAATTAGATATATCTGTATATGGAAGAATCAATTCTCACAGTAAGCAATAAATTATGATACATACACTGTAATTGTGGTATCAAAGTGAAGCTGATTTGAGGTAAGTAAGAGAAATTGCTACTCATTGCTGATGTAATGGCCCAGATACTTGGTTGTCCCATAAAGATGATTTAATGAAATAGTTGTGGTTACAAACAAGCTAAAAGCTGCTGAAATGTTTGTATACAAAGGGTAATGTTTTAATTTAATTCTCCTGTTCAATTTAAGCAGCCCTTAGGTTCTTCCAGACATGAGAAAGATGTGAATTAGTGTTGCAAATTCTTGTAAGTGAGACTGCTTCATCTTTCCATACAAAAGCTAAAAACATATGTTCTCTTGTTCTTCTGTTATCTTTAACCCAATTGCCTAGGTAATATGACATAAGGTCCCATCATCGCCCACCCTTCTTTCCCCATGGGTTTTAAGGTCTTAGCATTGCTTCCAAAATGGGAGAGCAGAATTGTGCCTCAGGGTCAGCTCTGTCTCTCTGGATCTGAATCTTCTATGTGTTTTTTCACCTCTGAAGTATTTTGAATGTATTTGTATATACTTGATAGCAGTAGCAGGAAAAAACAGATAAAAAATACACAAACCATGATTTACAAAAAACTTGGAAAATAATATCTTAAGCTTTCTACTGGCAATGTTTTTGTATGGCACCCAATTTTACACAGTTTTTAAATGACAAGTTTCTGGCTGCCAATTCTGTATGGAATAGACTTAGGATATTATCTGCAATTAACTCTGTATGAAAATAACAGAAGAGTCTGTAGTGACAACATGCATATCTGAAATAATGAAAGATCTTCAGGTTAAGAGTCAAATGGTAACTGTTTTTTAACTGTAAGACATTCATAATTAGTCCTCTCCAAGACTGAATTTTACCTTTTTTTCTCTGTGTATGCGAGTGTTATTCTTTTAGCCTTCTTATAATCATATTATAAATTTTTTTCCCTAATATTCTGACTTTTAGAAATAATTCTGTCACTTTTCTTTTGCTTATGCAGTGATGAATTCTCTGTAAGTTCAGAGTCAGTGATGCTTTAGAGATGTTTCAGCTGGAAATTGCTTCCAAAACTATTTGCAGAACAAGGACTATGTTCTTGAATGACATGAAAAATATTTACTTGAGTTCAGGGGGCCTAAGTACTTGAGAGAGAGAGAGATCTATGCGTGGTTACTAACCGAAAAATACATCAGACTTGGGATAGCCTTTGAGATTAAAATAATTGAGGGGGTTCTTACTTGCACCAGCTCATATATACTTGCCCAGTTCTTGGTTTTCCACTGTTGGTAATCAAGGTGCTTGCCTATACAGACCCTTGGTCTCAGCTAATATTGCTTTTATGGTTTGCCATCTGTTCCTATTCACCTTTTCATTTATGTTTATTTGTGTAATTAATTAAGAATTTAACAAGTCGATAAAACTAAAAAAATCCAAGAAACTATGGCAAAATTTGCAGCTACAGACTTTTCACATAAGCGCATGTTCTACTATTTAAAATTCAGCCCTCCCATAGGTGTATGTATATATATGCATCACCTTCTAATTGGTGGGAAACAGGCGAACGTTGATTTTTTTTTTTTCCTATTTTTTTTTCCCCCAGATCTAATGAAAGGTTGCTATCTGTGCCACCTTGTTTTTCTTTTCTCAAGCTCTAGCCTACCAATCTGTTTGTAGTACATTATCCTGGAGTCAAAATGCTTTACTTCTGAAATTCAGTGCCTACTATTTGGTACCTGAGATGACTTGCACACTCTGTCTCTCCTCCGCTAAAATGCTTCTTGCTTGCACTCACGGCCTCCTTTCTCTTCCGCAACAGTATTGCCCCTCTCCTTCCTCCACACAGGAGCATCCCTTTTCCTTACAGTGCCAGGGCAGCAGCTGCTGGGAGAGCTTTCCTTGGGGCTGCCCTAGAAAGGCAGCCGGTGGTGGCCACTGGGTGCAGCCACCCAGAAAGCCACTTTTGCTGCCAGCCACAGCTGAGCAGTGTGTTTCCGAGTGACGGCCACCCCAGATGCTAGGTCTTGCCCTTCATCTCCCCTTGGCAGGGTACAAGGCCCCCTGACCTCCCACATCCACTGCTGCCACAGGGAGCGACAGAGGTTGACAGAAAGGTGGCCCCTGCTTCCCCACTGCCCCATGTGCTCTCTGCCCATTTTCTTGCCAGGCGGTGTTGGAGAAGGGATTCAGCCCTTGGGGTGGTGTTTGCTCCACCAGCAAACACACACTGTTTGCTGGGTCCCCTGGAAATGTCCCTCGGGCCTCATGTGGCTCCTCTGCTGAACCTTCCCCAAGTTGTTTACAAAGTGTGTTTCCGCCCTAACTGTGGGGATGCATGGCTTTTTAATAACGCTCCTTCACTGTTGCTTTCCTTACAAGATGCGTTTTGTTAAAAATAGGCATTGCAGTCTATTTAGCGCACATGCAACACGTAGGTACGTGAAAAACCATGTGAATTTTTCAGTTAAAGCACTTATGTTGTCGCATGCTATACATATAACGTTATTAATGGATCAGTTCTGTGTGTATATTGAATGTTGAGATAAAGCCAATGTTTTTATACTTAGAAAATATTTTGCAAGAGTCTCAAGTGTGATATGAAATTCGAATTGCGATCTAGTCTTCTTGTTAAAATTTGCAAAAGGATTTTATTACTTTAAAATAACTTCCAGTTCTTCCACATGAAGGCAATCTTTTTAAAAATATGTGCAGTCAAAATACATTTTATGGTAGTAATCAGAAATGAGCACTCTTCTTCTATTGCTAGGTCAAGCAACTGCATGTGAAATGCAGTTTGGGTGTCGTTGCTATTAGGATTTGTCTCAGATCTTTGGGCAACTAAATATTTTTTTAAGTTCTCTTTTTTTTAATTCAACTTCATTTAGTTGAGTGAGAAACTACATACAAAATCATCTGGATTGCAAGTCAAGTGTTAGGTATGTAGAATACTTACATCTTAAAAAAAAAAACAAAAAAGAAATATCAGACATTCTTGTTTATTTGTTGTTGTCATCAAGTAAGCTGGGACAGTAGGACTTACAGTTACTTCACATTTACTTCCTGCAAGTACTCCTCCTTATCTGGTTATGACTTGTAAGTCAAGCCCTGGAAAACACTTCAGCACTGCAAAGTAGCAGCATTCAGTATTGGAGAATGCAAGTGTATTAGTAAAATACCTCCTTTTCTTAATTATTAGAAAGTACTTTTAAAGGCTTCCATGGCTAAGATATTTGTTGGCATTGGGTTTGGTATTTGGTAGTATTTACAGGAAGTAAGTGGTTAAGACTTATTTTTTGTTACTCACATTGACCATGTCCTTTCCCTGTATTAGATGTGTTGAGGTTCCCTTCCGTAGAGAATAATGAAGATCGTAGTGGATGAAATGGTTAAACTGTTTTAATTTGTATGTCTATGCATTACATCCTGGGATAAAAATATGTGCAATCACCTTTTACGTGCTTATTACAGAAGAAATAGTTCTGTCTTTGGTATAACAGCCAAAGTTTAGATTTAAAATGAAAACTATGGTTACAAAAGTAACCATAATGTTAGGAATTACATAGCACCTTCTTCATGGCCCAAAGCTTTTCTCACAGTGGTAGAAGAGGGATTTTTTTCTGTTCTACCTTTAGTCTTTTGAATTCTAAAGCAGATTGTGTTTCAATGCTGAGGGGACCCCTGAAGGCCTTTTCATCCTGAAAAGATTATATCAAAGATATGCAGGAAGCAAAATTTTCTTTCTTCTGGCCTTGGTTCCACCTGTGTCGATAGCCTCCGAATAAAAGTATTAATATTAAAAATTGACGTAGATGAACAGAATACTGGCTAGTACTTGTGTGATTACTTGTTTCCTGTTATGTGTTTCCTGTGATATCTTTTTTCAATTGTAGCTAGGGATTTAACCTAGCAGCTATTTTTTTGTTACAAATTGTGTGGCTGAATTCTCTCATCTCTTTTGTAACTCTTGAGCTTCATCATTTAGGAGGGCTGTATTTCAAAATAAATCCAATTTATCTATTGTTCTATTTACTCCTGAGATATTCAAAGGTTTGCAATTGAGCAGAAAAATTCATAAGCTAGAGTTTGAATGTTTGTTATCCAATATTTGTATCAACAATAAGGCTGTATAACTAAAAATTAAATTGCGCTAGTGGTGAGGGACATCAGGTTTCATTATTTCAGACTTGACACAGTCTAAAAGTGCTGGCAGGAATCTTTAGAGTTACATTGCTGGTCTGAGAGCTTGCAGAAGCAGTGCTAAGCTCTTCCACTTCTAACTCTTGACTGCGTTCCTGCTGTCTCTTACCTCCCCGACAAGCCCAGTAGGGCAGACCTAGGCACAGCTGGCTGGTGCAAGTACAGTGACAAGGAACATCCACAGTCTCCAAGCAAGAAAACTTAAACTGAATTGTGGCAACTTCACAGGTAGAGACAGTGGCAACTGTAAGCCGTTTGTGAATCTAAGATCTTTTTCTTCTTTGGCTTGTGGTGTAAGAAGTGAGCTGATGTCCAGAGGCATTTGCAGCCCAACAGCCAACATTCAGTCCTCCAAACCTACATCTGTGGGGCATGGTTTTCCCCTCTCCTATATAGCTTGAGGGAACAAAGCCCTGTAGTACACTGGGAACAGACTTCCATCTCTGTGGATTTTGGTAGATTGATACAGGTGAATAATTTCAGTGCTTCAGCACATTAAGTTGTACACAGAAGGGGTGACTGCAGAGTGCAGGGAGGATAATTATTCTGTTATTTTCCTATGGAAGATGTGTGTTACAGACTTTTGAAATAGCCCTGAAAGCCATTTGACTAAGCACCTAAACTCTTGCAAATCTTAATGTGGAAACATTTAATTCCACTTTGTTTCCTGAGCCGACCTCAATCTTTTGGTGGGAACCTGCTCAACTACTGCCAGGAAGTGTTTAGGAGATGGTTGGGTGTACAAAGATTTCCCTTGACACAGCATTGAGCTTCTAGATATGAAACTTATTACACAAACATGCCGTAACTATCAGTCACTTGTTTTGATGATTAAAGAAAACAGAAGTGGCCAGAATCTGAATCTGGTACAATTTGCTGCTGTTGCTATTTAGCATAACAAATGGATGGTGGTGAGGAGAAAAGATGACTACAAATTCAAGATACTTTTTTTTCTTCTTTTCTCTTGTAAGTTTTCTGAAGTTAGTCTTCTAGTCCTACATTTAAGATAGTTTGGGAACTTGAATGAAGTTTGGGGTTGCATATATAGTTATTTACATTTGTTGCTGAAATTATTGCTAAATCTACAGACCTTCATATAGTCTGAGACAGCTAATAAGGCATACTAGACTCTGGGACTGGGTTTTGTGAATATGAAACCCCAGGCCATTCTTTGGGATCATGAATACTGAGAGTCCATCATCAAAAAATTGAGATACCCAGCATTGCTGTACCAGGGAGTTCTGAAGAGGTTTACTAATAAAATGTATCTCCTCCCCACACAATGCAAAAAAGCAGTTTGTCAGATTTATTTCCCCCGCAAATAAATGATGATAAATTTCTCATTTTTAAAAAAGATAGACCTCTTCCTTGAAAATTTCAATTTAAAAGTTCTGATTTTCAATTCAAATGCATTTTTTAATAAAAATTTCAGTTAGAATAAATCCAAAGTATTCATTTACATTTGAATACTTCTTTCCACAAATTTTTATGGCTTTGATTTTTTTTCTTTAATTTGTAAAAAGAAAACACTTTTAGAGATGGGAAATATTTCCCCAGACAGAAAAATTTCAGCTTAACTTCAGTCTAAATTGGGTAACAATTATTAAAAAGTAGCCTAAAAGAGTATCAGGATTGGGAAACTCATTTTCTGTATCTCAGCACTTTACAGTACATGGGAACATGTATAAATGGTCAGTGGTTTGCAAAATTTTGAGGGCCAATTAACAGCTATCAAATTTCAGAACTTCTGAATCAATATGTACTTTTCAAAGGGCACCCTAAAAGCACTCTTGAATATTGTTCTGTGAATTACTGAATTCTCACAGACCACAGTTTGGAAGCTGCTGCTAAATATAGTATCCATTGTTTCTCCTTGCATAGGAGGATGTGAAATAGGCAGAGAAAAACTGAAATCTGTGAAATTTATCTACCTGTAAAATGGGTTAATGACATTTCCTTCCTTTTTTTTTTTTAAAGTATTTTGAGATCCCTTGGTGAAAAATAATGTATAAGAACAAAATAGTAGTGTTGCTTGTTACTGCTATCTTATAAAGAAATATAATGCAGTTTGCTTAAGTTGTATTAGCTTCAAACTCTCTTTGCAGAGGATAAACAAGGTAAAAAACCCAGAAACATCAGATTTTTGTTACAAGTAATTGCTCAGACCTTTTTCTTTGTAATGAAATAACCACAAGGCCATGGATTAACTATAATTTTCTACCAACAGTCCAAATGATAAATGCCATAATTTAAAAGGCTATTTCAGTTATGATCTAGTGCAAGTTGAATCTTTTTCCAGAATGCATGTGATATTTCATAGCTAGCAGAATTTTACAAAGTCTAGTAATGCTGTAATGCATTATTTTTTGAAGGTGAAGATTGACGCCTGACTCTGTTTGTTTCTTTTTTTGAGTCAGCTAGAAATAAAACAGATAACCAGCTTGGGAATTACTGCTCTCTTTAAGAAACCATTGTTTTTAAAATTACTGTAACATGTAAATATGTTTGCATAATTATCATGACATGTATTTATCAGGACTAAACTTCTGAGTGCAAACTTGAATCTCATTTACTAAAAGAATAAACCCTCAAAGTGTATGGAGCTTACAGTGTAACTAGGAATTGGGAGTATTTAGTTATGTACTGTAGCTGTGAAGAGACTTTTCTTAAATACACCTATTAAGACTAGAAATGCACTGATTTTGCTTTAAAAATAGTCCACATACTTATGAGACAGGTGGAAACAAGTGTGTTGCTGTTGAGATACTTTGATTTTTAAAGCTTTCTATAAATGGTAAACCATCTGTAAACAATACCTGCATTGTTAAAACTGCCAGAAAATAAATTTTCCTGGGGGCTGGACTAGATGATCTCAAGAGGTTCCTTCCAACGTAAATGATACTGTGATTCCTGTACCATAGGAACTTGGTGTTGGTGCAATAATAAAATTTCTTTAAGTCAAGAAATCCTTGAATAAGTCAAGAAGGAGACCTCAGGAGGCCCAAAGCAGGGCTACTTTTGACTTTGGGTCAGGTAGTTCAGGGTGTCCCACGGCAGGGCAGGTCCTCACCAGCCAGGGACATCCCACCGCCCCAGCCAGGAGCAGGACAACTGGGGCAGCCCTAGCCCGAGCATCAGGCATGTCCCTGGGGATGGGACGGGCCAAGGCCAGGCCTGGATGTCAGCCCATGGGTGGGGGGGATCAGGTCTCACGAGGGGAACCAGTGTCAGACACAGCCCCACGACGGTGGGGTAGGGCTGTAGGAAAAGGACTTTGGCCTGCCGGGTCAGAGCCCACAGTCCCGCACAGCTCAGTGGTGTTGGTCACTTGCGTGGGCTCTGGCCCAAAGTGGCCGATGAGGGCTGGGGCTGGCCCTGTCACAGCTTTTCCTTGGCTATGCTTGGCCGTCTGCCCCGTGTTGTCAGCCAGAATAAGGTGCTCGGGGCCCCAGCAAGGGTCTTGGTCAGCTTGCCCATGTTCTAGTACTTTCAAGGAGGCTCTGCAGCCTTGGGGGCACTCCTTGTCTGCACCTACATGTCACTGGCTTATTTTAAGTGGCCGTTCTTTCACAAATGTTGTCTTTTAAAAAAAGATCTTCAGGCTGCAAGATATTGCCAAGTCGTAAATACGTTACCTGTCTAGGTAGGTGCTATTTAACATGATGCTGTGAACTATTAAATAGGGCTTATAGCTCAGTTGATAGTACCTGACCTCAAATTCAGGCATTTTCCCATTACAAAGTTGTGTGGTTGAAGCTTGTTTGTATTTGGGCTGATTTTCTTGAAACAAAACCTGAAATCTGCCGTTTCAGCTAAAATTACAGTAATAGTGGTTACACGCACAATACCTTCTGTCCCTGACTGGTTCAGCTGTCTTTAGTTTGGACTGCAATGCTCTAAATCTTTAAGATTTTATTATAATGGATGCAGACTCCCTTGTAGCGCATCAGGTTCTTGTGGCTGAAGTGAAAATTGTATAGTTACTCCAAGAGATTTCTGTTTCCTGCCTATGTTGGTGTACATATTGTGAATTTTAATTTCAAGTTGGGTGTAGCAAATTGGTTAGTGGCTATGTCTATCCCACAGTCTTAATCTCTTTCCATGTGACATCTGCCACTTTGTCACCTCTGAAGAGATACAGAGGACTCGTGATGTGAACTGTGTGCATGAGATCTGTTCTTCCACTTATCTGGCTATTTTGTAGTCCATTTCAGTCCTTCACATTCTTATTGAAAGTCCTTTCCCTCTTTGCTGCTCCCACAGGTCCTATGATTAATTATGCTGGTGAGTCATAGTGACTCACCATGAAGGAAAGAGGCTGATATGGCAATGCCAAAACCAAACAACAATTTAACCAGCAAAAATTTTTTAAATCTTTTGCACGTGTGTTGGAAATGAAGAGAATAGGTCAAAGTCTTAGAAATCCTGAAGGGCTTCATAAGAGCGACTTGCAATCAGAGCAAGATGAGCTGGCTACTAAAGGGCAGAACTGCCATCCTTATGCAGGGGGGATTGCTTTAAACTGCAGATTCCATCAACTTTTTCCCTCTGCATACCTAGTGCACTTTAAAGGAAGTCTATGAAGAAGCTTGAAACTTCTGATAGTGTCAGCCAGAGACTGAAGAAGGAAACAATGTGGTCTGTGTTTCAACTTTTAGAGACTTAAAGAGGGTATGCGAACATATCAACATCAGCAGACTCTTGTGGAACTACTTTAAAGTACACTTCTTCCACGTATTTTACTTCATACAGCCATGAGTCTGTGCAGGGTGAAAGATGTAGTTTTGGTCTCTAGAACCATCAAATATACTGATGATACCTGTGTTGCCAGTGTCTGTGATATGAGTATCAAATGCACTCTCCATGCCTTGGAATTTTTTTTTCTGGAAAACTTTCAGAAGAGGTAATGATGATTGTAATTGTCCCTTTCATTATCATTAGTGTTAAATGTTTTACTTATGTAACATGCTATCTGTGTAATTTTTCATTATTTTCCAATTTTGTGCATAATTTTAGCTGGAAAGTTGCTGATCAAGTAGCCTGACCCTGTAAAGATGGTATGCCTCTGTTGTTAGGTGGATCTTCTCTATGTACATGTTCAACAGTGAATTTTTTCTCTAGGTAATAAAATACTTTTTTTTAATTCTTGTTTGCCAAAGCAAGTAAATGAAGAATGTTTTAATTTCTTATTCAGACTGAGGATTATATTTTCTGTTTATACTAATCCATTACATCTGTGGAAGGCTAATACTGTTGTGTATGTGCCATTAAGGACAAGCAGAAGAAAATAAGACTGCAGAGGTACATTTCCGGGATTAAGTTGGTCACACACATGTTAGTATTGGTAAAAGTGCATGAAAATGACAGCATCTGATCTGGCTTTTAGTTTTCACTTGGATTTGTGGGGCTGAAGCTTAATGCTCTTTGCTATTTTACTTGTAAACTATATATTTGATATGAAAACCTTTTTTTAAAAAAATCTTAGACAGTTCTAGGATTTGTAAAATGGTTTTCAGAATCTTCATGCTGCAAATCAAGGCTACTGCTTTTCAAAAAAACAACCAACCAACAACAGTGGAGTACAATTTGTCTGAATACTGTCAACTCACAAGGTTAATGTTACTAGGTTTTGCGGGGCTGAAATTTAACATTTTTTGGTATTTTACCTGTAAACTACATATTTGATATGGAAAACTTTGTTTTAAAAAAGATCATAAACATCTTCAGGATGTCCAAGACAATTTTTAGAATTTTTGTGCAAATTAAGCTTACTGATCCTTCTTTTTAAGTCTACAACAGAAGAATACGATTTGCTCATATGTTTACAACTGATAAGATTAATGATTTCAGATCTATTTTTCTTTTAATATCTGTATTTTGTCTCTTCACAGTATTACTGTCCACAGAAAAGTACACTTTCTCATGCTTGCTTAAACACTTTTAATATAGTTAAGGTGCAGCCTTCAGTGATTAGCATGGTATTTCTGGTTTCCTAGAGACCAAGTGCTAAGTCTACTAGACATTTCCTGCTATTCTTTTCAATTGTAAATACTATTCTTGTAAATTGAAAAGGCCAGTGTAGGGAGATATTCATGCAATTTCCCATCTAGTAAAGATGTAGATTTGAGAATGGAGAAACAATAAAATGCAGTTTTTCATAGAAATTTAGGCACACTATCGATGGAATTCACACTCTAAGCATCCACAGGGAGCAAATATTTGGAATGCCAGCATCAATTATTTTACTTTTCTCATGATCTGTTTGAAGAAAATATCAGCACATAACTGCAGCAAATGGTCAAATCCTGATCTCAGCGATCCGGAGAAAAGTCTTTAGCAACTCCTTTTAACGTCAGTGAAATTATTCAGTGACATAAATGAGATCAGAATTTGGCCTCCTGCTTTATCTTTTTAGAAAGTCCTTCAGTATACAAATGCAGATGTTGTAATTCTTAAATTAAGCTATTTGGCTAGCATTTGGAATAGCAGCCAGTAAGAACACAGAGAGCTTACAATGTACACTAAGCAATGTACACTGTTTGTAAGAATTAATGTTTATAGCCGGATACAGCTGATTTGGGGGCAGGAGAGAATGGAGGGAAAAGGAGGAGGAGAAAGAAAAAAAAAAAAAAGAAAAAGGTCCAGGGAGGGGGAGAGGAGGGAGAAAGAAATCACACAACCTACTGAATGTTAGCTCTGTGTGTCAGCCTGAAGAGGAAGGGGACCACCCATGGGGAGGACAAGTGAGCCTAACCTTTTCTTAAAATTCTGGCTGCCTTTGAAATGCAGCATCCTACAAAGCAGCTGCAGCAAAAAGTATTAACGAGCCTCAAGTGCAGGTATAAACTTCATGCTATCCAGACTTCAAATGCAGCCTGTCAGCTGTGTTTATATATGTTGATCTAGAACATATGACATTTATTGGACTTGGTTAATGTTTGCTGTTGTAGGAGAGCTCAGACTCGCATGATCCTTCTGCATTTCAGGAAGCCAGGTGGTAGCTGCACTATTTTTTTCCTTAAGGATTCTGCCAGGAAAGAAAGGAATTTCATTACAGCTTAGATTGCCCAGG
This sequence comes from Haliaeetus albicilla, assembly GCF_947461875.1. NCBI lineage: Eukaryota > Metazoa > Chordata > Aves > Accipitriformes > Accipitridae > Haliaeetus > Haliaeetus albicilla. The sequence continues at coordinate 45,387,457 of NC_091483.1, forward strand.
AATTGTTTATGAATATATCAATATTTTCTGAATTGACCTGCTCCTTGAACATGGTGGCCCAGAAACTTTTATATGGATGCTGGCAACTTCTGGTGTGATGTTTTTCTTAGTTCTACCCTGACTTTTTAAAGTTCTTCCCTTCTCTAGGCAGAGTTTTGAGCCCTTTACATCATTACACCTTTGTGGCTACAGAGACCACAGTAATCTAAACCAACTTCAAGTGGTTTGCCAAGAAACTTTTAGGCAAAGTACAGGATTTAGCCACATGCTGGAGGGGACGTGACTATAGCATAAGCGCAGAGGGGCACGCCTGTATTGCACGCAGCCTCTTGCTCTCCTGCAATAGTACCTTCTTTATAATAATTTCTAAACAACTCACTTTAATCCGGATCCTTATCTATTGCCTAAGTGTTTTGTAAAAGGCCAGTGGTTTTTTGCCTGACTGGAACCAAAATAAGTTGGGATATTAACAGCACCCAGAATTCTCTACATCAGTTTTGTACTTAAACAAACAAACAAACCCCAGGCAAAATAAAGTGTACTCAGAGTAATGACAGCATTGCACTTCCTCTTGCACAAGGTTTCAGTTTATTTCACACCTTTGGCTTCTAGGCAGCCCTTAAGAAAGGGTAAGGCAATGCTTGTCCTGCAGTAAAGAACGCTTGCAGGTGCAGCTGTGTTTTCCTTTCAAAAGTTTTGACTGTGAAAGCTTTTCTTTCTCTAACTCACAATGGGTGTGCTTTGTTCTTAGAAATAAATGTTGTCCAGTTTACAGAATAAGAATGTGGGGTTTTTTTTCCAGAGACTAGCTGTGAGGCCTGGTTCAATGATTCCAATAGTTCTGTCTTCAAAAGCTCTTCCATTGCTGGAAGTGGTGGAATGGTGTCTTGTAGTTCCCCTCTGCTGGGGAGAGAGAGGGGCTAAAAAGGGGAAGGCATTCAAGAGGGATCACTTTTTCATCAACAGAAGTGCTTTGCTGTCTGACTGACAAAAGCCCTATATATAAGCCTACAGATTTCAGCTTACAGTCTCTTTAACTTGTGCAATATGGCGCACTTTAAAATAATATGCTTTGCACATATTAGTGATGTTTTCCCCGTACCAAATATACTTACAAGTTGTATATGTCAGTCAGTAATTTTAGAAAATAGGTAATACAGGAGAAAAGAGAAAATGTTTATAGTGTGTTGTGTCCTGTATCAAAACTCTAATGTGTGTGTGCACACACATCTGTTTTACTGCTGAATTATTTGGATTATTACTTTATCTCAAAGTAGAGGGGTTTTCATCCAAAAGTTTTGCAGGGCGATAAAGTAAGACATAGAACACTTGCCAAAGGTATCTTGATGAACAAGAGTTGGAGGTGCTGCAATAAACCCAAGGTATTAATTCCAGTGATTTTTTTTTTAGATGATAATATGTTGCAACTGCTATACTATAACTGGTTTTTATTAAATTACATTTTTGTAATAACAAGGCATATAACTTGTACCAAGTAACATGTGAAATCTAAAAATAGTAATTCTTGTATTGTCAGCATCAAGTTTTAGGAAAAAACAAACAGACAGTAGTGAATTGTGATTGGTTACGCCTCACCGTTTCAGCTATCTGTAAACTTTTTTCATGATAAAAATCTATGTAGGCTGAAGGGTAGGCTGACTAAGTTCACTCAAGAAAAATCTGTCAAAGGCAAAGATGACACCTCTGGTTCAGGAAGTCACTAAGTTGCAAGTCAGCTGGAGACCAGGAAAGTATTCAGGGAAAATATCACTATATACTTGCTTTATTTACTCTTTCCAGTCATTTTGTTCACTCTGAAAAAGGGGGTGCTTGTCCAGATGATCCTTTGGCCTGAGCCTGTGGCCTTCTGTCTCAAGAACCCGGATAGAAAAGTCGCGTAAATCAGCAAGAAGTAGTTGTTCTGGTTTTCTGGGCTACAGTCTGAATTTGTGTGCTTTTGCAAGTTTAACAGAAAATGTTATGACTCTGGAAACCGCAATAGAACACTTTTATTATGGCATGCTGTAAAAAGTGGATGAATAAACATTTGTATAGACTGCGCGTTCTTGTAAATGTTTGGGGCTCTACTTGAAGTAAGTGGAAAACATGGCACAGTCTTGAATAGTTGCTTGCAACAAATCTAGTCTTAATAAATCAGTGCTGGGAGTGACACATAATTCAAAATTAGAGCAGCTGGATGTCAGCTAGCATGGACTGGTTCTCAGCTTTTTTTCGAGTAAAGACGTCTATCGTCTTTTCCCTCTTTTTCTCACAAAATCCTCTTTAAAAAATTTTTTATTCAGGAGAATGGGAACAGTGCTGTGGGGTTACTTGACCACAGTACTACAGAAAAAAAGTGAAAGACTAAACAGAATTACAACATCATTTCCATAGAAAACCAGAACAGTTTATTTCCCCATTTTCAAAATAATCCTACTATGGTTTTTCATAGCAATCCTTTGAAAGCCTTTTCACTTTTTGGCACCGGATGTGTTTGGAGCAACTGTGTTTTGTATTACTGTGTTACACTGGGATATCCTGGTGTTAAAGAATATTTTCCTTTTCCCATAAATGCCAGCCAAGACATGCTGGAGGCAGAAGAACTATTATTATGTGAAAATTATCAGCTATTGTGCGTCATAGCTGTTATTCCTGTCTGATAATAACCTCTTTCTGAAAGTGCCTACCTATTAAGGAATCATTCACATACCTGATCTATTTCAAACAGATAGCACTACTAAGACCATTCAGTTGTGTGACTGCTGCTCCATATTGACCCTGATAACCACAGGAAGTTATCATTTGTATAGTTAAGAGTTTGAATGGGATGGCATTGGGTGCAAGTTGTCTGCCTTCTGAAAGTGGGAAGATAAGGTAGTTTGCAAGCAATTGTGTAAGATGGGTAAGACAAGGACCAACAATACTAGACTTATTAGAAGCAAGCACTGAAAGCCTACTACACCAGTTATGTTATGGTAATGATATTCTAAAATCCTTTCCCAAAGAGAGTTGTTCAGAATATGTATGTATGTATGCTTTTTTTTTTTTTTTTTTTTTTTTTTTTTTAAGCAGTTGGGTGAAATTTTTCTCTAAAAAGCAAAAAATACAATGCAAACTGGACAGGACTAACATGATCAACACTGAAGATAAATAAACAATCACCTATGCAGAGAAATGCATAATAATCAGTCCTTGCATAGGAATGACTGAGCTGTTTCTGATAAAAGGTTACGTGATAATTAAGTAAATCTAGATGAGAGAATAATGGAAGAAAGCCAATGTAAAGGAATAAGAGGCCGAGATGTTCACTTCCTCCTTCCAGCAAGAAGCGAAGAGAGAGGGAAAGGAGGTTTGCCCACCTCTGGCTGACTATGAATGCAACACGCATTCTGCTGCCACAGTATCATTTAAATACCATGTTTATTTAGAGGGCTTCATAAAAGCGTGCCATAAGAACTGCTGAGATTTAGATTTTCCAGTCCAAGTGTAATAACAGACCACTTTGAAAATAAAATGCCTTGGTTATACAGTATACCCATCTCTGTCCCTAATATTATTGATTTCTGTTTGGACGTGATTCTGTCATCTCTATTCCTGCTCACAGAGAGAGAGGAAAAAAAAATTAAATTGTGGATTTAGCTTTAGCTAAATATGACAAGATTGGCCTTTTCTTTTTTTCCTAAGAGGAATGATTAAAGTCTTCCGTGTTTTGGTCAGTAGTTTTACACAGGATGGATAAATTGTTGCTATACTTTGGCAATATTCTTACACTACAAATACTCCCTTATTTATTATCTACTGCAACAGACTCCTATGAGTAAGTGTCTGTTTGTATGTTTTAAGCAAGATGATGCTTCTAGTGCCAAACAGGAATGGTACAGTCTAATCCCCTAAATGGGTACTTTAAAAATTTATAGGAAATGATTGAATAACTCAAAAACCTTTTCTTTATTTGCTTCTCGATAATTATGTGGGAGAACCTACAGGAAAGCAATGAATGACATTCTCATGCCTGACTTTTGGAACAAAAAAAAGGATGAAATGATGGAATTCTGGTTTTGTTTCAGCTCACTGGGGTCCTGCTACTGGTCTCAGTGGAGTCTTGCTCCCGTTTCCTGTGGGTTGCACCCTGTGATAGGAGGCAAGCTGAAGCTGTTGAGCTGAAAGACTTACATAACTTAGTATTTTTGGTACCTCTGAATAATGTGAGAGGCCCTGGAGCTAGCTGCAGAAGCTTAAGGGCAGTTAAAGCCTTTGTGTTGACCTGGGAAAGGAGGTCTGTTTGGACCTCTGACTCAGTATTATAATTGTTACAGCTCTGTATTTTTAGAAGCCTGAAGGGAAATATGTATGTGTTTGTTCCAGTGTGTGCTTCAGTAGTTAACTTTGCTAGTAAGGATAAAGCATTAAAACAGATTGGGTGGATTGCCTACAATTTTAATTTCAAGATTATTTTTATTCTCAGGTCAACCAACTGGCCACTGAAGTAGTTCTCAGTTTAGTTCTTAACAGAATGGGACTGTGGCTGGTTTCAGCTGGCTCAGGGGTTTACAGACTTCAGTGCCTGTAGTACAGCCACTCATGTTTTCCCCCTTCATTCTGCATTTGGGCACTGCTTTGGGATGAAGGAGCATGGATAATAAACTCTCTCTAACATCTGCAGAAGGCAGTAGCTGTAACTCATGACAGAGGTCACCGGTGGAACAGGAGGTTTGTATTGTGTCCTCTTTTCCTGCTGCCAGTCATTTACTTTTTATAGGCATTAAACATTAAAATAAAAATGATTGTACATTAAAAGTGCTTCCTTTGATGTTGTATACAAATGTCATTTGAAACAAAGTGAACTAATTCTATGACTGATCTAGATTAAACATTCCACTGGAGTAGCTTTATGTTAGGACTTGATTCATTTGCATCCCAGCTCTAGCTGCCATTTTAACTGATTTTCCTATTAACAGCACCCAAATGACAGCTTCCAGGCTAGCCTTTAGAAAATACCTGAGGTGAGCCTACTAAATGTGTTAACTTTAGAAAGGCTGTATTTCATAGAATCCTAGAATGGTTTGGGTTGGAAGGGACCTTCAAGACCATCTAGTTCCAACTGCCCTGCCATGGGCAGGGACACCTTCCACTAGACCAGGTTGCTCAAAGCCCCATCCAACCTGGCCTTGAACACTTCCAGGGATGGGGCATCCACAGCCTCTCTGGGCAACCTGTTCCAGTGTCTCACCACCCTCACAGTGAAGAATTTCTTCCTTCATCTAGATTTAATTTAGCTAATCTAAATCTATCTCAGTTTAAAGCCATTACCCCTGTCCTATCACTGCGTGCCCTTGTAAAAAGCGCCTCTCCAACTTTCTTGTAGGCCCCCTTTAGGTACTGGAAAGCTGCTATAACGTCTCCCCAGAGCCTTCTCTTCTCCAGGTTGAACAACCCCAACTCTCAGCTTGTCTTCATAGGAGAGGTGCTCCAGCCCTCTGATCATCTTCATGGCCCTCCTCTGGACTCACTTCAACAGGTCCATGTCCTTCTTACGTTCAGGGCCCCAGAGCTGAACGCAGTACTCCAGGTGGAGTCTCATGAGAGCAGAGTAGAGGGGCAGAATCACCTCCCTCGACCACTTCTCTTGATGTAGCCCAGGGTATGGTTGGCCTTCTGGCCTGCAAATGCACATTGCCAGGTCTTGTTGAGCTTCTCGTCAACCAACACGCTCGAGTCCTTCTCTGCAGCGCTGCTCTCAATCCACTCGTTGCCCAGCCTGTATTTGTGCTTGGGATTGCCCCAACCCATGTGCAGGACCTTGCACTTGGCCTTGTTGAACTTCATGAGGTTTGCACAGGCCCACCTCTCAAGCCTGTCAGGGTCCCTCTGGATGGCATCCCTTCCGTCCAGCATGTCAACCGCACCACACAGCTTGGTGTTGTTAGAGCAGGATACATTTCTTAAATGGCTGTATACAGAACCTTATTCCTGAAGTTGTATCAACAGTGAAATACTTTTTGAAGAGACTTGTAACTTAATTTTGAACAATATTAAGATAAACATACTCTCTATTTTCTAAATTCATACTTTGCTATTTCTTGTTGCATTTAAAGATACCTTTTCTTCGTTCTTAGTGTCTGTACTGGGTCTCATGGGATGGAATTAATTTTCTTTGTAGCAGCCCATATGGTGCTATGATTTAGATTTTTTTTGACCAAAACAGTGTTGATAACTCCAATATTTTTGCTATTGCTTATCACTTGCACAGTATCAAGGCCTTCTCTGTTTCTCGCTGTCCCCCCAGGGAGTAGGTTGGGGGTGGGCAAGAGGTTGGGAGAGGACAGCGCTGGAACACCTGACCCGAAATGACTGAAGAGATATTCCATGTCATATAACTTCATGGTCAGCAATAAAATTGGCAGTGGAGAGTTTTTCTAAGGTAGCCTTTGCTGGGGGATTGGCTGGGCATTGGTCTGCTTGTGGGAGGTGGTGAGTGACTGCCTTTGCATCACTTGTTTTTGGGGGTTTTGGTTGGTTGGTTGGTTTGGGTTTTTTTGTTTTCTTTACTTCTTAAGCTGTCTTTATCTTCACCCATGAATTTTTCTTGCTTTTGCCCTTCCAATTCTCTCCCCCATCTCACTGGGAGGGAGTAAGAAAGCGACTGGGTGGAGGTTTAGCTGCCTGCTGGGGTCAACCCACCACAGTATTGTATGTCAATTGAAAGCTTGTGCATTCCATTTTTGTAAGGTTGCTAGATTTTGACATTACATTGTAGCTTAAAATTTATAGATATATGAACTTTGTACAGAGGGAGAAAGAGCCCGAGTATAGAAACTAATGCAAACCCTCTTTTCTTGTGCCAAATCTGAAATCCCTTGATATGGGAAATTTCTTTATATGGGTAGAAAGAAGTAGTGTCAGCTGCAAAAACAATGAAAACTTTTGAACAAACTGGGGACCTCCCCAGAAACTTCACTATGTTTAGGTGAAAATTATTATTTGCCAACTGAAATATACATAAGGTATACATTATTTCTTCATTAATGAATATACATACATGTAAGCCAAGATTAATCCTGTCAGTTGGTTTGGACTTAGCATAAAACAAACACGGGCACAGAAACTAGTCATAGTGCCTGTGCTTTCACACTATATTAGGTCAGTCAAACACTTTCAAACTTTAAACCAATGTAATTTTAAATGAGAGGTGTTTGAAATACTAATCCAAATTAATCCTTGGTTCCCAGTCTCTCTGCTGCAGGGCTCAGAGGAAAATGTAATTTGATAAGAAAAATGGGCTATTGTAGAGGTAAGCAAAAATAGTAACTTTGGGGGAACCTTCAAAGAACTTAGGTTAGAGCAGGACCTTCTAAACTGTGGTATGTATATCACTAAATGTATCAAAGTGAAATGTGGCAAGAGTTAAGAGTGTCGACTACTAATGTTAGTAGTTGTTGCAAATGTAGCTGCTACTACTACTACTGGAAGAGTTTTGTCAACTCCTGAATGAGAAAATAAGATTTCAAAATAGATTCACGAAAGACTGCTGGGCAAATTAAATGGCAAATAGATCTGTGAGAATGAGAGGCATTAAAAACAAACAGAAAAAAAATAACATTCTAGAAACCTAAAACTAATTAGTGGGGCTTGGGCTGTATTTCTGGAACTAACGTACAGGGGTTCTTAGAAAAACTAAACTTGTAAAATTGAAAGACAAAAATATGTGTTATAATGATAGTGTCACAAAAACAGGCAGAGGTGATATACTTACTCTCTATCAAACTTCTACTGTTTGGAAAAAAACTTGATTTCATCAATGGAATAATTTCACTTGTGACAAATGTGCATCAGACAAACCTTCACTCAGGCTTTTCAGATCAGGTGGTGCACTTAGCTGGTACACTTCAGGTTATTCATTATGCAAACTTGTCTGCAGACACACTGTTCAGCTGGGATTTGACACCTGAATTCTATAAAGAATGAGATATAAAATGCCTTTCCTTTCCAGTGACTGAGAGGAGAAAGTTTCCAGCTAGTTCTTTTCTTTTTAATGTAAAATGTGTAGTGCTCTCTTAAAGATCAAAGAGCTACAAGTTATCTAATAAAAGCATTTTTTTTTCCTTTGGTATGATCTACAGCTGTAACGCAACAGCTTATATGATAGAAAGAGGGTTCTGTAGTATGGCAAAAATTAGAATATATTAAGCATAAGGATGCAAACTATTTGAATTTCACTGGTTTAATAAGTATAAAAATATGCTGCTTCTCTTCTCTTGCTTCTGTTTGTCTCTTTCTGACATTGATAATTTTTACGATAATCTGAGCAACGTCAACTGTTGTCTGAGACTACAATTTGCTTATTTTTTCTTTCCAGCACTGTTTTGATCACTTCTTTAAGCAAAGTGTTATGAATGATTATCTTCAAGTATATTTTCTTATTCAATACAATAAATGTGAAAGAAAAATATTTGAGTGCAAATGCTTATACTGTCCCTCAGAAGACAATGGTGGTAAAGCTGAGGAAGCAGCAGGATAGAAGTACATGGGTGAGAACTTGTCAAGTCTGATAACTTAACCAGATACCTTGCATTGAAATAGCTTATTTAACCATCAGCACTAGAAAAGGAAAATGATTGTAAAGAAAATATAATTAACAAAGTTGAAGGAAGAGGAGAGAGAAATCCAATTTGTAAATAGAAATGAGGTATACTCAGAAAAATGTTGATGTGGTAGATATTTATATACTAAAAGCAGGAAAGATGCACTTTGCTATGGTTTAGCTCAAGGAATTAGAAAATCTCACAATAGTCTTTACATTTGCCAAATTTGCAGGTTTGAGGTACTAACAGAAGTGCTTTCTTTCATCTGTTACATAAATGCACGTCTATATACACACTGTAGGTGTAAAACCTATGATGTGCTAGATATGCTAGAAGACCCAACCTAGTGGTATTTGGTTAAAAAAAGTTGCTTGTTCTTTTGTATTGTTCACAGTTATTTCTACACAGGCAAAAATACCTGAATGCATTCAATGCTGGTATATAAATGGATATTAAAATATAAAGATTATCGTAAAGTAAAATGGATTTTTATGTTATAAAACAAGGTCTCCATCATCTTGTCTGTTAATTTGTTTTCCGTTTAGTGCACACATTCTGGAACACAGATGTTTTTTTACAGTTTAGCAATTGGAACATGTTACTCGGTGAATTTATGTAATCTAGAAAAAATTTGCCTTTTAGTTTTCAGCTGGTGAAAAGATATGAAATGTAGGACTGATACTCCTACAGTACTTCAAGCAGCACTTGAGGGACTACAGGAAGTTAATTAAAATCTGAAAAATTGCTCATCTGTTTGTTCTTATATTTCTGTTTGTACACTAATTTATTTTTTGTTGATTGTATTTTTCCTTTCTTTCCATGTGTGTTGTTTTCTTATTTGGATATTGACTTGGTTTCCTGGTTAAAAAAAATAAATTCTGGATTTTCTGCAGTTACAATCTTTTTTCCTACATCTTCCTATACCAGAGTTTAGAATTGTGCAGAAATCTGTACCATGAAACATAAGTGACATAATGCAAATCATTTCCACAAATTTCAGAACAACGTTCCCTGGCAGTCATATGGGATTTAATACTATACATTCCCTTTTGTATTTTTTCTACTAGACTCCAGTAGAATACAATTTGCTCTAAATAATCAAAAAATAACCATATAAAACCTTATTACTGTGTGCCCATACAACCTTGTGATTCAGTTTAAAGGAAAATTTTTCCTTCCCAAAGTTTAGAAATGTGCTTTGATTTCCGCCCACGCCTTTCATCTTTTCTTAAGTCAGATGCAGCCTCTCATTATACTTAACTGAATACACAGAAAGTATAATAGAACATCATCTGGTTCTAACCTACAGGTTTCATAGTGGAATGGTGAGGACAGTAGGGTTTCAATTTCATTTATGTTGTCAGGTTGACGGATTAGCCAGTGCTTGTCATGGGTTATGTGCCAAGTGATGTCTTTTGAATCTGATTCCAAAGAAAACAACAGGCTTTCCAATCGATGAAAGCCTCGAAGGGGTTCTTTCTGGTTGTTAGAAATAATAGATGACTGAAAAACTCAGGCACATAAAAATGTACACACTGCTGTGTTCAGTGTAGTTTACATGTTGGGTGGAGCATATGAAATAGCTTAATATAATCTCTTGATTTCATTAGAAAAATTTTCTCTAACAATATTAAAATTAATCTTCTGAAAACCAGCTCTACAATACGGTGATATTCTACACAGATAGTTGAGGTGGAATTTATTTTTGAGACCTGTGTGAAGGAAATAGCTATGAAAGCTGGTTTTGTGGGTTTTTGTTTGTCATACAAGTAGGGGCATGTTACATTTACAGCCTGTTTGCACCATCAATATGTGTGTTAGAAGTTACAGCTTCTCTAATGGGAATTACACTAGAACTTTGAGATGGACCTTTTGATCCTGAAGTCTTTACATTTGGTCATTCTGGACTCACTCCTGTGCATGGAAAAAAGCATGAACACAAGAGCATGAGAAAGTAAAGAAGCAACTAAAGAAGTTGGCAGTATTGCTGGACTGAAGGGGTGTTAAGGGAGGATTAGTCAAGGAAGGTTTAGACTCACATGAATGCCATGCAGTTTCCGGTATCTGCTATTGTGACTATTTCTAATAGCCAGACAAACTCATTTAAAGATAATCAGTTTCTTTACCTTATGCTGAAAAGTGCTGTGGTGTGTATTTTTAGGGTAATTACCTCAACTCATAGTAGAATTCTCTCAAGTAAGTGAAATAAGCAGGGCTAAACACTACAAAAGATGGAAAACTGCAATGTCTAATAGACTGGATGGTTTTGGTACCCATAAAAATATACTTTTTGTTTTGTTTTGTTTTACCTTAGTATCATTGAGTCTCATTCATGCAATTTTACCAGCATACTGTAAGAAAAAGATTTCCTTTATCTGGTGTAGAAATGACAACTATAGATTAGATGTAATCTTGTTCTTCTGCAGTGAACTAAAGCAGAGGTATCACAAAAACATCACTGAAACTTGTTCTGCTGCACTTGGAGAAATGCAGTTTATCTGCATCTCTTTCAAAACTGATGAAAGGTTTCATGTGTTATATTTTGGAGCTTTGTATTCAGTGCAATGTCTTTAACAACTGGACTTAGATCAAATTCATTGTTCAGGTACAGATGGTGACAAGGAGTATGGGTGAATTGGAAACTTTGCTTCAGATATTTTCAGTTTCATGTGACATGTTCATGAGGTTCAACAAGGCCAAGTGCAAGGTCCTGCACCTGGGTCAGGGCAACCCCTGGTATCAATACAGGCTGGGGGATTGAGAGCAGCCCTGCTGAGAAGGAACTGGGGGTACTGAGGATGAAAAGCTGGACATGAGCCGGCAGTGTGCCCTCGCAGCCCAGAAGGCCAATCCTATCCTGGGCTGCATCAAATCAAACATGGCCAGCAGGTCAAGGGAGGTGATTCTGCCCCTCTACTCCACTCTGGTGAGACCCCACCTGGAGTGCTGCGTCCAGCTCTGGAGTCCTCCGCACAGGAGAGACATGGACCTTTTGGAGCTCGCCCAGAGGAGGGCCACAAAAATGATCAGAGGGACGGAACATCTCTCCTATGAAGACAGGCTGAGAGTTAGGATTGTTCAGCCTGGAGAAGAGAAGGCTCTGGGGAGACCTTATAGCAGCCTTCCAGTGCCTAAAGGGGGCCTACAAGAAAGATGGGGAGGGACATTTTAGCAGGGCCTGTTGCGATAGGACAAGGGGTAATGGCTTTAAACTGAAAGAGGGTAAATTGAGATTAGATGTAAAGAAGAAATTCTTTACTGTGAGGATGGTGAGGCACTGGCATAGGTTGCCCACAGAGGTGGTAGATGCCCCATCCCTGGAAGTGTTCAAGGCCAGGTTGGATGGGGCTTTGAGCAACCTGGTGTCCCTCCTCATTGCAGGGGGTTGGACTAGAAGACCTTTAAAGGTCCCTTCCAACCCAAACCATTCTATGATTCTAGCTTTACTTCCCTGTTCAGTCACTTCATATTCTTGATAAACACTAGGTCCTTCAAATACTAGTTGTCTGTCATAAACCAAAGCAAATCCACATACTGTTGTCTGATTTGGTTAAAGCTATACCATGATAAAGGTGTCGGACTTCATGACATTGTTGGGAAAGCTTGAGGGACCATTTTGTTTTTGTCATATAATGACAAAAATCTACCTCCAAATGAGAAGCTGAATGTGAACTAGCTGTCAAAGTCGTAACCTAATATGACATTCTGGTATCCAAGCATATTCCAAAAAGTTTTGGTTTTTTCATGTTGTTCAATGTGTATCATGTAATAATTTATTTGGTTAATGTGGTAGACGGTGCCATTTAGAAAGGATTCCATTTTAATTAGCTGCTATAATTTGCTATGAAATTATTTACACAGATTGTAGCAGCCTGGCTTGACTCTGGCTGTTGGAGGTATTATCAACATTCTGGCTTTTTCTATAAGAGCAAAAACCATTATTTTTAGTTTGGAATGCATTCAAGCTTAACTATTCATAAGAGTGCATAGTATTCTATAGGCTTTAGGACAGATCACAAGAGAAAGCATGTTGGGAAAACTTGAAACTGGTCCACCAGTGCAAAGTGAGATACCATTGTAGTGTGTTACTTAAAGATCTGCAATTAAGTTGACATTTATTAATGAGCCTAATAATAATAATTTTATTAACATTGTGAGGTTCTTCCACTCTGAACTGTTTGTTTCTTCTGTGTATGTATTTTATTCACTTAAAAAAAAATGACTCCAAAGAATTGGCATTGGTTCCATAATTCCAGGGCTTACAGAAAAGCAAATAAAATTCTTTTAATCAAATTGAAGAGGCTTTGGGTTAGGCTTATAGCTAGGTAGGAGTTATAAGGGTGTAACAACATACTCCTGCTTTATTCTATTTGATATCTGGCCTCCTCTGTGCTGCCATTGTTACTCCAGCAGAAATTATAGGTCAGTGAAGAGGAGATGTAAAAATGACTCACAGTGACATTTTCTTGTTTGATATCTGGTGTCCTGGCGGTACAACATGACCAAAGGTGGCTGCTTTGCAGAGTGGCTTACCCTCCATAAGGTGTCTAGCTCTCCATGACTTTATCCAGGGGTTGGCTTTTCCTTAATGGTACTCCAGAAGTTAAAGCTGACCCTTCAAAGTCGAGTCCTGGTAGGACTAATGGATGGTGAAGCTTTGAAAGTATTGGCTTACCTCGGAGTTGAATAGAAGTGGCATGTGATCCATTTTTCTTTCTCTGCTGGGTCATCAGACAAGTGATTTTTGCATCTTTTGGTAGCCTGTTATATATTTATGGTACTGCCTTTCAGCCCCTTACTGGTCAAAATAAACAGCATAATTTCCAAATGAAAGCCCAAAAGTGAATTGGTCACAGCAATGGAAAGACAGTCGGTTTAATTAAAAAAAAAAAAAAAAAAAATTAAAATTGCTTCCCTTCTGAAACGTGCCAAGAAAATATTGGTAGACTGGTTTAGAAAGGGATATGAAGAAATTGTAAAACTTCATAGCCATGTGAGTTATAGGAGCTTAGAGAAGCTGCTGCTTTTATGAGTCCAACTGATAAAAATTACCATTTTTTTCTCCCAACTTTTTGGCACAGAAGTCTTTATTTATAATCCAAGATGAGTTTGCAAATTTCAGTTTAAGAGCAAGTTGGGAGCAATTGCTCTGAGGTGAGTTGTGCTAGTCAGGCAGACAAGCTGAGAGAAAATAGTATTGAGTATGTGTGAGTCTTAAGAGGAAGGGGGCACAGATCGTTTACCCCTGAAATCAGGTGCAGGTAGTTTAATGCTTAGGTAAGTGAGGAAATAATGAGCAGTGATATACGAGGACATTGGTATTGGACACTGTGTATTTCCCATATACAATCCCTGGTGTTTGTGTATGGTAATGAGAAAACTCAGAACCGAGATATCAGTATTTTTTACTTGAATTAGAATTGAACTTGATATTATGAGTTTCAGCAAGTGCATAAAGACAACACTGAACTTTGTTTTTCCCAAAATCTTGTTAGTATAGTTCTGTCAAATACTGCATTTTTTTAAGTGGATGGTTATAGCTAAGTGTCATTTTGCTGCTGTCCTATGAGCTTTAGGTTCTTCTTTTATCCTTATGAAAATTGGGACTTGTATGGTGAAAAGAGAAGAAATTAAAGTTGCTTTTTGTGAGTTAAACCAATATTATGTTGTAAATTGCCCTCAATCAGTGAAACATTCTAGTGCTGATGTTTGTAACAGACTGTGGTGGGGGCTTCTGTTTGGAAAACGTAAATATAGTGTAAGTTATTGAAATGCTATCTTTTCTAGGTGAACTTTTAGGACTACATATAGTCTTAAAAGTTTATTTCTAAGTTGATATAATTTCATATTGTCAAATTATTGTATATTTTAATTTTCATAGTAAAAATGCTGTGTTAAGTTTTTTTAAAGCTGGTATTCTGTTAAAGCAGAGCTTCAATGCAATGCTGCCATTAACTTTCAGCATTAATCTGCCTCTCATAATTAAACTATACTCAAGATTGAAATGCTTGAAACGATTTAAGAAAGGAACTTGCTTGAAATACTTGATGAATGTGAATGTGGTCCAATTTGGCAACCACAACTAAATAAAGAAACAGTCTTGTAACTGTGTTCCCCCCTCTTCTCCACTAACTGTGACTAAAAGGGAGTGTTTTCTTCTTCACAATAAGAGGAAATCTCATTTGTTATATGGCAACTTTTAATGTTATCTCTGTAAGCACTGTTTAAAGACAAATTACAATACCAAACACAGATTTAATGGAAAAAACATGTATGGAACACGGGAAAAATGTATAGTTTGGTCCTATGAAAATCCCTGAGGTTTTTTTAGGTAACCTGTTCTATATTAAAAACAAAAAACTTGAAGAAATTGTTTTCTTTCATGTCCCCAAAGTGTTTTCAACAGATGTTCCATGTTTCATCTTGTAAGCGATACTTTAAAGCCATCTGTGGTGTCATAAAGCCTGAGGATAGTGACAGAAAATTAAAGCCTTCATTTTAAATTTTAGAAGATGATCTTGGAACTAGTCCTGATATCTATATTGGTTACCCAAGAACAATTTGCTACTGAGTTTAATAAGCCTTGAATGAAACCTTGAGTCTCCAGTCAGTGCCTCCAAACCCATACTTAGTTAACTATGGTAGTTTTAGGAAAATTAAGAGATGTAACACTTATTAATCTCAATAGTTAATTTTTTTATATTGATTTTTTTAATGAAACATGATATTGAGTGATATGGCAAATAGGAGTCAACACAGAAGCTTACTTTTGTAGATGACATGTAATGATTGTTTTAATCTGAATTTCTGATGCAATATAAACCTATGGAAATACTTGGATAGTCTTTTCTAATATATAAGCTTTTCAGTTAGATTAATCTTAATGACTTATTGATAATAAAGGTGCTTAACTGATGTAATTCTTATACAAGAAAAAGGATAATCATTATCAAAATCAGTTGATTTATGTGAATTGTACAAGAAAGTAAACTAGATGTAAGCAATTCCATTCCTAGTTCTGTTTCAAGGTTTTCTGTTCTGCCACGGGCAAATCATTCAGCTTGTGTGTACCTCTGGTTCTTGCTCTGGAATATAAAGAGACTTACTCTTTCAACAACATATGGTTTCATAAAGATTAATAGATTAGCGCTACTAATGGATATAGTTTTGTATACAATTAAAATGCTGTTTTCAATTTCTTTTTGACTTTGTTAAATTGATTTATGATATATTCTGTTAAACATGGGGACAATTAGGATCTTGCACTTGAACAAAGTAAAACAAAAAGAAAAAAACATCTATAGAAAATAGAAATGAAGTAAAAGAACACTGTAATGTAAGTGCAGTATAGAATAGCTGTGTGATCATGATCCAGAAGTTATTTTAGTACCTTACTGTGTATTTCTTTCCTTTATGTATTTAGATTTCTTTTCCATGTAAATTTTGCTTTCAATTTTCTCACTTTGTAATATTAGCTATTGAAGTAATTTCACATCCATATAACGTTTTTATTTCTCTTGCAATTGCTAATGCACATTGTTAAACTTAACATTCCTCCAGAAAAGAATCTATGTCAAAATATTGAAATAAAAGGGGGGGGGGGGGTTATTGTAGTGGTTTAATGCTGTTTAAATTTGCAGTCAGCAATTAATAGAGGCAAAATAAACATTTGGTTTGAATTTTGCAATTTTAGTCAGTTGAAAATTTAATTGAATTCATTGAAGTAAATGGATGTAGAGCAAGAGTAATGTCTCAAACCTTGTCTGATCACTGAGGGGAAGGGAGGTCATCTATTATAGAGAGCAGATACCTTTGATACTTTCTTATTGACAATATTCTCTAGAAGGTAACAGGAGATATATCTAAATGTTGCCAGAGACTTACAGCTCCTCTCAGGAAATTCTACTGCTCTTTGGAGTTTATGTGTTAGAAATGGTGCAAATGGACACATGATACACAAAACTAGAAAAAGAATCTGAGAAATCGACATCTGGGGTGAACCCAAGTAACCTCTACAGAATTCAAGTTGATTCATTGCTTTGGTGTCCATTACACTTTATGGTTTTTTGCTTCTTGCAAATGAGTCAGAAGCACTTTTTATTTTTTCTTTTTTAAGGAATTTATTCTATAACAGAAATCACAGGAAAACATGGAAACTAGGCCTTCAAAGCACATCAACAGTTTGTCTAGTTTATTGTCTTGCCCAAAAGCAGTAGCATATATATATTTGTTTTCCCTAATGAATATTTAAGAACCAGCTGGGCACTGAACTCCAGCATCCCTAAACAATTTGTGCTAGTGCTTTGCTGTTCTTACTTCTAGAAACCATCTTTGTAAAACTGAAATCTTGTTGACTAATCTCTTCTTTACACCCTTCTGTAAAATATTACAATTTATTTGATCAACCTAGGATCATCCAAATTTTATAAGACATCTTAAAGGCAGTTGCTTTTATGTATTTGAAGAATGTCATATTGGCTAAACAGGGCTTCTTGTTCCAGCTTGTTTCAGTTCTAATTTCTAACTAATCTCAATTATTTCAGTCTTAGTTTACAGTGTTTTCACCTGATCATTCTTGCTGCTAGTGAGCAGAACACGGGCTAAAATGATGCCTCTCTGTAAAACCTATAAAGATTTGTTGTTGCTGTTTGTTGTTCAACACAAGTGAAATATTTGAAAAACACTAATAAATGTAGAGAGTCTAGAAGAATTAACTCTTTCAAACATTTGTTGATATCAGTAATTGTCCTGGTTTCAGCTGGGATAGAGTTAACTGTCTTCCTAGTAGCTGGTACAGTGCTATGTTTTGAGTTCAGTATGCAAAGAATGTTGATAACACACTGATTTTTCAGTTGTTGCTCAGCAGTGTTTAGACTATAGTCAAGGATTTTTCAGCTTCTCATGCCCAGCCAGGGCACAAGAAGTTGGCACAGGACACAACCAGGGCAGCTGACCCAAACTGGCCAACGGTGTATTCCATACCATGGGACATCCCATCTAATATAGGAACTGGGAAGTGGGGGCGGGGAATTGCCGCTTGGGGACTAGCTGGGTGTTGGTCGGTGGGTGGTGAGCAATTGCCCTGCGCATCATTTGTACATTCCAATCCTTTTATTACTAGTGTTGTCATTTTATTAGTGTTATTGTTATCATTATTAGTTTCTTCTTTTCTGTTCTATTAAACAGTTCTTATTTCAACCCACGAGTTTTACTTCTTTTTCCCAATTTTCTCCCCCATCCCACTGGATGGGGGGGAGTGAGCGAGCAGCTGTGTGGTGCTTAGTTGCTGGCTGGGGTTAAACCACGACAGTAGTGTTGGAAACAGAAGAGTGGTTTGCTGTGTACTGGCATTATGTTATTTAGCTAGCTATGACAGCAGTGCTTGTTAAGACTGGTAAAGCTTGAGACAGAATAATGTCTCTGGATATAAGCAATAAGGATTGTTATGAAATCAGGAAAACGGGAAACATACTATCTATCAGGCCACTTTTCTTAAGGATGAGATCCTTTAAAGGTCTTAGCATTCTTAGCTAAGAATCTGTTTACCAAAAAGGGAAAGTAGTCAAAATCCGTTGTTTGGATAGAATAATAGACACAAAGCATTCTTTTCCCTGGATTCTCTTTTTGCATCAACAGACATGTAGATGAGAAGGTATTTCTTGTGTACTTTATAGTAAGACTTTCCATAACTTCATTTTCCAGTTGTTTTATTAGTAAAGCTTCATAAAACCATGCCACTCGGAAACTTGCTTTTGTGGATTTTTCCAAATATAATCTAAGTGTTATAGTCATGTTCAGCACCTTGATCTTAGAACAACATTTACTTGACTAGATCTGCGAGATTATATCTAAATTAAATGTTTTTGTACTGTTGTTTGAAATACGTATTTTTGGAATGATTAGCTGACTATATTATAGTCCTGTAAAATTCAATTATTCTGTAACTAGTTTTATTTTTATCCTCTAAAAACAGTCTGAGTTAAAATCCTCTTCCCATTTTTTGTAAAATAAAATGCTTAATATGTGCTAAATCAGGTGTTTTCAGAAACTGTGATTTCTGTAGTAATTGTATTTTCATTAATGAATGAATGATTAGGAAGCAAATTCACAGGGGAGGAAAAGAATCAGTGGGTTTATGAAAAGCAAAAATTATTGCCTGGATTTAATGAGTGAGAACGATGGCATATTTTCTGCAGTAATCGCAACCTGTTTTACCAAAGCGTATGGTACATAAATGAAAGTCTTTTATTGAATGCTATGCCAAAACAAACTAAGTTAAAGCGGATGTCTATTCCCCTTCAGATTTATTTCATCTGAAACTGAGATAATAAACTGTTGAAATGAGGCCAGAAAGACAATCAAGATAATCACATCACCAGACCTTAAACAACTACATTCCTCTATTGGAAAGAAGCTTTAATTTCACTGATTAATTAATTTTAATCTGTTTTAATGTTTTATTCACACTATGCCTTTGATTAGGCTGTACTGGCAATATTAAATGCTTTGGCAGTGTTCTGATTAAATGACAACTTGGATACCAATAAAGATCAAAACACAGGAACAGCTTAGTCTTATTTCTGCTTGAACATGGTACAGTAGTTTTTTCCTTAAATGTTCAATCCAGTAATTAGTTTCAGTATGTGCACAAGACAATTGTAATCAGCCATCTTTGCAAGTTATGAAGTCGTAGCTATGTTTTGATATTCAGCTATTATCTCTTTCTCAGTTAAATACCAAAACAAAAACTTAGTGATGAAATACTAAAAAAATACTTGATGTGATGCTATATTGTTCTTTGGCTATTTCACAAAAATATATAACAATGTTAGGGACACTGCATGGGAAATATAAGAAGATTGATTCTTACATCATACCCAGAAAGTCACTGCTGTCCTGTTCCGAAATAAAATAAAGGCAACTGTTTCTTGAGACATAGAAAGATTAATCTTCTCTCATTTTGCACTGATGAAGCTGAATGGATTTCTAGGACAATTTGTTTTTTTCAAATGAGAAAAAAGAGTGGCATATTCAAAGTACAGTTTCCATCAGGTGATAAATATAAGTTTTAATTTGAAATTTTAGCTTCAGAAACTGGATCTAAATTTAGGAGCCTTTGAACAGCAACTTAAACTGTTTCCAAGTATAAAAATGAAGCCAGTATGTTACTGGATTAAAAGTGTTTGGGTTCACAGGAGCTTTTATCTATTCCTGATACAATCATTTGTAGGCTAGCTAAAGTTTCTTACTGGAATTCAAAACGATGTAATGTGAAATCATTACAGCAGTTACAGCAGGGTGTTTTTTGACAGCCTGAAATTGAACTGGAGCTTGTAAAGATATAGATCTTTATCTGATGTGTCCAAGAACTACCATCACTTCTGTTTGAAATGTTTATCAAAATAAGCTGTTGTTCAGGTTACGAAGTGCTGGGTGAAAGATGATCTTTTTGTCAGGACATCAGGATACTCATGATGTGTATCATTTTATATTCATCTATCTAGTAGTTAAATGTGTGAATATCTACTTGACTAGATGCTGAAAACACCTTTCTTTCTTTTACATCCAAACAGCAGTTGGGAAACCATGATACTGTAAAGTCTAAATTTGATGGTGGGGAGAGTTGAACGTGTTAAGTATTCTCTACCCACTGACAGCCTGTGTAACAAGTCACCAAAATAATAGTGAAGAGAACAGTAAAATCTCTAGCCAGGGTTAGATTGTTACAATTCATTTATTTGCTTCTGATCCTAACCTTTTCAAATGACTACTTTCTATAAGAGACACAAATCTGTTTATTAAAATGAAAATTTCATGAGGTTTCTGAGGAATTTCTTTCTCTTATGTAGGAATAGGCGGTATCTTATTTATGCTGGGGAGCAACTAACTGGTATTTTACAAAGAAGTGACTTCCAATTCACAATTATCAATAAGAAGGTGTGTGATATTTCAGTGGACACATGTCCCGGGCCCATGTTGTTAATAGTTACAAAGGAAACAATTTTGAGAAACTTTTGAAGCATAACGTCATGTTGCAAAGAACCTGGCTTTTCAGCCTGCTTCTTAAAATCACCATGTATTTTCTGGCTTTTGAGGCAGTTGGTAATGAAGCCAGAAACACAATGAATATAATGCAAGGAAACTTCTTTATCAACACTCATCCCCAAAGTTTCATCTGAAAGTAATTGTTTTCCTTCTCTAGCTGGACTGTTCACAACCCAGCCAGTATGGGCATGTCTGACTTAAAATCAGACCAATTAATAATTTTTAGGCTGACATAAGCACGTTAAGTATTGCCAAATTCACATAAATTAAAACATATTTTATTTAAGAACTGCATTTTTTGTAACTAACTCCCTATCTCTTTCTCACACACACCTATACATATGTTTTTCATTGTATTTATTGGTTAAGATGTCACTTGTGGATATTGCAGCACAGTTTGTATAAAACATTAGTCGCTACCCTTAAAACACTACTTGAATATTCAGCAATACTCTGGCTACTATAGCAATTTAAATATTTGATACATTTTCCTAATGTCAGAGTTTACAAAGAGTTGTTTCACTTAGCATTTCTAAAAAAGCAAACCAAAAATGAACATTTTTAAACGTTTTAAAACACTTATTTGAGTTTGAAAGGAAACACAAAAAGAAGGTTAATTAACATTAAGGAGTGTAAATCATACAACACTTTATTTGTTTAGGTAGGCAGGCAGAGTTACGTGATAGGGTGGAGGCAGGATATCCTAGTCATCATAAATTTTTCCCCTATAATTATGAGCCCTAATCAGCACTTTTCCCTTGTGCAAACACACAGCTAAGTTGATAGTACTCTTTATGCAGTCTAAAATCCTATAGTGGTTAGAGCTAACACTGTTATCTTTGTATGAGTTGCAAAGGCCTAGCTAGCTTGAAGAGGAGCATCAGAATTCAAGTGCATAGAGAGGTTTCTTAAATTTATTCATTTGAGCTATGATGAAATGAAAAAGTCTTTTTCTGTTTTTCTCCAAGTCCTGTTCCAATTAGTCCTATCTGCATACAGAAATCTGGAAGCCTCGGCTATCTGCTCTGAAACATCCATAGCTATACTACTGCTTTTGTGACCTTGACTTGAGTAGACTTCCAGCATACTTGCTGACTGCCCATGACAGTAAACCCTTATTAATAGGATGGAGGGTCTTGAAGTCCTCCTAGGCTTCAGAGAAGAGAAAGCTGGCTGAAATTAACTGGAGCTTCCTCTTGTTTGTGAAGTGCATAGAATGGCAAAATGCTCAGAAATAGCTATGAAGTTTATTAAGATCTCGCCACTCTCCAGATTAGCGTGGAATGTCGCTCTGAGGGTCTCTCTCCTGTTTTCTGGACACCATGTGGCTGGGCAGTGCCTCAGCCATACAGACTTGCTCCAATAGACACCGATGCTTGCCTGTATGAATACTTTAATTATTTGTTGCTCCAGCTGTCCTTTATGCAGAGATTAGTAATATCTGAGAGATGGTATTGTATTGTATTGATTGGTATTGTCTTCTGTTGCCCAGCTGAATCTAGTGCCTGCATTTGGAGAGACCAGCCTAAATTGTGAGTGGACCAGAGCAGAGTAGAGAATTGCTCACACATGAAGATGGGGCTGAGCTGAATGCTGGAGCCCCAGAACTGATAAATTCTGGGGAGAAGAGGTAGAACAGTTTCAAAACTGGAAAAAAAATGTTTATGTGCTGATAGCAGAATGAATCAACAGTAATAATAAGATTTACTCATTTGGCCTGCTAGCATTTCCAAGTAAGAGGGTAAATTAGCTGAGCTGGTTAGCTAAATTAGCTTAGCTAAGCTTTGGGGAAATCTTGAGTGGCCCTGAAAAGTTGCATGGAGTTAATTGTTAATACACTGCATTCTCAGAATGCAGAAAGAATTTTTCTTTTCAAAAGCAGTGAAGAAAAAACATTTGTCAGATGCACCTTTTAAGGCAAAATTGTGAAGACAATTTTAAACCCCAAATTTGTATGCAAGTTCTTCATATGTACCTGACAAATATTTGTCATCTATAACAACAATCAAACTATACTTATTTGGTACCTTAGTTATCTATTTGGATATCTAGCTTTTATTTTATTTGGCCTCAATACTGAGATCCTTACCAGTGCTTAAGAACATTATGAAACTGATAGAAGATACATAACTGAATTTGTGAAGGGACTTGGTCCTAAGAGTTATTTTCTGTTTATGCTTTGTCTCCGTGCATTACCGTTGGTGTTTCTTCGCATTCTTACTTGCAGACTGCAGTCTTTTTCTTTGTAGAATGTTGGGATTTTTTCTATTCTTCATATATTTTGTTGCTTTTTTCTATGTTGTTTCTTTCCCCAGTTCATCTTTAGCATTGTTGCTGAAGTTATGAGTAAAGTGGAAATTACTAAAGAATTACTTCTTAAAAGTGCACTGAGTTCTAGTAACCGTCATGTCATTGGCAGCAAAGTAATGGTTGGCGCAGCTGGAAGGAACAGGCAATGTTCATAAGCCTGTTCCAGAAAGGTTACAGCAATGGTTTGAATAATTTTGTGGCTTCTCTTTCTGATATAGAAACCTCATTTTATTTGAGAACAGTATAGGTAGTCCTCTGTTGGCAGAGTGAGTTACTGTGCGTTGATCTTGTCGATTTCTATAGGAGAGAGACTTTCTTTTTTGAAGAAGCAGCAGAAATATAGGGTTGGCTCAACAGCAGAAACATAAACTATGTCTGAATGTCAGATGTATCCTTGAAGATGTTTTCATAGATTAATAATTTAGAAATATTTTTAACTTTATGAATTTTTTCACTCAGGATTATTTTTATAGAAATGGAGGGGTTTTTTTTCCAGAACAGTATTTGTCAACAAAAACTAGTCACTTTCACAGAAATGTTACACATTTGTTCAAAAGAAAAACACCCCCCACCCCTCGCCCCCTGTATTTTTTATAAAACATAAATATTTTCTGACTGGGTGATCTTGTTTTACAACCACCTGTGAGTTGGGATTTATCAAGGCTGAATTTATTACATAAAAATATGGAAGCAATAAGTTTATATAGAGATTCAGTATAAATCAGGGTTATTTTTAAAATAATTATTTAATCAAAACCAGCTGTGTCTTCTAATGCCTGATCAGCCAGAGACTAATAGATGAAAGCTAAAACTTGAATATAATCAAATGTGAATGTACAGAAAAATCAGATGCTCTAAAAGAGTGCATATCTGTTTGCAAGTAAATGACATATTAAAATATAACTTAGACTTCAAGATTTTTGCAGAGAAAAATAGCATTTAATCAGTTACAGCTCTAAAATAGCATGTAACTAGTTGCTTTTCTAAGTCAACAAAGAACAGCAGTCAATTGTATATAAATGAAAATAAAAGCAAAGCAAATCAGTAAAGCAATTCTTAAATGGCAGATCACAAGTAAGGAGATGAATTTGGAAAAAAAAAATAGCTGCAAATAACATATGATAGAAATACCAATATGTAATGTTGACTTAGTGTTGACTTAGACTTCACTTACAATTTCATTTCTGTTGAACAAATAAGAGAGTTCAGATCAGTGCATTTGGATATGTTTTAAAGTCTCCCTCCCTAACTTAATTTTATTAGAAACTCTAAAAAAAGTAGGGCTTTTTATTATTTAGTGTGCCCTTATCCATGCTTTCTCTCTACCTTGTTTGTGCACCCTTTCTGAAATTGTTGTTATATTATATATACACTACGTACAATCTATGTACAACACAGGTAGTATTGTATACTTATGTGCATATGTATATTTATATAGTGTTATAATAGAGAAATTTCTACTTTTTCTGTTACTATGTCCTTATCTTGTAGGTTTTCATAGGATATATAGTAGCTAATAAACAGCAGTTAACTACAGTAACTAATTTTTAATTTCAGTTCAGATTCATTTAGGTGTTTTTTATTTCATTAGGCTCTTTCACCCTAACAGCTTCAATGGACTGAAGTAGTTGATAATGTTTGGTTTCTCCAGTTTCTTTGGTTTTACAAATCTAAAAAGCAAGACAGATTTCTGTTAAAATAATCAAAATTCATTGAATATATATATGTAATTACATATAATAAATATGTGTATAGTATATACTAATACATGTGATTCAATATTTAATAAAGGTATATATATTTATATACATATATATTCTACAATATTTGTTTTGTTCATCTCAAATATAGATAAACTCTACACTGCTATGTTATATGTGAATTGTCAGATATAAAAATTCTTAGTCTTGTCTTCTTTTGTTATTTTGGTTTATGTTCTATGCTCTTGTCATCACTGAAAAAACCCCCAAAATATTTTAATAATCACCGTAGCTGTAAAATATTTTTGTATCATTGGAAACCATTGATTACACTTCATTGGCTTATGACTTTTTCTTGAAGTACATAGTAGCGTAACTCCCATGCCAGCCTTAGAAAATATTCTTTGATTAGTATATGTGAAACAAGTGCCATTCGTTGCCTTCCTCGGTTTTTATAAGCAATTTACTGAAGGATAAATATTTTTCCTGGAGTTTTTTTGTCATCTTTTTCCCACTGGGCAAAATTGGAGCTATTTCTCAAAGTAAGTCATTGTCACTGAAGATGGATAAGATGGTCTGGTCTCTTTATAGCACCTGAAAGAGCAAAACAGTAAGAGTTTTGTGGGGTTGGTTGGTTCTTTTAAGGCTGTGTCTCTGAATGAGACAGTCCCAAAGAATACTGCACTGGTTAACTGACTGTACTAAGCATAATTATTAGGAAAACTAAGGCTTAGTGACTAAATTGGCTGAGATCTCATTTCATTTCCTCAGTATTCCTGTAGACCTCTACCCTCAGGAACTGAGCTGTGGGTTTTACTTGTGAGAGTAGAAGGAAACGGGATGTCGTATTCTCTTGTCCTCAAGGCTTGAAGGGAGTTCATCTGCAAATTGTTTGGTCTAGAATTTTAAGTCCTGTTGCAAGACGTTTGAAAGTGGGGAAAACCCCCTGTATAGTGTATGTCTTCCTTCCATTACTTCCCGAGTGCCTTCATTAGCAGCCTTGTAAAATCCTGTGTTTTATCAGATTTCATTTATCTGCATTAAGGATGACCCCATCATGTTTGCCCATTGTCTGCTTGCTCGTACATTAACTCACAGCTGTCAAACAAGTAATAGGTGGAGGTCCAGTGGGCTGGTACTTCCTGCTCACTGCCAGATGTACTGATAAAAGAGTCTTTGCTTGGATGTCTCTCAGGGTTTGAGGGGCTGCCAGATGAAGGCTGAGGGGCTGGTTTTCTCCCTCGCCATATTTTAAACACACATACACACATATCTCCATATCAACAGTGTGAAAGCAAAACTCCAAATGCCAGAAATACAAGCTTGTTTTGATATGCATTTTCAGCTTCTTGTCCTTTCTTGAGTCTTAACAAAAACTACTAACAATGTCCTCTTATTGTTTATGAAACATCTCATCAGAGGCAATAAAAGTAATTCTGAGTGACAAAAGGAAAAAAGCTACTGCCTTAGAATATTTTGTTATTTTAAAATTTTTCCTCCTTATTCTTATGCACATCCTCAGGGCTGAGTAAGGAAAGCAAATTGAGAGCTACCTATTCTATTCTACTAGGTTTTTCTCCTTGATAATAAAATGCTGAAATTTGGTGTGTTGCTTCAGAAAATTTTGTCAATATGATGATTGTTTAAGATTCAGAAATTATTTAATAGACAAAACCTGCCATTAATTACAGAGGCAATTGAATGATAATGGGGAAAAAAGATACTTTTGTATATACTGACTTGATTTGCATCCTCAAGTAATTTAAAAGCTTCAGATTCAGAAAATGCTGTATCAGTTTTGACATTGAAATTGGATATAGTTAGTGTAATATCTGTCTAACTAGCTTGCACTGCACTAGAAAATAATTTTAAAATAATCTTGGCTCTGGAATATTGTACTGGAACTTGGCAGCTGTCTCTGGCTATTGTGACAGTTGAATTGAGCAGCTCAATCCCCACTAGGGTGTTAACTAACTTTATCCATAAATAAATTGAGAAATTATAGGTAATTATAAATGCACACAGTTGGCTCTATATATCTGTAAAACTTTTACAGTGTTTGAAAGCCTATTGTCAAATTATTCTTCTGGGAATTAGAGGGTGGGGTGTTTAGTGCTTCAAAAATAAATAAATAAGAAAGGGAAAGGGTGTGTTGTTCCTTGATCAATTCCAAGCCCAACTTGGTAAGCTGAGACTTCTATACACTTGGACTTTTGTAATGGATTGACTGGCTGAGTATAGTTATGGGGAAATGTTAAATACTTAATGCTTGACTGGAAATTTTCCCCAAAGATATTGATCTTCCAATTTGTAATGTGCATTCTACTTAAATAGATGTGTATCAGTGGTAATAACATTTGGGAGAGTCCCTCATAAAATTCTGTGTGCAACAGAAGTAGAAAGAGGTGAACTTGTTAACCTTTTCACGGCACACCCATGACCAGATATTTACAATTTGGAAACATACACAAATCAAGAAACTAAAGGGTTACTGGGTGCAAAGTGATGCTTTCCATTATTGATGCTTATTACAGCAATGAAGACATTCTACCCAACTCTATCCTGGAATGTCAATGCTGTTGGTATCTCCGTGTGAAATGGAGAGACCATGTTTGGCTTGTTGGAGAGTCTGTTGCTGAAACTCATCTGAAGAGGAAAGAGAAAGCAAATGATGGCCCTGGAGATAAAAAGGCAAGGCAGGCAGAGAGAAGCTGGGTGGTTAGGCACAGATCAGAAGTACAGGTACAGTCTAAGCCTAAAAGTGAGAAAAATTGTCATGGAAAATAAAGTTTTTGTTAAACATAAAACTTTTTTGCCTATAAATTGTAAAATATTTTAAGCATTGACTTCCTTACTTGATCAAAGTTTATTGGACTTCGACAAGTAGTATTTTTAGCTCAGTTAAGGATAAAGGATTCAGTCTATGGTTTAAAATAGACATAGAGTATATCTGGTAATGGGATTTTTTCTTAATAAATCTGTTGAAACAGAAGATATTGAAATTGTCTTTCTGGTGGTCAATGCCAGGGTGAATCTTTTCACATTTTTGTGCTGTAAAGACAAAAACCTATTCAAAGACAAGGGTTTTTTTTCAGCATGTTACTTCCTTCTGAGTTGCAGAAAGTATTTAAAAAGCATGTATTGACTTAGGAAAACTTGTCTGAGATTAACAGCCTGCTGTGCTGTTCGCATTTTATTTTTTTTCATTGTAGCTGAAATGTCAGATACACATATGAATGCAAGTCTGAGCTTGCAGAATAGTACTATTCAGCAAGAAATTGAAGTTTGTGGAAAACATTTG
This sequence comes from Haliaeetus albicilla, assembly GCF_947461875.1. NCBI lineage: Eukaryota > Metazoa > Chordata > Aves > Accipitriformes > Accipitridae > Haliaeetus > Haliaeetus albicilla. Next base: position 45,415,395 of record NC_091483.1, read on the forward strand.
ATCCATTGATTTTGTGGGATTAGAACTAATGAAAAGTGATCTGCAAGACTTTCAGAAGTACTCTTCCTATATTTTCAGCAGTATGAGTATAAATCAAAGACTTATTTCTTTTTTAGATAGTTTTTTAAAATGACAGTATGTCATGGTCTACTTGACAGATAAGTATGCAGGTATCATCTGAAATTAAACCTTTCAGTTTATCAGGATAAAAGGGAACAGCTAAAAACTTCCTTGATTGTTGAACATTCTAGAGCTTCTTTGTAAAAATGGATGTTACCAAGTATTAATCAGTGCCATCCCTTACGTGGCTGATGATGAATGATGAAAAATAGCTGGACCTATTCTGGACCTACTTTGCATCAAGTTTATATATGGTTTCTTGAGGGGAAAATTAAAAAGCAAACCTCCTTAAATACATCCAGTCACTTACTGATAGATATCAGATGTCACATAATAACTAGACTTTATGTAATGGAAAAAAAAATTAAATCTTTAGAACAGAACTAAATGTATTTAAATCTGCAATGGGATTTTATTTGTAGTGGTCAGTTTCCTGTCTCCTTACGGCATCAGACAGAGTACCTAGACTCTGTAGAATGTAGGACTATCTAAAGAGGGTTGCTCTTTAACATTTTGTAGGGAGAATTTGAAGAAAATTTTGTGACATGGGGAGAAAAATTCAAAATGCAAATGTTTCATTTAATTTGCTCTTGGATAAAACAGTAGCCCTTTTCATTTTGAAATCACCATTTCCACTTTAGAAGTCAACTTAAGTTAAAAAAATAAAGGCAGAAAAGGGGAAAATTTAAAATTCATCAAAACAAAAATTGTAATGAAATGTTACATCTTGGATTAAACTAAATATTTCAGGTAGATTAAAATACATTTCTTCTCCCCTGCCCCATTTAGACATACACTTTTTAGAGCTGAAATGTGGTTTTCATTTATGTCAACCCTACCAGCCAGGAACTGCTGTTGCTGTGATTTTGAGAGTTTTGGTACAGAAGGAAAGACTATAATATAGTTCCATTTATTCTTCTTTGAGACATCATAGAAGATGGCTTATAGGCGGTTACTTTTCTACTTTCAAAAGCCACAACCTCAGAAATATTCAGAACAGACATAACTTTTTTTTTTTTTTTTTTAAATCTTTTCTTTTCAATTACTACAGCAGATCTATGGGTTGATATGGGTTACCATTACCATGGGTTGTCATTAGTATTTCTAAAGTTTGGGGTTTTTTATTTTATTTCCTCTTCAGCTAGAACTGTTGCCTTCCTTTACATTTGGCTGATTACAAGCCCTGGACTAAGGCCATCTGGCTTAGTTGAAACCCAGATAAGGTTGGCAAGGAAGAATCTTTTGAGCAAATGTCAAAATCTGTAGCTGCTCCCCCAGTTGAGAGTTTCTGCCTGCAAGCTGGTCAAACTGGCTTACAGTAGTTTAAACCTTTTCAGTGTCGTTATTTTCTCCTTACTTGAGATACAGCTTTTTTTTTTTTTTTTTTTTTTTAGTCCTATGGTGATTTTTAACTCCTGATTAATAAGTGGCTGAAAGAGAGCTTTAAGTCTTAAGTCAGTTCTCTGACAGCTCTTTGCAGGCAATCAACCACTAGAAAAAGACTAAACTTACTTTATTTTAGACAAAAGAAGATGAAGTTGGAGCAGAGAGGCAGATCTCTTATTTGTCAGCTTAAAGATGATGGCAACAGCGTTTATGCTTGTTTATGAAAGTATCTTTAGGCACAGAGGAGTTGCAGACAAAGGCTTTAGGGAATAAACCACAAGTTCAGAATACGAGAAAAGAAGAGATGTCTTCTGGAGGAGTTATGAAGAAAGCCAAATGACAGGTGTGAAATACAACTGGAGTCTCCTCTCTTGAGAATAGAGAGAGCTGTAACTGTCCTGGAGTTTGATATTCAGTACTACTGTGCAATGCCTTAAAGGGTAAAATACAAGCTTTTAGTTTCCATCTGCATACATGACACCAGGTTCTGCTTACCTAACAAGGTGTGTTTGAATTGTAGGTTTCCTGAAAGGGCTTTACACGTGCCTGCATAGAATAGTGGGAGGTGGTGGATCACCTACGTATGGTTGTAACACTCTTACCTAATCTTGGCTTCCAAATGTGGAGGAAAAAAAAAAGGATAAATACCCTGTTCTTTTTACCTTTATTCATGTGAGAAGGATCATGGTAGTCTATATGGGCAGTGGCAAGGCAGTAGGTGAGTTATTCCTTTACTAACTGTCCTCGTATTGAATTCTGGTGCTATGCTAACCAGAAGTTAATCCCTAGCCTGATATTTAGTGATGATAGCTGTCTCCAAGTTGGCTTCACTAACACACCCCTGAAAAAATTCACAGGCTACATCATCTGACTAAAAAAATTAACCAAAGGAAACCTATCCTCATGTGGTTGGGATAAAGACAAAGACCAGCAATGACTTCATCTGATCTCTGCACTCCATAGTCTCACTTTGAGGGCCTAAAGACTTAGTCGACTAACCAATTTTCCATTATTGTTTTGCACTTATAAAACTAAATCTATTTCTATATGTTAAAATGATGTGTTGTTTCATATGTAAGTCTTTGTGAATACTTTTACAACCCAAGAAGATAGTAAGTGACTTCAGCAGAAGCTTAATAGGCCACCAAAAATAACTTGGCATTGCAAAATATGTGTGATATTTAGGTAAAGTAAGAAATAACTGAATAAATAATTCAGTAAATAGCATCCTGAGGGAATTAACTCAAGGTCTTGGGAAGAAAGCTGTACTCCTTATATTAATGAGGTTAGCGCTTCATAAGAATCAGCCCAGTTTTGATTCAGGTTTGTATGGCTATTTTGTTTTAATCATTTGCTGCTGCTTCTTGATTGATTTTTGTCTTTAGTAAGCTTGATTTAAGTGTTATTCATGTAGTACTTGATTGCAAGAGTACTTTTTAGGTTTTGAATTTTTAAATTTTCTTGTTTTCTATGAAACTCTCATATGCCCTAGAGAAACTTTTCACAGCAATGTTCACCTGCCCAGAAGGCCAAATATGCTTCTCACTCATACATTTTCAGGCTTTATTTCCAAATCAATACTTAGCTTCTTTACACAATAATGGTCACAATGTGCATGTAAAAACATGTTTCAGCAGGTACTTAGCAAATCTTTACAGATGATCCATCTTTTAGCAATGCAGCCAAACAGTTTAAAAAAAATTACTTCAGGGAAAAAATAGGTTATATAGTAAAGGCAGAGAAACAATAACATCTTCAGTTGCCAGCATCTGTTTATACTGGGTGGGCTTTTGGCACAAGTAATCCTCAACTCTTTTATTAAGTGCATTTTTCCTGTTTGTTTCCTGTAGCATGTTGTATTTTAGTTGATACTGTACCTAACCTGTCTCTAAGGCAACTAAGACTGCTTTTTAACTTCTAAGAGGGAAAATTGTAAGACATACATATGGATATGCTAGAAAAAGAGACAGCTGTAAGGAATTTAAATACTATCCACAGACTTTTCATTCCTATCCTACTTTCTGATTCTCCTTGCTTATACATAGGGTCCATTCTTGTAGATCTGACTCAGATGAATATACTAGTCATATGAGACTTTATCAAATGATTCAATAGAAAGGTATGCAAGGGATAGAAGGTGAAATGGAGTAGGCATTTTAAATACTCTATACCAGGGAACTTAAAGTTCTCAGAATTTGGTGGAGATCACTAAGAGATCGAATCAAGACAGAGCAAGTATTACCTGGAGAAAATAGAATGGTGTTGCATTGGAAAAATCTGAAAGTTCAAAGGCATCAGCAAGACCCTGGTGCTAAAATGGAAACGGCTTTAGATGAACAAGGAGTGCACTATAGTTTTCAGGCCTCTTGGAGGAACGGTCAGTTTATTATGAGTAAATAAATGTGTGATATGATTTTATTTAAAATTTTACTTTTACTTTTTACTTGCAGTCTTACTTTGCTGACTTTGCTTTATGTCATACATGAAAAGAAAGTAAGACCTAGGGCATTTATAGTAGGCATTTACATTAGACAACTTCTCCAGTGTTTTCTGCTATAAGAGAAAATTAGGGGGAAGGTCTGCATGTTTTTATCTATGCTAGTGGTTGGAGTTTTTATTTTATTCATGTCATTTTCAGAAAACTTTACCAGTTTCTGAGGTGCTGGGTGCTGGTAAATTGGAGGATGGTAAATTAATAAACTAGGTGAGTTTGTCTTGATGCACCTTTCCTGCAGAAAGGAGCACTATCAGGAAATACATTATTAAACTTCTCTATTAACTCTATGAACTTCGCATACTGAATTTCCTATTGGAACTGAGAAAATCATGTTAATAATTATAGCAATTATTAGAAAAGTCTGAATAATGACTGGACAAATAAAGCAACTTTTGCATATTCACAGTGAAAGCTGCTGTAACGTGGTAATTATATTTCAGTGCAATGCAGCCTATCCTCTTTCTGTTCCAGCAGCTTACTGTCCCCAACTCTCATGTCTGAGGAACTGAGGAATAGTTTAAGCAAAGAAGTTCATTTTTTTTTTTTATTGAAATCTTTTTAATAGTATACAAGGAAAGATAGTCTCTCTTTAAACTTTATTTGTTCCCCTTGAAAAGTTTAGTTGAAATTCAAAGACTAGACATATCTTCTGATGGAAGAAGGCTCACAAAGTTTTTTTAATTGCATTTCATGGTTAATTTATCTTAAATGAATACAATTGAAGAAAAATTGAGGCCTTAGCTGTTCTTAAAATATGCCACTGTAATACACTATCACTGAATATTGCCAAGTTTCTGAGCTGCCAAGTGGTCTTTGTACTCATGGCTCCATGGAAAAAAAATTGATTTCATGCCATATGATGACATATAAATAGGAAGGCCTGTTTCCTTGGAGGATATAATTTTCTTTTAACTTGAGAGAATATTTTATCATCACAATATCACAAATAACTCTAAATGTTATCTTTCACTTCACGTCTGTTTCTTTGTTTTTGTCTTCTGTCTTTTTTGATGAATATGTTCTCCAGGGCTTATTGTGTGTATGCATCTCATTTATGTATGATAAAAATTGCTGCTAGATTTAATTTTGATTGTACGGCTGTTTTCAGTCTGTACTTCAGTTTCCTTTGATTGATTAATTGCTTTTCTTTATTTGGTGCTTTGCCGCAAGCCAGATATTTCTGTAACCTATATAAAAAAAGTGCTAGTATATGATTAGGATATGGTCTTGTTCCACCCTTTTGTATCATCACATCGTCTACAGATACGTTAATTTAAATAAGGATTTCCAAGTTGAGTATAACTGTATCTTTTCTTATCACTCCATTCCTCCTACACCTAAACAACTCCTACTTCTCCTATTCAATGAAAGATATTGTCTGATGATTTATAAATTATTGGCTATCAGCTTGCAAGCATCTGGCCTTCTTAACCTACTTAGTACTCACTTCAGACAATTCTTTTTCTCCAAATCCTTAATTTAATTTGGATAGCAATGTAGATGAAAGAGAAATTGTCTTTAAATATTTAATATAATTTATATCCCCTGAGATATTTTTCCTAAACATTGCTGTATTTGAAAAAAATAGTGTTGTTCTTGAACCCCTGTATTTGTCAGCTTTAAAACTTAAGGATCATTTTCATCCTATTTCCCAAAATCTGTTGACTTTTTGTTGTTTGAACATATTAGTTTAAAAAAATATTTGGAGACTCGAAGATTCAGTACTGATGGACTGTTGATCCCTTAACTTTTGTATATATATGTTTAAATAAAACTAGGCAATTTAGTTATCTCTTACTGAGAACCAGATACTGTTGTTTATTTTTTCCTGTGATCAATTGAATGAATCATGGTAGCACAAAGTAACATGCCAATAATATAGTCAGCAAAACATGGTGCATACTGTTCCCAGAGATACATTAAAAAATAAATAGATAAATAAATAAATAATACTTTTATTGATAACTGCCGCTCCAGATTCAAACTGATATTTCTAAGGCACACTAAAAATGTATAAGGTAAAAGTTATGGTTAAGATATTTTGCTCCCAAGTTACAGATGTTAAGTCATGTATGTTTTCAAGCCAGAAAAATTGCTGTTCCTGCTGTAAGAATGGCACAAGGAGGAAAGACAGTTGGTTTGGGATTTATCTGACCAAATATTGACATCCATAATACAGATACCATCATCAGAATTAGCCATCTGGGTTCGTTTATAGGCAGAAGAAACAGACATTTCTATAGCATGACTAATGTAATTCTAAAACTGGTAAGATAAAACACACCCTTTCAGTGCTCTCTGTTGTCTACAAAGGGACACAGAGGTAACTAGCTCAGGTATAGCCAAGTTGTCATGTTACTGTCTACAGAGTTAGGAGAGATCACCATTCAGCTACCCATATGTACAGTGTGTAATTGAAGCCAGATGTGAATATATACTACTCTGCATAAATAATACAGGGTTCTATTTTGCTGCTAAGAGTAAAATTTAATTAGATTTTGGTTTTATATTTTATTACATTTTCTTGACCTGCAAGGCTTCTTGTCCAATAAAAAAGCTAAGGGCAACTCTTTATGAACTTCTTAGAATCCTTTCTTAAAATCTGAATTACAAGTACTATTATCGTAATTCTCATTCCGAGTTCCTGCTAGGTTATGAAGTTCACGCTTGTTTTAGCTTGCTAATATAAACTTTGGAAATGTATTAAAAAAAATTTACATTGAAGAATCTAACAGCTTGGTGGAATATTGTTGCTCCAGAAATTTATGATCAGTGATGAAAAATAAGTAATGGAGGTAAAGCTGATTGTGATGAATGCAATTACGGTCAGGTCTGCAATTTTCCCCTTACATATTTGGGTTGTCTTTGGTCTTTATTTATTTAAGATTTAGTAAATGACATATTTATTCTTGAGAAAGTTGAAGAACTTCAGCTTTGTAGCTTCGTGATGATGTAAATTCCATTGGACAGAGGAGATCACATAGCTGATTTCTTCATAAGCCATCCTCAGAGCAATTTGCTTAGAGATATTGAAAATAAGTGCATGAGGGACACAGTGAACAAAACCAAGACCTCAGAGCTTCCCATGGGAAATGTCTTTCTTGTTAGGTCACACAATCAGGCTGTCTCTTGTGCATTAAATATTTGAATCTTTTCAGCACAGAGACCCATTTACCGCAGAGGGCAAGGAGACTAGTCCCCTTGTAGCCCACTCATAGCTTATCAGTTAGGAGGATATGTTATTTCCTGTAAAGGCGCTCTAATCAGAAGGTGATTGTACAAAGATAGGTAGTTCCTACCATTTGCAACTAGTTTTGCCCTTCTTCAAGGCAAAAGCCCTAATCTAGAAACCTGACTACCTCTGTCTTCGGTATTGGGTTCGAACAATGTACAGTAACAGAGCAAAGCTCTACATAAAGACTGTAAGGAGAAATAGTAATTTTTTTGAGCAGCATTTATGTTCAGCAATAAGTTCACTGTATGAGATAGGAGTGCAATGAAAACAGTCTCATGCAATCATATGCACGCTCCCCTTTTGCAATGGCATGGATTAGCCTAGACAACTTCAAATTAGCATTTACATACTAGATTTCAGTGGGTCTTTTCAACTTCTAAATTTTTAAATATATTTAAATAGTACTTATACAAATACACTGTAGAATGCTTGAAAAGGTTGTGGTTTTCCAGTCCTTCTGCTCATTCTCTCTTATGGAAAGCAAACAAAACCCCCCACCAATACATCCATTTCAAATCTGGAAGTAGTCAGGTGGTACAACTGAACTGTGACCTCACAAATATGTGAAAATTCAGATGCTTGCTCAGTCACTGTGTCTGTTCTTCCTTTTTAATTCTAGCACTGTTTTTCCTTCTTGATAAGTATGTAAATAAATAACCTAACCTACTTTCCCTATCCAGACCTTCCACTGTCCTCCCTTGTATATGCATTGCAATCAGAGAAAAAGATATGAAAGGTAATTTATCATTATCAAGTATCATTATCAAATTGTGCCTAGGGTTATCTAGGATTATCCTGTTCTGCAGGGAAAAAGCCCCTAATTGCTCAGTATGGGGTTTATTCCATAGTCTCTCAGAAGGCTTACGATAAATAGAAAGAAGAGGGTGTCCTTTCATGTCTTGAGAAGTCTTAAAACCTGTAGAGCCAATGTTCGGGTGCTTATGAGGGTAGCCAGTCCTAACCCTGGGCTATCTTAGTTCCTGCAGACAGGGTCCTCCTTCCATGCCTGAAGAAAATTATGTTCATTTCCTTAAAAAGAGAGTCAGAGGAAAAGAAGGTCTTGTAGATTTTTTCATTAGGCAATGGAGTAAGTCCTGTTTTAACACCGGAGTGGGAAATAGTGATGTAACACTTACTCTGTGGACGTTCTTGTGGAGTCAAAATCCATTAATTTAATGAAACTCAGATGACAATTTTATAATACAAATTATGGCAAACAAAAAGACAGTGACTTGATTTCAATTCCAAAGACAAACATAAGTAAAAAATAAAAAAAGCTTCTTTTAGGAGCAGTTCCAGAACACACTAGGTGGTGCTGTAATCCCAACAGCAATTGCTGAATATGCTTTACTTGTGGTCTCTTACTGTCAAGGTATAACTTGTTACAGTAAGCTTTTTATAGATTTCCTAATACTTTTAAAATTTTAAATATTTCCTGTGTATTTTAAGATACAGTCACTGATCTTTTATTTGGTAGGAACAACACTGAATGCTTTCATTTTTCATGTTTCGATTTTTGGTCTAGTAAAATAAAGTCCAATAGATTTTGATTCTCATTGTACTTAGGACCCAAGTTTTGGACATGGATTTTCCTTCTGTTGTATATTTTTGGGAAAATTCTGGATGTCATGCCAAAAAACTTCCAACCACGAACATTATAATCTGTGCCTGCATCTGTATAACCACTTTACAGACATCAGTGATAGTGAATCACACTGCACATAGCCTGGAATAGGCGTATCAGAAGTGCAGGAGGACATATCAGATTTAGCTTCCCACTACCATCCATGTTAGTCATGTAGCCTTGTAGCCCCATGTATAAGGTGTTTCCATTGCTAGAAAAATGCCACAGGTCTTTGTTAAGCTAACAGCATGAGCCTCAGGTTTATCAGGCTCTGTCTGGACCTTGTCTCGGTCTTCCTGGAAGTTTGTTTTAGCTTGTTTAGCTGTTATGGCAATTACCTAGTGACGAGATGACCGTGAGTGATTAGTTCTCTTTTACTTAGCCTTGTGCAATTTTGTGGTATGGTGCTTGCTATTATGTATTTATTTTAATAATAGGTAATAATATCGTAAAGTTACTCTATGTAGAATGAACTATGTGTGACCCCGGAATACAGTGTAGAGTAAAGGGCACAGGGGATGACAATGGAAGCCTTTTAAATTATACTAGAGGCCCCAGTGCTATAAACCACTCCATGTGGTTGGTGACAGGTCACCACAGAAATGCAGCCTTGGGACTGGTCAAAACCAGTGTTAGGGACTGCAAAGAGAACAGAGGAGAAGTATCCAGTATGTTACAATATGCTATATATAGCAAATTTGGTAGTAGTGTGGAATTGTAAACCGGTGATACGAGCAATGTGTAGAGCATGTTAGAAAGCGCATCAAAATAGTGCTGAACAGACCTTACAGGGGAGGAAGAAAACTTCAACATCATACTCCTCCTAGAGAAAAGAAGAGAAGAAAGCAGTCATCAGCTTGCAATGTAAGCCTTTGTCCTCTCCCAAAAGAAAGGTGAAATAACACCAAAAATAAGGTGTAGGTACTAGGAAATGTATGGACTCAATTTTAACTAGTATTTTGGAAGCTTTTTCTATAATAATATTCTTTCTTTGATTCCCCCCCCCCCCCCCCCCCATAATAAGCAGATCTGGGCTAATAATAATCCCTTGATTAGACTGTTATGGTTTGAGATTTACAGAAATGAGTTGTAATTTTTAACCCCTAAGGTGTTTCTTTAGCCCACGTAAACTGCACAAGTTGTAGCTCAACAACTGGATGGGCAGTTTAGATTGTAATCTGGATGCACCATCTCCAGCATTTTGGCAGCACTGCTTTTTACTTCCCCCTCTTGGGCATCACTGCATAAGCAGGGGAAAGAAGATAAAATATTTTGAAGTGGCAAGGTGAGAGAATGAGACTTCATACATGCTATGTATGTTTTCAGATGATGTACTGTTTAATAACTCTTCCATAGCACTTTCTCACTCTTCTGTAATCCAAGTGTGTGAATTTAAGCAAATACTAGTAGGGTACTATTGGCACACCTAATGTGGCAACTGCTCTATTTATTGTTATTAAGAAGAGTGAAAATTGAATACAACATTCAAAGAAAAAAAGTCATTGTAGGGCTGAATGAAATTATCTTGGAAATATTACCCATACCCCTTTTTTATATGTACGGCTTAAAAAATAGTATGCATTCACAGTGGTCCTGTTAACATATCAGTAACAGCTGGAAATACTCTCTAGTCATGATGCAAATTGGGAATGGTGTGGGGAGATGTGAGAAGACTCCAGTTTAACATTTAGATTAATATTTTTAGACAGTTTGAACCCATACCCTAGAAGCAAATCAAAAGAACTACATATTTTTATTACTTCTACACAAGTCATTTATTACTTTACTATATCAGATTTTGTTTAGGTTATTTAAATAGAGTTCCTGTCAAGTGTCCTGTATTAAACTATATTTACATGTTGACATCCATTGAGAAGGAAATGTTTCATCAGATGTTTACTATCACGTCAGAAGGACTTTGCTTTGAGTAGGCAAATATTGCAGAAATTAACTCAGCTTAATTACATCTAAAAATACTGAAGAATTATTAGAACGCTTTTTAAAGTATTTGGCATGCTGTCAGTGTTGATTATTTTTCAATTCTTTAAGATGCTTTTAACACAAAAACTGCCAACCTCCATATCAGGAAAATCTTTGCTCTTACTTTTGCTCTTCAGTTCTCTGAAGACTTGGGGTTTTTTTCACTGTTTTATCTATGGCCCTTATTTATTAGCGTACATCTTGATTCGCCTTTCTAATGGTACTTTCACCTTATTTCTTTAATTCTGAAAAAATTTAGCTGAATTTTTTTAATGTTTTAAGTGCAAAACTATATACAGTTAACTCAAAATAGTTGTCTGCACTCAAAATGGAACCAAAATGGAGACATGAATTAAATTTTATTCAGTTTTTTCTATTCTAATTGGAAAGTAATCATGCATTATCATATTTTCTGTTACTTCAAACTCCATATTAAAAAAAATATATATTTCCAGTCAAGCAGTCTCTCTTTTTTCTGATAAATTTTGAATCACTTGGCTTAGTTCATCTGATTTTAAAAGAGTAATAAAAGTCTCAAGGCTATTAAGTTCATACAGGTTCATGAAAATTAATCTGAATTGCACGTGTGAGTGATGCTTCCTGAGCAAAATGCTGTGGTATGAGGTTAGCCAGAGAAATCCTGTGGGCTTTTGAGTTGATCCATCTGTGGGAAAAGCCTCAACTCGCTAGACACCTGAGCATCTAACCAAGAGACCCTAACCATAAGAATCAAAGTGTCCTGAGTTTCACTACTTTTGTGAGAGTTCCAGCAATATGTCAAGGCTTTTTTTTTTTTTTTTTTCCTCCATTCCAGTGCATGAGGAGTGGTGGTGGTGTGTGAAGGATAAATAAAATTCTGTATTAATAAATAAATAGAAAGCAAACATTTATCCCCGCATGCTCTGTCCTACCTGCAAAGCTGCTGCTTCTTGAAACTATAAAATCTTTACATCAGCATCTCCAAAACAAAATGTATACTTTCAGTGTACCACAAAAACCTAGCATCTTTCTTTTGAATCAGTCTAAAATCTGCTTCCTTAAGCTATTGTGGTGCTTCATGAGAGTTGAGGTCACGTATCTCATGCTTTCATTATATCTGTCTGCCAGGCTCCCCCTCTAGACTATGTATTCTGTGGCTCACCACAATCACGGTGAAGATGCTCCATTATTGTGACTCAGGCAAAGGGACAGTTGCAGTGGCACCAAGAGCTGTAGTCCGTTAGGTGAACTTCTTGAGCACTGTTAGTTATGAAATAATAAAAAATCCTTGTGCATTACCCCCCCCCCCTTTTTGTAAAGTAGGATTTATATAAGATTCCAGATTAAAAAAAAAAAAAAAAAAAAATCCAAAATTTCAAATGTCCTCTTATTTTTATAGCAGGAACAGAGACTACTTGTCTTCTCACTCTATGGCTTCTGAAAGAATTCCTTCACGGTTCTGAGTAGTATCCAGTGACTATAAAAGTTTCATTTTTTTATCACATCTTCAGGCTAATTTCAGTAGATGAGGAAAATTAGATAACTTGTAATAATTTGAATGAGCTGGGTTGTTACTTCATGTAATAATATAGCATGCCAGGGTAAGGAAATGCCATTTCCCCATAGGAAATTAAAACAATGAACACCTATTTTGAGATGAGAAAGATGCTATCAGTTTATGTAAACAAAAGATCACCATATCTCATCATTCTAGGATTACACAATAAATATAATTACAGATAGAAAAGGGTCCTGTACATAGTACTTTCTACCAGTGCACTGCTAGCATCTTAATGAAGCAATGTTCAAAAAAATCTCTGTAAGCAATTTGGGAAAGTTCTTATTGCATCCTTCCTTGTTCCATAACTGTTCTCTGCAAAATGCGATTTGCCAAAACCTTTTTAGCTTTATTTTCACATCCTCTATGTACTTTTCTCTCAGTTGATAAAAGGTGAAAGTTCTTTCTGTTTGCTTAAGAAGTAAAATGCATCCATATTTATGTTCCTTTGATATCCAAAGACAGGACAAGAGTTAGGTCACTATAGGGTTTTTCTCTTACATTTTTTTCTTCAAAACAAAGGCTGAATACAGATTATCATAAGCAGATATCACTTCAGTTCAAAGGCTAAAACTGTAGGGTCCCTCAGACTTCATCCCCTCCAGTGCATCTCCCTTTGATATCTCTTATGATACTAATATTCTGCTGGAAAAAAATTAGCTGTTGGTTAATATAGTGAGGTTTGGGAAGACCTAACTTTTATAGGAGTTTGACCAAAATTATGGAATTCTTCCTGTGAAAGATGATGACATTCAGCAATTGCCAGTCTTCAGTAGAAACTATGAAATGTGCTTTTGGTTAATTCCTTGGTATACATGGAGAAAAATCTGCCAAGGGTGCAAGTAAGCAAACCCAGAGAAACTAGGTGCAGCCCGTTTTCCACCTCTCCTGCCTGCCCCCTCCCCTCCCCCCAGGATTAATAACATAAACCCAATGATGACTTTTGTGACTCTAACACATAAAATGTTTTCAAAATGCTCAGGTAAGTAGAAGTTTATGTTAGTCATATTCTTCTAATGCTGGCTTTTAAAGCAAATAAAACCCTCAGAACCTTATGATTTATAACTCATAACAAATGAGTAATTAGCTTGGTTAGTAACAATCCAGATATGCAAGGTATTATTTTGAACTGAGAATAATCTTTAATGACCTAATCTGTTGCTTTTTGTCAAAGTGCCTAGTAACATTACATATTTTCAATTTACAATTAATATAGGATAATGGTAAGATAAAAAAATGAATTATAGGTTTAACTTTGAGAACAAATATGTAGTTTTATAGAATTCTGTTGAATTTTGGTTTGGGAAACTGTGTTCAGAATCCATGTCATAACAAAATTCCTAACATTTTTTTTGTATGCTAATCACAGATATCAGGGTGCCCTAAATACACTAGCCAGCCTTATCCTCTAGCTTGCAGGTACTTGAAAGTTTTAACAATTTCTTTTTAGGTCCATACATTACTGATGTTACTGAGAAACTTGCATTAGTAATGCAGGACAGTGTTAAGTTTTAGCTTTTCTATTTATATCTCTTCAATTTTCTTTAGCAGTTCTCAGGTTTTGGAAAACTAGAGCCATCCTGAATTCTTTAAAAGAGAGGAGGATTTGGGGGACTATTTAAACTCAGCATTGGGCTAGGCTATGTACACTATCAAAAATAGTCATCATTACTGCAAAATAATAATGGATAGTCAGGCTATGTGATATTAATTGATCTTACATCTGTAAAAACTAAAAATGAACATTCAAAAGCCCTTAGTGTAGCAGTCCTACAATGTCACTTTTGGTTTATATCAGCGAAGCTGAGAACAGGCTCTAAGGAATTGATTTCTACAGGAAACATGCAAATGTACTCATTCTGTTAACAATTTTCATCTTTATATTGCCTTTCAACCTAAAAGAGCTCTGGAGTTTTAAAAGTTTCACAGAGCAATTTGTAGGAGCAGCTTAGATCCGAATGGTGGTCAATTTGCCAAATCTTTATTTTTTGTGGCACTTTGAGTGTTCTACAGTAATTTAGTTTATTTTTAAGGTGCAATCAGAGAGACAGGGTTAAAAGACTAAGTTGTTAAACTGAATGATATTCCTGTGGGAGTGATGGTGATACGTTTACTTTACAAAGAAAAATAAGAAGGCTCATCAAAAGTAAAGAGGAGAACTTATTTGGATAAAACATGTAATATTGCTTTGAGTAAATACAAGTCTTAAATCCTTCAAGCTCTGAAGGTCAGGGAAATGACTCACATGATCAATTTAATTCCTTCTCAAAGTATGTTAATGGGGGTAAGTGTAAAGTAGAAAGAAGCAAACAAGGAAGGCATAAATATTTGTATTTATGTCTGTCACACTGAGTTGAAATTTGTAAACTCAAGGTGAATTAAAATTTTTCTCCTTATTCATGAGGATTAATGATGGACCTTGCATAAATTAGCCTGTCATATTTTAGGAGGGGATCTATTGATTTTCTGACTTATTCTGTCATATCAAGTTCTCAAATGGCATCACCGAATCAGAACAGGCTGTGGCTCATTTTTTGAAGAGTTTTCTGGTTTGTGCAATCAAACTGCAATGATAATAGCTGTGACTATTTGCTCGTTTAAAATGTAACCCTGTTAAATATCAACCAAAGGCTTCCGCAGAGGGCTGCCGTCTTCAGCTGGTGCGTGACTCGACTGTTTACAGAAAACTGACTGGATGTTTCTGGCTGTTTACAAAGTGGCTCCAAAGGTTTACTTAGCAGTGGTCTGCTTTCAACAAAGTTGTGCACGCTATTTCCGACTGATTTTTTTTTTTTTTTTGGACTTCTATGAAAAGGGGGAACAGTTTGAGTTTATTTAAGCCTACGTTTCACTTGTGAGCTGGCTTTAGAGCTTAGTTCAGAAGAAGGCGTGTGCCCTTCAGTGGGAATTTTTTCTAGAGGAATACTCTTCTGGGCAGTTATAAAGGGTTTAGATTTGTTGGTACCTACCTCAATTTTTGGATCCCAAAGAAGACTTGAATGGGGGTGTTTTAGATCTATTTTTTGTATTTTACTTCTTGCTTTTAGTGGGATTTAGTATTGCTAGAAGGTCCTCAGTGAATAGGAAGATGACAGCAGCATGTGTTTCTTGATCACTTTCACCCCATCATCCATAAGAATCAACCAGAGTAGTTTGTCTTTTTCTTAAATTGTTCTGAAACATAATTGTACACATCTAATGATACATTTTTGTTTCTTAAAAACAGTTCTTCATTTGACTGTACTTTTTTTTCCCCTCTTGAGTTTATTTATCAGTTCACAACTCTGTTCCTTGATACCAAACCTGATTTCTCCTAATGTTGCCTGCATTCCTGAAGGGGAAACTGTCACCCCCAGTGATAAATTTATGATAGTACAGTCCTCTCCACTCACAGATTTGATCATAAACAAAAGGTTTGTACCTTATCCTGCAGGATCAAATAGAAGAAACCTGGTTTGTGACAAAAAGAACACATTTTCCAAAACAAATATTTTGAATGACTGCATTGCACTGTAGGAAATACATAACTCTTATATGCTCCATACTATGATTTTTTTCCTTGTTTACACTGAACTGAAAGTTAGCGTTTATATTAATTAAGGAAATAATAAAGTGAAAATCAAAGTACACCTGCATTATTTGTAGGATATTCCATCTCTTATTTGATTTCCTGCTGAGGAAACTAGGCTCTTTGAGGTGGAGAAAATAGGCTGGAATCAATGGGAATTTTATTTTAAAAAAACTAGCAGTCATATTAGCTCAAAACTGTAAAATAAATGTATGTAACTTTTTATGTTGTGAGTGGTGTGGTTTAGATGATTCCTGTCCTTTAATGTTCTGTTTTAAAATCTTAAAATTACTTCTCTGCGTGTGTAGAGATTTTAGAACACCTCTGTTCTTGGATAGCTATTTTGAGATACCTTTAAATGTGTGATGAAATGTGACAAATCCATAATCGCATTTAAAAATCTTGGTCTTTATTATCCTTATACCGTGGATCTGAGAAATAAAAGCAAATTGTTTTTACAAGGTATAACATCATTATCGTAGAATCATAGAATATCTTGAGTTGAAAGGGACCCATAGGGATCATACTCATTCTTTCAGTTTGTTTGCTGTTTCAAACCGTGTTTCTGTGGTGATTCTTCAAATTTCCATAGCCTGTTATTCTTACAGGGCACATAATAGAAATTAAATCTTAAAAAAAAAAAAAAAGAAAAAAGAAGGAATAAATCAATTATTAATAGTAGATATATGCAATTTTACTATTTCTTTTCAGAATCAGTGTAAGTTGTTTTAGATTTACTGCTTGTAATTACTTAGAATCATGAGTATTATTTCATCAAAAATATGCAGTGAGGAGCAAATAAAATACTAATAATTAAAAAATCAGCACCTGGATTTCCTAGCAATATGAGATTAAATATTTCACTGCTGCATTGGGGATGTATTGAATGGTATTCTTCAATCATCTATCTCAAATCTGGTACTATTTGATATTAATAAATGGCTTGAATAATGGAATAAAAAGAATATATAGCATATTTGCAGATAACAATGATCTAGAAAGAAACCATAATGCATACAAGATAAGAGATTAGAATGGTGTATAAAAATTGAAGAATATATTTCAGAAATACATGATAGAAGGAAAAGTGGGACACTTAAATGAGAAGAATCACGAGCTTGGTGGAGTAAAGTAAGTGGAATGCAAAACTTCATATTGGCCCACTAGGAAATATGAAGAGAAGGGTTACATATAAAATATGTCAGATTAGTCTTTTTGCTTTAAACTAAGTTAGAAAGATGTAAACACACTTTTAGAAGACACAATTCCATGAAGAAAAATGGAAGGACTTCAGGTTGTTTAGAATAAAAAAAGAGAATACTGGGTTGAATGGTGTTCCAATAAATATGGGAAAAAAACTGCTTGAAAAGAATATTTTTTTTTCTTGTATTCAGAGTTGATAACACAGGGGATAAGGGCATATGAATAGATTGCTTAGAGGGTCATGGAATGTCTATCATTGTTTATTTAAACATTTCTTTATTTTTTTAAAACTTTTCTGTTCAAGAATTACATGAGTGTGGGTGGTCCACACCTAAACATATGGGAATGTACTAGAGACTATCTTGAGGGCACTTACAGAATCTTTCTACTACTCTTCTTTTTCTTTTTTCCTGCTTGTTTTTTCAGTCTACATGTAGTCTATCATGTTACAAATGATGTTTTGTAAGTGCAGATTGCCAGTTTAAATAGAGCAGGATAGAATTGGAGATATTTTTTCTTCTTGCAGGTAGAAAAAAGCCTCAAGATATTAAAAAAGTAACAAGATAATTTATCACATGAAAATGAAGAAGAATATTGCTAGATATTCTTGGGTGCTGTGAATATTATGTGTCACCAGTTCATGGAGTCTTTTACAAACATTGGGCTGTAAAAATAAAATAAGAAATTAAAAAGTTGTATTGAAGTGCAAAGTGATGTCAGGCAGAATGACAGAGCTCAGGCTAACCAGAAAATGAGTGCCTGGCAGTAGGAACAAAACTTAATTTGAAGACGTTTATAGATGCTTTAAGGCATCCTTGGCATGATTACATTGTAGATAATCAAATATGGTAAGTTCTAAGCATCTGAGGTTGATTACTAGACGGCATAAAAATAAGAGTGGGAAAGCAAGCACTTCTGTGTTTTTTAAAAATAAATCCCTTAGATGGCTATGGCGCTGTATATGAGAAAATATATAGTCTGTTTAAAAAGAATAAGGCAAATTTTGACAAATCAAAAAGAGGTATCCTTATGTTGTGGATCAACCTCCATGTCTAGAATATGGTGGTATACACCACTTCAGATGTACAAGCAGTTCCATGCAGAATAGCATTGTGGGTGATGTATGCAGAGTAATTCTATATTCAGATATTAAACTAGTATTTTCTAGGACTAAACAATAGAAGAACTGGTTCTTTAAAGAAGCAACATGCATCCACCCTTAGGTTCCCAGCTGAAAATAGCTAAATTCAAGTTCATTCCCAGTAATATAAAACAATGATTATAAACTAGCAGGTACATGTTCCTCTGAGCAGAAAGAGGAGGCAAGAGGCAAAGAGGAGGAAAAACTCTGTAAGACCTGAGAAATGAAATCATATAGGAGCTTTAGTTGACTTCAAATTCTCCTGACTGGTGTGCGTTATGTGTGTTTCATGTATTTCTTTGGTTCATAATAATTAAGACAGTTTCAGTCCAAGTCACAAAAAACCGTGGACGTGTTGCTTGAGAGATTTGAATTGTATGAACAACCGGTGGTGTATTTAACTCCTCACTAAATCTCCCTTGATTAAAGAGAAAACATCCTTGAGTCATTAAAACCAAGCTTGCAGTCCTCAGGAGCCCAAACAACCCACATAGCTAGTGATTTGTTTAAGTGACTCTGATTCTTTTGAATAACCTGATGTCCTTTATAAAATTTGTAATGCAAACATGATCCTCCAGTACATGCATTGGAGCTGAAATGTATTTTCTTAATTAGAAAGTATGGGGAAATAATCAAAATTTGCAAAGATACTAGTCTAGCTTTAATATAGATATTGAAGGTAGAGATGAAGTATTTGTTGTGAAAAATACATGTGCATGGAGCTGTACTATGCAGCTGGGAAAAATGACTTGAACCTACTAAAATGCTGCACTAGGTTGCTGACCCTTGGAAAACAGGTCATTTGTTCTTCAGCACTGGCTTATGTTTCATAGCCACGTAACACTCCATAAAAGCAGTTTCAAAGTCATAGAAGAGCTGAAAATCCCAGTTCCGAAAGTTATGTATTTGAACATTTTGGAACATAAATGTCATTGAAAATGGAAGGTAACACTCAAATTTGGGCACATTTAAAAATTATGCTGTCAGCCCAGTCCCTGAAGAACAATGGACGGTTGACATAGCTTTCAAAAGACAATAGAAGGAAATGCCTTTAAGGGAGCTGTTAAAGAAAAGCCTTTTAAAATAGCTACTAAGTCTTTTTTGACTCTGCCTCCAATTCTGCCACAAGATGATGGTATCTCAGGATGTGACTGTTACGGTGTTGTTTGAGGGGTTTTGTACGTGAATGCTCAGTAAGACTATGGTGTAACATTAGATAAAGGTGTGAACTAAGAATAGCAGCATTTTGTAAGGGAGCACGCAGAATTACTTCTTCATGAAGTCATAGATGTGAAGAGAGCAATTCTAGCCCATTTTTCTATGAGTCCTATTAAGAGTGAAATAAAATAAAATCTTTGCCTTGAGACTTCGTTTCAATGGAAGTCAGCTATAAGGTAAGAAATATGCCTAGACAGAACACCTGATGTAGTAGGTATCTACCCATGCTAACCTCACTACACTGTTGGCACGAGGCTATGTTTCCTGCAGATAACTTCTGCACACTGCTGTTTAGTGACAGTATCTTGATGCCATCACAGTGTTTCAGTATATACTGAAAACATAATTTAGTTGGTAGGTGAAATGATAGTTTATGTAAGTTTTGAAAAGTATCTTTGATTAAATAAAAATACAAAATGAATCAGCTTTTATCAGAATTGAACAGCATTTCTCATCAGTCTGTGTGTAATCAGTATTGCCACACAGAACCTTTTGACCATGTTCTAAATCCTTCCTCCCCTCTACTGGGAAATAAAGAATCCCATAAACAAAACACTGCAAAAAAACCTTCTCCCCAACAAAAAGCTTTCTACAATACATGAGAAAATGCTCCACTGTTCACCAGGTAGAGCTTTTTACCCCTAAATTCCACATGGGCATACATGACTCTTCCCTTTCTGATGCAGACTGAAATATATGGAAGTCTTGTTTGATATGGCTTCCAGGAAAAGGAGTGAGAGAGGGAAGCTTTAAATAATAATTTCACTTAGTGTCTTTAAACAAACGGGGCTGATGAAGGTCTCACCATTTTTACTTATTAGAATATGTACAAGCAAAGATTTGGGAGATTTTTCCTGTTTAATTTTTCCCCTCTGACTAGCTTTTTGAGATTCTTTTTTGGCTCCTCAAAGAACAGATTGCTACAAACCAAGGAAGGGAACTTGATGTATATGTTACAGTTTAGGAAGCATATGAAGTTTCATTTACTGCAAATAAATATGTGTGGCGGGTTGACCCTGGCCAGATGCCAGGATCCCACCAAAGCTGCTCTATCACTCACCCTCCTCAGCTGGACAGGGGAGAGAAAATATAACAATAAGCTTGTGGGTCGAGATAACCAGTCAGCAATTACCATAATGGGCAAAACGGACTTGACTTGGGGGAAAAAAAATTTAATTTATTGCCAATCAAATTAGAGTAGGATAATGAGAAATAAAACCAAATCTTAAAAACACCTGCCCCTCCCCCCTCCCTCCTTCTTGGGCTAAACTTTACTCCCTGTTTCTCTACCTCCTCCTCTCCCCCCACCCCCTCCCCACTCCCAACAGCACAGGGGGACAGGGAATGGGGGTTGTGGTCAGTTCTTCACACGTTGTCTCTGCCGCTCCTTCCTCCTCAGGGGCAGGACTCCTCATACTCTTCCCCTGCTCCAGCATAGGGTCCCTCCCACAGGAGACAGACTTCCACGAACTTCTCCAACGTGGGTCCTTCCCACGGGCTGCAGTTCTTCACGAACTGCTCCAGTGTGGGTCCCTTCCACGGGCTCCAGTCCTTCAGGCACAGACTGCTCCAGTGTGGGTCCCCCGTGGGGTCACAAGTCCTGCCAGAAAACCTGCTCCAGCGTGGGCTCCTCTCTCCAGGGGTCCACAGGTCCTGCCAGGAACCTGCTCCAGCGTGGGCTTCCCACAGGGTCACAGCCTCCTTTGGGGACCTACCTGCTCTGGCATGGGCTCCTCCATGGGCTGCAGGTGGATATCTGCTCCACTGTGGACCTCTATGCACTGCATGGGGACAGCCTGCCTCACCATGGTCTTCACCACGTGCTGCGGGGGAATCACTGCTCTGGTGCCTGGAGCATCTCCTCCCCTTCCTTCTCACTGACCTTTGGTGTCTGCAGGGCTGTTTCACATGTTCTCACTCCTTTCTCTCTGGCTGCAATTTTTCTGTTGCACAGTAACTTTTTCCCCTTCTCAAATATGTGATCCTGGAGGTGCTACCACCATCGCTGATGGGCTTGGTCTTGGCCAGCAGTGGGTCCGTCTTGGAGCTGGCTGGTATTGGCTCTGTCGGACTCAGGGGAAGCTTCTAGCAGCTTCTCAAAGAAGCCACTTCTGTACCCTCCCCGCTACCAAAACCTTGCCACACAAACCCAGTACAATATGGTACATGGAATTGTGTCCTTTTTGGCCATTCCTATGAGTATAATAATTGCATTCCTGGATAATAAGAAGCCAGAAGAAAGAGACTCTCTAGTGGAAACTGTTTTCAGAATGTCTGCAAGCTTTATGAGGTGCATTTCATGTACAGATTGATCATAAGTAGGACTGTAATTTCTGTGAAACCAGCCTGTTAGATGAGTTCATATGTGAGTACTGGTATTTTGAATAGCTCCATGGGGTGAAAATGGGAGGGAAAGTAAGATCTGTTACGGCGTACACAACATCTTTTGATTCTGGCCTGTGAAACTCACTTCTAGACTTTCTTCTAGATGATAATTCAAAAGAATACTTTACCTGAAAGAAATGAATGTCAAACAATGCTTTGCTTATGATAGTAGTTCAGATGCTTAATTTCATTAACCACATTTTAGACCACATTTCCTACTCACTGCTTTATCTGAAACGATGCTGGTTCCTCCAGAAGGATGAACGTCTTCTCAGTTCCTCCTTTGAAATGCATATCGCAAATCTTCTTGGCTAAATGTAGTGTTCCTTTTCTTGCAATGATAGCATCCTTTGAGGTAATTCTTCCTCCCTGCTCTTCTCATTTTGTTCACTTTCAAAAACTAAAGGTTTACTGCTGGGATTTTTATATTCTTCTTGGGGCTTTTCCAACATCTTTCACATAGAATGTATGAGGTATATAGAAAAGCCAGGACAACGCACATTTTGGAGAAGCAGCATAAAACATAGCTCCTATTTCCCTTAAAAAAAAAAATTATATTTGCTTTTAAATTCACTTCAAATATAAATTAAATTTTGAGGATAAGAGATTGCCTCAGAAGAGATTGTTTAAATACTTACATTAGTGATTTGACTCTGTAGTTGCCTTCAGAAGATGCTTAATTAAACAGATCCTTATTAGCTTATCTTTCAGTTTAGCAGCTGTCAGAATCTGTAATTTTAAAGGTCAGCGCTTAGGTAGTTACCTTCTAAAAGCTGAGGGGTGGGGGGGGGAAAGAGGGACAAAGATCACTGCTTGGGTACTTCACCTTGCTTTGAATGGAAAGAAAAACCCAAACAAACCATAAAGTCTTAACAATCACTTTGCTTTCATCATGTTTTAAAAGGCCTGTGCAAAGCCTTTCTCCCTTGTGAAGCCAAGCAGGATTTGTCCCTTTATGATGATTGTCTTAGAGCAGTTAAAATGCAGGAAAACAAGTTTAACAGCTGTCAAAATTAGTGCAACTCGAGGGACTAATAAAAAGAAAAACTGTAATGTTGACACATCAGATAACATCCTTGGGATGTGGGACAACACCTAATGTGCGTTTTGTCTGACCTATATGTGTGTGTGGCAGCCCCTGAGTATAGTCATTAACTTCAAGAGGGATATTATGCTTTGGTTTCAAATTGTATATACTACTTAAAGGAGAATAAACATATTACTGTAAGTCTGGAGGATCAAAACATAATCTGAATTTGTGGAGAGCTGCACTGCAGTACTGATGCATGCTTAAATGCCCCTTACAATATATGTGTGTGTTATTTCTTCAGTGTGTGAATGTGTATATGTCTAATAATGCTCATATTTATAAAATATTTATTGGGTCTATGAGTGACAAAAGCCAATATATATATACATATATATTCAATGTGTAGCAAGAAACGATAAGAATTACTAAGTATTACCTTATCACTCTCTACAACTACCTGAAGGGGGGTTGTAATGAGGTGGGTGCTGGTCTCTTCTGTCAGGTGGCTGGAGATAGGATGAGAGGAAATGGCCTCAAGTTGTGGCAGGGGAGGTTTAGATTGGATATTAGGAAAAATTTCTTTACTGAAAGGGTTGTCAGGTATTGGAACAGGCTGCCCAGGGAAGTGGTTGAGTTACCATCCCTGGAGGTATTCAAAAAGTGTGTGGACAAGGCACTTCGGGACATGGTTTAGTGGGCATTGTTGATGGTTGGACTCGATGATCTTGAAGGTCTTTTCCAACCTAAATGATTCTATGATTGTATGCATTCTTCGAAAATATTTCCAGATGCTAAAACAAACAACAAAAATATTGGTAGAAAATACAAGTATGAAAAAAGCAAAATGGTGTTTTAAGAGAATTTTGTTTCTGAAGTACCGGTTTAATTACCTTGAACTAAATAGGTCAAGGCCTTGAACACAGAAAAGGATTGCAAGTCAAAATGAAAAAAACCCAAACAAAACTAAAACCATCACCCTTGTAGGGAAGGTCTCCAGGCTTATCTGGATGAATAGTGACCTGAGAAAGAACCTCTTTCCTCCCACCCTAAAGACAGCACAAAGAGAGCTGTATCTTGTATGTAGGTCAGAGAAAGTAGGAAGAGGTTAGAATTGCTAGAATTCAAGCTGAAGTGACCTTTGCAAGAAAATTAAAACAAACAAACAAAAAGATTCTTTAAATATATGAATAAGAAGAGAACAAGATTTGTTTGCATGAGGTAACCTGTATTGGCCCCAAATAAGAGTAGTATTTTGATTCACTTTTAAATAGTGATACAAAAAAATCTGCATAAGCCAGATGGCTAATGGTTATGAACATGTGGTAATGGAAATCACTTCCTTAATGATGGTAACAAAGCTTAGAATGTCACCTACTCTAAATGGATTATGAGTGGGAATTGGTTAGGTGCTTTCAAGACCTTTGACATTTCAGGTCTGGTAGCAAGGATTAAGAAAATGGCATGAGTAGTAAAGGAAAAGAAAAAAAAAAGTAGAAGCACAGAATAAGGTACAATTTAAGTTCATCAAAGATCTATCTTCCTAAAGTAATGTAATCTTTGATAAGATAACTTCTAATTCTGGTAATGTGATTAGGTATTTTCTAATATCCCTAGCTAATGCTGTTCAAGCACAAGGCATATGCCTTCTGTGCCAACTGCGGTCATTGTTTTTTGTGTTTTGTATTAAACACTCTAAACTTGCTGCGGAGTAGTGGAGTGTTTTATGGCTCATTTTGTACTGGGGGAACAAGAATTGTTGTTCTGTGGACTCCCAAATTTCTTTTTGCTGGGTCACTTTGATTCTGGGGATAGAATCTGATGCCTGGAGGGAGTTCCTCGTCAGCGAACTTCCCTTGCCTTGTATAGGCTGCTACATAAACTCCTCGGTTTGCCTCTGACCAAAAGACATTTTCCATGTAAAGATATTTAAACAGCTAGCCTTGCCTTTACTACTGTAACCCAGTGTCTCCTGAATGTGATTCTTGCACTACTAACGGGATGCAAAATAATAGTATGTGGCTTCTTGCTTGCCTGCTGAACCAATCTGCATTCACAGTGTTCTCATTTGTGGGGTTGAAAGCAGATCTATGGCCCTCAAAATAAAGGAGCTGCACCACTACTGCTTTTAGAGCAAGAATTAATCAATGAGGTCTGGAGAAGGGATTAAAGGCTGTCTTATGAATGCATTGTAAACACTGATTATTACTGCACTGACTACAGTGAGAAACTCCTGTTCTCCAGGGAGCTTGGAGAAAATCTGCTTTCTAAAGGCAGAATTTACCTCCTGTTTCAAGTGGCACTGTGGAAAAAAGCCAACAGCTCTGAACTACTATTTCTTTTTCACAAGCAACTAGAGACAAATTTTATTAGAACTTTTTTGCCCAAGAGATATTAGCTACTGTTGACTGACTGTATTCAGAGAAAGGAAAGGATAGACTGGCCAACAAAAGCTTTCATAACTTTTTAACTAGGGGCTGGGATGCCTCCCATCTCCCCCCCCCCCCCCCCCCCGCCCGCCCTGTTCCTTGCTTGGGATGATTCATATTGTAAGTCTTCTAAAAAAAAAAAAAAGCACACTGCCTTCTCTGAAAGTACTTTTTTGCTATTCTCATGTAGACTGAAGCAGGCCAATCAGTAACAAAACAATCCCTTGGTTGGTCTGTTTGCCTTGATGCTTTCACTAGAAAACCTGTTGGCTATGCTACCAGATAGTTACAAAATTATTTGCCCTGCAGTATTAAATAGAAAATAGATGGATTTTCAAATGACCAGAGCACGTAACTCTAAAACCTTGGATGCTTTCCTAACTCCTACAACTTTAAAGTGCATTCAGTATTGATGAAAGGCTTGTAAGCCTTATAGATATGACATTGTTACTGTAAACATCTTGTGTCCTCTTGATAAGTAAAAGCAACCTCTGGATGATAATTTAGCTTATTTCCAATTTTAAAAGGGGTCTGTACTGACATGGTAATCATGCAAAATTTGCTGGTAGACTTTGTCAGATTCTTCTTTGCAGACGTCTGAATTGTTGTTTTCATTGTCACGCAGGCTATACCGTAATCTTCTCTCTGAAAGATATTATCGTAAAACCTGTTATAAATCTATTTGTTTTTTTGGAATTCAGACCTCCATAATGTGGATTTTGTATGGAGAGCAAATAGAGTATAAAGCCAGTGTTAACAGGCTGTGGTAAAATTTTCCCTTCTTAACACACATGCGGTGGCAAGGCGTGAAACCAGGAAGAGACCAAAGAAAATGGGGGATGAGTACAGACCCAGTAATTAGGCGAGAGGAGAGAATTTACATCTCTGCTGGTGGTGTACTTGGGTAGAAAGAGGTTTGCATTAAAAACCTAGTTGCTGTCAAGTTTTCAGTAGAGGAGTTGGGTTTGGTTGCATTCAAACAAAAATTTGTACTGACTCCAGTGATTTCATACAGGGAAAGCCCTGGGGTTGCAGGAGTTACTGTTCAGTCTGTCCCAAAATTGTGTCAGTCCAGACATTATCTGCCTGTCAATATGGAAGTACCACACAAGCGAGAGAAAGAGATCACCTCCTGTATGTGATCAGCAGTTAACTTCTTCCCTAACATCACCCAAAATTATATTTCCTGCTGTGGTAATGTACTTTGTCCCCCTCAAGTAACTTGGACAGTAAATACATTTTGGGGGCGACTAACCCTCCCCATTGCTGATGATTCACATGTGTCCTAACCCTAAGAACTCCTGTGTGTCCTACTGCGCCCCCTGCCACAGCATTTCAGTACTGGGAAAAGATCTTAGACTTCCTCTAAATCCCTCTTTGCTCTGTTGCTTAAGCCAACTTTTTTCCAAATTCTGCAAGAGTCACTGCTTTGTGGATGGCTGTGGGTGCAGGAGGAGTATGCCATTTCAGGTGTGACTCTCCAAAGCTCTCCACCTGCAGTGCCTACACAGAGCAAAACTGACTCTCACAACTTGTTTAGTGGCTTCTTGCGGCATGCCCTTCCCAGTCCCTTTTATAGAAGTTGAGCTTAGATTAGAAGTAGTTCAGCACAGCTCTGGCTAGACAAACAAGTCACACTGATGCATGGAGCAGGTGAAGCAGTGGAAGAGCTGGTGGGACTCTTCAAGGAGGGTCTGCAAAGATTTGGAAATCTGTAAGGCAGATTTACAATGTCCTGAAGTCTACTCTGTGCCTATATACTCATGGTAGTTGTGTATGGGGTGAAAAGAGTATTATCTTTTCTCTCTGAAGTGAAACACTCCTAAATTATCCCTGATTTTATTAAACACAGGTGCAACATAGGCTACATAACCTAGAGCCTGGCACACTCAAAAGTCAATGCTAGTAGAGTGCTGCAGTTTGCCTATTCAGGAATGTGTGCTGTAAGCATGATGAACCTTTACCTTCGAGAATATTTTACCATATTCTTTCTTTGTAATACTTACTCTTCTACTGCTCTGGAGAACACAATTTGTAGGTTTTTAACAGTGGTATTTAATTGCTGGGTTATCTTTATATATTTTTCAACATCAGAGGACTTACATTCAAGACTGTCTTTTATTTAGCAGAAGTTATGGTTTAAATGGAAGTTGTGACTTGGAGGCAAACCTGTTGGTTGGGTGGTTTCGGTCTGTGTTGTGGTCACGCTTGGACTATTTTCATAGTTGTCTTGTAAATATGAATTAGCTTTTTTTTGTGAAAACCTGTTTGCCATTGACGGATTCTTGAACGGTGGTTATAGGTTATTTTTGCTTTAAAAATGTTTTAGTTTGGGTTCTATCTTCAGAAATAAAAAAAGACAAAATTGCATTGTGTTAGGTGTTTTCATTCCAAATGTAATTTTCATTTTGGAAGAGAAAATTGTCTGGAACTTGTGCAAAAGAAAATAAGTACTGATATATGGAACATTTTTTGTGTTCGTACACTCCTTACAGGTTCAAGGAAATGAAATTTTATTCATGTTTGGCATATCATATACATAATCCCATAGAGTTCAAAGTCTTGTTTTACATTTCAGCACTGGGAATCAGGATTTCCCAACACAATGCGGTCACAAAAAATGAATTAGCACTGACGCAGAGCTCATGACCTCCTTGGCGCCAAGGGGCTACATTTAGCCAATTTCCTGCAAGGATATAGTTCAAGGAAAGTTTCTCACCGATGCCTAATGTAATTTATATGATCACATTTACTTTTTCTTTTAACTTTTATAGGAGGGACTTTAAAAAAAAAAAATCTATTTTTAATAGCTTCTTGAATACCATTCCCTCGTTGAAAATAAGATTTAATTCCATTGGCTTTGTATATGCCCTGTTTGACTGTTAAGTCCAACGTTTTGTTATTTCAGCAGACTTCAAAAGTGTAATAAATAAATTTCCACTGGGTTGGCACTTCCTTTTTGCTTCCTGATGTAGGGATTGATTGTTCTTGCAAGTCTCTCGGGATTTTATGAGCTTTCTCAGAATGACTGACTTGACCACAAATTCAACCATCATAATTTTCAGAAACTGTTCACACAGAAAAGCCAATAGAGGCAATTTTTAGAACAATAGCGACTGCTGCATATTGTATGAGATCAAATGCCTTCTCAGGTGTAACAGGAGATACAAACAATGATGGAATTGACTCAAAATATTGTTAGTCAAGGGATTTGAGTCAGTTGCAAGGAAAGTTGTTAATATGAAAAGTTGTATAAGAGAATATTCTTAGAATAAGGATTTCTCACAAGGACTGTCTTTTATAGATGCATAAAAACTGATGTGGTTGCTTAGACTACTCAGCAATTTGGAAGCTTAGCAAGTACTATGGAGATGAAATAATATTGAAACTATCGAACCCATCTTAGGATAAGAACGTAGTAAAACTCCAGTAAAATCTAAATTCCTAAGTAATGTAATTGAATAATTAAATATCTCAAACAGAAAAGAAATTGAAGTAACAAAAAAGGTTAATTGAGAAAGTAAAAGTTCAAGGTTCAGTCCAGGTGGTTAGAGAGAGAGAGAGAGAGAGAGATGTCCAAGTGAATCCTGGGCTCCTGTAGGCCTTGCATTTATACCTGACAGCCCTGAACCAAAGTGCTGGATAAGCTTGGTGTCTAAAATGGCATGAAATAGCTATGTTTAGTCTCAGAAACCTCTTTCTAATATTCTACTAACTATTCAATAGTATTAGTGTATACATATGTATTTATTTAACTGGTCAGTAATAAAATATTGTCTTTTAGTTAACAAAACAGTCTGAATAAAATCAGTTCTTCTGGATAGTTCAACAGAATTGCTAAACATCTGAGATTTAATATACCTTCTTTCTTAAGCACTTTTGGCGACAGCTGGGTATAATTGCTGTGCCAAACTGTGTGAAATATTTGGGAAGGTGTCTGTGTCCAATGAATCACAGAATCATTTAGGTTGGAAAAGACCTTTAAGACAATCGAGCCCAACCATTAACCTAGCATTGCCAAGTCCACCACTAAACCATGTCCTTAAGCACCACATCTACACGTCTTTTAAATACCTCCAGGGATGGTGACCCCACTACTTCCTTGGGCAGCCTGTTCCAATGCTTGATAAGTCTTTTGGTGAAGAAATTTTTCCTAACATCCAATCTAAACCTCCCCTGGTGCAACTTGAGGTCGTTTCCTCTTGTCCTATCGCTTGTTACTTGGGAGAAGAGATCGACACCCACCTCGCTACAACCTTGTTTCAGGTAGTTGTAGAGAGCAATAAGGTCTCCCCTCAGCCTCCTTTTCTCCAGGCTAAACAATCCCAATTCCCTCGGCCGATCCTCATAGGACTTGTTCTCTAGACCCTTTACCAGCTTTGTTGCTCTTCTTTGGACCTGCTCCAGCACCTCAGTGTCTCTCCTGTAGCGAGGGACCCAAAACTGTTTCTGTGACTGCAACTATATCAAAGTTTTTCAGCTGTACAATGGCTTCCAACTCCTCCTGTTTGTTGCCCATGCTACGTGCATTGGTGTAGATGCACTTCAGTTGGGCTATTGATCCTGCTACCTTTTTTGGGTGTGAAGCCCTAATTCCTACGTGACTGTTCTCAGGCACTTCCATGGTTTCTAAGACATCAATAACCCCTGTGTCTTTGCTCCCACGTGGATCTCCATCCCCTACCTTCATTGAGATGGCAGATGGAAGGACCTTGCTAGCACACTGTCCCTCAAACGTTGGCATGCCGCCCCCAGGCTTATCTCTAGCAAGCCTGGTTTTATCCCTTTCCCTCTGAGGTCAGTTTTCATAGAATCATAGAAAAAATCAGTCTGGGACCCCTGGAGCTTATCTAATCTAAGCCAGCCTGCTCAAAGCAGGGGCAGCTTTGGGGTGCTCAGGCCCTTATCCAGCTGAGTTTTGAAAACCTCTAAGAATGGAGATACTGAAACCTCCCTGGACACTCTGTTCCAGTACCAAAATGAGCCTCATTGTGAAATGCTTTTTTTCCTTTTACCTAGTCAGAATTTCCCTTGCTGCAACTTGTGATGACTGTGT
Source organism: Haliaeetus albicilla (assembly GCF_947461875.1). Taxonomy (NCBI): domain Eukaryota; kingdom Metazoa; phylum Chordata; class Aves; order Accipitriformes; family Accipitridae; genus Haliaeetus; species Haliaeetus albicilla. The sequence continues at coordinate 45,445,801 of NC_091483.1, forward strand.
CTTGTCCTCTCCACGGACCTGCAAGAAGAGTCTGATTCTGAATCTCTCTTCAATCACCCACTAGGTAGTGGAAGAGAATGGTCAGACATCCCCCTTAGACTTCTTTGGGCAGAACAAAGCCCAGCTCCCTCAGCCTCTCCTTCCATGCCTTGCATGCTACCACCATCTCAGTGGCCTGCCACTTGATTGTCTCCAGTTTGCCCAGTTTGCTGTTGAACTGGGGAGCCAAAACTGGGCACAACATGTCAAATATGCTCCTGCAGGTCCTGACCAGAGGGAAATAATCTCTTCTGTTGTCCTTCTGGCTATATCTCTTCACTCAGCCCTGCTTCATTGTTGCAAGGGCACTTCTCTGGATCATGTTCAACTTGTTGCCTGCCTGGATCTTCAGATCATTTTGTACAAAGCTGCTTTTTTAGACTGTCTGCCCTTAGTCTATAGTGTTTGCATGGGCTTATTCCATCTAAGATGTGGGGTTTTGTATTTGTACTTTATGAGGCTTCAGTCAAACCTTGTCCTTCAGCTTGTCAAGAACCCTCTGAATGACAGCTCTACCCTACGTGACATTGACCGCCTCCCCTAGTTTGGTGTCATTCCTGAACTTTATCAATAATGTTCTGTTCTGTTCCATCACCCAAGCTACTGGTGAAAGTGTTCAATAATATTTGCCTGAGAACTGCTGACCCCTGAGGAATGCCACTGGTAATCGTCATCCACCCAGACTTCAAACTATTAACAACTAGTCTTCAAACTTGGCAGTTGAGTTGGCAAGCTGAGATTTTTCACCTGGTTCAGCTACAAGGATGCTATGGGACACTGTGTCAAAAGTTGTGTTAAAATAAAGGCAAATGACACCCACTGCTCTCCCATTGTCCCCAGAGCCAGCCATCTGATGATAGAAGAAAATTCGGTTAGTCAGGTGCGCTTTGCCTTTGGTAAAGCCATTCAAGTCACCTAAGAAGCACAGACTTGTGTGTGGTTCATAATGAGTTTTTATTTTCAGACTACATGGAAAAAAGTTTTGTACTTGAGTCTGATAAATTGGCCTCTCTTCCTGTTGTCTGTTAGGACAATGTAGGACAGGGAAAAATGTCATTATTCATAAAACATAAAAAGACAAGCTGATTTTACCTGATAATACCAAAGATTGTCTGTAGAGTTAGTGGATTGAGTATTCCAGAGTAGAACAGTGAAAATGAATTAATTCTGTAATATTACATAACTAAGTTTTTGGATGCTTGATTTGGATTTCCTATTGATTTTTTTGAAAGCTTTGACCAATTAGAAGGTTTCTCTGGAGCCAACTTGGCACATATCTGGGTTGGACTCCTATTGCCCTATCAGACCTTATTTGCAGATTTTTTAAGAAGTCAACGTTTGCCAATACTATGAAGTAGAAAATGAGATTGCACGGTTATTTCCTATTCCAAATATAGGGTAAAATTGGTTTATATATTTAAACACAGTAACTGTTGAAAAATATGTTTTGTAATGGTGAATGATGCATAATTAGCATTCTTAGACTTACTATTAAAAATATTTCGGAAAGCATTTTAAGTGATACAGAAGTCAGTGTCAAATATGCATTTAATTTATACGCAAAAAAAAAAGCTTTTGTATGATAAACACACAGTACTTAACAGACTGTTTTTTAGTTTTAAAATAGAAGGATTATTATCGTTACATTACATATTCTATATGGATTAGAAGCTACATCATCATTCTAAAAGTATCAAATGCATACTGTATTTTCCGTGCCAAGCAGTGTAACTCCTGTTCGAAAGAATAACAAAATAAGTCTGTCATCTCTGCTTATTAATTCATATTTGAATCCATTATTGTTGGAATGGTCCATATGTGACCCTTGGGAGTCTTGGGTTTTAAGGGAAGGTCCCCTGCCCTTAATGCAGCACGTGAATGGCACTAGCAGAAGGTGGTGGCAGAGGCTGCACCAGGCTGAGGTCACCCTTGGTACAGGTCTGGAACTGTTGCCCTGGGGCAGCAGAGGAGTAGTTGTCCTATCCAGCTTCGCCACCACTTCCAGGGCTTTGGCTTCTCTCAGCTCGTCTGGGAACCTGGCGAGTTATGGCTCTTGGCAACGTGAAGATCTGGGTATGTGACTCATTCATTAGTGTGTTGCATTTGAAAAATTAAGATGTAGTCTTCCTTTTGCTCAAATGTTAAAAAAATTCTGTTGGCACAGTCATGCACTTGGGAATAAGTGGTTACTTGACTGCTGTGCAAATGTTACACTAATGAATGGAGTATAACATCACGTAATTTTCCTACGTTCCTACCACAGAAAAAAAAAGTTGAGGAGGGCTTTGATCCAAAGTGATCATGTTTCCTGTTTTCATCCACAAGTTTTACAGTTTTACCGTACAGTGTGGAAAGACAGCTGGAATTATATATCCTGTATAAGCAACCACTACACAAGTTTGTACTTGGGAAGTAAATGAGCTCAGAAATATTTGTACAGGCTGCCGTTTGCTGAAAAGAACTGAAACTACTTATTAATTCGTCAGTGTATCTATGTCCTACATAATCATGATAATTCAGCCATTTAAAGGAGAATTTTATGCCCAATGGCATAACTTTCAGTCTTCAGTTGTAACTAATGTACACCTAGTATCTAAAATGAAATTGGAAAGTTAAAACTACATTCAGCAGAGCACTTTTTCTTATCCATCTGCATGAATTTAGAAAATCACTATTAAGAGGCCAGAACTGAGCGTTTGATCTCTGTTGCTCAATAATTAATTCAAAGTGGGAGAAGCTGGATGTAGAGTAGGATGAAGACTGGTATTTTCATTAACACAGCTTTTCAAAGAGAAGGTGAGTCTGATTAGAGGAGATGCTAAGTATCAGTCCTGCAATGTAAATATCTGAAGCTCTCAATCACTGAGCTCAATTTTGAGACTGTGCTGCTGTATTAGGAGAGAAACTATGTGATTACACATTCAGGCATTCTTCATGACAGCTTACTACTATGGAAGACAGAAGAAGTAAACAAGAGGTTTGGTGCCACGACACTGGCTGTGGTATGATCCAGGGGCAAACAGCAACCAGTCTCAGTTTTGGAAGTGGGAAGATTATCTTGAACAGGGAATCAGCCAATGACTAAAGAGACAATGGTGGGACACAAATGACTGTACAGTGATTGTCTATGAAGTTAAGTGCTGAAGCTGAAACATGAGAGAAACTCAGAGACTTTGTGTAACATTTTACATAAAATATATTTTCTTACAAAAAGCTAAACGTATTGTTCTCTTACTGATTGTGTAACAGTAGGTAAAAAAATACGTCTTCTCTAAATCATTCATAATAAGTATTGGGAGGAGATGGTGCATCATGGGACACTTTTGAAAAGGTTTGGGAATTGCTGCAGTATCAAAGCAAGACTGATAATCTCAAAGACCTAGTACAGGCTCATTTCTTTGCTCAGGGTAAAATCCTGTCATCATTATTATAAGGAAATTATGATATTTGGAAAGAGATACTTTCTATTCCTGGTAATATTATTTTTCTATCTGTAATTGTATTTTATCTAACAAAATAGGAAGCAGTTCAAAACGAGTTTTTCCCCAGATTTCCCTTCATTTTGAAACTCAAATGTCTGATTTTATTTTTTTTCCCTATCTACCTATACATATACATAGTGTATATACATTTCTACACATTTATATGTATGTCATATTTACATCTATACAGATATATTATACAAGCTTCCTTGGTTATCTAAATATGCATCTGTAGGAATTTACCAGGTGTTGTTAAAGATATTTAGAAAAACAGTTAAATTCTATACTTTAAAGGGAATATTAATTTTCTTTTTATCTCTTTTAAACAGTGAGAACAAAAAATATAGCATACTTTTTGGACCCCTCTCACAATGATACTATTTTTTAGCCACAAATCAAGAGAGGAATTAAGCATATTTTTGTTTGACTTGGATGCTGGTAACTAAATTCTACCTATGAAGCATTTCCCATTTAAAGCACGTCAGAATCTAAGACCTACTTCTGTGTGCAGATTCACTGAAATCATTGGTTTCAACAGAAAGCAGTGGAAAGGGGGAAAAAAAAAAAAAAAAAAAAAAGCCTTCCAGAGCTACAATTCTGGCATTCTTGTGTGACGGGGAGAAGATGGTTTTACTACTGATCTCGGACTGTTATGCATTATTTTTCTCACTGTTTTTCCTGCTGTCTTTCAAAGACAACCATTCCCCCTTTCTCAAGAACCGCACTGTGACATGGATTTTATTGGATGTGGGTACCTTCTTGCAGTCAGTTAGGATTGTGTAGGAAACTTGTCAGGCATTGAGTTAGGCATTGAAGGTAAACTATCTGTAAGGTTTTGTAATAAAGAATGAACTTTGCTTCTTAGTAGGATGTGTATAGGTATGGGGTTTTGAGATTCCATATGGAAGGATACACGAACCTAACTGAGCCAGAATGGAGACTGTTGCTCTGCTCTTGTGAAAATATTGGTGTTCCTCACAGAAAGAGTAGCTGTGGGAAAAGGATAGAAATGGATCAGAAAAGTTGGCCAGAGGCTGTATTGTTAATGTTGTAGGGGATCAGACTATATATAAACTGTGTATTATATATGAGCTATATATGACATACAGTGAGACTACCTGTCTCACTAGTGCTGGATACCAGATCTTAATACCTGGTTATGCAGCACTTCAAGCATTTTTAATTGCCATCAAAGTTTTCATTGAAATAGAGGATATGTCTTGTTTGCATCTTGTTATGGGAATTAGTCTATTGTTTATGGACTGTATGGCTGTTTATAAAACAGCCTAATGCTGGCCTGAAAAGGCTTAAGCAAGAGCAAAAAGCCATTTCTATTGTTTTTATTTTTCAATGCATCTGTCATTAAATATTTTTTCATTTGTTGAAAATGTATGAAAAGCACTGGAACCATGATTTTGAGTTATATGAAAACCTCACAGTGTTGTCTGTCTTATTTGTAGCTAAGCATCTCTAGAGAATATGTTTAACATTGTTTTTTCTATATTTTGGCATGTGAGGGAGATTAGATCTCTGTCAGAAATGTGTAATATTTGGCATACTCTCGAAATAAACCAGGATTCATCAGAATTCTAACTAAAGAAAAAAATTAGCTATTGCAATATTTTTTTTTTTGAAGTGCATATTTGATGTTCTTCTCGTACACAGTGTGTTTTGGTAGATGGAAGGATCCAGATGAGTAACTTTCTCTGCTTATGAAAATTTTCTACTCAGCAGATGACAATTTAGGTCAATGATTGTTTTCTTCAGTATAAAGACAAAATAAAATAAGCAAAAATTAACATTCTTAAAGGGGAAAACCCCATACTTTCAAGCCTTTAGAGCTAGAATGGATCAGCTCTCATCAATTCCAGAATATTGTTTTTTACTTTGAAAGACAAGTGCATTTTTCTTCATTTCAGCTATGATAAATTTGGACACATAAGTGCTAAGTATCAATGGACATGTGGGTTTTGAAGATAGGCAAGCAGAATGTTACCCGATTGCTGCAATGATGGCTTTTTACTGCAAGATATTATCAAATTAAACAGCTTGCTTATTTAGCAGATAGCTTCATTGGAAACAATGCAAATGAAACTTAAAATAGATTCATGGGCCATGTGTAGATCTCTCATATCTTACACCAACTCAGGTTAAGTATTGTTGAAGCCTACTAAGTGAATTGCTAGCTCTTGTGACTCCAACTCTCCCCTCTTCCCTGGAAGTCCTGTATCATCTTTAGTATTCAAGGTGTGTGATGAGAAGTAAAAAGATGAAGAAGGATTTTCAACCTTTTTCTCACATTTGGAGAAAAAAACATTCATCACCTCAAACCATCCCACCAGAATGACTGGTGTCAATGACATGGTAATGCTGATAAGCACTGTGAATATGAGTGTGTTTCACTCTTTCACGTTAAGCACTACAATAAAATGTGCTCTTGGTTTGTATGAGCATGTATAAATCCTTGTGAAAGTTATTTCAAGAAAGCTTCTTTTGTAACTTTACTGGTAGATACAGTGCTTGCCAAGCGAATTGGCCAAAATGTCCCAAAACCCAGCAGCTGTACCACTGAGTTTTGCGCTGGCTTGCAGCAGTTTTACGGCATGGAGTGCAATTACAAGCAGGACTCACGGGGAGGTTATCACAGTCAGCCGAAGATGAGTATGTGTTACCGTACTGACGTCAAATTGGAACTCACCCTGACTTGCACCCCGAGTTTATGCTATGAAATTACTGATAATCTTGGGGATGAATGCTTGACAGACTCTTCATGTGTATAAATAACGCAGTATTCTGTCTTTTAGATCTCTGATTTTCCTGGATTGTTTGAAGGAAAAAATCAGACTTTTATTACTGACATAAGAGGAATTACTACTGTCTTATTCACCTCTTTAATAAATTTTAAACCACTGAAGTTTAAGTAAAGAGGCTTTTTTGTTCAAAATGTTTTTCTTTTCTGAATTCTTTCAGTGGTTATACCTGACTAAAAATGAAGATGATAGCTTAGGTAATGGAAATTTATTGCTTTCAATGAAGTATATAAAGTATTAAATAATCATACCAACAGTTAGCATCGTAAACCAAGAAATGCTCTAAAGGAATCAAGTGCACACCAGGCAAGGCTGAACAAGGCAGATGGAAATTTAAGTATAAACAAGTTCTAACTGTGTCAATTTACCCTACAAATTAATGAAACCACAGCAAAAATACAAAAAGATGTTGAGGTTTTTTGTACGTTGTACAACAATTGCAACTCAACTCACAACAGTAAGACTTTCTTAAGTCAAAGAAAATAAAACATGTCATATCCCAGATAAGAGAAGCATGGCAAAGTGAGAAATGGGAATTAGTCACATGAACTAGATGAAGAGGATTTATTCCCATACTTGTCAAGTCTCCAGAACTACAAACTAATAGCAAGTGATAACATCCAGGACAGTTTAGTCCCTTCTCTAACATCTGCTGGTGTGCTACAAGAACACAGGAGTCAATTAAATAGTACTGGAATCCAGGTCTTCCATTTTAAAATCAACAGCAATAATTTAGGATATTATATTCTCCATTTCTGACCTGAATTTTATTTACTTAGTTCATACAAAGTATAAGTAACAAGGGAGTGAGAGCAGCTTTTCCATGTGTTTTGGGTATAAAGATGTTGTTATTACCATCTGAATATCTACTGGCTTTTACTTCACAGTGTAAACAGCGATGTCACCCGTTTATAAATCTTGATGGAGTTTAGGCGTATAGTTATGCAGCACTACCGGCATTTGCAAAAGTGCGTCTTCAGGTTAGGGAAACTTAATCTGGAAACTTGCCTCCTGTGAATCGGGGGCAAATGAATGAGGATTTTTAGGGTCTAAATTTAGGATTTAGGTACCGCTCACAGTGATTATAAAGTCAATTGTGGATCTAATCCCTTATGTATTTTTCCTTTATGTGCCCTTTGGTTTTCCTCTTTACAGCTTCTTCAGTGATAAATAAGGAAATTTTAAGTGCTGACTCCTGAGTCTTCATAAGACTTAATTAGCTATTGGCATGGCATTTCACTATGTTGCAAACTACCACGGCAGGAACAATATAGTTAAGAGACCACAATTTGGTCTAAACTATCCGTTTTAAAACTTCCTGCACTTTATACAAAACAGTTTTGCTGTCAGTGAGGGTTGTTCTGAATGCACTTAATCTTAATTAACACTTCATTAATGGTGGGATGTTTAATTTTCTGTCTTATTTTTTCAGTCCTTTTCCATGAGGCATGCTTTGAGCTTCACAGTGTTGCTCAGTCTCTTGAAAAGCTAACACGAATTCTAGTAGATATCTGTCACTTCACTTTTATGTAAAACCAGTAACAAAAGTTATGGATGATGTCTTCTTGAGCTACGAGGTTCTAACAGCTACATTTACCTATCTGGTAAATATAAAGAGTTTTCAGGCAGAATATTCATGAGTATATGTAGTTCTTCCCTCCTGGAGCAATCAACAATGTTAGAACAACCTGTAAAGAACAGGAGTGCTTGATGACATTTACCAGGCCTTGCTACTCTGAAGACTGATCACAGTCTTAGAGTGATGCCATTAAAATGAATAATACCATTTAAATCAGGAGAAAGAATCAGTGATGTCAGCCACAAGCTGTCTCCTGCAGACGTAATGGTTTTGACTTGCCTTTAGCTAACCCCCCTCTTGATATTCTTCTCAGAGGCCAAGATAATTATTTATTAATTTAGTCATTTATTTATTTTTGCTTTCCTGAGTATTGACTTTTCTTCCAGGGAGTTTGAGAAGCCCCCTAATACAGATAATCTTCAGTCTAAGCTAAGAGCAGGTCCAAGAAGCTGTCCTATGTGTAAGTAAGTCAGAAAGGATCTTGGCAGCGCTGGTGGCTGCAGCCGCATGCCCAACTCGAAACCACTCGGAGAGCATTGGTTTAGGAACCTGCATACACAGTTCTGCAGGACCCTAACTGGTGATAGAGTGAATGACTGAACTGGGACTGTGGGCTGTGAAAGGTGAAGTTTTACTAACCTGCTCGCTGTTTATGGGCTTTTTGTCATATTATTGTTAGTTACTAAAACAAAAACAGTTATTTCGGAAGTATTTTTCAAAATAAACTACAGTTGAAGAATATAAGATATACTTCCTGTATGTTTTAAAGAACAATGACAAGCAACTAATAAAGGGAAACGTTAACTCGTAGATCTTCAATAGCTAAAGACCTGTGATTGTAAAAATTTGTAAAATCTGAACGTTTGTAAACGTAATACAGTATAAATCTAGTGCAGTAATGTACTGAATGAATAGATGAACTTCTAACGTTTGGATTCTCTAAAGCATAACCTATTACTGAGTATTAATCTTTCAAAAGAATAAAATACTGACTTTTTAATATATATACTTAGAGCAATATTAAAGCATCTCATCTCTGCACTGTCTGTTCTTGCAAACAAATATATGAAAGTGCTGTCAGAAAGTTTTATAGTTCTCCCACAGATGACACTAATATGTACTTATTATGTATTTGAAAACTCACTCCCCTATTTTTGGAAATGACCTTTTATAAATGCTTAAACTCTACATAAAGCATGTATTTGTATTTTTTTCATAGTTTGGAAATTAAAGTAAATGTTTGTTAGTACTACATCTTCCTCTAATGGATGTACCTGAGTTGATTTAGCCTCAGAAGAATATTTCAGTGTTTGCTTTTTTTAAGCTTACCTTAATTTTAATTGAGTTTAATTCCAGATAAACTTCCAGGCAGAGTGTCTGCTCATATGTTTAGATTTTATTTTTTTTTTTTTTTCTGAAAACAATACAAGCCCAAGGTATTTTAGCTTCAGTAACAGGTTACTTGCTGTATTTTAAAACAGGTGTCTCTCAAATAATTTATTAAAAACTGATTGGAGCAACTGAAACCAATACAGTATCTACCTTGATGTTAACCCATGGACTAAGTTGAGCCTAAAATGTTCTGTGACTTGGTAGCTCTCTGCATCCAAATTACTGGACAGGGTGCAGGCTGGTGAAAAGTACGTTCACCTTATGAAGGCAATCTGAGCTTACAAATACTATCTATCCTTAAAAATGACATTATCCTTCTGGGAAGGATCCTGTGACCACGTTTCATCTGTGATTTCACAGTGGTGTAAATCAGAGGTGGGTACATCTGTGCTCTAAGGAAGAGCACAGACCTCAGGTTTTTTGTGGTATGTTTGAAAAGTCTCCCTACCTGCCCTTGAGCCCTAGATTTTTTCCACAGTGTGAATGAGACGTGAATATAAACTCAATTACAAGGCTGAATTTAGTTCCAAAATGCTGCATGGGACATCATTGAGGACTGCATGAGTGCAATGTTAGACAGCAGAGATAGTATCCAGCAGAATTAAAGCTTGTGTTTTTTACAGGGAGGGCGATACCATGAATTGTCTTTTATGTTTCAAGTGTAACCTGCTAGGGTGATTTCTGCACCTGTTATTTTTATTTGCAAGTTTGCTTTGGGAGGCTCACAACTGTAATAATTTTTATTATTATTATTTGCTTGGGCAGACTGGATTGGCACAATCAGAATGTGAAGTTTCAGACTTCTTTTTAACACTTGTTCTTTAACGTATGTGTAGTTAAGAGAATCACTAGACATCTAAAAACAGATTAATCCCCATGTTGGCATGATTATTTAAAGTAGAGAGAGGAAATAGGTCTTAATGGTAATAGAGAAGAAAGCAATGTCATTTTTAGTGAGAGACTGGATATAAAAGGGAAATCGATGGGTTAGAGTTAACAGTGATACGTGAGAAAGGCTGAAAGGGAAATACAGATATTCTTATGGGGAGACTGAGATATGGTCCTGAAATCTAAGAGAAGTAATTTAAGTTGAGAAAGGGGGCAAAGGGGAAGAGTTCAGTGACCACATATGGCTGATTATAAATGCAGAAAATGGATAAAGAGTTTGCTGAAACTCAGTTGAAAGGTCAGTGTCTGTCAGGAATGGATACAGTACCCTTACCCAGGAAAAATAGCTGAATCTACAAGATACTATTTTCATGACAATGTTTTGCTGAGAACAAAAAGGGAATAAATGATAATGTACAATTTCTGGAGATTTCCATAGTGGTTTGCCATTAGTAGCAATGCTTACAAAAAAGAGCAAAGCATTGTGTTTTAAGGGTTTTTTTGGTGGCATGTTCTATGTTTTGTAATTCAGTATGTTCTCAAGCTGAAGTAAGGTCCCCTGATTCATAGCTTCAGATTATAGGTAAAATATACATTTTAATAATGAGAAATTACTGACATTTTAGAAACTGATTGTAAAAGTGGTGACCTCTTAACGCTTGCTACTGTTCAGATTCCATTACAACATTTGGACAGGAAAATACAGATAAAATGAGTCCAAATATGTTATTCTATAAAAATGTTTTGATCTATCTAGAGCTTTTAAGAGCTCAAGGGTAATCTGGAGTCTTAAACCTGCGTTAAACTGGCCTCATTTTATTAGTCCTTATGAGTCCTTCATATGTATTAAAAAATTAAATACCTGGTCCATTGATCTTAATATTTCATCACTCAACCAGAAGGTTGTCCTGTGTTCTTTCCCAGAAGTTTTATCTGAAATGGGAAAGGAAAACAGAAAGAGAAGAAAAGGAAGCTATTAAAGAAATTACCATTATTTTCATTTTTTCAATAAAGTAAAAATCCTGTAATATTAAAAATTATTACTGTATCGTATTGACTAAATTACCAAAGCTCTGAAAATTCTGAACTGATCACCTTTAAACTTTTCTACTTGAGGGCAACCTTTTGTACCTCCAAATAATAATAACTTCAAAAAATTAATAAATTAATCTTTAAAGAATATATTCTTAAATTAAAGATAAATTAAATAATATTTGAAAGAATATAGCCTATTCCTCAGAGCTAACTGGCTGCATAAATTATTCCATTCCTACCTTTTGGCAGGGAGAGGCGTGGGGGGGGAGAGAGAGATGTTAAAATTCAAGCACATCTAGAGTTGTCACTGAGATCTGAAGACTGAAAATGAGAATACTGAAGCAATCCTAACACTAAGCCTTTCAAGATGGTATGGTACATATGCAAGATTTCATGCTGGTCTTTCAAACAGAACCAAGAGAACTGATTTACTATCAACTTGTTCAACATGAATTAAACAAACATGTCAGCAGACTAACAACATTCATACTGTAAATAGTATGTACTTCTGTTAATAGAGGTAGAGAGGGGTTGCTCTGCATAATTTATGGTCTCCATGTAGCACAATATTGAAAGAGTACAGAAATTGTTGTAAATTCCTGATGAAATGCAAGCATAAGTCTGTTTGTTTACTATTAAATGTGATTTACTGCAGAGTTACACGTGTTCTCTCTCTCCCCCCCCTTATATTTTTTTGTAGAAGGTACAGGGGGTTTAGACAAATAACAATATAAGCTTTTTATTCAGAGTTAGTGCAGAATAACTTGTATGTAGAATTATCACTTATATTTTTAGATCTTTTAAGCTGTATAGTCTCTTTCTATATATTTTAAGAATACTAAATTAAGATTTGAAATTAAGATGAAAATTGCAAGGAGTTATAATCAAATAACACTTCAAAACTGAAAATGGTGTAAATCTATCTCTCTCAGCTACTTTATATAATAGATGCAAGGAAGACCTGCAATGCAGATTATGCCACCACTCTCTATTTTTCCACAGATAAACAGTTGCTTAAATATAGATGATTTTATGACAGTACTGAGATAAACAGAATTGCATTTTATCACATAGAATGGGAAATACTAATGACAATAATTGTGATATCTATTGTGTTCTTGTGTATAATGCATTTTAAAAAACTCGGTATTTTCATGTAAAACAGAATTGGAGAGACTGATTACCAGAAAATGCTGTCAACTTCTTGCGTATGTTATTCTACTCACCTGCATACCTTTGAGAACAGTTGACCAGTCACTTTGCTCAGACATAAACCTGATTTGTGGTAACTTTAAGAAGTCAACTCTATGCTTTCTTTAAATCTTAGTTTTATTTAGTGATTTACATAACTTATGTGCAAAGGTCTCAGTATTTGGAAAGTTAAGAAATTGAAAAAAAGATGCATTCTAGAAAGTAATTCTTATTGAATGCTGATGTTTGTAATAAAGTTGGAGCTTCCTGTTCAGTGCTCTCATTTTCAAACTCTCAACCTTCCCTTCCATGATGAGTTTTATCATTCTGGAGTGTAGTATGCTCAGTAGAAATCCAAATATCTGCTTAGCTAGAATGGTTTTATTAGCTCTGTTTTCATGAACTCCTTTCAAATAGTTTAAACACGTAAAGTGAGCATTGCTCAGTTTGGTAGGTTTCTTTATTTGCACAGTATTGTAACATACACTTTTTTAGAATCTACACAGAATTACTTGTCGGAATGTAGTTTTGCTCTGTCTTCACTTGTGCCCTCCTCCTTTTTAACCACAAGTACATTATTTTATCTGTTAGATACTGGTTTATTTAGCCTCTATTCCTGGTTTCAGATTTGATTTGTTCTTCTCCCACCGCCTCTCTTCTGTATTGGGCTTGGATATAAATGAAAAAGCTCATTTTGGGAGCTTCACCTACAGCTTGTTTTCTCAAGTCTTCATTAAATTTTGCTCTTTAATTGATTTCTTAAGGTATTTTATGCTTCCTTCAAGCAGCTGACATATAGAAGTTGATGCCTGGATCTTTAGAAATACTGAATGTAAGTTTTGACTGTTAACCTCTTGCTATTAGATTGACAATGCCAGTTTAGACACTGATGATTTTGCATGACTACTAATCCAACCGATGGGAATTGTATGTTGTTATACTAGCTAAAGTTGTAGATCAACATTAAATTGTCATCCAGAGTTCCACCTGCATTTGATTGCTCAGGCAATATAGTAAGAAAGACATTCCTCAGTATTTGTATTCCTATACTTCATCCTATTATCCTACCTGGATAATGAATAACTGGCCTCTTGGGAAGAACACTGAGGACACTAGATGTACAGTGGAAAGTGTGAACTCTCAAACTGCCTCTCATCCTGCCTACTTGTTAGACTGTCCAACCCTCAATGGGGACTCAGTAATTAAAAGTAGCTTTCACTCAGTTTTAGGAACTGTGATATCTAAATATGCAAGAATTGAGGAAAAGGAACACCCCCTCCCCCAACTTTCTAGGAAATAATTGGAAATAATACTATTTCATTAATAACTCTTTTAAGAACAGCTGCTTAGAACCAGCACTGACATCTACAATTATTTTTACAAATCTGCCCACTCCTGTCACACAAATCTTGCTTTGCAGCTTTGCTTGTTCCACTTCTGCACCCAATAAAGTTTCCATAATTTAACAACTTGCTTAAAATGTCTGCATATTTTAATTTTGAATAGATTGTTCTATGCACATTGCTCTTCCCATGCAAGTTAAAAATCTTACCTCTTTTTAGAGTTGTAGATGTGTGATTTTGCATACTCTTTAATAAAGAGAAGTCCTGACAATTTTTTATGTAGAGATTATGTCAATCCATACCAGACTGGTAGAAGTCCTTTCATGTCCCCATTGGAATATAAATTGTATTTTCTTTCCTTCAAAGTATTTTTGCACACACATACATTGTTAATCAAGATATATGATTGACTATATGAAAGATTAAAGTACATCAAAGCATTCTGAATTATTTAGTTGTAAATTTTACAGTATAGCCTGTAATACTAAATAAAAAGCATAGTTAGCATTTCCACTTTCATACTAATAACCTTAAGTAGACATTTTTTTATATTTATTCTTTAGGAATGCTAACAAGAAATAAAATGGAAGGTAAATATATTGGAATGTGAGTAGTTGCTGCTGTCCTTTAAACATAGTCCTTATCCTTGGGCAATGTACAGGACCTCCAATGTTTTCATTAGTTATTAATTGTACTTGCTTTGCTAATTTCGTTCCAGAGACAGAAATATCACCAAGTCATGAAACACTAAGTGTAACTCTTTCTATTTCAAATGACATACACAACAGGTATGAGAAAATGGCTGTAGTCTTCCTTTCAGAAAAGTGCTTTCTCTTAAATCATGTTTCCCCCTTTTAAGAACCCTGATAATAAAACTGAATTGTAATACTTTCTTTAGGCAGATGATTAAACATACTCACCATTATATAATACAATTTCCATTTTATTTTAAACATACTTTGCATGATATAAAAATATTGATCACAGTGAGCTTTAACAATTGTTACTGCTATAAACAGAAAATGCTGCACAATGGTTTTAGTGGAAATAAATTATATAGTCATTATCTCTTTAAAAAAAAAAAATCACAAGAAGGAGAACCTAGGCTGTTTGGTCATTGGCAGAAAATAAGTCCTTATTGAGTTCTTTACAAAACATGAACCCCAGTTATTTTCTACATTTGCTTTCCACATCTTGAGAAAAGCACAATGAGTCTGTCTCTGAAAGCTCCACAGGGTCTCTGGTGAACATTTAATTCCAATTATTAGGAAAGTTTCTGTTGTTCTTTTGTTCTAATGGAAAAATGTACACCAAAATAGCAAGTAGTGCTCTCTTCACTAATTCGTAAGTGGTCTTTTCCAATATGTGGGTACACAGCGGCACACTTCTTCACTAAAAGAAAATCCAGCATCACAGCGTTTCGTTCGGACTGTACATGGCGGTCTGTAACAACTAAAGAAATGAAAAAAAGCGGGCTTTATTATAACATGATCATTTATATTAACCTGGTGTAGAAATCTGTGTGCATTTAGATTGCCATTTCTTGATGGGATATTTAATTCCTACAAACACATATCTTTTAAATTCTGTTTACATTCTTGCAACTACTTTTAATTGGAATACTCTTCACAAAAGACAATGAAAGAATAGTGAATGCTATTGAAGAGAAATTATTCTATTGCAACAGATAGTCATGAATATTTTTAACATTTTGCCTGGTTGTAGTCACATTCTAATCTTGAGCAGCAATTTTTAAGTTTAATTTTGAAAATACAGTAATATTTTCCTGTACTCAAATTGGCTTGTTATGATCTACTGCATGCTGCCAGTTTGAGATGGCAGTCCAGGATCAGGTGATAATCAAATCTACCATCTTCTTACCCACCAGGACTGTTTCTCACCTTATTCACTAATGCAATAAGCCGTCTTACGTTACACTGTGACTCTGATCTTCAAAATGAGAACATACTTCCTTAGAATCATAGAATTGTTTAGACTGGAAAAGACCTGCAAGATCATCGAGTCCAACCGTCAACCCAACACCACCATGCCCACTAAACCACATCCTTTCAAGTTGCAAACTCCTATAGACACTCTCTGAGGGCAGAAGGAATATATCTACACTTCATAATGCATCTATGTGCATTCTTAAGTAAGATCAGAGCCTGCACATTAATGATAAATCTTAAAGGAAAAAGAACAGAAATAGTCCTATTTGATTAAAATAAGTTTAACAGAAATAGAGAGTTAAACCACAAGTCACATCCACCTAGGAAGCAGCAGACTTTTTCTTCACAGATTCCTTGACTGAAAAATAGAACTTATAGAAAGATAGTTATCTGTGGTTGTCCCTGAACTCTTCCTTTTCCTATTTTATTTTTCTATTAAAACAAGAACTTGACCTAAAATAACCTTACAATAACAATGCTAAATACTTTCTGGTGTATAATGGAGACAAAGTACAAGTCTGGGGTTTTTTTCAGACGCTGGCAATGAGTCAAAAGACAAAAGTATGTGTTTTGAAATTCAAAACATAGTTATACTTAAAACTTGTATTTAAATAATGTGTGCCTGTTTGTGAAACACTGATATTATGATCTATTACTATAATTCATACTTACTTCAGTTCAAAGACACTACAGTACCCTATATTAAGGCAATGTCACTATCCTCTTTCCTAGGTAATTCTTGTTTTGGGCTTGTGGCTACTCTTATTATTGTTGCAGATAAGTTATTACGTTGTGTGCTTGTTTTGGATACCAAGTTACTACTTTGCAATAATTTGTTTATGATATGAGGTCTGGATTACAGTTACATTAATTCACGTCAGCTAGTTCAACCAATCAACCTGGCTATGAGGAAAACAATAAGGAATGAGGAAGACTGCAAACATTACATTTATTAACTAGTAACATCTTGTTTAGTGTTTTCAATGTCTTAATCATAGATTAGTTCACCAGTGTGGTCTTTGTAATTAAGGGAGTAACATTATTTTGTGCCACTTAATATAGATATTTGAGATCAGTGTAACAGCTCATGGGAATAAAGTTCGGAAACAGTGGCAAAAGGCAACAAAAATGTTTGCCAAAGGATCTAATACTCTGAGCAAATGGGCAACCAGCTATAGGTCTGTTCTGGGAAAAAGGTACTCCATAGAGATGCAATGGAGGAAACATTGAACTCACTTGCCTTTTTGTCTGTCTCTGCTATGAAAGTTAGACTATTATTTCATGTACTGAATGACCATAAAATGAAATAAGAGAAAGATAAGAAAAAAAAAGACAAAGCCAAACTCTTCCACCCACGTATGACATGTTGTACAAAATGAAAAGCAGTCACATAATCATTAAATATGAGGAGGTCACTTTGTTTAGGATTCATGCCTCCTAGTGAACTGTGAACTTCAACTTAACTTACAGTTGAAAGTGCTATAAAGCATCTCTCCCATGTGAGTTTGTGTCTACCAGCAGTCAAGGTCAGGTTACTGCAGCCTTATCCTTATTTGGGACATTTCAACAGAGCAAGAAAGCCCCTCTCCTCCTTTGAAATGCTTTGCAGCTGAGGTGCGTAGTTATCTGGCCCTGCCAAAACTGACCAAAATAAATTTTTGAAGTGATAGCACAGGGTGAATAGCAGCAGAGTCATTGTAACTACATAAATGCGGTTTCCTTAGGAAATTCTGCTGAACAATAGACCAGGTCTTTCAAAAGATTTGGGCTGAATGTTGTTTATGGAGTGCTTTCGTGAGACAGATGTCTGTTTTGATGAGGATAATCTGAGCATGCTGGAGCTAAGATAGATGTTCAATCAATATGTATAGTGCTGGGTGAGTCAGTGGCAACCTTCTCTTTATGGTCAGAAATTGTGATTATTTTTTTTTTCCGATTCCCCCCCCCCCCCCCCCACTGAATGCCCAGGTTTGTCATTTTGGGCAGTCTAACAACTTCACTGACGAAATTGAAGTAGAAATGCTAATTTTAATGGTGGTAACAGCGTGATCACCTTAATTAAAAGCCAGTATGCTTTATGGTGTTGGTTTTGTGTTTTGTTTTTTTTTCTTTTTTTCTTCCTATTCTGTGCTTTGTAAATGACTTTGTATTCATTTTCTCTGGAGCAGGGTATAACATTAGCGGCAGAGGCATTTTAGGTATAGCACATAAAAATGTTGGTGCTTCAAAACCAGAAGCTACACGGACTACTCCTCTCCATGGGGAGCTGTCTAGGACATGGCTGCAGGATTCTGCTCGTGTTTAGGTCTCAGGCATCTTGCACAAAGTTATAGAGTGGTACTTCCATTTATGTGGGCTCGTAACAACAAGGGATCTTTCTTTCAAAAACAAAGAGGGTGTTGCAGCGTTTTTATTTCTTTTTAGAGAAAGCTTGTGGTGGAGAGAGCCAAAATGTGAGAAACCTATGCTATGTCCTTTCTTAAAAAGGAGGAAAGATTGCATTTTCTATTTTCCTTGACAGTGGTAACACCTACAGGGCTATCGGTTGTAGAGCTATAGAATAACACCACATATAAATCTTTCTTCCTCCACACAAAGACAAACAGCTTAGAAAAGAGAAACAGCTAAAAAGCATCCTGTATCACATTGTCCTTGGGAGTGAGAAAGTTTATCGTATTCAACCACAACACCACAGAAAAAAGCTGAGCTCAATTCCCTCCTTCAAATACTAAGTCTTTAAATCAATAGAGGTGGCATCAGATATTTATTATGGCATTTCTTATCTTTTTAAATGCCTGACTTTTCCAGTTGTGAATGTTCTTTTAAAACACACATGGTTTGTATGTCTAGCACTGCTGGAAGCGCACGCTAGAGTACTGCTAAGGCTTTGTAACGTGCTAAAGCTCATGTAATCAGGTTGGTTTCTTTTCTTCTGCAAACAAAATCTGAACAATAGAGAAGAAATTATTTCTCATGTTTCTAACAACTGTTCTATTCCACTCACGAGGCCAAACATAGGAAAACAGGTAATGTCAGCTATTTTTAATCTTTTCCCCTATTTTAGAGACTTCAATACAGGTGTCAGTCCTAGTATTACACATTTTCTCTTTATTCAAGATGAACTAATGTCTATGTATCTGGCAATATATTTATGCCAACTAATTACATGTTATAATAAAAAAAACCCATAAGGTTTACTTTTGATAAGCAACAAATTACCACAGACACTTAAATGTCCCAATTTGCTATTTTCCATTTCCAGTGCCTGAACATTTCTGGAATTGTTATAGAAATAATACCCATATATTAATAAATAAGTGATCTCTCTGCTCCAAGTGGCAGCATTATTTCTGTTTTAACAAATTCATTTCACAGGAAAACTTTCCTCACAAAATTATACAAAGCAGAAATAATATTGTTTGTTTCTCAGAACCTAAAGTCATTCACATTTTTATATATAGACTGCTACCGCTATGGGTGTAGCAGTTGTGAAAGCAAAACCTCCTGTGATATATAAAGAAATTGCAGGGTTTTCTTCCTGACCAAATCCCATTTTAAATGATGAATGCGGGCAGTCTGTTTTATACTTATATATGTCTACTTTCCACAGAAATCACCCAGAGCTATAAGACTTCTTATGCACTCATAAATCTTTAGTATCAGTTGAGTGAAATGAAGGATATGCAAAAATCTAGGAAGTGACAATGAATGATGGTATCTCCAGAACTAACTCCTGAAATCTAATTGGGAATATCTGAGTTATGTGAATTGCAGTATTCAGTTCTTGGGAAAAATAGAGTGGGATTGTAAGTAGCATAAAAAACCAGGGAGCTTAAACTTACAGTCATTTTCACCAAAAGAAAAAAAAAATTCATGTGAAGTAGTAGAAAGAGTACAAGAAACTAAACACGCTTTAAAACACTTATTCTGCCTAGTAATTTCCTCTTGGAGATGATAAAAGTCATAGAAGATAAAAACAAACTGAAGGGAGGCTTACTGTTTACTTGAGACTACAAAGCAATTCAACAAGACAGCTGATAACACAACCCCAAATTTTATACCTTAAACACAATGAAAGGGCTAAAGACTGATTTTTTTTTACCTGCATGTCTGGTGATGGAACCTTTTTCCTTTTAAGAAGCATTTATTGGGAGATTCTATACATTCACAAATGCATTTTGCAGGATTTAGTGGCTGATGTTTAGGACAGGTCTTTTTACATACACACTGGCACTTATCTTCATCAAATTCCTTGTTGGGCCCACAGGAAGCGGGGAGAAGTTTGTTTTTGCACATGCACTGACATGATGATCTGTCTAATTCTTTGTGAGGTCCACAGCTTGAGGGCCGCACGCCGCCTTTGCAGACACATTGACAGGTTTCTTCATCCAGCTCTTTGTTTGGTCCACAAATATGGAATCCTTCAGATGTGTCTAGAAATACAGAAGAGAAGTTGCACAATTACCAGAATTTTGTGTCTACACATTCATGTATTTTTAAGTGAAGAAACAATAACAAATTCATACCTTTTAAGAAGTTTTAAGAACAAGCATATGTCAAAAGACAGGCAACAACCAGTAATAGTATCAATAAGGAAAAAAGATTCAACTATTTACTTTTCATGTTTTTAATTTCTCCCTTAGGTAAATCAAAACATGGAACTATATTTAATCCTTTAAGCAAAACTGCTTACCAGAATCTCCAAGGTGAGAAGAGAAGACAAAATCATGCTGCGCCAAACATCTGCAAATTTGATTATTCCAAATATGATTTTTTGGACAGGTCTTGTTTGCCACATGACACCTGTGGAATGAAATATACTGTTGATTTACTACCATAAGAACTCCAGGGAAAAAAAATATTAGGTGCTGATTGCTTTTGTTTCCCTCCATTATAAAAACTTTTCTAAGAGCTTTGGCTCATTCATAATCTTATTTTTAGGTCCTATCAGATCTGTTACTAATTAAGGTTCTCCTCACTACAGAAATCTTCAGCCACTTGTTGAAGATACCTGCTCACATTTCAAATTTTAGCTCTAACTTCTAGAAGCTGATATTTGTACCTTCCTAATGTAGTTTAGAAACAGATCTAACCCTTGAATGTAAGCCTCATACATCTGTTTACAGATGAGTATAATACCGCATAGGTGGTAACAGGCATAGTTTTCTACATTGTATTTTGAAGTACAAAAACGTTTTCACACACATAGATGTCAGAAGACAGCTGATACTAGTTTCTGAATGAATGCTGTAGACAAAACTCTAATTTCTAAAATAAGATCAGCTTCTCAGATTCCCTTCCTCTTCATGTACAAGTTATGTGCCTTTAACTGACTCTTTCTCATGAGCCACTCAAATCCTGGACAGCTTTCTTGAATCTAAAGATTTGGACTTCAGCAGTGATGCCTCCTCACTTTAGAAATGAAAGACAATAAACAATTTAACAGTTTAGTGCTCCTTACCTGCCAGAGTTTTGCAGCGCAGGTAGGAGTACCAAATAAAGCAAAAAATCCCAACAGCAGCTGGTGCCTTTTTAAAGAATGACTGAACTTATAGCTAGTAGGTGCACCACAGATAGAATATTTATGTGTATTATCTCATCTTCCTTGCTTGCAATTTCTTTATCACCACAGGTGACATTACAACTTTTAACAAGTCATGCCTAACTTCGTGCATCCTGTGTCAGGCTGTGTCATTTATT
Source organism: Haliaeetus albicilla (assembly GCF_947461875.1). Lineage (NCBI taxonomy): Eukaryota > Metazoa > Chordata > Aves > Accipitriformes > Accipitridae > Haliaeetus > Haliaeetus albicilla. The sequence goes on from NC_091483.1 coordinate 45,467,209, forward strand.
CATTGTTTCTGTAGTATGTCTAAAATCCTCATCTGTTAAGGCAGCACATATATTACACATTTTAAGCACTTTTCATTCCCCTGAGCACCATTACTCATGCATTCAAAAATGCAGGTGCTGGGGCATTCTTCCGTGATCATCATTCAAGTATACCACTCCCCTTCACCACATGAAACAACTCTTTGCTTGTAAAGACTGCTGTAGTTTAACATCACCCTGCATCACCTCATGTTTTATCAAGCTGGCATTTCCTGATTTCATTCCGCTAATGATCTCACTCTCGCTCTCTCACTTGGCACGTATGTCCTTTTCCCTGCCTCCTGATTCTGCTTGAGAAATGGTAAGGATAATCTACAGGCATATTATTGTATTCTGTTTAAAAAAAACCCCAAAAAACCAACTCACACCTGGAGCAGCCTGGCTCTAGCTGGGAGTGTTTAACTACAGAAGAAGGCCAAGGTGACAGTATGAAGGAAACACCAAGCGCACATGAACCCTTGAGAAGACAATGTTGATACAAAACCCGAGTTACCAGAACTTGAAGAGAATGTTATGTATGATATTTCAGCATCAGGGCTGGAGACACACCCAGCAAAAGGAACTGGAACTGCTTGTTTACAAATTCTCCTCTGGTTGCTAGTGCAGAAAATTATTGGGGATGTGGCTGAAATTTTAAAATGACTTATTGTATCATTTTAGGAAAGTTCAGGAAGGCTAGGAAAAAAAATCAGAGGCAAAACCACTTTGCAGAAAATTTCACTACCTCTTTCCAAATCATTGTCAACTCAACCAAAAAAACCCAAAACAAACCACCACCAAAAAAAATCAGCATGCTAACTTGTTACCTGTCAGTGTCAGAATAGATAATGCACAAGAGAGGGAAATACTTAATGTGTACAACATACATCCAAACTACATCTAATATACGCTTATCAGCTCTGTGCCTACCTACAGACCATGGGAAAAAAAGGTCATCACAGAGATTTGATCTGAATTATGTATATTGAAGGCCCCTCTGCTCCTCCCCCCTCCTCCCCCCCAATTGCTAAACTTCTAAAATAGAGTGACAACTTTCTAACTCACTTGCACATTTTGATGACATTCTATATAAACAGAGAAGAGTACAACTTAAGATACCATTAATCCTGGAGGTACTCTGAAACACTGGTTAACATGAACTGACATGCCTTAGCTCCGACAGTATGTAGAAGTAGATACTACTTTTTAGAAGGAAAAAAGGAAAAAAGCAGGAGAACAGGCAAAGACCTTGACCTTAATTCTCAGAATAAAGTTGTGCAGACGATATATTTTATATATAAAAAAATCTGACTATTTGTATTCTATCTTACATGTCATTTCTCGCTTCTTTCTAACATGTGCCTGTGAATCATGGCATAATTCAGCCTTGAATTCTTATTAGATCCCAAGTGTTACTACCTGTCCCGGTTTCAGCTGGGACAGAGTTAATTTTCTTCCTAGTAGCTGGTATAGTGCTATGTTTTGGGTTCAGCATTAGAAGTAACACACTGATGTTTTCAGTTGTTGCTAAGTAGTGTTTAGACCAAGTCAAGGATTTTTCAGCTTCTGATGCCCAGCCAGCAAGAAAGCTGAAGGGGCACAAGAAGTTGGGAGGGGACACAGCCAGGGCAGCTGACCCAAACTGGCCAAAGGGGTATTCCATACCATGTTGACGTCATGCCCAGTATATAAACTGGGGGAGTTGGCCTGGGGAATCGCAGCTCGGGGACTAACTCAGCATCGGTCAGTGAGTGGTGAGCAATTGCATTGTGCATCATTTGTTTTGTATATTTCAATCCTTCTACTATTATTATTATTTTATTCCTTTCTGTCCTATTAAACTGTCTTTATCTCAACCCAAAAGTTTTACTTTTTTTTCATTCGGTCCCCCATCCCACTGGGGTGGGGGTAGCGAATGAGTGGCTGCATGGTACTTGGTTGCTGGCTGGAGTTAAACCACAACACTACCCTAAAACCAGAGATTATACTCCTAGGCTTTTCTTTTCAGTAATACATAAGGAAGTCATTACTGTATTTCTGTTAAAATGAGCATGTACATAAATACACAGGCACATGCAGAGCTGCCACTGTGACAAGAAAGTACATTTCCAAGTTTTGGCTTTACAACAGTTTCACTAGCATTCAAACCTATAAATAAAAACACTAAGGAAAAATAATAAGTTGAAAAGAAATTGAGAACTTTAGTACAAATTAAAAAACCCCAGTGGGATTCTGAAAAGCATCCAGGCACCCACCAGGAATATGAAAATATCTTTCCTTTCTAGAATCTTAGAAGCACTCGATTTTTTTTGTTGTTTTGATGTTTTTTGTTTGTTTGTTTGTTTTCTATTTTACTGTAAAAAATCATAGATTTTTAAACTTAAAGACAGTACTTAACAGGAGAGAAGGCCTGTATATATTCTCACCCAGTACTACTCTGCCTTACCTTTGTTGAAGCATGATTCCTTACTCACAGGACAGCCAGCTACCAGTGAGTGCTGGTCAAAGTCTTGTATCTGTACGCTTACTTCCCTCTAACTACACATAGTTGTTTCCTGGCTAGAAAAAACCCTTGCACTGAGAATTGCCACTGCTCTTAATCGAGAAGCACTAAGAAGCTGCCAACAGTCAGCATAATTTGACTTTATTATTGACTCTTGGGTTTTGATTTTTATAATCTGTTAATTATGCAAATAATTAAACTATTAATAGATTTATTTCCTAATATTTTTCTAAACCACTGTTTATGATCCATATTTTGATGAATAAATTCAACAATTGAATTCAAATAGAATATAACCTGTGTTTAGCTGGAACATGTCAGAAAACATCCAGACTTTAACTGAATGAAAACACAGAGAAAATTACCTAGCTTATACCTCTGGGCATTTTGCACTATTTACTCACTTTATTAAAAATGTCTACAATTAATTCCCATTCAGCTTCTAGTCATTGGTTCGTCCATAAAGCAACTGTTAGTCTGTTACCTATTTTTGGCCTCCTAAATATTTATACATCATGAAATCATCACTCAGTCTTCTAAAATGAAGGGAAGGGGTTTTAATAACACTTGCTTCAGTGCCAGATTTCTTCTGTAACTTTTTTTCATTCAAAAATCACCAAACAAATCAATATGCTAATTCTGTGGAATGTCAATTAATCCTTTGCTTTCCATTTCCATTCTGTTTTGTTTTGACCTCTGGCATATGAAGATGTGCAAAAAGATTTGTAGTTAAAGATTCCCTAAAACCAGGCCTTTTTTAAAACAGCATTTTAAATAGGAAAAGACAGTTTGAGAGAGAAATGTTGTCTACTCCTTATTTGCAAAAGTAAGTATTTCTAGCTTTTCTTGATTATTTTTTGTTTTTTTAAGAAGTTGCTTTTATCGATGTTTCCTTTAAGCCTCAGTCACATTGTAGCTCCTTCCACGAAACAAACCGCACAAACATTATTAATTTTTAAACCATCTAGCCCCAATTTATCCACTGGTTAAAAGGATAATGTTACTTTAGTAACATTCTCTTCATGTAAACCAGTATTAGCTCCTTTGCAAAATGCATTCTGCTAGTACTAATGTGTAGTTGACCTAATAAGTTCACCTATCTTAATTGTGAAAGCTTCCAGCAATATTTTAAATCTAATTACATAGGCTTGCTCATAATGTGAAAGGAAAGACAAGTCTCATACTTACTGAGTTTGTGTTGCTGGCAAAGAACGTCTTATGATAGAATGAACTTGTCTGTAAACATCCAACTTCGACATGCATCGGCAGGACGTGTGATTGGCAAAACTGACGGTTACAGGTTTGGGGCCATGAGAAAGAGGCACTGTGATCTCAAACAACTATAAAAGGGAAACCAAAGCAAAGCACTTTTTTTACAGATCAGTAACAGTACAACTAAAAATAATATAAGGACTTACAAAAAAGCTATAAGGAATTTAAGTTTAGGTTTTTGTTCTCTACCGTCATTCAGTGGCATATTCAATTATACTGCTAAATAATCATTATGTGCAAAATGGATACAATAGCTATGGCATGACAATTAATGTTTTTAGTCTTAAACCCTGTTATGTGCCTGTTTGCTTGCTATAACATTTAAACTACTGTTAAAAGACAAAAATATATAAAGAACTCATTTTTCTAGAGGAAATGACTTCAAATTGGCAGCCTTTTAAAAAATCTAAAATATAACATTTGGAAGGTGCTTCAAAGTTGGAAAACAAGAATAGTTTAAAAAAGGAGGTAAGCTACAACCTAATATATCAGTTGCACCATTACAAAAGCTTGCATAAAACAGCAACATATTGGACTTGGATTAAAACATTTTTGGATGAACAAGTTTTGAACTGCAGCATACGATGTTTTTGACTTTCCAGTATTTGTATCAATGCAAATTATAGGGTTACCCTAATGGAATGCATCTTGAACTGTAATTTTTTTTTCAAGACATTAAGAAATTGCCACTATTAATAAAATAATAATGTATGTGAATGAAAAAAATCCTCATTTTAGTGGGAAATGTAGTTCAACTGATGGAAGAGGACAACTTAAGTGATACCTTGTGGAAAAACTGAACATGTGATAACAGACAGTGAGACTCATTTCAGTATTCAATTCAGGACATCTACTTTATCAAACTAAGAAGGTTTCACTGTAAGACTCAAATCTCAATAGTTAGTTACGGCAAATACTTTAGGTCAATGTCTTAAAAAAATCTATTTTGGTAGTATTTTTAATAAGATAATAGTGCACTGTTGCCTTTTAGGTGTTTAGTCACTTTTCCAAGCATATTCAAGAATATTCCTGCATCTTCTGGGGACTTTACTACCTTTAAAAGCATGGTCATTGGTTATTATTCCAGTTTCAGTTGATGAGACTGTATAACAAAACTTTAATTTTTAGCTGAGATCTATCTTCAATGCTTTTTTTATAATCAATAACTTTATAGTATGGCATATAGGCAGCATGCAAATATAATCAAAATACTGGTAATTTTAAATTATACAAAATATGAAGTACATCTACGGGATGTCCCGAAAACAGTACCTTGCATGGAAGTACACAAGTGAGACTGAGTACTAACAAGCATGCATGTGCAGCGGTATGGGATGTATTCACCAAGCACCCACAGGTAAAAAGGCACTTGCGCAGCCAACAATAAAGCTCATACTATTCGTATACCTAACCTATGCAACTTTAAATTGTATAAAGCATCATCAACTCTGATAGATATTTTCTGTTTTACAAAACAAATTTTGACATTATTTAGTAACTAGATCTTTAAAAAGTTTAACATTGGGAGTGTCATCATAAAAGAACGGAAATGGCAAAAGTATTATATTTGCATTTTATTCTGTTACAGAAAATTACAAAGCTATTATTTTTGCTGCAAAAAGTACCACATCCCCTATATTAGTTTTAAAAGTGGGGGTTTTTTTTCTTCACTAGAATCTAAAAATGCAAACTGGTATATGTTTACTTCTGTAGAAGGAAAACAAAAGTAGAAAATAGTTTCCTGCATCTTTCAAATACTGATGAAAAAAACTATCCATCTAGGGAGCCACCATGAAAAGAGTTTCTCTTGTTAGAGTGACTTCTAGCCAAAGCATATTAACATTTGGATTCTTGCTCCAGCTGCAAAATAAGTAACGCTTCTTAAAATTGTGATCTGGAGTCATTAATAAGATAAGGGCACAAGTCCACGTCTAGTTTAAAGTTTGGTACCAATAAAATGAATGCCTAATTATCACCAGACATACCTCCAGGGTTTTCACTAAGTTCAACACAGACTTCTGGAAAGAGACTTTCTAATCAACATGTTATTATACTTATAATCTTTTTGGCTTCCAAACCAATATTGGCTCCTTTACCCTCATCTATTATAAAAGCTCCTTTAAATTAATCACAAAAGGCATTCTTACCAAGATGCCTCATCCCAAAAGAGCAATAATCATAACACAGAATTATCATTTTCATATTAATAGGTTATATGAAAATAGCTTTATGTACTTATTCATTTCTTTTAAAAATATCCACCTACTTGAAGGCCATCATAGGTTTTTTTATGATGCACAAACTAACCAGGAAAATGGAGAGGAGGAAGGTGGTGTTGTAGATAAAGAGACAGAAAGGACCATGTTTATGAAAAATAGCTTTCATTTCTGCATACAGTACACATCTGAGAAAACACATGCTGAGTTCGAGTATCTGTTTTTTTAAATACTGATCTTTAATCAGATGACAAAACTCACCTACATATTCTTCAAGAGTTGTTATCTTTTTTTAAACAAGTTGTGCATTGAGAAGGACAGCCCAACTGTTGAGACCTCTGAAAATCTGGAGAGCTAAGAATCTACAGATGCAAAAGCCTTTACTGTATTAGATAACTTGTATGAAAACTGATTCTTAAAAGACATATATGAATTGAGGGGCAGAACAAAGAATATGGACTTAATTGCAATATTACACACAAAAAGAGAATCTTGTTTTCTCTGCTCTCTTACATTATGAACTTGCTTTTCCAAAGCTGAAGGTAGAAACCCACTGTAGGGGGAACTGAGAAAACTTAGAAACTGAAGATAAGTACGATTCTCTGTGTGGACCAAACTGTAGCTGACTAGAAAAAAGGACATGTTCTGTTCTTCCTCTGCTGTTGGAGTAGATCAGTTTGCCATGCTGCAAAGCATAGCAGACTCCAGACTGCTGGAGATGGCAGTGTAAGACTGTTGCTACAATTCCAAACCACCTAAAAGAGGTCCCTGTCAGCCCAACTGTCCTCCAGTTTGGCTTCAGGCACGCACTGAGAGAAATTTCACTAAAACACCTGAGACATACCAATTGTAAGTGACAATGATGGTGAACGTGAATTATCTTAATCTACATTTATTCTTCCATTTAAACTGTGAGTCAACACTTCAGTTGTGCAATGCAAAAAAAGCCTGGTTAAACAATGTAAAGGTAGACTGGCTTCCTTGACATCACTGAATTACCTTCAGTCTGTTCAACTAAATTCTCTTAATAGCAATGTATTTTACATCACCCAATAGTAGCCACTGCTTATACATAAAGTCAAAAAAACTAAGCTAACTATTTATGTTAGAGATTATATTATATTTGGTATTACATTTCTAGCCTTCACTTTTGGAAAGTGCTTAAGAATATAAACCAGATCTATTTTCATTAATGGAAATGATGGAAGTGAAATACTGGGGTTGGAATTATTGATTTGTTCTTCCTACACTATTGCCTGTACATGCTATTAGGATACTATATTCTGATGCATGCTGAAAAAGGAGATATTTATTCTTCTCTTCTGATCATGAAAATATATCAAGCAGAGATTTCACAAGAAATAAATTCTTGAAAAGTAGTCTGTTATAGAAAATGTATTTAATACTCAGAATAATTCAGTTTAAATAATCTCTGGCATTTTAAAATAAGATCCATTCTAAAGAAAATCTACATTCTGCTCTCAGCTGTGACAGCAGCATCTCTAAATCCAATGAAGCTATTTACACATAAGTGAATAAACTCTCAATATACATAAGCTAGGTTTGAATTATCTTAATAAATAATTTCAAATTAGGTAAGATCTGACCTTGTGTAACACTTTCTGGTTTTCCTAACCGCTAATTTATTTGTTCCTCATCTTCCTCATCCAATAGAACAATAAGCTCAACATCTGTTGTCACTACAGGGCATGTTGGCAACATGTAACAGCCAAATGTCAGTATCTAGAAAGGATATTTCTACGAGAAATAGAAACCATAACATCTGTGTATGAGGCTGGTTCTTGACTCCCATCTTTTCTGGCAACATTGCTGGTTGTGGGTACTATTGCTGGTACCCACATTGCCCAAATGGGTACCTCTTCTTGGAGATCAGATGGCTTATATTTCTGTCTGATCCCTCTTTCAGTAAAGGATTGGTTTTACTGTATTCTCAGAGGCCGAAATCTTCTCCTCCTTCCCAAATTCAAATTGTAGGAAAAATCAGACTAACTCACACTACAGGAAATAGGGAAAAGACATTTCCTGCAGGTCTGTTCTTCAGGGATCAATGCCTAAAGACAAACATTCAGGACTAAAGACCACAAAGAATGACCTTCAGTCCCCAGAAGAACACGAGATCTGACAGGAGTAGGGATTAGGACAGTTTCTTCAAAGTGGAGAGCTTCTATTGCTTGCAGTTTTAAAAAAAATGTTAGTAATTATAGTACATTAAATCGCAAATTAAAGTACATTAAATGAGTATTGCTAGAGTTAGAGGAAAATACTCAAAAGTTAAAAGAAAAAAATTAGGACTCAACTTGCCCGTGCTGTCCTGTACATTTGTGCTACCAACTCTGCAGTGTTAGGAAACCAGTGGAAAAGAACAACTGAAGCAGTATGTGATAGCATAACTAAAGAATATTATATATAACAAAGAAAAAACCCCAAAATTAAACCACACAAAATCACAGTCAAGCTCTGTCCTAACCTCTTTCACAGAAGCTGATATCGTAAACATAAGACAGTAACACACTGTTCATCTCAGCATATAACACATACTAATGGAAGTTCTATGTCACTAAAGGAACAGTTGAAAACCATACACAGTTAATGCATTTCACAAGAACTTAACACGTGCCATTCAGCCAGTCTAAGGCTGTTTTGTCACAGAAAACCAGACGGCAGGTCTTCCAGTCCTTCTCACCATTTCTAATATTTCTCTTCAAAGTACTGTGTTCAGCCCTTGTCTCCGTAGGTCTTCACCCAATACGATGATTCTCCATGCTAACCTCCCCTCATTTCAGCCCAACCAAAGTTTCCCTTTCAGCCAGCCCACAAAGCTTGATTTCCCTTCCCTCTTTTTGGGCTCCTTAGCATAATTTTTAGCATTCTGACACATGCACATCTTGTCCCAGCTACTTGTGGATCAACCAGGTTTCTTCCTTCCCAACAAGACAAAGGTGGGTGTATCAGCGATGGGCTCTCCCTAGAAGGTGGGATTTAGGTGCCTAGATCTGAACTGCATCAGATTTTTATTCAGCCCCAAGTTATAAAGTCTTCTAGTTACAAATAAATCCAAGTCTCCCACCAGTTCCATTTGCCTTCTAGGTCTTTTTTTTAACATTCAGAAGTATACAGATTGTCTCAAAGGTAAAAAAACCACACCTTCCGAATATAAACAAACAAATATCATATCCTTTACCTAAGATAAGGGAACATGAACATTTTTTTCAGATAAAAAACAAAATCTGGATTTTTAACGGTAAAGCCATATACACTTCTTTCTCACTCTGGTCTAAGAAAAAGCAGAACTACCACTTTTGTTTTAAAGCAAAAAACTGAAAAGTAAAAACAACACATCAAGCTGAGGCAGGCATCTGGCAGAGAAAATTTCAACCCTTATTGTTAAAGAACAGCAGAATTAGGCTGACAATGACAATAGAGTTTATAATGGAGTATGTTGGATAATCTTACTATTGGGCTACTTAAATAAGAGTTGTTTATCATTGAACAAGATTATGCGTGACTATAAATGTTTTTTTCCCCATTTTTCTCTGTCATTAAAAAATTCAAGAGCCTTGTACAGTAAATGCCTTAAATGGAAATTGTGTGCTAAAAACATGACAGTCATTGGTACTATATGTTGTTTTAAACTACTTGTTTTAAAAACGAGTTTTGGTTGCAGGACATTTTTTTTTAATCCTTTTTTGAGGATATGTATTTTCTGTAGTTCCCACTGACCATTATCAAGATGACTTTATATCTATCTTTCAACCTAGCCAAACTTGAAACTTTCATCTTAAAAAATGAAGGAAGGTCATTTTTCTTCATACATTTGGATTACACAATCTGTAATAAGGTGTATTTTAGGCTTAATAATTAACCTTTGTTCCACTGCACCAGCCAAAATTAAAAGGCAGCATATCCTACAGACCAAATGTCAGCTTCATATGCTTGTATTTACTGCCTCCCAGTACGGACAGGTATATAATTAAAGAACTTTTCAGACTAATACAAAGATAAGTGAATAATCATAATAACTTTTACAATCATGTGTGCAACTTACAAACAATTTTTTTTCCCTGGGTTTTCATTCTTTTACACCTCAGTTCTTTAAATCCTTGAAGATCAGTGAATATGATCTGTACTGTACTTCTCAGGTGAGAAGCACAGCAAGAGGACACTGGGCAAAGGTGTCCTGAATCGCTCACCCAACCAGACTTGGACTTTGGTACTCCACAACCTGCAATTACTGTGATGCCAAGTGCACCAGTCCCCTGTCTTCTCAACCTTGTTATTTTTTCAGCCATGCTTGCCAGAGCTTCCAGGCCAGAGTTGCGTGGTCCCACAGACCACCCTGTAGTAGGCTCTTTTCAGTTCCCACACTGGCAGTGCTCTTCCTTTAGCCATTTATAGAACCGGCGTGGAGAACAGAAACAAGGGTGGGACCAGAGTCTGGTTCAGAACCTAGAGCTCAGCAGGATTTTAACCTTTAACAAAAAAAAAAAAACCCAAACCCCCAAAAAACCCCAAACAACAACAACAAAAAATCTAACAGCAGACAGGAATCTCTGAATGCTTGACCAAAAGCGCTATCAGAATTCCTGTAAAAAAAAATTTCCAGCACTATTAGAATTCCTGTAAAAAAAATTTTCCCATATATTCCTCCTCACTGATCCTTAGAAGGGCATGTATTTTTGATCCACTGTATTGATAGCTCCTTCTTTAGACTAGAAGGACTTCATGCCATGCTTTCCAGAAAAACTGTTGATTTCTATACAAAGTATTTCTTAGCTTCAGTGGCTAAATTAATTTATTCATCACTATTATCACATGTGCCAATATCCATTGTACCAGCACACATAAAATTATTATTATGATCACTAACTTCTGAAATATAAAATAATCAAACCTGTTATTTTTGTACCACGATGAGGGAAGCTTATCATTCTAGATACTTTTCAAACATAGGATTTATGTATGATTTTTTTTTTCCCAGATTTACATTAACTACACCATGTTCTTCTGAATGGACTGTGGTTTATTTTGGCAAGTTTCCCTTAAATTGATTGACTCTCAGTTTCCATCACTTGTGATCTTTGCACTTCCTAAAGTGTCAGTAAGGCCGGCCAAATATAACCAGTGTAACAGAGCACATTGTGTCTAGAGAGATTTTTAAACTAGGGATATAAGACTGTTTTCAAAACTCTAAACATCTCTATACTGGAAAGAATGAAAATAAGCTATTTGAAAAATGGTACATCATCATTATTTATTTTACTACCTAACTTTTCTGAAAACACAGTATTTCAAGGCTTATGTGTGATACAAGAATTAGTAACTTATCTGATATAATACATTTCATTTCATATCTGTTTAATATGCTTGGGTTCCTTATTCTATCTTTTTATATTTGAATCACCCCCCCCCCGAAATTTTAACAAAAAACATTTGGAAATTATACTGATATATCTCCCACTATTAATAGTACCTACTATATCACTACAATCATCAGTCTGTTTAACATAGAAAAATGCATGGGAAAAGGCATAAATGGTAAAGCTCAAAACGACTGAAAATTCTTGTGACATATGCATCTCCAAATTGTGTAAAGGAACACCATGTACATCTCAAATATGGCAAACAATTTCAAGCTCTTAACTTGTTTCCTGTGAGAAAAGTTCCTCTAAATCTAATTTCAAACTGCTTGGAAAGACGTTTTCCCTTGAGGGACTATTACTGTAACCATGAAACAAGAAGATTTAGGACCTTTACATCAAATGATCTGAAAGAAGCCAAAAAACTGTCCATCCCACCAGGCAAGAGGAAGAATGGAATGAGATGGCTGACATCTTCTCACTGCTTCCCTTCAACCTATAAGCAAGTACCTATAGGTGGGGCATAAAAAAGTACAGCTGAGGGACAGGCTGTTGCTGCACCAGGTAGTTCCAATCTTTTAACTGCTTTTGAATTACTCATGTCATGGAAAGAGAGAACAGATGTTTGAATAATAATGAATTAGAGATAAAACCAACACAACCGCACCACAAAACTAAAACCCAACCAATCACCTTCCACACAGACCTTCATTAGACAAGCCACCACCTACAAAGTTGGGCTATTGCAATGCCACGGATAAAACAAAAGAAAAAGATCTACTGCATTTTATGATTTAGCCTAGGGGGTCCTCAAATGTTTTCACAGACCTTGTACCACATCTTAATTAAAAAATTGTCTCATATCCCAATCATGATTGTATAAACACCACTTAGCAACTACAGAAACAGTCTTTGTGGAAAAAATGGTATTAAAAGCAAAGCAGAATACTTCTCTATTTTTCTCTTAATAAAGTTAAGTAGCTGGAAAGGAGGAACACAGCCCAAACTAGAGAACTATTGACCTCTCTGTGGACCACCACAGTGTTCCACAAGCCAGTCTGGGAACATCTGACCTAGTCCATTCTCCTGGCAATCAATTTGCTCCCCATAAAAGTAATTTCTATGCTTAGCTCTTTTAAATTAATTTTGATGAAAGCTGATACCAACTTTCTTTAGATTTTAATGTCTGGAACCAATGCCAGAGCTTGCCCTCACAGTAAGACCTCCAGCTGAAAAGTTAATTTCCCATTAAGTACTTTTTCTGCAGGATGAACAATATGAAGTTATCTTACGGAGTTTATGCACCAAAAGTAAAGCTACAAAAATGGTGACTTATGAAGAAACAGAAGATGCCTGGTTACTAACCATTTGTCCTCATTTCATTCAGGAAATAAAAGGAAAACAGTAGTGGAAATAGGTATGTAGGGTACCTGAATTCCACAGAAGGGTCTTGAATCCAATACTTTTTTCTTCCTAATTCTCATCTGATATAGGGTAAGCTGTGGTCACATAACTTTAAAAAGATTTGAGATGATGACAGATGAAGAGATATAGCTATAGCTCTCTTCCTTTATTAAGGTTTTTTTAAAAACTGCATTCTGTCAAGGACCAGATAAAACTGGAAAGCAGAAGCAAGACAGAAAACTCAGAGATTAAATTGCTTGCTTTTACAGAATAGTTAAGAAAACAAAACAATGCTATTGCCTCTTTCTTCTTTCTGAGAAGTCCTTTAAAATTTTCCTTTTCAGAGTCTCTCAAATCTTTTAACTAATCCTATCCCATCTTACCACCAATGACATCAAGAACTTAAAAAAGAAACTCAGTACTAAACATTTTCTACTAGGCAAAAAAAAAAAAAAAAAAATTACTTCACTCAATAGATATGAACAGAAAGATGAATAGAAAAGGATTATTTACCCCAAACTGACATGGTGCTGAAAGACTAGGAAATCTGTGCTAAATGGAACAACTCTCTGTAACTAGATCATCCTTTATTCCAGTAAGCTAAACTTTACAAATACAAGCCAAAAAAAAAAAAAAAAGGTCATATTTCTTGGTTTGTAACATGAAAATTACATTTGCATCTTTCAAGCAACTGGAATTAGGACAGCTCTTTGTGGGAATTACTATGGGCTTGAACAAAATCAGTGTTGTAGTTTTCCTTGTTTAAGCTATTTGAGTTACATTATTCCTGTGCTGTGTGGCTGTCTACCACTAGCTTAAATTTAGGATTGAAAATTCTTGGTAGAATATACCATTTCAGACAGACAGATTTGGTGAGAAATGAGGACAGAAAATGTAGTAAAAAAACAATGAGTTGGTTTTTTTTCCTGTGTTCTTCATGACCCCTTTTCCTAATACCCTCTCAAGAAGGCTCAGAGCACTCAGAAACTTCATGATAAAGAAATGACATTTCCATGGGCTACTATTTTAGCTATACAGTTGTGTATCTTCCTTATAAATATGTACTGCATTTTCAGCTAGATGAATCTAGTTGAAAAAGGAAGCAAGATTTATGCTAAAATTAGTTTTCTTCGAAGTATCAGAAAGATGAGGTAAAAAGCAAAAAGGCCACAACCAACAAAAAAACTACCAAATACTGTAATAAAAGCGAAATACCCTGGCAGATATTTTGAAGTGTGACTATTTTTACATGATTTTTGAGGGAAATGTTGTAAGATAATTGTGATAATTGTAATAGCTACTTAAAATAGAATAATGCGTGCCTGCGTTCCCTTCAAAGGCAGCTCACAGGCTCAACGCATAATTTCTGCACACTCCTGATCACTAGCCCTGAACTTGAAGAATCAAAACCACACATACACCTGAGAAAGATGCATTAAAATAAAATGAATAGGTACATTAATACTGTACTTAATACAGTAAAGTTCAGTTCCTAAAAGGCTTTATTTGCAACATGTATCCTGTCTGCCCATGTTCTAAAACAGTCTTCACTAATAAAATTACAGGATAGTTTTCCAGAGAGTGCTTGCCTCATACAGCAGGCAAATGGTAGATGCAAGAAAAAGCATAGAATTAAGTTTCATAGATAATCTCAAAACTGAGAACAGGACATCATAATTTACTACTTATTTTTCTCTCTTCCCCCCCCCAAAAAAAGGAATATATTTGAGGGAAAAGAGCGTTAACCACCTTCTTCTAGACAGTAGTCTCTTCAGCTGTTTTTCCTATGTATTCTGGAACTGATTTTTTTCCTTCCTTATAGTAGCAACAAAAGGTTTAAAATATGCATGATCACAAATGGATTTGCAAGGAGCACTTTGACTGTAATAAGAGTGAGAACTTACTGTCTTGCTGATGTAATTTGTGCTGATATTCATACACTGGAGTCCTTCACTGTTGCAGCAACCTCCACATCTGTAGATGGATACACATGGGGGTTTAAAGAAGGTGTTTGTAGTTGCTCCAAACTCTTTTCCCACATCCACACACACTTCACGTGGCATGCACTGAGTTTTTCTCCATTCAGTATCAATACCTGCCAAGTTACAGGGAATTTCATATGTTATAAAGTAACTGTTTAAAAACAATACTCTCCTGCAGTAAATTAGTAGAGTGGTTTTTTTTAAGTTTAGAACCAGAATATGCATTGCTAGAGTCAACACCCTTTATTCAGTGTCATACACATCTCTCTGTGTTAACGTCTAGCTAATTTTATTTCTTCATAGAGATGTGACATATTGTCATGGAGAAGAAGAAAAGTCACAGTGTAGCTAAGAGGGAACCCAACAAAGTTGGGCAGATCTTATGACACAGAATCATAGAATTATAGAACGGTTTGTGTTTAAAGTTCATCTAGTCCAATGCCCCTGCAATGAGCTGGGACATCCTCAACTAGATCAGGTTGCTCAGAGCCCCATCCAACCTGACCCTGAGTGTTTTCAAGGATGGGGCATCTACCAACTCTCTGGACAACCTATTCCAGTGTTTCACCACCCTCATTGTAAAAAATGTCTTCCTTATATCTAGTCTAAATCTATCCTTGTTTAGTTTAAAACCATTACCCCTTGTTCTATTGCAACAGGCCCTGCTAAAATCTTTGTCCCCATCTTTCTTATAGGCCCCCTGTAGGTACTGGAAGGCTGCTCTAAGGTCTCCCCGGAGCCTTCTTTTCTCCAGGCTGAACCACCCCAACTCTCTCAGCCTGTCTTCATAGGAGAGGTGCTCCAGCCCCCTGATCATCTTCGTGGCCCTCCTCCGGACTCACTTCAACAGGTCCATGTCCTTCTGATGCTGGGGGCCCCAGAGCTGAACGCAGTACTCCAGGTGGGGTCTCATGAAGGTGGAATAGATGGGAAGAATCACCTCCCTCAACCTGCTGACCAGCAGCTAAAGCTGTACATGTCCTTCCTCCTATGTTTGAGGTTAGTCTCACCTTGAGTGAAATCTAAAGAAGTACTGCCCATCTCTGCAAAGTAATTTTAACTGGTTCCACACAGTACTTCACTTGTATACTATATAGTAGAAACATTAAATTTGATGCCTACACACTTAACATGAAATTAGTTTGAATATGTTTACCTTGTTAGCTACAAAAGTATAATTTAAAGCAAAAGGTTATTATTTAGCAATTATATACTCCATATGATTTAATCTGAAAGGTGATATTTGTGCACAGATTATCCACGCAAATTTGGGCAAACATTTTACATCGTGTCATACAGCCTTTTACCAAATACAATCTTACTCTAAACAGCCATAACACTTGCAGTTGTACAGGCTCCTTTAGTCTCTCTTGGTGCCAGTTTTTGGTAGGCTATTCAGCAAAAATGGAAATTTCACCTAATGTGTACCTTAAAGTCTCCATTAAGGTACATGATTTCCAATATCACATCAAAAAATACACCTCCTGCTATAAATACCTGTGTTTCTCTGCCTGCAAGCGCTTGCTTAAACTGTAAGCTAATATATTTATATCCAGGCCATCTGAAACGCTAAGAGGTATTGACATACTGGTTTGAAAGCTGGTTTTTTTCTGATTTGAGTGTAACATCATGACAACTGCCCTCTTTAACAGGAAAAATCTACAAGTGGATTATTTAGCATCCTAAAGCAATAACGTGTAAGAGAAGAAAGCATTACCATCTGTGACGTAATTGCAGAAAATGAGCAGAAACAGTTCAATGAATCCAACTATTAGTACCCTCTCTGCTTTCTGCAAAATTGTTACAGTCTCTACAAAGCAGAATTCCTTATACCTGAAGAGAAACACTTAACTTCCTGCACTTACTGAGCTGAGAAAGCAGTCTATATCTTTCTTACAATGGATGTACCAAAAATACATCTGCGGAGCAATTTATTTCATTATGGAAGGTTGACTCTCAAAGATTTTTATATTATAGACATGACATCAGATCAAACTGCTGAGGTTGGTTTACTGACAATGCTTAGTTTTTAAAATATTTTTGACACAAGTGAGAAGCCTTCGGATTTTAATTTTAATTTATTGTGTGTTAGAACATATTTTGTGTCCTGTACTTACTTTTCAGGATCTCTGCATTATAGTGTGCTGCAGCAAATTTCAGGGAATCATCTGATCTTGTGTCAAAGCTGGAGTGTTCCCTGTTGTGTTGCCAACCTCCTTTCCTCAACTGACATTTGAACATTTTCCAGTATTCTGGGTAAAGTACTGTCATGAGTTCATCCACACTGGACACAGACCGCAACTGCTCTTCCAGGTCTTTGCTTGCATGAGCCTGTCAAAGTAACATGCAAGATTAATTACTTTCTCTATTACACAAGGTTTGCTGGAAACTAGCCTGAAAAACAACTCATACATTGTAAAATAAAGTTGTGCTCTAAGGGGTCCTCATTATAAAAACAGCTTTTGTCAGTCAGTGCCAACAGTACTATATTGACAAATACTGAAATGTTTTGCTTCTCCCACTAATTCTTTATCACTCCTGTAGCTGAAAACATCTGTTTGAGAAAGGAGCTATAGAATTAAGCCTATACCAGTACAATTTGAAGATTTATATATTAAAAAAAAAAAAAAGAAAGGCATTTTTATCCTGGAAAGAAAAGTTTTTATGATAAAATTTTGAATACTTAAACCCCAAAACATTTACGTGATGTTCATGTTATTTAATATCATATACTCTCAAAGTAACACCAAATTTTTGCCCATTTTCCCTTAGTCCAGGAAAATTGAAACACCCAGAAATGCAAAAACAGTTAAATTTTAAAAAAGAAGAAAATAATTCATGTTATTTTGTACCTTTTTAGGGGAAATGTTAATAAGCAAGTCCTGTTATAAAGCATTAATCCTTAAATCAGTATGAGTCAAGGACTTTGGTACCTTTAAGAGAATCTGAACTGCACACTCCATCACTGCTAAGAATTTCAACTGAAACTCTTTAGGACTCTAAGCACTACACTCCTTAACTTCTTGTTTCAAGAGTAGCCTCAAATCCTGTAATATCGCGTTCTTATTTGCTGGCTTTTACGCAAACTCATTGCAATTGCATTTTTCGGAAAGACTACGATTCAAATTCACATTCTAATTTCTCACTTATCTGAAAGATTCTTCTGTCCTCTTAAGATGAAACAATATATTGCATCAAAGGACTCCTGTTATTCCCTGCCCACCCTTCTCATCCATGAACTGCTGACTTCCCAAAGGGAAGGGCAGTAAGGAGAAAGAAAAATACTGAAGAACCTTTAGCCACTTTCTCAGCCTACGTGGCCCTTAGATGGCAGTATGAGACACAAAATATAGAGGTACACTCTAAAAAGTGTCTAGCAACTCGCTGCAGACTCTGTAGAGTTTACTGCAAAACTGTTGCTCTAGTCCAAGAAACACCAGGCTGTAACAGTGTAAAACCTGTGTCTAAAACCAGAAACGTGAAACTATAGAAATTGAAATTTGAGTTTCCTTATCAAACTCCACTACTAACAAAAAATAAGTTCTTTCACTTCAGTGATTTTGAACATTACACAAATAAAACAACCAGTTCTGAACCAGCTCACCTCAAACAAAACTGCTCCTTGTCTCACAAACAACTAAAAGAGTACAAAATGGCACATGCTGTTGCATCCACTTCCTTATCAGCTGTCAAATACAGGAGAAATGCCTCAGGGCACGGCAGATTCACAGAACTCATCTCCCTAAGTATAGTTAAACACAGAAGCCGAAGCTAACACAGATTTCAAAGTCATTTTCTGCGTTGAAGTGTTATGATGTTAAAAAAACATGTTTTCACTAAAGCCTCACTAAACCACAGTGTCATGACACACTACTTTGTCCTGGGAGATTTCAACAATCAAGCTATCAGTCTCAGAAACACACTCATTCGGGACTTCATCTCTTTCCTTGCCTCCATAGGAAGGGTCATGTCTTACCCAAGCCACCCAGCAAGCGGTATCTTGGGGCCTTGCCTTCAAATTTGTTGGCAACACGGGGCATCGCGCTCCCCACCACCCCTGCTCTCCTTGCAGGTTCCCAATCAGTAAGTCACAGACAAAAACCCAAGCTGAACAAACAACTCATTCAGCCACCGTCTGCTTGCTTTCATCTCTCCTGAGAGGTGAAAAGAGCAGGGTTGGAGTAGCCTCATCCCTGCCAGACTGTTTCCTGAGGGTGTTGCAGCACGTGCCCCTTGAGTATCGGGAAGCGGGTCGCTGCAGCAGCGCAGCGAATGCCAGCATGGCAGATGCCTGTCTGCCACGTGGTGGGAACACGTACAGCGTGGGAGGTCTCGGCGCGGAGGTGGCCGGCGCGTGTATCCCGTCACGAGGCTGGATGCCAGTCCATCGTGTAAAAGGCACAGAATGGAAACCGCGTTTAGGCAGCCAGTAGGTGAACCTAGGAGACCCAAGCAGATCGTGGGGGTGACGTGGAAAGGGAGTCCAACCAAAGGTTCACCAACCTTCGATGAATCCCTTGAAAGCCTGGGCAGCCCACTGTAGGCAAAATGTTGGCTATTGCTATTTCAGATATTCAAGGTACAGGCCTAGATTGACAGAAAAGTAAGTACTGAAACTCAAAATTACTTAGTTGATAAGAAGCCAGGGTATGGAGCAGGAAAGATGTTATATTTGTTAGAAATACTGTGTGTTGATAAAATCCTCTTTGGTCAGGAAATCAAGCCACGTCTTTCCAGCTGGACAGAAAATCTGATATACACGTATAAAATATGTATGAACAAAAGTCAAAACATGAAAAAAGTAGTGGCTTAATAAAGTATTGTATCAAATTTAATACAGTATTGTTTTCAACTGCATTTCTTCCTGGATATTCTATGGGCCAGAGTGGCATGTGCCTACTACATGAAGTGCTCACTTAATATGAACAAAAAGAAAACAATTTCTGGAGCGGATATATAGAATTACTTTTTAAAAAAAAATGAATCATCATTCTTGCATCTGAATTATTTTGTGCTTAGTTTAATAAAGCCATTTGCTTGTACGGATGGCTTCAATTCAAACTTACAAATATGCTGTGGAAAACCAGCTTGATCACTAGAAGGCCTTTGTTCTCTCCCCTCTTCTGATTTAGCAAGAAAGGGAGAAGGAAGTCCATACATGTATACTAAATACAGTACACGCGGTGCCCAGTTAGGAAAAAAAAAAAAAAAAGAAAAAATATGTTGATTTTTCAATATGTTTCCTATATTACCTTGACACAGATCAATGATTTCATCCTGGTATATTCACTGTAAGTTGATGTATTTTTTAACTGCAGCAAATTATTCTCATCCGTGTCAAACTGTTTAAAGGAACACACACGTAAAGAGCTTGTGGAGTGATTTAATTTTGTACAAGAGTCAAACTTTATTGTTGACATGAACATCAAATGAAATCTTAAGTTCTGGTTGATTAGAAATTTTTGAGAGGAATGCAACTGCTTCTGTAAATGTAATAGTTGTCTGGCAAAATTTTTTATTTTGTCCAAATTTTGGTTAATTTCATAAAAATATACTGTCTCGGTTCCTACATTTTATTTTAAATTCCTTGCTTTTTCTTAATTGTGCACTGGATTTTAGTGTAGGACAGAAAAAAAACCCAAACCCTCAAAATTGTTTTGCAGTGGAAATCCAGACTTCAACACCTATTTAGAATTTATGACAAGACACAAAGAAAGTGACAAAAATGTACTACAAATCAGAGGAGCTCTAATTTTTCATTAATCTTATGCAAGCCCAGATTACTGAAGTTTAGAGAGATAGTTTGTAGATGCAATTACTGTCACCCAGCCAGTTAAGCCCAAATGTAATCTTAAATTTAAAAAAAAATAAAAAAATTGTTCTATTGGCTGAAAGTAATATAACGTTAACAAATATTGTGATAAGAGAAATTCTACAACTTTTAGGACCAAAGCAAGCTTTCTGATAAGTGTAAACGATCCATCGATTTTCATATAAACAGTTGCAGTGCACTCCACATGAAATCCTGGACCAACTACTTAACGTTTTACTGGCAAGACATTCTGGGATCTATATTCTACACTGAGAAGGAAGCAGGAAATTGTGCCATCTGTGCCTGCAGAGGAAGGAGTTTCCTCTGTCCCATGTCTTCTATTTTCTTTGCTCAGTTAAAGGGTTCTTCTTCTTAAGTCAGTTAAGGGGTTGGAGTTTGTGCCCTTTTTTTTTGTTTGTTTGTTTTTTTAAAGCACCACCACTCCCTTCATAAGTGCTTATCTCTGTCCTTTGGTTGGCCATTCCACTGTTTTTCTCATTTTTACAGATTATCAATGTTGTCCTGCATGATCACTTAAAAATGCTAGAAGCTATATTCTGGAGAAAGATGTTGACTAAACCTTTGACTAGCCAATCTCTACAAGATGGTACATGATATTGAGCAAAACAACAACTTAAAAATACAAGAATGAATGCAGAATACAGTAGAGACAAGCTTGCTTCGTTTCACTTCTTCCACACTATTTCCTGAGGAACAGGGGAAATGACAAATACACATATAAATAAAGCAGTAAAGCTTGATGACAAGTGCGCTCTCACTATTATTTATTTAACTTAGGTACATTTAATTCTATCAAAGTATGTTTTTCACAATGTAGCTTCCCATTACATGGTATGTCCAGTTTTTAATAAAATTATAGCTTGCAAGGGCAGGGGCAGGATACCAAATAGGCTCTACATCCATTAACAAAATCAAATCCATAATAGACTTTCCACGCATTACATTATTTGTCTTTCACATGTCCCCGCTGTCTGCCTCTATTATTAATAACAAAGGTCAGAACACTTAATATTTGGCAGCATGCTTGACACATAATTGATGGTGTAATGTGCTATAACAGTACTTTACGCATCTGCTCCGACTATAGTTGTCAGCTCATTTCATTTTCAAGGATTTTGTTGACAATTCTTAATAGGAAAATGCTGTCTATAACACCCCCTCCATTTTAATATGCTTATATTCTGCATTTGACTGACTGAAATATATTAAAAATCAAGTAGTTAAATCCGAATGTTGAAACAGCGTGCAAGCAAATGGAAATATTGCAAAAGAAAAGTTTGTATAAACACTTCACTTGTATAATATTTTATTGCAATTTTCATGTATTTCAGTGCTAGTTTTTTGGAAGTTGATGACAGTAAAAAAAGAAAATATTCTAATTAAATATCTTAGCCATAGTTAAGAATTACGTTCCACTTTTTTGTCCACCTCTATGATCATGCTAGATTAGCCCTGATTTTGATCTCACATGCACCAATTTGTCACTAATAAAACTGAATGACTGTCCGCAGTTGCAATCTTTTAAGTTACCATTCAATATAGTAACAAAATAGTGCCTTAGAGAATAATTTTTTATTTCATGTTACTTTACATAAGTAGTAAGACCACTGCAGTTAATTTGAGCTAAATCAAAACATCATGAGAACAGCAGAGAGATTAGAATCGGTCTCTGTTCCAAAAAGCTTACAAAGCACATTAGACAAACATAAAAAGTAAGAATAAAAGTATAAAATAAATACAATGGTGTGAACTATATTATGCTTTAAGTGACCTGTATTCATTCTGGCATTTTACATACCAATAATAACACCAGGCAAAGAAAACAAATAAATGGCAGGGACAAGGGCAGGGGGGGAATGTACAAAGCAGATAGGCAGGGAAAAATGAATGAGTTTGAGGAGAGATTTGAAAGAGAATTTGTTAAAAAGGAAGAAAAAGACATTGGCTATGAGGATAAGCTTAAGACTACAGAAGTTTCATTTCTATGTTATACATCACTTTTTTTTTCTTTTGACTGGAACAGTTTTGGAAAGGAGATGCATAAACTGCTAGCAAAACATCCCAGGCTTATATTGTTTAATATTGCTCTCCTGTTTATGAGTACAAGCATATAAGCTGAGGTAGGTAGTGTAAAATTTCCATTTTAAGGGAAATTCAATTTTTATGCAAGTCAGCATCTTCCAGGTAATATTTTATTTATATATTCTTACAAAATGCTGAAAAACATATCTAAGATTACAGATTTGCACAAAGGCACTTATGTTAGGTCCTTCAGTGAAACATTTAGCTGCTACTGAGCTTCTGAAACACGCTTCTTGGCTGGTGCTTATTCCTCAAGTACCTGCATTCCTGAATGGTTCTCAACCTTCCCTAATAAAATGCCAGTACTTTCATCCATTCAAAGGGAATTACTTCTGAAAATACCCTTTTTTGATCTGAGTCTGATTTCCCTGGGAAGCACAGAGAGAGAGGAAAAAAATATTTCTAGCTGCTTTCTAGAGCAACTCCCTGCTCTGCTGCCTTGCTTCCTTAGAAGCTTGTCTTAGATAGGCAGTTTTCCCAGGTTTCTATGAGCCTGGGTGATTAAGACACTGCTGTAGGTAACATGGCATCTGATACAATTAGAGATGGTAATACCCCAGTGCCACAAGAGAAATCCATACAATCTAGACACGCATGCATGCGTGCACAGACATGGGAAAAGAAAAGGTGTCGAATACCATTCCTGACTATGATGGAAAGCAGTTTTGAGAAAGAGGGTTGGGAGCACCTTAGCCAGACACTGAATACCTAGGACCTTTTCTGAAGCAATTTCACAACTAGGTTACAGTAACAGAAAAGGTTTTGTTTTCATGCACTTCAGACCGATCTTTGAAATTTGCATTGTTCCACAGCAGTAGTCTTCAACTTGAGTTCATAAATCCCTGCAGACTATTTCTAAGAATACAGCAAGTCACAATTGCAAAATAAAATACAAAAATCAAGCCTGTTATCAATAGACTCAATTCACTATTCAGGAGCTTGCACTACGAGCCCACAAATTAAAGGTCAAAGGCTGCACAGCAGTCATGGAAATTGGTGGGATAACCATTTGCTGTCTAAGTGCAGCTGCATCTGGATTGTTTAATTGATTCCCAGACTCATACTGAAGCTTCCAGCTAGCATTACAAATAGATTGGGAATCAATAAGGATTTGGATTATTGCTGCCGAAAGGCTTACATCTGATTAAATCTTGGAGACACCAGGCAGCGCAATCTGTACCAGATGAGATTTGTGTATTATTTTCTTGGTCATCTGCAGCTACAGCGATCAGTGGTGACAAATGCAAGGATCACTGTGCACGACCAGAAGAAAGGGGAAAACATTTGGAAGTAAAAAACATTTGTAAAGCAAAAATAAAGGACAACATTGTGATGACTGCTGGGTTATCAAGGTGGCTAACAGACACAGCAGTCCGCCAGAAAGGAGACAGCGAACAGCATGAGAACGCCAGCGCCCTCTGCAACACAGCCACTGCAGCCGGCGACGCTCTGGTGCCGACTGCATGTGCCCTGACTACAAGGCATCTGGGTTGATGCCACATGGCAGTTCTGTAGAATTTGACATGTTATAAAAACAGTAAGCTCATTTTGAATACTTTTATGCAACTTTTAACTAACACTGAGGAAAGCGAAGCATGCAATTCTGAAGAGAAAACTTAAGTACTTAGAAATTGAACTCCAGCTAAAAATTCTAGTTGTAAGATCTTACTCTCTCAGAAAAAGATAAAACTCCAGTTAAGCAATTTGTTTAATCGTTTGAATATTGCTAGTTTTTTAAAATACCCTGCAACCTTCTGTTTTCCCTCCAACAGTCAGACTCTCTCATTAAAATCAGTACACAAGAATAAACTACCAGGCCTTTATAAGAAGATTGTTTATTTTCAGTCTTTACTGACCTTTCTTTGGTATTATCATTACTTTTATTAGCAACTGCCATCAGCTTTGTCAGTAAAAGCAAACAAATACGGAGACAGTTCTTAACGAAAACTATTAACATGGTAACACCGCAATTACCTGTCATCCCTTCAGCAGCTGTAACACAGCCAGTGAGAATTAAAAACTTTCTTAGTATCAAGTACAGACTTACTAGGCAGAAAGGTAATGGACAACCCCTTCACTTTAATTTAAATGCCAGCCCATTCTGAGATACTGCTTGAGCACAGTATGTGTGCCATGCAAAGACATGCTAGACCCTAATTAGTTAGTGAGAAGTACGAGTTCTGGCCATGTGTCAAGCGATGGGCTTCAAAAAGGCAGTAGGTACAGCTTTAAAGTAATGTTTTCTATTCTACATATCAATGGTACATACAAAAAGGTTTCACTAAGAGCTGGAATAAGAAATTGCACATTCTTAAGAACATTTCTGAGTTATGCTGAACACATAGGCTACAGCATATGGTGTGTTCTCACTGTGATGAGAGTATTTAGTTTTCAATTCAATGCTCTTGTTTATTCTTCAATTTTTAACAGCGTGGCTACTCATAGGACAGAAGGATTACATGAACACATCACCTCTTATCATTGTTGTATAATTTCTCTCACTACTAAGTAACCTTCCTTTTCACCAAGTTTTTAAAATCACTATTTGAAGCCCTGAGCAAATGCAATTAATCCATGTTCTAAATATTTAGCAACAGGTCACAGAAATTTCTTGAATTAACTACACTTTTGAAATGGTTCTTAAAATAAATAATTTCTCAGGCCATGAAACAAGATCAATTGAATTTCAAAGAAAAACTTGATCTTTATTCCTAAACAAATGTCTTAATCTAATAGGACGTGATTTCTGTATTGTTAAACAAGCCTTGCAGAGTTTACAGATCTGTACAGAAATATTAATCAGAAGACCACCTACCTTGTCACATTGCCTATTTCAACAAATATTCCAGCTATAAACACAGTACAATACTTAAAAGCTAAAGAATAACGAGCAAGTTGTAACACAGCAATTCCAGTTGCAAAATCTTTGTTTTAAATTATTACAAATGAGTTTTATATATATGAAAATGGGAACACACAATGGCTCTTAGAAGCCTGTGTTTTTAATTAAATTTTAGAGTTTCTAAGTGTATGCCATTAAAATGATAGTATTATCTGATTATTTTATTCAGCATCATGTTTCTTCAGTTCATTTTATACAAGTCGTTAAAAAAAAGTCCATTTGGTACCTCAAAGCAACACGCCAGACTACTACATCACACAGCTAAGCCTTTGGTAACAAAGGCATTAAATTATGAGATTTCATTAACAAAATACCAGAAGAAGCTTTCATTTTTGTTGTCAAAGTACTACCCAAATATTTTATGTGAAGGTTCTTTGCTAATGCAGACAAAAGAAAGAGATCATCTGAATTTCATTAGCCTGAGGTAGGTACACAACGCAAAGGACCTGCTACCCACCACCCACTTGTGCTCACCCTGATAATCTGGGTTTGAAATCTGTTCCATCCTAAATTCTGTGTGGAACATTCTTTGGATCACCATCTGACATCTGTTACAGAGAAGTTACACAGAAACAAAACCACTTGTTTAGACATTGAGCCCATAATACTTTTCCCCTTGCCTTTTGATGCTGCAGGAAAAAATAGCCAGACAACAGAGAAAGCACTATCCAATCTTAATCCCAAAATTCCAAATGGATTAGAACAGTACAAAGAGAAGAAGATTTATTTTCAAGCCTTTAAGTACAACACTGCATTGAAAGCATTTTAAAACCAAAGGACAATAACAAAATCCTTCATCCCCACACAAAGCCATAGTATTCCATTAAGAGCAAATTATTTAAACCCAAGAAAATCCAGTACTTTAACACATCAATATTTGAGAACTATGGAATAGCGTGGCATGGAAGAATACCATTTTATACTTCCTATGATTGAATAGCCTGTACCAGCTGCACACTTTCAGGTACTGCAATCAGGAGCTGAGGTATTCCTCTCCACAGAAAGGGTAAGATGATGTAAGGCACACCTTTGCTTCCCCTGATGGGCTAACTTCATTACAAAGTATAATATAAAAGATCAGTAGTTCTGTGGAACGGCCACATCCCTTCTGAACTATGGGTAGAAGAAAATAAAAAACCACGGGTTTTGATCAGAAAAACAGAAGTCATGCTTGTGTATCACTGAAGGAGAAAGCTTATTGTACCATGTAAAATCTGACAGGTATTAAGAGATTTGTCAGCAAGGCATGAGAGATGGGAAAAGGCAAAAGAATCCTTGAGAACGGCAAATCCAAGAACTAGATTGAGACTTGGTCACAATTCTCTTTCATGCAACCAAATCAGGAGAAATATATGTTCCCCATTATTTTTGGCTTAAATTATTCTGAATAGTGTATTGTACTGTAATGTTACTTAAAAGGGGTCAGGGAACATCAGCAGTATTAAACTCGATCCTAATTTATACTGACAGGACACAGATTAATCCAATGCCGAACACCATACGTTATCAGAAGACTTTTTGAAAAAGGCTTGACTGCAGAATGAAGTTTTTGCAAGAGCAGATTTACAAAGTATGCCCTGAGCTATCAACTTCCACTGGATTGCAAGAATACGTATAATCTCTGATGGAATGTATAATGTTGCATCTTGAAATCCATGATAGTTGCCATTAGTTGAAATTGTCCTGTACCACTTGCTGAGTTGCCTGCATTCTTATCCAGGCCAGAAACTAATGAAAAAGAACAGATTTATAGGGATTATGTATATTAAAAGGAGGCATACAGAGTGCAGAAGAAAGGAGACAGAGGCTCTAGTTATTCATAGTCTGTGGAAAGATGTAAGGAAGATGTTTAAAATTAAGCTAAGCATATGCATAAACCTTAGTGTTACATTGAAATATTTTCTCGTGTTAAGCTTTTTATCTGCTCTTAGAAGTAAACAACCTATTTTACGAAAAAAAGGTTTTGTATCACTGCACTTTGTATTCACCTGGTCACAGAGACTTGAACAGAAGAACTTTTAAGTAAACAAACCCAGGTATCAGGTTTGTGACGTGAAAATGGGAGTGAGGGAAGGAAGAGATAAGGGATTAAAAGTTGGCTAGTACCAGGACAGTGCAACCTAACACCCAGTCTCAGGCTCAGAGCACCCCGAGACTTTATTCTTCAGAAGCAAAGGTACACATCTCAAGATGATAGATTCTAATACAAAAGGAAGAAACAATTAAATCAAAGGGCTCTAGACTTCCTGAATAAAATAAATCCTATCATATTAGTCAGTTTCCTTAAAATAAAAGGTTCCAGAGTGTTTTGGAGATTTTAGCAGAACAAAGTGTCAAAGCAGGAGAATTCATGCAGAAGAGAAATTTCAAATTCTCTAGCACTACCAGCAACCCTTAAGGAAGAGCTTTTTCAAGCATATGAAATCACTTCCCAAAGTTCAATCTGCAGAGATTACTTATAATGATTTGCATATAAAACCATGGTGGAGTTACGTGCACACAAAATTAATGTAATAGAAGGATTCCTTTGACATTTTTCCCCAGCAACTTACTGTGCATACCATGAGGCACACACGTGTCTTTGCAGGATTGCAGTCCTGGAAATTGGAATTTTGGACACACACTTGTTAATACCAAGAGCCCATTGTAGTCACTGAGGTCACCATTTACAGGACCAGATCATGAAACAATTTCCGTCTGTTCTTGCGCATGTTTCTAGCATTTCTTTTACTGAGAACCGCAATTTCCTCAACGCTTTGAGACAGCAGCTCTTTTCAAACAAAGTAGATTCAGACACAGGGAACACACGTCCCATTAAAGTAACTGACAGTGAGAATGACATTTCTGGTATGCTGAATTAAATCTTGTTTCAAAAGAAAGTGTTTTGTTTATTTTCAATTTTATTTGAACTAGAATCACAAAAGAGGGAAAAAATGTAAATTAATGATCTTTAAGAACATTTTGTTTCATACTGAAATAGTTTTAAAACAATCTGGAGAACAATTATTAATGTAGCTTTATAAACATGTATGGCAGATACTGCTATATATTTTTATTAAATTTACCTGGAGGTTATTTCTGACATCCTACAGAATAATCTCCCTTACTGTCTCACATTTCTGAGAAGTCAGATAACTATCACCCTATATTATTAGGGACAAAACTAGAAGAGTATCTATTAAATGCCTGTTTTCCCCAAGAAGGAAAGGAATAGAGAACGCGAAATTTTGCTGTTCTAAAAGACTCCGATTTACAAGAGTAGCCTTACTATGTCTCTCTGCAATTATTCACATCTGTCATTTGGATCAATTAGAACTTTAACTGTGGCATAATTGTGGGTTGGGTTTTGGGTTGGTGGGTTGTTTTTTGGGTTTTTTTTTTTGAGACATCATTAAAATTGACTGTGCCTTTAAACAAATGTGCCCAGATGCTATGGGTACAGCTAATCACAGGCACAAAGGCCCAGTCAAGGTCAGGCTGCAAGTTTGTCTCTAATTGCCCAGTTATACATTCCTTGGTCACCCAAATCTTCTACCGACTTCAATGGGATTTTTGTTTAGTGAGGATTACAGGATTTCGCCTCCTAGCTTAAGTATTGCATCTATACATCACTGTGTGTAGTATGTTTCAGTCCCTACGGTCACAGTATCTGTAGTCCTACTAGCCCTAAATATCATGTTGAGCTTTTTAAGTCTTTCACCCTCCTAAAGCCTTAAAACTCAGTTTTCCTTTTGTTACAGTTGACTTTCTTTTGCTTTTCTATGGTCAACATTATTGGACTTTGAAAATTAGTTACCTGGCAGCCAATGTTTGTCCCACTGCTGCTATATTTTTCATTTAAAACATATTAATTTGCTTTCAAAACCTGTTGACCTAACTACCGTATTAGTCATCCTGCTAAAACACAAAGACAGTACTTTTCCTACCCCAAAGACTTTCTCTTAAATTCTTGGTTACATTTCAGCTCCTTATTAAAGCAGCCTGGTGATTTTTAGATGATCTTACTGATGCCCATAATAGCTTTTGTTGACTTCTCTAAACTTTTTTGCCTGGCACAGCATGTTTGTATGATTAATTCTCAATTCCAATTTTTTTTAGAAGTTTACATCAGGTCGCCTGCAGTCCTTCCTTAATTTACCCCACAACATATGTTCATAAAGTATTTTTTCATTATTATGCAAACACTCCAATCTAGACAAAGTGCATGCTACCATTCTTTTATCAGACCAGCTGTACAACTCAAAGGTAGGGGTGTTTCTATGTTGTCAGTTCAGGCCCATTGGTCTCCTCTTCATCCAAACTGAATGCACGAGACACAGCTGACAAGTCAGTTCACTCAAGGGCCTGCTTCTAACAGCGCAAACCCAAAATCCCACGAGTTTGTCTCCAGCACATCCCAGCTGGTCTGGCACCGACGAAGCCCTTCTGCCACCTCCCAGAGCACGCAACGGGCACCTGCAGCGTTACGCTCTGCAAACACCTTTCCAGGGGGCTCAAACATACCCTTTGACTATTTCAAGCACAAAATATACTCAAAAAGCAACAACAATAAAAACCCCTCTGAACTGCAGGACCCTCCAAAACAACACAGAAAGTAATTATGCCTCAGAGGCGTAACATGGGAGCCGAGGAGACCCATATAAACTGCTGTGCCGAGTGCATGTGGTCACCCTGCTCCGGGCAGCATCGACAAGGGTCGGACCCATACCCAAGCAGCCTGGGGGCTAGAGTTTGCTCTCTACTACAGTCCACAAAGACGGCCTAGATACGGTCTTTGCTTCCTTAAGAAATACCATGTACATGAGATACATATGGCACAGCCGTTTTCAAAATCTTGATTAACTCCTAATGCCTCTGAAAGTAATGCCTGGCACATGGACTCCCTGGAAAATGAAAACAGACCAATGAAATTAGAAGACAACACGTATAATTTACAACACAGTAACTCCCTGTGCAGGTCATATAACAGGGAAGCCAAGCAGATTCAGGGTGCTACAGTTTAGCCTAATAACTTCATTGATCCATATTAATTTTCTGTTGTGTTTATCAAGATATTTACCAGATACATTTTTAGGAAACAGGCTTTTGCTCATCACTCCCTCCCAGGCAAGGGCTTTGCAAAAATGTAGCTACCTCAAGCTCCCTGACTAGCTATATTCTAAGCTTTCTGCTGGATTAAACAGAAAAGTCTTAATGCTGAAAGACTTTACACATCATGGACAGCCTCTGCTACTGCAAGCATTTCAAGCAAAATACCAAAAATAATCCAACCAGAGCTGTCCAGGTAGAAAGCCAAGCACTTACTGGTCTTACCACAGGAAAACATTACTTGACTGTCTCACACTCTCTGAACTCCCTCACGCTTCTCATCCTATCTCTGGTCCATACTGTCTATATTAAAGTAGTATTCTCAGTGGTATCTTCTTCACTGTTGTAGCAGAACACTTTGATACAAATGTAGAAAAATAAAAATAAAATCTGTTACAGAAATACACAGGCTCCATAATGCATTGCCAAGAAGAAAATTAACTATTTGTTCTATCAGTTAGAAAGATGCACTGGTGAGCACTGAACATTTTGATTATGTTAAACATCTAGATTTTAAAAGAAAATTTTTCTAATTCTTAAATGCTTTAAAAGAATTATGCCTGATAACTTCTCCTATAGACTTTGTTTCTACCCAGGCGAGTGGTCTTCAGCTTATGCTGGTCTTTGGGCAACATCAAATGTTTCTGTTGGCCTCAGTTTTAACTATTTATTTCTGATTTGTGAGCAACACATTAACTGTGCACCACAGACTGAGAAGCTGTGAGTTAACAGACTGATTTTTGTCTTATGAGAGGCCAGTACTCTAACATGTTTTTATTAGCAAAGCCTCTTTTCTGTACAACTGTGAATTACAGCATTTTAAAAGAATAGAAAAAAATATCAGATCCTATGTTTCTATGGTTAAACATGTAACTACAGTTATCTTCCATCCTCTGGTTTACATGCATTTCAGTGTAGTTTTATTGTCATTTAAACAAGATTTTTTGAGCAGTAGATGAAGGTTCAAGAATTGGTTACATGAGAATCAGAAGCACTAACTAAAGTGACACCTTGGGTAAAGTATATTCATTTAGTTAAAATGTCACCACTTAGTTGCAAGCAACAGAAGATGTATACTCAAGTGCTTAAGTTTTGCAGTTTCTCCAGTATCACTATGTGAGTGATCAGAATACTGTTTAATGGGGTCCACTTTCAAGGTTACATTATGTTCCAATACAGTGTGAAACAGTCAGTGCCAGCCAAGGTACCAAAAGCACATGCTAGTCAGGAGATTTTATCAGCTATTTACTTTAAAGGCAAAAGAGCACTTAACGCCTACTGATAAATAAGGGATGCAAACTCACTGCCGAGTTTGGGACACTGCTACAAGGCTACAGTCAACAGGCACTGGACCACATGCAGAAACAGCAGTTAATTTGGGGGGCTTAAGCACCAGCCTGACCATCGTACTCTTGTCGCCCTTGGCGTATACAGCAGCAGTAGAGTGCACAGTTAATTGCCAGATGATGTACAGATCAGTAGGTGCTTGCTGGCTTTGCATGGGAACTTCTAAGTCCCCTTCAGTCTTCAGTATCACGGTCACATCAGTCACATCAAATAAAGGACGCTGGATAACAAGAACTGGCAGATTGATGCAGTTCAAAGGCTAGACTGCAGTAATTTAAATGAAAGATGTGTTATCTTACTATTCTGTCTGTAAGCAACATGGAGCACACACATGGAGGGTATGAATCAAAACTGGACAATCCGATTTTTGGAAGGCAACTAGCCCTGCCAAGTAAGTGCACATTTTTAAACTGAACTTAAAACTGTATCTTTCCTGTGAACTGAAATTCTTGTGTGGATTATTTTGACCTTCTTTCAGTAAAGCCTGCACTAAGCCATGGTAGTTTGTAGCCTGCAGGCAGAACAGAAAAGACTTTCCCTCTGAAGTGTCCAGATATATCTTTCCATTCTCAGCCTTTTTCAGGTTTTTAACAAATACTTGTCATTTAAGGACAGATCCCTGTTCTCTGCAACCATATGTGGTTGGATTCCTGAGCTTAATTCCAACATTCCCTCGCAGCATTCCTTACAGGAGATGCCTAAAACTCCTCACCAGTCTTTAAGACCACAGGACACATGCATTAAAATCTCTCAGCACCGCCTGTCTGTGCAATGATGCTATTTGCGCCTACTGATTCTGCACACAGACAGGCTCCAGTGCTGCCAAACTCAGCACCTTTCTTAGGGCTAAACACACTTGAAGGTAGTTTTGGAGAGCTGGACATTCCTTATATGAGCAGCAACATTTCACGATACTCTCCATTTCCAAAATTAGTATTCAAACAGTAACTGCAGGGAATACATGGGGAAGGGAGAAATACTCTAAGTCTTCAGTTCCTACTGCTTTGCCCTGTGGCAATACAGAAGACCACATGCACTAAAGCTCCGGTCTCAATTCTTTGAGATAGCCACATCAGGCACACATCACCTGCAGGCAGAATTATACCTATTTATTAATATGTCCAAACTTGAAGCAACAGAATTTGTGGGAAAAAACAAACAAAACGCACCCTGTGACTGACTATACCTGAATATTCCTGATAAAAGGCTTTACATCTGCTAATAAAAGTAAGGGAGAAGTTACCCTTGTTATCAAATCCTGAATCAGGAGGTATAGCATATTACAAAGATGTTGATTTGCTGGCATATTTAAAGTGATTGCCTCAGGATTTACACTTAATCTGTCTTCAGAAAGCATGAGCTATCCTAGGTAGAAATAGATGTCAGAGAGTATATGCCCAGACAGAAAATATGGCACATTATTCTAAATAAACAGTTTGCTTACAATTTTTTTCAAAGGAATATTAAATAGACAATGCAGTATAGTCAAATCCAGCAATAGTATAAATGGCACAAATATATAGTTATATATGTGCTCTTTCATGATTTCAGATTTATCACTGATATATTAGTCACATTTTCATGATTTCAGATACATTAGTGGGTCACACGGAAACATTTTTGATGTGTAAAGGACAGAGAATGTGTGGGAAGAGTTAGAGAAGTGGGAAATACAATCTTCATTAAAGATGTCCCCCAAATGTAGCTAAAATGGGTGAGTGTAGCCTAAAACCTGAAAATGGAGTGGCTATTGCTTATTTTTATTCATGTACCTGACTGCCTTACAAAAGGACATATTTTGCAAATACAAGAATGTATTTAGCTCCTCTGAAAAAAAGAGTGGCACAAAGACATGGATTTAGAAGCCAAACTTTCATGATCTTGACAATGTTTGTAGCTTATACTAAAAGTCCAGATTCTGGGACTCATGCAGTTACAAAAAAATCATGTCTTTAAAATATACCTAACATCTCCTGATAGTGGGCAACAGTTGGAAAAACCAAACCTTAAAGGAACAGAACCACACAGAAAAATAGAAAATTAATCAAATTTTTGCACCTTCCATTTTATACCTGACTCCCAATTTCTAGTTTTTTTCAATACAG
Organism: Haliaeetus albicilla; assembly: GCF_947461875.1. NCBI lineage: Eukaryota > Metazoa > Chordata > Aves > Accipitriformes > Accipitridae > Haliaeetus > Haliaeetus albicilla. The sequence continues at coordinate 45,501,339 of NC_091483.1, forward strand.
CAGTAATGCTCTAAGCATCCAGAATTCTATACTCCAAATGGAAGTCTAAAGAACAGATGCCCTTTAACACATAAATAGTTGAACTGAATATTGGAAACTGCAATCTCTCTAAGGGGAATTATTTTTATTATAATTTATTTTTTTAAAGAACAAGAGTTGGTAAAGTTTATTACAGGACTACATTCTTTCTCCTGATATGCGTATGTTTATAAAAAGTGAACATACAGAATATAATGCAAGTTATTAATTATATTGAGTTAATTTCCTGCATTTGAAGGACAGGTGTTAAGAACAGATTGAGAAAGCTAATATCTGGAAAATTTCATCCCACAAACTTACTTTGTTTTGAAAGACAGGTGAACATTACCACAGACACAATTTAAATAGACAAATTATAATTTCTGAACAAATGAAAAAATAACACTGATTTACATTTCATTTCTAAAGAAATTACAAAAACTGGAGAAACCTCCCATTCTGACTCTTGCATTGTTTTTCAGTGTGTTATGGGACTCCTTTCAAGAAATCCCCCCCCCTACTCCTCCCCATCCTTCCCCTGGATCTTCAATTTTAACATCTATTTCTTTGGGATTTCATCTCCTTCCTTCAACAGCGACTCAAGAGTAGCGTTTCACCTTCTGATCTCCTTCCCCTAGATATCATCAGGTAAACCAGAACTCCTATAACAATACTGAAAGGATTAATGGCAGTGTGAAACCTCCCCCGCCCCCTTTGGAAGCCTCTCCTGTTTGAACTTATGATCATCGTCTCTTGTTCTAAGCCTGTGCACCTCAATGAAGAGCCTGGCTCCATCTTCTTAGTAACCTCAAGATTTGGAAGGTCACTATTAGGCCCAGTCCTCTCACACTCTTCTCATAGGGCACATGTTCCAGCCCATCGCGGTGGCCCACTGCTAGACTCAATCAAGTTTACTGACATCTTTCTCGTATTTTTTTTCTTTCTTCCTGAAAACCAAACACACTATTCCACATGTGGTTTAACAAGCATCAAATAGAGGAGGATAACCACTTTACTCAAGTTACTGGCCGTGCTCCTCTCGATAGAGCCCAGGATGCTGTCAGCCTGCATTGCTGGTACGGCACAATACTGGCTCACGTTCAGCTTACCGTCTACCAGGATCCCCAAGTCCTTTTCTGCAGAGCTGCTCCCCAAACCAGTCAGCCCCAGCCTCTATCATTGTAAGGAGCTCTTCCATCCTGGGTTAAAGACTTCGCATTTGCCTTTACTGAATTTCATCAGACTCCTGTCTGTCCATTTTTTCAGTGCACCTCGGCCCCTCTGAATGGCAACCCTGCCCTGAAGTCTATCAGCCACGCTGCCTCTACACCTCCAGTTTGGTGTCATCCAAAAATCTTATGAGAGCGCGGTCTGTCTCAGCACAATGTACCCTCTCCTTCTTCTGTTACTGACAAAGATATAAAACCGAACAGATCCCAGGAGAGGCCCCTGAGAAAAGGTACTCATAACTGGCCTCCAGACAAGAGTATGAACCATTAACTACACTCTAGAACCCAAGCAACCAGACCATAAGACCCTAACTTGAGTACAAGAATACTGTGGGAGACAGCATCAAAAGCCTTGCTGAAGTCAAGGTAGTTGAAATCCACCACTTCTCTGCCCTCATCCACAGATCTAGTAATTTCATCATAGATGGTGGTGATCAGATTAGTCAAGCATGATTTACCCTTGGCATAACCATGCTGCCTCCAAAAGGATCCCATTTACCAGTTCCTTGAATTAACCAAAGTTTGCTCTATCAAAGGTCAGGCTCTGCTAGTTGCCTTCCTTACTCCCCTCTGGATGCTGAGCTCCAATAATTCACGCTTGCTACAAGCCAAGGCTGCCATTGATTATTACCTCCTTAGCCAGTTCTTTGTGAGGACAAAGGTGACCTTTGTGAGGGCACCCAGGTATATTGCATCTACATTAGAATCCCTTGGCAGTCTCCAGAAACCTCCTGGGTGGCTTATATGTGTTGCCCTTCCAGCAGGTGTCAGGGAGGCTAAAGTCTCCCCTACAAACAAGGGTCTCTGAGTTGCTTAAATATGACTTTGTCCTCTTCCTCATACTAACCAAATGATCTATAACATACGTTCACCATAATGTCACCCATACTAGCCCCTCGTCTGATCCTAATCCACAAGCAACCCATCCACTCAAACTGCTTCTTCATGAAAAGGGAAACCCCCATCCCTTTGTTCCCTGCCTGTCTTTCTATATCCATCCATCACAGTTGTTCTGACAATGCCTTAGTGATGTGTCTGCATGCAGAGCTCTGCTTCGTCCTGATTGATTCCTAGGTTGTGTGCATCTCTGTGCAGGCAATTCTTCCCTGACAGTCTATAAACCAGAAGATTTATGTTTTGCTTCAGAGTTCTTCCTCAGATTTGACCATCTGCTGATAGTACTTTTCTGTCTGTCATCCAAATTTTGGATTCTTTTCTCCCAACAAATCTTTTCCTTCTCTCTAAAATCTGTTTCTATCCCTCTCCTTTCCAGTAAGAAAACATTAATTAAAAATGTGTACAGACAATCTGACAAAGTAGCAGTTTGCCTGTCAGCTATCACGCTTTCAAATTAGCATTGCTACTTCTGGGAAAGCTGTACTGTGGTAAATTAAAACGATGAAAAGACTGTAGAAGTCTATACGTTAGCATGTCTGACCAGCATCATATATGCAGGCAATGGAAGGAAAGACTACTAGCCAAACAAGGCTAATATCTCTTCTAACACAGTGATTTTAAAGACTGGAACTGCAAACTGAAAACAGTATCTTGGATTGAGTGAACAGCCATATAGGTGCAGCTATCATGCACTGGTACTCCAACTACCTCATTTAAAAGTTACCCTAGGGATGTCTACAGATTGCAGTACTGAGAGTGCCTAACTTCATTGTTTTGCATGGGATACACTCTGGACCAGGACACAGGCTCCCTAGCTGGGAGGTGCTGTTGACGCTCTTGACAGACAAGAGGCCTTGCAGAGGGATCTAGATAGATTGAAGCGTTGGGCAGTGATTAATGGGATGAAATTTAACAAGTCCAAATGCCAGATTCTGCACAAAAGGGGAGAGGAGTGGCTGGAGAACAGCCCTGCAGAAAGGGATCTGGGGGTGCTGGTCAACAGCAGGCTCACTGGGAGTCAGCAGTGTGCCCTGGCAGCCAAGAGGGCAAAGCCCATCCTGGGGGACATCAAACACAGTGTAACCAGCTGGTCAAGAGAGGTGATTATCCCACTGCGTTCAGTGTTGGTGCGGACTCACCTTGAGTACTGTGTGCGGTTCTGGCCCCCACAATTCAAGAAGGATGTGAAGGTCTTTGAATGTTTCCAGAGGAGGGCAACAAAACTGGTGGAAGGGCTGGAAGGCATGTCCTATGTGGAATGGCTGAGGACTTTGGGTTTGTCTGGGTTGGAGAAAAGGAGGCTGAGGGGCGACCTCATTGCTCTCTACAGCTTCCTGAGGAGGGGACGTGGAGAGGGAGGTGCTGATCTCTTCTCCCTGGGATCCAGTGATACGACACATGGGAATGCTTCAAAGCTGCACCAGGGGAGTTTTAGACTAGACGTTAGGAAGCATTTCTTTACTGAGAGGGTGGTCAAACACTGGAACAGGCTTCCGAGAGAGGTGGTCTATGCCCCAAGCCTGTCAGTGTGTGAGAGGCATTTGGACAACGCCCTTAACAACATGCTTTAACTTCTGGTCAGCCCTGAAGTGGTCAGGCAGTTAACTAGATGATTGTTGTAGGTCCCTTCCAACCAAAATATTCTATTCTATTCTAATAGTTGGAAGTGACTAATGTTGTCCCTTTGAAACTGAACTGCATGCTGAAAAGCAAGTCTAAAACCACGTTACAAGGAAGAGGTTTGTCAGGAAAGGTGACTGTGCTGCACTGCCACAGAAAAGCAGAAAGGGCAGCTGCTTTAACTCTCTCTTTAACTCTCTTGCAACACTTATGCTACCATAGTTCAGGGCTTAGATATATAGAACACAAAGCAACAGAGCCCAAAACATGTCCTAAGCCAGAAAAATAACCAGGGCCTCAGTTCTGCTGGGGATATTGCCCAGCAAGACATAGAAACACTGAGCAACAATGAGGATCACCAGCCTCACGTCTTGAACTACAATTCTACTTCCTTGGCCAAGCCCGCAGAAGAGCTTTAGAGAATGACGAGAGGATAGTCTCATTGCGGGCTACCATTTATCAGAAACGTATGCTGTTTCTCTTCTAGCAAGTCAACTGACTGATGGTAACTTAATATTTGCTTAGTGAGTGGAGGTCACTAAAAACCCAAGATGTTATTGACCCCTACAGTTAGCTCAGAGAATCTCTGGGAGAGACACACATCTCAATGTGCTGAAAAAAACCCAGTATTAATGTTGACTACTGAATTGGAAAACACATCAAACAACTCCCATTGATAGGTTATTGCTATAATATTGTAAAAATTGTAGATCACTCATGGCTCCTCATTAACAAAATACTCTCAGTGCAGATTTTCAGTTGTGAAGCCATCTTCATCCAGACTTAACACTGAGCACATGTTTTCCCAATTAAACAAGGAGATAATCCTCAAGGTGAAAGCGATATACGCATCTGTAGGGCTGGAGTACAGATTAGCCGTTATTTTATTTTTGAAACAAAGCCGTTATGAAACACAAACAAATATTGTTGTACAAGACGATATAACTGTTGAGTATAATTTCCTATATACATTGCTTGGCTAGAGAAACTTTTTTTAGAAGCTAGATCATAGCACAGAAAAAGTCGTAGAAAAACCAAAGATGCAGGACCAAAAGATGCTACATTCCCCAATACTCTCTTAAGCCTTTTTTAAAAATTCAGACAAAAGCAGGTTGTATAACATTGTAACAGCTCTAGACTAAAATCAAAATTATTTCTATAGGTAAGTTCTGCTTGGTTTTAAACTCTGGAAAGAAAAGGCAGCCCAACACCTTTGCTAGAAGTGCCCACAAATCAAAAAACCCAGCCAAACATATACTTGAAGGAGCAATTCTGTCTCTACAGCTGTTGTGACGGCAGCTACACTGACTCTAGTGGAGTTCAGACCCATTTAGAGCAGCTGAAGATCTGGTCTTCCAATTTAAATTCTGTCTTGACTTTGAGTAATTCTGTTGAGGTCACTAGAACAGGGTTACTCAGGACATAAATTTGCCCCAAGGGCTTTTGTTGCCTAAGCTATATTTATATTACATTAATGTATAAACAGAAAATGCCTAACAAGTTCCAGTAAAGCAATTCATGTAATTAGTTTGTAACTTGTGCTTAGGTCTCTCAAGGGTTACTGAGGGTCAAATTAGGGAAACATATTTCTGAAAAGCCCAAGTCCTGAAATAATAAAGCTTCAGCTTACGTTTCAAAGTGGTAGCACCTCTGTCTTATGACTTCTAATAACCTTTTTTAAAAGTAAATGGATTAAAATGATAGAAAAAAAGACATCTGAAATGATGGAATATCATACTAAAAGGCAAATGGTAGTTTTGTCTGTTTCCACAAATAAAAATGCTTTGGTTAATTTCTGTTTAAACTTCAGAACATGAGAAAGCCACAAATAACAACAACACAAAAGTAAGACTTTTTTCATATATTCTAAAATAGAAAAAACAATTCAGATGCAGACAAAAGTAAGCACTGTCTATTTTGTACTATCTGTAACCTATCCTAGTTTGGAGTTGAAAATTCAGTAAAACTTGCATCATATAAAGCACATACAAGTTAGCAGGAATGGGGCCCAGAAATTAAACACCAATGGAACAAAGCAAGCTGTTTTAAGGGAACTGATGCCACTTGTCATACACATGAACAGAGTAGCTGTGCCTTCTTTTACAAGCAGCAGTGTAGATTCATTCTTAAAAGACAAAAATTGTGTAATTTGAAGGTTGAGAAACAGTATAAGACATGCATTATCCATGAGAATGCCAGTGAGGAGAATTTTCTTGTATTAACTAAACCTGTCTGAAAACCTTAAAGAGCCACTAAACTATAATTAAAATAAATTACCAAAGGTCACCATGCACCAGTTGTTCATTTGGATAACTGTAAAGGCAGATACCAGCTGTTGATAACTCTCATTTATTGAATTTATTAACAAGCTGCAGGAATGTGCTTGTTGCATTACATGACTATGCATACTGAACAAGTGGTTTATTTCAACTTTACTTTCTTCCATTTACATAGTCCACAACAATTTACACTCTGCAAACACGTAACTATTTTTTTTTTTTTTAGATCCTGTTACATCACACAGGGCATTTATCAACACACCTACTAGTTACAGAAACTGGAAAGACATCGTAGGAAATGCAATCTCCTTAAAGCCTAAAAAGGACAGATAAATTATGATTTTAAGACAACTACTCTTAGCATGTAGTTCACTAGATTTATATGTTAGTACATCAACATCAACCCTCTGGATTTTTTCATGCTAAATATGTAAATCCCTTACTTAACAGTTCCTGACAAAGCAGGAACTTTGGAAGTGGAGATCAAAAGGAATAAAGTAGTCAAATCTGTTTGAGTCTAGTTAACAATACAAAAACATGATGCTTCCATATATGGCTAGAGTACCAAGTGACGCCGGCAGCTGCAAACCCATCAACTTTAATGGAGAAAAGACAGAAATCCACATTACTCAAATATGGGCAGAAATGGAAAAATGCTTTTGACATAGCTCATGAAGGATAGCAAACCCTAATAATACACAGGTATTTGTGATGCTGCTTTCAGGCTGCATTATAGTCTTAAATAACAACGTTTCTAATTTGTTTGTGTAGATGTATTTCTAATTTGTAACTGTAAATAAAAAGACCTTTGAATTCAAAAAGGAATTCAAGCACGTCAGATAGTTCACACTGAAATACAAGGAAATATTATTGTTTCTGATTTATGGGGGGGGAACAGCTGGCACTTATTATGTCTATGTACTACATCAATCACCAGCAACACATAAACTCTGATAAATCTACCTTATGTCCCTATAAACACAAAGCTCTTTTTCCTTTCCTAGACCAGATTGTTAGCTGATGTAAAGTGGTCCAGCTTTAAATCCAACCCCTTATCTTCTAATCAGTTCAAATGATTTACCAGGCACAAATTTATCTAGTTTATCTTTTACAGATTTTTTTATTTTATTTTATTTTTTTAAACCAAGTGATTGAGTTCTGCACAGAACACTCTTACGGGGTAAACAGCACTGGTACAACAGACTATCAGCAAGTACTGCTGGTTTTGGTCAAAGTTGTAATTACAATAGATGCCAGCTTGTGCATCATTATATCTACTACACCATGTGCTGTTTATAAACAGACAATCTACTACAGCTGGATAGTGACAAGAACAAAAAGAATAAAGTTGGTGGTAAGGACGTTAACCACAGAAAGATGAGCAAGACATGGCCTCTCACGATCCAACCACCCAATCAATGTATGGGACATTAGTACTGGGAAACGAACATGCTTTAACTTTCCAGTCTGCCGACGAAAGAATGAAGCAGAACAGATTGTCCAGCAAGCTTCTGTTATGTGCTTATCACAATTTTCACTACAGAGGACTGAGAAAACGACTAGAGAGCAAGTATTTCTAAATTCCACCCCGACTGCAAGGGAGGACTTAGTCCAGAATGTGAAGAAGGAAATAAAAGTTTTTGATTGAATAGTCCATTAACCTTCAAAGGAAAGCTGATCTTCTACCTAATGGAGAGGAGCAGCTTATCGACAGATTGCACTGAGAAGGCAGATTTATATTTTTTAGTCTTTCTTTTCTTTAAGAAAGGTCGATTGCAATCAGGCAGCTGATGTGTTGAACACAGCAACAAAGAACTTCAAGTAAAATAGGGAAAGCATTCTCCTGCATGTTAATCTGGAGGCTTTAAAAAAAAAAAAAAAGAGTTTGTCTAGTTTTTCCTAAGATACTGTCAATTTTGACAGAAGGAACATCAGAGCTATTAGTTGCTGTCTTTGAGAAGCATAACCAGTCTGGAGGACTGGTGGTTTCATGAGACTGGAAAAGAAAACCAGAGTTCCTATCCAGGCTCAACTCCAATTGCACAAACATTAAAGCAAACGGTAAACAAGCTGTATGCAAGGTCTTGGGGAGCAGGAAAAGAAGAAGAATCCTTACCCCCTACCCCCCAAAGAGACTGTAAACATCTGATACAGCCATGTATAACGCACTAATCACGTCAAATGACTATCATTCTCTCTTGCTGTTATGACAGGGGAATGGTTCATTCTCATCAGGAAGCAGCAATAAGGATCAGATGAATTAGGATAAACCCTCTGCATGGTAATAAGCAGCATTCTAACATTTTCACATAGGGAAAAGCCACACTTTCTCCCTGCAAGCCCACAGCCCAGCCTCACTGCTCCCAGCACCCTTCTCCCAACCTTGTACTGTCCCTGCATGCAAATGCAGACACTAGTCAGATCCAGATAGCCTCTGCTGCTAGACAGATCATACATTCTTTTAAACTCGCTATTTCTGCAGCATAATAAAAGTCTGTAGCCAAAACATGCTATAGCTGCACATCAAGTATTTGTATAACAGCTTCCCTCCCCTCTCTCCATGATCCTACCCCATGCATGATTTGTTGTGAGGTCCTGTGGCCAAAAGGGACCCACTAAAAGATACTGATAAGCAAACTTGGCCCTTTCTCCAATGTGTTGCACTGGTTAAAGACTACAAGAAATAGAAACCGTTGTCATGGAGCTGCACTTCCTCTTACAATTATTCTTGAGAAAAAAATCTGTGTTATTTTTTTCTGTCAGCTCAGATGCCTGTCTCTTGTTTTCTTGGAAAGCTTGTGACCTCAGTGTGAATTACAAGACTCATCTTGTCCACTCTGTAATTTATTTTGACTTTAGTAAGACTTTTTCCTTGACATTCTAAGATGCAGGAAATATGGTCTAGAGGAAGTTACTACAAAGAGGGAAGCAAAACTGCTGGAAAACTGTACCCTACATTGTTTATCAATGATTCACTGTCAAAGTGAACACAGCTGTACTCTTGGTGCTGTGCTGTTTAACATATTCATTCTGGATTTGGGTGGCAGAAGAGGGACATACTTACTAAATATGCAGCTGACTACTTCACGATAGGCCATAAAAACTTTGGAGGACAGGATGAGAATTCAAAAGGAACTTGGCCAATAAGAGAAATACTCAAACAAAAAGAAAGATTATGAAATTTTGTTAGGACACTTCCACTCATCAGGGTCTTTTAAATTCTGTCCTTCAAGCAGGAATATTCAACTGGACAAACACAAATTGAAGAAATTCCAACTTTGTAGCAGCTCTCCAGAAAAGCCATCTACGAGTCACAAGCTGAACACAAGTCAACATCTACAAAGAACAAACTGAAGGGACCATTGTTTAGTCTAAAGAAGAGGAGCTTGAGGGGAGAAAAGGGCTAAATACAGTGAAGGAGGAAATAAGCCATCTTCCATATCCATATTATCCAGGACAAATAATAACGGACTTACATTTACAGCACACAATATTTACACTGGATGTTAGGAGTAAGAGTTGTGCTGAATAATCTCCTTTTCTAGAGATCTATGCAGATAAGTATATAAGCAAAGTTCCCTGTTTGTCTCAGACTTCCCTTTACTGTCCCATACAAAGACCTATCATGGCTTTTTTGTTTGCTTTTCATCTAGCCAGTGTCTTGCTTTTCTGCCAGTCTTGTGGTAAAACTATACCACCACAAATGAAGTCACAGAAAGCAATCAAGACAAATTTCTCTAATGAAAATAGATGAGCATAACTTATTAAAAATTGTTATAAATATTCCAAAGTATATGTACCAAAATAAGGAAATGTTAATTCAAAATGTCTTTTATTCTGAGGCTTCAGCTAGATTCAGTGGACCAAATGCTGCTTCAAAATTCACATGGACAGCTCTATGTGGGAGTTTGATTCCATGAAAAAGTGTTCTTGTGTGTAATTAATTACGCACTTTAGAAGGAAAGTACAGTTGCTTTAAAAATGCCCAAGAAATAATCCAATAGACTGATTTTTCATTAAATGTGTTGGATATAACCAGCCAACAAAAACTCTTTCTGAAAATACATGAAGTACTTCTAACTCTTATCTTGTGCTGCAGTTACAGAATGGATGTTGTTTAGACACCTGTTCCAAATTCAGGACTCTGTCTACCATATTGCCACCTGGTACTTTAAGAGAATGGGAGAGAGGAAAGGGAATAAAAAGGAAACAGATCTTCCTGTGACTAATGAATCAATTCCAAATGCTTGTTTAAGTTGCAGTATTACTCTCACAAGGAATATAAATACAATTTAAAATGTAGGAGCTCTTTTTTTTTTTAATTGTGCAAAATTTATGATGACTTTCCGACTACAAAATCCACTCCAACCATGTAATGCCACATATATAATAAGCATAAATAAAAGTGAACATGAAAACAGGCAGAAACATACTTGGGCTGTAAGAAGATAAAATACAAGGGGACCCATAGCAGTGAAATGTAATCTTTCAGCCAGTAGAACACATTTACATTGCTGTCTGGCTACTCTTCCCATTCATGAATTCAGATATAAGCCACCCATCCCTGTACTAGGTCTACATAAAAATGGATCTATGGTTTAGCCATACAATGACCCTCCATTCTAGCCTGCATCATGCAGACATTCAGCAGAAGCCAGTTCTTTGTGTAAGAAACACTTGTATAGTTGCTTGATTTATTGACTCACTACAAAAATCTTAAGTTCTTTAGAAGGAGAAGAAAATGTAGTCTTGAAACAATACATTCATTATATATGCACCTCAACACCAACATTTCTAAGTCTCATACACGTAACACTGGGGATCATTCTTAAGTCGAAGCTTTGCATTTAGAATGATAGCTTACTAAACACCTAAGAAGAAATTATGGCATGATTTTTTAAAATTATTTTGCCATTTTGTTCAATAAAATATTTTATGATTATTAAGTACCCTTATATTCAAGTAATGAAAAACATGGATTTCATTAGTTTGATGAAATACAAAGTAAATTGTAATATAAAGTAATATAAAATAATATCTTGCTTTCACATAAAGTAAGGTAGTTTAGGACACAGAAAACCAGAAATCATGCCTCCTTCTCTTAAAAACAAAACAAAAAAAAGCTAGTATGTCACTCTAAACAATGCAGAAGTCCACAAACCATACTTGGACAAATAAAAGTTCTAATTAAAAAGAGACCAGCTTTCAAGGAAAAAGGGATTGCTATGCAAATGCAGAATCTTGGTCCAACCCCCGCTAAAAATAAATAGTGAAATATCTACCAGTTTTGGTGGACGATAAACCAAACATATACAAGGGGTGCCTGAATCTATAGAACTAGATTTGAGACACAGTAAGCATGAGTACTGCCTTCATGGCCTACCATCCTCCAAAATTCTTCAGCCTGTTGATTATACAGAAAGCGATCTGAAGTGGAAGATGTAAGAAGAGGAAATAACATGAGGGGTATTAACTAAACTCATTCAGCTTTGCTGACGTTTGCAGTAATTTATATGGCCAAGTCCACAGTTAGTCATCTCCCCAAGGGAGTTTACAGGAGCACTCAAAGGAGCCTTTGCTATAGACCTTACTTGTTTAAATAAGCCCATAATGTGGTGATAATTGGTATTTACATTTAGCATATGTGCGTGGCTACAATTTATCTTTCCTACATATCATCACAGTAAGGAAAAAACATAAGCAAAACTAAATTAACCACCATGAGTTAGATCAATGAGAATTCTTAAAAATGAATGATTAGTAATTTGAAAACAGCCAGACTGCTAATTTTAGACTGCTAATAATCAGGAAGACATCAGTGGGAACTCTAAAGCTTTCCTTCACTTTCAAAATAATGCTTTAAAGCAATTTAACTACATCAGTGGTTTATACCATAGTATCAGAAACAGTCCAGCTGTAGTTCAAGAGTTGAAAAGTGAATCAGACAGAAAATTAAGTGTTGCATTTATATAAGATACTTTTTTAAAACTATGATTTTCTTATCAGCAAAAGTGTTCTAAAGTTCTAAAAATTATATGGATATGAATTAATCCCATCAAAACATACTCAGTATCACATTACGGCTTTTATCTGATATAGAATTACTGAAATCAAATCATCTGTCTATCTGAGTTGCATGACAATTTAGAGTAAGCATCTTTCATAATAATTATGTCATAAGAAACTGCAATATTTGGCTTTTCAGAAAGACTTCTCCCCTATAATAAAGACACCAGCTCTGCAGCTCTGGCTGAGGTTACATTTATATAACTGAGCTCAAATGTTCTGCTGTTTTAAAGTACTTCATTTTAGGGAGAAAAAAGAAGAAAATTACTATTGGTCCCACTTTTAATACAATTCAAGTTTAATTTAAAGCACTTGCTAAAAATAAAAAAAATACTATTCAGAATAAAACTCTTAAGCACATAATTTCAAATGCTCTCGAAACAGCTCCATATTGAATCTTAACTCTAGCTAATTCCTAAATAAATTAAAAGATAAAGCTCCAAAGACTAACCTCATTTTCTGCCTGTGAGAAATTCCACTACAAAAAGTATCCCCTTATGGCTTTGGTCTAGACCAAAAAATAAGTAAATAAACTTTAAACCTATATATCAATGGCCATATTTTGTTCTTAATGACAGACCACAAATTGGGTAAACAAGGTTACAGTGAAGTAGATAGGGATCCACACAGAACTGCTAAATGGACATAAGAGCAACATTTCTTTTCTGTCTCTCTTTTTCTGTTTGGACTTAAAGCCCTTTGAGGCAGGGTTCTGCTCTTGCTACTACAAGATGTAGAGCAACAAAAGATGAATCACATTGAAAGGCCTAAATAATACCTAACAATGTTAAGACAGCTGCAATAATGCAACAATTATTGCTAAGTAAGCATTAATGCATACAAAAAAATTCCACACATATCACATTTTTTTAAAAAGTCACTAACTTGCATAGTTATTCAACCATGCCAGACATAACGTGGTGAGAAGAAAAACACACAAACAGAAACCTTCAAAAGTAAAAAGCTTTAAGATTTGCCAGGACACTGTGTTTACATGTTCAAACTATTTTCCTTTCAAGGCGCATACTCCAATAGCTGAGCAACAGGTATTTTCCCTTCTATTCACTGCACACATAAAAACCTAACTCAGTAAGTTTTGACTAAGTAGGAAAAAAACCTTTGTTAGTAAGAAAACAAATTTTAGTGCACTAAAATATGCGATCAGTATTACCTGTTTGTGGACATTTGCTTGGCGTACATACTAATTTTTAAACTCCTTCCTGATATTATTGTTTTGATTTTGGAATAGCTGGAAAATTGTTACATAACACATGATATGGTATTACTGAAATTGTAGCAGTGATCAGCTCTCAGAAGACTTAAGCTTTTAAAGACAATTTTTTTTTAAAGTAATGTAGAGATATCAAAAATTTTTAAGAACACAATGCAGTTGGATCAGTCACCTGTCCAAAGAAAATCTGTATCTAAAAAGAACAGTGATCAAAATCACAAAAAAAAATATATGGACAAAAATCTGATATGATTAACATTAATGATAACATTAACAAAAGGTGGCTTCACAAAACACTAAGGCTAAACAAAAGATTGCATTAGATACAGTGTGATAAATCCATACTGCTGTCTTGCATCCCCTTGTACCCAGTTCTCAGGATGTCATCTAGATTCTTCTGTTTGGACTACTCTTTGAATATGCAATAGAACAAACCACAAAGATTGCACGTCAAAAGAACCCATTTTCAGTGAGAGGTGGAAAACAGCTTGACTGCCTGCATTCATAAAGCAGTGAGGAAAACAAAGGCACATGGTAAGAGGTTTCAGGAGGGAATGAAATCTGGAACAATAAAGGAACACAGTTTCATAGCAAAATAGTGTATTGGACTGCTACAACTCCGGCTGAGGAAGAAGGAACTTCCATCTCAGCAGCCATTTGTAAGCAGAGAAATCTTGGTTGTCCTCCAAAGCTCTCTAAATGGTAGCGGTGAAGAACTGAAGCAGACAAGAGCATGGAGAGGCCCTGTAAAAGTGTCTAGAACTCCTTATCTTTTTTGGAACCCAAAGGTCTTAGAAACCTTCATAAAACCCCAAGCTGCTCATTGACTCAACTATCTCCAATAGTTGAAGTGAAGAAACCATACAGTTGGCGTTTGTGAAAGCAGATATTTAGATGTTTAAGCTACTGGATGCCTGGGGTGTCAGAAAGTCCTGCTCTCAGAGATGAGAAGTACACCAAGACAATATAGTGTTCCGCCTATCTGGATTAAGAGAAGCCTATGCAGATTCAGGATAGTGAGATCCAAGCACAGCATGAGTAGCGGATTCCTAAACAAACAAACAAAAAGCTCCAAACGCCCACAAATCCAAACAAACAAAAAACCAGATCCAAGTCATGAACCAAAAAGGCCAGTATTTTTAAAAATGCCTTCAACAGAAACAACACAGGAAGTAAACTTGAACTTTATTAACACAAAAGGGAAGATTTTGTAACAAGTTAAAAAAAAACCATGCACACATGCATCCCACTTAACTTTAGGCACTAATTAATTCAGGTTTCCCAATTCCTTAGTCAGTGCAGAGAGAAGTGAACTTCCAGGGGCTAATTTAGAATTTGCATGGGTTAAACTATCCTCTGAAGCTGCTCCCTCTCAAGACAGCTTTGGGTGACTAAGTTTCTAATACAGCACTCAACTAAATGCCTATGGATGCTGGACTGCGTTCAAAATGCAACTCAGTTAACAAGCACACTGAAGTCCTCAGATGTTAGTAACTATTCCTTTGCTTAGCATCTTGCAAATCCCTCATTTCCCAAAGATTCCTGCATTTCTTTAGACTGTGGAAACAAAGGTGACATCACTCACTTGAAGTTATTCTATACTGCCTTTTAAAATTAACATATATTAAAAAGAAATTAAATAGCTTATTATATTTTCACATATCCCTGTATAATTGCCTAATAATATTAATATACTTCAATCTTTAATTGACTGTTAAAAGTCATGGTAGAAGAATTGCTTGGCAGTATTTTCTAATTTTTATATGATCTTGAAGTACACGCTTTAGGCCCGCTAAAATAACTATTTATACACACAGTAGGACTAATTCAAAGCCTACTAAAACCATTGTTAGGTCTTTCACTAACTTCAGAAACTGAATCAGATCTTGAGTCTCATAACTACCAACAGAGAGCTCATGATCTTCATATATAGGGTCATCAGCTCAAGAAAATTCTACTACAGAATTGTAGCTAGTAAACTCAAAGTGGGGATACATATCTCGAAATTAAAACTGCTAGCAGAAAAGGGTTGAAATTACCAGGCTGCAGTTTATGTATCCAACACAGAGATCAGAATTCTACTTCCCCATGCTACACATTTATGCATCTTTTTTTGAACTAGAATTCCAAGCATATACCGCAGCTGTTATTCAAAGCCTGAATATTCAAAGTAGGCCTTCAAACCAGTAGTGAGACACCTGAATTAAGAAAGCCTAGCATTGTCTTCACTGTACCTACATTGCATGATACATTTAATCATGGTATTTATTTCCAGTTCAAACAAAACCCATGAAGGTAGTTTGCAACAATGCATGAGTTAACAGCAAATTAGCTACATAGGTGCATTAACGCTGAAGTGGCTGTTGCAACACAGAACTAATTAGAGAGAAAATCCTTCCAAGATACTTCATGCAGGCTTTCCCAGAGATCCATCCTGCCCCAGCTACATGCCTAGAAATACCCCATTAGTTATCTTAAACAGGGGTTCAAGCACAGATGTCTTCTGACAAATCGAAGACTGTAACTGCTTTCTAACCCTCCCTTCCCACTATAATCCTTAACCAAACAGGTGGCTGTTGAAAACTACAGGAACAAAATAAAAATAGTTTCTGTAGGTCTTCACTTTCTGTAGCAATTAATATGGCTTTACATGTACATATAGATAAACTCACACATTGAACAATGCAGAATCAGTTTTGGGGTTTGTGGTTTTTTTTTTCCCTAAGCAAGAGAATTACAGCAACCCTCGCTACCATGCCCAGGACTTCTCCAAGACCAGCTTATGTACTTCAAGCCCCTGACTAGTGCCCACAGCTTCCCAAACAGGGAATTAGTCTGACCTGGTCTGCCCTCTGTACATGACGCTTGAGCTGCGTTCACAGGCTGGGAAGGGGACTCAATGGCCGAAAGGAGCATTTTCTTGAGCAGAAGTGTTTTATATGAAGTGCTACAGGTTTTCCAAGTAGAGACTCTTAGTGGGGGAGTGAAAGAAGGAGGACAAATGCCCACAGCAGAACTTCCATGCCACAGCTATTGTGGCCTGAAATGTCAGAGCAGCTCTAATTTACTGGGCAAGCTGCTTCACAGCACTCACGTTATAGGGGCTTAAGGCTGACCAGCACCCACCTACACTTTCTTTGTGCTTCTCAGAAGACAAAAAATAAAAATCCATTCTAATAGTTTTTTTCTGACCTATAATAGGAAACATCTGATGTACACCTAAGACGTATCTAACATACTTTTATCTCATGCCACACAAAACAGCACTCGATCTGGCTACATTTACCCGGATGACAAAACAAGCTGGAGTTGCGTGTTCTGTCTAACCGTGCTCGGTACCCTCAGCTACAACATTTCACCATACTTAACTACGCTTGCTTACCAGTTCCAAAAAGCAGCATGTCCTAGCACCCATTGCACACGTATGGTTATCTAGGGTTCACGAAGGAGAGTCGCCACAGGGAATCACCCCAAGAAGCTGATTATGCTGGCACGCTCTGAAGGCATTTCACACAGCCTGACAAGCTTCAGTTTTGTGCAAGGTGCAACAGGCGCTTCCATCTAAAAAATCCACTTAGGGAAGGGGGCCAGTGACCACTTTTTATCTATGGTTTAGTGTCCTGAATGCCTGCCTAGGAAATGGGGATCCATTATTCCAGCACAGTTTCTACCAGAAGTTCAAAACCACTCAGCAAGCCTTACCAGATGCCCGATTCAGCACGCTGTCTTGCTTTGCACTAGGCTGCTGCTACCCAGGGTCTCAGTGCCTAGAGGTTAGGTATGGATGTCCTGAGTGCCATCATGCTGGCTCATGGGATCCAGCCCTCAGCAGCTTGTTACTCTTTTTCCCCCTTTGATGCCACTAAGAATCAGACCCTTGATCTTTTACCCAAAAGTATATCCAAGAGTAAAGGCTTGAGATTTGTACTGGGGATGTTGGCTATGTATTTTGTTTCTTTCTACGTGTGGATCTGCACCTAAGGCTGCAGATTGGGACAAAAATATGGATCGCGTTCTGTTTTCACGGTAGTGCAAGCCCAGACTAACTACTGACTTAATACATTTATTTTACATATACAACTGAGTAAATAAAAGAACGTAAGCCAAAATAACTCTTACATTTACAAACTTAACTTCTTTTAAACTCCTTAACAATCAGAACAGTCGCATGTTTTTGATATGCAAAGTGTACTCCAGGTTGTTTAGCACGCTTAGTTTAGGAAAAGTGGTGCGTTTATATTTTAATTATAAAATCAATTATTTTTGTTGCCTAAATGCACTGCTTGAAAGCTTAATTTTTTTTTCTGTTAGCAATATTGCCAAATCTTATTTTCATCTTCAAACAGAGCTTTTACTATTTTACTTAAAACTCCTGGAAGCAATCACAATTCAAACTTTTACATATGCTTCTAAACAAAACACAGCAATGACAAAAAAAAAACTTTAAAAAATGTAATACTTCTTCCAAGCCAGAAAGGTCATTTGGAACTGAGGTGCCCAAAATTACTTACTGGATTTGGCTCGCTAGAATAATTCCTTCTGCACGTAGCTACAGCTTCCTCCCTCTTGTCCTCTTTTTCAGATAAAAAGGCAAGCTGGGGCTGCAAGAATTATTCACACATCTCACTCCCTGTCATAATGTTTACGGAAAGATCACAGCTCTTCTCTCTTCACTTAACTAGAAACAGGCATACCATGATGATGCCTGCTCTAGTTTACTGATGTACGATGGATGAATGTCTGCTCACGTGAAAGTGTCGTGTGCTCGTAAGAGGACAAGGAAAGACACGAAGGAGATGTAAGAGGCTGCACACAATCTCCCATCACGTGAGGAGATATATAGCCATTACAATGAAGAGAGACGCTCGCTGATGAGCACGTCTCGGGATGAAGTCATGTTTGGACATATCACTTGAATAAAACAGACTGCTCTTAGCAGCTGATTTGACAGGAAATAACTACATTTTGATCTTGTATGACTATACCTCATTAATTCCCCGTGTTCTCTCACATCATGCACGAATCAGATCACCCCACCTCAAAATGAAAAGAGGATCTGACAAGCAGACAGTCAAAGACAAGAACAACAACCCACAATGCCAAACTGCTTCTGTGTGAGAGCTGCAAAATAAATGCAAGATTATGAATAGCAATACCCAAATGATCATACGCTATTTCTTACAAAATGAGAACTGGTTGAAATCTAAAGAAACAATCAAATAACAGGTTTAAAATAAAGAAAAGGCGGGGAAGGGGGAGAAGAGTTCCACCTCCCCGCCAAGACTCAATTACACGGTGCAACTCAAACTCACTGCTGTGGAAGACTATGGAGGCAAGAGCTATAAACAGCCATAACAAAGGTATTTGGCAAACTCAGGGTAGGTGAGTATACAACTGGATAATAAAGTTGGCGGGCTAGAGTTGCCCTGTCTCAGCCCTAATCTGCTGCCTAATGGAAGCCAAAGGATAAGACTGGAAAAAAGCATCTCTCCACTTCAAACACAGTCCTTCAGTATTCACAACACAATCAGATGAAATACTAAACCAGATGGACTTAAGTGTGGTATTTCTAATGCTTTTTTGTACTTGTAGTCAGACCGAAGAGGATTTTGGCATGCCATATGTCCTGGTTTTGGCCAGGATAGAGTTAATTTTTTTCCTAGTAGCTGGCATAGTGTTATGTTTTGGATTTAGTATGAGAATAACCTTGATAACACGCTAGTGTTTTAGTTGTTGCTAAGTAGTGCTTATACTAAGTCAAGGACTTTTCAGCTTCTCATGCCCAGCCAGCAAGAAGGCTGGGAGTTGGGCACGAGAAGCTGGGAGGGACACAGCCAGGACAACTGACCCAAATTGGCCAAAGGGATATTCCATACCATGTGATGTCATGTCTAGTATATAAACTGTGTGAAGTTGGCCTGGGCGGGGATTGCTGCTCGGGAACTGACCGTGCATTGGTCGGCAGATGGTGAGCAAT
This sequence comes from Haliaeetus albicilla, assembly GCF_947461875.1. Taxonomy (NCBI): domain Eukaryota; kingdom Metazoa; phylum Chordata; class Aves; order Accipitriformes; family Accipitridae; genus Haliaeetus; species Haliaeetus albicilla. Next base: position 45,520,656 of record NC_091483.1, read on the forward strand.
TGCACTGTGCATCACTTGTTTTTGCATATTCTAATTCTTTTTACTATTGTCATTTTATTATTATCATTATTATTGTCTTCTTTTTCTGTCCTATTAAACTTTCTCTATCTCAATCCACAAGTTTTACTTTTTTCTGATTCTCTCCCCTGTCCCACTGGGTGGGGGGAGTGAGCTAGTGGCTTCGTGGTGCTTAGTTGCCAGCAGGGGTTAAACGATGATACCATACTGTATGTGCCTGTACAAAGGTACGCTGCTTGGAGGGCCAGGTACACCAAAGGAAGATCATCTGCTCCAACCTCCTGCATGCAATGGCCATTTTCATCTATGTATCTCAGCACCAAATCGAACATCTTAGAAACATAAAGGCTCCTACCTGAGAGCACCTAGACTTGACAGTCAGAATAGATGCTACAGTCACCATTTCCTTTGACAGTTTATTCCAAAGATTAGTCACTCTCACAATTCAGAAGGAAGAAAAAACCCAAAAAACCAATGTCTCAGTTTTTAATTTCTGCTATGCCTTTTACTGTGTTACATTTTCTCTTTTCTGAAGATTTCTACATGCTTTTTCCAGTCATCTTTTGATCTGCAACTCTTTAAGACTCTCACTACAAGTTATTTTCCTCTTCTATCTACATAACTGTTACATAGAAAGTCTTCTGTCTATGTAACAAGTATATTCAATCTTAATTACTAGAAGGCAAATCACAGTTTAGTTTCATGTATCATGAGTTTAAAATCTCATTATTTTGCTTTGCTGGACTCATGATTTTTCATATTTGGGACTGCCAGCATTTTGCTACAGCAGAGTGAAAAAAGTTTTTGTATGTGATGTAGAAGATAACAGTGACATAGGAAGTACTTCTGCAACAGTAACATATGTTTGTTTATTGCTCTCCCTATCTTTATAGGTTGTCATTTTATAGGCCATATAAACCACTTGCAATTTATTACTAAGGCCATTCAAACTAGCATGGTATGACAGTTAAAATATTCTTTAAGTTAAAGTTTCCAGGCTTTCAAGAAGACATTTTCTCTAATGCTTTGGTTCTGTCAATGCTCATTGCCAATCATAAGTATGAGGCCTGACAAGGTCAGAATTATCATGCTGAAAAATCAAGGCATTCCACTGGATTTGAAGTAACAGTTTTAATTGATTCATTTACACTTTACTTTCTAACAAAAGTTACACAGCCTTTTGCCATAAAAACATGAATGGGGAATACAGGGAGTGGCATTCAGTGTTCCTCATTTGCCCTATTTTCTATGAAACTATCACTTGGAGTGTTGGGGCAGAGAACTGCACTTCAAGTACTGGTCCAGATCACCTGAGGTTTTTTGTAATCATGGTCTACTAAAAGCATCTTTTTTCTATTTAAAGCAGAGTTGCAATATGTTACACTTCAGTTTGGGGCAAATTAAGAAACGAGTAAGGTAACTGTGAAACACTTCAGACTCAGATGAAATGAACAAGTGTGAGAGAGGTGACTCAGGTCTCACTTCTCCACTCAGAATAAAACTTTTATTAAAGAAGGATGAAGATGAAGCAAGCAGGTAGGAGCAGGAGTGAAAGAGACCCCCAACTTTGGCATCTGAGTTAGCAGAGTGTAGGCAATTGATTCATTGGCCCTACCACAAAGATCTCTGAGTGTATCTAAAGGTACATTTGTGAACAGTCACCTTTAGTTATGGAACAAACTATGGAACACGTTATAATCATGCATGTACTTCAGTCTGTGCACACCTGGGAACAAAGACCTAGGAAACTACTTAAAGGTATCTGATTAATAAAAGGAAGGTTAAGTCAACTACTTCTGCCTCATGCATGTCTTTATCAACTTTTATGCTATGAAGAGATAGACAATGCAATGCAGTGTTTTAAGTGAGAGGAGCCAAAGTTAGCTCAACTCATCCTACTATTCATCCACATTAGATAGACTGGACACTGATTTGACAATACGGTGAGTCAGGCAGCTAAAAATTAGAAAAGCTTCTCTAAACAAAGACACAATTTGGGCTCAAAAATGTTTCTTCTAAACAAAAACAGTTCTCCTGATAATGCACGTTTACTGCACTCTACTAGATTTCAATAGTATAATTACATATGAGTATACAGACTTAAAACCTTGATATCTATAAAATATTAAGAGACATAGGAAGTGTATATCCTGTAGTCTTAACATACACCTAGGGTTGATATTCTCATCAAGACTGTAACAAGTATAATAACCAGCTCCTGAAAAACAGCTTGTCATTCTTCAGTCCTCCACATTTATCAGAGTTGGTAAGAAAGCTTTCGGCTTTGTATAAAAATAGGCAGTTAACAAAAAAAAAAATTGGAAATAAATACTTATTTTTAAGACTCTATTTCCATTTTAAAGTTGTTTCCCCCATGATTCTGTATTTTCTAAATTGTAACTGACCTATTGGAAACCAAACCATAAAATTAGAAGAGAGTATTTCATGGAAAAAATGTGAGTAATTTTATTTCAGCTATAGCTGAATTGTTAGCTGACAGTTCTAAGTACACAGTAAATACCTTGAAAATAATAATACATATTTAAAAGGATCCATGTGTGTATATAGATACAGACACATTTTGTGTGTGCATGTGTGTGTCTATACATATAAGGGTGGAAACAGCATAATTATATTGTATAGATAGACCTAAATTAAGCAACAGCATCCAGATATAGTTTTATTTTAATGTATTGTTCTGTATTACCTCAGGAAATTCCACACTAAAATTATCTCTCCACTGTATTAGCACTGAATGGGAATTAAGACAACAGCTGGTGTTAGGTATCAGACGCATTGATCTAATCCACAGTTTATTTAAAAAAAAATTAAAAATATATTTTAGACTCTATCAGCATAGAATACGTTATATAGTATTTCTATTAATCTTAGTTTCTGGCTACATGTTGCTGGAGCTGTAGGAATAACTGGACAGCAGTCCCCATCTCTTCCCTGCTGCTGCTGCTGCTTTTCTTTATCCCTTTCACCTTCTCCTTCAGCCACTTGCTATTTATAACTCAGCACCAACCAGCAGGATTTAAACATTAAGCAAAGCTTCAGCAACCTTTAAAGCTTGGTCTGAGGAAAAAAGCTTTGTATACTTACGAAAAATCCCTCAGCAATTTCAGCAAAGAGGATATGGAAAACACTGAATGCAACTGAAAAGAGTTGCTGTAGCTACACAAGATAAATGCGCACGCACACACACACTTATTTCATTTAACGGCCCCCCCACCAGTATGCCCACTTAAAAGTGGTAACTTTGAAACTTGAAATTTCTGACGAAACCTTGAAACTGTGCCCGATGAGGCCACATCATGTATTCCTTGTAGGTGCCTGTCTCTGTCTTTTAGTTACAACAGGAGTCCAGACAGTGTGACTCAGTTGCTTAACCTTTAAGCAGATAAAGTGAGATAAAGCCAACCAATAATCACAGATGTTTTCTAAAGAAAACATGCCTCCGTCAAGACAGTAATTTCTGCTCTAAGGCTATTTTTCCATAGGACATTGCAAAGTGAAAAGAAAATAGGCCTTCGCAGGGCCCCCCTTAACAGTACCACTGTGATGTGAAGTTATTGATCAACAAATGTCCTAGACTACCACCAAAAAAACTGCCCACCTCTACTCTTTCTACTCCCAACTGCTTATTCCTGCCCTCCCACAAGTCCCTGTCTCCTGTGCAGACACAAGCATACGCAAAGCCAAGAGGCAAACCCGACTGAAAAAGTGGTCCACGCGAGTACTCCTTAACCCTCACACCTTCCCCCCAGGCAAGCTGTCATTCAGATCTTGTTCCCAACGCAGATCCCCACATGCTCCTGCTGGCACTTGGGAAGGGACAGTGCAGGGGACAAATAAGCAAGTGGGTGCTGGGAATGCCGTTTGGGCTAGCGGCACCAAACTACAGGGGTTTAAGTAGTTAACTTCAGCTGAACTGCTCCACTTTCTCCACTTACAAGACCTTGTTTCTAGGTGTTTATTCAAAGGTTTTGACAGACTTCACCTGAAGCTTGATTTTGCCACTTGGGAACTGTCCTAATGCCCATTTCTTGTCCACATTAAAATAGTGCAGCCTCCTCAGTGAGGATTTGTAGCATCTTAAACTGACAGGGAAGCATGATCAGGAGTGACAGAGAAAGAAAAAACAGAGGGTGCTTCAGGGGCATACTTTATCATTTTCACCAAAATTTGCCCAACAAATAAGCATTACAGCTTATGAATTTCCAGTAAAGGCTTTGGCAGGTTGCTCTGCTAAAACACAAAAAGGTTTAAGAAATCATTAGTATATGTTCCCTGAAGCTGGTGAACAAGACTTGCTGTGCAGGTACAGCTCTGGTCTGCAGCACGTCATGAAGCAACAGCAGTGAGATTTTTCTTTCATGTACTCTCAGTGATTCCAGAGCAGACAGCTAAAACAGAGGCACTTGAGCGTAAAGGAACAGAAAGCAGAAAGGCTCAGTCTGCCCTGAGAAGAAAATAAGAAAAAAGGAAGGACACAGAAAGGGAGCAGAGCTACAGTCTGCAGCTAAAACTTGGATCTCAGAGAAGACAGTGGAAGAAGCAGGAAAAGAATGCTGTGATCTGAAGTTAGTAAGGGAGATGGGGGAGAGAAGAGACACACTGAAGAGGGACCTGGGTTGGCACTGAATTTGCTATGCAGAGACAAAGACCCAAAGGAATCAAAGAGCTGTGACAGCCTGGTGCAACTTCGTTGCCATTTATTCATGGGAGAAAGGGCAATTAAAGGTTAGGTTGATGGGTACAGAGAAGGGAAGGGAGAGATCAAATCATTTCACAGTTTGATGAAGAGGAGAAGCAAGTAGTAGAGAAAGCAGCAAGGAACAAGAGAGAGATTTAAAACCAGGAGCTGCTCAAGAACACAGGTGAAAGACAGAAGCCTAAAGGTACAGCCTGCTGCCCCCCTCAGCTATTTTAGTATTTACACAATGCTGCCTCGAATAGGAAAAAAACACCCAAAGGTCTTAAGACATGGGCTTCCATCGCTTCAGCTGGATCAGTCTCCTCACAAACTCACACCTCTTAAATTAGGTTCAGCATGGCTAGCAGGTGCCGCGGTGAGGGAGGTGGAAGCACTTTGCTGGTGCTGCTTACCACCTCCCCGTACCAAGCCCCATTCAGTCAGGTGGAGAAACAGGTTAAATAAGGAGGACAGAGCCAGCCAGGATGTGGGATGACAGTGACGAGCAGATAAGGGAAAAGGCAGCACTCCTGATGCTTTGGGAAACTGGTCATACAGGCCCATGACCACTGAAGACTGTCCTCTGGACTCTGACGATACAACTGTGGACATTTTTGTTGATCTTTTCAATGTCCCTGAACATCGGGCAACTCCAAAGAGTACTAGAACAACATCACAAAAAAATGGAGGTTTTTAACTCTAGCACTGTGTAACTTCTGAACACTTGATTTTTATTGAAGTAGCAAACTGTAGTGCATATATTCACATACTACATACATTTACAGTTGCAATACTACTAGATTTACCTTGACTCTAGGCTGGCATATTATTTATGTGGAATGACAACAAAATATTGATTATAAATCTCCATATCATAGCAAGAGAAAGGTTTCCAGACACGGAACTTGTGTCACTGAAAGTCCAAGTACAAAGTAGAAGGTAAACAATATTTGTGTATATGTCCTTCTATTAGTTTAGTAGGGATCACAATCACTTTAATTACAGTACTTCCGTAGAAATCACTTTGGATAACTACTTCCATTTAATGTTAACACAAATAATAACCCACCAAGGGATGGGCTTACAAACTGTCAGCGTAAGTTTAGCTGCTCATGAATTGCATGGATTTTGTTGTAATAATTAACCTGTTTACAAATACGTCATTAAACAGATCACCCTCTTGCTACACAGAACACACTCACAGCACTGTCTAATCACAAAAGCCGAGTTGGAGCTTGATAGTTGATCCTGGGCCACCTTCTGCAGGAAGCATAGTTGACCAGTTAAATTAGCAATGTGGTTCAGTATTACCAGCCCTTCACTTTAATATTACTGAATTTTATATGTATGTAAGGAGAAAGAAAAGTACAAAAAAGCAAAATTAGTTTGCTTAATGAGACCTACACAAAACACCCTCATTACATGCAAACATTAAATGAAGAAGACACTGTTATTGTAATAAACTGTTCACATTGGCAGTCACAGTTCATGAGGATGTGTTTGTGAGGAGGTAACACACCCACAAAAGAATCACTGCAACCAGGTAGGTGACTACTCCTAATTAATTTTGCTACACAGTAAAGCAAGATCAGTCACTAGAATTGCTTTACTCAAAATGTTTTACTTAACATTTAAAAGTACTTACAAGTGAACTGTTGCACAGCCACTAAAATCCAGCATAAATCCATGCTGCTGCGAAAAGGAGTTACCCTTGTCTTACCCCTCCCATACCAGCTTTTCCAACACATGTAGAGGGCGGAGTAAGAACTAGGAGAACAGGGACAGGCTTCTGGCTGTAGCAGCCCTTCTGTCAAATTTATGCTGCAAGCACAGCCTTATTTACCATAGCCCAGGTGCAATGCAGTAACTTGTTACTCATATACACTACCTTCTTCAACTACTACGGCTGGACCTAGAAAGGTATGGCCAATTACACCTTTATATCAGCATTGCTTACAGCAGCATAGTTATACTAGAAAATTAATTTATTGCAGACAACTCTTAAGTAAAAACACTGCAATTTCAGTAACAACAACAACAACAAAATGAAACATTTGTCCTTCCCAAGTACAGCTCTGCCAGAGTTTGGCATGAAATAAAGTGCCCTCAAAAAGGGTGGTAGAAATTTCTCCCACTGTTATGATCATCACTGAGAAGAGCCAGAGAGGTTGTGGGGTTTTCTTGTTTGTTTTCTTTCAATTTCCTAGAAAACTTTGAAGCCAACACTGAGGTCCAGCTAAAGCATGTCCATTTCAGAGTATCAGGATGCTGGTTGCAAAATAGTTCTAATTTTATGAAAAGACATGGGAAAATAATTGGCAAGCAGTGGATAAGAGTAGTTCTGCTTGAAATTCAGCCACTTTATTATTTAATGATTACCAAAATGAATGTTTATTAATTCAATTTTTCTTTCAAGATTGCTACTCAGCTATCAGTGCAGGTTTTAGAAGATAAGCAATTAATTCCACATCTTAGTAAGACTTTACTTAAATTCCTTGATGTTGCACACTCATAAAGTGGAAGGGAAATTCCCATTCTAATGAAACCATTAGGCTAATGAACACACCCTACTCTGGCTCAGAATAAGCTTTCTTTTCAATTGTTTCCTCATGAGGCAGTTGAAAAGTTAAAAAATATATACGCAGTTATTATAAAAATAAGCCTTTATCAGAGCATGTGTTAAACAGTCTGTAAGTTAGGGGCTGTATGACAATGCATGTAACAGGGATTTTGAGGACTTCCTTGTGCATGTTATTTATGGAAGGAAAGAGAATAAAATCAAAGCTAAATACAGTTTTTACAGTTGTAATAAAGAATGTGCAGAATAGTAGCAAATTCAATAGGTTAGTACAAACATGGAACAAATATTTAGAAGAAAAAAACTGATGATTATCCAGAAGAACTTCAATTTTATTCAATATATCACTTGTTAGATAGTATCTCTAAGATAATAATGGTGATTTAAACATATATGCCTCTGCGGGACCCTTAGCAAGATGCACAAATTCCTCAGAGCAGCATGTGGTACTTCTCTATTGAGGCAGAGGAAAAATGTCCCAACACCACGAAGAAGAAGGAACAATGATTGCAAGGAGGAAAAAAAAAATCCAAACCCCAGAAGACTTAATTTTCTTCAGAAGAAGACAGAAGTTTCTAAGAGGGTAATGCTGGATGTCTGCTGAAGGTCACATTATATAATCCTTATCTGAAGAGTTTCCCTTAATTCCCTTATCTTCTCCCTCCTCCTAGTAGAGGCAAAAAGGGAATTAAGGGAAATTTGTGACCCAACTGTTCAGGACCCAGCTCCACCACCTTCCTCTAAATATTCCTCCAAATCTTCCCATACTTTTCTATGGAGTGGGGCATCAAGAGCAAGACAGGATCTCCTGTTGTACTCCTATACTCAGCACTGCACTTGTGTTCTCCAAGTGACATTTGGAAGATGGAATTCCCCACAAACAAATCCATAATAAGGGTTCCAGGCACCATAAGCATCTCAAAAAGAGCTACAGATTTTGATTCTGACCTATAGGGAAAATACTGCTCAAAGCTGACAAAACCACAGGCAGACAGCAACTGATGAGACACCATGCATGTAGTAAAGGTCTAATGACGAAAAAAAAGTCAGCCTCTTAATGAAGGGGGTGGGGGAAATCTGACATTGGACCCAGTCCCTGTGACTGGCCAATATATAAAAAAAATGCATTTGTTTTTGATTGAAATACAGTATGAAAGAATTAAATGACACATTCACATTTCTTCGCTAGTTTGGTATTTGAAAATTTCAGGACATGTATCCCAGATCTCAAAATAAACAGCAAATTTTATTTTTCAAGTGCTGAAAATAACTTGTGCCTGTGCAACACACAAGATTCCAAGATGAGAGAATTAAAGAATATTGACTGTAGAATAAGTCTTTACAGACATTGCAGGTCACCAAAATCAAAGAAGCTCCACTGCACGCAAGCTGGCACCACCCTGGTATGAAGTCGTTTAGGATCTACTAACCACTCATGGTGCCTTCAGTACAAAACTAGACAAATCCATGGACGAGATGTCCATAAGCAGACACTGAAGGGAAGAGGCAGGGGCATGTTTTCCAATAGCCTCAGTTCAGCAACTGCAGATGTTAGGAGGGTATGAGGGAAGCAAACTGCAGAAAGCAACTAAGGCTGAACATTATTCTCGGATGGAACAGCACACGCTGCTCAGACTGACAGAGGGCAAACAATTGTCTAGGCAGACCATTAGTCTGCCCCAGTGGGGTATTTCTTATATTCTTATGCTTTAGGCTAGGCTTGATGTGTATCTAAACATTTGCAAATGTGGGTAGGTTCCTGATAAATTTGCTTAGTAATATGCACCTAGTTAGCGCACATAACCAAGCTCTCACAAATCTTGCCTGACAGTAACGTCTTATCATTAACAGGTATAAACGACCGTTGCAAGATTGCTAGCATATTTTACAGATTACTTTGAGAGCACATCTTATTTCTTAAAAAAATAATTGAGGACATGAAATATACAGCTCATGGTTTATAACTCAGAAGACAGCTAGTCCCATTAAATCTCTCACTGCGCACATGTGGCAGGCAGAAAACCACATTCAGAGCATAATGAACACATCGGTTAAATAATCATATATCATCTTGAAACAGGCCCCTAAGAACAGCTTTTATATGAATTTTGAGGAAGTTGTAGTAACTATGAAATGCCTTCCCCCATCTAGTTCTTCAGTATAAATACGGGTAGTTCTTTAAGAGAGGCATTTTAATCATACTGATATCTGACATGTTACAAAATGCTCTCCAATCAAGACACACTTTTAAAATAAATATATTAACTGGAACTGTTAGGAAAGAGAACAAAACATCATTCATTGTGTCCCTACACACATCCGTGGTATCCCACATCCGGAATCCTGTGTGCAACTCCTGGCTCTCCCCTCTCCTTGTTCTGCAGTCTTAAAGAGAATTAAGAAAGGTATGAAGTTGGATGATCAAAGGTAAGGAACAGCTTCATTACAAAAAGCAGGTTACATAAGCAAAGGATCTTTAGCCTGAAAAAGAGCAACAGAGAGCAGGACTCAATAAAACCACAAGCAGCATGGACAGAATTGTTCCCTGCCTTGTCCAGGACAAAGACTGAGGAAGTTTCATACATAATTAACAGGTGTCAGGCTCAAGACAAGCAAAAAGAATGGTTCTTTCAGTTTTGGGGCTTGTTTGGTTTTTTAGATTTACTATTATATATATTTAACAGAACATCCACTCAAGCCAAACTTCTTGATACAGAAAGGTGTTGATGTCAAAAGTTTCTGTGGCCTCAATAAGCACCTGGATAGCACATAGGAGAAAAGTGAACTGAAGGCTAGTAAATAAAGAAAAACAAAATAATCCCCCCCCCCTCATCATTTAAGGCAAGGAAGTCCACAAGCTGCCCTGCTGCCAACAGTCTGTAAGCATGTAGTGACACACTTCTTTGCTCAGAAGGAGGTTGTCAAGTAGGTCCTGTAATTTGGCAGGGCCTTGGATGGTCAGGGCATAAATAAAAAAAAGAGAAGTAGTCGTCCAGCCAAAAAAACTAACTAAGAGGTACTGGAAGAGCCAGAAGAGTGGCTGTAGCCAGGTGCATGTTGCTATGGTTGCCTTTTCACTATGAAAAACACGATGAGCCTGGGGACCCTGTAAACATCCGATGCCTGCTGTTGGTTTTTCCAACTGAAGTCCCCAGCTAGCCAAGGAACAAGCAGCAGGTACATGCTTGCACACCGGGGTTTCAGGGCTTCTTCTGAACATGGTCTGTGGGATGCAAAGGTGAAGAAGCAAAGCAAGCAGAATATGAATCTCCCAAGCTGTTTCCATGGCATGGTTTGGGGACAAATCAGCTGGATGTCATGCAACAAGACCCCCACAGGGGAATCAAGCAGGGCAGCTCACAGGACAGAGAATAAAAAAAAAGAAACTTTTGGGGGCCAGGACTCAGTGGGCACTGTCTTCTTGTAGGAAGAGACATGCCCATGGCCAAAGGGCAGCCTTCACCTGGAAGGAGCTGGGGAGAAAAGAACGTGAGGGGGAAGATGGGACAGATTGCTCCTCATCATGTGCTGCGCATGAGGTTTCCAACATCACTCTCCGAGCCATCCTCTGCCACATCAGTGGGGCACACTGTGCACGTTTAGTGGCTGCACAGCAGGGGATGCCCAACAAGATTGCCCATGTTGGGCACTGTTGAAAATGGCATATAGGGCTAACCAGGCATTTTGTCTGACCAGGTACAGCCATTCTTCTACTCTTATGTGACTTTAATACTCAAAATAAATACCATGAACCAACAAATCATGGAGTAAAGCAGCAACTTACAGCCTCAAGGGAAAAATACAGATCGTCCATCTGTCATAAGAGATGAGGATTTGAAAATTTCATTAGTTTTCTGAAACTGTTAGCTAAGATACTCAAAGTTTCATTACTACAAAGAGCCTTTTTATGCTATTAATCCAGATTAATAATGACTGTTCAGTTTAGAGTTTGCCTAATTCTTTAGTTCCACCTGATGCAATAAAAGAGCCTAATTCTTCCTTCCTTCAAAGCATGGTCCTGTCCTCTGAAAATCCTACACTGCTCCTTCCCCTACTTCCTGCTCCAAGATCACAGTTCTATGTGCCTTTACTGCCTTATCAGCCTGTCCACAGATATTTTGGAAAGGAAAGTACTCGGAACTCTTCTGCAGGTCTTTACTCCTTTCGTTTGTTTTTAGTGATTTGATGACCTGCTGGCCCAGCCGCCTGGAGAAATGAAGAAGCAGGGTTCTCATTAAAGATCCTCATCATTTTCACAGCTGATGATCAGAGAGAAATAGGCAGCTTCTCTCAGACAAGAAAAATAAAAGCATATTTTCACGCATCACTTGCCACACTTTTTAGTTCTACAGGCTGCGTTTACTCTTGACTTGAGGACCACGATCTTGAAGGGAATTGTAACTGCAGAGACAACCCTTTATCAACCACTCACCACTCTAAGGTGGCCTGATGTCAGTCTGAGTCCAGACTGTTCATCAAACTCACCTCCCTCAGCGCAGACATAGTGAATGCCCGCCTAAGAGGGGTCCGGACAATCTCATGTGCCCAGTACTATTAACACGGCATTCCTGGCAGGTGAAAGAAATTGCACTGAGGCAGCCAAGAGCTGCCCACCTGCTGGGCTCTCCTGAGCCACAAAAGGAGCGCAGACCTTTCAAAACTGTGTGTTTGTTCAAAAAGTACATTCTCACATCTCAGGGTGCACCTGGGAACACAAGGCAGAAGGCACAAACTCGGCACTGCTAACACTCCAGTGAGAGAGCAAGGAGACCCTCAGAGAATTTGATATTGAGACTAACCTCTTGGCTTCTGCTGCCTGGCAGTTTAGATGAAAACTCCATGAAAGGCCATAAAACTTTACAAAGGAGACAGGCCAATACCCACCATATTCAGTCATGTTAGTGGGATACCTAGCAGCTGTTAATGTTCTCCTGAAAGCTGTGCCCTGCGGCCTGCACAACAGGGTTCTTGGAATTTTTAAATGAACCAACAGTTTGCTCTTCTCTAGCCAGCCAGAAACACACCCAACTGGTGTGCTGGTTTTGGCTGGGATAGAGTTAATTTTCTTCACAGTACCTTGTACATGGCTACGTTTTGGATTTGTGCTGGAAACAGTATTGATAGCACAGGGATGTTTTCATTATTGCTAAGCAGTGCTTATACAGAGCCAAGGCCCTTTCTGCTTCTCCCAACACCCCACCAGCAAGTAGCTGGGGGGGCACAAGAAGTTGGGAGGGGACACAGCTGGGACAGCTGACCCCAACTGACCCAAGGGATAGTCTAGACTGTATGATGTCATGCTCAGCATATAAAGCTGGGGGAAAAAGAAAGAAGGGGCAATGTTCAAGAGTTACAGCGTTTGTCTTCCCAAGTCACCGTTACATGTGATGGAGCCCTGCTTTCCTGGAGATGGCTGAACACCTGCCTGCCCATGGGAAGTGGTGAATGAATTCCTTGTTTTGCTTTGCTTGCATGCACAGCTTTTGCTTTCCCTATTAAACTGTCTTTATCTCAGCCCAGGAGTTTTCTCACTTTCACCCTCCTGATTCTCTCCCCCATCCCACTGTGAGGGAGGCGAGTGAGTGGCTGTGTGCGGCTTGGTTGCTGGCTGGGGTTAAACCACAACAACTGGAAAGACAAAATAATTGTCCATTGCTATCTTCCTTCCTGGAAAGAACACTTCATGTTTACTGAATCTACTGCGATTCAACAGTGCAAGCCTGCTGATTATTAACAAGATTGTCTCGTTTCTGCCAAATCACAGAATATTTCAATATTAATGATATAAAGTAAATAAAAAAGCGCAGCCTCATGGCAAAGAGATACTGAAATCTTAACGTGAGTACCTTGACATACATGAATAAAATGAAACTAAGTAAATGGTCATGTTTGTACCACAGCAGCACTCTGCCTGTTATGCAAGATTTGCTGGGGAGCGGGTGGGGTGAAGAGGAAGTCATAGGCTCCATTTTAATTTGGAAACATCTGTCCCTAGGCAAGGGACAAACGTCAGTAAGGCGCTACCTCGCAAGCTTATTTCTTAGTTTCCTTAGACAGTTAATTACACTGCTAACCTAACCATAAGTAGGGATTCTATAAAAATGATACATATAGTCTCCATCAAGAGTCTTGTTACTATTACATTTACAGGCAAAGTATGTTTCTGTCAAGTGTATCTGCAGCCAGTTACAAATATACATAACCCGAATGACTGAAGTTACATAATTTTCCTTTTCTGCATTATTTATAAGACGAAATAGTAGGAGCGGTGTTCTCTAAGTAATAGTGAGCGTGCAAATAAGCGGAGATTTTCTCCTCAGCAGTACACTAAATAGTGAACAATCCTTTTAGGGGTACAAAATACAAATACTTCCTTTGAAACCTGCTTTCATGGTATCCTCCTAGTCTCCACAGCAGCCACAAAGCTGTCACATAGTTTGCAATACTTAGCAGTTGTTAGTCAAGAAGAATGACAGGTCAAGTCTGTGGTGAATTCAGAGCTCCAAAGGCAACATTTTCAAAGAAATTTTTTTTTTTTTTAAAAAAAAAACCTGTCTCAATTACTTCCAATGCTTGTGGCAAGAAATGCTTTCCCTTTTTTTAAGGAACTAACAAAACCAAAGCTGTTCAAGCAAATTTTTCCTTACAGTTTTCCTCACTTCTCAGGCTTTCCTTATGTTTTAAACTCTTCTGAATTTTTTTTTCGTTCTCCATGTAAAGTTTCTTTAATATGCATATAGCACAAAGTGAGACCTCCTACATGGACAGTTCCTGGAGCTCAACTTTGTTTGAGCACTTTGACGTGCAGTTAAGTGTGAATCTGAGTCCACAGATCGCAGTCTTGGTACTTACGAGCTCCATGAACACGAGCACAGGTTCACAGCAGTGCCCATTGGGGCTCACTCTGGGTCACAGTGGGCCCAGAGGAGGGAACGCACGCTGCCCTCGCACTGCTTCCTCAGCAAGAATCCCGCAAGATCGGGAATCCAGTTGGCAGGGCAGGAACACAGATCCCACCATCTGCAGACAGCACACCTCAAACAATCCTACCAGCTTTTCTTCACATGATTACACATACGGAACCCATACTTGCAGGGTAATGAGCATTAGCCACCTATTTGGAAAGGGGTGAATGGCTCGCCTCCTACTTGAAACATAATTATAATACACCCCTACTAAAATTAACATTTGACCTGGAAGTAATAAATACCTCAACCTCTAAAATTGCTGCTCTTTGTCTCTCTAATGAGACTGTTCCTTGAGCACACTGCAGAGGTTACTTACCAGCTGTATCTCTCTCAGCCAACTGGAAACAAAACCACCCACAAAACAAACAAACTAACAAACAAAAGCCCAAATGTTTCATTGTCTACACAAACATGAGTAAGTAGACAGCAGCTAACGTGTGAAGCTTCACTTGGCCAGTTTTTCTCTTGGCTCTAAATACTGTGACTGATGCAGCAAGTACATTCTGGACAGCTGGAGCAGTCCACCACAAATACATTTGGTCTGCTGAAGTCTGAAGTTGAAGGAAGTTGAAGGACAGCTAGAGTAGTTTTGCTTCTTCTGAATGATCTCCAACAGAATAGACTATTTCAGTTGGATGGAATAGCTATCATCTAGTCCAACTGCCTGACCACTTCAGGGCTGACCAGAAGTTAAAGCATGTTGTTAAGGGCGTTGTCCAAATGCCTCTCACACACTGACAGGCTTGGGGCATAGACCACCTCTCTCGGAAGCCTGTTCCAGTGTTTGACCACCCTCTCGGTAAAGAAATGCTTCCTAACGTCTAGTCTAAAACTCCCCTGGTGCAGCTCTGAAGCATTCCCATGTGTCGTATCACTGGATCCCAGGGAGAAGAGATCAGCACCTCCCTCTCCACATCCCCTCCTCAGGAAGCTGTAGAGAGCAATGAGGTCGCCCCTCAGCCTCCTTTTCTCCAACCCAGACAAACCCAAAGTCCTCAGCCATTCCACATAGGACATGCCTTCCAGCCCTTCCACCAGTTTTGTTGCCCTCCTCTGGAAACATTCAAAGACCTTCACATCCTTCTTGAATTGTGGGGGCCAGAACCGCACACAGTACTCAAGGTGAGGCTGTACCAATGCTAAATACAGCAGGATAGTAGGATATCTATTGTTTCTAACAATCTTTACAAGTCCCAGAAATTTTCACACATGCATGTGGGGGGGTTGGAGGGTTGCTATAGATCTCCTTTGGGAAAAAAAATGCAGAAATAGCCAAATGCTGCATCTGTTCTCAGAAGCAATCCCTTCTGCTGAATTCCTCTCTTCTCTCTCAAGAGCACAATTCTTGGATAAGGAAAGCCAAAAAATTAAACCATTTAATGGTGTAAAGGATTTTGCTCTAGATGATATCCAATTCCTGAAATTACTTATTTCACAGTGCTGCCACAAGCAGGTAGGAGTAACAGAGGGGATACCACACCTGTGGCACCAGAAAGAAACACCTGTGTCCCCTGCTCCCAGCAGACTTCTAGCGTCTTCCAAGAACTGTCCAGTTCTTTGCCAGTATTTTCCCCTTGTCCAGGATAAAACTCCTGCTCTATTCAATGAGGAACAGGATGTGAAACAGCTTCAACAGTTTTTAAGCTGCATCCTCAAGGTCAGGCTATTTAAAAATTGTCACCCAGTAGGTAAAGCCATTATGTGAACAGTATGGAGTACTACAGGGTTCAAGGTGACATGAGTACCAGATAATTAATGTCATTAACTTCCCCAAGCAATCATTTTTCATGGAAGTTAACCATAATCAGGATCCCAAAAGTTTCCTGCAGACAATGTATTGCTTTAGTAACTACATCTGGGAAGATAACACATTCACCCTAAAACAGAATTTACCCATACTCAGCAAAGACTACAGTACAGCCAAAATATACCAACTTCCACTATTTTTTTATTTCCCTTATCAGAAGGTACTTTTCCTCCGTTTTCTCCTCCTCCCCGCAAGAACACCATTCTGCTTGGTTACTTTGCTAAATCGAGCATTTTACCAAAACATCCATTCACTCCAGTGGCAACTGCAGTCTCTAAGTATTTGTAAGGAGTTATAGCCATCTTAGACAAGTCAGGAAATGTCAAAAGAAAAAAAACAAATTACAACAGAGCTAGAGGGATTGATTTACAATGATTACAATGGAAGAGTAGAAGAATAAATTACTTGCAGTTCAGCTATTTCCTAACTAAAGTCTGAAATGCAACAAAGAGAGGGAAAAAATACAGTAACACATAAATATTAAGTCATCAGAAAAATTTCTGGTGACAGATAAACACAAAGCAAGAAAAACAAGTTAACAAATTCATATACAATAGGAATTCAACAAACAATTCCTCATGGTCCCCCTAAGCTATCAATGTTTTAAATTAAAATTCTGTTGCAATTTATGCAGCCATTAGTGCCTTTGAAGCAGATACACATACGCACAGAGGGGAACTTGGTATTACAGATCACTCGGGTTAGAAGCAAGGTGGAATCAGTGGGGGGAAAAAAAAAAAAAAGGGTATTCAATGTTTATAATAGATGATGAAAACAATCATACCTACCCTACTCACTAAACAAAATTCAATACCTTACCAAACAAAACTCTTAAGAAACAACTTAAGACTTCGAATGAGCTTACATCTTTCAAACAACAACCTTGCTTGGAATTTCTTATAATTCATTCTACAAACAGCTGTAGCACATTTTTTACATTAAACAAGGATATTAAACTTGATAGGATACCAGTCTGACTTCAGCTGGATACCTTTTGTTCCACGCATTTTGTTTTAATGAATCACTGACCACATTCAAAAAAGCAGCAGCTGAACATGAGGTTCTAGACAGACTTCCTACCCTGGATGCAGGGTATCAATGGGAGAGGATTATTACCATCACCCTCAGCTACAACAGCCTGAAGGACAAGCGCTGGTTTGTTTTTACTAAAATAAGCAGATACACAACCTTGAAGAACATGCAAGAGTTTAAACACACACTGAACCTAAGTGAGCATAAAAATAGTATTTTTGATGGGATTTTTCTGTACGCCTCCAAACACTGCAGTTAGTTGAAGTGATCCCCAAAGTTTTTCAGAACTTTGAGAAGTCCAGTTATTTGTCAGCAGCAATCCCAGGAGGTCCCTCACAGGCACACAAGTGTGCTTACACAAGATATCCAAGAATGCACATATCTACACCAAGAACTAGAAAGTGCCATGAGTGCTTAGAGCTTAGTATTGTACTCTACTCACACAAAAAGAGAGTCTAAAGTTAAATAATTATGTTTGCAGAAGCATTGCTTAGTCTTCATAATAGGTCCTATTGTATTACTTGTTCATCCAGTTGTATCTGATACAAATCATGCTTCTATAAAAAGACAGCATCTTTCTGTGTGTGTGTGTGTGTGCATCTGAAAAAAAAAAAAGAGTGGCTACACACACATGAAAAGGAAAGTTGCAGCAGACAAAACAGTAACAGCAGAAAAAGTAACATCCTCCCTACTCGCTCAATTTAGCACTGCTTGAGTGCTGGGAGTGAGGTCTGTGCTTGTTTTCAGAGCAGAAAACGTAGCCTCATCTCTCACAAGTGCATGTAATGTCACAACACAGAGTAAGGCACACTTCATAAAAGCGGCGGCCATAAAACTGATGGGTTTGAGATTACATCTGCAAGATACAGTGACAGAAGGAAACCCCCAAAATTGACACACTGCTTTTCCTCTTACTCCCACACTAACAGCATTTAAACTCCATTAGCCATCAACTAGCAGCACTTTATGATTAGGTCAGAGTGGAAATAATTTTAAAATAATAATAATAATAATAACAATAATAATAAAAAGGTATCTCTCAGCTGAGGTAGCATCCAAGATAAATGGAGCTCAAGTAAGCGCACCTATTTTCATTGCAAAAAGCAAATCACAGAATCGCAGCACAAAGACTGTTCTGTGCATTATTGCTGTCTGTGTAAAGAGGCCCCAACGCCACTTTCAGGGATGCACTTTAGAACAGGCAAATACATTTTCATTTGTCATTCCCATTCTAATACAAAACTAAGAATCCTTGCGTGAATACAGTTTTTAACTATAGTTTTAAACCTCTTAAAACCACGTGGGACAATTGACCAATACTGCCTTTGTATAGTCACATAATCCTAAAGGCTTGACTATGCAACAAAACGAAGGTGCAGCTTCAGCAAACCCTCCCAGCTGTGTGGCTTCTTTCCAGTTATTGTCACCATACCATTGCTACCATAATAACCTACTCCTGATATTGTTACCCTATCACCACGGATTCAAGTCACTGGTGTCACACAACTGCTCACCCTCTCCTTGCTGCAGCTGCTCGAGCAGCCCTGCTGGGTGGTGGGTCCCTGCCAAACTGCCGGAACTCTGGGGGCAGGAGGGCTGATTCCCCCAGTCCCACCTGAAGCAGAGAGAGAACTGAAACACCAGGTTGTCTTCTGCAGCAGGCCACCCAGACGGAGAGACGGAGCCGGGGGCCACCCTGCCTCCTGCCCTGCCAGGGAGAGGCTGGGTGCAGCTGTGAGGGGGTCATCTCAGCAGGGCAACCCCCTGTGCTGCCGGAAATCCGAGAGAGGTGATTTACGGGCAGGATTCGTTCCCATCCCACTGAGCAGAGAGTTCAGCTGAAAAGTATTAATCTGGGCCCTGTAAGCTTGTTAAATAATGAACTTTACCCTTAGGCTGAAAAAAAAAAAAAAAAGAAAGAAAAAAAAAAGGGGGAGGCAGTGTTGCACAAGCTTATCAGTGCCCACTTGCTGCAGAACATGCCCTTGCAAGAGCTGTGTATGAAGAGCTACTACTATTCATATCTGTAACGCTTCCAAGTCACTGCAAATCTCTCTAGGACAAGCTTAATGCATAACACTTACTCACCTGCACAAAACCACAATTCCCTTATTTTCTGCCCAGCTTTTCCTCCTGTGTTGGAGGACCCTCAACTTCATCCATACTTTTAAAAGTGTTTCTAAAGCTGAAGTTCTTAAAATAGGAGTAAAGAGAAATAAATACATCGTGTAAAGAGCAGACCCAAAAGGCTGTATGACCTGCACTTAGGCATCAGTTTAACATGCGGCAGTACGGCATATGGGCAGAAAGTAAAAACAGAGGAAGCATAACATCTATGAACACAAACTCAAGTGATCACGCATTTTTTGTCGAAGTTAAGAAAGTTCAAGTAGATGACTTTTCACTGACAATATAGTCATATTTTCCTTGAAACAATTACTTACAGTTTACTTATTCAATTCTTTCATAATTACTTCAAACATTCATCTCAACATTCTCTCATCGCTGGAACAAATACGCACAGTACTCACTCACTCAAACAGTTCCAGCAAAAGCAACAAACTCACAACTAAAGACTTCCAACGTGACTAAGTCAGCTTGGATCCAAAGTCATTCTTTCTCTCTCCCTACTACTCACCAGTAGGCAGGCGCAAAAACCATTTCTCCGTTAACGTAATCGCTTAACGCAGGCTATCCCATTCACTTCCCGGTCTCTTGACCTTTCTTCCTCTGGTTTGCTGACAGTTCCCCTTTTTCCAGGGAGCACTTGCACTTCTACATAATGCACTGCAGTGGTAGCTCCAAAAGACTTTGAAGCTTCTTCAAGAAACCGAGTGACTGTCCACAACACGTGCATGGGTACATACAGCATCACTTAAGGGAATAGCTTCACTATCAGCTGTTCTACCTCAGCAGTTTAAGTGTACAAAATATGCACCATGCTCCAGCTCGGATTCTTTCTATGCCTTCAGCATAAGCTATTCTGAGGCTTTATAACTCAAACACCAGTTTCACAAGTAAATAACTGCCTTAGAGTCACGGGCTGGAAAGAGTTGAGGTATTTTTACCCTCCACTGAGTTCTGCATTTTTTTATAAATAGTCTAAGTGATAAGAGTGACCAGCTGAATTGCTTTTGTGTTTCTATTTTTAAATACTTCAGTTTGAAAAATACCTGATAAATGTTTAAGCAATATGATCACTGATAACATATTAGCATTCTGAACATTGCAATGCAAGCGTTTGGCTGTAATTAAAATATTTTAAGAGAGACTACAGTACACTCAGTAACCTTTTCCGTGCAGAATATTATTTAAAAAGCATGAATTCTGTGAACAACGTATGGTCTACAACACCTGAAATAAGTACAGCTAGCGTACACTATCAAAACTCGACTTCCCATGTAGTTACAGTAAAATCTCCCAAATTTCTATTCAGTAAAACAAACAACATGGGGAAAAAAAAAAATCAGATCAGCTTAACTTTCAATCCACACACTCCCCACCCCATACTGAAATGAATAATGAATGAGCTGGGTCATGATTGCTTTCAATAAGTATGTCAGAAATCTTCAAAACAATGAGATGAGGGTAAGAGTTGTCATAAGCTCAGACATCAAAGATCTTCCTAGTAATGCCACATGCTTATACAACCACGTACTATACATCATTTTTATGCATCAGCATACCGGGAACTACAAAACCACAAGCACCAAAGGTACTTGAAGTCTACGTTACGAAACTTCCTACGCAAACAAAAATTAACACAGAGTTGTAAGTATTTGTGACTAGAATCTAAGAATTCAAGCCCAACTTTCGCCGCGCGCCTGGGCAGAATGAACATTTTCAGCCTCGAGCGTGTCACCTCCTGTCAACTCCGTCACGCAGCAGCAACTCATCCAGAGTGTCAATAACTGCAAGAGACTTCGCAACAAATGGGAAGTCTCGGGTTTTGTTGTCATCGCCTCGCCCCCCCCCCCCCCCCCCCCCGTGCACGCCTGCTCCCCAGAGCGTTTCGCAGCCCTCCCCGGCCCGGCCCGCCGCGCCGCAGGACCCCGCAGCTTCGCCCCTACCGAGACGGCCCCGGGTACCGAGGCGGCCCCCCCGCGGGCAGCGCCCCAGCTGCCAGGGCCGGGGGGTCCGGGGAAGCCGGCGGGTCGCTGCCCTTGCCGGAGCTCCGCTGCTAGCGGCGGGGCCGCGGCCGGGACCGCTCCCCGCCGGGCAGCCCCAGCACCACGGCAGGAGCGGAGCCCTTGGGCTGCCCCCGCCGATCAGGTGTTTTGCGGTTCTTTGTAAATGCCGTCGCTCCCCGTGCGACCTTCCTTCCAGCAACCCTGGAAACCCAGATATTTATTCCCCCCCCCCCCCCCCCCAAACAGATCCTTCCTCCGCGTTTAAAGCAGCCCCCCTGAGAAAGGCTTCTCCCAACTATCGACTTCCAGGCGGTCCGTTCGAGCGGGCTCGGAGCCGCATGCCCAGAGGAGCGAGCTGGCATCTGCAGCGGGGGCGCGGGCTCACCTTTGCCTCCCCGGCGTCGGGCTCCTCCTCGTAGTACCCCTGGCCGGACTCGTAGGCGGCGGCGGCGGCCGGCTGCCGGGGTCCCAGGAGCACGGCGCCGGCAGCAAGGCAGCAGCCCAGGGAGAGCACCTCCAGCAAGTGCATTGTGCAAAGATGGCAGGGCGAGCAGCGGGGCCGCGGGGCGGCTGCAGGAACGCAGGCGAAATTATGAGGCTCCTTCTCTTCCTCTCCCCCCTCCCTCCCCTCGCAATATCCAAGGCAGTAAAATCCGTGGGATGGAGAAGATGCGGTAGCAGCAGCTCCCAGGCGCCGGCAGGGGAGTTCCCAACTTTCCCAGCCGCTTTGCAAATTGTCACCAAAGTTATCCCGAGTTTGCCAGGTAAAAAACCCACCAGGAAACCGGACATCCGAGGCTGCGCTCACTCAGGAGGTGGAAAGCGCAGAGAGGAGGAGGAGGAGGAGGGAAGGGAAGGGGGGAGAGAGAGAGCGAGCGGCAGAGCAGGACCGAGCGGCCGGGCGCACCGGGGGAGTTCCCTTCGCCCTCCCGCGCGGGCCGAGCCGAGCCGAGCCGAGGGTCTCCGCTCCGCCCGCCGCGGAGGTCTCTGCGGGCGCCTGTCAGCGGCAGCGCGGCCGGGGGGAGCGCGGCGCCTGGGGCTGCGCGGCGGCGGCCGCGCATGGCGAAAGCGCCCTCTGCCTGCGCCTCTGCGCGTCGAGAGGGGGCCGGCGGCGGCCTTCCTCCTCCTCCTCCTCCGCCGCCGCCCAGCGCCGCCTGCCGCTGGCGCAGCGCTGGCGCCCCGGGGAGCGGATCGCCCCCCGCCGCGGGCAGAAGGGCCGCCCGGGGCGCGGCGCGGCGCGGCCGTGCCGGGAAGGGAGGGGAAGGGGAGATGAGGGGAGGTGAGCAGGCCCGAGCCTCCCCTGCGCACCCCAGAGGGGCACAGGCAGTCCGGCCGAGCTGGGCTCGTCCCGCCCCGAGCCTTGGCTCCGCCAAGGCGAAGCAGCCCGCTGTAGGTCCCTGCCCCGAGGAAAAAGCGAAGCGGCCGTCTCGTTTCATTCGCCTCTGAAACCGACAGATGAAGTTGGGTGCAACACACCCGGAGAAATCACGCAAGAAAGCTGCTGTTAATCCTAGTCAGGTACTTGCTGAGCAGTGGTGGCAGCTGCACTTGGGAGAGTATGCAGCTTTTTTTGGCTGGAGAGAAGATTTTTCCCATGTTAGAAGCAGGGTATGACACGTTAGAACCAGCTTTGAACAGAAAGTTACACCCCATCCAGAGCCCTAAATAAAACAGAGTGTAAACACTGTGTTCCAATGACACCGTGATTAAAAGTAAAAAAAAAAAAAAAAAAAAAAAAGTCAAACACTAAAGCCAAAACAGATTGCACATTGCTAACAAAATACACTAGTCTGCTCAAATCTCAGCTGTGCAATAGGAAAAAGTTATATTCCCTGTACTATTACTCTTGCTCAGTGTGAACAGCATTATTGAACCTTGTGTAAATATTTAGAAAGCTTTTCAAATTGTTCTGCATCACTTTTATACATGTTTTGGTAACAAGATCGTATGGGAACGAACGGGGGGGGGGGAGGGGGGAGCAGATCCCTGACTACCTTGGCTGGATGCTGGCAGTCTGCTCATGTTACACTGCTCTTATTCTTTGGGAATCCCATTATGTAACTACTCAGGGAACAACATTCTGGGGGTTATGCATAAAGATGCCTCTAGCAGGCCTTTAAGTACCTCCTGTTCTTTTTTATTTATTACTTATCATTTTCAAGATGGTATTTCAGCTTGCTACACAAATCAATTATTTTGATGCTAGGAAGTAATCACTTCATGTGCAGTCAGAATGAAATCCAAAGTTTTAAAATGCAGCTCTATTTCTAAAGTTCTTACAGTTACTAGAAAGTTATTAAAGCACTAACAATTTTTTAGCATCTTCACAACACAGTAAAGCCATGAAGCAAAGACAGTGGTAGAAGTTAAGCAGAACAGCTACGAAGATATAAAATAGCGTACATAAATTAAGAAGCCTATTGTTCTTCAGTGGACCCTTACAGCGCTGCAGATCAAAGCGTAGGATTAAAGCCTAAAGAGAGCATAGTCCAGGACGCAAACCCCATCTAAACAGAAATACAGCATTACTGGTTTCAGTTTAAGCATGCTAAAATCTCTCAGAAACATCACAGACTGGTGTAGAAAGCAAGTTCTTTTGCAGCACATTAATAAAACCCACCTGACAAATCACGCACAGATAATTATTTCAATAACCAAGTACCATGCAAGGAGCGCCTCCCCGTAACTAAATCACAAAAAGGGATGGAACATACCACTCCTGCTGTGCCATCATAATATCAGCTGGCTTCATTATTTATTTCCCCATTTCCCTGGGACTTTCAGTCTGTCCCTTCCCTCCCCCCCCGCCAATTCATAAAACATCCATCACAGGATCAAAGCCTTTTATGCAAGAGAGCATTTCCACCAAATGCTCTGTGTAGCGAATTTAAAGTGTCATAATTGAAAGCTAGTAATCATAGTCATAGTGCCTCAAGTCACGGCCTAATCATAAGGTTTTTAAAATAAAGTGGTTGAAATCTATGACACTTTATAACTTCTGTTTACAAACAAATAAATATTCCATTAGCTCTGGGACACTAAGATTTTCCTCAATTCAGGCTGTATTTCTTTCCATCCCATAAAAGATGGCTAATTTAAAGGTTTACCGATTTAAAAATCTTTTCTCCTTTCCCCACCACCTAATGATTAATATTCATCCACTTGTCTTCAAATTAAGCAGAAATTGGCCTACAGGACAATTAGAGTTCCAAGTAGCACTCACTACACTGACAGTGAGCTGACCTTATAAACACAAATGACTACAGACATATCCCTAACAGTGTGGAGATACAGGTCTAGGTCTTGCCCTGTTATGTTTCAATGGCAATGATAGCTGCTATTGACAAACAAAGGAATTTTTTTATGTCAGATGTAAGATTCCTTCAAATGAATTCTCTTGATGTGGTTTTAAAATTGCATTAAAAAAAAATCCAGACCCTATTCTGTTCTTCAAGTTGGTGTAAGGTACATGTGTCAAGCACATCCTTCTTGTGTGTCTAGATATAGCTGGTATGCTCCTTTCTGATACATTCCGCTTCTGAAACGTGGATGTGTTTCAGTACCTGTTTCCTATCTCCATTCATTAGCAGTACAAAAAGCCAGAGAGGAATCAGTAGAAGAAACACGAGCCAAGACAGGGAATAGAAAGTGTCAATAGCAGCAAGAAAAATCAGTAGCATGCTATTGTAATTTGGTCTATTTGCTTATTGTAGAGTTAAATGCCAACGTTAAATGTTTTCTTTTCACAGAATGTCATTTCCATTCTCCTTATGTTTAAATTTTTGTGTTTGATTCAAACAAATCTCCTTTGCATTCTCCTCTTAAATAGATGTAGAGAGGCATGCCCAAGAGTTAAAATCACAGATAGCATGGTTTGCTCTTGTTTCAACACACATAGTCTTACTGGTAAGTTTCAGTGGAATTTATATTTAATGTAAATCTTGAAGGTAGAAAACATTGTTCTCCAAGTTCAGCAACTCAAAAGACTGTGGAAGTGCCATTCTGGAGTTGTTCCAAAAGATGGAGGCACTGTAGTAAGCTTCAGTCCTTAGTTCCTCTACAGATATTTCCTCTAATGCTTAAAAGCATGGGAAAAGAAAATTTGGATATTGATTAGTGTCTTAAATATCAAAGTCCTATGTCAATACTGTAAATGAACCCGATACATGTAGGGGAAAAAAGAAAGAAAAAAGGCATTTCAGATTCAGTGCCAAACTACTAGAACAGCTGCTCACTAATGCATTTTCTGCCAATTTCATCTTTCAATCCCAAGTTTCATTCCGCATTTCTTATCATATTGCTTATCCAGTTGGAGTAACCACTTCTACGGAAGAGAATACTTCGCTGCTTAAAAAGGATGGTGCAGTGGATTTCAGGCTGTAATCCACTTATTTCCTCAAACCCGCTTCTTTATATAAAAACTTACACGATTTAGTAGAAGCATTTAGAAGTACTGCAGTTTTACTGATTATGTGCATAATGGCCTTCCTCATTCCTCACAAGCAGATTTAAAAACATATTTTTTTTGTACAGGCCCTCATTTAGTATTTTCTTATATGATCCTAGAAAAGGATCTAAGCATGGTGGCTTGAAGATCATCAAAAGCAACTGAAATCTTTTTCTTGACTTTGATCAGGCATCCTCACTGTAAAACTTAACCCATGGGAAACTGTTCTACACCAAACCTCCAGCTAGGGATCCCAAAATGTAGTTTTATCCATTCATTTTCTCTAAAAATTTTGCTAGGATGAATACTTTAATTCAATGAGAAAGACATCACTGCTGCAAAATCATTTTCTGCAATGCTTGACCTAGCAACCCACACTTCATTATCTCAAAATTTCTCTTTCATTTAGTATAAAAGTTGGTCCCTCTTGAAAATTAGTTAACAAGACAAGAATCCTTAGTCTTCAACCCTTTGACACTGGTTAATATTCAGGGATTACAGGATTATTGGGATTTCTTTGTTCTCGGGGATTCTCTTTCTAAACCGTTAAAATCAAGACTATTGGCATCTAACATTAGAATTTCTCTATGCTACAGACTGGACTACTGCTATAGTGTAAAATGCTTGCAACCCTTGCTATAATAAGGGGTTAGTATGATGCAAAAATGGACAGCACAAGGCAGCATCTCAAGAAAAGTGTTTGAATTACCCGAAGCAAATTACATATCTCTAAAGCTGCCCTAAATTTAGAATGGAGAAAGCCCTAGCACACATTTTATTCAACTGTCTTACGTTAGGATCTTTCTCTTTACCATAGTTTTTCTTCCCTTTTGTGATGTAAGGCCTCACACAAGAACAGATATGCAGATAATATTGATTTAACATGTAAACTAATTAATCTCTCCACATAGTGATGATGCTCATTGTTATAACCTCTGACTATAAACAATAAAATGACTGATTGTAAATTTATGCTGCCTCTTAACTGAAAGCTGCACACAATCTAAACTGTGTATAACTGAAGCCATGTCACTATATAAGCAAATTTAGATTCAACAAACATATTTGGACTTAACAGCACATGACCACTACACATAGAAACGCTTATCATGTTACCTACCTTTCTGCAGTAGTCTTCTGAGTGACAATCCACGAGATAAAGAATGTATCCAGAATTTTTTTTCCCCAGCTATACTTACAAGATTTTGGAATGTAACAGGACAAAACAGTCCGAAATCAATTCAGGAGACATTTCTATATAATTGCTAAAACAATGGCAGAAATAGTTATTTCTATAAAGAGATGCAATTTCCACTAACCTAGCTACTGCATACCTCTTCTCCACTCCTATATATTCTGCTGCATTCCTCCCCCTTTTCTTCAGTGCTTCAAACCTTCTGTTCAATATTTTGGCTGTTCTGGAAATTAAGAATATGCTAAGCCCTTCAAATGCAAATTGCTGAAGTATTAAAACTTTTAAAAAATTGCCAAATGGTATTGAGACAAATTTATTTCCAAGCCCAGAATAGTGTAATGTATTATTACTGATTATGATCCTCATTTTTCCTTATTATTCAATAGGTTTTCCTTACAAAAGTCAATTCTTTTCTCCTATGTAAAATAGCTTTTTACATATTTGAACACTTACCCTTTCTTACTTAGCCATCTTCTTATAAGATCAGTTTTTCCAACATTTCTGCATAGATTTTTTTTTCTAAAGTTCTGCTTACCCTTATAACACTCCCGTATGGTATTTGCCTATTAGGCAGATTCACATTCAGCTTGCAATCAGCAATAACTCTTAGATTTTTTTTGAGGATTTTCTATCTAGCCAATTGTTCCCTTTCCTACAGTTGTAGATCTGACTCTTCCAACATAAGTGGAGCACTCACATTTCCCAACAGTATGGTCTCCACTATCTCCTGGGTTTTTTTAGCTGTTTCTTGACTTTATCAAAATTATTTCCAATTTTAAGCCTACCTGTCTGTGCTGTCCTTGCTAGCTAGATCTCATCTGTAAATGTAACAAAGTAAAGGTGTATTTCACCTATGCTGCCCTTGATTTCTTAGGGTCAGTAAATCATTGTTAGTGACCTATTGCAAGGTTTGGCTGAAGGTCAAAACTTCTCTCCTGACGTGCTGGTTCAGGCTGCAGAGTTTGCTTTGGTCCATCTTACTGCTTCAGAAACCAAAAATGCCAAAAATGTGGGAATATTCAGATCTGAGATTCTTGCTTAGGCCCATCTTCATTTTTCACATAGTTAAAAACAGTTAGAGATTAGTTTAAAAATGATGAAAGAGAGGTTTGTAGTTTGGGTTAGCTTTTGGTTTGGGTTTGTTGGGTTTTGGTTTTTTTCCCTTGACACATCAGGTAGTGAACTTCTGGAATTTGTTGTTATGAGAAGTTGGAGGCAGACAACTGTGAGGTTTAAAAATGGATCAGACAAATTAATGGAGATCAGGACCATAAATTGATACACAAAAAAAAAAGAATAAAGGCAGGAGTAGAGAAGTACGTTGCATACCTAATTCAATGAATGCAGATGCTGGAAAAGTGTGAAGGAAATGGACTGCAGAAGCAGACAGTCATGTGTGCTCTCCCTAAACAGCATGTTCAATTGCAACTGTTGGAGACAGAAAGCTAGATAGACAGTCTAGACAGATGGTTTGTCTGAGCCAATAGGACATTTCTTATATTTTGAGGGAAACTGAATCAATTTCTCATTGATTCAGTTCCAAACCACAAAGTAAATTTGTTCTTGTCTTGTAGTCTCATGTTCAGACCACGTATACTTAGTCATAACAAAAATACTTATTTTTACACATCATTTTTGCACCAGAAGTCAGTCCAACAGATATGGTTGGAAGGAAGTACACAGGAAATCCAGTCTATAAAATATTCTTTATACTCTACAATAAAATAAATAGAGAGTGCTATTGCCATCACCATCATTCCATCTTAAAAAGAAAAAACATAAACCAAACCCCATGTATCTGCTTTTTGGATACATATCACAGAAAAACAGTAAAGCAGCAGATTTTTTTTTTTTTTTTTTTTTTTTTAGTGATATGACAAAGCAAAACAAGAAACCTACACCCCAATTTTTGGTCAGGAAGTTACTATTACTACTAGTTTGAATTGGAACCATGCTTAACTTGGTTACTAAAAAGGTTTTGTTCTCTGCTAAACAATTGCTTAATAAAAACCATAACATGTTCCCTTCAAAAAGTTGTATGCTTTGTGCTGAATCAAGAGTGTTATTGTTGCTATCAGACCTAAGGATACATCCTGGGCACAAGGATGAGAAGCCACTATCTCTAAGAATTCAAAATTCAATCCCTAACCTTTTCATTTTCCAAAAGCTGCTAAAAAAAAAAAAAAGCTACAATGACAAAGATTTAAAGAACAAAGGTGCATTGATACACAGATTGCATCAGAGGCCACGAGCAATTCCTTCCTTCACTGTCTGGACAGGAAATTTCATTTTCCTAACCACTCAACACTGGGTGACACAGATCCTAGTTCCCTGTGATACAGTGAAAGCCATGCTAATTTCCCCCCTTACGATTAATGAATTTATGCAATAGGACACATTCTTAGACCAGTTCTTGACTGTTTCTTCCTTTCAGCACAACCTGTTAATCTCTCTCCTTTGGCCAGTCTATTGGCTTTCAACACTTCAGGCTAGGCTAGGCAGCTGCTGCACGCAACATGGAACCAGAACATTGCTGGGCAAAGCAGCCTTCAGTACAGCACATCCATCGTCCTTTGGGTTCCTTATCTCTTTGTAACTTGAATATAAGCAGCCACTACTGATCTAAAAAGCGGGTAAGCATGCTGGGCCTAATCTATTTTTAAAATTCCTATCCCATCACAAACCTACAGCTATACTCCACAGGGACACTTCAATTAATCTGTCCCAGCATAAAACTCCTAAGTGCAAAGGGTAGAGCAACAGACCATTTTCAGTAGCAGGTTCCAGCTGTGGAACTCAACCTAATCTTCTCTATTGATAATGAATATAAGCCTGACTGTATTCAAAACTAAAAACAACGCCAGCTTCTTAGTAAGACTCCCTGCAGCGATGGCATCTTCCCAGGGTAACCACTTGATCTGGATAGAGGAGGAGGAGGTAGAGACACAAGCATTAAAAAAAAAACAAAAACAAAAAAAAAAAACAAAACAAAACAAAACAAAAAAACCAAAAAAACCACCAAACCACAAAAAACCCAAACAAAAAACAACTACAACAACAAAAAAATGCAAACAAACAGAAAAACCCAAACTTAAAACATGGATATTTCAATATAATAATCCATATTTTTGAACCTACCTTTTTTGAAATCAATTTTCAGAGATGCACAGGTGTCACCTTTGCTTACCTTTCCTGCTTTAAAATTTTGAGTAGTCAAAAAGCCAGCTTTGTCATTGCCTTTTTTTTGAGCCAGATTTTGGGTTTTGTCCCTACCAACCCCAGCAGGTTAGTCATAATTGTGTTCTAGTCCCTTGGTATAACTATAGGGCCACTTACAGCTATCATACCTAAGCAGGATAGAGAAAAGTCCTGCTCATACTTCCATTTTACTTTTCTGTTCTTTTGAGATGGGACCAGTCAGGAGCAGCCCCTGTACAGATGAAGGACTGCGGGATGAGGGAACGTGCCGGTGCTGGGCGCTGAGCCGCCCCAGCTGCGGAGGTACAGAGGAGGTCAGACTGTCAGAGAACCTGGTGAAGTTCAGTGAACCCAAACCACACGGTGCTGCTGCAACAAAGACAGCCACAAGAGAGATGATACAAGCTATGCTATAGCTTTAAATGCATTTTTATGCTTACGAGGGGTTGCAAATAGCAGACAGCTGCACCACACACTTTTTGCTCTTGGGTTACTCCTAGTAAGTCTCTACTCTCTTACAATGAAAATAGATGTTTACTAGTGGACCTTTGGAGTTCTAGTATTCTAACTGGTAAAATTACATAAAAATTAAAATAGTCCAAAGGGATATTTGTTTCCACACAGTTCTGAAATGACTGTTATAGTCACCTGATAGGCTGATGTTTGTAGTCCACAGTTTTGCACTGAAATTGCCAAAGCAGACAGAGGGAATTAGGAGCAATTATTAATTGTAATTATATCCTTTTATATTTTAATAGGCTTCTTTCAAATCACATCTGATTTTTGTAAGTGAATTTTCCTTTTCTTGCTCTTATCCAAGTGTGTTGATGATCTATCCAAAAAGGATAAGGCTTTTTTCAGTCAATGGGAAAGAGATGTATTCATGTAATGATATTAATAGCAAGGCTGTTAATATTCTTAGGAGGTCTTGAAAAGTCATCTGAGTTTTAAAACTACGGAGGAAAAGTGTATTCCCTTTTTTCCAAACAGACCTTCAAAGTCTAGTTGTTATATACACTACAGTAGTTTCAAGGGGTTTTCTGCATATTTATTGTGACCTATTGTTTAGTTAAACTGTGTAACAGATGCCTTGCTAAATAATAAGGCTGAGTGCCAGTAGGAATAAAACAACTTTTTGAGTTCAGTCTACTCGGTCAAGTTCAAGAAGAGCTGGGACTAAACTCAGCGAGTTTCCAAAAGCTTACCCTAAATATAGAATATCAAAGTCCATAATTAAGAAGGCTCATTTCATCAGTCAGCTTCATGTTTGCACAGCAGTGGGAGTAATTATAACACTACTCATTCTTTCAGGTTGGCTTGAATACTTGACCTTATAAGCAAACTCCTTTTTTTGCCCCCTCCTAAGACACAAGCCAAACCATTTGATTTGAACAAAACAGAGCTGTCAGTTTGATATTTCAAAGCACATTAAACTATCTTTTTAATGAAAGAAAGCAGTTAATCTTAAAAATAGAACTTTACAGGCCATTTCTACTAATTTTTACCAAAGATTAAAAAAAAAAGTTTCTGCTTGCTTGACCTTTTCTTCAGTTCATCAGTTGAACTGTATTTGTTCCAACCTCCACAATACACAGAAATCCACAAATTCATGCAAATGCCAGGATGCCTCAAGGGCACCGTTGCCTTGATATGCCTCTTACATCATGCCAGCATTCACTGACACACGGGGCCAAAGAATGTGAAATCCAAAAGGAGAATTACAATTGTTTTCAACAGTAGTCATGTGTGGGCAGATATTCAGCAAAACTAATTGCACCCAGAAAGAGTAAAATAAATGGAAGAGATTCTTGCCTCCCTTTTGCCATCCCAGAATTAAGGTTCTAATTTAAAGCCAAGTGTCTGGTTGTCCATTACAGTCAATGGAGAGCAACAGGCCCCTTCCAAAGAGGAACTCATTCTCCATTTCTTTGGCACTTAAGGACATGCACTAAAATATGGTTTCTCTCTGTTGGTAATAGGGGTAGACTATATGCTAACTTTGAGATCCCTAAAGTTACAGAAGAGAAGACTCGTGCTGAGAATCTACATTGGAAAATCTGTCCCTGGGGAGCCCCAATGCCATAAGGGGTTGTACAAGAATTATAGGAGGAAAGGGGGCCAGGAATTTAAGTGACACAAGTGATTAAATCCATGAAATTAATCTCCAACTTGGAAATTTGACTATCAAAATGGAGCAAAGGTAATAGTGGCATACCTGATAAAAATATGAGAAGTGTTTAATTGTTGACTGACTGACTTCATGCTTTCATTTTAGCTTTATGTCTTGCTTATTCTTTTAGCTCTTTATTGAACAAAAATTGAAACGTGTGATAGATCTCAATGTTTAGACATGTCAGTAGGTTTTACTGGAGAATTATCAAATTAGCAAATAAAAAGTTAATCACATTGCAATTGGCTGAAGTCAGTCTAAAAAGTTACAAAGTGAAGTTAAAGTCATGTTAGAAGATAGTTAGTGAATGTCCTTGAGATAACTACCAGTGGCTCTTAAAGTTTTGCAATTTTTTTTAAACATTTGTAATATAAACTGTATTTGAAACAGCTTGTTGTAACAGCTATTTTTGCTAATTCTGAGAACTTTTCATAATCAGTCACTATAGAGACTTAGAACAAAGTATTATTTACAGCAGTAAAAGAAAGATTTTTTTTTAATTACTTTTCGTTATAGAGATGTTTTCTTCTCCATAGGACACAGTTGAAAACTAATATATCTAGACAAAAGTTACATCAAGAGAGCAAAATTATGTTGTTCTGTTAAATATAATATATAGTGCAAAGTCCTTTTCCATCTCCATCACCTGTAATACACTGTGATTATGGTATGATCTCTTTCCTAGCAGTACAATATTCACACTCTACTAGCAACCTGAATACGCTCAATAATCAGAAATTAAAATTAATGCCCTTTTTCTGAATTATCCACAGTTAGAGCTCTTATAGCCAGGGCCAATATCCGTACAGGAGTCCAAGTCATGCACGGAAGGGATACTCGAAAGTTTATTTTTTCCTTATCTGTATCTGCAGTAATCTTCTTTTTCTCCAAATTTCCCATTTCTGATGTTACCTTAGTCTGTTTTACGACTAGTATGCAGTCCAAAGCAACCTCTCAAAGCTGATGACCTCAGCTGCATGGGAAGAGAAGAAACAGAACAGACACATGATTTTTTTTTTTTTTTTTTTTTTTTTCCCCTCAGATCTGGCGATTAGCTAAGTGCAGTTCTTTCTTTGCTTCACTACTTGGGAAGTTCTGTACAGTCATCCATGAAGGAGAAGGCAGAGTCAAGTCCTAGAGCTATTGAGATTATTTTATAAAGCCCAGATTTTATGCATTTTTTCTGTACATCAAGCTGGGGGGTGTGGCGGGGGGGCGGGGAGAAACCCAAAGTCTAGCATGTACTAATATAGCAAATGAGTATCTAAAGTGAATACTTTGACATCATTTTGCCTAACAGAGCTACCTGCCAGCAGCAAGGAGTGCTGCCTTAGATGCTTTGCCACAGCATTGTGTAGATCTCATCTAGGAATTTGGTGCTCAGATGTCTATTTTAGATCCTTAATGGTCTCATCTTTCCCATGGAGTGATTTCTATTAAAGTACACTGATTTCTACCCAAGACAGGTTTCCCACCAAAGACATTTGGGCTGTCAAAATCAAGCAGAACAGAAATAGCATATTGCTAGATGATCTGAAATTCGGACTGAATTCTGGGACACAGTCTTGCTTTTATGAAATATGCCATAAAGAGTACTAGGTGCTCTACAAAGTGAGCAAGTAGGCAACCGATTAAATGAAGACAATCACATTTTAAACATGAGCAGAGATGGAAAAAGCTTAAAAAGTGGAGGTAGAGCAAGAAACAGATAAAGAATAGATTGTAGGTTAGAAAAGAAAGAAACCCTGCTTTTCATTTGATTTTTTTAATTTGATTTTTTTCATTTGATTTTTTTTCATTTGGATCTTTTTAAAGAAACACTAACTAGAGTAAGTACCTTATTATGACTAGAGTAATAATTTGATTTTTAAAAATCTAATTTTCAAATTCTGAGACTACTTCCTCAGGGCTTAGGATTTCCTCACAAGGAAGTTCATGCTGTAGACTTCTACAAGTGCAAATATACCTAAAAGAGTCTTCAAAACTTCCTGATGGGGCCTCATGGGGTTTTTTGGGGGGAGGGTGGAGGAGTGTTTTTAGTGGCGGTTGGGGTTTTTTCCCCCTCCAAAGGCTACATATCAATAGGTTCTCATTTTACACCCCAACCCCCCAAAAAACCCAGAAAACACATCCCCCCTCTTTGTTGCTGCCACTCTTGAAAACTCTGAAAACTAAAACACACTTTGGCTTTCTAGTTAAAGAACCTCTCATAGAGGACTACTTTGTGAGAGAAACTTGCTAACAATTTTGATGTGATGAATGTGCTATACATAGGTCCAGCTGACTCTCTCATGGCTTCTTCAGTATTCCAGGAATAATGCATTTGAAATATTCTGGTTAGCAAAGTGAGCAGATACTGCTCAATAAATAAAGGTTACAGTTTTATCAAGGAAGAAGAAACCGTATTTGTACCTTTTTTTTGCCATAAGAATGAGCATGCCATTTTTCTTTCCTTTTTCTTGCACCACAACTACAAGCCTTTACAACATGTATTACTGATAATCATAAATTTATGAGGATTTTCACCTAACACGGTAAATTGCCTTGCTGGACTCTGTATGATAATAAAGGATCTTGGATTTTTTTTTTTTTTTCCTTTCTTCTTTGAGTGAGTGAATGAGGAGAGATTTCTATAGAACTACTGTGTTTTATAGAGTATGTTAATTCCTGGAACTGATATGTGTATCGCATAATATACACAGAACATATCCTAAGCCTGCCAGGTAAAGTAGTGGGCAGAAAGGTGTCTTACAAGGTAAAAATACATTTAACAAAGCCTCACACAAAGCCTGTTAGATGATATCATGGATGAACAACATGGCTAATGTTAAGTATTAAAAATCTAAACATCACTATTTTTTCCTCTTTCAGACAAGATTTAAAATACTGTTCTGCCACCAACAAAAAGGAGAAAAGGAAAAAAAAGCATCCGAGAAAAAAAAAAAAAAAAAAAGAATGCAACAACCCAGCTGGGAGTTGCTAACTTACAGTTTGCTCATTGCAATCACCACAGTACTGCTTGAGGAGGTGAGAAAAAGGAAGCATTTTACCCACAATTATAAAGTCTTCTAAGTTGGAAATACAGATACTTGAGACAAGGCGCACTCCTGTATGTCTATCTCATCACAAAGGAACTCCTTTGATTCAAAAACATAGCTCTGATCATCACTGGTCCTGGTCCAGTTATCCATGACTGATTGTATGTCCAGATCAGCTTTTTGAACGCTATTGTGGAATGGTCTTTTCAGTAAGAGTCTCAGAACTTCACGAAGTAGTGGAGAAGCACACAGAGTTTCATTACTCACATAGCCCTGTGGTAGTCCTTACACTCCGCATGTATTATGGGATGTTTTTTCAGCAAAACAGATGCAAAAACTCCCCACAAGTTGATCTTTCTGTTGGAACCAAATTCATGGTTATAATTTGAACAGCATTGCTTTTCCTTTGTGTATCTCAAGGATGAAATAAATGGAAACAAGACAACTGTGTTCAGGTATTCTTTCCTTTATAGCTAAATATCAATTATTTTATACAAGAGGTCTGATTTTCAGAAGTATCAGGTTTTATGAGAGCTACTAAATTTAGTTTCTCCAAATGCAACACTTGGTTTCTCTAATGTTTGAGATCCAGCTTAGAAAATTCTGCTCAATATCTCTATACACATTCTCATTGCAAACACTAAATGTCTACCTGTGGATGAGGAGATTCTATACTTGCTCACCCTAACTTTCTTGTGCAATAAACGCAAACTGCTCAACTGAATTAATAGCAGAATAGAAAGAGAACCAGCTGAGATATAACTTCCACAAGAGATCTATTCTTCAGGGGCACTGTACTTTTAATTTCTATTTAGAATGCTGATTGTCTCTTACAAAATTATGCACAGATAATAACTCCACTGAAATTTTTTTCTCCTGAGTTTAGCTGGTTTGCCACATGATAAATTTCTCAGTTGTGGTAGGATTTTTTTAAAGTGATACCATGTATGTGGCCTTCATCGTTACATAATTACGTAAAAAGCAGCACAAAAACCTTCTTTTTGTATTAACTAGAAGCTTATGTTTGATTTTTATTAAAACAAGAAAGAAATAGTTGTTAGTTACCTTTTTTGCCACCTACTTGAGAGGTAGTAATTCTAGGAAGTTGCAAAGACTATAAATACATTATGACATTCATTATGTATTCTTACTTCAAAGAAGTAAAAAAAATTGCGTGAAGTAACATATCCTATTAATCACAGAGATTTGAATCCATCTAATATTTCTCTATAATTTTGGCTGGAAATCTATTATAATGTCAAATACTATTAGTGAAGCCTTAGCTACTCAATATATGCAACACAAGTTCTTGCATGAGAATTGACTCAACAGAGCTATGACAATAAAAGGGCAGCAGGGCCTGTGGCCTCTGCTCTCCAATTCAGTAACATGAAGAAAAAGCGAATTCACTAGGAGCTGTCAACTCTGAAACATCTCAGTTCAATATGATTTCACCAAAGATCAAATGGAAAAGGCTAATCCTGTTTTCTAGACACTTAAATCCCATTTTCCCAGGCAGATTTACCCCCTGGTTTGTCCAAATGCGTCTTAAACAGAATATCTTACTCTGAAGTAGTTTTTTTAGTTTTTTTTCCTAATACAACAGGCACAATAGCACTGAATACATCAGTGTCACAGTTATTGTTTCCAAAGATTAGGCAGAAGGCCATAAGACATCTATGGAAAGTAGAAAGCATGTCCCCAGTACTCTTACAGTGCATTTATACTTTATGAAAATATTTACTTATACTTGCATATCAGGAATTTTCACCTTGTTATCCCCCCATACTTGTAATCATCCTGTATTGGTAGAAAGCAACACAAATCTTTATTAGATCTGCTGGGGCCTCCAAGTTCTTTTTGCTTTTGTTTAAATAAAAGATTGACAGGAGTGCAGTTTTACTAATATTTGGCGAGTGTTTTGTACATGAAAGACATCCTGCTGCTCAGTCATATGCATGCTACCAGGCTAGTTAAAATAAAATGAATAAAACACATAGTCAAAATGTTGCTTAAGATGGGTTAGCTACAGAAAAACTGTAGTTATAAAGGTTCTACAAATATGGGATTTAAATACATATTTTCCCCTTTTGGCATCTCATACTTAACTCTGACAGCATTGCTTTGTTCTACTCTAAAGATTTGCTTTCTCGATTTCCATGATTTTTCCTATCTCCCTTCAGCAAGATTTTATTTTCAATTCGAAGACCAAAGTGTTAAAATGCAGTAAGAATCTGCGTTGTACTTAATTAGTAGAAAAGTTTACCAATTTTTTGACTGTCAGTCTAACTCAAGCCACTGTTATAAGACTTTCCACTTTGGATACAAATTAGAGCCATGTTCATTATTTGCTTAGGGGAAAAAAAAAAGCTGATATTCCAATACTAGTAAAATCCAAAATTTTATTAAAAATCAGTAACGAAATTTTCCACTATCCTCAGTGAGAAAGTTTCATTCCTACTGTTTTGCATTTTAGGCAGAACAGTACATGATGAAGAAATCTATAGACGTTTTGGTTTTCAACTGCCTTAATCTTGGCAAAATTGACAGCAACATAAATCCAACATTTTGTGTTGCAAAAACAATCTTTGATTCTCCATCAAGTTCAGTCCTGTATTGAAAGCAAGGGAAGTGCTCCTTTTCCAACTTGGCATACTCCGCAACATATCTTTCTATTTCTTCATTCTATAGGAATGAAAATGTAATTTAAGGACAAGATGAGGCTTACAGTAAGTTGATTCTGTCATTACAAAAGTGCTTTCTTTTCCATTTAAAAATTACTACTTATTTTGAATAGAAGAAAGCAAGCAAATAATCCAGGCAGGTAATACTATTTTAACAAACAGCTCCCACAAAAATACTCCTTTTTAAACTGTGGTAACTTACAGGTATGCACGCTCAGAAAGGGAGGACAAGGCTTAACTGGTTGTTTTCCCTCTGTTAAAACAGGACTTCCCCCCCCCCCCCCCCCCCCCCCCCAATCACAACTGATGGAGCAGGGAAACAAACTCATATACAACTACATGCCTCTGGAAATATTTATACTTAGTTCTGAAACAAACAAACAAACAAAAAACACCCCACCAAAACTCAACAAAGCCAAATATTCCTCCTTCCCCAAATAAAATATGTAGCTTAATGTTTTGTTTTATCTTGCAACATTGAAGAAGAGGAATAGTAATAACAAATACTATATAATAGGGGAAATTGGCTATAAATCCAGGATTTTTCTTCTCCAGATACCTAGCATTTACAAGACTAAGATTATTTTCTTTTTCTGTTAAAAAAAAAAATTAATAAATCCTCTTTGAACCTAATATGATCACAAATTTGTAAAGGTGATTTAGCAGGGTTTGCAAAGCCATAAAACTTAATCAGAAGCAGGGAATGCAGACCAGCATCTGTAAAAGCTCAAACAATACAGCTAGAGATGACTACCAGGAACCTGCAGCAAGCCACTACAGAGCATGAACCAAAACCAAAACCCACATGTTACCAAGTTTCTTTTCCTTGGTATGTCATCTTTATATAAGAACTGATGTTTTGAATAATCGAGTGCTATCTTCCAGGCTTATGCAAAAACACCACTCATTTCTATCAGTAGGCAAGTACTGTTACATGACAAAGCACATAATAAGTACAAATTGAGAAAGACAAGAGTCTATTTTCATTAAATTGATCAGATGGAGAAAAAAATGTGAATTGTATAATTTAGCAAGGATTACATTTTCTTGAAAACACTGAGAATTGGTTTGTGTTGATTCTGAAACTGAATTCTCTGAAATGAATTTGTATTTGGGACAAAAACTTTCTGGCTGCAAAAAATAAGGAAAATGCAAGGAAGAAACAAACAAAAGTATTAGGCAGCATAAAGTAAGAGAACTAACAGACTAGTAAAAAAGAAAAAAAAATAATAAAAAGTGATCTCAGTTAAGACAAAACCAAAAAACCCCAAACCCCCAGCAGCTGACAGATTAAGAGATCTTTATTTTCCCCATTAAAAAAAAAAAAGCAAGCAACTATTTAATCTCTCTTAGTAATTGAAGTTAAAATACTGTAGCAATAAGAAATGAGAAAACTAAGCAAGAGAGGAGACAAGACTAATAATAGTAATAACTCAGGCAGCATGTATCAAATTAACTTAGTTATTTTGCTCATATGTAACAGACATTACTAAAATTTTCTTTCTTATTTTCTATTTTTAAAAAGTGAATATGAAATACATTGTTGTCCAAACAGGATAGCCATGAAAACTATGTAAAATGTCAATGAAGGAAACCAGTAAGGACCTGAAAGAATCCTAGCACATATTTTTTAAAAGATGCAAAATCTGTTTGATGCAATATATTAGTAATTTAAAAACTAGCTGACCAAATCAACATATAGTTGCCTTCATAGACAGTATAGCCTGTATAGGTTAAGTGAGAAATGTTTAGGAATTCTTGTATAACTCGTACCACTAAGTAAACAGTCACTGCCTACCATCTCAACATAACAGCCACCAGAATGCAAAATGGCCTGCATCGCTCCCAAAGAGAGAATTTTTTTGCAATAATAACCTGTTTGAACCAGAAGTGATTGAGAAGCAATAAATACCAAACCCATAAAGCCTTTGTCAGACAGCTGTATCCTCAAAGTAATGTTTCTTTTTCAGAGGCAAGACTTTTTTTTTTCCCCAGAGGTAAATTCTGACATAATGTACAAAATGTTTTCCTACTTTCTGTTTTCCTGTTAGGTACCCTCAAATATTTCTGAAATAGATGCAGCTTGTATGTTGAGTGAAAATACGGGGGAAAGAGAGTCTGTCTAGCCTACTATCTTGACCCTTACAGTGACCAACAGCAGGTGCCTAGGGAAGATGAAGGCAAGCACATAGCTATACTTCCCCAGAATATTTTCTAGACCTTAGCAAGATGCAGCTCAAAAACTTCTTGAGCAGAAATGTTATCTTTTTTATATAACAGTACTTAAGTTATTTTTCTTCCAGGAATCTGAACCGTCACCCTTCGAGATCATGTAAATATTCACTATCCATAATACCATGTGACAGCTTATTAATACGTTGTGTGAAGAACCATATTCCTTGGTTTGCTCTGAATACCACTGGTTTTACTTTATGCCTCTCATTCTTATGGTGGAACCGAAATAAGACCCTATCCACCCTCTCCTCTACACTTCTGATTTTGTAAACCTCCTTCCATATACCCCTTAGTTTTCTTTACTTTTTTTTCCCCCTGAAGGTTCCTAGTCAGTATGCTTTTTCTTCATGCAGAAGGTAGTTTTGTTAATTTGATTATCTTTGTCATCCTTCTCTAAACCTTTTTTCCATCCATAATTGAAATGAAGAAAAGGATTGCACACAGTTCTTGTATGTTTGTTGCAGATTTAAATAATCAGTGGTATTTTCTATTTAATTCCTCTATTACGTTCCTAATAATTCTTAACATTGATTTCTTTCTTTATTACTAATCATTAAGTCAAGGAATATTCTTTATATGGTTACAAAAATTTGCTCCTGAAGAGAAATCTAAACAACCAAATCAAACAAAACCTAGAACAAACAAACAAAAAACATGCTTTCATATTGCAAGTTATTCAGCTTTTTATGCTAAGCCTATGACTCAATGTAAAGTTAGAGATGCTATACTTGACTTTAGAATTAAAAACTAAAGATTAAGTGATGTTTTAAGAAAAGTCCCTAATTTGCTAATATCACAAAACCTGTCTTGCTAGGAGGTAGTTTTAGTGTTTTCAGGAGAGCATTCTAATAGTGCAATGACTCGTTCTTCCTAAAGTCTTATCTCACTCACAAGGACCATCCAGAAACTTCCTAGGAGCACAAGCTTCTTAAGACACACAAATACTTTAGACCTCCACTCTGTGGGTAAGAAAAGTCTCAAAACTGCCTTATAGCACCTGAAGGGGCTATTGGTACTATCGCTGCTACAATAAGATCGGATGCTACTGTTACTGTCTCTTTTTTCCTGTTACCCCCATTGGACTGAAAACATTTTGCTATGTAATGGACAATAACTTATATTAAACTCCTGTAAGAACCAAGGCAAGAAAAATACACTTGCAGTAGCATATTCACCTTCTGTAAGGGCTGAAGGTGATGTACTAGTCAGCGTATCATAGGCCATTTTCCCTGACGACCAACTGACAGTGACATCTGTCAAAGTCATTCAACTGACGGTCATTTCTGGAAAATTACATTCATAGGCAAAAACGTGTATATGCAAGATAAAACATTCAGTTGGGTTTGTGGTTAAGACGTCGTTTGCTGCTGCCAGCTCTCAAAAGATTTATGGTTTTCAGTTTGAGTTCTCTATTATATCATAAAAGAGCATCTAAAGTGCTC
Organism: Haliaeetus albicilla; assembly: GCF_947461875.1. Taxonomy (NCBI): domain Eukaryota; kingdom Metazoa; phylum Chordata; class Aves; order Accipitriformes; family Accipitridae; genus Haliaeetus; species Haliaeetus albicilla. The sequence continues at coordinate 45,562,297 of NC_091483.1, forward strand.
TTCACTTTGAATTTAGGGTTATAGTTAAAGAGCAGAAAATTTTAAATGACCAAGTAAGATGCAGTCTTGTTGCAAGCCCAACATTGCCTTTACTTCAGGCATTTTGCTTCAGAAAGCTTAAAACAAATGAAAAACCAATGGAAATTAAGAAATGAGAATGCTTAATCTAGCAGAAATATAAGATGATCAACAAACTAAAGCAAGTACTAATGAAAATAAGACATCTACTTGTAATTAGTGATCATGACTCTCACTGAAACAAACCATCACTACAAGTCTTCTAGTTAGATCTAGATACTCTTTTTGAGGACACGTTCTAGGTTACAAAACTCAAGATAACAAATTCTTACATATTGTGTCATGCTGCTGGTCTGATGAGATTTAAATCTGGGAAAATAGAATTATTTTTTTTATTTCTTCCCCCCTCCTGCTCCCAGTAAAGCTTCCTAGAAAAACAAAGTATTTACTCGTTAGTACTATGTGCATTTTTTAATCATACAGTCCTGCTCTCATAGCTGACAAATACAAAATGTGCAGCAAGGATCTGAAAGGCATACTACCCTTCTTTCAGAAGGTATAGAGGTACGAACATGTCATATTTGCTAGTACTTTTTGGCTTCAAAATACTCAGCAAGAGAGGCTATAAAACAGAAAATATTTGTTACTGTTTAAGCCCACAGCACTCAAACTTTAAGTAACATGGACTCAGAAATTTCAGTATACTTTTAATTGCATTCATCTTACAAGTTCTGTGCATTTGAGATAAGAACTTTAGCTATATTAATTACCAAGCTGCCAGTTGTGGCTTCCTGTGCTTGCCACTTCTCTGCTTCTCTTTTTCAGCTGCCCAGCATGGAACATATATGCAAATGCAGTTCAAATGACATAAATGGATCCATATGCCTGTTGAACTAGCAGGCTAATTTGTCTGAGTACTAACCAACAGGCAGGTAATAAGCCTCATTCCTGCAACTCTTTACTTCTTAGTTAGTATTTGAAGTGCCTCTGAGGCCCTATCTAACACAAAGAGTTCTGAAGTAAATACTAAACCCGTGAACTTTCTAGAAGTGGAATATAATAAAAGAGAACAGTCAAGAGCTTCTATTACCTTTTTGGAATCCTATGGCATAAGTTACAAATACATTTAATCATATGTTAAACTATACAATATGCAAAATTTACCAGTACATAAAGTGTTTTATGATGGCAATAATATCTGTGGTCATGGCTGAAATTCATGAAGTCTTTTCCACTCATTTATTCCAATACAGCCATTTAAGAGTAACTAACAGCTGCTACAGAATGAAAATGCCCAAGTAACATGGTCTTCCAAAAATTCATTTCACAACTGATTCCTTTGGCCAAGATTACTATATATTGCATTGCATTCTGCCTGCACTTTGTAAGCACTGTTGTTCCAGAGGAATGCATGTGTGAGAGACACGGTTGCTGGTGCAACATGGTGCTCGAGGGAAGGTTGGGGGGTGGGGTGCAGAGAAAAAGAAGGTATTCACCCCTGCTAAAAGTCTTGAACATTACTGACTTATATTCAGGATATCATCTACCTAGAGATTTACTTCTGCTGAAGCAGGATGGTAAATTATGGTACAGTTTCGTAATGGATGAAGCACAGGGCTGACACAAAAGACAGTTTAGCAACCCTAAAAGAGGAAAGCAACTGTCATTGTTGACTCTATTAAATAAAAACATTCTTTTTACTACAACCAGCATGACAGTTGGATAGTGTATGGTCTGTATTAAAACAAAAGAGAGGACTACAAGAGTGGACAAGACTCTGAAGTTGCCTGCCAACTCTGCAGGCAGTAGTACGCATTGGAATCTACCACACGCACCATCTAGCAGGACTGCACAGATGGAGATGCTTCGATATCTTAAAGTGTTCATAAGAGGGAAGTCCTTAAATTCTCCTTGAAGTTCCTCTTTCTGCAAATGCAGAAAAAACCCCAATATTAATCTGTTTCTCTTAACTAAGCATCTGGCCATATTTTGCAAATTCTAATGCAAAAGGAAGTGTAAAGTGAAAGACTCCATTGTACTAAGAGTGATAATTTGTCATTTGAAGACAAGGTAGAACAGCTAAAGAGAAGTCATGCTGTCAAATGTCAGTGCAAGAAGTGGCAAATGCAACACAAATAAGACCATAACAAGAAAAATATCATTGATGAAGCACAGGGTCCCCCTCACCCCCTTCTTGTTTTCTGTTTTCTAATTCTAAGAGACTGGGATAACAGAGAGACAGAGAGAAGAAACATTTTCAAATCACTATCATGAGATGGTTTATTGTATATAAATCATTAGTAAATATTTTTAAAAAGTGATGGTAACAGCATTAAGGAGCAGGCAGCTAGGAAAAGCAACAAAGTACAACACTTGGCTCATGAGTTAATGAACTTCAGTTTACTGGATGTAGCCTCTAAAAGACAAAGAAAAGATGTTGAGGTTGTCTGTTGCACACTGCCTAACCCAATGATTAGAATGATTTATTGCTAAAGCATCCGTGATATATAGGGTAAGGGAGTTATCAGGGCATTCAGTTTAGGTTATTTATGCTAGAATCTTGTATAGTAAATCATTAGAATTTCTACAAACTAGATAATTTTCTAATACAAACAGAATCAGGTCCAACATACAATCTTTCCAGGAGACTGCAGATTAAACACCGAGCCAGAAACTGGTTACCTAGGGACCAGTAAGTATGGCCTGTTTATATTATGGATGAACAGAGGACATTTCCAAGCAACACCCACTCACTCATTCTCATATATCACGTACACAGTACATCAAAAGGGCTAAATGTTCAGCGATCTTAGTATAACGAGCCAAAGTTAGTAGTAGGCTAGTAGTACTACTCCCAAGAGACACGAGTGTTTATTTGCTATGTGTGCCTGGGAACTCGGGTCATATTCCTAGTCTTAAAATGACAAATAGCATTACAATTATGGGTATCTTCCAAAGTGAAAAGCAGCCCACGTGGTCAACAGACTACTTGACTCTCTTTAAAATTAAATGGTAATTTAAAGTCAGCACTGACCTGTAAGTCCCCATCCCTTCAAGGAAAATTAATAGTTGGACTTAATCTATGAAGGACTGAAAGCCATGTATAAAAGAGATACAACTTTGTCAGCTATAACAATTAAAGTTAAGCTGTGACTATCAGTAAATGCAGGCATGCCATGTCTGTCTCAGAATTACAATTAACCTGGTTATCTGAAGTAACTTACTTTTCATCTTACATTTTCCATATAAGACTACACTAGTATCTACTGCAAAGTGTGTCATGCTATGCAAATAAGATGTAGTTAGAAAAGCACATTATGTTCCAATTTACAGCAGTTTTCTGTATCAATGGCAAATTAATGATATCACTGAAACAAAATAGCAATGTGAATAATGTACAAACTGCATACATAACTGCACCCTAGTTTTTCTTTCCACCCAGGTTTCTCAGTTATATCCGAACTGGCTAAAGGTAGGATGACAACAAAAGCTTCAAGGGGACATAGACCTTTTAAAACACCATAAAAACATACATTCAACCCCACTCTTTGAAACTGTTGTTTAACCACATGAACATCTGTTCAATCGCAGGGCTTTACGTAATAAGATATTTAGCTTAATGAAATTCATGAAAATATTTTTCTGAAGTTTACTTGAGATAACTGAAGCAAAAGTAAGAACTGAAGCGTTAATAAATGATTTACAAGGTATAGTAATGAATTAAACATATTTGCTTTACGTAGACTTCTGCTAATCATTTACAGTCAAATTTGATAGTGATACTTGTTCTTTCTACCCCTGCTCCAGCCCTTAAGAAGAAAATATAAAAGCTTTAATAGTCAAAACATCCTTTTCTTCACACCCTCTTTCCCGAAGAAATGTTGGGGAAAAAAAAAGGGGGGGGGGGGGGGGGGTGTGAAAAGTTGAGAAGTAGCTCAGAGATTGGGCCCACAAAAACTTAAGTCAAAATAATTTAGTTGGTTTATATGCTAAATCAGCTAAATAAGCATGTAACTGGAGCAATATGGACACACCATTTCTGCAGAATATCCATTAAACACCAAGTCTGGATGACTTATTCTAGAATTGCTACAAGGTCCCAGGTGTAAACTGTTCTCCTAATCTCACTTCACCATGTCTTGCCTGCTGTGTGTCCTGATGTTTCAGCTCTACACAGGGAAAGAGACCAACACAGCTGCATAAGAGAAGCTCTTTGCTGGGGTAATGTCAAGGAGAGCTTTTCTGCTCAGAATTGAAAATAAGTTTGCATAGTGAACAACTGATGGATAAAGAGCCTCGCTCTCCCCGTTAACCCACCATTTGCTAGTTCCACAACATAATCTGCTTTTTACTATTAAGACCCTATTTTGCTACCAGCCTCCATTCATCAGCAGTGAAAAGAAACAAATCTGCAAATTGGAGACCTAAGGAGATTTAATAGACCATCCTCAGCACTATTTTGCCTAATATGGATTTAGGCTATGTATTTCTAACAGGGCTTTTAGTAGCATAGCAGTACTCTACCAAAAAAGGAATGTTATGAGAACCAAGAGCCCCAAGGCTCTTAGAAACATCTCAGAGAGAGATTCAACTCAGCATAAAAATCTCATTGCCAAGAACCTTGAGACACCATCACACAATGGTTAGCACACTTCAAATAAAAAGAGTTAAAGTGTTACTCAGATCATACTCAAGAATGGGAAGGAGACTGCACTACAATCCCTGTTTGTGTTCAAATTTTTAGCATATTTTTGGATTAATTTCCCTTGCTGCCTGATCGAGCAGCTGCAGTGATAAATTCCAGACCATTTGGCAAAATCCTTTCTTGCATCTGAGAGATACCTGAAGTTAACCAAACTAAGTTCTTTTCTCAGGTAACATGTGCAAGTTATTTATGTACACTGCATTGCTGTAAGCTGAGAATTTATGGAACACAGAAAAACCAAGGACAATTACCATACCCAAAGCTGCACAGGTCATTAAAACCATGAAGCTAAATACTATCTTTGAAATCACAGTTTAAGCTACTGCTTACACAGTAACCTAAAGCAACAAATTATTAGCCGAGTGTTATCATTCACTCCCAAGAGCTTGAGATTGTGACAGTGAATGCATTTTTTTATTCACACTCTAGGAGGCCAAGCAGTCCCTGCAAGGTACTATTTTAAAAGGAATTTTTAAAACAATTACTGTTGAGAGAAGACTCACATAAAGCTTCAGGGGCACAGCACAGGCACATTCAAAAGGTTTTGAAGTGGCCAAACTTTATGTACACAGAAAGGCTAAACATTTCTTGTTTCTGGGTCACAGGCGATCAAGACCTTTGCCCTTCAAGCTATAGATCTCTTATGCAGGCAAATTACTTACACTGCAATACTTCATAAACAACAGAAGCTCTAAGTGTCCCACCAGGCATTACAAATAGGGTGGGGTTACAATTGCGATAGATTTGATTTGGATGGAAATGAGCCTCCCTGGGAAGTCTACTTAAGCCTTTTAAATAATGCCTGAGCAACAGCGTGATGATTTAGTTTTAGAATTGTAGATAATGATGCTGCTTTATTGTTTTAGGAACTTAGCTGGTATGAATCAGCATAAAGATTCAATTCAGATTTTTTTTTTTTTTAATTAGAAATATTATGCAGTAGATGGAAATGGAAAATACATCAGCTCTCCATCTCTAATTTGGTAGAGTCTTGTTTTAGCTGAATTCAGCATTTCACTGCTTTCCCTTTATATGGTCATAAGTAAATACTTAAAATCTGATGTGGAAACTGAAAAAAATGCAAATTAGAATAGCAGCTTGTCTAGGTATGTCCAATCCATATTGCCACTGAGTTCTGTAGCACCTTCTTAGTTTTATGTATTCAGTAGCCTAAAATAAGAAAACTTACATTTTAAGGGGCAACTAGAAGCCCACACTTTCACCAGAAGAAAAGAACAGTCATTCTAATTATTTCACTTTTCTCCAGGTAATAACATGCATATATAACCCTGTCATATTTCAATAGATGATAAATTGAGAAATAGAATGGTTCCTATTGGAGTCATCCCGTCTCACCCTTTAAGTTGCATTATCTCTCAATTACTTTTCCTTCAATTCAGTGTCTTTAGGAACCACCCTAAATCACCAATAAATAATAGATACATCAATATCCAGTACTGTATATTCAGAGGGATAAACAGAAAGAAGTCACGGTACAACTGCCCATGATTTGTTAGCACTTCACTCAACTTCGAAAGAGCAAGCTAGGATAAAAAAAAATATCTTCCTTTCCTTCTGCTATTTTAATGCTTAGTATGTGTTTTAGGCTGTTAGAAAAATAACAATAAACCAACGTTTAAGTATGCTCCAGCCACATTAAGCACATCAATATATGTAGAGTCATGGTCATTTACCCCAGATGCAAAAGTCACAAGATTTGTCCTTTCCCTCAGGAGAGTAGTAAGTCACCATATTCAGCCTATACTTTGAACTGTTTTTCTAGAGCCGAAAGAGCTCCTGAAACAGTGACTAAAGTTTTATTAGGCCAAAAAACAGGGAGCAGGATTTAAAAAAAAAAAAAATTAGTGAATGGGAAACTCATTTGGGAGATGGGAAACTGACATCATATCCTTTTTTTCCAAGGTTTAGGCAACAGTAACCATGCTTTCTCCTTGGGTAGGTAATACAAACTTAGACACTTACTGACTCAATTTTACTCAAAGTTTAGCACTGATATTTTGAAAAGACTATCCTAAATATCTTAATATCATACTAGCATTAGCAAGATGTTTAGGAAACATATGCATTAAAGACTGAGTTTTTCTTGTCCTTAATTTGACAATAAATGTTTTTTCTCTGTCAGATGCTGAGAGTTGTTTATTTTAAAAACTCTGGCCACTTGTAAAAGGAAAAAAAAAAAGACAACCTCATCCAACAGACAGAGGTAATTGAATTCTAGCAATAGAGTGATAAATCTCATTTATGTTAGTCTTTCTAAATCTAAATTATCACAAAAATCATTAGGTAATTTTTACAGTTACCTCTAATGCAGCATTTGTATCTTGAGTGCCTGGTACTATTTGGTTCCCATTCTACTACCCAGTTTAGCTATTGAAGTGTTCTATAATTTTGTTACTTGCCTTGCCTTAGAGAAAAATCCACATAGCTGATCAACTTGTGATTTAATATTCATTCTATATGTCTAACTAAAAGAGGAAGGGCTTATCCAAGTTTTTGATGGCATTTATAAAGCTCTTTGAAAAGAGTACAGCATTTAGCCTCGGGCTTTTAGGTAACAAACCTTCCCCCTCTTATTTCACACAAACCCTTTCATCTTTAAGATCTTACGGTGATTACCTTTAAGACTCAAGCAGTATATATAGATGTAGCCTTGTCTGTAGGTATGGAAATTAATAGCTTTTTGATTAGTATCAATTTTTTCAATTCAAAAGATGAGTACTTTTGAAACAGTAGAAGATACTAATTTGAAAAAAACACATGATCACTACATAGTAGGAGTCTACTAAGTCAGATAACATACTAGGCTTGAGCAATATTTTAAACTTTATAAAGTTCTTAACTTTTTTTGAACACTAACTTTGTGACATTCAAAACTGAGTTCTCACGCTATTCAATTTCTTAGTGTTAAGCAATATCTGGTTTCTGAGTATGTCTTTTCATTGTACTCACATTCATTAAGGTCAACAGCATTATGCTAGAAATGAAATTTGACTGTAACAAAATTAGGCACTGCAGTAAGAAGTATCCCAGTCCCAAAGAGTATTCCTTTAGATAAATGTAGGTTCTGTGAAGTGTTATTTAACATATGTCATATATCATCTTTAGAGTCTATATAGTTGTAAGATCCTATTTTATGTCAAGGAAATGTCACTTTAAAAATTGTGTTAATAAAATATCTCTGAAATTGATTATTCCAATATAAATATGATGTTTACAAGCAAGGAATATCTTGAAGAGTATGTACTTTCCACCACCCAAAACTGAGCTCTCTCATTTTTTGGTTTCACTAACCTATAAGGAAAAATTGAATAAATTGGAACTGTTTAACAAACAGGAGAGATAACAGGAGGAAGACATGGTAGGCTCTGAAAACCGCTGCAAAGATGAAAAGAATAGTCTATTTTTCTTTGTTTTCAGGAGTGAGACAAGAAGGAATGGTCCTGCATGGTGGAAAGGAAGATTCAGGCTAGAAATTTTCTAAGAACTCAACACCATAACAGATTGCTTGGAAACAGCTCTGAATTCTTCAGCTCTGGAGGTTTTTAAGAACATTGCTAGACAAACATCAGTTAAGCACATCATGGGTGTAGTTGATCCTGTCTGAGTGCTAAGGGCTGTATTGATTGCTATGATTCTTATAGCTATATTGCCTAAAATAACTATAACCAGGAGATTTTTTTCCTAAATAAAATTAATAAAGCTTAAGCCTTCATTCATTATTAAAGTCCTAGGTCTTTAAAATAATTGCTTTTTAAAATTCAATGCCCACATAAAAACACATCACAAGTATTGTAAAAAACAATTTAACAGAATCTTTCAAAGCAATCTCAAAAGAAAATATTTACTCAAGAAATTTATTAAAAATCACAAATTATCTAAGTTTCCACAACTTTTGACTATATGCCAGATTTCTTAAAACTCATCGTAACTTTTGTTTCTTGTTGCTTTCTTTATGGACTGACAAATCCCACTCAGAGACCAATGTCTCATACAATATTCTAGAAGAGTCCCATCAAGTTCTGGTGAGAATACTACATTTTTTCTTGTTGCAGAGCCTATTTATTCTGCAGTATGACACATAGCTACTAAAGTAGCTTGTAGCAATGCTAAAAAGGTAATTTTAATTATCCCTAAATTAGTTTAATCCACACATAAAATGCTTAAAAATTTTAAGCAATTCCAAGCTCTTTTAAGAGATACCAGGTGTAAAATGCATTTCCCAACCCTTTTAGTTATCTATTTACTAGCCACATTGTATTTTACATCTGTCATCCAAGTTGTCTGAATTCCTTTTTCTGTGTTTTGCGTCTTTACTAAATGCTGAAGGGAGATGTGTACTTATCTAAGAGACTTTAGTCTTAAGTTTCCCTCCCTGATGAAGGGACTGGACTGCCTTTTCCTCGCTGACTGCCTTGCAATCGCAGACCACATCAAATCCGCGAAGAGAACTGGATTTAAACAAAGTGAACAATTCTTGCACATTGATGTTCTGCTGCAATGATCATAAAAATTCAGCACAGTGACAGTCTCTCTTATGGCATACACAAAGCTTTTGTATGAGAACAGGATAGCCATCATGGCCTTTTGAGTGCTAGGTAATTTATTTTTAGTTGGTAAAAAAGAATTACATTTCATTTACTTATTATTACAATGCTGAATATGAGCCACAAAACCCTACAGACTGGCAAATCTTACATTTTTCTTGCAAGTAAGAATTTTGATAGCTCTAAACTCCATAGAATTTCACAGCGTTATTACCTTAGTTATTGACTAAAAATTAAACTTGTTATTTTAATACATGATTTAAGCACAGGTATGCTTTACGTGATGTACTAGTACATGATGATACGGTTAGTGTGGCACACATGAATACCAACAGAGTATCAGATAAATGGAATCTGAATCTTAGGTCTTTTGCTTCTAGATTAATATCATCTGAAGTATTTTTAAATAAATTAAATGAGCACCTGCAAGGACAACACACAAGGGAACAATTAAAGAGGCAAGAATATTATCTTCAGAGGCATTCTTTTATCCGATTCAGGAATAGTGTATTCCAAAATGAACTGAAGCAGGTATTTCTCTTTCACCAAAAAGCACTCAGATGACCAATTAAGGATTACTTGTTTCCCTTCCCAGCTCTCAAGTTTCACAGGCATTCACCTAACTGTATTGCTCTCTGTATAACATTTGCAGAACTTTTAGTATAAGAGTTACTATTAACTCTTACTAAAGAAACGTTTAGCTTTTTTTCACATATCAGAGTTGTTTAAGGAGATAATAACATTTTAAGGTTCAGAAACAAGACTCCTCTTTATTGTATTTAACACCAAGTCCCTCCCTCCTTACTGCAAATGCAAATACATTTGGACCCAATGTTTTGGTATCCTTTTTCTGTTTAGTGCTTTTGGCCAAAGTTTTGCCTGCACATAAACATCCCAGACTGTTAGGCTGTATAGGATGTAATAATAATAACACCAAGCCTGACAAAATGAGATATTACATTTTGCTTTTTTGTGATCTCTTCCACTGAACTTTTCCAGGAATCACAAACAGTTACTTATCGGAAATCTGGTTGCACAGAAGAAAATTCAATACAAAAATCATACATAAAAATAGAAAAAAAATATAATCTGTTTAACAACCATAGCAGTGTTTGTTAATTAAATGCTAACCAGCCAGATCTGCACATGGGGGTGGGGAGGGAAATCAAAGTACTACTTTCTGTGTATCCTTTCCCTATGTCTAAACTTTAGTTGCTCACCATGAAGAAGAAAAAAAGTCAAATTACAGATTACAAACTAGTGCATTTTACACATTTAAAGTTGTCTTTTCATAGTATGTTTTGTATTAATTTGTCCAAATCCACTGAACAGGGAACAATACAGTAATTACTTAGACATACAAGTCCCAAATTTTTAATGAGTAGAAAACATGACAACAACCTAAAACCAGTTAGTCGACACTACAATCTCAAAGAAGAAGAACACCGTTCTAATGACCATATTTCCACTCTGAGAAGAAAAAAGGGACACTTTTCACAGGAAGATCTCATTTCATTTAATTTTTTCTCTTCACTTACTCCATTAGTTTTCCTCCAGTTACTGATTGTCAACTGAGGTATAGTTTCTTTCATTTGCCCACCCAACTTCTGTCACTTAAAAAAACCAAACCCAAAACTCAAAAACCACAAACTGAAACTAATTGGGACACTAAAATTTCATTAGAAAACATCTGCTACACCTATTCAAAATTCTTTTAAAGGAAAGCGTATCAAAGTACTATGATTGCCTGCATTTTGACCCAATCACTAAATCCCAAAGGATTAACATGACTTTTCACAGTTTTAGAAATTACCTTGGATCTCATTCTATCTACCTCCTAATTCTGTAAATATACTCGCCAATTACAAAGCTATCACAAGGAAGGGTAAAATTGCTTTGAAAGTCTCTAGATGGCACCTATTTAAAACTGTTTTCCACTTGTAAAATCATATTTCTGTAAGAACAATCACCATTAATAAATTAGGTAGTATTCCTCATGAGAAAAGAGTAAGACTCATTCACTGAGGTGAAGTAGTTTCAGTAACAGCTGTCTAGCTAAACATTATTATACAGAGCAATGTAATAAGCTTGATTGATTTCAGTTGCTTAGGAAGAGAAAACATAGGCCAAACTGTAAAATGGTGCATTTGTCAACAGAGCTATACTGATTTTGCTTGCAAATTATCAGTATATAATTAACAATATGTTCACTCCCATTGATCTAGTTCCACATTACAGAAATGCTCAATTATATTTCTTTTTCACATAAGCATATTTCTTGTTCATGATCTTAACACTATTTTTCCCTCCATTTTTCTATTTCATGCAGTTCCCCTACTCCCCCACCTAAAGGTTCTAAGAAGTAAACAAAACACTTAAATGAGAAAACAAATATTCATTAAAGTACCATACATCACAAGACTTACTCCTACTGAAATAAGAACTTTACCAATGAGTATAATAAAATCAGGTCCTAAATGCATGTGTGTATGAGGATGTGCCTCCTCAACAACCTATGGACTAATTCCTTTTAAGCTTTTCTAAACTCCTTTCCCACTCATAACAGCAGAAATTTTGTCACCAGAAGAAATATTGTCAACATTTTTTTATCACATTAAATAATGTTACCTTCATGATTAAAACTCAGCTGGTTTAGAACAGTTTAAAACAGATTAAGTACAACTTGATATTCATCTAGTGACTAGATCAAGTTCCTTTGGGGGGGTGGGAGAAATATTGCCCAAACTTCTCCCCCCCCCCAAGCTGAATCCATATTTTCTGGCAGCATTTTAATTGAAAAATGTTACAGAAATAAGCAATTTCTAGCACTATAATTTCTCCTACAGACAGCATTGACTCTCTGTTCATGTTAACTTTCATCTCACTCTTTTTTCTAGAATACTGAAACATTAAACCATTAAAATAAAAAAGAATCTGTAAGCTCAATTCCTCTGCAACTACTATAAAGAAATAAAAGTACCAATACTGAAGCACATTTAGAGTGAAACAGCTATTAAAATTCACAGCACTTCTTTACATCACTCCTACCTACTCTCTACAGCTTCTACATTATATAGCCATAACTTTACAGTAACAGTGAAAAGAAAGTAAATTTTAGCTAAACACACTGACAGAAGGCCTTACTAAACCAGGCTGTTTTTCAGGAAATATAAATCCACCTATGTAACTACTATGTTAGAGGAAAAACAACAACAGCTTTTATACAAAGAAGTAAGTAATCCTTTAATCTACCCCTAAATAGATATTATTTAATCCTTACATAGATATAGGTAGTAAAAAACAAAAAGAATCCACAACATACCTATCCAAACTTCTGTAGAAAAGATTGTTGTATTAGCCAAGCTACTACCCAATGTATATGAAGGCCAACTAGAAAACTCAAGAACAATGCTGATCACACCACAGCTGGGCAGCAGTACTTCATCAGCCAGAAGGAATTAAGAGCAAGTGTCAACACCTGGATCTTCCTCTCCCTGCTGCTCAGAATACACCCTGATTGACTGGAATGGGAGATCAGATTAAGGACAGCTGGTTTTTAGAAATTTACCAGAATGGCATAAAGCTAATTACTCTGTGTTGAAATAGGAGGTGGGCTAATACTGATTATTAAAGCTGCTATTTTCTTTTTATTAATCTGGAGTATAAGGACTGCTTAAATTTTTTGATGATGCTGGGGAATTTCCTAACAGAAATATCTGTGTGAAAATAGTGTGAGAAAAGAGGATTAAGGTATTACTCTTTAACTATTGCTTTGACTTGTTTTATACTTTTATTTAAAATTAATTTTGTTGTAATAGCAATGCTGACTAGTTTGCTTCATTTATTTCAAGCATATGAAGAATGTTACAGCTCTAACATGGACCCACTAGACAACTGTGGAAAGAAAATTAGGTAGAATACTTACATATGTATGAGGGTAGCCATTTTTACTAGAGCCACCTCACAAACTGGTATGGCAGGTGAAGAGATGAGCCTTCTTTGTTTACTGAGGCCACACAGAATCCAGATGCCACTGAGATTAAATACCTCATATGGATGTTTATGTGGTTTCTCTGTGTCCCTTATTTGTCAAATTGTAGAAATAGCTTTGCAAGGCAGGCACCAAATACTTAGTATGTTCTTTATGGCTTCCACCTTCCTTGAAACTGAGAAAAGTATGCTCTTCTCTTTGCTGGGGTGAACTATTTCTTAATTGCCAATTTCATTTTTAATAGCAGTTTCAAAGCATTGCACTTAGTTGCAAAAAAAAAAAAAATCCAACTTGCATAATGTGGTAAAATGCTTCTCATGTCGTGTTAGAACCTCTCTTAAATGCATTTCTTTTTGTGATGATGGCAACTGTATCCCCCAGTGAGCTGCAAGCATTATTGCACTGGGGTTTGCTCCAAAAGGCATTTAAGCATATATGTAACTTTACCAATTTTCTAGTTTTATTTGCTTTACTAGGTATGTTCTTGAACTTAGAATTGCACTTACACCTAGGAACTTTGCTGGACTGGGGCCTGGCTGTTGCTGAACATGGTTGTCCAACAATGACACTTCACTATTTGCAGCTCAAAACTACATACTTTCACATGCTTGACTGTCAGCTTTTCAAAGTTAAATAAAAATAATGTACTGTGCAGTGCTTCTTTATTACATTATCCTTCATGTTCAAACAGACGCTTGTTGTATTAGCAAAAAAAAGGAAGATTTTTGTAAGTGATTAGCACATTTTAAAGACCGAAGAAATCACTTGGTCATCTAGTTAGATCACTTATGAGAGGGCTACAGAACTGTGTTTTATCAGTCTTGCAATAAAGCCTAGTAGGTCTTATTTAAAGGAAGCCTATCTTTCAGAAGGCACTGAGATTTAATTTGAAAACATCAGAACATAAAGAATGCACGTTTACCTTTTTTTGTTGTTGTTCCAGTTATTAACCACTGTTATTGTGATACACCTTGTGATTTTCATTTTGAATGTATCTGGCTAACTTTTAGTCACTGTTTTTGTATCTTCCTCTATTAAAAAGCCTTTTTAATCCAAGTATTTTCTCTCCTTAAAAACAGTTATAAGTTGAAATCTGTCCACTTTTTGGTATGTTTGATAAGCCTTATGTGCAATATTTTCTATGTTTGTCTTCTTTTTTTTGGTGGCATGGAAGATCAAAAAAATGTTTCCTGTTGGAAACAAAAACAACTAAAAACCCAAACCTTACAATCATCTCTGGCTAAGTATTTGCAGAAAAATATTCTAGTAGCAAAAAGGCTTTTTAAATTAATCCTGTAAGCTTGTACAGCTTTCAGAAAGGATTGTTGAGTTCAGTTTGAAAAGTATTTCCAGGCTTTTTCCCCAGTCAAAGAGAGAAAGAGAATGAAGAAAATTCTATTTGCTAGTGGTCACTGACATTATTTTTAATGAGTTTCCTTTAGAGACACTTGTATCTGCAGGTATGTAGATGCGGTAAGTGCACATATAAAAGTGCAGGAGATTCACAGCCTTTTTGACAGGCTTGTGGCAAGTGTAGATTTATTTATATATATTTAAATATATAATTGCAGGTGTCATCCAACCATCCAAAATAAATCAGAATGACAGCTATAAATGAAGTCTGCTCTACCTTCACCTTTCATATACCACCATATATGGGTGGCAATGTTTTTTACTTATAAAGCCATATGTCCCAAAGTGTGGCTGAGTCAAGAAAAGAGAGACGGACACATGAAACATCCAAGCAACTGTAGTCATCCATTTACAGATGTGTGCAGCCTGAGCAAGCCGATCAAGCTTTATGCTAAGCAACAACAATTCTAGGTGCCCTATAGTTTTTCAGAAGTTCAGTTATTATTGTTTGGTGTTATAATGGGGGTAGGAAATTACATTGTCTGATAACCTTAAATGTGTTAATTTGGGAAGTAAGGGTAACGTTTTCAGCCAGCCAGAAAAGAATATGCTCTAGTCATACAACATTTTAAAACGACCCAGGAGCTCTACCTTAAGACTTCGAGGCAGAGTTAAAGTTTCACAATAACTTCATTGTTATTGCGAAACATGACCAGAAAAACTAGACTTTGAGCTTCATATAGGAAATTGTCAGGCTAACTCTGTATGAATCTACATGGTGCAAATTAGAGATATGAGACCAAGTCCTGAAAGGAGCAGGTCTTGTCCTAGTTGTTATGTCCCCCAGTCATGTTAATTAGCTTTTCAGTTTTGGGTAGCTCAAAAGTTTCTGCACAACTTTCCCTCCTGCAAAGTTAACATGAAACTTAAGATACAGAACATTTAATAGCTTGGTCAATACCAGATAAGTCTTATTTTACAGTGGTCTTCTGTACATCAGCTATATATTTTTATGTGATACATCAGAAGAATTTTTATGGTTTTCTTACTTTGATTTTTCCACCTGTTCTTTTCTTGAAACTGTTGTCCTTTTTAAGCACTGTTTTCTCTCATGGTTATTTTCTACTTTTCATTAGAAGAAAAAAATTATGCAGAGTGCACCACCTTCCTTCTTCCATGGAAAGATCTTCAGCCTTGGTTTCATGCATATGCTCTTGGGATATTTCACATGGACTTAAAAATCATGAGTCCCTGAGCAATTTGTACACTAGATTTTGTGCAATAAACAAGAAAACTGGGAACTTACTGAAGAGTCAAGACAAAAACCAGCTGACCTAAACCCATCAGTAACACCTAAATATTTTGAGGTATTTTTCTTAGAGTAGTGACCTTGTATTCTTATGTGTCTGTTCGTAATGAATATATCATGTTGGTATTTTTCTCTTAACATTTTACATATCTGAGATATAAACATTGATACTTTTCCTTATCTGTTTCCTTATCTGTGCTAAGTAACTGCAGATTAGTTTCTAATAAGAAACATTTCTTGTTTGCCTTTATCTGTTAGAGAGAGTCAGGAGGTGATAATGAAGACATATTTAATCATATTTCTGTGGAGATATGTCCAAATTATATTTAAGTAAAAAGCACTCAAAATTGTCCTTGCCATATCATCCTGTATTTTCATATACCATATCACCTCTTTCATTTTTATTCTTTCTAGTAAAGTCACACCAGGGAATTAAGACCAGTCTACAAAAGGTATATAAGCATATTTATGTTGGCATCAATAAAAATATCCATCATTGCTTTTTAATTAATTGGGCTTTTTTGCTTGATTGGACTTCTACCTTTAGCATGCATAGCAAGCAGCAGTGGTCTCTTCAGTGTCGCTCTCTATTTAAGATCACTCAGTGTGTACTTTTTCAGTCTCTAAGTAATCGTCTTATATAATTTTTAATATATATTTCAATATATTCTTGAGAACTTTTGTTAAATCACATAATACAAATTGTCTGTCCTTCAGTTGAGAAAGGACCTCAGTGGCACCTCTTCTTTTTTTTTTTTTTTTTTTTAATTCTGTCTTTCTTAAAGTAGTGACTTTGTATTATTATATACCTGTTAGCACTATAGAAATAATTTTAGGCTCCAAAAGGGAGAGTAAAGTGATAGTCACTTGTACCAATAGCTTTCCTTACTTTCTCTGTGGTTTCAGTTTTTGCAATGGAGCTGAAAATCACTTTTGATTTGGAAAAGTTTTTTAGTAAGTAAATTGGTATGTGTCTAGGTTTGGATATCACTGCATTTTCCTTGATTGCATGAGAGTAAGTATAAAGTCACCAGGTACTTCCTGACCGTTTGCAAATGATCCTGTTGCAGATTAAAAAAAAACAACCAACCAAACAAAAAAACAACAAACCAACAAGCAAACAGAAGAACTCTATTCTCATCTAAATATTTGCCGGTTCCTTTTGGGAAACATGAGTTTTACCTAAATTTCAGTTAGATGAAGAGGGAATACTCTTTGAGATCTGTAGAAAAGATCTCAAATATCTTGTTATAAAATCTCAGAACTATAGCTTCAACTACTGCTTTGGGCACCTAAGAAATCAATTTCTCT
This sequence comes from Haliaeetus albicilla, assembly GCF_947461875.1. Classification (NCBI taxonomy): domain Eukaryota; kingdom Metazoa; phylum Chordata; class Aves; order Accipitriformes; family Accipitridae; genus Haliaeetus; species Haliaeetus albicilla. The sequence continues at coordinate 45,579,549 of NC_091483.1, forward strand.
ATGGAATTTTACTGTTCAAATAATTTTTTTTAGCTATTTCTTGTTTGTTGGAGCAGGCATACTAGCAATAGCATAGACCTTACAGTGATTTACCTTCTGTATTGGCACACCTAGGAAAAGAGATATCTCAGTTGTACGGGATTGATATTCATCTCCTCCCCTTTTTTCAGCATTTGCCCGGGTATCATAGCTTTTCCAAAGCTATTCAGAGTCTCCCTTGTTAAACATTACTGTCTCCTGCAAAATCAAAAATCTATGGTATTTTTATCCCTGTGAAGCATCTTACGTGCTGAATGAAACCCAAATGACAGTGTGAGGAAAGAGTCCCTCCAGGGGGGTGTTGGATGTGTGTAAACACATACTCTATTTTTCTCATAGCACCTGCCCAAATCCTGTTGCTGACACGTCAAGTGGTGAAAAACATTTGACAACATAACTCTCCAGCAAGTCTCGCTTCTTAATTCTTAAGTAGTGGAAAAAGTTCTCTCTCTCTTCATAAATGCTTCTGAACCCATACAAGACAAATGCTTTTCATGCTTCTTTAAGGTCACCAGCAAGTAGATCTGTTCTTTAGGTTCTTCTATCCAATTTATAATTCAACAGGTAATACAGTTATTCAACCTCTGCCATAGGTCAAAAGCAGCTTTCCTAGGGGCACAGACTCCTTCAGCTCTCTTTAGAACCTCATTATAAATGTTTCCTGTCTTCTGTCCAAGCAGCAAGTACAACTCCTAATGAAGCCAAGAAATGGACGTGATTTTGGTGTAAAAATGGGTACCTCTGACCACTTTCCTGGCCCAACCCCAACATAATAGAATTACTGTTTTATAAGGCTATTTGATAGTAACTTCTTCCAGATAAAAACATAAATTCTTCCCTATTTTCATCTTGTTCTTATAATAGCTTTTTGAAAATGTGATGACTTGCTTATTTTATTTTTATGTGGAGTAATGTACAATGCAGCTTTCTGTATATAGCTCTTGCTGCAGCAGGAGTCTGTCAGATATCTTGGAAACATGACTTGCAAGGGCAGACTGCAAAAACCTGTGTTTGTTTAGGCTGAAGAGGAGAAAAGCAATGACAGGCATGGAAACGTATTCACATATGTAAAAAAGGAAGGGAGTAATATATTCTCCATATGTACACAAAAAAAGCAAGAAGCTAGGGATTTGCATTTGTGATTAGAAGATTCCAATGGTAGGTTATAATTAAACACTGAAATAGGTTGGAATATGACAATATATGATATATCTGTCTGGGGATATTTAAGGCTAGACAAGCATCTGTCAGGAATTACGTAGGTTTAGCTGACCCTGTTTATGGACGGGGTTGAGCCTGGTGAGCTTTTCAGGTCCATTGATTGCATGCTTGCTACCTTCCTTTATCAGCTTTCAGTAAATTGGATAAACACCTTAAATTCTTCAGCTTAGTCAGATACCACAAAAAATAAAGGCAATTTCTGAATATTCTCCATATTCCCTAAAAGTTTCAGCTTTTTACTCTTTCATTTTTCCATTCAGAGATTTTTAAGATTGGTTTCCTCCTGTACCATACGCTGTTCACATTATATGGGATCTGAAGTACCTAATCTTCCAGGGAAAGAAGAAAATGACAGAGGGATCATCTGCAAGCATTTCTGAAGCAATGGCTATGGGAAGATTGCTTTTCATTCAGTGAAAGAGATTTGCCAAGGGAAATTAGTGTTGTTCCAATATGCCAGCTTTTCTTTAAATGGCTTTTCATATTAGCAACATGCTAGAGATTATGTGTAATATTCTTGGTTGAATGAGACCTGACTGAACTGTTGCTCAGTTGAGATAGAGTAACTCTCTGACATTCAAATTAAAAACAATAAAACCAAACAGCATATAGTCAGTCACAGCCCAGGAGAATGACTAAGAGCATAAAGAAACCTTTCTATTGCAAATTACCAACAGAGAACATGACTGTCTGCCAGAGAGATGATAGAAGGTGGCATGGTATTTACGTGAATGACAGATTTTTTCTTTCCCATTCTCCACCTGAAATACAATTTTCTCATGCTATGAAGCTGTAAAATACTTGCATATTCAAGTTAATAACAGGAGGGTAGAAGTCCTTATTTCTCAGTCATGTCTTGGATAGATAGGGAAATAATAAATACAAAGGTAATGTAAAACATTGTGCAAGATGTGATTTTAATCAGATCAAAAGAACTCACTTATAACTGTAGCTTTTGATCAATGAAAAATACATTTGGTAATGCTGATGAGAAAGAGTTTTTCATTATGTATTTAAACCACCTTTGTATTAAGAGTGCTTGCTCTTGTTAAAAATAACAGTGAAAAATTACCCCCGAGTCCCCTGTGCTTAGTCTAGTGTGCCTTGGGCAGTTTTTGACTTCCATAATGCATTCAAAAGTTTTATAATATTATGCACACCATTAATGAAGCATATTTATAACAGTATTATTTGGAACTATGAACTCAATGGCTAAATATATTTTATAATTCTGCCAAGAATGCTGGCAACATTAACCATCATTCCTTCTTCTATTTTCCCTATGGAAGGAGGAAAAAAAACATGCTGAGGACTCACAAGAACCAACTGGGCAAGTTCCCATCTTTTTCTCTTCCCAGGAGGAAATGTTCTCTTATTGTGAAGATGGATGTTGACTAGAAGCCCTGTAGAGCCTTATGTATCATAAAACCAATTTTAACCATGAGTCAATATTTTCAAAGAATACAAATTTTTTATTACAATGAATCAATCTTTGCCTAGAAAATTTAATTCAGGTGTTGAGGTGGATATTTTTCTTTGCTCTGTTGTGAATAATAATTCATTTGCCTTTGAAATACAATTCTATTTATCCCAAGCCATTTTTGAATTTGTAATTGGAATAGCTGAATATGCTACACCTTAAAGAAACATTTTGGCATGGGATGATATTCCTTGGGCTATCTGATATCTGAGGGACAAGAGAATTCATCAGGGACCTAAGAGCCTGTAGGAAAGCTCTCTTCCTAGACAGTGCTTTACCTGTCAAAAGTAAAAGGCCAAAAACTGCTTTGGGAATTTTTCTCATTCTCTTCTGTTGATATTCTTTCAATCTGAGAAAATAAAAAGGAAGTTGTAATAAAATTTCCCACACATTGTCTTTAGAGTAGGTTTTAGAGCAGTAAATTAGTGATCTAACTTTGGAAATTCCCACACCCATTTTGCTTGCAGCATCTCATTCTCTCCCTTGCTCTGTTCACTCCTTCCCTCCAGTTACTTTGATGCACCTGTTTGGAAAGTCATGCCATACACTGGATCACTGAAAAAGTTCTGACTAACAACAACAACAAAAGACTATTAATTAACTAGAGAAATAAAAAAATTACTGTATGTATATTTTGAGTGATTCTGCACTAACTTCGAAAATAAGAAAAAAGAAAAAACACTTTAAACAGACAAATACATTTTCCTATAATGAACAGATCCTTCTTAAAAAAGGGCAGCCTAGAGAGCTGGAATGGTAGTGGCACTACGTTTTTCTTCTCCAAGGTTCTGATAGGGCACGGCAGGGAAACCATTAAGTATTTCCATCAGGAAGTATTTAGTCATATAGTACACAGATGTCTGTGTAAACCATGGATTATTTTTTCAGGCAGAAACCAGGTAGAAGCATGATTCAACATTTGCTGTTGGATGATTTGTAAAGCTAGAAAAATCAATGTCAGAGGAAACAATAGGAGCCAAACATGCTGAGTTACAGTCCTCTTCAGTCTTGCTCTCTGGCTAGCTTTACAGGGATGAAGAGGCTCAGAATGGAGTATTGTGACATATGAGAGAAAACACAGATTTATGACTTTTCTTCTTTGACAGTTCTCGATACCATTGCAGGTTTATTTTAGGTCTTCTGTGGTACAGTGATGTTTCTTCATAATGGCTTGACTAACTGCGGAGCTCAACTCTGCTTTCTTTTGGGACTGCATGGCTCAGAAGGTCATGGGTGTTTTGTGCTTGGCTAAATCTTAAATTGCTAATGTCAGGAGGATGAAGGGAATAACTGCAGCTGGTATGCCTTCCTTGTATATGTTTTCAGACAGGATCCCTCTATACATTCCATAAATGCTTTCAAAATCGGTTCCCATTAAACAAACCAGCATGTGCTTAGGGATTTCAGTAGCTGGCTAAAAGTAATTTTCTTCCAATCAAGTCAGTTTTAAAAGGGTATGTGTTTCCTCTATTATAAACATGCTGTTATGCTTTGGAAGACAAAGCCCTAGTTTTCCTCTCCCCACTGCTCCCTCCCCTTCTTGAGTACACCCCCTGCTCTGGAATGCAAGACTTTTTATTCATGTCTTCTTTCATTCCAGAGTTTTCAGAGTCATGCCATATTGGTGGGAACAGTGAAATCAGGCAGCGTATCATAACTTTCACTTCACAACCACAGCTCAAAGGAGACAAAGATACAGAGTGCAGGACTGTGTTTCTTGGAACCAGGAAGTGTTAGAAAATAAAGCCTTTCTCCCTTCTTCCTACATTAAGCTCATATTGTAAAATAAAAAAACCCTATGAGATAATGAGTAGATTAATAGCATAATGAATAGAATAAAAGCATTTGTTACTTTATGATGTCTAAACAGTTAAATTTTATTTTGGTGCAAATAAAATTATTGTAATAAATTTTATTTTTTCTTCAATAAAAATTTACATGGACATGCTGTACAATTGCCATTTCTAAAACTATGTAAGTTAAAAAAATGAAAAGAGAATTTAGGAACTGGGATGCCTTTGAGTTATTGCAGCCACAGAGTTTGAAGGAAAACTCAAGAAGATTGAACTCCTTTTTTTTTTTTTTTTTTTTTACTCATGACCTGGTTTTTATTCTTCACAGGCTTGTGATTTGGTTGAGAACTATGACACTCCCTGAACACGTCTCTAATTTGCACTGTAGAGTATGCCATAATATGTCCCAGCAGGAAGATGTAAACACTGCCACAGAGAGTAAGAGAGGGAGTATTGAACAGGAGATATAAAGTAACACTGTCTATTTATGTTCCAGATTACAGTAACTTAAATACTCTTTTCACATTTAGTAGCACTAATGATACCTCTTACTAATATTAGTGTAGTGCACTGCAAACAGCTGGAGGCCAATGCATTATCTGAGACTTCAAGGAGAAATAACAGAGTACAGTGCATTTAGGGACAAGCTTATTGCCCATTAAATGGCTGTTAAACAGCATCAGAAGAGTGAAAATTTTTCACATGTGTGCATTGCTTGAGGTTAAATTTCAGTTTAAAAAGGAACTTCTTTTTATTTCAGATAGAATGTACATATACTTTTAATTGAAAAACGTATAGATCATTCTAATTGGATATACAGTGTGGAAAAGATTTTCATACCTATTTCAGATTTATCATCTTTTAGTACATTTTTTACAAGACAAAATTTTAAAATTTTTATTTATGGCTTTGAGGCTGATAATTTTGAATTTAACAGATTCTTTTAATTGTGTTTAGGAAAAGAGTTACCTAATCAAGAATCAGTGACAAAACCTCCATAACAAAACACGTATTGACAACTACAACTAAATTCATACTTCTACAGGCATATTTTGGGGAAAAAAAAATCTCCATTTCTGTTCCATATGCTCCCTACAGAACACCTCCCTGAATTGTTGAAATTGGTGTACTTATGAAATAATACCACTTACCTGCTCTTTCTACCACACAGTTTCAATTGGTGCAGGATTCTTTACATCATGTTCTAAACCACTTTGCTGCTATTAAGTTTAAGAGCCACTGGGGCCCTCTGGGGATAAAAGTAGCCATTCAAGTGCAAGGTCATTAGGAAAACTTGGAATTTCCAAGTTAGTTGTTACGCCTCCTGTTAGGAAAGGTATCTTTAAAAAAACTGTTTTGAGAGCCATGACATCTTTTGTGCAGCAGCCCAAACCCAAAATTGCCTGTGTTACTACTGAGTTAATGGTACAATGGAATCTTGATTCCAGACATAAAAGCAATATGAGAGTACAAGGAGTGTGGAATTTTTAAATTTACATTCATGAATTACAGTTTCATTAATTCATTTGGGAACTCTGTAACAGTTTATTTTTCCCTTCTTACCAAATTTGCTTTCGTACACAAGTGGCAATTATCTCCATTCTTAATGACAGAGGCAGAAAATGTCTGATTTCATTGAGCAGTCGCTAGCAGACGGTAACATCTCACCTAGCTCTCAAAAGAAACTGAGACTGGAAGAACAATATTCATGAACCCGCCTTAGTTACCAGGCTCTCCTAATCCTCACCCAGCCAGTCACTAGTTTAAGGGATACTCTCATCTTCCTCTTAGTAACCATCTTCCTCTTCCCAAACCCTATGAGTGAACACTTAAACGAGCTATTGTATTTTTCCCTTTCTTCAAACTAGACAAAGGTCTTTACCTAACACTTCTCTAAAGAGCACAGCAATACAAGTGGCTAATATAAACATTCTCCTTGCTAGTAGACACGAAACAGTGAAAGAAAAAAATTACTATAGAAAATGATTCCAAAGTACTAGTAGTTTTTTTAGATATTATGAATTGCTACAGCACCACTCTGAATAAACTGAATATTCTTTGACTTTTGAAATCCAGAGTCAGACCTTATTTTTACATATTCTTGATTCCTTTCTTAATCAACAGAACTCCTTGCCAGAGTAAGTGCTGTTTCTACAGGGGAAAGGTTTGTAAAACTAAGCAAGCTAGCAGCTGAGTGAAAATACAGAATCCATCACATTCAAACCCCAAGTTATTGTATATCAAGATCTGAATTGTGCACAAAGTGCCTAATTTTATTATTAGCTTCTGCCAGTAAATAGCACATTATTAGCAGTTACATACGCATCTCACAACTGGTCAGTTGAAAGCTGTATTATACTGCTAACATAAGAAAAAACCCTAGAAATATTAACAAAATCTGTTACATTTTATAATAAGAGATGAATGTATTATTAGGAATAGACAGACGTATAAAAGACCCTATTGCTTAAGCTTAGTGATTCCCTTTGTCTAACATATCACTTAGACCTTCAGTATTGATTCAAACTGAACTGACTCCTTTGGGATGTATCATGCAGATGTGTTTGATCTAATCATCCTTCACTGGTAGGGAATGAGAGGAATCATGAGGGACAGGGAGTATTTGTTTTGGTTTAGTTCTGATAACCAAAATTGGATCCAACTGGCAGAATGTTCTTTCTGACATTTTGCAACAAATCTGGTCTATCCTTTGTATGGCTGTGAGATGGAGGTTATAATGATTTTCTTGACAACACAAAAGTAGACAAAGAGTCTGTGTTGATCTTATTATAGATAGCTCAAAAATACTGATCAATAAAGCAGTTCTCCTTTACCAAAGAAACATTTTACTGAAAGTAACCACCTACAAAACCCCTAGTCAATAGCAGTAAAATAATAATAAACGTACATGATGGGTAATCTTGTTAATAGTAAGGGTTAAACCTACATGGAGGATAACCCTATTACTGTTAAGTGTTTTTATTTATAGGACTCGGGTGGAGGAAAAGAAAATTTGAGAATTCATGTGAAACTGTAAGGATGAGGAAGCTATTCCAAATATAGGAACAGCCTTCAGTAGCACCCTAAGTGAAAAGTGGAGTGTGTGGAAAAGGGCTGGAAGAAGGAAAATTTGTTGATGGAATGAGGGTAACAAGGAAGCACTATTGTGAACAAGAACAGTTACATATGGTTGAAACTTGAACAGACCTTTAGCAATAAGGACTAAGTCCTCAAAGAAGAAAACAAGTCAATGCTGAAAGTTAATCAAGATGTGAGTGCTAAATGTGGATGTTAATTCAAGCTGTTGCTGCCTCAGTGAACTGGAGATCAAGAAGGTAGAAATGGGATAGGCTAGGTGACTAGTGACTAACAGTCACAGTCAATACATGTATAAAATACAACATGGTTTTAGCACCTATTCCTACATTACCATTTTAGGATGCTCCTGACAGCTGTCCCTATTGAAGGATCTACAGCTAACTTGTTCTTTGAAAGTCCATGCTGCATCCCTATTTACCACCAGATCACCTCTGGTGTACCCATATGAAACTCTGGCTGAGCTGACTTCAAGGATGTTGGCTATACAGTGCTACTAGCAGTCACACTATCAATTTTTATACACCCGGTTGGTATCTGACTCTAGTATTGTCCTGTTTCAGAGGAATCGCCTGCCTTGGCTGGTCAGTATTTGCACTGATGTACTAATGAGCCATTACTAACACCCTAAATTAGACACTGATGAAGAACACATGCTGAATTCGTCTAAAGTTCATCTTTTTTTATGCTCTTGAAAGACACAATCAGTTTTTCTGGTGTAAAACTACCAGTCCTATGGACTGTACTATGAAGTTACACTCACTTCCTTTCTTCATTAAGATATTTTTGTATCGTAATGGCATGATGTGTAGTACATGTTTAGAATCTAAATATTCCACAAATCAAGTGGAAGAAAATTGAACAAATGCAATTATGACAAAGCTAACTCCCCTCTGACTTCCTCTTGGTTATCATGAATATACTTGTGTCTTTAAGAGTCCAGTCAGCTGTGTCCAGCTGTTTTGTCAGGACACATCTTTAGCAAATTCATTACATTAATGAAAAATGTAACTGGTTTTTTTTTCTTTTTTTTAAAAGTTTTGTATACAAAAATAGGTAAAAAAATGAGTGTTAAGCAACCTTTTTTTCATGTGGTACAAAATGTAAACATAAAAGAATGCTATGCTACTTAAAACAAATATAAAACTATTTAAAAAAAAAAAACACAGCCATTTTTTTGGTGTGTTCTTAGACTCCTGCAAAAAACAAGTTTCCTTTTTCTGATTTCTCCTCGGTATTCACACAGACTTACCAGGCATCTCCTTGAAAGTATTTTTGGCTAGATAAAAGAGTTTTACAGCTCTGGGGAAAATAACCTTACTATTGCTCTTAACTATCCCCTTGATACTTTCATAAAAATGTTAGACCAAACAGAATCTCTCCAGGAAATTCCTAAACTCTAACCTTTCAGGGTCAGCGAATGCAGCAGACAGTTTGTTGTCTTGAACAGTGACCTCAGTGAAGTCCTACTCCAAACAAACTTTTAGATGCTATCTATGTACTATCTCAGGGGAATTCAGTGCTAGCCCTTAGAGATCAACAGTAGCACTTTTTGTACCACTTTCTTCACTTTCTACAAAGAATGAGGAAATGACTCTTGAATCCATTACGTTTCAAGTATGTTGTAATTATTGATCCCCATAGAATAGCCCTAGTTATGCAAAAATTCTATATTGGAAATGATTTTTGAGAAGCTAGAATGTGCAATATTTCAGTCTTTATGATGTGAATAATTCTGAAGCCAGAGCAGATTTTGTGCATATTTAGGATATTATAGGACTGAAAGAGATTTTCTGGGTAACCAAGAACATTTCTGTTGTAATACAGAACATGTTGTATAATTTTTTTTCATAAGCGTAGGAAATTCCTTCTTAAAAGCAGTTTTAATAGAGTCCCTTTCTTATTTCATATAAGCCATTATCAGATAGAATTTACCTCAGTATTCTTAGATGAAATACAAATTAGAAAGCCTTGTAGAAATCACTGGCTTTGTTCTTTTATGGAAATAAACTCTACAGAAGAATGCCTTCTTTGATATTTTTTGAGATTTCAAATTCTGCCCACCAAAACTTACATATTCTTATTATTCCATTAACATCCAAATTATGTAAACGAAAGCTTGCCTGTTTATTTATCATTCTAAAGAAAAAAAAAAAGAATCCCGTAAAAGCTGTATATAGAGAGGAAATTATTCAGTGGGTTTGTCAAATACACTAAAGCCATCAAACTAATAACTATTGTTTGGATGAAATCATATACTAGAATAACCATAAGGTTCCACAATAATAATGTATTCCTTTTGGTATTATTGAGTTTTCAGTCAACAAAAATGGTTGTTTCAGAGAGACTCCTGTGAATTCTTGGGGCTTCTCAGGACAGGACACATTCCAAACTTTGATCAATCTCTTCTAGAAAAATTACTCAATGACAGTTCTTGCTATTTTACCCATTATTTTCTCCCAGAAGGCCAAAACTTAAAGATCTCTGTACTGCTTCAGCTGTAAAAGCACATCTGTCAGTTTAAATTAGATAGACAGCTTCCTATAGTCAAGGGGCAGACTAATGCCATTAACCTTCAAGCTTTACAAGAACTTTTTGGTGTTCAGTTTTCAAATGCAATACATAACAACTGCATGTGAAGATGATAAATGCCATGAAGAGTCAACAAAGTACATAGTATTATTTGTGAGGGACTTCAGACGCAAATTTTTTTTTAGGTTTTCATAATACTTCTAATGCTGATAGAAAATTTTAAAAGTATGCATTTACCAAGTAGTAGATTTTTAAGGTGAAATATGTTCTTTGTGGTTTACTGTAATCTTATAAACCATAGACTAGATGGGAGCAGCATTCAGCTGGACAAGAGAAACCTCTCTTGAATCTCTAAACCTTGCAGTGTTTGTTTGTAGTAGTAGAAAACATATCTATGTCTTTGTGGCATTCTTACCTTGATAGCCAGATAGAAGGAAGTGGGAATCAAAACGACCTTTTCCCCCCTCCCCATTATAAGCTCTGTGCCTGAAACATCCTGACCATGATATGAACAGCCTGAATTATCTGGATAGCAAGGAAATAAGCAATGTGGTAACTGCTGCACAGTACTAGATAAAATTATTATGCTTTCCCATGTCTTCAATAATTTAATAAAGTTGCACATCCTTTGTATCTGTCATTTATAGATCTGCATATCCTCATTAACAGATCATGTCTTAACAACCACATCACACAAGATGCTCACCCCTGTCACATATAGCATAGCCCTCATGATAAAGGTGGTTTGTTGTTTTTTTTTTTTTTTAAAAAATTATTTTCTATGTGCGAGCTAATGCTGAGTGGAGATAGAAATCTACAAATTAACTGCTTGAAAGAAGGAAAATGCTTGCTTTGGAACAAAGTGGGAAGTGTATAACCATAAGCATAGGTAACTTCAGTAAAGCTGGAATTCATATATGATGTTATCATGTAAAAAAGTATAGAGAAGTAAAATGGAGAGGTTCAATCAATTAAGTGTTGCAGCCACCTCTTCTCTAAAACAAAAAGAACATATGGAAGTTTCAAAGTAAATTAATTGATTATATGCATTCTTTTTTATTGCATTTCAGTTTGCACTTAAGTTGGATGTAATAAACAATGAAAACAATGAACTCAGTTTTAAAAGAAGCTGACGAATCCTTCTGTGAAGTGCAAAGAACACAATCCCCATTCCCACTGACTCCTATGATATTTAAGGACATTCAATTATTTGACTAAGACCTAAATGAAAGAAGAGTGGCAGACAGCTTAATGCAGAATGTCAGAAAAATGGTCCTCAGGAAAAAACACCCAGATGTGTCAATGAAAGTAGTAATATAGTAGTAGTAGTAGTAGTAGTAATATAATTCTTTGATTTTATGAATGAGACATAGTTTAGTCCTGTGGAGTGTCCTTCATTACTCAAAACTGCCTTTTCAAATCAGGTCTCTGATGGAAGAATTCAGATTCAATAAACAGTTGCCAAAGTTGTTTGGTACACACATTTAAGATAATTCCCATGCTGCTAATGAAGTATTATTGATTGTACTGTTTACCTGTCAGATTAGTCCACTGTTGCCAACAGCAAAGCAATGCTCTACTGGAGATTATTAGTTATCAGCACAAGGTAAGTGAGCATTTGTTGAACAATATTAGTAGTGAAAGGAGAGGAAAACCACAGCAGTATAAATACTGCTTCATGCTAAAGAGAGCATGAACCAAAATACTGTGATTAAAAAAATCTTTTGCAAGCCTTTAAGAAACATACAATAAAAAATACCAAATGTTTCCAAGTTAGAAAGATTTTCTTTTAAGAGTCAACAACTGATGAAGTTCTTATCTTTTTATCTTAAGAATGCTGTCTGCTCAATTTTCTTTCTTTCTACCCTTAGGCTTCTCATTGATGAGTACACCATATGTTTTGTAGAATGAACTTAAGCAATCCATAACAATTTGATAAAGCATTATCACTAGAGCTAAAGAGACCATTTGGATCAAGCAACAATCACAAATTCTCACTTCTTTTCAAGATGCAATATAAATCTAGTTTCTATCTGTAGTTTCTACCCATATTCTATATGGGTACATGTGACTGCAAAACTTAAGTCTGAGATAACCACGGTTATCTTGTACTGTGTACTGCTATAGCCTCTACACTCCCATTACCCACACTAGAATTTCTTGTCAAAAATGGTCAGTTTAATGGAAATGGGGAAAGAAAACTCTTCCACAGACAACAGAACTAGGGATCAAGTTTTAGTAGAATGGCTTTTGTTATCTTGCTGCCTTTAGCTAAAGACCTTTACTTCTAGGCTACAAGGCCTACTTGCTTTTGTGACATTCCCTCTGACCTAGCTAACTTTTTTTTCCCCATAACAGAACAGTTTAAACAGGTGTGATGGAAACTGTACTTTTTTCATGACCTATATGTCGGTCATTAGGACAGAGATTAAAAGGCTGAAAGAACTCAGTTTCAGTTTTCTCAGTGAAAATAGTGTACTGAATTTGCGTCTTTCTTATCTTAGGAGAGTGCTTTAACCAGTAAGGTACTGCATAAAAGCAAAAGTGAGAGGGCATCACTATCACCTCTTCTAGACAGGTTTTGAAAGAAAGGATACAGGCAGCTATCTGAAGTGTAGGATTTGGGCTGTGAAGTTTGAATGGGAGGAGGTACCTCTCTGCAACACGGAGAAAAACACCTAAATATAAGATAAAGACTTTAATTAAACCACATTCCTGTTTTCAGGATGATGCTGGGCCAGCAGGAAGTGGCTCTCTGCCCCGAGTGTTGTTGATCATTTCCTATGCACTGTGTAGGAATTAGGGTCAATGAAGTGAGTTAGGCACAGAGTTGCTCAGCACTGTAGCATCAAGCTTGTTTGTTTGTTTTATTGTTTTTAATCTAGCCTTAAGTTCCATTCTAAATATTACACAGGGAAACTAGTAGAACCAGAGACTGAATGTGTATGTGCCAAGTCACAGTTCCCTGCCATAACCACAAGACCAACGTTCCTAATAAGGAGCTACAACAGACATGAGTCACTGTGGTTGTAGTTCTGCAAAGTAACATTTTACCTTCTAATTTAATAACTATCACATTATGCTTATGTTAATTTGTACTTTTGAATAATGGTTTGTATTTGGTTTATGATTTTCCCCTCATATTGTTTGTTTCAGAAAGACTGCTAAAAGTTCTATTTCAAAAGAAAAATATTTCTTATAAATTGTATACAGTACATCTAGAAATAAACAAAGCAGTTTCTCACACTTCTTATGTTAACAGTTAAAATTCATTGTTATGATATTTCAAAAATATTGCCAATATTACATAAAGCACATATCTGTGAGTAGCCTTTCACTAGAATAATATTTTTAAAATCTTTATAAAATAGATATTGAATACTCTTGGCATGCATAAATTTTGTCTAGATGAAATGACCTTTAAAGGCTGCACTCACAAGTTAGACAAGGAGTTATCAGTGACCTGACATTAATACATGTTTTGTTGTTAATTTACTGATGCTGACAACTATGCTCTAGAGTTTGTAATTTTTCTCCCCACTTTAAAGATGGCAGGTGTTCCAAATACAGAACTTTTAAGAGTATTTTCCTAGGTGCTTATCTATTAGTACCACATAAATACCACTGAAAAGTCCCCATTAAAATAAGAAAACAGAGCTGAATTTTTGATCAGTTAAATATTTGGACAGCTCAGCTGAACACTAGAAGTCTACATTTACCAAGTCAGTACACAGTGGTATCTGAAATAATAAAAGGGTAAAAGGCATTATCTTAAACCCCACAGTGTGGTAACTGTTGGGAAATGGGCTGTCTTTTTAAGTAAAGACAGCTGACCACTAGGCACTTTTAGCACAATAGAAACATAGCTGGGTTAGTCCATACTGAAAATATATTCTGAGTTAACTGACTTGGCCTGTAAGCAAACAATTCTAATTCTCTTGCTAACCAAAGCAGGAATTTTTATGTGTCTTTTACGTATTATCAGTAATCTTTAACGGAATGTCTTTACAGCTACGTAATCTACAAGAAGTGCCAGAGAAGCCTGTCCTTTTGCCCTCTTATTTATACCTGATTGCTTTAGAATCATTACCAACTAATGATACCTAAAACTGTGGTAGGTCAAACTGATACAAGGGTATTCTGGTACCTTTTTAAAAACAGTTTACAGATTACCTTCAAATCCCTCATAATTTCTTCTAGTAAAGGCCACACTGAATCTCAGAAGAAATGAAACAGGGCAAATGTGTTTAGAGGAATTTAGAAATCCACCCAAGCATTTGCTACTCAAATGATGTTTCAAGCTACAAATACTTGTCTGTTTTTCAAGGAGGAAATCCCAAAGAGTCCTTAAAGAGAGCTAGTTTCTATATAGTTTGAACCTGCCCCCAGTAAAAAACTATTACTTTCATTTCAGAAATCTGAACAGGGCTCTGATGTAACACACAATCTGTAGAAAGTACTTTTTGTACTTAGAAGAATTTTACTATCCTGAGTAAAAGAACAGACATTTCAGTAGTGACCTAATACACACAATAGAAACAAAATGCTTCCATACTATACAAGCAGGTTTCCTGAAGTGGTTCTCTACGTTCAGTACCCTTTCCTTCTGTTTACTCTTCTCCAATGTTCCTACGCTTTGACTTTGAAAGAGGTTATTTTTATACTAAACTGTAAAGTTTTATTTAGAAAGTGTTATGCTTCTACATTATACTAAAAATGAAAACAAAGCAGACTCCTGCTAACTGAATCCTAAAATGTCCCAGAATACCACAAAGGCCAGCACCGCAAAAAAATGACTAACAAGTTTAAACCCCACACATTCCAAGTGCTCTCAGATGCTTTTTTTTCTCAAGCAGGGCTACAGGCAAGCAATACAGCTTAAAGTTCATTATGTTATCTGTTATACTCAGTACATGCAGTAGTTATGCTGAACTGTGGTAATAGAAAACTAAGTAACCAGTAGCGTGCTCCAAGTTGAATTCAAGCTTTGCCAAAAATAATGTACATACTTCAGCATATTTTGGCTGTACACCAAACATGAAACAATTTGTACTGGACTATTATTTGTTGAATTAATTGTGTTATCCAGCTACAGATTTATTTTCTTTAAATGTAAGTTTGCATATTTTCTTTTCATGTAATAAGATTATATGTCATATAGCACAAAAATACCAGAGTATGAGATAGCATAATTTGGTAATGTAATGTTCTAAACTTAACAGTTTCTTTCATGAAAAATAGGGAAATATTTACTTGCTGTAGGAGCCTAACTCTATAAAGTTGGACTTTGTTGACCATAGCACCCAATGGAAGCCTTTTGTATTCAAGATGATTCACATGCATTTATATATTGTTAATACAGAAAACCATTGTTTCATTGACATATTATGTAAAACATTGACACTACATATATATATAAAATGATTTATAAACTGCACTAGATATATAATTGATATATAGCATATAGAATATACTATATAGTTTACAGTATACAGAAGAGAGTATATATAAATATTATACAGGTTGATCCAAAACTGTTGAAGTGAATAGTTTCTAAATGAAGCTTCCTTAAATAAATTTTATTCAAGGTCTTCGATAAACAAGGCATGAATGGTACTCAGAGATTCCCAGGGTCAACAGTCGAAAGAAAGGAGGGATTTCATGATCAGAAGAATTCCTTGATATTGGTATGGGCTCCAACCAGTTAGCATCAGAATAAATCCCAACCATAACTGACATTTTTCTGATCTCCATGTCTCTCATATTACTCAAAATCCAAGAAGTATTTAACACAGACTGTAACCCACATATAGTGACCAAACATAGAAAGAAAAAAAATTATATTAAGTACTAGCCAACAGGGAAGGCATGAAAGACAAGTATCTTTACACTCAACAAAAATAATAATACAAAAATATCAGAAATTGGATAAGAAAAGTAGTTTTCTTCCTTTCTTGGATACATAAGGAGCTCTATCAAACACTACACTCCAGCCTTTATTTGATTCTTACTGTTGCTGTCCAAAAAAACCCCATATGATTCTCCCCTGTCCACCAGTCAGGACTGGTCACAGATATCTCTTTTTCCTTTTCTTGTATCAGCTCATGTTCTCATTTTCCTCTTCTCTCAGTTTCTCACAGAGCTCCTGCTAGCTGCCTCCCGGAATTAATGATCTAGCAGGCACCTTTACCTTGGTCTTGGCTCCTGAGTGCTCCTCTAGAGTTCTGAATAGAAACCTGCAACCCTGCCTTTGCTCTACTGTGAAGCATCTTGCATGCATGTTTCAGTTTTGGTACAGTTCCACACATTCCATCAATCCACTCCTTTCCCCAATACATTCTCTGCTATTGCTGTGAAAGGAGTAACATCTACTAACATTTATGAAGTCCTAGACTATTTCTTTCTTCTGGTGTTTGAGGAAAACTAGCCAGGCTGTGCCATCTGGTGAAAAGTTGCATGGGCTGGTGATTTGCATGTTCATTTATGATTTAGGAGGTAAAATTCTAGTCCTAGTTGTGCCTCTTGCTATGTGTGGCCCTAGGAAAGTCATTATTGCCATGGCCTTCTGCTCCATGACCTGTAAAACTGGCACCTACCAGTGAGGTATTTTGTGCTGTGTGGGTGGAAAGTTATAGAGAAGAGCTTGAAATTAATAACGTAGTAAAGAAAAGCTTAACAAATGGACTTTGCCGTAATTACGAGATGCTACTGTCAGGGTGCAGACTAATGACTGGCAGTCTGCAGACTAGGGACTCAAGCACTCAGTGCATGCTAGGAATATTATCGCAGCCGTGGGATATTTTTGTTGGAAGCATTATTTCAGTTTTTATTGGAAACTTTACCTTAAGTGATCATCAGAAAAGTGGGAATACGAAATCCCACTGACTCAGTATGACCTCTGCTGGCCAGAGTCCTACATTAGCAGAAAGCAAATGCGCAACTCGAACCTTCTAAAGGCCTGTTAAACTGGTCATATATTAGCTTTGAGTAAGGGTCAATTAAAATCCCATGTATTTGTAATAAATTTCAGCCCTCAGCTGAAAATTTCTGACATTATTTGTTTTAGAGAATTTTCTCAGAAAATTTTTAGTAAAATAGAAAGCAAAATCTGAAAATGTTCTTTTTTTAAAATAGAATATGTTCAACAAGTAAATGTAGCAGAGTATTTTTACATTACACTCAAAATCAGCAGTTTGGTAAATCACCATAAGGAATGTAGCAAGTTATGGTCATTCTCAACAAACCATTAAATAGTACTACTGTATTTTTAATTGTCAGTAAATAAAAATATCTTTTTCACTTAGAAAATGAACCCTTTCTGCTATACTGAAGTATATATCCTATGCTTCTGGTGTAGGTATTTTGTGCATAATAAATGATTGCCCGTTCCTCTACATCTTCAAATCTGTGTAGTTTTAAGTTCTTCTTAAACTTTTCAGAGCTGTGAATAACCATGTCAAGTCACTTCATAGGGAAATGAAATGCATTGATAAAATTTTATTGTTAGTAAATAATAGCCAAAATAATGGTAATTTTGCCTCCTTCATTGTCACTCGGTATTTAATATTTCAGTTGGTAAGTGCTGATCAGGTCCTGGCAAAAGCTTGAGGAATGTTTCAACTACATATGACAAAGAAAATTGCTTTGACAACTACAATTGCTAGTCAAACAGCCCAAATGCATGAAAGCTTATGGATTTTCAGTCCTCTGACTCTTTCCTGCATTTAAGACTAATTGGTGAAAGAAGAATAAGCAAAACAGTAAAAGAAATGACTGGAGTGAAGTCAGTATCTTCCATCTCATTATAAGGAGTTTTATTAATTACTGAAGAATAAAATGTCATTTATGGGCTAGATAAATAGAAAAGTTAGAGAAAGAGCACAGATGACCTAGCTGTATATTTACACTGGTTTTGGTTGAAGTTTACTCCAAAATTTCAGTCTCAGGGGCTGACCCTGAGGGTGCCTAAAATCACCGAATGTGTAAGCCTCTGCGAGTGAAGATAGCTACACAGTGAGAAATTTGGGGTCTGGCACACCTAGAAATGTTCAAAATTTATTTGTGCAAGCTGTTGCTTAAGAGGTGGGAAAAGAGCTCAGTAAACCTGCAGTTGTATTTGATCTCCAGGCAAAATCTTCTTTGGCTAATAGGCAACTGAAAAGGCAGTTTGTGAGTGTGTTTTGATTGCAGTGCTAAGACTCTGGTGTATAATCTCACTGAGTTTTTAAGCATAAGGCACAACTGCCATTTTTAATGAGAAAAGCTCAGGCACGCCTAACTGCAGGATTCTGGATTCTCATCTAAACAGGCACCTAAATTATTGACAGGATAAGAGGGAGATGTCTTCTAAGCTTTGCATATCTGAATGTGCAGTATGCAGTGCCTTGCAGAGTTATTAACTTGCATATCAGAAGCAATAGTATCGTGCTGGGAATAGCTCGGCACCTGACTTAATCAGCCTGGATTTTCAGGTGAAATAGGGCATTGAAATGAATATCCTCCTTCAGGTATAAGTCTGCATCTGGGACAGAAGCCTCTCAGGGTCAAAGCTGGGCCTCAACCAGTAACGGAGTAGTCTTTGTGTTCCTATTCTACCTTACATAGTCCCCTATCCAGTGCATGTGCTATAATGAGTCCTGTTATGGTATCTAAGTGAGCTTTGGGAGTTATGATTCTGATACACACTGGCACACCTGAGTCAGTTTCATAACAGAGCACAAAACACAAGCACTCAAGCTTTCAGACATGCAAGGAACCAGCAAATTAAGGCTCCTGAAGAGTGTACACTGGCTGCTAGCAGAAGATAAAGCCTGTGCTGATCTCTCTTTGCTATTATGGATAGTCACAATAACTAGATTAAGATATGATAGCGTATCTTCCCAACTTCATTCAACTATCTACCTATAGTTTTTCACCTAATTCTGCATCATTAAGTATGGTTGGAAGTGTAACTCAGATTCCATAACAGCTGGGTATTTTGACAGTAAGAGATGCAATGCTTAAACTTCTGTGGATCTAATTCTAGCTCCACAACAGTGTTGCTGATGCACTGAGTGTGTACCATTGAATATTCCAAGCCCCTTGTCAGTCCAAACAATCCGTGTTTAGCAGTGACATCCATTTCAACAATTTCAAGAGAAAAGCCAGTCACTTACTAGTGACTGGTTGGAGTCACAGTTACCTATTCTAAATACTTCTTGGTTATAGTTCATTCTTTTTTTTATCAACTTGACAAAAAATAATTAATTAATAAAAATATTGAGAAATTAAAATTTTTATAAATTATGAAGAATGTATTTTATCAGTAAAAGAATTCCACAATTACTATACAGATAGGAAAACATGAGCCTACAGCTGACCGATGCTTGTGCAGCAGCTAATAGGGTTAAATTTTTGAAGTGGAATTTTAAAGAATGTGAGGGATAATCTTTTCCTTTAAAGTAATCTTGGAACATAGAGACATTAATCTCCTACTTATGGTATCCAACAGCTTGGTCCTTGGTAGTAATTAATTAGACTTCAGTTGCTGCTAAAATTAGCTTAGTCATGGTTTCCAACTAATACATCTCAATTACATGCCTGCATAATTATGTTGGTTGATGTAATGTAAATTATAGCACTCATAAAAATAATAACTATTTTGTAGCATGATATCAAATATGATATCTTTTTACTGTTTGATAAAAAACCTAATCAATGTAATCATTTTTCCCAAGAGGAGGTGATATGCTGATACTCAGAAAACTGACAATGCAACATAGCTGCATTCCACATCCACAGGAGAGCAGTCTATGATGTGTGTTATGATGTCATAATGTTAGATAAGCAAGCAAGAGTTGTTTGGTTCAACTGCTTAGAAAATCTTGTCCTTTGTCTCACCATTGTTTATGACAGAGATGTTTTTATCACGTATAATGAAATAATCACGTATGATGAACACCCTAAATCAGCAGAACATTAGAGCAATTGCCTGTGTTGAGCCCACTGCAATATAAATTAATGAAATGAGAGAATTTTCTATGTTCAAAATAATTCCCTAGAAAATAGAAAACAAAACATTTAACCTAGTGTAGATATTTAAGAGTTCATATAACATTTTAGAATCAGGAATTCAAATATTCTGTGTTGGTTCAAGAATTAGGATGATTTTATGACTTTTACAGTTGTTTGGTATCCCTAAGAAGAAAGGCCAATCAAGACATCGTTAATGCATTTTATTATTTCAGAATATGATCAAATCAAGTTTGTAATTCAAGCATTGCAGTGATATTGCATACTCTTGTTACTAGGATTCCACTGGTATAATTTTGTCTGTAATACTTGAGTGTTTTTCAGTAAGAGTAATGCCCATCCTCTATTGCCCATCCATTAAAAGTGAATACACTTCCATTAGCAACCTTTCTCTGTTATACACAGTTCCTTAAAAACAGACAAAATGAATAGGAGTGACTATGAAATCCAGGACTACATTTTCCTTTCACTTTTTAATACATGTTTTGATAAGGCTGTTCTATAAATCACTGCCTTCATTGTCTCTTTGCTGCAAGGCCACCACACTTTTATGAATAACATATAACTGAGCATAGAGAAAGGTGCTTTAAAAATATATTATCAGTACTCCTTTAGTTTCATTTTCAGAACTGTCTGCAATACAGATTTTATCTGAACTACTGACCTTCTCCCATAACAATGAGTGCAATGTTTCATGTCAGTGTTACAAGAAGTTTGAATTCCTTCTAATAACAACAGCTCTGACTTCTCTTTTCAAACATATTTCAGAATCTGAACTTCACGTTCCCTCTTGAAAACTTAAGTAATGTGAACAAATATCTTCCTACTCTGTGGGGACTGGGATTTATGATAAAAGAAAAACAGGCACTAGGAGCAATGTGTGCTCCATGCATAAAAAGGGAACAGTCAGCTAAACCAGTGTAGTGATGGAAAACAGAGTGGCCTTTGATAGATGTGTAAGTATATATTTCTTCATCATGAGAAAAAGAAACATTCTGGAGTTGTAGAAAGATCTGTAAGCTCTAGCACTAAAATTCGTTTCAACTCAATACACATCAGGAATGCAGTGTACTAATAAACTGTAAAAAGAGATGGAGGAATGAAGGGAAAAAACAATGTCTAAGTTTACTTCCAAAGGACATGGACTAATTTTGTTTGAACTCTGACATACTTCTCAGCCTCTTAGTGCCCAAAAGTGTCATTTTACCAAGACCCCCAAAACATTATAAAGATTATTATTCATTTAACTTAAATGTCATGGAATATTAATCTTTTAATTTAAAACTTTCTATAATTTCAGCCTTATGATTTATTTCCACAGAAGACTATCTAAATCATCGGAATTACTTAGGTCCCTAAATCCTACCTAGGCACATAATTTCCTTTTTGACAATGTGCCTAAATATCTTAGGTTTTATTGAGGACATAGGCTTTAAAATTTTTCTGTACATCATTTTTCCATTCTTGATGAGTACTTCCTATGTGAAGTATTTTTATGTTATGTAAACTTAAAGGAAGATTCCACATTTTTAGCACTTAACAACTACCTTTTTGCTTAAGAGTATTCAGAAAATATTTCATAATGGCTGTTTCAGAAAGCTAAGCATTTGATTTCAAGATTAAATGAGTAAAATGAAAAGGCAAAAAAGTTAATGCTAACCACTGTTCATCCTTTCCAAATACAGACACTTTAAGGCAATGACACTTAAACCCTTATGACCACTAAATTAGTTTATGAATGTAAGATCAAAGCATGTTCAAACTTGATGCTGTTGAATTCAAATTGTTCTTCAAAATAATTCCTTATCTCAGATTTCTGACATCTTGAACATGGCCATTGCATAAGCTTAGTTACTTATCTATGTTTTTGTCATATTGAGAAGATATCATGGAAAAATATCTACGCTGACTATGGTTTGTTTGGCACTAAGTAAAAACTATAAGAACTGTTCAGATGGTAAATTGTGATAGGGCCATTTTCTCTTAGACTATAATTCAAAAGAATGTATTCACACCAGTACCTGATATTTGATTCTGTATCTATGATAAGCTGATTTAAAGAATGTCCTGAGATCATCTAATGTGAATCTGGATCAGCTGCACAACTATTTTACAATGCTAGGGATCAAGTATTTTCCACTCAAAATGTTGCTGTGAAGTAAGTATATTCTCCTCAATATGACCTGTTTCCATTTTATATTTAGAGACTGCTTTTTGATAAACTTTGCATAACTAACACAGATGTTTAATATCTTCAGTAATTTGATGACATATCATTTCTTGGACCTCTAGATCTCATTATAGTCTGTGCTTTTCAGATAATGATTGTATATTACACTTACTATAATTTTTAAATTTAACTTTGTAGGAAGAGAACAATTTATCTGAGTGAGAAAGCATATCTGGACTAACAAAAATTTTAAATACAGACTGAAGTTGCATGATTTATGAAACTTTCAGTGTTGCTATCTACATGAATACTCCTTAGATTTTTCTCGTTGTTTATGTGAGAGTAGCCAAAATTTCAACAATGTAGACCCCCCTCCCCCTGCCCCCCCAGCTATGTAGGTCAAACTCTACTCTCAATTATAACAAAGCAATCCAAATTTTACTAGATGAAATCACAGATTTTTAAAGAAAGGAAAGCAGAATCTAAATTATTACTTCCAGATAAGAAAGTTCCTAAAAATTACTCCCTTAAATTTTAGAGCTGGAAATATGACCTCTCCTATTCTAAGAAAGAATCACTATTTCTTAAAAATATTATCTGGCCTGGTCTAACATCAGCCATGTCAGTCACATCATTTCAGCTAAAAAACATTCTGCATTGGGGGGGAGTCCAAAATGTTGTGTTACTGCCTCGAACCCAAATGTTGTGTTAAGTGAGTAAGAATGCACAGTATTTCAGTGATTCCTTTTCAGTATATCCCTCATTTTCTACTCTCCAAGAAGTATAATTTTCTTGAAGGAAATCAAGCATCTTCTGTTATTTTAGGGTACATACGTGGTGATGAACAAATCAAATAGAATGTTTCATAGGGTAAAATTACATCTCAGACTTGATTTTTAATACTGTAGATGCAAGCTTTAACTTAGCAACATGATACACAGTCAGTTAAGTCAACTGATTTTGTTGATATTAATGGACATTTTACCAGACTCTGGGTCTGAATAAAATTTATCAAAATTATTACTTTTCTGAAAGTGAAATGAGTATTTCTGAAACTGTGACTATTAGCGTGCCAAATCTGTGAGCTTCACATTAGTTATATGATGATATATTAGTTATACGATGAATATCCCACATGATTACCCATAGGCCTGTTTGGAAATCTCAGTCTGTTTAAGAAATTGATTTAATCTCTCTCATATTATTTACAAAGGGTTGTCTGCTTCATACTTGACATGACATGTATACGCATATAAAATAAAACACGTCTGAAATTCTGGCTCAGAAAACAAATGCGCAGAATAGTTTTCATACACATAGAAATGTGACTTGACCAAATGCCGCTATTATTGAAGACTGATGAGTTTTTTAATCACTTACTCTTGAAAATATCAGCCTCAACAGGCAGGATATTTTTTCAGATATTCTAAATTATCAGACACTTTAATTACTTCCTGTATCTCCTAATTTCTTCTCTCAAAACATTTTAATGACTGAGTGCATTGCCTTTTGGCTTTTATTCAGAAGCTAGAAATAATCCAGAAGTTTATTTATAAAATTTGACAGCTTGTCTCCTTATGACGCAGGAAAAGACTGGATTTGGCAAAATGATCTGAAGAATTAGGTTTCCCTAGATAAACAATAAGATGCCTGCCACCTAAGAAAATCCTCCTGGGAAGATGGATTTTCTTTAAGCAAAAGTTAGAATAATTCTGTTATGACTAGCATAATATAATGACCCAGTTCAAGGTATCTGGTAAAACAGGAGGAAGTATACACTCCTTTTTAGCTGTCTCAGCACACTATGTGATCTGATGTCTAAACAGAACTTTTTAAACTGGAATAAAATCTTAATTTACATATTGACAAATTAGATGTAAACTAAGTGTTTCCATGTGCAGTGGAAACTGTGTACTCATAACTTTTGAAAAAGTATTTCCCTAAAGGAAAAACTTCTGAAAGCAATATTCTTTAAGAAAAAAAAAACCCAGATCTTTTCTAGAATTGCATGCTTAAAATGATTGCTTCAATTTAACAATTAATTGTACTGATAAATCTGGAATATTCTGTTAGTGCTACTTTGTTATTTATGTAAATAGTATGTGTCAACAAAATATCTTAAGACCATGAGAAAAAGCTAAATGGTACTACAGTAGATTTTACAATCTTGTGTCACTAAGCCAAAGTTGCTAATATAAGACAACATCCCAGTTTCCCTAAACTGTGAATCTTCTATGACACATGTATCAGAAAATTTAGATATGAGCAATAATTTCTCATATGTTAGGCATTCCAAGATGACAGTGGTGCATTCAATCAGACAGACTAGTGTTCTTTTATATGATAAAAAGTATACAACCTTAATTCTATACTTAATTAATCTGTGAAAATAAACACTAAAATAATACTTCACATACAACTTATTTTTAGACTAAAGACTGTAGTGATTTTAAAGTGTCTAAGAACCTTCAGGTTAAATTTTATATCATGTGAGAATTTTACCATAGTGCAGTTAATTTTCAACAGTGTCAATATTGTTATTGTTTCAAAGTCTTTCTTTTATTTTAATGAAGTAGCAGTAATACTTAATAATTTCTGGAAATGAAAGACAGAATTGCTTTAATCCACATATCAGTAATTCCCAAATTCAAAATTTTTTATACAAAGTAAAGATGACAATCAACTCTTCTAAGACTTTAAAAAGTGGTCCATAAAGTCTTGAAAGTCTTGAACGTGTCTTTATTCTGACCCATGAAAAGACTGGATTTGGCAAGGTGATCTGAAGAATCAGCTTTCTCTAGAAACAAGATGCCTGCTACCTAAGAAAATCCTCCCGGGAAGACAAATTTTCTTTAAGCAAAAGTTAGAATGATTCTAGCGTAATATAATGACTCATCTTAAGGTATCTGTTTAAACAGAAGCAAGTACACAGTTCTTCCAGTTTTTTTCAGTTTTTGATATAATATGAAAACATGGATGTGTATAAACACATACCTTTCAAAAACTGATGCCAAAGTGGTTTTTTTTCATCCAATAGCCCAATTCAATTCATGTTTTAACTTCTATTACTATCAGATGGAGATTGAGCATCTAATTCTAAATTTGTAATCCCTCGCTGAAAATTCTTAAGGTTACAGTATTTTTTGGATGTTTTTGAGATGTTTTCATAGCTGTACATTTTGAAAGCCCTAGTGACACTGCTACTGGCAGTTCTTGCCAAGCATTCAGTGGGAAGTTGGCATTTACTTTTTTTCCCAAGGCTATATAAATCTCTGGTTGTTTACATTCCTGTTATCTCAGAAAATAGGCTGGAGTGTCTTCCTGTACTGTAGTTCATGTGCCCTTATTGGTCTTAGTAGAAATTACAGTAATGAGGGACTACAACTTATTTTTTGCTCATTTTATTTGTGATATCAGATTTGGTTTTTTCTGCTTATCGCTTTTCATATTAATTACTGTATTTTGCTGTGCTACATAAAACGTGATAAATTTAGGCTTAGTATTACTTAGCACAATATGATGAGTATCTACTTGTAAAATATGATTATAGTGAAACTCCAAAATAGGTGCCTATTAATTAGGGATATACACCTGTCTACAGTGCTAAAGTAATCTATATACTCTATATTTAAAATACATAGTGAATGTGTGTACATAATAGAATATAATAGAAGATACACTACTACTATTCACATACTTACAGACAACTGGTAAAGTTAGGGAAAGTGGAAGTTGACACTTCAGAAAGTATATTCTTCTATTGCCTATCTGTTTTTTAAGTCTTGTTTTTGCTTTCACCTACCTTTATTTGCTTATTGTGAACAGCAAAACTGCTAAGGCACTTTCCATAAGTATGGGGGTTTCCTTGGGTGCACATTATCACAAGTTCTCCAATTTTCAGGGGAGTGTACAAAAGCAGAGTTTTTGAATACTGGACTTCTAAAACACAGTGAAGCCATTCTATAGCAAAAGAATATATGTAGAGGTGATTTTGGGGTACTTGATATAAAAGACCCAATGCAGAGGGATTATCTCTAAGTTTAATGCTGGACTTACTGGATACTGAAATGCGTTACAGGATCAGAATGAAATGGGGAAAAAAAAGACAGAAATAAAGCTCTGGTTTGCTTGGTCAATTATTTTAGACAAGGGTACTCCCAATTAACTACACAAAAATCCTAACCAAAATATGAAATACAGTGTTAATGGACCAGATATTTCATAACAATATTTTATTTACAAAAAGGGCTAGTTTCCAGAGACCTCACTTATTTTTCTTAAAGCCAGGAAAAATCTCACCTCTTAGAAGGATGTCCCAAAAATTACAGGCAGAAAAAACTTCCTAGGACTTCTAGTTCAGTTCTATCAGTGTTATAATCCTGTATCTGAGCAAGCTTGAACATTCTAAGGATTGGATTTCTGTCATTTTGCTCAAAGTCCACTTTATAATAATGATGAAGTCAAGATCTAGTGATTGCACAAAGCCTGTGCAATTAGTTGTAGTTAAAAGTCTTTTTAAACACTGGGGAATTTCCTTTGACACAAAATAACATCGTTTGTATTTCATACATGTTTAACTTTGGGGCAGAGAAGTTGAATTAGAAAAAGAAACAACTATTGCCTTTTCAGAACAGATTTTCCTTTAAATTATATAATATTTTTTGGATTATATGAAAATATTCATTTTTTTAAAAAGACTTGTTATTTTGTTTAATAGAAAAGCCCAAGAAAGATCCAAATGAAGTATTAATTGTTGGAACATTTCTCATGAAACAACTGACACTATTTTTAGTGGAGAAAATGGACAAATCACAATTACATTTGGAATTTATATCTTTTAAAATGGGGTTTCAAATATTTTTTCCATTTTCTTCACTTTACAAGACCTCATTCATGAGGGTTTGCAGTCTAAATTTCACAAATAAAACTTGTGTTAGCACTTGGCATGTTTCAAAGGTTTATTATCTCATTTCCTGCTTTTAATTTCAAGCAAACTTCTGCAATAAGTAGTCTTTGGCAGCATTTTGCAGTAGCCAATTTGCTTCTGCAAATACCACTTGAGATATTTTGTGGATAAAACCCACAGTAAATAGCTGATAATCTCAACTAATGTATTTGCTGTAAAATTGTTTGCAGAGAGATTTTGATGTCAACATGTTTCTTCCTGGATACTTTGCTTTACCTAGACTACTGTTTTTTTCTGATTCTGAAGGCAAGCCTAAACCTCAGAAAACATCAGAGAACAGCCA